>NC_142698.1:21962943-24362943 GCF_029339155.1 Prunus mume
AATTCAGAATGCATTTGATTAAAATGGCATCCCTCTGGGAGAAGTAGCTTATTAGCAATTCGATTTTCTTCCCTCAGTCCATTCATTAACGAAAATAGTGAATCCCATACACATTCTTACAAGAGAAGTCAACACAATAATTTTTCAAAATTTTGAGTCCTGCCAATGTTCTGAGATTTGAGACTCATAACTTTGCAAATGTTCTTCTTTTGGAAAGTAACGCTACACATGTTGCTGGAGGAGGAACATACAAATACGATAAGCAGTACTGTCAATGGGCTTTTCTCTTTGGAAAAAAAATAAAATAAAATCACTAGAATTGCAAAACAAAGAAAATGGTTAAATTAACAAGACAAGAAAATTGAAAACAGGTTGTATGATTGATTAATTTAGTGATAGTTGTCCATGTAGAAATCATACAAAGAAATGCAGAATGAAATCGAAAATGCATTGAAGCTAGGCCACATTTCAGAAGAAGATCAAAGCATAAAGAACCATGAAACATGTTTCAGTTAATAATGATCTCACACATAGAGTGGTGTGGCTGCTGCATTCTTGAGTCCTGAAACAATATCATCAATAGACAAAGGCAATCCACTTGAAAAAGTAAGACTTGGTTTGACAGGACCCGTCAGAAATTCCTCGGAACAGACCCGCCTAATTACCGACATTATCCCGATGCGGGCCCATCTACTAGAAATCGAGACTTTCTACCAAAATTTGGTAGAGTCTCCTGTAAATTGAACATTTCCCAATTCAACTGCTCAAAATTTACTGATTAAAAACAACCAACTGGCAGCATGCTTTACAGACAGTACAATAATTTACAAACAAGGCCTCTGGCCTTATAAAATTAAACCTCGGTGGGCGTCTGAGCATAACTACAGAATGCAAAATACAACCAAACATCGTCAATGAAAGGAAAGGTACAAAGAGTCTCTACGAAGACTCGAATTCCAAAATGCACCCGGTCCGCTCAATGCAAAACTCAGCAAAACAGAAAGTTGTGAGTGGACAAAAAACCAAGTTTAGTTCAAGTGAAAACAAAATAATGTAACCCCCACATTTTATATGCAAGAAAACCATAAGTGTAACAAAACAACATAAACAACACATGCATAGATATTAACACCTTTATACCGGATCTCAAATCCGTAATCCGTGAATAATACTTCACGAAGCCCACCACTCAAATTAAGAGTTCCGAGAGGTTAGACTCTCATAAACATTTATACAAACATACAATAATATACCTACTAAATATATGATGTAATAGCATAATAAATTTACTTGTACCAGGGAAACAATCCAACCGGGGGACTGTTTGACTAGTCCACATGGCAGAGCCATTCCTCAATTCACCATGTGTCTAGGGAACGAGCCGTCCAACTGGGAACGAACTCAGCCAAAGACGTACAGCCGACATAGCCAAAGCTTGTACGCTGAAATACTGATACCCTACGCGCGCAGACTACCCCAAATCCAGGGTCCACAGAACATCCCTCAAGGATGTTCTGAGTTCTCATAATTTCAAAAGTACTCAAAATCCTGTACTCAACATCAGATCAGGGGAGGTACATGACTTGGTGCTTAACGCACTCCAACCAGCAAATCAAATATTACCTTACCATAGTCCATGCCAACCATCACGTACCCCATGCATAGACGCATGCAAATATGTTTTCTCGGAATTCAAATATCATAATAAGGTTTATAAAAACCTTAAACGTTCATTCGAGCATATAAACATTTCTTGATAAACAAAACAAAACTATATGCCACAATTCCATAAATGAAATCATACTGAGTTTCAAAAGAAAAAGTCCACTCACAAGTAATCCCACACAGCTTGACCCTTAGAGGGTCCCGCCTGCTGCGTATGTTGGGTGAGTACGATTCGAATATAAAAATACGATTAACGTCAAGCGCTTCAAAACAGAACTTTAAAATAAAACCCTAGCTTCCCGGGAGTTTCTATAGGTTTGACGAGGTCTAGGATACACGTCCTATACATTTGGTCCGAAACGGACGATTAGATCGCTCACGATCGCCCAATTGGACGGTTACGGAAACCCTCACCCTAGGTTAGCCTTTCCGGAGTATCCGGGACTCCGTTTTACGATCCGTCGAATCCTACACGATCCTAAGGGTATCTAGAGGAACATATTTCAGTTTGAAAACGATCCAACGGTTGGGACATATCGAACCCGAATAACGCCCAATATGCGATAATTGGTTCGATTGTCAAACGACCTCGGAATCGAGATCCGCGAAATCCTACGCGCTCGTGACAACCTAAGGATCACACTGGAATGATTTACAGCTCCACCACACTTGCCCACGCGCCGCCACACGCGCTGGCAGCAAGCGGGTGTCCAAAGCGATTAGGCTTGGCCGGAAAATCTCAAAATCTCAGCCCCAGACTCCTATCCTAGATGTAACACCCTATTTGGAGTCACTTTTGTTCTTGGGCCCACCCCAAAAACTGACCGGAAGTGGCCGGAATTTCATCCCGAAATCCGGCCAAAACCTAAGTCGAAAATCAGACCTCCTACGCTCAAAATCAATGCAATCCTATCCAACCATCAGCTAGAGCACGGAAAATAGGTAGAAATCCATACCTTATACGTCCAATTTGGTGAAGAAATGAGAGAGAACGAGCGGTTTGAAAAATCGGGAAAAACCACCGGATTTCTGCAATTTCCGGCGAAATTCGCGGCTGTTATCGACGGAGCTTGGCTGGGGTGTGACGGTGGGGCCTGGCCGGTCTGTTTGGCACCGGTGTCACGGTCGGTGGTGGCCGGAATCGGTGGTTGCACCGATCGGAAGAGGTGTGCTCGCGGGAGGGAGGAAATTCGCACGGGAGAGAGAGAGAGAGAGAGAGAGAGAGAGAGAGAGAGAGAGAAAGAAAGAAAAATAAAAAAGAAAATCTGATTTTATTTTGACAAAAACCCTTTTTGAGTTATTTACGGTTTTGCCACCGAAGGAAATTTCATCGCCAAAACCTCGGTATAACTCCGATTCAAGCCTACCGCCTGTCCACGAATTCATCTCAGAACCACCTACGCAACCAAACCACTTGTGGTCCCAAAATCCTTCCGGACAAGAAAATGACCGAAAGACCCTACCCCAAGGGTAGTTTCGTAATTTCATATTTTAATTTAGTTTTACCATTCGCATTGGAAATTAAACAGAGTCGGGGTGTTACATGGTTTCACCCTTGGCATGCCTAGATAGGGATGGCAAAAACCCCCGCCAGGTAAGATATGATGTTTCGCACCACATATCCTAGATTAACTTGTCATGAGTAACAATCTTATGGTAAAAGATTAAATGTAAAGAACAAAAGGTACCAATTGAATCGACCTAAGCAAAAGAGAAGTGAATCCACTCTCAGACTAAGAGCAGGACTCATCTTGAAGAAATTGGTTCGTAACTGGTGTTGGTAGTCATTTGAGTTTCCCTCATTACTATTTCTCAACAGCCAACCCATCTCGCCATTCGGTGAACATGTTCTTCAACCGTTCAGTGAAGAGTGTGTCAGCCATATTCACCACTGGCATGTGCACAGGTTCTTCACAATTTAGAGAATAATTCATTGTCATATGCCAAACTCACCTCTCCATAGTGTCTCTGAATAAATAAGATGTTCCTGAGATTTCACAAACTGAAAGCATCTTAAAAAGGACTAGATGATATGCGAACGACGCTTATTACAAATTCTTAATCATTACTTCATAAAACAATACAACTACCTTTGTGAATGCTGATATTAAATCCAACTGGTATTTAGCATAGAAGTCAATCGATGTAGGCTAGCAAAGGAGCTCATAAGCGGGCCTGGTGACTAGGAAGTTCTTGACGTGGACAAACATAGAAACTGCGCCTGCCAGAGTAATAAAGACTAAATAAAAGATGGGGCAGATTCGTTAGACAAAATCATTCTATCTCAGATGAATGTGCTTTTGCATCTTCTTTCTTCAAACTACGACAAAACATAGATTAACATCCACAATTAAAGGTTGAGATACAACAAACACACGAATAAACCAGGAAACCATATAATTCCAAGCAAAAAAAAGTAAAAAAAAGAGGGCAATTTAAATGTACCTGCATGCATTTTCAGACTACTATAAAAATTGAGCTTTTCATATCACTCCAAACACCAAAGAAAAACACTCAAATCAAAATTATCTCCTCTCCGAGCAATTTCTTAGCATAGCAAATTAATACGTACGTGTAAGTGAAACCATAAGTGCTGATGCTTATTTCGGCTTACGACTTCCCAGAAACCATAAGTGCTGTTGCAAATTATATTCTACTGATGCTGCTTATGGTGATAGACATTAGTTTTGATTGAATTGGTGCTGTTTTTTTTTCTTAACTTGAGTATTTTCGCTTGTTGCACATCTTAAGTTTCTTAGAATATCAACAAGACATAATCATCCGTTTCAATTTGTGTTGCATCACAACAGCAAAAATTAGTATCAATTGCTTACTCATATTCAAAGCACATACAATAGGATAGAATAGAACAAAAATAAAATTTAGAAAATTAAAGTACTCGAGGACTGCTAGCTACAAGCCTAATTACAAAAATAAACCAAATTTATGCACCTAGTTATCCTACCAGTCAAGTTCTCCATATGTATACACAGCACAGATATAGCTTCACCATCACCAAATAAATCTTAAGCTTCATTTCTGCATCTCTTCCACTTTTATGACTGCCACCAAACTCCTCGTCACATAATTAATCCACCACGCTCCCCCCTCACCATGCCTCTGAGCTTTTTTTGAAAATAGTGAGGGCTTTGTGCAATGCTCCGCTAGGATCTGTCTTTTCTAATCCTAGTTCAAACCTGAATCATCAATTTTTTTTATTTAAAAAAAAAAAAAACTAGATTCCTCTTTTAGAAATAAAAAATCAAACTAAAAACCAAAAGGGAATGGATTATTACACCGAAATATTTCTCTTGAATTTTCAGATAATTAACACATATAAAGAAATGAATTTAAAAAAAGAAAAAGAAAAGAAAAGAGAAGACATTTAAGAACTGAAAGAGCAAGTCTAGATGTTTAAAGACATGACTAGTCAAACAAAGTATGGCAAATATTCAGGTATGCTCATATATACTCAGATCTTTATCGTTCTTCAATATTTAGGTATTTATAAAGAAGTACAACTCTAAATAAAATAGGAAATAAATATAAATTATAATATGAAAAAAATTTCAATTATAATAAGACTAGATAAATTGGTAAGTAACCAAAATCCTAACATAGTAAGGAATCAAAATCCTAATTAAGTAAGGACTTACCAACACTCCCTTTCAAGTTAGGGTAAAGATATTTCGCATGCCCAACTTGACAAGCGCGTCATAGAACACCATACTTGACATTGACCAATCGAACAACGGTAGAGAATGTCTTGTCATAAACCACAAGATCAACTGACAAACCCTAACAAATAGAGCACATAGAAGAACACATAAAAGCATAACACAGAAACACTGTGAGCATGGCAGTAAGTAAAGCAGAACACGAAACCCGTGATCACGTCAGAGGTAAGACAGAACACAGAAACCCTGTGAGCACGGCAATAGATAAGGCAGAACATAGAAACCCTCATTATCTTTTTTTCACTTTCCAAATTATGGATCTTTGGAATTTGGGGCATCAGAGCCACGAGTTAGGTAACCCAATTTTCCCTGTGAAGTAGTATAGAGTTCAATCATTAAATCCCAAATCGCATAGTTAGATCCATTCAATTTGAATCCCAAGAGTAGGTTAGTGGACGATTCAGTATGAACCATCACAATAGGGGGTAGGAGAAGCAGTAGATAAAGTAGAACTAGAAGCAAGTGAAGAAATAAAGGCATCAACATTCAGCATGGTGATGGATGGCAGGGTGGCGGCAGCAGATGCAATAGCAAGGTAGGCGGCGGAGACGGTAGCAAGGTATCTTTGAAAAAAAAAATCGTAGAAGACCCTAAACGGTGTCCCTTAAATAGAAAGGTACGTTGATGAGAATCAAAACCACACACATAGAAGAATTTGCAAAGCCATATATCGTCTCATAAACTTGTGCAATGCCCTTTGATCCAGTGATTGCTTCTTTTACAAACTCAACAAAGCAGTACAAATTGAGCAATACAACTGCTGCCAATATGGTAAACATTGGTAGAGGCTCCAAATTCCGTAATCTCTCCTTTCTCTTATCGTTGCGATACGTCTTTATCAGCCACCTTGGCTGGAATAACAAATGCTGAATCAGAGGGAGTATAAAATGGTGTCGATGAAGGCAAACGGGTAGGAGCTTGTTCTCTTGTAAAGCCACATTCGTTGGTCATTCCAGCCTAAGATTGTGCCTCCAGACCACAGAAAAACTCCACAAAGCTCCAAGTGGTGTACTTGCCAATGATAACATATGCAAATGGTATGAACCATGGACTTGACATCTAAATTCACAAAGAAGAAACCTATTAGACATTGTGAAATATACTATTTGGGAGGCCACACTTTAGACCACATCTTTAATAGAGGCGAGACGAGACTCACTTATATAAGTAACTTGGTCTCGTATAAATTAGTAATGTGACATATATGGTGACATCTCTAAACTAATTAGAACTGAGATAGAAGAACAATAAGGTTAATTGGTACATCATTCTCGGTTGATGATACAAGTTTTATAACATTTATAGTGTGAAATATAAGTTTTATGCATGTTCCTTGTGGTGTTGTAATGATTATGGTCACTCCTTGGTAAAATAGGGTAAATTATATATGCGCAAGTTGAATCAATCGATGGAGAAAGTCAAATTTGAGAAGATTTCTTACTCCCTCCAATCTAGGATCCTTAATTATTTATCAAGAGCTAGCATACTAATAATATTCTTTATATTTTAAACAATATGATTATTAATTATATGCTACCTTAGGATACAGAAAACAAGACAATGTCATGCACATGCTATATAATTAAGGGATATTAATATCCCATTAGTTCAATAAAATGATACTGTTAATTAATCTTTAATCTTTAACTTGCTAGCATCGATATTGAGAAGCTCCCCCATAACTTACGAGGGCTTGTCGAGAGCATGCAATTAATTACCTGTTTTTACATATAATATTCTTAATTAAAGTAACTTAATTTATTAGAGGCATGAATGAAGTGCACCAATATTTGCTATTTCGTGCCTTTTCTTTTGGAAACACAATATGATCAACTGCGCCCATGTTTTGTCATGGTCCATACTCTCCCTGCCCTATACCAATAGGATTTTGTACATATGTATGCAAATCGCTGGCCTAGCCATGTTATTAGACACCAACAGCGGGAAGTACATCCATGTATATGGTGATTGTCTTCTAGATTGGCTGTAAATCAAAAGCTTCTGGCACCGTGATGAGACCTACATACGTTTAAACATTAGTTAGACAACCACTATAACCACAAATAATTTAAACTAACACCCTCCTTCACGTGCAACGACTCTATCACGAGAAATATATGTGAAAATGTGCGAGGGGATGGGGTTTCGAACCTAATTGATAACTTCCTAATAAACTTAAAAAGTTTAAACTATGAAAGAATGGGAAACAATAAATATCAAATTAACATACATAACCTAATTGATAATAAAAGTCTCTATCGAAATGCTTAATAGGATAGTTTATTTAGTTCACTGGTTTTCTAAGAACGTCAATATTAAAGCATTAAAGGTGCTGACATTACCAAATTGAGGTGGTTTAATAGCATTTCGAGAACAATCAAAACATATAATATCTGACCGCCATCAATCTATATATATCTAGAAATATATCATCTATGTGTTTTCCCCCTTTTTGGGGTCTGCAAATGACCCTTCTCATATATAATCCATATACAAACTATGTGCGTGTATAGTGCCACTTCATGAAGTTTTAGAGAGTACTTTTCTAGCTTCATGTATAGGCATGCATTTACATAAGGCTTTTTACATCTGCATGTGGATCCCTAGAAGCACAATTAGCGATATTTGCTTTCAAAATGGAAAAACAACTCATAATTTTAAATAATGCCTTTTTAAATTCATCTATGTTACATGTACATAGCTTTTCTTTTATTTGTAAGTCACAAGTTTAAGAGATTTCAAGAAAATCGTCAAATTAGAATTTTAGTGCCGGGTCCATTTAGCAACCGTTCCTTTTAGTACTTAATTCATTTTTTCAGATCATATATAAAAAATAGGGTGGAATCGAGGGAGAAAGCATAGAGAAGGAAGGATATTATACGAATCAGGATTACATGTTTGTTGTCAAGGAAGCTAAAAACTCAGCTAAACAACCCCGATTTACATATTTGTTGAATTAATACATAAGAGTGATGTTATTTGTACCACATTGTTAATCACTTCTTTAATATAGAGGAGTCTCCCATACATTAGTGGGTCCCACCTTTTTTAGAGGGGTGGTCACTAAAGTGATCAACATAAATGAAGTGCAAATAGTATTATTAAGTCGTCTTATTTAAGGATGACAATGTAATGCATGGAATTCACTGTTGAATCATAAGTTTCATGCTATTATATATTATTAGAGTTCAATACAAATATTTTCCGGGTCATGTAAAGGAAAAATGTTGTTGATGAATCTAGTTCTCTCAATAAGAGCACTTTAGTTTAATGGACAATACTCCAGCTGGATTTGGTTAATCTATTCATCCATTGCAAGCACAAGTACTTGTTTTCAAAACAATCCTAAGCTTTCCTTAGCCTAGTCTATGACAGCCCTAACCCTAGTGGGATTTATGCAAGAAAACAAGGGTTTCCCAAAAATATACTTTGCCTTTTCAAGTGTTTCATTTCGAGGCGACACGAGCACTTTCCCGGCGTTTCCTCCCAACTTCTGGAAACTCTCAATACACTTTCTACGGATCCTCGTGACTTTCTTTGCCCAAAAATGACCCCATTTACTTGTTCATTTTCACCACTATGCCCTTCCTTCTTCCAACGCCGTAGCTATAGTTCTATTTCTGCACACCAAGTCGAGCATGCTTGAATTTCATCATCACTGCCATCCACAATCCAAAGAAATAGTTTTTTTTTATGAGAAATTGATAGATCCCACAATATATATATCCACCTCTCTTACATGCCCCTATATATGAATCTAGATGTAATATTGTAATGCATGCACCTGCTCTTCAAATCAAAGTTGTCTTAACATTTTGTTAAAACACATGAACTTGCGCAGAAACCAAATAGATTAGATTCATGATCGTCTAGGGCTATCTGCTTGCGATTGTGTTCAAGCACAAGACCATCTGGGAATCGAAGTTTGGACCATAACCTAGGAAACAAAGTTTGGAGCCGCACCTTCTCATTGATTACTTAATTTCAAATCCAAAGTCATTAATTTTTGAGGACTTGTTTTTGGGGAAACAATTAATTGTTGAAATTGGGTTGTTAATTACTCTCTGGCTCTCATGCATGAACCTAGTGAAGCCTTTTTTTTTTTTTCCTCTCAAACTAACTAATTATTACTTAAGGTGAACTTAACTCCTTGATAAAGAAAAATTATCATGGACTATATAATTTGTATGTTCTCTCGGGTATGGCATATAGTATAGATATAACTTAAGAAGTTACCAGTTTCGATCTCCGATTCCAACAAGAAAAAGAAGGTTTATACAGGGCTAGAAAGGCTAAGAACCACGAAGAGATGCCCAAACTAGTTTCCTCTTGTGGATGCAACAATGTCTTATGAACTCATTAGGTATTTGTCACGCTTCGGACTGAGGCATAGGGATTAGATTACCTTGGGAAGGAATTATGGTCTAAGATCAAAACGAAACAGGCTAGAATTAAAGGAGTGAGAGTGACATAGAATTTTGATAATTAGTCTTCGCAAATTTCAAGGACGATTGATGTGAGTGTTAGGAATTCTCTTTTTTTTTTTTTTTTGGTAAGGATTTTAACTCACGTGACATAGTTGTTGTTTTTTTTTTTCATTATAAGCTAGTCTAAACTAAATTAAATTAATATAATATATGAAGAGGGAGATTCGAACTTGAGTGCAAAGGGGCCAATTCAATGCCTTAACTAACTATCTTATATTAAACTAATATCCCGTGACAAATTTAATTACGTTCATACATCGTCGAACTCTTATCATCTTGCAGGTTACTTTACAAAATTCAACTAATATTTGGAAAAAATCGTTTGTTCTCCAACATATCATGTTCATGAACCTTGTAGAGTTACACAACCAAAATTTGAAAAAGCTCCATAGAAGCGTAAGGAGAAGAAAAGATAAAGGTTTCAACTTTGTTTTCGCATAGGAATAAATGTGGCATTAGCTCTATTGGCTAAAAAAGATGCAGCCTCTTAAATGCAAATTAAGCATCGGAGGGCAGTATAGTAAAAACAGAAGAGGAGATAGGTATCGTGGTCATACTATGGTCAAAGTTCCTTGTGTTTTTTGTGTATCTTTGTGCAAGCATGCAAACGGGATAATTGGTTCGCCTGGCTGCAAATAAAATTTCAAACCCAAAGGGGTCCCAATCCCATCAAAACAGCTGACACGTGGCACTCTAATTTGGCCGCAGAATTTGAAACGCCCTTTCAAGGCTAAGTTTTGCACCACCTCTCTCTCTCTCTCTCTCTCTCTCTCTCTCTCTCTCATATTAACACTTTCACTCCACATTATTCAAGAAGAAAACAAACATACGCTCAGAGAAAAAAGAGAGAGAGAGAGGTCCTGTAGATTTCTTGAATTTACATTCTGTAATGCAGTAAGTTACCTCTTTTTCGCATTTTGTTTCAGCTTGGTTCTTATAAACTCTGCTTATATGAGTTGTATTGAAGCTTGTGGGAACAAAAGGGTTAATATTTGGTGTTTATTTTTGTTTTGCAGTTTTTGGTTCAAGGGTTTTCTGCTTTTTATAAATTAAAAAAAATAGTTGAAAGAGGTTGAAGAAAGCGATAGAAGTGGGTTGCTGCCCCCTTATTGTGGCGCACTTCAGTCAAATAGGATTATATTTATGTACAAGAATATGGCGGGAACCGTGTCATCAACAATGGCAGGTGATTTTATTTATTTGGTAACTTTTGTTTCTTTTTCTTTTTTGTAGAATAATTTGGGGCTAGAAGATGCCTACTTTTGGTACCAGTAAATGAGTATAGTCTGAGTTCTGAAAACTCTCTGAACATGCAGTGGATCAGCTGGGAAAAGACGACCATTGATTCAACTGATTAGAAAACCAACTGTCTACTTGAATCATATAAAAATTGAAATAATCCAAAGTTTTGAAAAGGTATAAATTCTTCGCAGCAGATTTGCTCTCTCTCTCTCTCTCTCTCTCTCTCTCTCTCTCTCTGCTTGATATAATAATAACATTTGTTAATGACAATATAATATCTATCTGTAGTGAATGCACCACTATGTGGTGTTAAATTCTTATACACGTATATGTCTTGTGCATTTGCATGTATATGTGCACATGCATTGAACTGACCTTCCTTTAGGCTTCAAATTTGCCTAAGAAGAAAGAGTATTCTCTACAACTTATTGTCTTCTTAGAAGACTAAAAATGAGGACACAAATTAAGCAATGTATGTTTGTTTGCTTTTCAGTGTTTTCTTATTTATGAACATTGTCAGTCGTTGATGTATGCAATTTAATGTAACAATCACATATCAATAGTTGATGATCACTTCTTGTCACAAGTGATTTAGAATCAGTAATATACATTTACATATATAAATGTGAAATCAGAGTAAGAGAAAAAGGAAGACAGCCTAGCTCTTATCTCTTACCAGAATGTTTTGGTCAGTAGGGATCATGTATAGTGACAGTGATAGTTTGATGATCATTGTGGAGGCTAATTAATTTGTGGTTAGTTTTCTAATTGGATGAAAAATCTTGAACATATATTTTATAACCTGGGCTTGGATGGCACAACACAATACAAGTATTTCTATCTAACTGTGGACAGGACATGAGCAGAAGATATTAAATTAATAAATATCTGCTTCCACCTTTTGACGGGTGCGCAAACCAATTTGGTGGTCAACAGAATTCTTTGGGGAAACCAAACAAAGCTTAGCTAAATCCTTCAATCTTTTTTATTCATACGTACATATAATTTCCCAATATTTTAGTGGAAGCAGAGAGTTTGGAGTGATTTTTGAACAGTCGAGTGATCCTTACTCTTTAGCCAGTCCTTTTTAATATTGCATGTCCGTACACTCACATCTTTAACACATGCAGGACTCGGGGATCCACAAAAAAAATTTGGGATTTCTTTGGTCTAAAGAGAGTAGCCAATTTTTGGCAAGATCTTCTTCTCTTCTCTGATTTATTATGGGAATTTGATCGTCTGCTTCTTCATCATCTCTCTGATTGATAAAATCTCAGTTCTCTAATTTATCTTTATCTTTTTATGTATAGAGAGAGAGAGAGAGAGAGAGAGAGAGAGAGAGAGAGATAGGGAGGTCGGTTGGGTGTAGATAGATATATAAATATAGTTGTTTAACTTTACGTAGAGTGTCGATTTTGAGAGTGGAAGATGATTTGCAGGGTGTGGGAATGCTGGGCTTTCGGGAGTCATTTGTTCCACTAAACGAGGTCGAGAGTTCCAATGAACCCAAGTGGGTAGAGATAGAAAAAATTAGAGAGAGAGAGAGAGAGAGAGAGAGAGAGAGAGTAGGGTTGGCTTGGACTTCTCCCAGTTGGAATTGTGGGTTTTTGTCTCAGTACAAAGACTAAATTGGAGCTATACGTGTAGTTTTAGTATGACACTCGTGTCCCTTTAATCTAGTTTATCGTGATGTGAGTTAACATTATTTTTTTATAATTATTGTGGTAATACTTGATTCTGAAGTGTTGGAATGTGGTGTTGAGAGTCAGAGTCAGAGTCAGACCATCCTAAAATGACCACTGCCAAAGGGGTGACAAACAACAACAGCTATATAGCTCATTCTTTAATTAATTTGTTTGCCTATGTTTTGACACATAGACTAAGACTACACCTAACTAGCTATACCTTATACTAATTTATATAAGTATACCTTGTATCGTTCTCAAGATTTTTCTCTTTTCAGCCTCTCTTCTCTTCTCTTCTCTTCTGTTGTCTTTTCTCTCATCTTCCCAAAACTACATTCTTCTCTGCACAAATGAAAATCTAGAGAGAAGGATATAAGAGATAGAGTTGCACTACTTGGCTTTTGTTCCAAACCCTAGCTTTATAGTCCCCTAGGTAAACATTTATACTAATGTTTTCCTCTCTACTGGCCTTTTGCTTTTTGTTGAATATATTTGTCTTAACATTTCTGATATCTATGCGCAGGAGAGGTTTTTGATTCTTTAGAGAAGAGATTGATCAAAGAAAATGGGTTCCATGAATTCAAACAACTGGCTTTCCTTTCCTCTTTCTCCTACTCATTCTTCTTTGCCATCACAGCTCCATCCTTCTCACTCTCACCAATTCTCTCTAGGGTTAGTCAATGATTCTATGGACAACCCTTTCCAAAACCAAGGTAAAAACCCTCCTCTTCCTTTTCACTTTCACTTATTATTTTTGGGTCTTTTTTTTCTTCCCCTTTTCCTTCTCTCTATATGTAGCTCCTTCTCACTCAGTCTTATTGTACATAAACCTTGTAAATTTACAGAGTGGAATTTGATTAACACCCAAGGGAGCAATGAAGTTCCAAAGGTGGCTGATTTTCTCGGCGTGAGCAAATCCGAAAACCACTCAGATCTTGTGGCCTTCAATGATATTCAGGCCAACGATTCGGTCTCCGATTACTTATTTCCCAACAACAGCATAGTCCCAGTACAAGACACAGTTGTAGCCAATTCTAGCAGCTATGATTTCCAAGAAAAATCCAACAGCCTTCAATCGTTGACTCTCTCCATGGGAAGTGGCAAGGGCTCTTCAGCATGTGAAACCAGCACGGAAAATACCAGCATTGCGACTGTGGAAGCTCCCCCAAGAAGGACTTTGGACACATTCGGACAAAGAACATCTATTTATCGCGGCGTGACAAGGTGTGCCTATTTCCATACTAGCTAGCTCTCCTTTCAATTTTATTCCAATTTTGTTATTTTAATTATATAACATTTTAAACTTAATGTTTATGTCATTTTGAATAAGTGCAGGCATAGATGGACAGGAAGGTATGAAGCTCATCTTTGGGATAATAGTTGCAGAAGGGAGGGACAATCGAGGAAGGGCCGCCAAGGTATGCCTTATTCTTCTACCAGCTAGCTAAGCTAGGTTTCTTTTTTGCTTTGTACAGTTTTCTTTTTCCTCTAATGAGATCATTAATGCCACTGATCATTACCTTCATCTCGTTTCATGGTCATCTTTGTTTCCTACGTGGTCTTTGCAGTGTACTTGGGTGAGTTCCAATTTCTAACTAGCTATATTTCTTTATTCGCTTTATTCTAAAGTTAATGATTTTGAAATTTGTTTGGATATGAAGCAATTTATTCTTTATCCTTTTGGGAAATTTTCTCTTATTTCCTGTAGGTGGGTATGACAAAGAAGAGAAAGCAGCTAGGGCTTATGACTTGGCTGCATTGAAGTACTGGGGAACTTCTACTACAACCAATTTTCCAGTAAGTTTATGCCGAAAAGCGAATCAATTAGGAAATCAATGAAAAATGTGACAAGAATAAAATAAAGAAAAGAATAAGCAAGTGCAATGTTAATGTATATCAATGGCTTTTCAAGTGTCGTGCCTGTTGCAGATCAGTAACTATGAGAAGGAGGTGGAGGAGATGAAGAACATGACAAGACAAGAATTTGTGGCAGCCATTAGAAGGTAAGTAAATGAGATAGATCAGAAATCCCTTAAGCAAAATTTTCAGAGAATCTTTGTTCGTTATTTATTTATTTATTTATATAATGGAAGGTCTTCACTTTGCTTTTCACTTAATTAAATTTTCAGGAAAAGTAGTGGCTTTTCTAGGGGAGCATCCATGTATCGTGGAGTTACAAGGTACAAAAAAACTAGCTATAGCTAGCTAGGCATGCTTTGTCTCTTTGTCTCTCTCGTTGTCTCTCTTTCTCTCTCATAGTACAAAACAAAATCTTTGTTCAGGCATCATCAACATGGAAGATGGCAAGCAAGGATTGGCAGAGTTGCCGGAAACAAGGATCTTTACTTGGGAACTTTCAGTAAGTCACTTAAATTACACCATGCACCCATTGCAATTAATGCATTCTATATATTTTCCACAACCAAACATACAAACCTAACAATACTTGTAGAGAAAAAAAAAAAACATTCTGAACAAAACTATGTAGGATTCATGTAAAAGTATTAAGTTTGTGATAAGCACGGTATACGCGGTCAGTAAATATGAAACATCAAACATTACTTGGTACGTAGGTACTGAGGAGGAGGCAGCTGAAGCTTATGACATAGCAGCAATAAAATTCCGAGGCCTAAATGCCGTGACCAACTTCGACATGAGCCGGTATGACGTGAAGAGCATTTTGGAAAGCAACACCCTCCCAATAGGAGGAGGAGCAGCCAAACGTCTCAAAGAGGCTCAAGCCCTGGAATCTTCTAGAAAACGCGAAGAGATGATAGCTCTTGGTTCCACCTTTCAATATGCAGCTGCCGGAGCCACCAGCTCATCAACCTCAGCCGGTCGGAATTTGCAAGCATACTCATTGATGCAGCAGCAGTCAACCTTTGACCAAGCTGTACAGCAACCATCTCAGCCCCTACTTTCTCTACAAAACCATGATATTTCTCAGTACAGCCACCACCATGACCCTTCTTCATACCAAAATTACATCCAGACCCAGCTGCAGCTGCACCAGGCCCAGCAGCAATACCAGCCAACCCAGAACCCTCACCACCAGTTCTACAACAGCTATGGGCTTCAGAGCACACACCCAGCTTTGCTTCAAGGTCTCATGGACATGGGCTCTGCTTCTGGGGTTATGGATCACAACAATGGCAGCTCCAGTGGGAGCTATAGTGCAGGAGGGTATTTAGGTAATAATGGAATTGGGTTGGCTTCAAATTCATCAGCAAGCAATGCAGTGGGGTCTGCTGAAGAACTTGCACTTGTGAAGGTTGATTATGATATGCCTAATGGTGGAGGAGGGTATGGGTATTTTTACAGTGTGGAATGACTGAGAGGCATTTTGTTTGGGAGAATTGGTAATTTGTGATGTGGGGGAGGGGAGATTAGTAATTTTGTGATGGGAGGATTAAGCATGGTTTAGGAGCAATTTACTATCCCTATTTTTATTTTTGTTCTAGTATTTTCTTCTCTTTTTTGGGTTGAGAACTGACCATAAATTAATCCAATTGTGGGGTAAAGATCAGTAGGATCAGTAGTATATGGGTGCAAGTGGAAGTTGGAACCCTAAATTTTGTGTGCAGAAGAAGACCTAGCTATTGCACAACTGCTGATGTAATTCTACTTTTATTTACTGTATGGACTTGTTGCTTTTACTACCAAATCACAAAATGCCATTACAGTAATTCAACACAACTTTGTGTTTGTGTTTTTGTATTAGTAAGTTTTTTAGGACACCTTTAAAATCAGAAATTCAAAACTACCATCTACCAAAAAAAAAATAGGCTTGATAAGGTCCGGCCTGCTGGGAGTCCGAGATGACTGACCCGACCCAATTTAGACTCCTTCCCACATTCAATCACAGCAACTTATTATTTAACCCTAGCGTGCTTACTTACAAGTTACCACCCCCTCTCCCCTCCTCCATCATCAGTGTTCTCTCATAGATGAACTTCTCGTTAATTCCAGTCTAACTGAGGTTGGTAGTTTCTCCTTTTTTGAAATTTTTTTGGAAGTAGCAGTTTTTTATCAACTTTTTGCTGATCGAAGTCATTAGACAATCTGATTGATATCAGTATACTCTGAGTTTCAATTTCCATTCTTCTTTCTGTTTCATGTTTCTGTCCATTCTTCTTAAATTTGGGAAAAACAGTTGGAAGCTCTTTTGTTTAATCATTATGGAGTCCCTCAGCAGAGATTGTTTTATGATGACATGGGTGGTTGGTTTGTAGTTTATTTGTATTGCAAGTCATGGAGGGTTGGACCAAAATTTTGATTTGGATGAGTTTATCTATAAAACATTTTTTAAAAATGGAAGAAGAGAGAAATTATGATCCCTTAGCTTTGAGTTAAACATTGTACAATATAGTATAGAGGTCAGGACAAAGGTCTGTGACTGGCATTGGCTAAGCTTAGATTATACTGCTAATAACAGTACTAATTTATTTCCTTTTTGTCAAATTATCTCTGTATTTGAGGCTTTGAGTAGTGGTTAGCTGTTCATGTCTTTGAGTGAGGCTTCTGATACATATATTTTGGTTGATCTTTTCGTTGTTGAAATCAGAGTCACGGCTTTCAACATGAGATCAACATCATCTCCACTTCAATCACAAACCAATCCTACTATTGCCACGGAGGAGAAGCAAGAGAAGAAGAAGAAGATAGGATCAGCCAGTTGCCAGATGACATTCTTGATCACATCCTATGCTTCCTTCCTTCAAAGGCAGCCGCTAAAACAACCGTTTTGTCTTCAAGATGGAAGCATCTGTTTTGGTCTACAGTCACTAGGCTCAACATCAACATGCACAAAGAGTCCACCAAGCACAATGTGGAGCCAGCCATTCGATTATTTGAGGCTCTTTTCAAATGCAAGACACTTATTTCTGCTGATATTACCACCAACTTCTTCCATCTCCCAGAGATTATTTGTGTGCCCAAGTTGCAGTTTCTCCACGTAGAAGTCACAGAAAACATTGGCTCTCTAATGCAGGGTTTCCATAGGATTGTGGAGATGCAGCGCCGCAGTTGCCCGACATTCGAAGGCTTCATCCCCATCCTATCTGCAAACAATCACCTGGTATTGTGCAACACCAAAACACCAAGAGGGGAATATTTTTTGGAGATCGAAACCGTTGGGTCGCTTGGGGAGTTAGGATGTGCTGCTAAGAAGAGGAAAGAAGCTGCCTACGTATATGCTGATCGTAATTATAATATGGTGGCATATGGTGGTTAGTTTAGTAACTAGCTTGCTTATATTGGATTTGAATATTATATCATATTACAAATAACTAGCTTACTTCAAACACTCAAATTGGATTTGAATATATATCATAATATGATGCCACACATCAAGTGCTCATAATACTAAGTTACTAACATGTTGCCCCTTCATCCAAGAGAGAGAGAGAGAGAGAGAGAGAGAAATGCAAAGAAATTTTCAAGTTGGAAATAATTACAGTGCAAAAAGAGGTCTCTTCTAGCTTAAATCAGTAACCCTTAAACCTCCATACCATGTCGTTTTGGAGAAGAATCTCTTTGAATGAGACATAGACAAGAATATAAACATTTTACAAATTGTGAAAGGCAATAGATGAACACAAAAATATAGAGAAAGAATTAAATTTGAATATGAAAATATCAAACCAAGCAATGCTGGAAAAATGAGAATCGAACCTATAACCTAGAATGCATGGATAAATATGTTCTTAATCATTTCAGCAACGTTTTTTCGGTTCGTCCAAAATAATATTATTTGTTAACTAATGGTGGGCAGAATTGGGCCTCCAGCAAACCTTATTGCTCCAATTGGATAAGGCCTTCATCTTGGGTCAACTTTTTCTAGCATTCGACCTCTCATTTATTTATTTATTTTTCATGAAGAAGTTTATAGAAACCAGTTTAAAATGAAAAAAAAAAAAAACCATCATCTAAAAAATTAATAAAATTCTGTTGAAAGTGGCGAATGCCAAATGCTATGATACAAGAAATGAAATCTATACAATTGAAGGAGAAGGTAATTCAGAGAAGCACAAGAAAAGCTCTGTCGCTCCGTAAATAATCTTTCCGTCTCTTACTTTGTGCAAGATTTTTGGGCTTTCATCAATTCACCGTTGAGGTAAGCTCTGCCAGATTTGTAAAATTCATCCTTTATTGCTTCTTTCCTTCAGTCGGATTTATCTTTTATTTTTTTCTGTGATTTCTAATTGGATCGCAATTAGGGAATTGGAAGAAAAATATTAATGTGTTATATTGGTCGTGTTGTTGATTAGTTGGGATTGGAATTGTGGTCCAGTTGCAATTTGCAGCTTACAATATGTGATTTTCCTTTTTCTTGTTTTCTTTTTTCTTTAAGGGCTTGTGATTCTGGAGGACCCATTGATGGTTTTCTGTAAAGTTAGCTCTTTTTTCTGGGTTTACACGTACATCTGTGACTTTTATTTCTGGTTGTAGGTGGTGAAAAAATAGGTTGAGTTTATATGTTCTGTGAAATTTGGTTTTCTATGTCAATATCACAAAGAAGGTGGGGAGTTTTAAGATTAGGATAAATGTTGTTTTTCAATCACTTTGGAGCTGAATCTTGTTTCTTGAGAAATTAAGCTTTTCTAAGACCATGGTTTGTGTTTGAAGTCAGCCTATTTTACTCTTTTTTGGTGGGAGTTTAAGATTAGGAGGAAAGATGGGTTTTTGCATGCAAAAACTTCATTTGTTTATTTGTAGTGAACAAAGGCAGGCGGTACTGCTCTTGTTTCCAGTAATAACTATCTGATTCTTTTAGTTTTTCAGCTTTACTATTGCATTGCTCCTGATGCCCAGGCAATACAAATCTATAGTATAACTGCCTTCAGTATAACACACATATCCTGATTTCTCTATCGGACAATCAGAACTCTGTTACAGCCATCACTGCTGGCATGCCGCGTTGGTGCATATCAATGTAGTATTGCTGCATATGTTTATAGCTTTAGAGATGTGTATCAAGGAGGAGTACTAGATTGAGGAGAGAAAGCGTTGCACATTTCTAAAAGCATTAATATCATCTACCATTCAAAATGTGAAGAAATGCATAACATATGTGAATATCTACTCTGAAAATTGTAATATAAATTTTAAACCTAAGTTGGGAGCCATAAATACTAATCGATTAGGTCCATCCAGTACTCAACACTAAATTTAACTTTCTGGTACTCGTAATTATATCTGTGATCTATCATTTGGATGTCTAGAGAAGTTTCTGATGTTGGATTCTTGTTCTTCTGTTACTGATAATGATTGTGCATGAAGTACAAATAGGTTATTGTAGTTATTTCCGTTGATAGCTGCATTTCTATGGGGCAATCAGACACACATATTACAAAGTAATTCAGTGTATATGTGGAAGAAACAGTGACCAAATTAAGAGTATTGTCATTGTGTAGTTTGTACTTACTTTTGAGTGGTGGTTCCCGACCAGATGATTGGCATCTTGTTTAGGCTCCTGTGTGAAATGATCAGTACTGTTTATTGGTTGTGGTTTGAGCAGTGATAGTCCCTACCTACAGATATCATTTACCGTCCCAAACTGTCATTGATCACATCTTGTGAATAGTCAAATTGATTGCAGCCTTGAAATGGTTTAAAATCAACTAAATCCTTAGCTATGAGTTATCTCATAGTTTTCCCTCTTTTCATTTATGAGTTCCTTACAAGAATTGGAGAACCAACTTTACGTTTCTGATTTGTAGTGTTTGTTTTCACAGACTAAAATTATCTTAGTATGTGTTCTTACTGTTCAGAAATTAAACCAAATTATATGCTCTTACTCTTTCTGCTGAGAACTAATATAATGTTCTGTTATCAGCATACGAGGTGACAAACAAAGTGATGGTGAAAGCATACACGCAAGAGTACACATACAAGCACCCATGGGAGAGGGTGACTTCTGCATCTTGGAAAAAATTTGCTGATCCTGAAAACAAACGCACTTTGTCACATATCCTTGAAGTTGACACTCTGAACCACAAGCTTGATCCTAGTACTGGAAAGCTTTACACCACACGTGCAATCACTGTCCATTCCCCAGGACCATGGTTTGTTCGCAAAATTGTTCGCCAGGATGTCTGCCACTGTGTTGAATCAACGGTTGTGGATGCGAAAGAACGATCAATGCAACTCACCACCAACAATATCAGCCTCGAAAAGTTTATAGAGGTGGAGGAGAAGATCAGGTATGATCCCCACCCAGAAAACCCAGATGGGTGGACAATCTGCCGACAGGAGACTAGTATCCGAATCAAACCATTATCAGCATTGGCATCGATGGCAGAAAAGGTTGAACAACGCTGTGCTGAGAGGTTTGTACAGAATAGTGCAAAGGGTAGAGAGGTTATGGAGAGGATATGCAAGTATCTTGAAGCTGAATCTAAAGGGCTTGCTAGATCATAGGGCATGTGAACTCTTTCCCAGTAGAAATAATAGAAGACTGAAAGAGTGTAGAACCTGGACTTTTAACCTTGAATCTCTTATTGGTTGAAATTTTGATGCGGTAAAATGTACTGTTGGGAACATTAATTTCCCATTAGATTTAGTTTTTGCTTTGTGTATCTAATTTTCTATTTTTATTTCAACGATTGCAGTGACTTGGTGATTTATATGGGGTGAACTCATTTGCAATCTTGTCTATTGTAAGAAACAAGTTGACTGCATCATTGAGAACTTTTCTTGGAATATATACTTGGAAGATAATTGACCAAAAGTGTACACTCCATCCTTTATTCTGTCCTCCTTTGAGCAAATGCAACGTTGGCTTTGTGACCAATCTTCTTGGTGCTTTTTCACATTTCAATGGTCATTTTATTTACTCAGGTATCGCCACGTAATAAAGAATATATTTTATGATGCCTTGAACTTCTTTGGTTCACGAATTGATCTTATTAAGAATGAAATTTTCATGTCTAATTCCACGAAATAGGAATAGAAGATGTTCTAGGAAATAAGGACCCATGAAAGCCCATTTTGCCCTATTCCCATATTTGATTTGTGTTACATTAGCAGGAATGAAAATTAGTAGTGCAGCTGAATATCTTCCGGCAATAAGACTCCTCTTATGGGTGATCCATGACACTCTATTTCCCCTTTTTTGTAAGATTACTTTGTACTTTCAACTTTCCCTTTATGTTTTAGTGATGGATGACAGTAGAAATATTGGGACATTTTAGAAAAAGCTTTCCCTTATTTATTTTTAGATGTTTTAGTGATTTGAAGGTTGAGTGGTTTTTTTGTCTTTTTAAAAAGCTTTACAGTGAAATTTTTATGTCTAAAACCTAAAAAACCTAATATTTAAGTTCATTCAAAACTGATCACAATCATAAACGGAGCACTCTTTGATTAAAATTATGCCTGAAAACCTAATCGACGAGAAAGGAAGGGAAAACAGATTTATGCATGGAAACCACATCGATAATATACAATACCAGTCATTGTGTCCACATCTGAGAATTGCGACTGAAATGTACTACACGAAAGAAATGCCATATAGACAGCAAGTAGACACATTAAGAACATTAACCCATAACCATGTCCACCAAACAAGCACAGACTACAACACATAAAGTTCTCCCAATCACAACAAATACAGAGTTCTTCAAAGTGCTGAGATGTCCATGCCTTCCCCAGTAGGACATAACATAATAAAGGGGCAAGTGCTAAGATATTGCAGCAGACTCTGAAGCCATCTCCTGGATGAAAACAAGCATCAATTCCGAAATTTGAAACTTCACCACATCAGGCTTAGATTTTTTCAAGCTTATCAGCCTTTACAACAGGGTTGGCTTTAGCAATCACATCGCGTGCAGCAGTGTGGTAATCATAAGGGCAGTCATGTTTGTCTGAATAACGATGTACTGCACAGAAAAGGTGACCACACCGACAATTGAACCCTGTTAATCCAACTCTCTTGTTGCAAGTTCCGCAACGTTTTGGGCCTTCTGGCTTTGCCTCACCACTCCCTCCTGAACCTGAACCAAAGGAAAAGGATGGTTGTAAAGAGATAGTTTTTGGCTCCACCAGATGGGCTTGAACATCCACACCAGCAGCAACAACAGGTTCATTTCCATTGCTGTTTGATGTTCCATTGACAATGTTTCCAAAGGATGATGCAGCGAGCTTTGCCTGCTCCTCTTTCAACATCATGTCCTTGTGGCACTTGGAACACATATTCCTAGTAGCCACACTTCCAAAAAACCCACAATTGTTTACACACAATATAGGACCCTCGGGGTGAGGTTGACAGCCAGTCTCCTCATGCTCCATCTTTTCAACTTACCTGCAAAGAGAATACCTGAATAGGGAACCAACAAATCAATGGGGGACAGCTAAGTGATGTAAGATATAGGTGAATTGTAGATTTAGGCAGTTTAGCGGAAGCGAAAACAATGAAAACAGAAAATTAGATGAATAAAGATAGGTCTGGAATCACTCCAGGGTCTTCACACCCCTTGGCTTCACACCAGAATTCCAATATCTGGAAAATAAACTTTAATGCAATAACTCCACTCCGCTCCAATGAACTACATGGGGGTATTTATAGCAAAACCTAGAGGCAATAGGATAAAAAATCCCTTACTAAAACAGAAATCCTAACCCAAATAAATTAGGAAACTAGAAATCCTACTGAAATTTGGAAAACTAGAGAACCTAGGAAACTAATAAATGATGTCCACATCACTAAGAGTGGAAACCCAAACCCCACGCCCAATCTTCCTTTCAAGATTTGATTTCTAACGAAAACTACTGTTATTGTAATTTAATGCTAGTTTCATATACCATCGAGAAGACTAAACTTTTGTTGAAAAGACAACTTGTGATACTCTATCTGATTATCATGTCACATGATATCATAGAGGTCAGGCAGGACAACTCATCGTTAAATAGACAACATTTATATTTCAATCAAGCATATAATAGAATAATATTGAAAATATTGAATGATGTTGAAAAATTTACAAATGCATTATTGTAGAAACCCAAAAGTACATTACACATGCCAATTCAATAAGCAATAAAAAAATAGCAAACTGTTATTTGTAGGCATATACACACATGTATTGGTGTAGTGTTAGAAACAAGATCTTTATTACAAGACTTGAATGGCCATTCCTCAAACCAACCATGTCACGTATTGTAGTTAAGCTACATAAACACCTACCAATTAACTGACAGCAAATATATACAGCAAAACTTTTTAAAAATGAAAAGAACAATGAATTTTTCTTCTTTTAACCTACTTATGTGTGCCAAACTTCAAATACAAAGCTCAAACTTTTAACCAATTAGCAATTCCGATAAACTCACAAATTACCCAACACCGGACCTTGACTTTCAAATGTTAACTATTGATCCAAATAGTGAAATCCACACAAAAAAAAATCCCAAATTATAAATTTCCAAACGCTACCTCCCTTATCCCTCAAGAACAAGAACAGCTAAAATCAGAAGAAAAGAAGAAGAAAAAACCCTACTTTTTAGTCAGCTATACAAGCGCATATACATATGCATACAAAGAAACCCTACCCAATTAAAGAAAACCTCTGAAACAGATTCCTGAGCTCAGAATCGCATCGGACACCAGGCCCCTGTTCACCAAAAGAAACCAAAGAACCAAAAATTCAAAACAGAGAATCAGTAAACGAATAAGAAGATCGAAAGAACCCCTCGATGAAAAGCCAATACAAGAAATTCAAAGAGTAAAGAAAAGGGCGATTTTCAAAACCCTAACCCTATCAGATTTTGGATCGCCGAGGACAGAGCGGAAAAGCTAGAGACGTGTTTCTCTCTTTTTGTGCTCGACGCTCCCTTGCTATTTAATAATTTTCTCTTTCTATTAAGAAACCGACGTGGCCATATTTCATTGGCTTCCGGTCTTACCTTTATTGGAACAATTTTCCTCTTTTGTCCCTTTTGTAAAGCGCTAATAACCGCCTTGCAAGGTTGGGAATGCTGGTGAGGTTAGGTGTAGTGGTCGGTTAATCACAATGCTAATGTTGGGATTTTCTCTAACTTTAAAGTCAAAAACAATAAATATCCTTTTTTTATATCAATCCCAATCCAATTCCCTATAAAAATAATTGAAAGGAGCTCACAATATGCTTTTTTAACTCAAAATATCTCGTTGAATTGCCTATTTTTAGTTAGTAGATTATTACAGTACATTTTTAATGTGCAATTATGACCAGTTACATATTCATAACTTGTATCGAACCACAGAACTCTAGCAAAATATTGTATTTATCAAATTTAGTTTCAATATATAGGTTTGTAGGAGAAAAAGCTTAACAAATCTTAATTGGTTACTTATCTCTTACTCCTAACATTTTCAAAATCTCTATTTCTATATCCCCCTAAAATCTTGTCACTTTGCATATGTAGTGAGGTAAATGTCAAATTGATAAGACAAACGAAAACTGAAATATAAATGGCAGCTATATATATGCTTTTCATGCATCCTTGTACACTTAGCTATGGCCTACCTTGACAAGCTATGAATCTCATATGACTAGTGACACATCAACCACATGGTAGTAATAATGGTATCCATGGAACTCAAAATGCAAGCAAAGATTTGTCTTTGAAATGTATTTAATCAAACTCAGGTTTGCAATTAAACCTGTCACTAAAAGACCCTCTTTTCTTCCTTCCTTTGTGTTTGTCTCAAATCTTCTATCTTTTCATATACTTTCATGCCTAGCCTTTGCAATTCCAAAATCTTCACCAACGAGAATTGGTTGAGTTGGTAAAGTTCGAGTCCTGCTACCGACAATCCTTTTTTGTTGGTAATTTATAAAAACTCAACAAACAAAAAAAAGCTAAGATCCCATTTATAAGTCCTCAAAAAGGTATTAGTATGTCATGGCCATTGATAGAGTGAAAGGAAGTTAAAGGTGCGACCATAAAAGAAAAGCAACAAATTGATCATGATCAATCAATTTAGTGCTTCTGTTGGACAATTGCGTTGCTTGATGAATATTGGAAATAGATGGCTTCACCAAAGGTGGTGTTTATTAGTATGTTTTACAAGATTTATCAAGAGAAACAGCAATTTGGTTATACACGCACAGAGCCTAATGAGAACTATATTAACATTAGCAAGACAGGTAATGGAACCTTAATTATAAAGTGTTTAGAACGTGATATTAAAAACACATTTCAATTCTGGTGCCTCAGCCAGGACTGGATTTATTGTGTCAAACAAATCCTATCGGCCAAAATCTTAATGTCCTCCTGGTCGATGTTTTTGATGAACTTGGACTAGATCTATTGTGTCATACAAATCACATCGGAAGGGAAATAGTGGTAGGGACGTATTGCAAATTAAGCAAAGAGATTAAAAAGATAAAACACCAAGAATAAATAGCTTCATTTATTGGAAAATATAATAATTAGTTACACGCAGACATCCTCCTTTTGATCAGTTGATTAGACACATTTAGTGCAAGTAAAAGGCCAACAAGGACAAGAGTGAAGCTCCCACCATAGATCCAACGACGGGCATGTTTGCAATGGAGCCACTAGGTGTCGGAGCAGATGCGGCGGTGGTAGCTGAGGGGGAAGGAGCCTCCACTGGGGCACCGACCTTCAGGCTTCCGGCAGCCATAGCTGCGGACATGCAGACTGCAACCATGAGGACGGCCAAGGCAATCTTCTTCATCTCCATTTTTGTGGGTGTGGTTGATATTGAGAAATAAGCCTTGGATATGGAAATGTTAGAGTTGTAGTTTGAACGTCCTGAGGAAAATAAGGTGGCCATGGAGGGTATATATAGCTCTCTAGCTATGGAGAGTTTTGGGTATTTTTGGAAAATAGAAGATCTGTTTGGGTCTAAAATGTTTATGGTTTGGAAGATTTTTGTGGCTTTTTTTGTGGAGTTGGTTGGTTTGTTGTGAATTTATGAGGGAAGGGTTCTTAGGTTACGTGTATGGTTTTGCATGAACGGCGGCTACTTAAGGGTACAACAAAGTACTAACAATGTCCAGATTTACAAGATGATAAAGACATATAACAAGGATGCTGAGGGTGTCAAAACATTATATTAGGTTTTTTTTTGCATTTTTACATGTATAAAAATGGAAAGGAACATCTAAAGACCTTGTTAGAGTTATTACTACCCCCAATGGTTTAAACTTACATTTATAAACAAATGATTAGATGAGTAATGATCAAACGAGAGTCTTGTGACGGTTTCGAACAAAGCATAATAGAATAGGGACTTCTCTTGTGGCAAATATTATTTACTCTCACCTTCACATCACAATAAGTGTTCAACTCTAGCCCATAAATGGTTTTTAGCTCAAATGATGAAAGCGTTTACCTATGCACCCGATGTACTGTGTTTGATTATCCCTCCCCAATATCACTTATATATCAAAAGAATTTTTTTTTTTTATCACAAAAGCGTCCCGAGGTTCCCTTTGAGATAATAAAAAATCACGCCCTAAGGTTAAGAAAAAGGCTGCAACCTAATAGTTTTGTTAACTTCATGGACGTTTTGAGATAATAAAAAAATCAAAAGAATTTAGGCCTCATTTGGCATTGATTTTTTTGGCCAAAAACCTGCTTTACGTTAAAGTTAAGCAGTTTAAGGTGTTTGGTAAAAATAAAAAATCCTTTAAGTTGAACCTTTAATACAAATTTATAAATAAACCCAATCCTAGATATGTATTTATAAAAAAATCCAAGCACTATTTAAACATAGAAATCAACCCCAAAATCAACAATTGTCATACTTTTTGGGTGTGTTTATAAATGGGTTTTGAGTGTGTGTAATGATGGGTTTTGGGTGTGTTTATAAAGTGTTCTAGGTGCTTGGGTTTTTTTTATAATTTTAGCCCCCATTTTGGGTGTTTTAGTGAAACTCCATTTTTTTAATTCTCAAAATACCATCATTCATTTTAAAAAATGACACCACCTCCACTTCCACATCCAACTCCACCACTTACACCACCACATTCACTACCTCCACAACCACCGCCACCGCACCACCACCTCCACCATCACCACCACCTCTACCACCACCACCTCCTCCACAACCAACACCACCACCACCACCACCGCCTCCACAACCGCCATCCCAACCACCACAACCACCAACTCCACATTCATCACCACTTCCACTCCATCACTACCACTACCACCATATGATTAGTACATAATACTTTTAACATTATGTCTATTTTAGTCATTATTCACAGTTACAACAATTTTATATTAAAATTTACCAAACGGTTTTGACATTTCTTTTTATACTAACAACACTTTGTTTCACTAAAACACCCAAAATGAGGGTTGAAATTATAGCACTATTTAAACATATTCATTACACACACTCAAAACTTTAAACACACCCAAAAAGTTGACTTTGGGGTTGATTTTGGGTGTGTTTCTATGTTTAAATAGCATGTCTTTATTTATAAATTTGTATAAAAATATAGTTTACCAAATATGGAGCTTCTTTACTTTATAGCTAATTAATTTTAAAGCAGAAACAACCTTTTTTAAAGTGACTGCAATTCCAAATTAGGCCTTAAACTCTCGACTTCCTCTTTTTGCAAATAAGGGCGGAACATCGTTTAGTTTTTCCTGAATTTTTCTTATACAACTTTAGCCCACCCATTAGCTCAACAGAGCATCCAACTCCAGCCCATTTTTCCAACGCTAACCCAATCCATATTAGAAACCCAGTTCCGACCATATTTGTGTCAATGGATATTATTGTTGTTATTACTTGAGGGTGTTATTTTCATTTCAACTATTAATAAACGTAGAAGACAAGATTTTTGTATGAAGTGCAAATAAGTAAAAACATTTTCGTTTGGTAAAGCATCATATTTGAACTACAATTGTGTGTGGCACTGGCAACTTGCAAGGCAACGAAACCTTTTCTCCTTTCCTTTTAAAACACAACTTTTGAACTCAACGGTCCAGATATGGCTGCTTTTACAGAAGAGAAGACAAGCCGACCAAAAGAGCCGTTGTGTTGCGGGGACCACATAAAGGGAACACAAGGCTGGCATCATATCATGTCACCTTCTTATTGTAGGGGCCACAAGACGTAACGGGAGAGTAACGTTTCCACTCTCGTACGGAATTCATATTCCAATTTGAAAATTTTAAGTTTTAGTTACGAAAAGTTAAAATTGAAATTGAAATTTTAAGTCCTATAAATACCATGTTTCCCAGTCTCTCACCTTCCTCACTCTTCAATCCACCACACACACTCTCTCATCACACTGCATTCTCTTTTTATTTTGGTCGAATAATCTGTTTCCTCTGTTCTCCTCTGTCTAGAAATGGCGCAATTTAGCAACTGCAAAGCTATGTTCTTGATGGTAATAGCCATGGTGCTTGTCTCAGTTACAGCTCAGGATACTGCACCGGCTCCATCACCGGCATTGGACGCTGGAGCCGGAACTCTGGTGACAATTTCCAGCCTATACATATACTCTCCGGTGCTCCTCTCTCTCATTGCGCTGCTTAGGCGTTAGGGAGACTTAGACTGAGACTACTATATAATTATTATGGTATTTTTTGTATTCTTTTCTGCATGTATTTGTTATTCCTTAATCTTCCTAATCATTGGTTATGGATGTTATATTGCCTCACTATAAAATTTAACACAGTACTTCAGTGTGAGTTTTTGTCATTTTTAGCCTTTATTATTGCATTTCTAACGCCCATGGATTCCATAGCCTCAAAGATGCAAGCAACCTAAACAAGGCTAAATGCCAGTAATTGAGTTTGATTAACTACTTAAAAACAACATCCTACTTCATTTCTGAGAGTCATGGCAATGGCCGTCGTCGGGATGAGGATTTTTCGGCAAAATCACATTTAAAACAACATAAAGAAGCCTGTTGTAACTTGCAAATCTGAAATACCTACTTACGGAAGTTCATAAAACTTGGTCATACCAATAATAAGTTATCATCCTTTGAGCGAAGAAACAAAATGCTCAGGTAGAAAAGCTTGCTAAAATTAGTGCTAAAATGAATCATCCTACGGTATTGACACTGCCATCATTCTCAATCACATGAGATATCCCTAACCTCACTAATTAAACAACTGGGGTTACAAGAGAAGTTTCCATTAGAGAATGTCCATCTGAAATCATCACTTTTTTGGGCAATAATGTCAATAGTGATGTGTATACGAATGGCAATTCCAAACCTGTTTGGGAAGATTAAGGTTTAAGGCTCTGTTTTGAGTTTCTGAATAGGCCTAAGTTTTGACTTCCAAACTTTTGACATTGTTGAGTGTACCCTAAAGATGCATTCATACTTCAAAAGACCAAAACATAAACCAAGATAACAAATTGTTCAGACAATTCATAACAATCAGTGATTCATGTTATTGAACACAAAAAAGGAAGATTTCTCTGTTCTCAATAATTCGAAACATCTCGAATGTAATTCTCAAAATCAAAGCCAGAAACAATAACTGGCAGCATTGCCATTCCCAATTAATGGCATTATTCATCAATAAATTGATATGAAACACTACAGAATTCATCATCAATGAGATATATCACTACAACAACAAAATTGGAACTCAAATTTCCAAACTTTTATCTCTCTTCCTCAACACCAATGCCTATTTCCGCACGGTCACCTAAGCTTAAATCAACTATCCAATTATCCAAGTGTAACCCATTTCTCCAATCAACTACTATATACTAACAAGAAGGAAATATCACCAAAACAGATACAAATTTTAGCTCTTACCCATCCATCTATTCGCTCTTGGGGTTTTCAGACTCTCCACCACCTGCCCGACCGGCCTCGAGCTTCTTCTTGTTCTTCTCGATCGCCTCAGCGACTTCACCGGGCATGTACTTCTCGTCATGCTTCGCCAAAACCTCCGTGGCGGCGAAATAGCACTCGCCGCTCCTTGCCTTCTCCGATACACTCTTCGTTGAAATCTCCCGTCGAATTTCATCCGTAAAAGGCTTGACGAAGCCCTCGACCACAACCGAGTGACCCTCCCGAAACAAATCGGGCAAGGAGCCCTTGTATCGGACCAATATATCGGTCATCAAATCGGTGACGACGAACTCCATCTCGGGCGACGAGGCGGGCTGGAGCACGCTGCCTTCGAGGACCAGACCGCCGACCCTGAACTTGCTTTTGCTAGGGTTTGCTGAGTATTTCTCTAGAGCATCGGTTGGGGTCACGTAGAAGACGAGCTGGTCTTGGAAGCTATTGAGGACGATGACAATGAAGCCCGCGATGCAGCTGAAGGTTAGTGCATAGGTCCAAAGGCGTCGGGTTTGGAGCTGGCGCGCCCGGCCCGCGATGTCGACGGGTTTGGGCCGGATCGGGCCGCGGCGAGAGGTGGAGAGGAAGCGGAGAGTGAACGGGAGAAGGAAATTTGTTGAACGTTGGAGGTGGGGATCGAGGAGTGGGGAGAAGTTCAACGGTGGAGATTTGATGAAGGGACGGGGGTGGATGGGGGTTGTGATGCGAAGGAGGTGGGATTTGAGGCGGAGGGCGATGCGATTGGCCATTGGGTTTAAGGGGTGTTTTTTTTCTCGGGAAAGTGATGGAAAATAGGGGTGAAAGTGGGGGGTTTGGAGAGGTAGTAGCAGCCCTCTCTGAAGAGAAGCTTCGAGTTATTCGGCTACGGCAGAGTTGACGAGGGTTTTTCAGAAGGATATGAAGGGAATTTGGAAAATGTTAATTCTTTTACGTTGGTTTTTTATTTTTTATTTTTTAGAATTATAAACAAACAAACAAAAAAAAAAAAAAACAGCATATGTTCCACGTTGTATTTTTTTATGAACATAAGTTTAGGGGTAGGAAGAGGTTACCCTATCTCAGGATCAAGGCATACCAAGGACCTCTTTGAGGACTTACATAGAAGGCTTAACTCTTTTTTTTATTTTTACAAATCACCTACCAAGAGAATTATTGGCAGCATGACTCGAACTTAGGCTTGAATAGCGAACAAAACAATTGTTACTGACTCAACCGACCCTTGTTGGCTTCCATATTGTGATATTTTGAATGATCCACATTAACCCTAAATGTTGATTAAAAAAATTAACCTTAAATTTAAATTAGAAACTTTATTGAATTTCAACGTAGTTTGGATTTATGTTGGCGGTATTTGATGGTGAATTTCAATATAATTTCAACTTTATTGAAAATAGTTTGGATTTATTTTGGCGGTATTTGATGGATGATATGTTTCAATTTATCGATGATCTTCTGTTTTTAATGTGTGTGTTTTTTTTTCGTCGGAATCAAGTTTCATTGATAGAAAGGCAATGCCAATTACGAGATCGTGGAACTCATAAAAATGAGTCCAAACAAATGCAATAGTAAAAGCCCACTAGAAATAAAACTCAAACAAGTATAAAGCCAGAGCCCAAAATTGACAAAAAGTCAGAGTACAAAACTAGCATAAAGCCAGAGCAACCAAAAGCAAAAACACCACCAAACACCAAAGTATCGCTGCTGCTGCTTCCATGAAGACCGAGATATCGCCATCAGGACTAGTGATGAGTGAAAGAACTACAAACACACAAAACAAATACAAAAACTACAAATCTGAAAATCCCTCACAATACATAAACCAACCATCAAAGACTCAATAACTACTACAAAAATGAAATCACTAAAGCACCAAGAGGGAACCAACAACCAATCCAAGAACAAACCTAGGAAAACACTTCCCAAAGCCAAAGAAACCAACATTCTAAGTAAGGAAGGAGGTGGTAACAACCCAAGAATGGAAGGAGGTGGTGCACGCACCTGAGCAAGAGCTCTACACATTTCCAAAGGAGACACGAAAAATTGTGTTTGGAATTAGTCGTTGTAGCCCATGGGGGTCGATAGATCCAAAAGGGAGATAGAGTTCTTGAAGAAACCATATAAGAAGGGAGGAATTTAAAGAGAGTTGGGAAATTAAAAATAAAAAGAAAGAAAGATAAAAGAAATGGAATGAAGAGGAAGATGGAAATTGGAAATTGAAAGGGGTATCAGGAGGGAGGGAAGGATGGGTAGTGACCACCTCCGCCCTTGCTGCATTGAAAGATTGAGGGTTTGATAGAGAGGGTGCGGCTTAATGTCTTACTTGTGTCAAATTTTTCACTTTTTGGATGAATTAGGGGTAAAACCCGATGAAATACAGAGTAATTAACTAGATCCAAATTGTAGCCCCACTAAGCAATACAATCAGTAAACACATGTATCAAACTTTCCCATAAATTCCCAATATATTATAGCTTGAAACCAAAGACACCATAGGATGTGAACCAAGAGTATAGAATTCTGCATCAACTTAACAGATTACGAATACCCCATATTTGAGCCTCAAATACCAGACCTTTGCACAAATTAGCAGCAAACCCATAAGTCCAATCAATCCCCAAAGAAATCAAGTATAACTCCCCCTAACCAATGCACCCAGAAGCACTTTTATGCCCAAATTTTGCACTTTTTAACCCTAACTCATTCGCAACTTCTTTTTGAGCCAACCCATTCTTGTTCATAATAATAATTCATGCTTAAGGTTTCTGCCACCTAATTGTTGTTGATAATAACTCATGCTTATTTGTAATTTCAGTTTAAAGAACTATATAAGGTGGTTAAGTCCCACCAACCTTAACATTCAACAAAATTCTAGGAAACATTTCCATGATCATACTGTTGACTATTGACTCAAGATTGCACCCACGTGCAAAGTTGCTGTCGGCTACTTAAATTGGTAGTTGGTTGATTGGCAAACAAATTGCGATGAGAATGCATTAATTGGCTAGCTGCTTGTGGGAGACAAAGCCATGCAAATATAGTGGGCTGTTTTGACTTCATAGCTGGTCTCATAACTGAAGTAGCTGGCCTTCACCCGTTGACTTCTCTATAAAAGGAGAAGCATGGCTGTTGCGTCTACCCAAGTGCAAGTAGTCACACATAGTAATAATCTTGGAAGTCAAGTATCGTATCCTCAAGGAGCAGGTAGGCAAATATATGCACACAAAGAAATAATTAAACGTACCACAATAAAAGTGACAAGCAAAATGGAAAAGTAATTTGATTTGATTGTAGTGGAAATTGAGTTTAAAAATGAAATATTAAGAATGGAATTGCTAAGGCATCAAGGTTCAATTCTTTAAACAAAATATGTTTCATGCTCTTTAATCCAAATTATAACTCGATTAAAATCATCATTGAGAAACTTTAACCAAAAGATAAAGAAATTAAAACCAATTTAATTTTTCAATGTAATCTTTTATTAATGATTGTTCAGAAAATGAAGTTGCTTAATATCTAATCTTTTAATTTAAAAGCATGTCAAGTCAGTTCTTAACAATGAGAAAAATATAATTGAACTCATGAAAAGATAATAGCACTTAACATCAATCAAAATAAAAGGATATGAAAATATTGAACAACCAAGAATAAAAGAATTTAGCAATTCATACCGTATATTGGATTAAAGAACAATTCACAAACTTACTCAAAGAACATTCCCTTTAGCCTTAGCTAGAGTTCTAGCAACTCATTACAAAGGAAAACATAAAATAAATGGATAAAGAAATCTGTCGTAGGGGTGCCCTTGCCAAATAAGTTGATGGGTGGTTCATAGTAGTCAATGAGGTGAGTGAGAAGTTAATACATTCGTGGTGGGTGATGAAGGGTTTAATTGAGGGATTAATTGGATTAAACATGTGTTGATGGTGGAGAGTTAGTGGAAAAGAAATAACGGTGAGGTAAGTGGGCGTTAAATGGCTATGAATGACATGAAATAGGCTCTTTAGCTTCAACGGTTTTGTCTTCTCTTCTCCCTCTTTATTTCTCTTTATAATCACAATAATCCCTCAATCAATTCTTCAATAAAATCCGCCAGCAATTCTCTTCACACCTAACTTGAACTTGGACAAATGTATGTCTTCATCTTTTGGCTTTCCAACTTCCTACAGAAGATAAATTCACCTAATAAGTTCACCAAATTAATATAGAAAATTCATAAATTTGGTTGGTGAGAATAAAATGTAACGACAAGTGAAATTATATTTATTAAGCCAAAATTATTTCATAAAGTCTCCAAAATAATATTAAAAAGATGTAATTTGAGACTCTCATAAATGGCAGCAACTGAAAGTGGGAGAAGAGGAGATAAAAATAGCAACAAGCCATCCGGCAGAGAGAAGAAAATTCTCTCCAGTTATCTTTGCTTTATATTTTCATTTTTCTCTTCCTATTGTGAGTGTGTGAGCTTGGGCTATTTGGGTCTTTGGGAAATTGAGTGATAAACACTATTGTATGTTGTCATTGATTATAGTGGAATACTCCGTCGTCTCCAAACTGGATGTAGGCATTGCCGAACCAGTATAAATCTTAGTGTTCTTGTTGGTGTTGTTTTGTTCTTTTTTATCTCTTACCAATTGTTATTTATTTTTCACTCAAAGTTGGTTGACACTTCAACACAACAAGTGGTATTAGAGCTCCAGTTTTCTACTGGGGTTTTGTATGAGTGAAAAATTTGCTGGAGCTATAGTGGCGTGAATAGTGTTGTGCTACAGTTCATAAATAGTGTCGGTGCTACAATCCCTTGAACAATGAACTGCTACGGTATTGTGAATAGTAACTGTGCTACAGTACCATGAATAGTGCCGAGTGGATTTGATGGTTAGGGATAAAGACGAATCTGTGAAGGAGAAGGAGTCGGCATCATCTTCGTCGGCACCTAATAGACGTACAATTGATACTACAAGGTTAGAGGTTGATAAATTTAATGGCTCTAATAATTTTGGTATGTGGCAATGTGAAGTTATGGATGTATTGTATTAACAAGAGCTGGATATGGTTTTGGAGGATAAACCCGAAGATATTGATGACAAGCAATGGACACGAATTAATCTTCATGCTTGTGCTGCTATTTGATCGTTCCTTGATAAGGAGTTGAAATACCCGTATATGAGGGAAACTTCTACTAAGGAGTTATGGAAGAAATTAGAGGAGAAGTATATGACCAAAAACATAGAAAATCGGCTCTTCTTGAAGAAACGACTTTTTCGATTTCAGTATCGTCCAGGTATTTCTATGCACAAGCACCTCAATGATTATAATAAAATACTTGCTGATTTAGCAAACCTTGATATGATAATTCTTGACGAGGATAAGACACTATGTTTGTTAAATTCATTGCCTAATGATTATGATCATTGGACAACTACTTTGTTGTGTGGAAAATTCGAGGTGAAACTTGATGAGGTGTTTGAGCATTGGTGAATCATAAGTGTCATAAGAAGGAATAGAATACTCATAATTCACAAACCGAGGCATTTGTTGCAAGGGGTCGAACAGAGGAAAGAAAATCTGGGAAGCGGGGAAAATCTCGTTGAAAGTCACGAGGGAAGTTTCCTACTAAAGATGAATGTGCCTTTTGTCACCAAAAGGGTCATTGGAAGAAAGAGTGCCCCAAATTGAAGAACAAAGAGAAGGAGAAAGTGGGTTTTGAAGCAAATATTGTAAAATCTGGAGATGATGATTTCGAGTTTGCTTTAGCTAGTTCATCTGCTGATGGTCACTCCAAGGAGTGGATTTTGGATTCAGGTTGCACCTATCATATATGTCCCATTCGGGAATGGTTTTCTAGCTTCGAGGAGCTAGATGGTGGAGTTGTTTTGATGGGCAATAATAATGCCTGCAAAACACAAGGGATATGCAAAATCTATTTGAAGATGCATGATGGAGCAATCAGATAATTGAGTGATGTTCGAGTTGTACCGGATATGAAAAAGAATCTCATTTCATTGGGTGCTTTGGAATCCAAGGGTCTCAAAATCACCATGGTGGGTAGAGTTCTTAAAACTATGTACGGGGCACTAGTGGTGATGAAAGATACGAGACAAAATAACTTGTATTTCTTGCAGGGGAGTACATTTATTGGTGGAGCAGCTGTCACCGAAGATGTTGACGTAGATAGCACAGACACCACAAGGTTATGGCATATGCGTCTTAGGCGTGCTGGTGAAAAAGCATTGCAAGGATTGGTGAAGCAAGACTTATTGAAAGGTGCGAAGGCATGAAAATTGGAATTCTGTGAACACTGTGTGCTGGGTAAGCAAATTAGAGTGAAATTTGGCATTGCTATTCACCACACTAAAGGCATTCTAGATTATGTTCACACTAATGTTTGGGGACCTTCCAAGAATGCATATTGGGGAGGCAGCCATTATTTTGTCTCCTTTGTTAATGGCTTCTCTAGAAGAATATGTGTGTACACCATGAAGCGTAAAGATGAAGTCTTAAAGATATTCTTAAAGTGGAAAAAGATGATTGAAAAGCAAAGTGGTTGAAAGATCAAGACTCTTAGATCAGACAATGGTGGTGAATATAAGTATGATCCTTTCTTGAAAGTTTGTCAAGATGAGGGTATTGTAAGGCACTTCACGGTTAGGAGACACCACAACAGAATGGGGTGGCGGAGCGCATGAACCGTAATTTGCCTAAGAAAGTCAAGTGTATGTTGTCTAATGTTGGTTTAGGCAAGGCGTTTTAGGCTGAGGCGATTGCTTATGCAAGTCATCTCATTAATCAGTTGCATGCTGCTGCGAATGAAGGTAAAACGCCCATGGAGGTATGGTCTGGCAACCCTTGTACTGATTACAAGTATTTACACATATTTGATTATCTTGCTTACTATCATGTCAGGAAAAGCAAGTTAGATCCAAGAGCAAAGAAAGTTCTATTTATGGGATTTAGCACTAGTGTGAAATGATACCGACTCTGGTGTCCAGATGAGAAGAAATTTGTTGTAAGCAGAGATGTGACTTTTGATAAGGCTGCTATGGTAAATCAAAACAAGCATGAAGGTGAAACTGAAGCGACCAAAACCATGAGTAGTTCAAAGTAGGTGGAGTTACTGAAGACTCTAGTTGTTCCAGTAAGGTTTGATGTTACAGACACTAGTCCTATAATTGATTCTAATGAGGAGGACAAGGATCATGAAGAGGAGGCATCTACCTAAGAGCCTCCATAGCAACAAGATTTTATTGCAACCAGAAGATCGAGAAGGGATATTCGAAAGCCTACTCGGTTTACTGATATTGTGGCATATGCACTTCCCGTTATTGAAGATGATATTCCATCCGCCTACAAAGAAGCTGTCAGAAGTTTAGAGAGCATGGAGTGGAAGAAATTTATGGATGAGGAGATGAAATTTCTTCATAAAAATGAGACTTGGAAGCTGGTTCAGTTACTAAAGGGAAGAAGCAATTGGTTGCAAATTGTTTAAGCCAAGAAGATAGAATCTTTAGGAAAAGAAAATGTAAGATTCAAAGCCAGATTGGTAGCTAAAGGCTATGCTCAGAAGGAGGACATTGACTACAATGATGTATTTTCTCATGTAGTAAAACATTCCTCTATTCATATTTTGTTGGCTTTGGTTGTACAGTTTGACCTTGAGTTGGCTCAACTTGATGTCAAGACTGTGTTCTTACATGGTGATTTGGGGGAAGAGATTTATATGTCTCAGCCAAAAGGTTTTAAGGTTGATGGCAAGGAAAATTGAGTTTGCAAATTGCAAAATTCATTGTATGGTTTGAAGTAGTCTCCAAGACAGTGGTACAAGCAATTTGATCGATTTATGATCGGGCAAAAGTACACAATAAGTCACTATGACCATTGTGTATACTTTCACAAGCTACAAGATGGAACCTTCATTTATCTGCTTTTATATGTTGATGATATGCTTATATCATGTAAAAGCAAAGTGGAGATTGAAAGGTTGAAGACTTAATTGAGTAATGAATTTGAGATGAAGGACTTGGGAGAAGCTCGGAAGATAGTGGGTATGTAAATTGAAAAAGCTAGAGCAAAGGTCAAGATTAGTCTATGTCAGAAGCAGTATTTGAAGAAGGTACTACAACGTTTCGGGATGAATGAAAATTCAAAACCGGTTAGTGCACCTCTTGCTGCTCATTTCAAACTTAGTGCTTCTATGTCTCCTAAAATTGGTGAAGAGAGTCATTACGTGGCTCAAATTCTATATGCAAGTGCTGTTAGTAGTTTGATGTATGCTATAGTGTGTACAAGGATTGGATATTTCACAAGCTGTTAGTATTGTCAGTAAATATATGCATAATCCAGGAAAAGGCCATTGGCATGATGTGAAATGGATTTTACGGTATATTTTGGGTACTATGGATGTTGGTTTATTGTTTTAGCATGATAAAGTTACTGGTCAATGTGTTGTTGGATATGTGGATTCTGATTACGCAAGTGATTTAGACAAGCGTAGGTCCACTACAGGTTTTGTATTCATTATTGTTGGAGGTCCAGTGAGTTGGAGGTCGATTTTGCAATCTACAGTTGCTTTGTCGACTACTGAGGCAGAATACATGGCGTTAAGCTATTAAGGAAGCCATCTGGCTTCAAGGGTTGCTTGATGACTTAGGGATTCAACAGGACCATGTGGATGTTCATTGCGATAGTCAGAATGCTATTTATTTAGCAAAGAATCAAGTTCATCATGCACGTACGAAACACATTGACGTGAGATTCCATTTTGTTCGTGAGATTATTGACGAGGGAGATATTCTTCTTCAGAAGATTGGGGCTGCCGACAATCCTGCGGATATGTTAACAAAGCCAGTTTCGTTGCTCAAGTTTAAGCATTGGTTAGACTTGATTGACATTTGTAAAATTTGTTGATTGCCCCATGGGGGATTAGGAGATGACCATTGGAGTATTAATACGATGATTTGGTGCAATTTTGAGTCAAGGTAGAGATTGTTGACTATTGACTCAAGATTGCACCCACATGCAAAGTTGTTGTCGGCTACTTAAATTGGTAGTTGGGTTCCCATGCAAATATGGTGGGCTATTTTGACTTCATAAGCTGGCCTCATAACTGAAGTAGTTCTCCTTCACCCGTTGGCTTCTCTATAAAAGGAGAAGCATGGCAGCAGCTGAAAGTGGGAGAAGAGGGAGAGAAAAATAGCAAGAAGCTCTCTGGCAGAGGGTAGAAAATTCTCTCAAGTTGTCTTTGCTTTGTATTTTCAGTTTTCTCTTCCTATTGTGAGTGTGTGAGCTTGGGCTATTTGGGTCTTTGAGAAATTAAGTGATAAACACTATTCTATGTTATCATTGATTATAGTGGAATACTCCGTCGTCTCCAAATTAGATGTAGGCATTGCTGAACCAGTATAAATCTTGGTGTTATTTTGTTCTTTTTTATCTCTTGCCAATTGTTGTTTATTTTTCACTCACAATTTGTTGACGCTTCCCCACAACACATACAGACAACATCATACACACAAGATGCTACAAAATGGATGTTTCTTGATAGTCTCTATCCTTTTGCAAATAGAGCTTGATGCAAGAGGCTAACCATGAGAGAAACGGAGAGAAGCGCAAGAAGTTGCTATTATAATCAATAGTTTGTCTCCTTTTCCTAATACAATAAATAGTGTCTACCGCTTTAATTTTTGACATCCATTCTCAATTTAATTTTCTCCAATGTCCCAAATTATTTCACATGTTTCAAATAATCAATTAAACCCATACGGATTTTCCCTCTGCAACTTTATCAAATCATTACAATTTTATATTGACATAACAGAAAACAATAATTTGTAACCGATTTGAAAAGGATAATTTTCATGTGCAATGATCATACCCACAACAAGAGAAGAATGATAAATAAATTCATTCTTTTTACGTGGATTCATTTTGTTCACTGTCAAGGCTGTATGGCAATATGACCTGCAAAGATTTGTAGTTTCTTCATGGCAATAAGCTAGCCGATGGACATCGATTGGATGCACGCACTTCATTAATTTTATGAATTTGCTCAGAAAGTTTGCTATTATAATACAAGTATTTGTCTATGTCCCAAATCTCAGTCTGGAAGTTTTGAAGGTTTGGGAAGGAAGACTGAGCTAGCTATTGTAAAGGAATATGTATACCTCTCTCTCTCTGCACTTAAACCATTGAGAAAGTAAGATACATTATTTAGTGCACTGTAATCTTTAATTTTTGTCATCTCATGTTCTTATGATAATTTGACATATCGGTTGAAGATGCTCGTGATGAATTATATGCTTTGATTTATCTAGTATTGTAGCATATACCAACCAAGCAATTGACTAGAACGACGTACAAAAATGCACCCTAATTATTTTTTCTATTTATTAACAAGTTGCACCTTACTTTTAGGTGGCTAATAAGTTTGTATTATCTTCAACTTTTGAAGGTTTGGAAATGGATATTGAGCAAGCTATTGGTGCTTATGACCTAACCCACGATTAACTCGACTTAAATAAGCTTTCGTGCACGATTGCAAGCTCGTGCCACTCTCAATATAAACCATTGAGAAAGTATAAAACATTATTTGATCAAAATCTTTTGTCATACGTGACCTCATTTCTTTTCTTGCATCAACATGCCATGCTTGATCAGCCACAACCGGCTAGAAAAAAAAAACTATTAGCAACACTATAACGATCCATTTGAACATACACGTAATATATATATATATATACATATATTTTGAATATAATTAATAATCTAAACTACAAAGATGAGGAAGTTTCTCACACACACTACTAATATGTTATGGGGATTTGAATCTAAGACCACTAGTGTGTAAGTCAATATCTTTTTTCATTGAGCTATATCTATATAAACACATTTCATGTCAATGATACATTTATAACTAAAACAAAGTACATTGCTTTAAACGTTATTTACTTCTCCTCTTTCTAGAGTTATACTCCGATGCCGAAACAATGTTGTTCTCATAAGGGAAATGAGTATAGAAAAATACAAGCATATAATCGTATATTCTTTATTTGCAATAAATAAAATGAAGTTTTTGCATTGATAACTATTAAAATAGTCCTTATGCACTCCTTGCTCATCTCTAATAAAAAGAAAACGGATGAGGAATGAATGAAAAAAAAAAAAGAGACAAACAAGAAATTAATCAAGAATGTCTAATTTATAGGCATTGATTCGTGGCTTGAAGCCGTTCGCTATAGTAGCCTAAGCCTTGCCCCTAGATATACGAAGCACTTCCATTGAAGTACGGTTAAGATGATGATACAAGGTTAGGTATAGACTAAGACTGTAGAGAAAGAAACTCATTGTTCTCTTCTCTTACATTTTCTTTGGACCACCCTTACAAACATCTCTTTCTTCCACTATACAAAATTAAAAATTCCCTCTCTCTCCCTCTCTGTATATATATTTGGCTTTGAGTTCCCCGATAGCTTAAACCATTTCAGCTTCACTGTTTCATTTTACTCTCTAGCTACTCAGTCATATTCCGTCACACTCCTTTCAACGGTTCAGCCCCACGGATTTTGGAGCTTTTTGGTCTTTGAGTTTGGAGTCCTTGGTCAAGAAAAAGCCCTCCATGGATTCTCAGGTCTTGGTGGCTCTGGCTCTCTCACTTGTGGGTGGACTGAGTACTTCAATCGGTTAGTAAAAAGCTCATTCTTATTCATCGTCTGCTTCAACTACCCATTCCAGCAATTTCAAATTCAAATTATCCCATTTAGGATGATTTTGTTGTTCTTGTTTCGTTTATCAAGTAATGCTTATCCAAATTTGCTTCTGGGTATTTCTGACTTTCGGGTTTTGGCTTCAAATTTGCTTTCTTTGTTTGACTTTTTGAGTTTTAGATAGAAGTCTGATATTGGCTAATTTGCTGGTGGGTTTTGTAAAATAGCTTCTACTAGTTTCAGTTCCCTATCCATCAAGTTGTTGCGAAATTGAGGTTTAATGGTGTAGAAGGCATTGTTGGGAAGTGTTCCCGCTGTTTTCTAGGCCAGTTCTTTTGTATTAGTCATGGTGTGAAAAAGGCTTTTGATTTTTATGGAATTTCCTAGTTTCTGATGTTCACCTCATTGCTCAGTAAATCAGTTTCTGTTCTGGAGTCTAATGAAAGTCTTGGAATGTGGTACAGGTGCACTTTTTGTAGTTCTCAATGAGGCTCCCAATTTGAAGATACTTGGGCTTTTACAGGTGCTCTGATTCATATCCTTAAATTCTGAAATTTTATTTGTTCCCTGGTTCGGTCATTTTCTTAAAGAATTAGCTCATGTGTTGACTCAATTGCTTACATTTTCTTCTCTCTGCAGGGTTTTGCTGCAGGTTTGATGCTAAGCATATCATTCCTAGATTTGGCTCACAATGCTATAAATTCGATTGGCTTTTTAAAAGCCAACCTATGGGTAAGCCATATACTTTAATGTTTGTCTGATTCAAATCCATCACCTCTCCGACATGAGTTGCTCATGTTTTCTTTTAGAATTATATGTAAAATTTATCGGTGGTGCAGTTTTTTGGCGGTGTCATATTCTTTGGTATCATTGCCAATTTTATTCCAGAACCAACACTGGCTCCTAGTTCAGATGTGAGAGGTAAAAAGGTAGTAATCAACTTTTCTCCTTCTAATTGAGCAATTTGTGGATGCTTTTGCATATGATTTGGCATAATACTTCTACCCGAATAGAAGGCATGTTTGACTGTGCGACAATATACATAACAACAGAAAAGTGGGGATGAAGGGGGCAAGGACACTTTGAAGAAGCATCGCCGCCAAGTTCTATACAGTGGGATAATTACAGCAATAGGTATACTACTTGTTTGAGATGGTTTAAACTACCTTCCATACTGTTCTTTGAATTAGATGACAAAATTAATTTGATGTTACATGTGGAATTGGAAACTTTAGTTGGTTAATGGTTGCATGTTGAAATTTAAAAGTTTGTTTTGATAATTAAGTCAAGTTAGTCAATCTATAAATTAGAAAAACCATTTTTATGTCTTTGTGTTTTGGATATGTCTTTTGTTGTTGTTTTTTTTTTTTTGGGCCTACAAGAAGAATAAAATCTACCCCTTCTCACAACCCAAGGCCTAGGGGTGTTTTGCATCTTCTGCATCTTCTGCATGTTTTGAATGTTTCTAATAGCTTACAGCAATACTTTTTATTTTCTTCCCCTTTTGAGAAATAAAGTCTGAGAAAATGTTTGAGTAATATGGTTAATGTCTATAGTTGATCCCCTCTAATGTGGAATATCATGGCCATTGAGTTGCAGGCATAAGTTTACACAACTTTCCAGAAGGAATGGCCGTGTTCCTTGGATCAATGAAGGTACCTCTATCTTAAGTTTTTATTGTTCTTAGAATAATGAGTTAATTCTAAGTTTGACTAGATAGATGAACTCATGCTTATATTGATTTGAATTTCATAATATGTGTTTGATTTAAAACAAAACAAAAATTATTTTTAAATTATGTCTATAAAAAATGTCTTCTTGAATGGTCAGACTTCCTTTGATTCTTGATGTGCAATACTTATGCAGTTTTCTTTGCCTAATTATTTTAAGATATGTTGTCGATATAATATAGTATGGGGGTAGTGCGAGCATTTAATTAACTTATACTCACCAACTATACCAACTATTTAGTATACTATTTTTCATGACCAAATTAGATGTATTATTATTTAAGATACAATCTGGATGGTGAAATTTAATTTTTTTTTTCTTCCTTGCGTGCATTTTTAGCTCTATTCCTACATTCAACCAATTAACATGGTCATGGAAGCTCTGTAAATGTTGCTATCTTCTTGAAGCACAGCTTCCAATGCTGTGGTTCCTAGTATGGGAACTCATTAGTAAAGCTACTGTATTTTTCCTATCTATAACAATTTTAGATGCTTACAGATCCTGGCTTATATGTTTTTTTCTTCTTCTTAATTTCATAGATGTATATGCTAGTTGAAATTGCTAAATATGTGTGCCATTTCATGCATTCTTGTATGTTTTCTTTTCTTTTAGTGTATATTGGTTTTGATTTGCATGGTCTTTTCATCATACGGGATTGGTGGTTGTAGATGCAGCAAGAATGGTTTTCGATATCTGTTTTAGGACTATAATTGCTGCTGATTGCTAAATGTCATATACCATTCTTGCTTGTTCCCTAATTGTTTGCAGGGTCTTCGTGTTGGTGTCAACTTGGCCTTGGCCATTGCCTTACACAACATTCCAGAGGTATGTATATTCTCTAATACTTGTACTATATGGTATTGCTCTAATTGCTCGCACTCTGCCATGGATTAAAGTAGCACATAATGGATTGTACCTTCCAGGGTCCACCACTTACAATAATAATAATGGCTGGACTGGTAATTTTGGTAATATAATGGACAGGTTCCTTTGCTGTTAAGGATACAATTTTTGGAATATATGGAACTAATGTTGATTGCAAGAATAGTGCACATCTCAACAAAGAGAAATTGAAAGAAAAAGGATGGAAAATTGCATTCAACATTTCAAAAATTCAAAAACCTGTCAAATGATTTCCGAGTTTCTAAATGAAAGATTCAATATTTTTAAAAATTGTATTCTGTTTATTGTTGATGAATATCATCAACCTCTAATTGTTCATAAACTTCATGACTAGAGTGTGATGAGCAAAATTGTAGACTATTAAATAGATAGAGGATTGCTTTAAATTTTGAGTTGGGACTTATATTAATGTAGAACTACCATTGTTATTATAGTGACAACTTTCTCTTTTCTAGGGCGTTGCTGTTGCACTTCCTGTTTACTTTGCAACACAGAGGTGAGAATTTTTGGAGTCGGCTTTTTGAAGTATTTATGAACTGTGACAAACAATGGGTTTACTTTTTTTTTTTTTTTTTTTCACTTTAAAAAAAAAAATAACTCTCAAGTGTCTTTAATTAACCCCGAAGGCGGACAAAAATATTTTTAAAAAGGTAGTGGTCTTTGGTAAAATGATGTCGACTCTGAGGGTTTTGGTAATTTTATTAGAAGTGGTGGAGGTATTTGTAGTTTTGGCAGTAGTATGAAATTGTTATTGGATGTGGTAATGGAAAAGGCAGTTCTGTCATGGTTGTACACGGGCAGTGTTATGATGGTTTAAGCAACGATGTTGGTGTTGGAGGATATCATGTTTGTGGCTGTGCGCTACTCCTGGTAGTGGGTTCCGGTGGAGCAATATAGATACTAGTGGTAGTGTCTGGTGGTTTGGTAACTAGCTATTCTTTAGGATGTCAATGCCGTAGTTTGGAAATTGGATGCAGGTTGTCTCACTTCAGAAGCAGAGGGTTTCAATCAATTTTTATTTATTTATGAATAATAGACATGAGTTCTAAGCTTTGTTCACTTTGGAGCAATAATTACTTCATAAGTTTTTGTTAGCCTTTATATCGAGACAATTTTATGAATCTCTCTCAAACGAACACTGAATCATTCTTATGAGAAATTATTAAATGGTGGGTTTTCTACATGTCCCAGCAAATGGCAGGCATTCAAATTGGCAACACTTTCTGGTTTTGCTGAGCCTTTGGGTGTCATAATTGTAGGTATGTCAACTGTGAAAAGAAACTTAGATATCTTTCTTTTACCAATCTTAATGGGAAGGGTGGATTTAGAATAGGTGCTTGAGTCCTGAATTTCTTCAAGGCCACTTGTTCATGGTTTTCACTTCTGCTACAGCCTATCTATTTCCAAGCAGCTTGAGTCCTGATATTCTTGAAGGCTTGCTGGGAGCAGGTTTGCTAATTAATGATAATTTAATATATCAACTGAATAAGAATTATTTTTTATGAAAATTTTGGTTCCCATGCATTTTTGTGGTGACACAGTTGGTGGAGTAATGGCTTTTCTAACCCTGCATGAGATGCTTCCCTTGGCATTTGATTATGCGGGGCAGAAGCAAGCTGTCAAGGCCGTGTTTTTGGGAATGGCCTTCATGTCTGCAAGGTAATACTTATGTTTTAAATATACTGAAGAAAAATATTCGAGAATGTCGCTGTTACAAATGCAAATAGTGTGCCGGTTGGTAAAGGAGTTTTTCGGAGTAATTAGCTGTTTAATTTCTTTTTATCAATATCTAGAGAAGGGTTAGAGCATCTGAGGGTGTGATATTTGTAGCTGTACATAAGTGTTGCTTATTCTCCTTACAGATTACTCTCTCTTTGCCTGTTTTGCAGCCTCTACTTTCTCGAAATCAGCCTACCTCAGGAGATGAGCTTGTAGCTATGTTCCATCATTCCATGGATCTTACCCCACAGTAATTTACATTGTTGTACAAGTCTTCTGACTTTAGACCGCCTTCAATAGATCATTTCGTTTCCGCCTGAAGACCTGTAGTGATTTTAATCGGCCTTTAATAGCTCATCTGGTTTCGGCGCAAAGGAGAAAGTAATACCCAAGGATGGTAGTTCATACTCGATATAAAAGAGATGTACTTATTTTTCCTTTTAATAAATATGTAAAATGAATAGTGTACGGAACTTGATTTCTTTACTGAACACTCTTTCATTTTCCTGTATTTGCATGAGTATTGCAGATAACAGTACCACCCAAACATGTGATGAACAGAGTGTATTTTACTTCCATATAAGTTGAGTCGTGGATTAGATTTTTCATGGATGATCCTGAATGAAAACTGGTTAGAACAATCCATGGCTAGAAATTGTATTATCCATGTAAGTTATGGAGTTGAAAACAGTTTCAAGATCCAATAAGGTGATATAGGTATTAATTATAAGGTTCACTTGCGTCCGTAAAGTATTAGCGAAATTTGCTAGCTTGAAATGGTAATTGCAAATTTGCAACATTATGAATCCTGTGAAATCTTATGGTTAGACAAATTTGTGCCCTGAATCACACCATGATCCCAAACATGCATTAAGAATATGCTCCTTCAACAACAGATAGATTCCAAGACCAGTAGGTGGAACATTTTGTTCTTCCTAGTGCAAGACTCTTGGAATATCTTGATATTTTATGTAATTATTTCTCTGCAATATCAGATTCTAATATTTTACTGCTTTTGGCTTGGCATATACATCACAATCCCATGTAGGTGTAGCAACCGAAGGAAACGACATGTGAATATCAAAAAGGCATGAAAAAGGAAAAGAAAAGACAAGAAAAGAAAGGCAGCATATATATATATGATGACTCGTGTATGGATCATGCTGTTATGACATGCAATGCACAACACTTCAAGTTTAATCCATATAAAAAGTTTAGGAGATTCCAGAGACCTAGCTATCATAGTTTTGATTTTCTGTTGAGTGGTCAATTGAAATGAAGGTCTTCTCCTCTTCAATCTCATCATGACTTCCCATCTAGGAAATCATTGTAATTTCTTGGAAATGCGCAATTTCAGAAACAAAAAACTCATCTGGACAACATGGGATTAAAGCTGTCTAGTCCTATCTTCTTATGCAAAAAGCATTCGATGAGATTTGTGAAATTGAAGAGAAAATGGGGGTAAATAAATAGTGAGAAATTCCACTCAGAGAAAAAAGAGAAGAAAAGACTAAAGGTGTTTTATTAGGTAAAGTAGAGTGGGGAAGGAACCAAAATCAGGTTTTTTGACAAAAGCTTTTATTGGTAAGAGAATTTCTTAGAACTAACCAAAGCTTATTATGGGATTTAGGCTGTCTAGTCCTGTCTTCCCTTCTGATGCAAAAAGTTAGCTTTTGATTGGATTTGTGAAATTGAAGAGAAAATAGGATATGGCTACAGCGACTGAGATTAGTATAGGAACTATATTATATGCACACACTCAAAGCAAAAGATATGAAAAGACTTAAAGGCCTTTCATCACCCGAAGGATCAAGTAAAGTTAACAAAAAATCAAGTTTTTTTGTCCAAAGCTTTAAAATTGCACGATTTACTTGATGAATATGATTATAAATAAATAAAAGTATTTAAAGGACAGAGAATTTAGCACACCAAGAACACTGGGATGTAATTGAAGCACAGGTAAATTGGACATGATAAAATATATATATATATATATATCACAATTAATCACTACAAGAAAAATCGCTAATTGTCATTGACATTAGTTGTACATGATGAGGTGTGTAAAATGCGCTAGTAGTGGCTAGTATGGCTAATAGCTGACATCGACAATTATTGGTGTCCGTGTGCTATTAGACGCTAATAGTGCCTTTAGTCACCTTATCTTGTACGACTAATTTCAGTGATTAATGGGGTTTTTTTCTTGTAGTACCCAACATTATCAACAACCCCATCACTAACTTTGTATCTTCTTCTGAATCAACTACATCTTTAATTTCATCCCATTATATATATACAGTGCAATTGTACATGATCTACATCCTACAGAGAAACCTTAGGCTTAACATTATGGGATTTTTGTATGTTTTTATGGTCAGGACAAATAAGCAATAGGAATGCTTCTGAGTTCATAGGTCCTTTATTGATGTTGAATAGTAAGTTATCTGTTCAATTACACCATAAATACTATTGCTATAGCTACCTATAGGGTATCACCTATGCTTAGCTCTCTAGTGCTAAATCCAAATTCTACACAATGCATCTGTTTTGTGCATTGTAAAAAAAGAGTTTAAATCATGAATTAAAAGTTATAAAAGAAGAATAAAAAACACATTCTGGTGCAAGTTTGCAGACCTTTGCTGCTGTCACTGATCTTTTTCATTACTTGGACGTGTTTAGTGTATGCTTTTTTACGCTTTCCATTTTCTATCTGCACTAGCATACTTTATTTTAATTTAGTACCTAGGTTATAGCAGTTTGCCATATTTGCGTCTAAATTATTGCTCCACAGAAAAAGTAAGAAAAAAAGAAACATTATATAAGTTCATTATATTGCACATCTTCAATGTGAAACATGTACTCTTTTTCTCTCCATTTAATGATGATATACTTTCTTTATTTCTTTCAAGATTTTGTCCATATTCCCCTACATTGAGACCCCATCCCCCATGTTATGTTATATAATATACATTCATAAAAAAGAGGGGGAAAAAACACCAAGTTTGCAATATAAAACCAATTTAGCATAGGGTAATCGATGAGTAAGCTTATGGTATGTATTATATATATATATATATATATATAGAGAGAGAGAGAGAGAGAGAGAGAGAGAGAGAGTATATTCAAATGGATTATTACTTTTGCTCTTTAATTTCGTTTTACAAGCGATTCGGGAAGGGGGTTTATACAATTATTAAATGGGTGTTTGGGAGTTTCGAACTTCTGTCACATGAGTGAAAGTGGAAAAGATCAACCAACAGAGCGTAAGTGGAAAAAATCAACCAACAGAGCGCTATACCCACAGGCTTTACTCTTTCTGCTTTAAGTTGCTTTTTTATATTTATTTTTATAAAGGACTTGAGTGATAAATGTGTCAAGAACTAGTTTTCGCCCATCTCTATTTTCCTTATGCATGGGGATCCCTTTACCAAATAAATTATTTCCATGCTAATTCAAAATAATCATAACCATATATATATAGAAATGCCTCCTCCAAAACAAAAATATATTAGTTTATCCATCCCCAAAAGATATTTAAGGACATCTTGTAATAAATTACTATTAAACCAATTAGGTTTGATCCTAGCCAATCGATGTCTCTCGAGACAAGAATTCGGTAGTATGCACATTGAGACGTAATAGGGAGACAAAGTTGTCCCCTTTTTGCTGGCCATGCCAAAAGAAGGACTCAACAATAGAGAGAAGAAATTTATACCTTCATGGAGATTCTTGGCTCTGCTACCATATACCATTCTCTTCGTTTTTCTTTTCATTTTTTAATGCGACATGAGGTATCTTAACCTCATTAATCCTTAATTAGGGTAAATGAAGTGGTTAAACATACTATTGTAGCGGCTATAACACATTTTCCAGCTCTTCTGGGGGATTCAGAGATAGAAATTCTAAGCAACCAAGGGATTTCACACACAGCAGCTGAGATTCTCCTTTAAGTGTCGGCCTAAAGCCAAAAATGAGAAAAGGGAAAGAAAAAAGAACAAAAGAAAAATAAGTTTATATATATATATATAATTACATATATACATATATGTATAGAGAGTACGTACTAGCATAATCATACATAGATGCATGGTGGGGACTAGCATCTACTTTCTATGCAATTATTCTTTTTCTGTACCTATTTTTTAATTAAGAGTTTGGTAGTGTAGCATTCATGCAAGTGATTCTAAAACCAGTTTGGTTGTGGGTGGACGACGAGTTTATATTTTAATATATTCGTCAATTATAATATAAGTGCGTTGATAACATCATATAATAGTGTTACGGTTACACCAAATAATTTGCTTACTGTAAACGTATTGGGGTCAAAAAGCAAGAGGACAATTTATAGGAACCTGCTGTATAAAACCAAGACATGGGAATATGGGATGAAGAAGAGATGATGTCTCAGTGGGGTTTTTTAGTGGTGCAGGCAAATGGTGATTAGTGCTAGCTGTGAGTCAGTGACTGAACACTGGCTGGGATATATAACAAGGAGAACAAGAAAAGAATCACAGAGCTGGACAGATTATTAAAGAATAAATTAACTGATTAATTAATTAGGGTACGTAGGGTATTTTACGTTCTGTTAAATCTATCTAGAGAGGGTACAATGAAACCATAATAACTGTCAAAGACTGGCAAAAACTTACCTCATCATCATAAAAGTGAAAGACAGAGCTTGAGAGCTCATGACCTGGGAAGGGAAGGGAAGAGGGAAGGGGAAGGAAGGGAGAAGGAGACATAAAATGTGAAGCTGAATTGGGACACACGCTGAACCTACCAAACAGTACATACTCTGTATATATTTGCAGCTTGATATGACATTTCAAGACTTCTTTCTCTTCTTTTCTCTTTTGACTGCACTACAGACACAAATATTACTCTCTCTCTCTCATAAAGCTGCCAACAAGATCCATTATATCCCTTCCAACCTCTGTAGTCTGTGGGATATATAGTGAAAATAATAAATAAGGTTACAGAAATAAGAACTAGCTACTACTGTAGTGTAGTGTAGTGTGTTATTAATTGCACATCCACTCTCTCTCTCTCTCTCTCTCTCTCTCACTTGCGTGAACCTAATCAATATTTGATTTGAAGTTGAATTTAATCTTATTAATGTAAATATAAACACAGAAGGACCGTAAGCACTCATAAGAAAAAAAATATTAATTCCTCCGAAAAATCGTATTATGGGAAAATGAGGAAATGGGATCTGTCATTTTTGGTGAGGGTTACATGGGCTTCACATTTCTCTTGATATTATGCTTAGGTAAACGTCGAAAACATCTACTTTTCAATTCTCCAAATAAGGAGGCCAAAGGAACAATGCATGAACTTTTCAATTCAATCCCATGAACTTATTTTTATTGTTTTTCCCAATTAATAACGACAACATATATATGTCACTGTCTACCAATGCACTGTTTTGACTAATGTGCATATCCTTTAGAAACTTTGAAGAATACACGCTTGGCTTGGGATCTTCTGAGTTGCGTTTGTATAAATGATATGACTTGAGCTGCTTAAGCCTTTTGCCCTTTCGTTGTTTTTGATGTTTCCAACAACTAGCAAGCAAGTCCTATATATCCACCAAAGGGTTTTTACTCTTAATTTGCAATTAAGAGATGAGAAAAAGTGGGATATACTTGTTGGAAAAAGGAGCGCATATTGTACCATTCATTTTCCTCATGGCCATGTATAGCTAAGATATGTACCTTCACCCAAAAAAACTGATGAAAAGAAATTGCCAGTGAGCATGAGAGAGAGCGAGAGAGAGAGAGAGAGAGAGAAAAATTACAGGAACTTGGTTTATCATTGATGTATGAGGAGCCATTGCTAATTAAGGAAGATTTTTAAAAAATAAGGAAAAAGAAGAAGCAAGAACAGAAGAATGAAGAAAAGAGCATAGCTAGGCTAGCTGGCTTCCGGTCATAAGCAAACGTTATTCTAAACCAAGGTCACTAACTAGCTCACTGGGAAGAGTAATTTTCCTCAATTTCCGAGGCCGCATCATCATCTTCTTCAAAACAGTCAATGCCATAAGCTGCATGGCCATGTCCAAATGCCTTGATATGATCTTTGAGAGACCTCTTGTGCTTGAAATCAGAGCCACAAGTGCAATACCAAAGCTTGCCGCAATTCTTCTCATGGGTTCTCCAATCACCTCTCACTGCAAAAGCCTTGCCACATTTTCTACACATGAAAGGCTTGATCCCATGCTTTCTCTTGTAATGAGTTTGGAGGGTTCTGAAGTCTTTGAGAGGCTTTGACCTTGGATGGTCAATGTTATTTCTGCAACCTGGTGCACAGCAATAACAAGGCAGTCTAAGCATGGCTGTTGGCTGTGTTCCTCTTAGAGACTCTGGCCCTTTTCTGTATTGAGATCCATGCCCCCACATATGCATCTACACATATAATTTTATTAATTAGTCAAGCAAAAACCCACCTCAAGCTGATGAGGGAAGAAAATGAAAATGTAAAGGAACTAGCTTTCACCGAATAAAAAGTTGGACTTGTTGTGCATAAGATTCGGATGTCTTTGAAATGTTGATTCTTTTTAGAATTCTTTGAATATTGCTAGCATTTGTAATTTGTTCTTTTTCTAAAACAAACATGGGTGATGGGTCAAGGTGTTTTCAAATGAAAAGATAAAGCAAACGTTATATATAGCACTGTTGATGATACTGAGAAATTTATTGGTTCCTCGGGGTTTGATGAGGAAGATCATCTGATTCTGAAGGCAGGAAGAACTTGGGTTTGAGACAGCTGCCAAGCCAATGTGAGAGACACAAACTTCAAGGAGCAAAAAGCACAATTGCTGTGTAGTTCAATCACATAAAGAGGGGTTATAGAGCTGATCATAATTATTCTCAGAGACTCAGTCTTGGACCAAGTAGCTAGCTGAGATTTATTCTTACTTTTTAGATCCCAAAACCCACAAATCATGCAAAAAGATGAGAAAAAAAAAAAAAAAAGAGGGGCTGGTGTGGTGATCATAATATAAAGTGCCATTCTGGACATACAAAACAAAAGCAAGTAAAAATGATTTAAAGTTGCAAGAAGAAGAAAAGGGAAACCCTAAGGACCCATATAGTACCGCTGCTCTTTCCTCTCACCAGTCCACAGCATATATATATAATAATAATAAAAGTTAAAGACTAAAATCAAGCTAAAAAAGAAGTGTACAAAACAAAGATAGATAGGAATGGATTTTCTCTTTCTCAGTAAAATCAAGAGAATATGATCAGAAGCAGAAAGTGATGGGAGCTAGGAAAACAAAAAGTGAATACTTTTTTCTTTATAAAAATAAATAAATATTTCACACAACTTTTTTTTTTTCCTTTTTTTTCCTCCCTCTAGCTAAGAAATCATGGAACAATTCAGACATATATGAAAGCTAAAATATGTTGTACCTGCATGTTATTGTATCTGTTGAACGTCTTGAAGCAAAGAGGGCATGAGAACTGGGTTGGACCAATTAAAATCTGAGCAGGAGTAGGGATCCAATACTGGCCCTTGTTGAGTCTGTTTGGGGCATACCCAGCTGAAGCAACAGTCACATCTACTACTTCTTTATCTGATGAGATTTCTGGGGAAGAGAGCCTAGAGATCAAATCAGCTGATAGGGTCCTGCTCGGAAGCCCTAAATGTAAAGCCACAGTAACAGTTTCATCAACTTCATCTTGATCAACAATATCAGCAGAGCTGGAGACGACCAAGCTTTGGTGATCAGCTGAGTCTTTTCTACTGTTGTTGTTGTTTTGATGATCAGCTTCCATGGCATTGAAAGAGGGTTCTTGCAAGTCTTCATGAGGATGATGGTGTCTTGAAGGGCTTAGGCTGAGGAGGGGAAGGGCTTCTCTTAGAGGAGGTGAGGGAGGTGATGATGATGAAGAAGAAGACTGGTGGTGATTAATGAAAAAGCTTTGATTGTGCACCATCAAGTTATTTGATGAGCAGAAATTGTTGTAATCTCTATAATTAGGAGGAGCATGGAAATTATATGGATTAATAGAAGAAGGTGTGGAGGGCGAGGAGATGTGGTGGAGAGGGTTGAGATTGAACCAGCCATTATTGAAGTAATTAGAGTAGGGATCTGTCATGGTGATGATGATGAGAGGTGGGAGAAGCTAGAGAATGGATGGCTTGCTAGGATTGGGTTAATATACACACAGAAGGGGGAGAGAGAGAGAGAGGACCAAAAGTTAATAATAAGGTGGAGGAGAGTGGAGACCTATTGAACAAAATCACCAACTCAAAAAGAAGCAGCGGTGTAGTGTGAGGGTGAAGGGTTAAAGAAATGTCAAAAATCAAGGTTGATAAAGCAAACCCAACTGAGTAAAAGGAGAGACAAGAAATCACTTGTGAGGTGTGACCAAACAGTGACAAAATATGCTAGAGAGAGAGAGAGAGAGAGAGAGAGAGAGAGAGAGAGAGAGAGAGGAGATAATCTTGGGACTTGAAAGGACAAGTCACTTATTGAACACTGTGTACAAACGGTATACAATTATGTGTACATACTAGCTCTATGGAAATGAAGAAAATAAAATTTACCTCAACAACCCAAAGACTCAACTTTGATGATGAACAAGCATAACAAAGGCAAAAGACAAAGTTGGTAATAAAGATTGTGGAGCTTGTCCCCCATCATCCTATTCCTCCTGCTCCCATTGAATATTGATGTGTGTGTGTGTGTGAGAGAGAGAGAGAGAGAGAGAGAGAGAGAGAGATTGTACAATATACAACCATCCATGCATACAGCAGAACAGAAGCCAGCTAGCTATAAGCTAAGGGTTGTAATTTTGAGATAGATGTTATGTAAGTATACATATACCATATTATTTTAAAAAATTAATTGAATTTTCTGTGGCTTTGGGAGGCATACATAGTTAGATCCAAACCCAGCATTTGCTTTGGTGGGCGGGCCATGGTCGGCTAAGTTGGCTCCCCACGAGCACAGAGAGATATTGTCCTCATCTCATCTCATTACTGTTTGCTTGCTTGTTTACATGCACAACAACAACGTTACTGTTTCTTCTCTCTCTCACATCTCTCTCTCTCTCTCTCTCGGCTGATCTGTTATAACAGCAGCTGAAGCCCATTTGGCTTTATTTATTTTTTCTTCTAATTAATACGTATAATGGTATGGGCCAACCAACTGTCTACGTATTGAGCCGACACTGGTAGTAGTATTAAGCTTTGACAAAAATTTCGTGTCGTGAAATTACAATTGTTTACTAAAAACTTTTATGAAATAAATGCATATGTGTCCCCATATCATCCTAAGCCTTAAAACATCTGTCTAAGAGAATATATATATATATATATATATAAATTACAAAATCAAAAGGGCAGCTTAAGATTCTTGTCACATCCCTATTCGTAAATTTACAATTGTTCTCGTAGAATGTTCAACCTCTCAGGATCTGGTATTCAAAGTAGAAATGTACAAATTGAAGGTGGTTCGAAAATGTATTGATGCGCTTCAAGTATATTTTGCTAGAGGAAAAGAAGATAAGGGAAGAAAAAACCTTTTTCCATTTTCGTGGCAATTACGCTATTAGATCGGTTTTGGGAAGAAGACACACTTGCGAAATGTTATTGGGACAAAGAACAAAAGAACATAAATTCAGGAAAACAAAGTTTGCTGCAAACTCTGAGCAGCATGGCATTGGCTACCCTCATCACTCCAATTCGGTACCAAATTGCCAGTACTTTCTAGTCCCATATACATTTCGCGTACAATAATATTATAGAGACTTAGTGTGTGAATGAATATCACATTCAAAGTCACAGTTCAGTGCATGGGACCCTCTCAATAATAGAGAAGAGTGATGCTAATGCTATCAATTGTCGACCATGTGCGCACGTGAGTGACGGTAATCTGTTAATATCAATGATTGAAAATCACCTATGTAGTGCGTGAACTATTGTTGCTAACAAAATTATACAGAAGAAATCAATCCTAATAATGTGGGTTGAGGAAATTGATTGATATCTGTCATCTGTGAGCATTAACACGTGGATAACTTTTTTTAATTTCCTTTACTTTTTAACGAATAAAACGTGGGGACAATCTGGATGATTGGGCATTCTTTGCAATTGGAGCGAGAAGAACAGCAGGTATGAATGAGCTTTTGTATTTTATGAAAAGCAAACGCCTTTTCTGCTAAGTATAAGTATATTATATTTGCCCAAAATTACGAAGACGAGCCATTTTTAAACTTTCTACCTGGCAATGTAGGATGGCCCTATTAAAAAATGAATAATCAAATTAGGGCTCAGGTTAACGCAATTAAGAAATTGGACTTGGGCCAAACCTGAGTGAAGAAGGTTGGCTCATGTCAAGCCCAATCCGGAAAACTTAGGGCCAGCCTTACTTTTTCTTATCTTCTCTCTTTTAAATCTTTCCTTTTTCATTATTACAATGTATGGGTATTATTTTGTAGTAAAAATAAAACGGATTAAAGAGTGGTAATGAAAATAATTTCATTAGAACTGGGTCGTGAGTATTAAGGCTGACCCAGATCATGAGCAAGGAAGTAAAATGGGGGTGAAAGCGAAACAATATCCCCATTTGACAGTGGATAAGATGAAGGCAAAGCAGCCCAAAGAAACAAGACCATTATGAAGAAAAGCATGTACAATATCAAGGAAAAAGAATAATAAATGAATTAACAGACAGCCGGGCAAAGTAACACGGGCCCTAGTTCCGGTGTCCAACCCCGAAGTGAAATCTCTTTGTATGCTTATCGTTAAATGCATATTCGAGACGAAGAGGCCCCAATGGTGAGTCCAATCTGATGCCAAACCCGTAACCGTACCCGCTTCCAGGCTTCAGCCTAGCACCCGCAGGATCACCTGATCAAAAACAAAACATAACCACCTTTAAGAACATTGCCTGTAAGCGAAAGGCAAAGCTAATGCGAGAAAAGTTTACATTTATGCATAGATAATCTCAGGACAAGATGGTTCTTCATGGTTTCAAGGATTCAAGAGTGAATAGTAAATTAAACTAAGGGAAACCTACCAGGAACAGTGGGGCCTGATCCAAGATCCGTGCCATAGTCAGCAAAAATAACTCCTCCAACTGGCCCTATCTGCAACAACAGGACATGACATGATGATGGATCAAGGAATCAATGTTTTCTTCAAGCATACAGAGAAGACAGTTTCCCACAATAACAATCAAACATGATAAGCCCAGCACAGATGCTTGTAAAAACCCAGAAATGAAAAAGAAAAGAGAGCCCATTTTCACCACATACCACGGGAAAAGAAATTTCTCCAGAGCCAACTGTATAAGATCTACCTGAGCCCACAGCACCTTCTTCGTAACCTCTTACACTATTTGTTCCACCGATGACAAATGCTTCATGTGGTGGGAAGTTACCAACCACATGGCCACCAGACAAACTAACAGTGCAAAGCATAACAAAGTCAAAACCAAATTAAAGCATCATTTGCTTAATTTCAAAAGAAATAAATTACAATAGCAAGTTGGGTAAAATTTTGGGTGAAACTATAAAACTCATAATGTTTTATAATATTCGACTGCTCCTACTCTTGACAAATACAAAACGGCCATACCTTAAAAGAAAGCGAGCAGGGCCAAGTTCTAGGTCTTTCCTGGCACGAGCATTTATTCTGTTGAAAACCAACCATTCAGGCAAAACAGGAAGTCCTTGTTCCATGTTGAATACCAGCTGCAGAGGGCCATAAATGAGTATCAAAGTACAGTGGAAGTTCAGAAAGAAAAAAAAAAGTGAGTCATAATTTTGTGAACACAGTGTCATTGACTAACCATTGAAGACCCATGGTCACCAGAACCTGTGTAGACACTCTCAAGTTTAGCAAGTAGCATATCGTCATGGTTATTGCCACTAAAAAACAAAAATGGCAAACAAAGAGCAGAAGATTAGAATCATGGATCACAGCAAAACTTAAACTAAGATATGGAAACTAAACTAAAGTAGTTTGGTTTTTAGTTGATTTCAGACTCGTGTACCTTGCAGTTAGGGGACTGCTGAAGAAATCCTTGATAATAGGATTTCCTCTCTCATCACGAGCACCAGCATGCTGGCCAAATAGTCCAGAATATGGATAGTTAATGTTACAAATAAAATACAACCAAGTCAACATAAATCTCATAACAAACCTTCCAAGTTCAAAACCACCACTGAATGTTAAAACTCATCCAAGAACACACACACACACACACACACACACAAAGCACAAGTACCTGAAAGATAAGCCCGGCTGTTCCACTCAACTTTGGCCTTATGGGTCGGCTGAATTCAATACCAGCTGTGATGCGACCAATGGTCAAGTTGCTACCATCTTGTTGGTTACCATGGATGAGTGTTCCAGGAGTTCTTGAATTCTAACAGAAAAGAATTAGTCAAGCATCTCGCCATCAAGAATTTTCAAGTGGTGAATGGTAAAACAATAGTACTTTATACAATACAACATTAAAGTACCTGAACCATTATAGTCCTGGACGTCCGCATATCATCTCCTGCAATCCATGGATCTGAGTAGTTTATACGAAATATTGAGTCTATCTGGCCCCTCTCCAGAGAAACATGGAGCTTTTGGTTTCTTCCAAAGAGATTCCTATGAGAATATGCAAAGCTGCAAAGGCAAGAAATTTTTTTATGTCAAAAGTGTAATAATGAAATCATAAGAATCTAGTGCAACACTAGATGACATGCTGAGAGTGAACACTAACACTATTTGAACATAGACACATGTATATTTGTATGTATATGTAGAAATACATAATGCTTACAGAATCCAGATGGTCTGTCACTTCATAAAATATTAATAATAGAAGAATTTTCAATACATAACTTTTTATGTGCAGTAGATTACCTTCCAATGAGTCCTGAAAGAGGGCCGCTTGTAATTCTGAAATTAAAGAACAGAAGTTAACATTTTATACCACAAAATCTAAAACATAAACTCATATATTGACCACAAAAAAAGTCAATTTGTATGTTCCACTCATTTGACTTACCCACTTGATATACCACCACCAGCAGAAAAACCTCCACTCGGTCGCTCAACAACATTCATGGTGATATCAACCTTACCAGCATCTACAATTTTGCAGTAGTTTTAGCAAGCAACGCATTCAATCACATGCATGAACTCCACACAAACATGTATAAATTATTAAAGATAAACAAAATAATAATAATCATTGAACACTAACAAGATGGAAAATATGTTTTCCAACAAAAATATTTGCAAAAAATATTCTTTACCACCTGCTGGCTGGGGTATAATGCTAACATCTTCCATAAGTCCCATAGTCAATACAGTCTCCACGTCTCTTTTTCCTTGAAGCATACTGTAGACCTACATAGGTATCATCCCAAGTAGCAACCCTTAAAAGTTGACATGTCACCACTAAATTTAGTGCATTTCTTTAAGGAAGAACCATATAAGCATAAATACTTGATGGCAAAATAAAAGCACAATGTTCCCAAAAACCCACTAAGATCATTATTATATAGAGAAGATACGTCCAGGAAAGTACCTGACCCTTCTTTGTAGTAAGTTGGCGAAGTATTGTTTCGGGCTTTGTCTTCCCTACAGTTGGTTCCCCACTAAGAAGAGCACAGAAGAATTAGCAAAGATATCATTTCATACCACTTTTTCAAGAAAATTTGAACATTATCCATGCATGCAACATCTGTAAATGCGAACTCGATTAAACCAGGAACTTACGTCTTCCTGTCAAGGAACCTTATGGAGATATTATTGACCTCCGCTTCTGATACTTGTAACTTAAGAACACCCCCCGAGAGACTCTCAACAGCTGAAACCTATAATGTAATCAAGAAAAGAGCTGTCTACTATTATGAAAAATCTTGATAAAAAATAAAGCACAGTGAAGTCTTCACTGAACCAGTTCTACATTCTACAGCACTAGAAATATTAAGTTCATCTTTGTACATGCCGAAATTCAAAATAATTCTGAAAAACTTATAGAGAAGAAACCAACCATTGCAAAAAGGCCCCGATCCATGTACCAATCATTGATGGAAGAAATAACTTCATTCAAACGCTTAAGATTAATAACTTTTCCTGCACAACTTGACACCAAAATCGAAAATCAATATAGGACTCTTTGATCACACTTAAGTGGCACACCAGAAAAAACAAATGATCTTTCGTGCAAAGAGCATGCATGAACAACCCTAAATATGTAAGAACGTTGAAGAAAAACCTACCATATCCGTCACAGAATGCATCCTTTATAAACTTCGCTGGAAGAACATTTGCCCCTTCACATACTAGCCCTTGAAATTCCTGGTTTGGTTTTACCTAACACCATTAAAAGATTATTAAACTCTTTTAGTTCCAAGCCAAATCAAATACGAAACATGTTCTCACACATGTTCATGACATGAGTTTGCATCACCTATGAAACCATAACACAAAACCATGATTGCTCGCTCTCTATTTCAAATTTATTTATTTTTAGGCCAAATCTCTCTATCTAATGTAAAGACAATGATAAGAGTTAAAAATGATCATGGACAAAAATCAATACAATAAATGCATAAAAGTGATGAACTCAACACACAGATAAACAAGCGCCTTGATAATTTGCATGAGGTCATAAGGACATAAATGAAATTGAAAATGACAAATGAATACAAAAATAATACAAATAATAAACACTAAATGCTTTTGGTTCACGACAAGCATTAGTTTCAATTTCTTTAAGCTCTTCTCCTACATTTATTAGGATTATAAACAGAAAAAAGCACAGAACGCAATTGAATTCGACAACAATGCATATGCTTGTACCTGAAAGATCAATCGGATACCGTCTCTCGTATCTACAGCGACTGGCATGCAAGAGCAGAAGTATCCACTATCGAAGATTCTCTGCACGTCCTCTTGGACCTCGCGCACAGTGAGCGCCGAGTTGGGTCGGCAAGCCTTGAGAGCCGCCAAGGCCTCCGCTTCCAGGTCCTTCCTCTCCAGCTCTTCACCGTCCTTGTTCCTCACCAGTACCTCGCTTATCAAAACCCTCTCCTCGTCGTGCCGACTCGATGAGTGGCCCTTCTGCGACTGAGTCGACTCGTCCGGCCGAGTCAAAGACAACGACGCTGAACATAAAAGCGGCGACTTCCCTACAAACTGACTGCGGTCTGCATTCCGATTTCGTGATTCGGACTCTGCCGAATCAGCGGACCGAGTCAGGGACAACGACGCGGAGCAAAGAATAGGCAGAGAGTGCGAGCGACAGTTTTGAGTTACTGCAGTGCACTGATTCAACTCGGTGGACAGAAAGGGGGGCCATTTTAATGGTGGAAATTGTGCGAAAGCTGAACGAGTCTTAAGCGAATCGATGAGTTGAGCAAACGAGTTTCTGGTTCTAGCGAACAGAAAGGGAAGGTCCAATTGCCGATTTTTCGGGGGCCGAGGGACTTTGACAGAAGGCGACGAAGTGAACCGAACCTCGTCATTCGGCGGCATTGTATTTGGTCTGAGAAATGAGAACGGAGAGAGTTGTTTGGGTGCAGAGACACTTGTGTGGAAATAGGAGGGCAGGGTTTTAGGGATGCAATTCAAGAAAGGAAAAACCCTAAAGCTTAGCTTGGACCACACTGAAAACAGGGAGGGGTTGGGTGAAGAAGACGGAGAAAAAAAGAGCAGTGGAAGACGGAGAATCTGTGAGGACTCGTACAGTTAACTTATTGGTTTCGGCTCGGGTGTGGCTCGTGGGCTTGGGCCGGGTTGTTGTTGTCGGCCTTAGTATTTAACCCATATTTCACACCAACTTATTATTTGGTAATTTTTGTGGATGCACAACCAATATATTTACCTCTAAACGCTCAATTTCTAAGAACACTCCTAATTAAATGATACAAAATTATTATATATTTTTTTTAAAGATAGTTAGGTTTCATTCAATTGTAAAGGTTACAGACTTGAGTGAACAAACGTGGCCTCATCAAAACCTTGCTTAAAACCCAGTGGAAAAAATCTGAGACGAAGGAAAAAGAGTGTCACATGCTCCATAAAGACTACAAACAAAACCAAAATAAAGTCAACTAGCAAAGACACATTGTCCTTGGAAGACCTCTTCAAGCCAAGCGTCTGAAGACACTACCAAAAGCAAACTTAGCATGGCTCCAATAAGACACAAACTGGGAACAAAGACAATAAGAAAATTCAATTTGATCATATGCCATACTGACATCAAGCATCACCACAACCTTTGGCTCCTTTTTTCGTCATTGTTTGTTGACTGAATGCATGGGCTCAAAAGCAAGAGATTATCAGGAATGGACTGGACAGGAACAAAGGCGTTTTGAACACTAGAAATCATCTCAAGCAAAATGATCATCAAGAGGTTAACTAGAATCTTTGCACAAAAGTGGGGTCTTGAGCTCTAAGGAATTGTCTTAGAGCATGGAATATGTAGGGGTTCCCAAGCCCCAGCACATTCCATTCCATTTGTCTCGTTGAAATTGACGGGGTAGCCTTGCTAACCCTGTCTTTGTGTCAATCTCCAATTGAACAGTGTTCAGCTCTGATTGATGCGGGTTCTCATCACCCTTTTGGGCCTTAGATACCAATTGGGTTGCTCAAGCCTTAGCCTTCCACGATAGATGTTGACGCCCACTTTGATTTGCGTTAACAGTTTGAGTTGCCCCGCCAATTTGCTTCCCTTCCAAGCTCGCTTTTGGAAGAGAGAATGGGTTGATGCCCATAATATTAGAATTATGACAGCTTTTAACTCGAATAATTGAGGGAGAGAAAACACCACCATTATCAATTATATTCTTTCCTTTCTCAACATTCATTGGCGAGTTAATTGCCAATGAATCAGTCCCCAAGAACTGCTCCTAATTTAAATTTCCTTGAATGGCCTCATTGCTCCTAATTTACTCCTCTTTTGATGGTCAGCCATAATGGAGCCATTATTCTCATTAATGGTGCCCTGTCGTAACTGATCCCCTTCGTCTTCATCCTGTTCTCGACGCTGAACTTCGCTGGCAAGGCCCAATTCGTATGAGCTTGGAGCTTTCATCACCCATCTCGACCGTAGTGATCTTGGTGGTTCCATCTCATGTTCATCTAACCATTCTTTGACCTCTGCTTTGAGCCATGAACCAAAGGGTTTGAAATCCCCATGGTTAACAATAGAATCCCGAAGTGAGCACTGATTCAAGACATGATCACAAAGGCCACACATATAACAATAGTTTGGAAGCTTTTCGTATTAAAATCTCAATTGAATACAACTCCTTTAATCAAAAGGAGGCAACTCCCAACCTTTGGGAAAGTAAAACGCAAACATCATTTCAGGGGTTGAGTGACATCAATAATAACCTTTATTATGAGAAAACTTCCCAGGCAAGCACCTTCTCTTCCAGAATCAATCTCAATAAACCTCCCCAAAATATCCCCAATGAGTTGCCCAGTACTCCTCTCCATATATGCCAGAGGGACACCCTTAACTCTAATCCACAAAGGTTGTGTAGTGAGAGGAACTTGATGGGGGTCTTCAAAACCATAAGTTTCTCCTAGGATCAGAAGAGCATTCTCAAAATTCCAAGGACTACCTTTGAGCACACAATTTCTATCATTTTCTGACAGAAACGAGAACAAAAACTTCTCATGCGCCTTGGATAGGAAAATTTCACCGAATAGGGTTGAGTGGAAAGAAGCAAAGAAAAAGGAAGAAGGAGGTTAGACAAAATTAGGGGTTCTTTGTGCCTATAAAAGGGACCTTCTTCTATCCAGCAAAATCAACAACCAGAGCCTGACCAAGCTTTGTCAAGTGGCTGGGAATTTACACAAGCCACCCAATCTTCTTCCTCGTTTGTTTTCTCCTTTCTCTAAGAAAGAAATCTCCCTAATCTTCCTTTTTTCCATTTTAACCCTTTGTTCTCTGTAAGAAACTCACGCTTCTCTCTCTCTGTGTTTATGCTAAACTCATGATTTTTTTGCTCTCATACCACAAGCTCATCATGCTAAGTCATTAATCAATCTATCATGTTTATTTGACTATTGGTGAAAAGAACCTGAGGGTGTTTTTCTAAGGTTTCATCAAACCTTTCAAAACCTCTTTTAGGAGCTTGGTTTCTGAACTCAGATATTTTGGGAATTTCTGTTCGTTTTTTTCTTACGACAACCCAAGTCCATTCGTCAAGCTGCTAGAACAAAAAGACCCCACAAAAATCTATTAAAATCTCAATTGAATACAACCCCTTTAATCAAAAGGAGGCGACTCCCAACCTTTGGGAAAGTAAAATGCAAACATCATTTCAGGGGTTGATAACCTTTATTATGAGAAAACTTCCTAGGCAAGTACCTCATCTTCCAGAATCAATCTCAATAAACCTCCCCAAAATATCCCCAATGAGTTGCCTAGTACTCCTCTCCATATATGCTAGAGGGACACCCTTAACTCTAATCCACAAAGGTTGTGTAGTGAGAAGAACTTGATGGGGGTCTTCAAAACCATCAGTTTCTCCCAGGATCAGAAGAGCATTCTCAAAATTCCAAGGACTACCTTTGAGCACACAATTTCTATCATTTTCTGACAGAAAGGAGAACAAAAACCGCCCATGCTCCAACTGGCAGATCTCTACACAGGCTCTTGGTGACCAAAGCTTCTTCATGGTCCTCATAAAGAATTGTGCCTTAAAATTCTTCAGGCTGAGAAGCCTCCCAACTAAAAAGAGACATTGAGCTTGCCTATTGTTTCCAATAGGACGTCGCTCAAATACTATAGACCTATTTTCATCCTCAGTGAGATTGAGTTGCGTGGTAAGTTTGTCCACAAACGCATCCATGGCAGCAAAGAATCAATCAAGAATCTTACCTAGCCAAGAGAATAAAGCCTCCCACAGTGACATGCACTCAACTACACTACCAAAAGAGTAATCTTGGACTCTTTCTCACACTCTGAAAAATCTCACGACTCTAGGCAAGAAGGAGAGACTGGATTGGATGCTCATATATATTTGTTTATACCAAAATGAACAGCCAATAAGAACCAGACACGTGGACAAGATTGAACCTGACAATGGAAACCTTCGGCACCTACCGATTCATCGTTATGGCAACCTCCTTCTCCAGGACACATAGTAGGCCCACAATCGATGTCCATAGTCCCACATTGAAAATCTACTCAACTAGCACACCTCCCAAGGCTTATAAAAGGAGCACAATTCCCCAAAATGGAGGTAATCGGAACTTACGACATCGCCCATGTTTGCCGCTTTGCGTTCACTCCTGTGATGGAAGGGCAAAGTTCCCACGCCTTGAGAACCATAAACTGGTTGACAAGTCAGCTTTCTTTAGTGTGCAAGCGTGCCATCGCTAGCAATACAAATTCTAGCGGACTTAGTTTGGAGTAGATAACTTACCAAGTTCGATTTACGCAAACAAACGATTGTGAATTTGGGTGAGGAATATCTCCCAAGTAAGTTCTTTTCTTGCCTCGACGGGTGAGGACTTTAACAATTTATCTCAAGATAAACAGTTCGCGAATGGTTGATGGAATTTAAAGCCATGGAATTTGAAGCATTTTAGCGTAATCGATGGAATTTGGTTTTTAGGCAAAAACTTTTACAAAACTATAACAATAAATACTCATGCTAGAGAGATGAAGATACAATTGGAACTCCATTTACGCCAGGATGGGAGGCTCATGTTGACAACTCGATTGCTAAGTTTCAACTTTAAATCGATACCAAAGGTTGATTCTGAGCTTCAATGTACTTTAAGCTTTGTGAAGCTTCTTAAAGTGGGCACATTCTCGAGGACTTCAGGCTAGAGGCTGCACTGTGAAATTTGAATGACTTATTTTCTAAGTCTGAACCTTGGGAATTCTAATCTAAAGCTGGTTTTCACTTGGAATTCAAGTGAGCTTCTGGTTGAGTTGTTTGTTTGTGTCTTGGCTCAATGAGCTTTGGTTGCTTCAGTGTTTTGAAGTCATCTTGAGTTTTTGTTTTTGATTGATTTTTTGGTTTTTTGAGTGTCCTCTACCCTGTTCACTCCTTCTTGTATTTATAGAAAAACTGTTTCTTCTTTGGAGTAGGGTGATTGTGTTTTTTACAAAGATATTTTCCCCCTTTTCTCTTCTTCTTCAATTCTGGCAGATAGGCTCTCGGATAGGTGATCACTTCCTGTTTTCATTGCCCTTGTGATGTTTTGCAGTGATGGTTAGTTTGATTCTTTTCCCCATGCTTTCCTGCTTATCCCTTTCTCAGATTTGTAACTTGCTTATCTATCTTGGGAGAATTACCTTCTCTGTAAAGACAGGAAAATCTCATATACATATATAAGGGACTTAATCTTGATTCTTCTTGATATCACGAAACCTTCCTTCTTCTATGGCGATTGCCATTGACTTTTTCATCCCGACTTTTCACCCCCTGACTTAGCCATTGCGACTTTTATCCTGTGAGGCTGCCATGTGCTATTAGCTTTAATTGATCTGTCGTTTAATCTTACCAAATTGTACTTATTTAAGCATCGGAGAGTCTTGGCACCACACCGGTGCCTAAAGGTCTTATCAGCGTGTGTTATTTACAGATCACGTGCTCTACCGAGGCCCAGAAGCATACCGAATGCCCAACATCACTAAGTTGGCCTAAGAACTACCGAACTATTTTTTAGCGTCAACAATATTAATTATAAAATTTTCACTCACTCTTTAAAGTTTTGACTGACAAACATTTTCTCCATGGTTCGAGATGGAGTAAAACGTTTGTATCTTGTATTTATTTATATATTCTTTATTGCTATCAATAATATACTGATAGTAAGCATTTCGATGTAACAAAGCTTAATTAATTTAAAATTTTAATTAGAACAAAGCTTACAGCATGAACAAGCATATCTCTCCGCACCCACCGTTGTTATTAAATGATCGTATCCTCCGATAATACTATATAATCTATGAATTAGACAAAAACTAATGCGGTTTTGTGTATAACGGCTACATGACGTGTGTTGTCCCATTTGAGCTTGCTGGATATGGAATTTTGGATCTTTGACTCGATGATCACATGTCATTGTTGAAATCTCGAGCCTTCTCTTGTCAGCATTGAAATCTCCAAAACCAAATCTTACTACTCTAATAATACACAACTATCCAAATTACAAAACTTGAAAAACAAAAAAAAATAGCAACGCTTTCTTGTTAAATATATGACATGTTAAGAATTTAATACCATACAGTATACTTCATCACTTGGTAGTATAACAACGTAACATATCATATCTCTTGATATAAGTACGTTCTCTTGCAAATTGATCAATGCCAAGTAATTTACTTCGTATTAAGAATTAACAAATGTTGATCGAATAGGACTCACTAAAAACCTAACACTACTCATCAATGGTTGAAAATTATTCCCGTCAAACCCGAACTATAAATTGTTTGACAAACAAACAAATGAACTTTGATAAAGTTCGACAAATGTTCCCTAACTGCTTCTGGTTAATAAAATTTACTTCTTTTCGATAAGGAATATGAAATTCTGTGCTATTGTTGCTCCCCACTTCAGGCTCTCCTAATACGGTGTCGTTTTCAGGACTTCCATTCCGCACTACCAAAGTCCCTCATAACCGTTGCAAAGCCCTCTCGGTCTAATATTCCTTTCAAACCGACCCACGCGCCCATTCCCGAACCGTTTAAAACCCACTCTCTCTCTCTCTCTCTCTCTGAACCTCCAAGAACTCCATGTTCTCCCTCACAAACTTCAAGCTCTCTGCTTTTGCAAAGAAAAAGAAAAGCCCACTTCTTTTCACTCAACACCAATCGAATTCTCCACAGCCATGGCTCCAAGAAAGCTTCTTGTTTTATGGTTCGTCTTCATGAGCCTCTTCTTCTTCGTCACAGACCCACCTTTTGCCTCCGCAGAAAACGTGAACTTTGATTTCCCCTCTTTCAATTTCCGAAACCTCACCTTCCTCGGCGATTCCCACATCCGAAACGGCGTGGTAGGCCTCACTCGTGAGCTCACCGTGCCGTCCTCAAGCGCCGGAACTGTAATCTACAACAACCCAATTAAGTTCTTCGACCCTGAAGCCAATATCACAGCTTCCTTCTCCACAAGGTTTTCTTTCTCCATCACCAATGTCAATCCGAGCTCGTATGGAGACGGCATGTCGTTTTTCCTCTCACCTAGTAACAGGATACTTGGCAGCCCAGGAGGTTATCTGGGTCTTGTTAATTCCTCCCAATTAACCAAGAACAAGTTCGTGGCCGTTGAATTTGATACCAGGCTCGATTTGCATTTCAACGACCCCAATGATAACCATGTTGGTTTGGACATTGAGAGCCTCACTTCAATAAAGACCGCAGATCCAATCTTGCAAGATGTTGAATTCAAAAGTGGGAATTCTATTACAGCTTGGGTTGATTACAAGAATGACCAAGAAAGGCTCAAAGTGTATTTGAGTTATTCGAGTTTCAAGCCCGGAAAACCGGCTTTGAGTGTGGATATTGACCTCTCTGATTATCTAAAGGAGGTTATGTATGTGGGTTTTTCGGCTTCGACTGAGGGGAGTACTGAGGTTCATCTGATTGAGAATTGGAGCTTTCATACATTTGGGTTTGTTCCTACAAGACCAAGATTGCAGCCTCACAATGTGTCTGATACTTATGTGGTGGTGAATCCGAGGATTCCGGTATCTGGTTCCACCAATAAACACCACAAGAGGCTTGGTTTAGGCCTTGGGATTGCCGGGCCGGCCTTCTTTTGTGTCGCTCTGGCGGTGTTTGGTTATGTTTCTGTGAGCAAATGGAAGAACATGAGAAGACAGAAAAGCTTCAAAGCAGAGGTTATAGCAGGGCCAAGAGAGTTTGGTTACAAAGAGCTCAAGTCAGCCACAGGAGGGTTTCATTCTAGTAGGATTATTGGTCATGGAGCATTTGGAACTGTGTACAAAGCCTTTTTTGTCCTTCGGGGACTATTTCTGCAGTGAAAAGATCCAAGCATTCCCATGAAGGTAAAACTGAGTTCCTTTCTGAGTTGTCTATTATTGCTGGTTTGAGGCATAAGAATTTGGTTCAACTCCAAGGTTGGTGTGTTGAGAAGGGTGAATTGCTTCTTGTTTATGATTTCATGCCTAATGGGAGCCTTGAAAAGGTGCTTTACCAAGAATCTGGACAAGGTACCCTATTGGATTGGCACCATAGACTAAATGTTGCAGTTGGTTTGGCATCTGTTTTAACATATCTGCATCAAGAATGTGAACAGCAAGTCATTCACAGAGACATAAAGACTGGAAATGTGTTGCTCGATGGGAATTTTAATGCGAGGCTTGGCGATTTCGGACTGGCAAAACTCATGGATCATGATAAGAGCCCCGTTTCTACACTAACGGCTGGAACAATGGGATACCTTGCGCCTGAGTATCTTCAGTATGGGAAGGCAACTGAGAAGACTGATGTTTTTAGCTATGGTGTGGTCATCCTTGAAGTGGCTTGTGGGAGGAGACCAATAGAGAGAGAACCAGGCAGTCTCAAAATGGTGAATTTGGTGGATTGGGTTTGGGGACTGCACTCAGAAGGAAGGATTATCGAAGCAGCTGACAAGAGGTTGAATGGGGAGTTTAAAGTGGAAGAAATGAGGAAGCTGTTACTTGTGGGTTTAAGTTGTGCTAATCCAGATAGTGCAGAGAGGCCTACAATGAGGAGAGTTTTACAAATCCTGAGTAACGAGGCAGAACTTCTAGGCGTGCCAAGGGTGAAACCAAGTCTCAGTTTTTCTAGTGGATTGCCTTTGTCTATTGATGACATTGTTTCAGATTGTGAAGAATGCAGCAGCCCCACCAGCTCTATGTGTGAGATCATTATTAACTGAAATAGGTTTCATGGTTTATTAGGCAATATATGCAGATTGCATAGTTTATAGATAGATGAATTCTTTTGTTCTTTACTTTTTACCACTGCTTTTTTAATCCTGTAATTTGAAGATTAGAGACTGTAGAGTTCACTGGCCTGAGTTCAAAGCTATCTATTGAACTGTGTGGTCTCTGCTTTATCAGGACAAAAGAAGCTTGCTTGAATATTTCAATTGTAATGACTCGTTCAAGTAACATCTCTTGTAACCGATTTTCTTTGTAGTGACAATGAAAGATATGTAACTGGTTTAAGAGTTGAATGTACACAGAAATGATTTCTATACTATTCAATCTTATTAGTTTTATGATTTTCTGTTTTTTTGGGTAGTGTGTTCTGTGACTTGCTTATAGCTCTGGGTGTACATCTCTTCACTTTGGTTTGACACTGGCATCAGTTGCAATAATTATTTGGATAAGACTACCTGAGAAATCCTGAAAATCTTTGGATTACATTGCTTTCTTCCCCTCATTTTAGGTAGAACTTTCGGATAATGGCCTAAGAATCTGTGTAAAGCGACTTTCAAGAAAAGGGGAAACAAATTCTAACCCCTTTAACTCCGATCAATCCCTGTTATAAAGTAAATTCGAACTGGCACAGAAGCATAGAAGTAAAAAGTTTGGATGAGTTCTTATGAGAATTCTAGTCTAAATCAGCACAATAATTAGAAACTGACAGAATCCTAATTCAAACCAAAGCAGAACACACTAAAGAGATATTGGTTCCTCCATATTGCCAAACTCTAGGTAGCAGGGTTTGTAGTAGCAATGTTGAATCAAAACTCTGCAATATTATACTTCTCCCATGGAATTGAATTGTGCCACCAAGCATGGAACTCCACCTTATTTCACTGAATTATCATAATTAGCCTTTTTTGTGATCTCCATCTCCGATCCTGGTTTCTGCTGGTGCTCTGATCTTTCCTTGCAAAACTTTACAGGCTTTTCATGTTCCCTTCACATAGAGGATAAGCCAGGAGTATGTCACTTTTAAGTCCTCCTTCACAATCCAGCAGATAATTCTTGTATCATTCTTCTACGCACTGTAGGTCATGAAAACCAAAAGGAAAATATGTGCCGATTTCAAGGCAGTCACAGTTTACAACATAAACAGAGGTTTTCTGTGGAACATTTCAATGTTGGTGCACAAAATGGATGACAATATCTGTACTACGTACTAGTAGAAACAAAAGATTATTAGCAAAATGCATAGCCAATTGATGGACTGTGCTTCACTATGAAAAAATGTAAACTGACCTTATTTGAGCAAGAGCTGAAAAATAATTCAAAAAATTTAGAAGAAAGGGCTTGCTTTCTTTCATTCCTTTTTCTATACATGCACAGTGAGAAGGGATATATACCTTTTGAAGTACTTTGGAAATATTTTACAAAGACATGGTTTAACACCAAAGAGCAAAATGACATGTCTTTTTTTTTTTTTTTTTTTTTTTTTAAATTTTAAGAAAGAGAATTCATTCAAAAAATATAACAAAAGACGTACAAAGAGCGACATGATACAATGACCTCGTTAAAACCTTCATAGGACAACTTCATGGGACAAACCTCAAGAGAGGAAAGAGCATCACACATGTCATTGACTAACAAGAGAGTTCAATTCAGGCCACTCTGAACCATTACAATAAAAGAACAAATCAAAAAAGAAAACTAACACAAAACCGCAACTAGAGACTAACACAGTAGACCCACATGAGAGGACCATAGAAATCCCAATAGTAAACCCACAGGAGAGGACCACAGAACATCCCAACTGTCAAAAAAAGCCTTCTATGAGCAAAATCGTAGTCTTTTGACACCCACACAAACTGCAAGGCATACAATAACAGAAACCAGGAGAGAACACGGAGGAGGAACACTAAAGCAACATTAAAGGACCCTCGAGAAGCACTCCACTTCAACTTAGAACTTGACAAAGAAAACCTTCTATGACCAAGCATAGTTCTTCCATCGGTGCAAAGTAGAGAAGAGCACCATATCCTAACAACTATCACCAGCGTCGTTGCTGCTGCCGTCATTGAAATAGAGACAAAACATCAGCCACCAGGTATCACAACTCTCCCGAGGAGAGACACAATCCAGCGTCACTACTATTGCCACTGCCGAGACAAAGACAACACCAGTCACCTAGAACACTGCAAAAACAACCAAATAAAACAAACAGACCTAGATCCAAACAATCTAGACTATCTGGGAATGGGAAGGGGAGGAGGAGGGGATAAGAGGAAGGGAAAAGATGGAAGAAAAAGAAAGGGGGATGAGGAGAGGAAGTGGAAGATGAGCAGTGGCCACCTACCCCTTAGCTTCCTTGCGGTTGGTTATCTGCAAGGAGAAACAGGACCAAGGTTCTCTCTCTCTCTCTCTCTCTCTCTCTCTCTCTCTCTTATTCTGCGGTAAAATGATATGTTCTTGTAAGGTGCAATTTTCTACTTGACAGAAAGTTAATAAGAGATCACCAACTTCTGCTCATGCATCTTGAAAAGTATTAATTTGTACAAAATTGACACATCCTTGCTTCAATTGGTGACAACTGCTACCTCTTTCTTCTGTTTACCTTTAAAGGAAAACTTATACATAATCATCTGCATAGAATTATTTTTACAGATCCACAACAAGAAAGAAAGTTTTAGTTTGCATTCAAATTAACACATATCATGTTGATAAGAAGACCTTACATATGTGTTAGATAGATGCAGATCAGACGGTGCTGGTAACATCAGAGATGTGGGAATGCAAGAGATGATGACAGAAGAAGAGAAAGCACACTCCCAACAGTGGCAAAGATCTCTTTGGCCAATGGCGGGTTGTGCTCTCTCTCTTCTGTCAACATGATCTCTCAGCTCATTCACATTCACATCCATCCACCCTCAATGCCACAAGGCATGCCTTCATCCCTGCCAGTGGAAAAACCATGAATTTGGATAATGCATACAAAAATCAATCATATAAACTTGCCTTTTGACCCCAAAAGTATTACATATATGATCTTGATGTTTTTTTATGAACATATCCCTCACCAATATGAAAGTTTTATCAAAACAGAGTTGCATATGTATATATATATAGAGATGAAAAACAAGAAAGTTAAGAGCAGGCTCAAAGAAAACCACCACTTTCTTTCTTCTCCTTTCCATGACAAATTAGTAAAACCACCAAAAAATAACTGTTGAGAAACAAGGACTAATGAAGCAGAACAAATACGTATAATCTAAAAACTCATCTGCAAAGACTACTTTGAGTCTCTGTGAGAGTGAGAGATACGTATAAACTAAAAACTCTACCACAATGGAACAGTTACTGATGGATACCTCCCCTTATAGGGACCTTTACCTCCTCTTAAAGGGACCTTTTCCTCCTCTTGTAGGGACCCTTTGCCACTTGCTGTAACCGGTGACTTGTGAACTTTGACCGGCTAGTGAGGTTAAAATGGTCCTTTGAACGCATTTATATATGCCTCTGTTGTAATTTTAGCAGTTTCTTTCTACAAATTTGGATTAAAACCCGATTAAAACCCTTAACTATCACAGACTCACAGTTATTATTAATGTCACCAAGAATTATTCAAAACGTGTATTTAATTAAGCAGCAGAAAATGACGTTTATTTAATTAAGAACCGTGTAAGCAACCTCTGTAAACCAAAAATGGTGAGGAGGATATTGACCGGCTATTTAGGTCAGGTGGATCCAATTTGATTATCCGATTCACCTTACCAATACAATGCAATAATCACGCGTGATTCAAGAGGGGGGCATTTTTTGTGGACGAAATGCAAGAGAGGGGCATGGTTTTCGTGGCTGTGGAGAATATCTTGACCGTTGAATGATGACACGTGGAGGACATGCAGGGTGGTTAGGTTGGTGATTTGGTATATGGCTAGTGGCTTGGCTTGATGACTGTGATGAAAAAAATTCTGCATTCATGTTTGAGTTATTATCCTTTCATTTTCTTTGAATTTATAGTTACTTGTTTGAACATGATAAATAAACAAAAAATAAAGAAATTAAAAGCATTGTAAAATTGTTTTGTAATTTCTTTCAAGGGTTAAAAACGTTGAACATTAAACCTTGTGTACAGCTTCTGATAAAAACCCTAAAGAAGCTTTTATACAAAGGCTTCATGCCACGCTGAGATGCAAAAATAACAGCAATGAAAATCAAATCACTCATACATATAATTACTTGGCTTTTTTTATTTTTGAAAAAGGCATTTTAGTACATATAATTACATTTGTTTTCTTCCTAACGTCACATTCCTAACAGTATACAAAAATCTCAATAGATAGAATCTGTATAAATTAGTTTGAGTAATTGAGTCAGCAAAACACAAACGCAGGATTCACTTCATTTTTTTCACCCAAGATCTCTCGTTCTAGGCTCTCCATTGCTGCCTTAGATTCAATCAATTTATTTTTCCATTTAGTACCAACTGCGTCTGCCTGATCCGCAAACAAGATCTTTGAGCTGGGTGAACTGCAAATGTCTTTGTAAGTTTCATAATTAGCAGCTTGGGTATTTCCACCTTCCAAAAGTCCAGCAAGAGGATGCAAAACTGAGACCGGACCATCACTTCTCTCTAAAGCTTCCTTCAAAATAAGAAATTCAGAGACAAATTTTTCCTTGTTAAACTGAACAAATACTGCCGTTTCATCCAAGTGGTAGATAGACGTGACAGATGTTGGGCCAAAGACTTTTGAGATGCATTCTCGTATGTCCCGCGCCTTGAGTTTTGATGGGAATCCCCAGATTAAAGCAATGTTCTCAAACAAAATCTCTGGGCACCTCTTTTTGTGGTTAGTATACCCCAAAGATACTGCATTTTTCTTACCACTGGTTAAATCAATAATGTCTCTATTACTCCAACTAAGGTATAGAAGGTTGATGTGCTTCTGCAGCTTCTCATTGTGGGCCAAATGTTCAGATGGCAAAAACGACTGAAAATCAATCCCTAGATGACTGCATGTCTGAGCAAACACACAGCCTGTCATAAAAGCATCATATCCCGCTTCATGTTTGGCTCCAGAATTCCAGTTGGAGGACCTGCAAATAGATAATTTTGATAAGATTGACTTATTTCTAAAGTGCCTCCTCTGCTTTTCCTTTTCTTTGTATATTAAACAGGCAGGACTATTCATTATTTTGATTATCTTTCTCAATATATACTGGTTATGCTATGAAAGAGATCAAAATGTTCACCTTATTCTTTCGAGTTTTCACCCTTTATCTTTTATGTTTCCTTTCAAAATGTGGCAATAAAAACTATTGAGACCCACCAAATAAATGAGGCACTTCCAAGTTATTATTATGGGCAGATAATGGAAGAAGCAAACCTCAAATCATCCACTTGAACTTCAACTTTAACACACGATTGGAATGCCAGATCAGTGCTTTTCTTCCCAAGAGCAATTTGTGGGCATAACATGGCAAATGCTGACGAAAGTGATGTTTGGGACTTCTTCATCCGTTGCTGAAGCACATTATTAGCATTCAAGAGCATTTTGGTGTCAACGACATACGGAAAGCACTTGTTAACAGAAGAGACAAACTCTTCAGCAGTAGAAGGAAGAGGACCTACAAATTTGCTGTATATATGTGCAATATCTGTATGACAGCAAGAAGACGTCTTAGCAATGTACAAAATCAAATTCAACTGTTTATGAAACTAGCACAGATATTTATACCAAGAAAGCAATTGTGACCAACAATCAATTTCTGTTCTGATGAAAGAAGGTCAATAACGTGATGAAACCCAACTGCAGCTTGAACCTTCACCTCTGCCTGTCTACAATGCTCATCCTTCACCTCTTTCTGCAAAAGGTTTGCAACAGAAAATTTTAAAATTCACATGATAACAAGCCCAGACATGTCCCTTCGTGATATTTTCTGTTCTCCCTATTGCACTTTCAGCACAAACATGCTCCCATAAAAGTATTTGAAAAAAAGAATGTATACATAAATGCCAAATCTATCCCTTGAGAGTAATTTTAATGAACATTGTCATTTGTTTTGAACCACCAAGACCTCTCTTTAAAAAGAAGAAGAAAAAAAACTGAAAGTCTGAAAACTATTTCACAAAGGAAACATGCTAAGTAATCTTTCACATTTTGGAAAGTTTACAGCAGATCTACCTGGAGGAAACAAATTACTTACCATAAGTAACTCCCTGTCGTCCTTGGAATCTGTACGCACAACTAGTTGCTGCTGACAGGTATTTTCACCATTTATCTGAACATAAGCAAGATCTTGGAAATGCCTTCTGATGATCTGCATGATTTCATTTTAATATTCAGCTCAATAAAACCAAGACTGAGAAGAAACCATGTTATTTACATCCACATAGAATCCATCTCAGCATAATCACAAAAAGTACAAGAAAATATTGAAACAACAAAATTGGAAACCAGGTTTCCTCAAATGAATAAAACTTCCTTTGAGTACGTTTGACTCATTTGAGGAAATTACCCAAGAATGTCTAGGAATGATGTTCTAGACCACATATCCAAGATTTATTTGTAACGAATAACAATCAAACAGTAGAAGATTAAAATGCAAAAAAAATTACCAAATGAATCAACCTAAGCTGATGAGAAGTGAATCCACTCAGACTAAGAGCAGGATGCATCTTAAAGAAAATGGTTCGTAACTGTTGTTGGGAGTCATTTGAGTTTCCTGAAATTGGAGTTCTCCATTACTATTTCTCAACAACCCATCACGCCATTCAGTGAATATGTTCTTCATCCGTTCAGTGAAGAGAGTGTCAGCCATCTTGACCACTGGCATGTGCACAGGTTCTTTCAAGTTTGACCATTTAGCCAATAATTCATCCTCATATGCCAAACTCAAATGTCTTAGTGCCTCAATTTCCTGTCCTTTGGATAAATAAGATATTCCTGATATTGTACAACAGTCCTATTTTACAAACTGAGAGCATCTTTAAAAAAAACTATATGAAATATGAGCCACACCTGATAAAAATTCTTAAATCACTACTTCATATAACAACAAAACAACTGCACTACCTTCATGTATGCAGATATTGAAATCGAACTGGTATTTAGCTAAGAAATCAATTGATGTAGTCTGGCATAGGAACTCATAAGCGGGGTTTGTGGCTGAAATCTCTTGACGTGGAAAAATATAGAAATTGTGCCTGCCAGAGTATACATATTGTTAAACAATAAAAACTAAATGAAAGATTTACAATGGGGCAGCTTCGTTACACAAAATCATTTTATCTCAGATGAATGTGCTTTTGCATCTGCTTCAAACTACACAAAACAAAGCTTAACATCCACACAACTAAAGGTTCTGATACAACAAACACATGTATAAACCAGGAATGTAAGCAATTTCGGTCAAACCAATCTCAAATTTTTCTTCTTTTTTTGTAATTTAAATTTACCTGCATTTTAAAAAAAACTTCAAAAATTGAGCTTTTCACTCCAAACGCCAGAGAAAAACACTCAAAATCAAAATTGTGTCCTCTCCCAGCAATTTCTCAGCAAACTAGTGAAAAGTCAATGTGCCATTAACAAGAAACTCATGTACTATCCCTAAATTTCTGTTCTTTTCTTACTTCCCCATTTTCTTGGCAGCCAAACAGAGGACAAACTAACAACTAAAAAGAAAGATAAATGGCTTCGAACAAAAAAGAAAAAAGAAAAAAAAAGAACAATGGCACGTACGGATGAGCAATGAAGGAATGCTTGGAAGAGTCCCATCGAAAGGGGCAAACGCCGAACTGAAGCACAGCAAACTTCTCGGCCGAGTCCTTGACCTTTAGGTAGCAGACGTCGGCTCGGTCGAACTCCAGCGAGTCGCGCCACGGCGCGCTGGTGATTCCGGTCATCTCGAGATCGATGGCCACGAAGTCGGCGGCGGCGACATGGCGGCGCAGCTCGGCGAGAGCCGGCTCGAAGTTCGACTTCGTTACGTTTTTCAGAGGAAAGGTCGATGAAGGTTGTACGGACGAAGAGGAGGAGTTAGATAGGGCACGTGACAGCGCATGTGATAGAGCCCTCACAGGGCGGTGAGTGTTCATTGTGTGAGCATTGTGTGAGTTTTCGGCCTTCGGGTTTTACGCAGAGAAAGAATTTTCAACCCAAGGTTGAAGATGAAGTGGCTAAACGACGTCGTGGGGTGGGGTAGGCCCAACTAGGATGCTATAGAACAAGGCCCAACATCCTAAGGGAAGTTTGGGCTCAAGAGAAGAAGGGGTCACAACCTAAACTAGAGGTTGGTCCAACAGAAGACCCAAGCCTAACCCTAATTTTTTTAAATCATGTTAATTCATTATTTACCACTAGCGCGTGCGAGAGGTTTTTTTAAAATAAAATAAAATAAATTTATTTTAGAATTAAAAAAGATAATGGGTAGTTGTGTTCCATAAAAATAGAATCCATTATCTGATTTTTCTTTTAATTTAATTTTTTTAATATTAAAAAATGTGAACTTACCATATATATCATAATTTAATTAATAATTTCAATTCTTAATGTTTGCATTAACCAACGGTATTTTCTACCATTTTTAATGTTTCACCATTCTCTGCATTTTGCTTTATATATATAGATAATGAATCGTTGATTAAAAAATTTAAAAAATTTAAAAAATTCATATCGGATCAAATTCATATTATGTTCAAAATATTATCCTTGTCACAAACAGGGCCAATTCTAGGATGGTGCAAGTGACGCTACTCACAGGACGCACAATTTTTTAGGCCTTAAATGGTGCAAGTGACGCCAATACACCCAATTTTTAGGTCCGCAAATTTTTTTTATACATGCATATTATATATATTAGTTTTATCATACACATATTGGTTATTGGAGGTAGCAAGAGGGCTTATGGGGGTGTAAGGAGCCTTTTTTTTTTTCTACTCAACCTACTATATTTAACTTTCTCAAATTGAAACACTAAAACTTTTTTGAATTTAATTTGTAATTGTCGTTGCATGTTAATTGATTATGAATTTCAGTTCTAAAAACATTGTTTTATGACATTAAATCATGGCAAATTAAATAGGTTTTTATTTATTTATACTATTTTCATATTAGATTATGTGAGGGCCAGTTTAAGTTTCGCACGGGGTCCCTCAAAATCTCAGAAATGACCCTTATCACAAGATGATAAAATATAAAACGAAAAATGAAGTATAGAAAAGACCTTGAGGTTAGTCCAAATGGTGAGAAAGAGTGAGGTGTTCAGTTAGAAATTAAGATATATTCAAGATTTGATTCCCCACAATGTAAGAAAGAGAAAATAAAAAGTTATAATTATAACATGCATTAAAGATTATCATTATCATTATGCTGTATTTTATTTTTTTGACAACATAAAGTCAAGAAGAAAATCATACAATAGTGATACTTCTCGGTGTCCAAAAAAGCCTTCTTCAAAGTATCTCCAAATTTACTCTAAGTAACTAAGGGATCAAATGAAACCTTGTTAAGGATAAAGTACTAACGCACGAATGTTTATGATCCTTATATATATAGTGGACTTAGGAACATACTAGTTTGTACAATGCTATGTTCGAGGCTTCAATTTGCACATTTTGTCACATAAGGTAACAAAGTGTGTTTGTGGAACATTAAGGTAACAAAGGATTTAAGGTATATACGAGTTTTCTAGGCGCATGTTGAATGTTGTTGGTGGAGCCACTCTTAGACCAAGAGTGGCCTTGGCCCTTCCACATTTCAAACTGGAGGACTAGTTTTTAGGTAAAAGATACATTATGAGGGCATATCAGAGATTCGATTGTGTCGGTTTGTAGGTCTCTTATCAGGTTGAGTGTTGCATGCGCGTCAAAAAATATTGGTTTGAATGAGCTAACAAAAAAATACCACACCTTAAACACCACTAACGATAGGCGAAAGGTGGAGATCCAGCCAAGTGTGTTCGAGGGTAGGTGAAGGGTGTAACTAAGCTAATGTACCACTTTTCTGTGTGGTTTCTCGCAAACATCGCCAAATGTTAAATGGTGAATTCTCAATGGTAGGACTAGGTGGCCATGATCAGTAGCGGACCTATGGTAGTCCGATAATACCACGTGTCATGGTCGTACTTGGTAGATTGGGCTTGGTCATTCCCTCATGTGAACATAGATGAGGAAGAATGAAGTTTGATACCAGGGTCGACAAAAAGTGGCATAGGGTAGGCTTGAAAACGAGGAAAACCGATGGGCGGTGGCCAAATCTTATTGGATTTAACCTGTCTTCTATAGTGGGTGTATGGACAAAAGCATGCTAGTGAGAAGACGTGCTCGATGAGGCGAAGATACTGCAACCAGAACCACCATTAACAATAGGCGAAAGGTGGAGATTTGAATGGGTTGGTTGGCGGCTCTCTAACAAGGTAGAATACTACAGGCGCGTTGAAAAAAATTGGTTTCACTAAGCTAACGTACCACATTTCTATGTGTTTCCTACAAACGGCCCCAAATGTTAAACCGTGAATTTGTAGTCGGACTAGGTGGCCACGGTCGGTGGTTGACCTTTGGTAGTGCGATAATGTCACATGTCATGGTTGTATTCAGTAGACCCAGCTTGGTCTTTTCCTTATGTCAAGATAGATCATGAAGAGATGATGAAGTTTGATACTTGGGTCAACAAAGAGTGGTGTATAGATGGGGTTGAAAATGAGAAAATCGATGAAGGTGGTCGAATCTTATTGGGTTTAATCTATCTTCTACATTGGGAGTATGGAGAAACGAACACTAGAAAGTTGACGGGCTCGATGATGTGAAGATATTACAACCGAAACTGCTGCTAATAGTGGGCGAAAGGTGGAGATTCGGCTGGGACGGTTCACATGTCTCTAACCGAATTTAGGGATGTAGGTGCGTCGGAAAAGATTGGTTTCACAAATCTAACAAAAAAAGCCACATCTTGAATGCCTCTAATGGTGGGCGAAAGAAGGCGATTTGGCCGGGTTTGCTCTTCAGGTGATTCGTGGGCGTACTTAAGCTAACGTACCATTATTCTGTGTGGTTTCCCACGGCACCAAATGTTAAACGTGATTATATAATATTGTACTTCTAAACAATTCAAATCTATATTTAGAATGGTGCATGACACAATATGCATCTCCTTGAATGTTTTTTAAGCAGCTTTTAACACAGATATTTACACTCCAAGTCACTCTTGAAGATGATATCTTTCAACCTAGTGGCCTTTTGACTAGTGGAAGTCGCAAGTAAGTCGGTGTTATTTTTTCCTCCTTAGTTCAAATTGGTATAGCCATGCATGTGAATTCTCAGTGGTCGGATTAGGTGGCCACAATAGGTGGTTGGCTTTTGGTAGTGTAGAAGTGCCACATGTCATAGTTGTATTAGGTAGACTGGCCTTGGTCATTTCCTTATGTCATCATAGATCATAAAGAGAAGATGAAGTTTGATACCTGGGTTTACAGAAAGTAACGTAGGGATGGGCTTGAAAATGAGGAAACCTGATGGGGTTGGCAGAATATTATTAGGTTTAATCCGTCTTCTACAATGGGTGTATAAGGAAAAACAGGCAAGTGAGACAAAGAAATTGGAACCGGAATCGCCGTTATCGGTAGGCGAAAGGTGGAGATTCAGTCAGGACGGTTCGCGAGTCTCTAACCTATTCAAGGGTTGTAAAGTGTGTTGAAAAAGACCAGTTTCACTAAGCTAACAAAAAAAAAAACCACACCTTGAACGCCGCTAACAATAGGTGAATAAGTTGATCCAAGCCTACAATAGGACTCGAAGGAGATAGTTGTCTGGGTTCAAGCCATGTTTTACACATTCATCCAATAACTAGACAAGATTTTCCAGAGAGAAAAATAAGAGAGTCGAAAAGAGAAGAGAATAAACAAACACCTATAGTGGATTGAGAGACAGCCTGATAGACTAGTTGAAAGAAAATATGACACTATTTGTAATTAAAAAAAAAAAGAGTGGCCATGTGTCAAAAATAGTATATATTTGATAGAAGTATAGCCACACAACTATACTATTTATTAAATATTAAATATATATATATATATATATATAAAGACACTTCTAGTTGCATTAGTTTATGATTTATGGATATTAATTTGCTAGGTTCAGCATCTCCAAAGCAGATATTGAAAATAGAGAAATTTCACAGGAAATTAATTTGAGAGTCTTCTTCATTTTTGTGGGAATGTTTGCCTTTGTTCTACTTCATTCTCTCGAAAGTTACTAAATTCTGTTATTGCACACATTATTTGTTGTAGAGAATTGTATGTTGAGTTGGAGTGTTCTTGGTAATTGCTTCACATTTTAAACAACACTTTACATGAAGAATACTACAACCTCAATTACTACTATACCTATAAATTTTTGTTTGAAATTATTGTTCTGGTTGGCACAGAGATTGCCAAATGACCATCTTACATTTTTGTTACAACAAGAAATAATCTTAGCCTCTCACGTTATTTCATAATTAGTAAAATACGGAACGGAAAAAATATGAATAAAATATATACGTGTTTTAGTCGGTAATATTTTGACAAATTACAAGTGATAAGTTCAGCCACTATATAATATTTTAATATAATTTTGTTGAGGCCCAAAAAATCCACGGTTCGCCCCAAATAAATTCTCGGCCCAATGTGATACCTTACCAAGAAAAAATTCAATTTAGGCACGCGAAAGTTCGTCATATGTGCTTGCACACATGCCACGCCACGCTACAAGCTTAAGTGGGCCCAAGCCACACAAGATGCCAGGGCTTGCTTGAGTGAGTTGTGGTATGGATAGTAATAAGTTGTTATGAGGCCCATTGATGAGCCGAGAAATGGAGGTTCCGGGTTACTTGGGAGCCTCGGAACCCAAGCCTATTTCTTAGGCTCAAACATGTGGGTGAGCACAAAAAGGAAAAATATCTCAAACAAAATAGCCCATTAGCTTAACCAAAATTAGCCCAACACCTCAACAAAATAGGCCAAAACTTGGTGAAGTTGACCCATTTATTTGATAAGCCAATCAATTGTTCTAGAAAGCCCATATAAATAAAATAAAAACCTGCAAAATCATCAGCACTTTGCTGGAAAACAAAAGCCACGAAGGAGTATGGAAGACCACGTGGGTTGCTGGGAGGGAAGGAACAAGTTTTCAAGCAAGAAACACCTAGAGAACCATGGGATGTTGGTGTACACAAAGTGGGAATCATCCTTTGAACCAACATGTATACCCATTTCTTTCCTTCATCAGACTTGGCCATAAAAAAGATGGCTGAAGTCTAAAATAGCCGCGGGAAAAAAGGCCTTGAGCTCCCAAAAATCCCTGATTTTGTGCAAATGGGCAGAGTGGATTTCACCAAAATAGGATGATTGAAGAGATTAGGGGAGAAAGGAAGGGAAAGACTTGGCAAAATGGGCTAGAAACTATTAGGGTTTCTTGGGAAAAGATGGCTTTCCAGTAGCTATGAATAGGGCCTCTTCTACCCAACAAGCATCAACCACATCAGAGAGCAAGCTTCCTCTCTTACTCCCAAAACCCAGCAATTTCATGCTCAGCCCATCCTTTTCCCTTAGTTTTCCCTTTTGGCAAGCTGTTCTGACACTTGACTGAGTCTCTATCAAGCTACCGGAAAAACACTCAAGCCACATTTTTCTCTCTTTTTCCTCATGCTCAACCAAACTTCTATGTAAAATTCTTTCTCTCCAACCTTAATACTCCATCTTTCTCCTAGGAACACTTAGTTTTCTCTTCAGTGCTAAATCATGACAATTTTGCTCCCATGCTACAAGCTTCTCATGTCAAGCCAAGAATTTATCTGTAAGCTGGTGTTATTTTTGTCGGTGAAGGTAACCAAGGTGTTTCCTAAGGCCCTACTGTCCTTTCGAAGCATCCTTGGGGCTTGATCTTCGAACTCAGGCTCAAGGGGCAATTTCATTCATTTTGCTATTTATGGCAGCTCAGGCTCGTAGTAGTTGTTGGAAGAAAAAAGCCCATACAAATTTATTTAAAATTTTAATATATATTATTTTTATTCAATAATTGCTAAAATGATGTGTGTAATACGTGAATTTTGTTTGTATAATTGAAAATTTTGTAAAACATGAAAAATACCTATGTACATGTACAATACAAGTATTAAATGTGAAAATGCTAATTTCTTTATGCGGATAGTACTATTTTTTTTATAATAAAAAATGGCCGTGCGGCCGTAAAAAAGGAGTATGGCCGTGCGGCTATTACTCTTTTTATAAATGTAAAAAAAACCAGAGTATAGCTGTTATAAAATAAACCGCCTAGACGTGTCAAAGTTTTATAGCCGTGCGGCTATACTAAAAAAAACCTGGCGCCCTGACCTCGTATAGCCGTGCGGCTAAACTCCTTGTTTTTATTAAAAAATCCCGCGTATAGCCGCGCGGCTATACTATTTTTTAAATAAGCCACAGCTATACTATTTTTAATAATAAAAATCCTAAGATAGCCACACAGATATATGTTTTGAGCATGTTATATTCAATACGAATATAGCCACACGGATATACAATTTATTAATGGAATTAAAAGTTGTAATCAATCAGTATCCATGAAGTAAAACGTAGTCACCTAATCACTGTTGCCTTTATAATTTTATTTAAAATCCAATTTGCCTACGCCAGTAAGCCTTTCAACAACTTGATCGTGCATGTTGGTCGTAAGCTAAAGTGCATTAAAATAGCCCAAAAGCCAAGAAGAACATAAGAGAATGAATGTTACTTCTCAAATATTGAATTAACCAATCCTTCAAATGTTTTCTGTGATGGTTTTGCTGCTAACTCATCCATATGCACACACTTTTCCACACGGCCTCCTGCACAGCCAATTTGAATCCTCATCTCATCATTTGGTTAAGCTCTCTAGCAGCTGCAGCTCTCATATGTCATCACCCAAATTCAGAATCAGTGAAACCCAGCTCCCTAGCATATATGAAGGTTATCCTCCATGCAAATGACCTTTGCTGTGCCCACAGATCTTATAGTGGCCAAGTTAGTTCTTTTCCCTGGCAATAGTATTTTACTCTCCCGGTTGTAACTTGCCCCAAAGAAATGTAAAACTTGTTTGAACATATTTCCAGAACCTGACCCCAGCTCAGGAAAATGAAGAACACAAATTAAGTTCTCAGGGTTTCTTGTTCAGAGGAAATTGTCTCAAATAAACCTGCAGAAGTTTTATGTGGTTAGTGACATAATTTTTCATTGAAGTGGACTTCCAGATGCACTAAGCAATTAAAGTTGAAAGGTTTGCTTTACTTACAGTTATATAGCTCGGCTTAAACGAGCAGCAAATGCCCCATCAAGGAAATGCTTTACAGGGTTGGAGAAATAGAAACCATGCTCGGTTACAAAATCAGGTGGAACATATCTGCCAATAGGATCTATGCAAAAATCCTGAAAACCCAGGAATAATATTGTAAATAAAGAAAACAAAGATGCACAAGAATACATTTACAACTGTGCAATACCACACACGGATGTACATAGTGTTCTATTTCATTGAGCACTGTCACCAACTGTGCAAAATTTTCCATTTTTTTCAATCTAGTATTTAGGAAAGCTAGTCGAAAAGACCTGCTGGACTTGGGGAAGCCATCTTTTTTGTTTTAATGAACATGACACTTAACATTTTAACAGAACATTCATTTTGTACTTGGTAACTTGTAAGCATCGACGTTTGTATAGCCAAGCTCCAAAGAGAATAAGCAGGTAAGTTCAACAATTTCTGCTTGGAACTCAAAAACATGAAACAGTCCCGTCTTTTTGATAAGCAAAAGCTATGAAACAGTTCCTCACCCTCAAAAGAGCATAAGCTGAAAATAATAATAATAATAATAATAATAGAGTAAAGCGCTAAAAGAAAAATCAGGTTGTAGCCCTTACTGGATGCCTGAGAAGAAATGCAACTATCCTCTCTTCATTCTCTTCTGGATCTATAGAGCAGGTACTGTATACTAAAACTCCACCAGGCTTGACCAATCTGTAAATGCACATTAAACCTTTAGCACTTGAGGTAAAATTAAAAAGGAAAAATACAAGTGACAAGAAAATTATTTTCTTATGCACAAACCACAACTGCCAAAATCCAAGAAAAGGGGAGGTGGTGGTTGTAGTTCGTTACAACTATTCACAATTTTCATCTCCACTATTTATGACAGATCACTTCATTGATCAGGGTAAAAGGAGTTCATGACTTGAAGATTTTAGACCTTGAATAGATCAAAATATTATTCAGATTTTATGAACATGTTTCAAATCTATTATGAGTAAAAGCATCGCAGTTGAAGTGCAAAACTGGGAATTGTTGAACCTCAAGTGCATTAGGTTCTTTTTCATATCTATTTTTTCTTTTCGTTTTTCTTTTTTGGGTGGGGGAGACAACTAACATAAATTCCGGAGTTTTAGAATTTTTCAACTAGACAAGAAGCTTCATGATGTTGAATAAGATGTGAATTGAGAGAGAGTAAGAGAGAGGATTTGGTATTACAGGGAAGCTGCATCAAGGAGCTCATCCTGCAAATTCTTAAGCTGCTCCATATCCTCTAATTTCCTGTTCCAACGCAAGTCTGCTCTCTTCAAAATTCAAAAGGAAAAATAGCATCAAATAAATTATATATATATATATATATATATATATATAATTGGAACAAAAACAAAAGTACATGTGATTCTTATACAATCACCTTAGAGAGAACACCCAATCCAGAGCATGGAGCATCCAACAGAACTTTATCACACTTCATTGTATTATTGTCCTGGAGAAAAAGATAAGGAACATATAAGAAATTTCATGCCCCAAAAAACAACTCTGTACAAGGTTTGATGACTTACAGAAAAAGTACGGATATCTGCATGGATAGTGGTGATGACACCATCTACTTGGTGCAACTTAGCCGTCTCTTTGAGGATTCTCAACCGGCCTTCATTTATGTCAACTGCATGTACCATACCTGAAATACAATGGTAAACCTCTCCCATTAGTTATAGGTTCTCAACATCAATAGTAAAAGAAAATCAGATGGTCTAACATCGTCATCATTTCAAGATTAAATTTATCAATACAAGAATAAGACATTTATATTTTCTTACACAAAATGTTATAATACAGATGATGGATACCTTGGCCACTCAAAAGTGATGCCATGTAAAGAGTCTTTCCTCCAGGAGCAGCACAACAATCAACAATGCTTTCACCCTGTTGAGGATCTACAACAGAAACTACCAGACCTGCAACAAGATTGCACTATATAATTTGAGGAGATACCAATATAAAGGTCAAACAACATTAAATTGGAAAATATATTGGATTTCTGTATTCAGACACTTCCAAAAAAGTAGAATACAGCTCAAGCAAAATGCATAAATTTTCCTATACATACATGAAAGCATGGAAAAATGTTATTCTTTCAAGGAATCATTTGATAGGCAAGTGGCACATGCTTGGAAAACAAAAACAATATAATAAAACAAGGCAAAAAACTGAAAATGTGTAAAACAAAAACAATTTGATTGTTAAACCAATCTACCAATTACTCAAGTATCTTGCTTGAACTAAAATCAAGAGGAAACTGACCTGCACTCTCATCCTGAACTGAGCATAAACCTTCTTTCAATAGACCAGCTTGTATGACCATCTGAATCAGCAAAATTTAGGTAGTTAGGACCTTTAGTAGCTCTCCAAAAAGTACAGAGCTTCCCATAAAAACTTTAAAATTGTAGATAAAATAAAAAAAAGTAGCTAGTTGTACAAATGCTTGCACTTTAACTTATTCTTCAAAACAAGAAAATACAAAATAACATCTCAAAGTATTGTCTGTAGAAAATATAGCAGAATAGGATGGTACTCCATACAGAAACAATTTACCCACTGAAACGAACTGCAAATTTAACTCATACCTGCAACCCTGTTTTCATACGGACAAAATCATTCAAATAAAAAGAGGGCTCGTGCGGAACCTGAAGTTCAAGAAAAGAAAATTAGCAAGCATATCTGGGGATAGAGGCTAGGCCAATAAAATATGATAGGCAAAAATAACATATAAGTTCATGCGTGTTATTATGTGTGTTGAGAGAGAGAGAGAGAGAGAGAGGAGGGGTGGTCCATTTTAAAGAACCTTCAACATCACCAAACTAGAAACTGAAAAGGATAATCAAGAACCTTTAACACATCAAGCTTCGTCACAAGGTCAGCTCTTGAAACACCTTTCCCACTGTTTGCCCTGTCATTAGCACCAGCAAACGGTAATCATGATATTCATGTTCCTAGAAGGAAAATAGAAAGGAAAGAAACTAGAAACCTTAAGCTGAAACTAGGATCACTGTTATTCCACATCATTAATCTAATTGCTTCTTCTTGTCCAAGATGCTTTGTCCACCGCCTTACCATCCACTGGAAAATGAAAGTATTGAAAATAAGGAAGGGCGAAGATGAAAAAAAACTATCAAGGCCAGCTATTTGTTACTCAAGTTTTGATTCCACCAGAGGTAGAATTAAATGTTAAGTTTCATGGAGATCCGCAATTATTCACAGTTTTGAATGCTTTGGAGTGGATTGTTGTGGTAATATATCTATCATTGACAATAATCCCTCAAACCAGTAGGTGATTACTTTCTATTTTCTAGCTCTATGGTGGTCCCATGAACCTGATTATCCTTTACCAGTATTCAAAAGAAGTATGAACAACATTACAATTATAAACTTACAACTGGATGAGAGTGCAGAGTGGCAAGAGCACGTGCTTGTGTGCGATCATCACCCTCCAATTTGGGTAGAGGAAGAGAGCTATTTTCCTGAAAACCCAAATTTGAAGACATTAAATAAATATGTCAATGTAATTACATGATTATATTATACCATAAAACTAAAATAATGCCTCACCATATGAAGAACAAGCTTCCGGAGAATTGCATTGACCATGTTGCCAGCACCATGTCTAAGGGCAACTTTTGCAAGCCTCACATTCTGCAGTTTTTTACAACTATGGATTTAGAAAACTAACGCAATTACATACAATGTTAAAGAGAACATTTAGAACTTGTTACATAAACTGGGGAAAAGACTCAAGTAGCACTAGAGCCAATATTGACCACATGTCAAACCCAACTTGACAAAACTTTGGAGCAACCAAACTATTTGAACCCCATTCATGGTGAATACTATCTCATCTTTAAGCCAAAATCAGAATTTCTCCCTTATCAGAATGGTAAGATCAAGATGACAACCGGAAAACTCTCCAGCAACCGAAATAGATTGAGGAAAAATAGGAGAACTTGAAAAGCGAAAATAAAATTACCTCATCTACAACAGCATATGGTGGCATATCCAGCTTAATAATCTCATAGAAACCAATCCGGAGAATCTATATGCACAGGTAGATAACACCAAAATTAGCTACTTGGTCACCAGGAAAGTAAAGTCACAATCGCCAACATTTCTAAAAGTAACTAGATAATTAATTGCATATCCTATAACTGGAGTTCTCACCACCGATGCAATTAAAAAATAGGTCCATCTCATTAAACTACAGGAAAACATCTACATAAATTAAAGACATTCCATGGAACTCCTTCCAACACAGTGAGACAAGTGCAAAAGATTCTAGCTACTTGCATAAAAGAATGGGTCGTATTGTTGTAATTTGTATATCACTCACCATGACACCTAAACAGTTGAAACTTGAAGGTGCATGTAATAAATACATGAGTGTAAAATACCTGCAAAAGAAGTGGTTCCATCCTGGTAAATGTGTTTGCATCATGACAAAGTGAACTAATCAAATGATCAAGATATCTCTTCCAGCGGATTGTACCTCCAACAATATCAGTGACCTATACAGTTGAATTTAAAAGAAAATGGCAAAAGAAAAGAAAAAAAGAGAAATATTCAAGTACGGCTTCAGTCCCATCGTAATGATAACTTCAAGAAACTAAAATATTAACCATATCCCACTTTCACCTAGGCTATATTTGGCTTACACACACTCACAGCTATACCTGTTACAAATACTGAAGTGAAATCTTTTACTAGTGATATTCTAATAAACAAACATGAAGTGCACAAATTAGATAATAGGAAGAGAGAGATAACCAATCTAAGATCACGATCCTCTAAATCCCGTGTGCGAAACCCAAGAGTTCTTCCTACATATCCCATCTCATTTGCACCAGAACCCTTGCCTTGCTCATTGAGAAGATCAGCAAAAGCACCTCCCATCTCTATTCTCATCAATCTCACTGCAGAAACTGAGCAAAAGCAAACACAAATCCACATTAAGGAATTAACATTATAAAAAAAAATCAGGGCATGTGATCCTCTTGTGTACAAATATAAGCACGGTTAAACCAACCACTAAGCAAATTAGCAAAAAAATGCATATAAAGGAAACCTCATAATCCAAACTCATTAAACACTGACACACACACATAGAGGTGCAAAATTACCAGCTCTGTGAGGAGAAATCTCCAAATTCACCTTCTGGGTTTTGTGTGAGGGATTCAAATTACCTATAAAGTAACACACTTTAGTGACAGCATCAAGAACTCACTGTAGCATCAATTTGGAACCAAATTCACACCCCAAAACTAGTTTCCACTAAGTTAACAATAAAGACGAGAACTTTTGAACGCCACACTAAGCTAGCAAATGTAGGCTCTGTCTTCTACCAAGAGTCTCAAATCATAATCCATACTTTTCTTCTTTTCTCAGCATTTTCTATGGAAATGAACACAAAATTTCACCTTTCCTAGGAGCAGAAATGGATGTCTTCGTTCTCTTATCCAATTTCAGGGACTTAGAAGAAATGGAACTTCTGTTGGTCTCCGCAGAGAGAAGCACACGGAGAGAAAGCACGTGTGCCATGGTGTTGTGTGCTGTGTCTCTCAACTCTCTCAACTCCCTCTCCCTCACCCTCTTATAACGGTAAGGCAATTGGATAAAACTTAATTTGTTGAAATAAATAAATAAATAAATGGGGTAAAACAATTAACAAAAAAATATCACAGTATCTATGTAAAGCGTACAGCCGGTCGGCTATACAATTTATAATAATAAAAAACCGTAGTATAGCCGAGCGGCTATACTAAACCGTGGCAAAGCCGTGCGGTAATACTATTTTACGCCAAAGTATAGCCGCTGCTATACTTTTAAACCCGTCGGAGTTACGTGTCAAAATAATATAGCCGGCGGCTATACTATTTTAAATATTAAAATCAGTAGTACCTCGCGCTATACTCTTTTATTTGCCGCTCGCTATACTATTTATAATTAAAAAGACCACTGGGCCTAGCGCCGCTTTACCATGTGTCAAAAATAGTATAGCCCTACCGTCTAGCTCCTGGCGTCTAGCTCCCGATTTGTCACGTGTCAAAAACAATATAGCCGAGCGGTTATGCCATTTTTTATAATGAAAAACCGTAGTATAGCTGCACGACTATACTGTTTTTTATAATACAAATTTATAAATACACTCAATTCTAGACATGTATTTATATAAAAAAAAAACCCAAACAGACATGTATTTATAAAAAAAAAAACTCAAACACTATTTAAACATAGAAACACACCCAAAATCAACCTCAAAGTCAACAATTGTATTTTTTGGGTGTGTTTATAAATGGTTTTGAGTGTGTGTAATGATGGGTTTTGGGTGTGTTTATAAAGTGTTTTGAGTGTTGGGTTTTTTTATAATTTCAGCTCCCATTTTGGGTGTTTTAGTGAAACTCCCTTTTTATAATAGGCGTATAGCTGCGCGGCTACACTATTTATTAAAAAAGAAAGACCCTTCTAGTTGCATTAGTTTATACTTTATAGATATTAATTTGCTAGTTTCGACATCTCCAAAGCAGATATTGAAGAGAGAGAAATTTCACAGTAAATCAATTTGAGAGTTCAATTTTTTCTTCTTCTTTTTTTGTGGGAATTTTTGCCTTTGGTCTACCTTGTTCTCTCAAGAGGTACTAAATTTTATTACTGCATACATTATTTGTTATAGAGAATTGCATGCTGAGTTGGAGTATTCTTGATAATTACTTCACATTTCAAACAACACTTTACATGAAGAATACTATCACATTGCTTACTACTACTACGCCCATAAATCTTTATTTGAAATTGTTATTCTGGGTGGAAAAGAGATTGCAAAATCACCATCTTGCATTTTTGTTACAACAAGTGAGAAATAATCTTATCGTCTTACATTCTTTCATAGTTATTAAAATACGGAATGGGAAAAATACGAATAAGTGTGTCAAAAACATAGTATGGCCGTGCGGCTATACTCTTAAGTATATTATATTTAATAGGAGTAACTAAAAGAAAAGGACCCTTTTAGTTGCATTACTTTATTCTTTATAGATATTAATTTGTTGTTTTGACATCTCCAAAGCAGATGTTGAACTGAGAGAAATTTCACAGTAAATCAATTTGAGAGTTCAATTGTTTCTTCTTTTTTTTGTTGTTGGAATTTTTGCCTTTGGTCTACCTCTTTCTCTCGAGAGCTACTAAATTATGTTACTGCACACATTATTTGTTATAGAGAATTGCCTGATGAGTTGGAGTATTCTTGGTAATTGCTTCACATTTCAAACAACACTTTACATGAAGAATGCCTCACTTACTACTATACCCATAAATCTTTGTTTGAAATTGTTATTATGGTTGGGAAAGAGATTGCAAAATCACCATCTTGTATTTTTATTACAACAAGTAAGAAATAATATTAGCCTCTCACATTCTTTCATAGTTAGTAAAATACGGAACGGGAAAAAAATGAATAAAATCCTCTCACATTCTTTCATTGCAGTTTACGTTTCCATTTTAGTGCTTTCATCATGGTTTTGCAGGAGCAATTTTTATTTCTACTAAATTAGTTTTTGTTTGCAGTTTTTTTTGTGCATTTTTTTTGTTTTTATTTACATCATTGATATCTACATTGTTTTTTTTGTTGCAGTTTTTTTTTTTTTGGCAGTTTTTGTGTGAATCAGTGTTGAAATGAACTTTTTTAAACCATTAATGTTTATATAACTATTGTGTAACTGAATAAATATCATAAAAAAAAGTTTGGTGTAGTGGTTTGTGAGTGAGGCTTTCCTCCCTCGAGGGTCAAGGTTGAGTCCCTTCTTCCCTAGTAATACTTTCTTGTCTCAAAGCAAATTTTGTCAAGCATAATTGAGATATGTGATATATGAACTCAGGAAGCTTCTGCTACAAGTTTCCCTCCTTAATCTACATTATGTATTTGATTTTAGTCTATATTTGGCCGAAGTTTCTAATCTTCTTCTTTTTACAGCAAGTCGAGGAGGCATTCGCTGGGTACTTGAAGGTGATCTGGTCCATCCTGCTGAGTGTATGCAGCAGTTACTCGAGAAAGTTAGGCGTCATAGAGTCAATGTTTATACTTTCATGGTAACCACTTTGGTTCTTGAGTTAATTTCTTTCCCTTTGTCTACTGCAGCTGAAGCATGCAAATTCTCTTATGAATTTCTGTAATCTTTGCAATATAAATTTCTCATATATCCTTACTCCTTTATCTTCTCTTTATAAATTGAAATTAATTGTCTGAGAAAAACAAATATGATAGTTTTTTTTATTATAATAGGTTTACCATGAGTAGCCGAAATAGACAACAACTGATCTTATACAAATCTGAGAGGCAACTTGCTCCAATTTATATTATCATTGGTGTGGTCATCAATAACTGATCTTATACAATTATGTTTTGCAGGGATGGCTGTGGAAACTTGATCCCGGTACTATCTGCAGCATTTTGTTAGAAATAGTTTTGGGAAACTGATATGAACTTTATGGATGAAGAAACTTATGGAGTCTTAAACTGGATGAGAGAAGATTTTGGTGTTAGATCTATTTTACCAAGTATGGAGTAAGAAAGCAACAATGCAGAAGGATTCTGGCTTGTAACTTGAAAGTTCTTGAGGGCTAAAACAAATTTTGTCTTTGCCTTAGGAGTGAGGGCTTACAATGCAAAAGGTATAGCCGCGCGACTATACAATTTAATAAATAAAAAATTAAGACAAAAGCACCATATTTGTTGCATTAGTTCATACTCTAGAGATATTAATTTGCTAGTTTCAACATATCCAAAGTAGATATTAATCGGCCACTATATAATAATTTAATATATATTATTTTTATTCAATAATATGCGAGAATTATTTGTATAACACATGAATTTTGTGTCTTATTGAAAATTTTGTAAAAAATACATGTAGTAAACATGGGAAATACTTATTACAATACGAGTATTGTACGTTTACTTTTAAAAAAAATGTGAATTTTACCTAGTCTTTAAGACATGTACAAAACACTGATGTATTATTAAAAATATGTACATACGTGTATAATAAAGTATTAAACGTGAAAGTGCTAAATTCTTTAAACTGGTAATAACTCTGGAAAAGTAAAAAATTAAACAAGGACAATAAAACTCGGGTAATGGCCTCATTAGTAATGGATAATGTTATAAACTATTCTTATCGATAAACGAAAAATCAAGGAAAAAATTTAAAAGAAAAAAAGGATCCCACTATATATATTTTAATTTTTTTAAAATGGAATATATAACAGTATAGTCATGCAGCTATACGGTATAAATACAATACAATAAGTACGATATAGAATGGATTTCCTTGAATTCATTCGAACACGAGCCGTCTTCTAGCTCCTCTCTCTCGCTCAAACATAACCGGTGACCTTTCTTCTTCAATCCTCATCTCTCTCTCTCTCTCTCTCTCTCTCTCTCTCTCTCTCTCATAGCACCATCGTCATCTCGTCCTTGACCTTGGAGATTCCAAAATGGCTTCTTTCTTTTTTTTCTTTTTTTTTTCTAGGCGCTAGCGCCTGCCTAAACCGCCAAGCAACCGCCTAGACCGCTTAGAGCCCGCCTAGCAACCGCCTAGACCACCTATGAATGGAATGTGTTAAAGAGTATAGCCGCCCGGCGATAAAATAGAATATTCTAAACGTATAGCCGGTCGGCTATACTCTATAAATAGAATGTGTCAAAAGTATAGTCGTGCGGCTATACTATTTAAAGAGAATATTTTAAACTGTACCACACTCCCAACCACCACCTTCTTTGTCATTGTCATCATAGTCATAAAATTCTGAAGAATTATCGTCTGATCCCAAAACTGGATGAAATCCTGAAAAATTGTGGGAGAAATTCATAGCAGGGTTTGTTGTTGTTGTCTTGCTGATAGTAACACTCGTCAAGTCTCCAAATTGGCGGTGGCATGCTACAAAGCCCTCATATTTTCCCTACCAATACACCCGGTTTCAACTTTTTCACCATTGATGATCCTAGTGGCTGCCTAGTGACCTCCTAGCAACCGCCTAGACTGCCTAGCCCGCCTAGCCCCACCTAGCCCGCCTAGATGCTTAGTGCCCGCCTAGACCGCCTAGCAACCGCCTAGACGCTAGCACGCCTACCCCACCTAGCCCAGCCTAGATCGCTTAGCGCCCACCCAAAGAATCGCTTAGCCTAGCCCGCTTAGCCCCAGCCTAGCCCGCCTAGCGCTTGCTTAGGCCATTTATTCCGTAACATTAACAATATGAGTGAGTGTGTTCAAGGATTTAACTTGTAAAGAAGATTTTCGAACAATAATAGATAACCCAGAGAAGTTTCATGGAGTTCTTGGCCAAGTAAGTCTCATGGAGATGGTGTTATCACAATGTGCTATTTGCATTAGCTCTTTATCTTTTCTGTTCTTTTTGTTTATGTCTTGTTTTGATTTGTCTCTGTTACGTGCTATGTTTATTCATTTTAGCATCTCTAGTAGTCATTTTCACCGTTAAAGTATAAAGGTTTTTGCTTAAATATCGGTGGCTCAAGGCTGGTTTTGTTATTTTCCGTTGATTTGTAAATCTTTCGGATAATGTCCCTTGTGTCTATTTGCTTGATTATTTACTAATTTACTAGTTCTATTTGACTGAGACCTTTCAATTACATTTCATGAACATTAGTACCCACTTTATGTGAGTAGGCTAGTTATTGTTTTTATTTAGTAAACTAGGGCTCTTTTATTTTAAACATCTTTATTTGCTGATTATAACCACTTTCCAATCGAAATCTTCGGGTATATAAATGTTGTGGGATACATTTCTGAATTTAATTTGGGAAAGCGTGCCAAATGGTTTTGCTATTCATGATATTTTGATGCTTGTTCACAGAATTCTGACTTATGTGTTTGTTCTAAAACAATTGGTTAATGGTTGCTTATTGTAGCATGTATTAAGACGCGGAGGTCTCAGACTGCTAAGAGAGCAATTGAACAGGTGGAGCAGCGACTCTCAAAAGACGGGTGGCGAGAATACTATGACGGCAAGGCGGGAGATATGTCGAAGCAAGCGAGGAAGTACTAAACCTGGAGCATCTCAGGATATCTGGTAGCTAAACTGATGATCGAGAACCCAACCAATCTTTCACTAATCCCTCTTGAAGAGGGATAGCCAAGCCGAGGCTCACCCGCTCCGCTTCCTTTTGAGTCAAACCAACGGCAACAGCATACATGATGCATTACATGTATATGAGATTTCTCTTTACCCATGAATGCTGGAGGGAAACTAGCTGATTAAGTTGATTGAGTTGCAGTTTTGTGATTCATTAACATGATTTGCTAGTATGCTACTAAGACATACAACCCCTGCATTTTCCTTTTCAGTTTCTTAATATCTAGTTTTGAATAGTAAATGTTGTATAAGTGTTTTGGAAAGTAATGCAACATGGCCGTTGTTCTGCTTAAGAACCATTATTTGGCTAAGTCTTTCAGCTTTTATGGTGGGAAAATTTGCCTCATTTTCCGTCAAATTCAGTTTGATACGTGTTTTGGAAAGTAATGCAACATGGTTGTTGTTCTGCCCAATTATTTGGCTAAGTATTTCAAGCTTTTATGGTGGGAATTTGCCTCCTATTTTCCTGCCAAATTCAGTTTGATAGGTGTGCAAATATTTTTCTTTGTGTTGTTGATAAAATTATTTTTACAAATGTGCCAAATTGTGATTTGGGGAAATAAGTAATGTGAGAAACAATATATATTCAAAAGGCTTGTAGCTCAAGTGGTTAAGATAAGTTCATATTTGTTTTCCTCTCAATATATAGACAGAGGCAAAAATAACTATATGTAATGACTCTTAAAAGACCTCGACCTTCAAGTTCAGATTTGAACAAGTGTCAAAGTCTGTACTTTTACTCTTTGGCAGCTGCTTATGGCCTTGAGCCCAATGCTCTCGACCCTGTATGTTCTTTGTTCTTCAGGTGATTTCTTTCTGTAAAATTACTACTGGACTTTCTAATAGAATCTTCACTCAGATACCACTTTATGTACATAGAAGATAAGTAATGTCTCACTTACAAGTCTGATGATACACTCCACCTAACACATTATAAGACACAGAAATTGCCTAGCTTATACCTAACCTTGCTAGGTGATTCCCTATCTTAGCCTAGTCTTGGTGGTAACAGATGGAAAATCAATAAAATTCGTAACAAAATCATTATTGTGGTTGTCAAAGCACAAAATTGAATTAGTAAAATTTATAATTCGACTTGATTGATAAACTTAAAGGATAAAGACTTTGCATCAAGTTTCAAGAAACAAATGTGTAGTCTGGTGGAAAAAGAAAGTACCTAAGTGGGGAACTACTCTTAAATGATTATGTTGATTACCTTACTGCAGAACACCAGACTAAAATCACGCCCATGGCGATGGATGCAACTGGTTTCCCAGCTTCCACGATTTGCTTCACCATTTCAATAACTTTATCATCATATTCTGGAGCTCGACCTCCAAGGATTACAAGAGCATCGTAACTTGAGACATCAATAGTATCAAAATCAGTTGTTAAAGTGAAATTATGGCCTGGCTTCTCACTGTAGGTTTGATCACCTTCAAAATCATGGACAGCAGTTGTGCAAATATCACCAGCTTTTTTCTTGGGGCAAACTCCATCAACATGGCATCCTAGAGCTTGAAGGGATTGAAAAGGCACAGTTATCTCATAATCTTCCATGAAATCCTACAAACATTGAGGGAGAGAAATTGAATGATGCTCAGTAGTAATTGTATAAGAATTAGTTCATTAACAAATGACAAACCATTTTAAATTAAAACAAGCAGCCAATCTTGATTTATTAACAATCTTATCACTGTTATTGAACAAGTACAAGTTTGATCCAGAATAACAAGTAAAAAGAATATTTTGATGTAGGACAACTTAAATAATCAGCCTACAACTGCGTATATGGTGGGCTTTAAGGTTTGTCAACTTGTATTTTTAACTTTTGGCATTGTAGAGTTTCAGTAGGATTCAAAGGAATAGATTTTAAAGGGGGGAAAAGGGCTGGTTCAAGAAAATAGGTTGCATGAAATCTGAAAGCAACTAAGTTATGGATTTGGGGCTGTGTTTGGACTTCGGAGAGCTAATAAATGGTAATATGGGCAATCTTTAGGGTTTTAGGGATTTAGTTGGGGGAAGGAAGGGAAGAATTGAACTGTAAAGAAATAAGCAAGCATTTTTAGTCATTTATTCAATTTCAACATAAAACTTGAGATTTGAAATTCTTGAGTAGTCTACAACCCTTGGAATCATGATACCAAATGTAAAGTGGTCCTTTAAAATTCATAAGGGAGCTACTTGTCTATGTATCGTTCCAAATCCAGAATTCGCACGACCTGAAAATAGGCAGTATGCATGTTTGGATTTACCTTCACATTTCACACAAATGACTTGAAAAACAAGTATTCCAATGTAAAACACAACCCAAATAAGCAAACCTATGAAGCATATCGACAACACATTGCATACATACATAGGAATGAATAACAATACCACATCACAATTTGTGGCAAATCTGGTAAAGCATATTGAGGTTTTCCTCCTCTATCTTTTTCAACAATATATGTCAACATTAGTTCTTTTAAGTTTATTTTTGTGCCCATTCATGATGTCATATTCAGAAAATATGGTTTTGTTTGTGTCAATCTCGGGATCGATTCCGCCGTAACATGATATTGTCCACTTCAGGCCCCCCTCTCTGCCCTCACGGTTTTGTTTCTGAGAACTCACGAGCAACTTCCTAGTAGGTCACCCATCTTGAGATTGCTCTAGTCCCAACTCGCTTAACTTCGGAGTTCCTCATGAATCTGAAGCCAGTGAGCTCCCAAAAGGCCTTGTGCTAGATGGAGGCGGACATGTACATATAAGGCACATCACCCCTCTCCGTTAGTCAATGTGGGATGTTACAATCCACCCCCTTAAGGGCCCGACGTCCTCGTCGGACACTTGCACCACACGGCAGAGTGGTTCGATACCAAATTGTCACATCCCAAGATCGGCTCTGCCGTAGCATGATATTGTACGCTTTGGGCCCCTCTCTGCCTCACGATTTTGTTTCAGGAACTCACAAGAAACTTCCCAGTAGATCATCCATCTTGGGATTACTCTAGGCCCAACTCGCTTAACCGGAGTTCCTATGACTCTGAAGCGAGTGAACTCCCAAAAGGCCTCATGCTAGATGGAGGCAAGCATGTACATATAAAGCACATCACTCCCTCTCCGTTGGTCAATGTAGGATGTTACAATCCATCTCCCTTAAGGACCCGATGTCCTCATCGGCATACTCGCACCACATCGCAGAGTGGCTCGATACCAAATTGTTACATCCAGGATTGGCTCTGCCGTAGTACGATATTGTCTGCTTTGGGCCCCCCTCTTTGCCTTCATGGTTTTGTTTTTGGGAACTCACAAGCAACTTCCCAATAGGTCACTCATCCTGGAGTTCTCATGACTCCGAAGCTAGTAAGCTCCCAAAAGACCTTGTGCTAGATGGAGGCGGGCATGTACATATAAGGCACATCATCCCTTCTCTGTTGGTTGATGTAGGATGTTATAGTTTGAGTTTGTTTAGGTTGCAGAAGGGATTCGAAGATAGACGAAGTTAGGGTTTGGATTTGGGTAGAGAAGAAAACAGGGAGGAAGAAGAAGAACTGGGTTTTGACGGCAAAGTTGTGAGTTTTGTAGGTTGTTCTTGATTTTCTTCTTCGTGAGAAGAGGCGTAGTTAGCTGGATGAGAGAGAGAGAGAGAGAGAGAGAGAGAGAGAGAGAGAGAGAGTGGAGAGAGCTGAGAAAGAAACCAAAAACTGACCAAAAGTGTTATCTGGCCGATAAGTGGGCAATAAGTATGTATTTATAGGTGGTATTTGTAAAATTTGTGGGGATAAGTGGTATTTCCAGTTAAAATTAAAAAAATGGTGGCATTTAGAGCAATTTCCCTTATTTTCTTTGGGGTGAATAAAAGGCACGTAATATGATTGCCTTAGAATGAGGCATTGTGTGTAATTTTGATGTTTTTTAATTACATTATTGTAAAATTAGGTACTACTTTTTGGTCTTTGGCCTTATGCTAATTATGTGAAATTGTATTCCTATTTTTCAAGTTAGTAAACTATATAGTGTTTTCAAATGAAAGCCCCTTTATTTTAAAGGGTCTTTGGCCTTGTGCAGGCATCATGTTTGTCATGTTTTATAAGATTAGGGGTAAAAGTGTAAAAATACAAGAAGAGACTATCCAAGTTGAAGGTTTTTGAGGTTATCAAAATTTTTTTGTTTTGTTTTTTTGTTTTTTGTTGGTGAATGTTTTTTAGGCTAATTGAATTGGACCCCACGAAAGGAATAACCGACTTTAATTGCCTACTCCTTTTTTCCTTTTCACTTTTTTCATTTTGGTGATGAAGAGGAAAAGATGTTTTAGGAATATGTTTCCTCAAAGTATCAAGAAACTTGTGGTTTGGTTTATAAAGCTATGCGTTTTTAATTGGTAAGTATGATTTCTTTTTGGTTAAGTTAGGCACATCCAATTCACAACTAGACATAGATAGCGGTAATTCAAGATTCTTCCAAACTCGAAAAAAAATAAAAATAAATCAGATATTTTGATATTGTCAAGCTGAAAACACATAATTATTATAAATAAATAAATAAAATTCTCATGCCCTCCAAATGTCACCACTATTAAAGTCTTAATTGGGTTTTTGATTTATTGGTCTTGGAAAAAAGTTGGTCAGCTCCCCACACTCTTTACTTCACAATTAAGAAAGTCACAAAAAGGACAAAACAAAACATGCACACGGTGCTTTGAATTTGATAATGCAAACTTTACTGGCAGCAGCATCTATATTTTTAGGCCACTCGACCAAGCTAGTTACAATAAATCAATTGTTGCAAGATTCATAAGGCGATTTCGAATTTGAGACCATACGTATTCAAGTCAGTGTTTTTTTCCATTAAGCTAAACCTCGTTGTCAATGCTCATATATTAATAATTGAACTCTTGTTGTAATTATGGGTTTTAGTGAATTGCCACCATAGCTAGACTCAAAATTTTGTGCAGTTCATATGACATAAAGCTTCACTAATAATGTTTCCATGCCATATAGTACTATTCATTGTGAACTTGATAGTATAAATGAAGTTACACTAGTGGCAAAGTTGTTTTTATATTAACTTTGTAATTCACTAATTTGAAAAATATGGCAAAGTTATAAATAAAAAATAAGTACACATTGGTAGTTTACTTGTTTCATCATTGGATGATAATAAGTGTAAAAACCTTTTTTTTTTTAAACATAAAAAATCCTTTAATGTATAGATGTAACAACGAGACTCAAACTATTATCGTGAATACATGGATGAATATTTATATTAGATCATAAACTCCAACAAATGTAAAAAATCTTATAAAGAATCAATCTTTGTGAAGCTAGAGGCGATTCTCCATTGAACCAACATTTTTTTTTTTGGGGCTTGAATTTAAGGGACACTTGGTTTGAAGGAGCAATTTAGGATACAAACTTTTCTAGACTTGTACTAGTGTTCATGCACTATGTAAATTTATATTATATAGCTTAATTCATTTCGCCGGTTAATATTTATAAACTTAAGTATTTAATTATAGGACATTCCAACAAAAAAATATTAAATTATATTTTTTCTTTCTGGTTACAATTAAATTATATATTTTATCCAACAGAAAAAAAAAAGTTGTATTTATTTATTTATCTCCTCCCATTATCTCTCTCTGTGTCTCTTTTATTTTCCCATTTTCCTGTAATTTTCTCTTCCCTCATATATATATACGACACTCTTTAGCTTCTTCTCAGTTATTTATTTCTTCTCCAATTCTCTGCTTCTTTTTCTCTCTCTCTGCGATCTCATCAAAACCCTAATCTTGATCGCAGAAAAGCTGAAATTTCATCTGATTACTCTAGAAAAATCAAAGTTTGACGATCCGATCATCGTGAAATTGCCTGAACCGAACCTTACTCAGTTCAATTTCCTATACACTTAATAGTTGCCTCAGAATTTTCGTTTCCCCAATTCAGTCTCTGCTCTTCGATCAATTCTTGGATTTTTGGGGATTGATCGGCTTTTATTTCAAAGAGGTTTTGATTCGTGCAATGCTTTCAGTTTCAATATGAAGTTAAAGAGGAGGAGGGCGGTTGAAGTGGTCAGTATATTTCTATCAATGGAACCGATTTTCATTGTTTTCTACATACATGCACATGTTATATATGTACATGAATAAAGTATTGTTTTTCTCTATATTTTAATTTTGACAAGTCGATGGTTTTGGGTTATGTTTTTTTTCCCATTTATTTTGATTTATTTCTCATGGTTGTTTAAGTTATGATGCTAACTTAGTGAGTAGAACTCTTTTATGCAATTGCTTATTTGGCTGGTTTTGGGCATCAATTTGCTATGTTTTCTTTGGTTTTTAAATAGGTATAGATACAACTAAAAAATATAGAATTTTTTTCTTTCTCATATTAAATTGTTTATACAATTTGGAGTACAAAAATGTAAAATATTCAGTACATTTATGTTACGCACGATAAAATTTTACTTTGGGAGTTGAGTCGCTGTGCTTACCTGAAGGAGTTAGATAGAAATGGTGAGTGTGTGAATGATCATAACTTTCACTATAAGCATCTAATTGAATATGGCGCTCTGAAGATTTTCAGTGATTCAACTTTGTTAACCTTATCATTTGTTGGGAGCAATAGGAGTGAACTCAAGCATTTCATGCTGAGGGTCATTAAGGTTGATCCAGTCGCCCTTTGGGAAACTTTTTCCACTGCCTCAATTTCTGACACTAGGTTCATTGTTGTTTATTTTCTGTACTTAGAATTGGACACTGTTACCAAAGTAAGAGGGGCTAAGGTGCGGTAAAACAAAGTATCTCTAGGATACAGTCTTGTTTGCACTACCTTGTATGTGCCTTTCTCACTGTTTGCACTACGTTGTATGTGCATTTCTCACTGTTTGCACTACATTGTATGTCCCTGCCTCATTATATTTGGAGAACTTATTGTTTACAAATGATTCATCCATTTCTGGTATTTTATGTGTATATGCTGGTTGGGTACTAATTTCATATACAGGAATTTGGCGATTCTGCAAGTACTGACAATTATTATTACTTTTTTTTTTGGCCTTGTTTTTTCTCAGCCTCCAAAAATTAGATCCTTCATCAATAGTGTCACTGCTGTTCCACTTGAGAATATAGAGGGACCTCTGAAAGGTTTTGTCTGGGAGTTTGATAAGGTGGTTTTTATAACCTTTACCTGTTACATTGATATGGTTATATATATGCAGTTTGACTTATGTGCTTTTCTTTTGGGTGCAGGGAGATTTCCATCATTGGGTTGATCTTTTCAACCATTTCGATTCATTTTTTGAGAAGCACATAAAATCCAGGAAGGATTTGCAGGTTGAGGATAATTTTCTGGACTCTGATCCTCCTTTTCCAAGAGAAGCTGTTCTTCAAGTTCTCCGTGTCATAAGGATAATTTTGGAGAACTGCACAAATAAGCACTTCTATAGTTCTTATGAGGTAAAAATTTCACCACTCACCTTCTCAGTTTTTGTTGAGTAATTTTCAGTTGTTTAGGATTAGTTAGTCTGCTTTAGAATTTTTAAAACTTCTACATATTATTATACCATTATTGCTTTCTGGGGTTACTAAAGACAAACATCTGCCCACCTTTTATATTTGAGGTGAAGGCTTATTGAGTTGCGTTGCGATGATTGATCATCTTGCATTTCATTGCGTTATTCCTTCATCTTTTCTTTAGCCAATTCAATTAGTTTTAATTTCTTTCTTCTTTTTCCCATTCATTAGTTTTATGTCATCTTTGTTTCCATATGTTATTGCAGCAGCATCTTTCATCTCTGCTTGCTTGCACTGATGCGGATGTGGTTGAGGCTTGCCTGCAGACTTTAGCTGCTTTTTTAAAGAAAACAGTTGGAAAGTATTCCATTAGAGATGCTGCACTAAATTCAAAGTTATTTGCTCTTGCACAAGGTTGGGGGGGAAAAGAAGAGGGTCTTGGATTAATTGCTTGTGCAATACAGAATGGTTGTGGCCCTATTGCTTATGAGTTAGGTTGCACCCTTCATTTTGAGTTCTATGCATCGAATGATTCAACAGATGACATCCCTGCCACCCAAGGTTTACAAATCATTCATTTACCTAACATCAACACTCATCCAGAGGCAGATCTTGAGCTTTTGAGTAAATTAATTGCCGAGTACAATGTACCCTCTAGTTTAAGATTTTCTTTATTGACAAGATTGCGGTTTGCAAGGGCTTTTGGTTCTTTAGCTACCCGCCAGCAATATGCATGCATTCGCTTGTATGCCTTCATAGTTCTTGTTCAAGCAAATAGTGATGCTGACGACCTTGTTTCTTTCTTCAACACTGAACCTGAGTTTGTCAATGAGTTAGTGTCATTATTGAGCTTTGAAGATGTGGTTCTTGAGAAAATTCGAATTCTATGTCTTCTTTCATTGGTTGCTCTATGTCAAGATCGGTCCCGACAGCCTACTGTTTTGACTGCTGTCACGTCAGGTGGGCAACGTGGAATCCTATCCAGTCTCATGCAGAAGGCCATTGATTCTGTCATCAGTGATACATCAAAGTGGTCTGTTGTTTTTGCTGAGGCTCTATTATCTCTTGTCACAGTTTTGGTTTCATCATCATCAGGTTGTTCAGCCATGCGTGAAGCTGGTTTTATCCCCACCCTTCTGCCTTTGCTTAAAGATACAAACCCACAGCACCTTCATCTGGTCAGCACATCTGTGCATATTTTAGAAGCTTTTATGGATTACAGTAATCCAGCTGCTGCATTGTTTCGGGATTTGGGTGGTTTAGACGATACCATCTCTCGCCTTCATGTGGAAGTGTCTCATGTAGAAAATGGCTCAAAGCAACAAGATGAAGATTCTGAGATCATTGGGAGGAGTGCTCAAGTAGTTGCAGGGACTTCCACAGAGCTAGACAACATGCAGCCTTTGTATTCAGAACCACTAGTTTCCTATCACCGACGTTTGCTGATGAAAGCTTTACTGCGTGCTATATCCCTTGGAACTTATGCCCCAGGGAATACTGCCCGTGTTTATGGCTCAGAGGAGAGTCTATTGCCACAATGCTTATGCATAATATTTAAAAGGGCAAAAGATTTTGGTGGTGGTGTGTTTTCACTTGCAGCCACAGTCATGAGTGATTTAATTCACAAAGATCCTACCTGTTTTCCGGTCTTGGATGCAGCAGGCCTTCCTTCTGCTTTCTTGGATGCTATAATGGATGGTGTTCTTTGCTCTGCTGAAGCCATTACGTGCATACCACAGTGTCTAGATGCCCTTTGCATAAATACTAATAATGGTCTTGAGGCTGTGAAAGAGCGAAATGCTATGAGGTGCTTTGTGAAGATATTTACTTCAAGAACCTATCTGCGTGCCCTTACCAGTGATACACCTGGCTCCTTATCTAGTGGATTGGATGAATTAATGCGCCATGCTTCCTCATTGCGTGGGCCTGGAGTGGATATGCTGATTGAGATCTTAAATGCAATTTCAAAAATTGGACATGGGGTTGATGCTTCGTGCATGTCAACTGATCCTTTGTGCTCTTCTACTCCTGTTCCAATGGAAACTGATGGAGAAGAGAGGAACTTGGTCCTGTCTGATGGAGGGGAATCATCCAAAATGGATAGTTCAGAGCAGACTGCCGAACCATCCTCTGATTCTTTAACGGGGAATGTTGAATTATTCCTTCCTGATTGTGTCAGCAATGCTGCACGTCTTCTTGAAACAATACTTCAGAATGGTGACACATGCCGTATATTTGTGGAGAAGAAAGGAGTTGAAGCTGTCCTGCAGTTATTTACCTTGCCTTTATTGCCTCTTTCTGTTTCAGTTGGCCAGAGCATTTCTGTTGCATTTAAGAACTTCTCACCACAACATTCTGCTTCGTTGGCTCGGGCAGTGTGTTCATTCTTGAGAGAGCATCTGAAATCAACAAATGAACTCTTAGTTTCAGTTGGAGGGACTCAACTTGCTGTGGTGGAATCTGCAAAACAAACTAAGGTTTTGAAACATCTTTCCAGTCTTGAAGGTATTCTGTCTCTGTCTAATGTTCTGTTGAAAGGGACTACTACTGTGGTGTCTGAACTGGGTGCAGCAGATGCTGATGTATTGAAAGATCTTGGGAGTACATACAGAGAAATCATTTGGCAGATATCTCTGTGTAACGATGTCAAGTCAGATGAGAAGATCAGTGCTGAACAAGAACCAGAGAGTGCTGAGGCAGCACCATCTAATGCGTCTGGAAGAGAGAGTGATGATGATGCTAATATTCCAATGGTGAGATATATGAATCCAGTTTCTATTAGGAATCAGCCCTTGTGGGGCGGAGAACGCGAGTTTCTTTCAGTTGTTCGTTCTGGTGAAGGTTTGCACCGTCGTAGTCGACATGGGTTTACACGCATAAGGGGTGGAAGGACAGGCCGTCATTTGGAGGCTTTAAATGTTGATTCTGAATCTTCCTCAACAGTATCGGAGACATCTACTTCCCAGGATTTAAAAAAGAAAAGTCCTGATGTTCTTGTGATTGAAATTCTCAACAAGCTGGCTTCCACACTACGCTCCTTCTTCACGGCTCTTGTCAAGGGGTTCACATCACCAAATCGGCGTAGAGTTGACTCAGGGTCATTGACTTTGGCTTCAAAGACTCTTGGAACTGCCCTAGCTAAAGTGTTTCTTGAGTCTCTTAGTTTCTCTGGGCATTCTACATCAGCTGGTCTTGATACTTCACTTTCAGTCAAGTGTCGATATCTGGGAAAAGTTGTGGATGATATGGTGTCGCTTACATTTGACAGCAGGCGGCGTACTTGTTATACCACAACAGTGAATAATTTCTATGTCCATGGTACCTTTAAGGAGCTGCTGACGACATTTGAAGCTACTAGTCAGTTGTTATGGACCCTACCATACTGTGTGCCAACATCAGGTATTGATCATGAAAAGACAGCTGAAGGAAGTAAACTGTCCCACAGTCCATGGCTGCTTGATACTTTACAGAGCTATTGCCGTGTGCTCGAGTATTTTGTTAATTCTTCTTTACTCTTGTCGACAACCTCTGCATCCCAGGCGCAGTTGCTTGTTCAGCCAGTTGCAGTTGGTCTGTCAATTGGGCTTTTTCCTGTGCCAAGGGACCCTGAAGTTTTTGTTCGTATGCTTCAATCTCAAGTTCTTGATGTGATACTTCCTGTCTGGAACCACCCCATGTTTCCAAATTGTAGTCCAGGTTTCATTGCTTCTATTGTCTCGCTTGTTATGCATGTATATTCTGGTGTTGGAGACGTGAAGCAGAATCGCAGTGGCATTTCCGGAAGTACAAACCAACGATTCATGCCACCACCACTTGATGAAAGTACTATTACTACCATTGTTGAGATGGGTTTTTCAAGGGCCAGAGCAGAGGATGCGCTTAGGCGGGTGGAAACAAATAGCGTTGAAATGGCCATGGAATGGCTCTTTAGTCATCCCGAGGATCCTGTGCAGGAGGATGATGAACTGGCTCGGGCACTTGCTCTTTCACTAGGAAATTCATCAGACGCATCCAAAGCTGATAGTGTTGACAAGTCTGTGGATGTGCTGGCAGAAGAGGGTTGTGTGAAAGCTCCCCCTGTTGACGATATCCTTGCGGCGTCGGTTAAGCTGTTTCAGAGTAGTGATACCATGGCATTCCCATTGACAGATTTGCTTGTGACACTTGGCAATTGGAACAAAGGTGAAGACCGACCAAGAGTTGTATCTTATCTAATTCAGCAGCTAAAGAACTGTCCATTAGATTTTTCTAAGGATACCAGTGCATTGAGTATGGTATCACATGTTATAGCATTGCTTCTTTCTGAGGATGGAAGCACAAGGGAAACTGCTGCACAACATGGTATTGTGTCTGCTGCAATAGATATCTTGATGAACTTTAAGGCCAAAGATGAGTCGGGCAATGAGCCTATTGTCCCAAAATGTATCAGTGCTCTACTGCTTATCTTGGATAATATGTTGCAATCAAGGCCCAAAATTTCTGAAAACGTTGAAGATACTCAGACAGGGTCTCTGCCTGAATCTGGAGAGCATGCGTCCTTGTCAATCCCTGCATCAGATACAGAGAAAAAACAGGCTACAGATACCCATGAAAAAGATTCTTCCACGGCATTTGAGAAAATATTGGGGAAATCTACTGGTTATTTGACTATGGAAGAATGTCATAAGGTGCTAGCAGTTGCTTGTGACTTGATAAAGCAGCATGTCCCGGCTATGATCATGCAGGCTGTTTTACAGTTATGTGCTCGCTTGACGAAAACTCATTCTCTAGCTTTACAGTTCCTTGAAAATGGAGGCTTGGCAGCTCTTTTTGGCCTTCCAAGAAGTTGTTTTTTCCCTGGATATGACACTGTTGCATCTGCTATAGTTCGCCATCTCCTTGAAGATCCGCAAACACTTCAAACAGCAATGGAATTGGAGATTCGCCAAGCCCTGAGTGGCAACAGGCATGGTGGGCGTAATTCTTCAAGGACATTTTTGACATCAATGGCACCTGTGATCTCAAGAGATCCTTTGGTTTTTATGAAAGCTGCTGCTGCAGTTTGTCAGTTGGAGACATCAGGAGGTAGGACCTTCGTTGTGTTACTGAAGGAAAAAGAGAAGGAAAAGGAAAAATCTAAAGTATCAGCTGTTGAGGCTGGATTATCTTCCAACGAATGTGTACGGATTCCTGAAAATAAGCTACATGATGGATCAGGTAAATGCTCAAAAAATCACAAAAAAATCCCTGCCAATCTCACTCAAGTGATAGATCAGCTTCTTGAAATAGTCTTGAAATACCATTTCCCAAAGAGCCAGGAGGACTGTGTGAATAACCTATCTGCTATGGAGGTTGATGAGCCTGCTATGAAGGTAAAGGGTAAATCAAAGGTTGATGAGACAAGGAAATTGGAGTCTGAATCTGAAAGATCTGCAGGGTTGGCCAAGGTGACCTTTGTTCTCAAGTTACTGAGTGATATTCTTCTGATGTATGTACATGCCGTTGGGGTTATACTTAAACGGGATTTGGAAATGACTCATTTGCGGGGATTTAATCAACTGGATGGTCCTGGACTTGGTGGTATACTTCACCATGTAATTCATCGGTTGCTTCCGCTCACCATAGATAAATCTGCTGGACCTGATGAATGGAGAGACAAGTTGTCTGAAAAAGCTTCTTGGTTTCTGGTAGTTCTGTGTGGTCGTTCCAGTGAAGGGCGCAGACGAGTAATTAATGAACTTGTTAAAGCTTTATCCTCATTTTCTAACTTGGATTCTAGTTCCACTAAGAGCATCTTATTGCCGGATAAAAGGGTTTATGCTTTTGTTGATTTGGTGTATTCTATTTTGTCAAAAAACTCATCATCCAGCAACTTACCTGGTTCCGGGTTTTCACCAGACATAGCGAAAAGCATGATAGATGGGGGAATGATTCAGTGTCTGACTGGTATCCTTCGTGTGATTGATTTGGACCATCCTGATGCTCCCAAAAGTGTGAATTTGATACTCAAGGCTTTAGAAAGCCTAACAAGGGCTGCTAATGCAAGTGAGCAATATTTTAAATCTGATGAGACGAACAAGAAAAAATCCACAGGATTAAATGGAAGATCTGATGATCAGGTAACTGCCGCATCAGGGGATAATACTGTGGGGCATAATCAGAATGTAAGCAGTGAGCAGGATGCGACAGATGCCGTACAGACCGAACAAGTGGGTCAAGGAGCTTCTCAAAGTGAAGGTAATCCTGATGCAAATCCAAACCAGTTGGTGGAACAGGACATGAGAATAGATGTTGAAGGACCACTAGCTTCTAATCCACCTATGGAGCTTGGGATGGATTTTATGCGTGAAGAGATGGATGGTAATGTATTACACAACACTGATCAAATTGATATGACTTTCCGTGTTGAGAATAGGGCAGATGATGATATGGGTGATGAAGATGATGACATGGGTGATGATGGTGAGGATGATGATGATGATGATGAGGGAGAGGATGAGGATGAGGATATAGCAGAAGATGGTGGTGGTATGATGTCTCTTGCTGATACTGACGTGGAAGACCATGATGATACTGGCTTGGGAGATGATTACAATGATGAGATGATAGATGAAGACGATGATGATTTTCATGAGAATCGTGTCATAGAGGTGAGATGGAGGGAAGCCCTTGATGGGCTTGATCATTTGCAGGTACTTGGACAGCCTGGAGCTGCAAGTGGTCTCATTGATGTTGCTGCTGAACCTTTTGAAGGGGTTAACGTGGATGACCTGTTTGGTCTACGAAGGCCATTAGGTTTTGATCGCCGCCGTCAGACGAGTAGGTCTTCCTTTGAGCGAACTGTTACAGAAGCAAATGGCTTTCAACATCCTCTGCTTTTAAGACCTTCCCAGTCTGGGGATTTGGTCTCAATGTGGTCAGCAGGTGGAAATTCATCCCGGGATTTAGAAGCCCTGTCATCAGGGAGCTTTGATGTAGCTCATTTCTACATGTTTGATGCTCCTGTTCTTCCATATGATCACGTACCAAGCAATCTTTTCGGTGACCGTTTGGGTGGTGCAGCACCCCCACCTTTGACTGATTATTCTGTAGGTATGGATTCATTGCAGTTATTAGGACGAAGAGGACCAGGTGATGGTCGATGGACTGATGATGGCCAGCCTCAAGCAGGTCCTCAAGCAGCTGCTATTGCACAGGCAGTGGAGGAACAGTTTATATCTGAATTACGAAGTATTGCTCCTGCTGATATCCCTGCTGAACGACAATCCCAGCACTCCAGAGTGCAGGAGAAACAGCCAGATCACCCTCCTTTAAATGATAGTCAAGCAGCAGCAGAGAATGATGACAGCAGCCATCAACGAAATGAAGATCAACATCAAGACAGGGGTGGTGAAACAACACATCAAATTATCTCAAGTTCTGAGAGTGTTCCCTGCCAAGAACAAGTCAATCCAGAATCTGTTGGTTCCGAGGTACCTGAACCAATGTCAATTCAGCCACCTTCACTGAACAGTACACCAAATGATAGCATGGACACTGGTGATGGGAATGGTGCTGCTGGTGAGCAACTCGGGTCAGTTCCAGAGTTAGTTAGTGCTGATTTACAATGTGAAGGGGGTTCTGAAGTTCCTTCTAATGTACATGATGTTACAGTGGAGGCCGTGGGTTGTGATGGATCCTCAAGAACAGAGGGCCAGGTTGGTAATGTGTCGGCAAGTCTCGGCTTCGGAAGCACCTAATCCAGGTGATTCTCATACTTCTTCGGTGCCAACAAATGTTGATGTTGATATGAATTGCATTGATGAAGTAAATCAAACGGGCCATCCCATGCCTGCTTTTGAAAATGGTACAGATGAGCCGTCAAGTCAAAACACATTGGTTGCTCCAGAAGCTAATCAGGCTGAACCAGTTAGTTTGAATAATGAGGCTCCTGGTGCTAATGCAATTGATCCGACCTTCCTGGAGGCTCTGCCTGAAGATTTGAGGGCTGAAGTTCTTGCTTCACAGCAAGCTCAGCCTGTTCAACCTCCATCTTATGCACCACCTTCTGTGGATGACATTGATCCTGAGTTTTTAGCTGCCCTTCCTCCAGATATCCAAGCAGAAGTTTTGGCGCAACAAAGAGCACAAAGGGTTGCACAGCAGGCTGAGGGACAACCAGTTGACATGGACAATGCTTCGATAATTGCTACTTTTCCTGCTGATTTACGCGAAGAGGTTTCCATCTGGAACTGCATCTTTTCATGACCTTGATTGTAGTGATTGTTTGTCTTAATATGCAGTAATCCTGTATTTTCCATTTATCCAGGTACTTTTAACTTCTTCAGAAGCTGTTCTGTCTGCATTGCCTTCTCCATTACTTGCAGAAGCCCAAATGCTAAGAGATCGAGCAATGAGTCATTATCAGGCTCGCAGTCTTTTTGGAAGCAGCCACAGGCTAAATAATCGGAGAAATGGATTGGGTTTTGACCGGCAGACAGTAATTGACAGGGGTGTTGGAGTCACAATTGGTCGGAGGGCAGTTTCTGCTCTTGCGGACAGCTTGAAGGTTAAGGAAATTGAAGGAGAGCCGCTTCTGGATGCTAATGCTTTGAAAGCCTTAATTAGGCTTCTACGACTAGCCCAGGTAAAACCATATTCTAATTATGGGAATTGGAGTATCACACGTGCTAGCTAGATTTTTTTTGGAAGTACTTTGCTGCCAAACTGGTAACGTGCAGACATGCATTCACGCATAAAATCATTTATTGAATTATATTCTGCTAACATGGTGGATTTGTTTTGGTTTGTGTGTTTAGCCCCTTGGTAAAGGACTCTTGCAGAGGCTCTTGTTAAACTTGTGCACCCATAGTGTTACAAGAGCAATCTTAGTTCGTCTTTTGCTCGATATGATCAGACCTGAGGCTGAAGGCTCAGTCAGTGGACTAGCAACTATTAATTCCCAAAGGCTTTACGGTTGCAATTCAAATGTTGTTTATGGTCGATCACAGTTGTTGGATGGTAATCATCTGATGCGGCAATAATTATCTACATGATTTTTTATTTTTGAACTATGAATTTATATGTTCTATTTTCATTTTCAACAGGTCTTCCTCCCTTGGTGTTGCGTCGAATTCTTGAGATATTGACTTATTTGGCTACAAATCATTCTGCTGTGGCAAATATGTTGTTCTACTTTGACTTCTCAGGCGTTCCTGAACCATTTTCTATCCATATGGAAACCAAGAAGGATAAAGGCAAGGAGAAAATGGGAGAGGGAGGATATTCATCAAAAATTTCTGGAAACACCCAGGACGTGAATGTTCCCCTGATATTGTTCCTAAAACTCCTGAACCGGCCTCATTTTTTACATGGCACTGCTCATCTTGAGCAGGTACAACCTTTTTTTTTAAATTTATCATGAACCAGTTTTTGAATGTGACCCCAAACAGAATGTTGTTTTTTAATTTTTTCTATACAATTATAAGGGTTAAGTCTCTTGTTTGGTGTCCACCTCCATACTACCTCAACTGTACCTGAGAGATTATCTAAATTTAAGATTCAATGTGTTTGAGTGTAATTCAATTGTTTAAAATGTCTAACTCATCACCCATTATGGACCAAACCCCGTACCTGCTCCTTAATTATTTTGCTCTTGTTAAAAGTTTCTAAATAATTAAGATGGCTTATGGTAGATGACTTGCGTCTTGCTTGCCATATATCTTGGTGTAACCTGGAGTCATAATTTGATTATTTAATTTTAAAATCATACCTTGCTATCTATCTAATATTTTTAAAATTCAGCTGAATCTTGTGTTTTTTTTTTTTTTGTGCTACAGGTCATGGGCCTGCTTCAGGTTGTTGTTTATACCTCAGCTTCAAAATTAGAGGGTCGTTCTCAATCTGAAAGGGTAGATGGGAATTCTCAAAATCTAGCCATAAATGAAGCTTCAGGAGATGGTCAAAAGGGTCCTGCTTTGGAACAAGAATCTGATCATGGGGATAAGCCTATTAGTGGTGAATCATCAACTTCAGATGGAAAGAGGAATACAGATACTTATAATATTTTCTTGAAGCTGCCAGAATCTGATCTGCACAACCTTTGCAGCCTTCTTGGTCGTGAGGGGTATTATTAGTTCTCTAATTCTTATTTGCATTATTTGAATGTGTGCGTTATTGTTTAGCTTTTGACTGTTGTACTTTGTTTGAGTAGTTGCTCCTTAATTTGTTATGTGCATTTCCTTTACATGCATATTATACCAGCCCGCTCTCCTTTGTGCTGCTATGTGAAGTATGTTGTAAATGAGCATCTAATCTCGTTTGTTTACTTGATTAGGCTTTCAGATAAAGTTTATATGCTTGCTGGTGAGGTCCTGAAGAAGTTGGCTTCAGTTGCAGCTGCCCATCGATTTTTTTTTATCTCAGAGCTTTCAGAACTAGCTCATGGGTTGAGTGCATCAGCTGTTGGGGAGCTTGTCACCCTCCGAAATACACAGATGTTGGGTTTGAGTGCTGGGTCTATGGCTGGGCCAGCAATCTTACGTGTATTACAAGCACTTTGCTCACTTACTTCACCTAGGGCTAGTGAGAATTCAGGACTGGAGAATGATGCGGAGCAGGAGGAGCGTGCCACCATGTCGAAGCTAAATGTGGCACTTGAGCCATTGTGGCAAGAATTGAGCAACTGTATAAGTGCAACTGAAACACATCTGGGTCAGAGCTCTTTCTGTCCAACCATGTCTACTATAAATATTGGGGACCATGTACAGGGTTCTTCTTCTTCGTCTCCTCTCCCTCCTGGAACCCAGAGACTCCTGCCTTTTATGGAGGCATTTTTTGTTTTGTGTGAAAAGCTACAAGCAAACCTCTCTATTACGCTGCAAGATATTGCGAATGTGACTGCAAGAGAAGTCAAAGAATCTGCTGGAAACTCAGATCCTTCAACTGCTAAGTGCCACAGTTGCGGGGATTCTCAGAGAAAACTTGATGGTGCTGTCACATTTACAAGGTTCGCTGAGAAGCATCGCCGGCTTTTGAATGCCTTTATCAGACAGAATCCAGGTTTGTTGGAGAAATCCCTTACTATGATGCTGGAGGCACCAAGGCTAATCGATTTTGACAACAAGAGAGCATATTTCCGATCAAGAATTAGGCAACAACATGAGCAACATCTCTCTGGTCCACTGAGAATAAGTGTTCGCCGGGCTTATGTTTTGGAGGACTCTTACAATCAGTTGCGCATGCGGCCTAATCACGACATGAAGGGACGATTAAATGTTCAATTCCAAGGGGAAGAGGGTATTGATGCTGGCGGTCTGACACGAGAGTGGTATCAATTACTATCACGGGTTATATTTGACAAGGGCGCATTGCTTTTCACCACTGTAGGAAACAATGCAACTTTCCAGCCAAACCCTAATTCTGTCTTCCAGACGGAACATCTTTCTTACTTTAAATTTGTGGGCCGTGTGGTAATTCTTCTGGACCATTGGATGAGTTTTTGAGACTTGTTTTATGATCTTTCCGTGTCTGTATAAGATTTCTCTTTAATTTTTTCTGGTGTGATTTTATTCAGGTTGCAAAGGCACTTTTTGATGGGCAACTTTTGGATGTTTATTTCACTCGATCCTTCTACAAGCACATACTTGGTGTAAAGGTGACTTACCATGATATAGAGGCTGTGGATCCTGATTACTACAAGAATTTGAAGTGGATGCTGGAGGTTAGTGGGGTTTTGAGCACAATCTGATTTTTTTTTTTTTTAAATCTTTCAGAGTTGGATGGGGCTGGGTTTGGTTATAGGTTTATATCTTGTTAACTGATTGAATGTATGCATCGGTCATTCGGAAATTTTCTTTTCTGATGGTTTTGCTGCATGGATTAGGACTTTATTAAGTTTTTGTTTCTCTTTATGCCTTTTTTCCCGTCCAGAATGATGTGAGTGATATACCTGACCTGACGTTTAGCATGGATGCGGATGAAGAAAAACATATCCTTTATGAGAAAAACCAGGTATTTGAATGTCAACTTCTATTGATATGTGAGTTTTATTATTTAGTTTCTTTATTTTTGAAAGCACTTTGTTTTTTTTTTAGTTGTTTAGTCTTGCTTAAATGTCAATTGATTCTTATTTAACTTTCATTATATTTCTGAGTTCATGGGTTTGACTAATGTTTTGTTTGTTGTGTTGTTTGGTTTGTGTTTTCCTTTTTTGTTTTCCATCCTCTTCTTGAAAAGGTTACTGATTATGAGCTCAAACCGGGAGGAAGAAATATTAGGGTTACAGAAGAAACTAAGCATGAGTATGTTGACCTTGTAGCTGAACACATCTTGACAAATGCTATCCGTCCTCAAATTAATTCTTTCCTGGAGGGGTTCACTGAATTGGTCCCGAGAGAGCTTATATCTATTTTTAATGATAAGGAGCTTGAGCTACTTATCAGTGGTCTTCCAGAGATTGATTGTGAGTTGCCTTTTATATGAGCTTATTTAATAGATAATCTTCTTTTGCTTCTCTTGAGGTATCTGAATGGTGCATTGGCCTTGCAGTGGATGATTTGAAGGCCAACACTGAGTATACTGGCTACACGGTAGCATCTAGTGTTGTTGAATGGTTTTGGGAGGTGGTTAAAGGTTTCAACAAGGAAGACATGGCAAGACTGCTGCAATTTGTGACTGGAACATCAAAGGTAATGAGAGGTTTTTTTTTGGGTGCTAATAGCAGCAAGGGCTTTTCTATTCCTGTTTTCTGTTGATGCATGAGCCCCAAAACAGGATTGTGAGTTTTTCTGAATGGATACATTTTATATTAGTGGAGCTAATGTATTTGTGGTTTTTCAGGTTCCGTTAGAGGGGTTCAGGGCTTTGCAAGGTATATCTGGTGCTCAGAGATTTCAGATTCACAAGGCATACGGAGCTCCTGACAGGCTGCCCTCTGCTCATACATGGTTAGTATAAACATAGTTTTTGTGCGCATCTTACTGGGAACAAAATATATTTTTCTGCCCACTTACATGCTCGTCAAGCTTGATGTTTCTAATGGATTCCTATGTGATCTCCAGCTTTAATCAACTAGACCTTCCTGAGTACACCTCCAAAGAACAGCTTCATGAACGGTTGATGCTTGCTATTCATGAAGCTAGTGAAGGATTTGGCTTTGGTTAACAGAAAGAACCTCAGCTGATATTGTTGCCCCAGCACACCAGTCATCGCGCTTATAGTTACCATGTACATGTCAGTTCAACATCCTTTTCCTTTTTTTATTTATTCCGAATTACTTTGTTAATCTTTTCTATCCTTTAGTTTATTCAAGTCAAGATAATTTGTGATTTTCCTCTGGTCTCTCTATAACTGTTGTGATGGTTGAAGTGCTAACTAATCATCCGTATTGCATGTACACACATCTGATTTATTATTGAGTACTTACCAAAGTATTTCACTCTTATTCTTCTTCTTCTTCTTCTTCTTTGTGCAGATGAAAGATCCGAACCGAAGCTCCCGGAATTATAGCAACCTTGATGGATTTTGTGAACTCTGAAAGCATTATCTATTTTTTGGAGGCAGTAGAGCAAAGCTTTTATCAACTATATACAGCAGATGATCATTATACTTTTGCTGACTCATGTTGGCTCCTCAGTGACAATGGCTTGAAAATTTGAAATTCTTTCTGTGGATTCTTACAATGTCCGAAAATTGGGGAGTCGTACAGATGATGGGGGATAGAAAATCGCTTTTGTTGTTTATATTAGATTTCTTTCTATGTTATGAGTTTATGGCCAAACTGCCTTAGATTAGTCAGTTTCACTTTCTCTGACCTGAATTTGGTAATAAGCCTAGGAATATGTATATTGTAATTCCAGACGGATGTTTTTGGGTTTTAATTGAAGGCGAGAAAGTGGTTCAAATTTTGCCCTTCATTTTTATTTTTATTTTTTTCTTTCTTGGGTTGGATGCTTTGATTTGAGTCACCTGAAATGTTTCTGATTTTTGTGTCTTCTAGATGATCATGGTTCAAGGTTGAACGGATAAGCCCCGGCGACACCATCCAAATGAAATTACTAATATTAGCCTCTAACCTTGATTGTTTTTATAAGTTTTGGTTGATTATTCTAGAATTTTTTCTTCGGGTCAACAAATATACAAATATATACTTAGGAATACATATGGGATCATTTTATGTACTTATAATAATACATTTGTTTTTTTACAAATTTATAAATAAACTCAATCCTAGACATGTATTTATAAAAAAATTCAAGCACTATTTAAACATAGAAACACACCCAAAATCAACCCCAAAGTCAACTTTTTGGGTGTGTTTATAAATGTGTTTTGAGTGTGTGTAATGATGAGTTTTGGGTGTGTTTATATGTTTAAATAGTGCTTGGGTTTTTTTATAATTTCAACCTCCATTTTGGGTGTTTTAGTGAAACTCCCTTGTTTTTTCTACATGTTATGAAGAGCATCTGCATATTTTTAGCTTCTAAAACGATAGGTTGAAATGTTGGTTAAAATTGATGAGGAGTGGGAACAAACAATTTCCAACAAAGAGAGTGTAAATGGACAAAAGCAGAATGGGAAAATTAGCTACATTATTAATAACCTCAAATTTTCTTAATGGGGAAAGTGGAGAGGTACCAAAAGAATCAACAATTTCTCTTCTTGGCCCCTAACTCTTTTTATAATTAAAAAAATAGTTATATTTTTTTTATTAAAAGTTTTTTATTTTATTTTATTTATGTATAATACTTTATTTTATTTTATGTATAAGCCATATTCGTGTGTTAAATATTTCAGCCGGTGGATGTTATCCAACGGTTTGTGTGTTTGTCGTGTTCACCAGCGCTCAAAGATACGCGCTCTTTATTGTTTCCTCCAGTGTGACAAAGAAGGCGGTGATGACTCATGAGAAAGAAGCATAGCACTCAAACTCAATGTTGTCCTCCTCAACGACTAGAGCTAAACAATTCTCTCTAATTTCCCACCGAATTTCAAAGTTCAGAGCTTTTCATGCTTTCTTCCAAGACATCAAAACAAATCTTGGAGATGATGATGCCAGAAACATAGCTCACAAAAAAGGCACACAAACCTCTGGTATGTCACTTTCTCTACGCTTCTCGTTGAGTGTGTTTGTTTTGAGATTAAAGTTTTTATTTTATGGGCACAGTGCTTTTCTTTTAGGCTAAACTGTTAACATTTGGGAACTACAGGCACAGAAATGGAGAAGAGCATATATGCAATTCTCACCATAGACCGTTGGGAGTCTCTGAACCACATGGATTATAGGTTAGCTTCTCTTAGACCAGTACATGGAAGGCTGGCTTTGAAATTTCTCAATTGGGTCATTAAACAACCTGGTTTGGAACTCAACCACCTCACTCACATACTTTCTGTTACAACCCATATACTTGTTCGAGCTAGAATGTATGACTCTGCCAAATCAATTTTGGGGCATTTGTTGCAAATGGGTATTGCCCCAAAACCTGTTTTTGGTGCTCTGATGGATACTTACTCTCTTTGCAATTCAAACCCTTCAGTCTTTGACCTTCTAATTAGAATTTATTTAAGGGAAGGAATGGTTGATTATGCTGTAGAGACTTCGTATTTAATGGGTTTTCGGGGATTTAGGCCGTCCACTTGTACTTGTAATATGATCCTAGCTTGGTTGGCAAAGGACCAGAAAGCTGCGTCAGTATGGTCTTTTTTCAAAGAAATGCTTGCTAATAAGATTTGCCCCGATGTTGCTACGTTTAATATATTGATTAGTCTTTTATGTGTTGAAGGGAAGCTTAAGAAAGCTAGTTATCTTCTGAGAAAGATGGAAAAGAGTGGCTATGTTCCAAATATAGTTAGTTATAATACTTTGCTCAATTGGTACTGCAAGAAGGGGAGGTATAAAACAGCCTTTGAGCTTATTGATCACATGGGTTCTAAGGGTATAGAAGCAGATGTATGTACATATAACATGCTAATTGGTGATTTATGTAGAAACAATAGGAGTGCAAAAGGTTATGTACTGTTGAAGAAAATGAGAAGGAAGAAGTTATCTCCCAATGAGGTTACCTACAATATTCTTATTAATGGGTTTGTGAAGGAGGGGAAACTTGGCGTTGCTACCCGAGTTTTTGATGAGATGTCTACTTTTAATCTTTCACCGAATTTTGTTACTTTCAATTCTTTGATTGGTGGACTCTGCCAAAATGGTAAGCTTGAAGAAGCTTTCAGACTTTTGGACATGATGGAAGCTATGGGACTAAGACCTAATGAAGTCAGCTATGGGGCTCTTTTGAATGGGCTGTGTAAGCATGCCAAGTTTGATTTAGCAAGAAGTCTTTTTGAGAGAGTGCGGATGAATGGGATTGTTATTAGTTGTACTATATATACAGCGATCATGGATGGGTTATGCAAAAATGGGTTGCTTGATGAAGCTATGCAGTTGTTTAATATGATGGTCCATGATGGTGTGGATCCTGATATTATAGCATTTTCGGTGCTCGTAAATGGACTTTGCAGAGCTGGGAAGATGAAACATGCGAGGGAGATAATATGTAAGATTTATAAAGCTGGCCTTGCACTGAATAGAATAATATGTTCTACTTTAATCTACAACTCTTGCAAGATGGGCAACATAGTTGAAGCGTTAAAGATTTATGCTGTTATGAATCACAATGGCCATGGTGCTGACCGTTTCACATGTAACATATTGGTTGCTTTGCTTTGTGAAGCTGGAAAACTAGAAGTGGCAGAAGATTTCATGCGTCATATGGGCAGTATGGGTCTTGATCCCGATTCCATTACTTATGATTGTATAATAAATGGCCATGGAAACATGGGAAATGGGTTAAAAGCATTTTCTATGTTTGATGAAATGATTAAGTCAGGTCATCATCCAACTCCATTCACATATGGAAGTATACTGAAAGGGCTATGCAAGGGTGGAAATTTGGGGGAAGCAAGGAAATTTTTGGGGAAACTCCACGGCATTCCATCTGTTGTTGATACTGTTATCTACAATACAATAATTTATGAGACATGTAAATCTGGAAATCTGCAAGAGGCTGTTTCCCTTCTTGATGAGATGGTTGAGAATAATGTTCTGCCTGATGATTATACGTATGGTGGCCTTCTTGCTGGGTTATGCAGGAAGGGAAAAATGGTTGCCGCCATCCTGTTGTTTGGGAAACTCATGGGAAAAGTGACTTGCTCACAAAGTGCAATAATGTATACCTGTCTAGTCGATGGCCTTTTCAAGACCGGCCAGTCTAAGGCTGCTTTGTATCTCTTTGAAGAGATGGAGAACAAAGGTCTATACTTGGATACTATTGCTTGTAATGTCATGATAGATGGATACTCGAGAATGGGAAAACTAATGAAGGCAAATGAACTGTTTTCAACTATGGGGAGCAGCAGATTGTGCCCTGATTTGGCTACATATAATATTCTCTTGCATGGATACTCGAAGAACCGGGACCTCGTGAAATGCTCTATGTTATACAATAACATGATCCGGGCCAGATTATTTCCCGACAAATTGACATGGCACTCTCTCATTCTTGGATTATGCGAGTCCAGTATGTTGGATGTTGGCCGCAAAATGTTGAATAAGATGATAATGGAAGGTGCTATAGCTGATCATCTAACAGTTAACATGCTTGTTAGCAAGTATTCTGAGACTGGTAAGATGGTGAAGGCCTTTGAGCTAGTTAGTGTCCTGAATCTGTTAGGAGTTTCTGCTAATATAGACACCCACGGTGCTATCTTGAATGGACTATTCAGAAGCCAAGATTTCCAAGCATCCCGTGCCCTTCTTTATGAAATGTTGGAAAAAGGTTTAACTCCCAAGGATACACATTATTTCACCTTAATTAATGGTATGTGTAGAGTGGGAGATATACAAGGAGCATTCAAACTAAAAGATCATATGGAGGCTCTTGGTGTTACTACCAGTGACATTGCTGAGAGTGCTATGGTTAGAGGGCTTGCGAAATGCGGGAAGATTGAAGAAGCAATGCTGGTTCTTGATCGAATGCTTCGAATGAAACTCATTCCAACAACTGCTACTTTTACTACTTTGATGCACATGTTCTGCAAACAAGCCAACCTTGCAGTGGCTCTAAAATTGAGGGGCACAATGGAATGTTGTGGTGTGAAGCTTGATGTCCCTGTGTTTAATGTTCTCATTTCAGGCCTTTGTGCCAATGGTGATGTTGTGGTTGCATTTGAGCTTTATGAGGAGATGAAACAAAGAGGTCTCATGCCCAACACGACAACTTATACTTTGCTCATTGGTGCTGTTTCCTCTCATAATAATCTTATTAAAGCTGAACAACTTTTGGGAGATTTATCTGAAAGGGGACTGATATCTGGAAATTTGGATGGAAGCGCCCAAATGCTACATGAGAGGTTGATGAATGCAATGGGAAGACTAAATTCTTTGAGGCGCATAAAAGGAACTAATACTAAAGAGAGTTAGTAAAGCCGTACTTGGATTGGGATATGCGGCCGCAATGGGCTTTCATTACTTAACCGAGTTATGATATAAACTTTTCTACTGGAGGTCTGATGGGAGATGGGATTGTGATTGGTTCTCTTTACTTAACGAAGTTTTGATATAAACCTTTCTACTTGAGGTCCGTTGAGAGATGAGACTGCGATGGCTCTCATCGCTTACTGAAGTTATAATACAACATGACCTTCTGCTATAGTTTACAGTAAGCTGCATTCTCCAATACCTTTCCTTATCTTCTACTTTCTTTAACAACATATATCTGCTTGTATTTATTAGTAATTTATTTTCTGCTACTTTAGGTGAAATGCAGTCTACCTCATGCTTGGATGTCATGTTTCGTGATATGATATTTGTTGTGGCAAAATGAATCATGCCCCATGCTAGGTGAGTTCCAACTTTTACTTAATGCATTTACAGGCCCCTGTTTTCTTTTATGATCAAGGGCTACGGGTATTTACCCTTTTAACACTGATATTCTCTTTACATTCTATTTAGGTAACATAGGCTTCTCTCTGGAAACAAGTGCTGGAATGCTAAAGATGCTCTCATATAATGCATAAGGTTTGCTGATAGTTAATATACTATTATTTCTTTTAGGTGGTTCTTTCTTTTATCGCCATGTCTGATTATTTCATTGTTGCACTCCACCTATCAAAGAGACGGGCTCTTGGCTTCTGTGCAATGGATAAGGGTTTAAGAGCAGACTCTTGCACATGATACTTCCCTCCTATAAACATGATTCTTGAGCAAGTTTATTGTAGTTGAGGAATCAGGATGTTTGAGAGAGCAGTGTCATTTGGCTCACTGCTTGGAAGGTTAGGATCAGTAATCAGTGCCATTCATTACCTAATCAGTCAGTTTTTTTTTGCCCAAAAATACGTTTATGCAAAGCTTTTCACCATCCCCAAAATCTTCTTGTTTGTATCAAATCTAAGTTCTCCATTTTTCTTTCTGCAGTGAATAATGAATTATAATCTATCCCAGGGGCTATGACTAGCCAAATTTTGGTTAGACACGTCACATGCCAATAAAGGTGGAGGAAACAGCTCTTTGATAGAGAAAGAAGTTGGCCATTGAGGGAACCAAATGAAGCGGGTGTCTCAAATCTACATCTTCATTTTGCAGCTGATGCTGGAGGCACAGGGACTGCAAGGGAATATGTTGATGTGCTGCCATGTATTTTAGGGTTCTCTTTTGCAAAATATAATGCCTATGTTATGGGCATGGCAGACAGAATCTAGCAAAATTTACATGGATGAATTGCTATTGTTGACTTTGTATAATTAATAATGTTCATATTGATTTGTATATGTTCACATTGTCTCATCTTGTCTTCTTTATATGTTCAAAGCCTATAACTTACAAGTTGCAGAGTTTTGATGGGCACAAGGGAAAAAAAAAAAGGGAATCAAGAAAAACCGTTTGAAATTTGCTTGTAGAATTCGAATAAATAAGATTTACCTTATGAACATAAATTAGCTATGAACCATACTCATTAAAACACAGGATGAGTATAGTACATATGAAACATTCAAAATACCAAAAAATGTCCTTGGTTAATTCAAATATTAAGAATTGAAATTATTAATTAAATGAGGATAATATGGTAAATTCACTTTTTTATATTAAAAAAATAAAAATAAAAACAAAATCAGATAATATGTCCTACTTTTATGGAACATAACTACTCATATTATCTATTCTTAATTCTAAAAAGAAAATAAAAAATAAAAAAGAAAATCAATTGACACATGCTTGAGCATGTGCCAAAGGGCTAGTATATATAAAGCAAAATGCAGAGAATAGTGAAACATTCAAAATACCAGAAAATATCCTTGTTTAATGCAAACATTAAGACCTGAAATTATTAATTAAATTAGGATAATATGATAAATTCACACTTTTTCATATTTAAAAAAATCAAATTAAAATAAAAATCAGATAATGGATTCTATTTTTATGAAACACAACTACTCACTATCTTTTTTAATTCTAAAATAAATTTAAATTTTTTAAAAAAAAGCCTCTCGCAGGCACGAAAACGCATGCAGAGAGACTAATTTTATATAATGAGAAATGTACTAAAAAAATAGAAATATATACATGTATAATGTGCTAATTATCTATTTGGAAAAAAATTATAGATTTTTTTTTTCCATTAATAGAAAGAAAAAAGTTGGTATCTACATTAATTGATTAATTAATTTGATTAATATAGAGGAGGAGAGTGAGAAGACATGGAGACGCCAAACTGTTTGAAATTTAAACGCTACGAATGCCAGCAAGTCAATGTGCTGTTTTTGCCTCCGTGCAACCCAACAGTTACTCCTACTTCCTCACTCCGTCTGCCAGCTCACCACCCCGTTCCGTTATTACTTTTTTTTAATATTTATTTTTAATTTGCCTTCCTTTCAATTTCATTTTAAACGCACAAACCATGTCAGCGCTAACGTTGACCAAACGGCGACCGAACAATCTTTCCTTTCCTTTTTCACAACATAACGCCGTTTATTCAAGAAAAAAGCGAACCGTTAAAGCCTCATATTCCCAGATTTCACATTGCAATTATAGGCCCATTTTTGGCCCAACCTCTCTCTCATTCTCTCTCTCTCTCTCTCTCTCTCTCTCTCTCTCTCTCTCTCTCGCTTTGCTTTCCGAGTCATTTCTTTTCCCGGAAAAAAAAAAGTTTTCCTTTTGATCGAATTCATGTCGGTACGTATCGCCTTCGTCTCTTTCTTCAATCTGAATATAAATTCTTAATATTTGTATGCTTTTTTATTGTTTATTTTTAATCTTTGTGATGCTTAATTTGCTGGATTTGCTCCCCTTTTTTATTGGCTTTAGCTGTATTTCATAGATTTCTTGGTTAATCTGTATTAATTCAACTGTAATTGACTCAGATCAATCTATTCTAGTATTTATTTTGCATTAATTTTGAGCAAAATTTATGTTTTCTTCTTTTGTTTTATGATTTTCGAGTTTCCGCAGTTACATGATGCAATTTTGGATTTCCAGAGGAGCAGATTTTAACTTTCCAGTTTTCTTTTAGTTTGGTTTCAATAGGAATGGTGAAAATGAAACGACCAGACTAGGAATGGTGAAAATGACAAATTTTCCCTTATCTTTCTTACAAAATTATCAAGTTAGAATATTTCGAGAGTCTGCATTTGTATTTAGTGTAGGTATTGTTATTATTTGTTGTCATTCATTTTTTGAGTGGGGCATATAATCTTATACAAACTTCTACCTAATTCATGGTGATTTTGCTTAGTATATTAAGGGCATTTGATCTTTCCTAAGTATTCCACGCTCACGTATATGTGGTTCTCTGTGTGTGTGTGTGTGTGTGTGTGTGTGTGTGTTTTGCTGATTCTGAATGTGTAGAATAGTTGGATGAAGAGGGGTTTTGTTGTAATTGCCTTGTCCAAAACAAGGATTTCTGTAAGAACTAAAAAAGTTTTCTTCTATCCGGGTTTTATTGTCCTGGGAGAAGGTTAGAGTTCTTTTTATGTGTATTTTTTTTTCTTTTCATTCAATTCATGTATCTTTATAGTTTTTATTTTAATAATATGAATCTGGTGGGTTGAACAGCTGTGATGAGTGCTTCCTGAATATGACTTGAGTTATGTTTCTAAATTGCTTGATGTCCTAATTCAAAATCAGTAGGCTTTTCTGAGCGTCTTCCTCTTCTGTCTGATTTTGATAGGATATTAGCTCCATTTCCTTTTATATGTGTTAAACGCTTTCTGAACGCTAGCCATTTCTTGTCTGTGTATTCTTCTGTTTTTCCCTTATAATGTTGAGTTCAGTGAAATGCCATTGGAGCGGTTCCTATAATCTTGGAGCTGCTCCTATCATTTGATCAGGAGACAAAACATCTCATTTTCTGGTTTTCTAGGATTATCCTAAAGATGCAGCACTGAGCAGGATTTAGGGGGATAGTAGTAGCCAGGTTTTAAACTCAGTGTTCCATAATTTTACTACCAACGACCAGGATAAAGTAGTGCTTATTCTCTTACAAGATCCTTACTGAAGTGTTTTTGGAAACTGGATCCATTTAGCATTTACTCAGGTTGAGGTCAGGTTGGAAATGTTAGATTGAGTTGGTCTTTGGCATGTGAAGGCTAAGTATTTGATCCTGTTGAGTGGTCATTTGTAGTCTAGAAATCTAAGGGTAGCCTGACATTGGTTTTCTGGCGTTCTGTCCTCTGTGGTTATTGCAATTTTATTCTTGTGTGGGGTGTGTGATAGATGACAACCGGATGAGTTCAGGATGTAAAATAGTGCTGGTTTGTCCTGTTGTTATTTATTATATATATATTTTTGTAGAGAAGATTTTATTTCCTTTCAATCATTAGCCGTGTAAACTTATACTTGCCTGCCACTTATACTTGCCTGCCATTTGCATTACTCGGCTGAATAATAGTGATAATATTTTTCTGATTGCTAACAGGAAAAGGGTAGGCCACTCCCTAAATTTGGTGAATGGGATGTCAATGATCCTGCTTCAGCTGAGGGGTTTACTGTGATCTTCAACAAGGCTAGGGATGAGAAGAAGACAGGTGGAAAACCTGAGTCACCAGGAAAGGCCGATCCTAATATTAGGCATGGAGTTGAGCCCGGCAGGCCTCCATCTGTAAGATGCTTTCTCAGAACAGTTGTCTCATTTCTTTCTCTAATGATTTGATATATAATTGGGACAGCCAATAAGAATTCATTCTTTTTCCAGTTGATGGTGGTTTGCGTGGTTACAAGCTTTTGATTTTCAAGTAACAGTAGTACAATACACAACTTGAATAGATAGCATACCTTTCTCACCAAAAAAGTAGACTGCATACCAATGTAACACTGCCTTATTGATCACACTCAGCCTACAAGTTAATAAAGATCAATACAACCGACTTCTTGTACAGAATTGTAGTTAGGAAGAGAGGAAAAGGACTAATATAATATTTAGTGGCAAGATTTTGAAAAAGAAAAGAAAGGAAGATGATTTGGCTATTTATCTGCATTATTTGATTGCTCCACGGGAGTGGAATTGGAACTGCCTTGTTTAAGATAGATGTTGCCTAATAGTCACAGTTGTTTGGAAAGAACTAGTGGCCCTGGACTTTAGTATTTACTCATCTTGTGGTCAGTTGATCATTATGCGGCCCTTTCATTCTTACTATGTTTATGTCTTTGTGCATTTGTTTTTGTACTTCGAATTATTTCTGCTGCCGAAAGTTGTTTTAGTTTGCTTGACTTTCTTTCTCCTTGTGGATGATTTCACGGTGTGCAGAAAAAATGGTTTTGCTGCATTCATCAACCACCAGCCGAATCTTGACATGGTTGTCTCCATGGAAGTGCTTCAATAGAAGAGCACGGTGTTCTGTAACTGGCTCTACCATATTTTTCCAAAGATAGGGAGCTGTATAGCAATGATGGATGGAATTTATTGTGGCTTAAAAAAAAGAAAAAAACTGTGATGGGAGGAGTAAAGAAGACAAATATACTTATTGTATCTATATTGTCTGATGTTGTTGTGATTGGTATTTAGAATGCCAATCTGTTTCTGTCTTATCTTTTGCTACACGCTTTAGAGCTTTGCTTATGACATTTTTTCTTCTTTTCTTCCTTCGTTGTATTATCAAACCCGTCTTGTGTGAAAATATTTTGTTTTGAAATTTCAGGAACTTTTTCTTCTTTTCTTCTAGGGGTCCTCTCTGCGGATTGTTAAATTATTTTGTATGTATATTCCATGTTATGGATCTCTGGTACCAATAAGAGAAAATGGAATCGTACCCCTAAAATTTACTTTTGAATACAAATACATATAACATCTCACTTTTACTCATTATACATCTCTACTCTTTTTCTGGGGTCAGAAGTTCATATGAACAAGCTGTTCATATGTCAACTGAAATTCAAGTCCCCAAACTGTTCATTTTTAGTATGGATTAGGTCTTCTAACGATTTTGGATGGAATGGTCTTAGTTTTGTTAAATCCGTTAATTTTTAATTTGAATTTTCATTATAATATTATTTGTAAAAACCATTTAGAATTCTCGTGTGAATTTTATTTCAACTGTGGAACTGCACAAGTAGCCTGTGATTATATGGCTGAAATCAGAAAGCTTATGCTAGCTTTTGCACACATGAACATTCAGTGCCCAAATGAACAAAATTTCCTTTTCTTCTTTCTATGAAAAAATGAACACACTTTCGGGTTATTTGTATTCAAAGAATTTCCCCCCAGCCCCCAAAAAAGAAGAGAATTTTGAGACTCGAAGGGATTCCACAAGAAACAAGGAGATGGCTTAGAGCTTCCAAAGTGATGGTTTCTATACATGATTTATTCCTGCGGGATAAAATAGAAATAAAAAAACAGAAGCATGGGGGAATAACAGTTAAGTGTAAAGCTCTTCTATTGGTAATATCTCTGGCTAAGACAAGTTCAGACTCTGGTCACCCCAAGCTTTCGTTCAAAGAGGCGGCGAAGAAGGTAAACTTGGAGAGCGCTGGCACCAACAAGTGCTGCTGATTCAAAGAAGGCCTTGTGGATTGCCCTCCGACTCATTGCTTCGTTTACTGCATCAACGATTGCCAGGGCAATTTACGTAACAAAGAGATCAAATTAAAATTATGTTTCACATGTTTGTAGAGAAACATATTTGTCTATGCACACTACGGAATCAATACTAGTTCAACTTAAGTGTAAAAGCTTCCTCTATATTTGGTAACCAGAGTTTAGCAGATACCTATTGCCTGGCGTTCGGTCTGAGCCTCGAGCCAATGCTGCTCAAACTGAATGTTGTAAAGAGCTTCCTCTAACTTTGATACCTGCTCTAACAATGGGTTAAAATGCTCTGCATATATGCAAACAAAAATATCATCAGTCCGTCTCCTTATTTCACAAAGAGCTCAACAGTTGAAAGAATATCTAAAGATTTCAAAAGATGCACAAAGCAACCGCTCACCATCTTTTGCATGTTGATCATAGTATGTAAAATGGCTAACGTGTATATCGAAGTCTATGGTTTCATGATAAGGCGACTTGTTGGTGAAACAGAACTGATGGACTCCTTTGTGACGAGTGACAAAATCAAACTTCTCACTTGTCTTGTCACGAAAATCGTGAATCTGCTCACCAGAAGGTCCCTTCACCTGAAAATTCCAATGACATTGTACGATCGCAGGTGGGTTTTCAGTTAAAATGCCTCTCTTTCCCCCAAAAAAAAAAAAAAGTTAACATGCCTCTCAATATTATGCTTAACAATATAGGCATGGAATAATGCAAGATCTTCAACCATTATGATCCATTTACGCTTTTGCTTACGCAAACACATGGTTTCCAGTTTAGCTACATACGTTATGAGCTGTCTTATTCAATCAGCAGTAAATGAAAGAGATCATGGCATGGCTAAAACCATATATGAGAAATTATCAAACCCAAATCAGGGAACAAATGTCAAGCTTACCACGAGGTCAACACCATCTTGAGTATAATGCCAAGATGCATCCACCTTAATTACAACAAAAGAGATGTGGACAGTATCTCCTTCATATTGAACATTATGAGAGAAGCACTCTTCTCTGTCAATCACAAATCTGATCCCAAATACTGCTTGTAGGCTCACCAAAAATGTCAGCAGCAAAACAGCAGCACAATTTGAAGACCCAACTTTCATCTGCAGATTAAAAGCAGGATTGTTAACATTCAAGCTAACAAAATCATTACCCACAAAATATGACAAATCACAGGCCTGAAATTTTTAGTTTCCCTTTTCTTTTTTCTTCATGCATACAATTCAGTCAAGCAACAGGGCAGAAACTTGGTTGTTCCTTAAAACTGAAAATCAAAACTAACCCAGAAACCATTTTCTACCAAAACAAACAGAGAACAAATAAGAATCATGTTTCCAGGAAATAATCTGATTCATAATTTGAATGCTGAAAGAAAAATTCCAACTTTTTCATCAGATTGACCGGAAAATTGGAAAAAAGATTAAAACTTGCGATATACTACAATCATAACAAATAGATTCCCATTAGTGCCCTGTTTGGCATCCAAACAGAGTGACAGAGAGATCAAACAAAACGAAATTATTGGAAGCTAAAATTACAGAATTTGTAGAAGAAATAGGATTTACCTTGGAATGTTTGAACAATTTGACGAAGGCCGCAGAGAAAATAAAAACAAATTAAAATTAAATACAGGATTTATAAAATAATAAAATAGAATAATGAGATAAGCAGTTGGGTGTTAGAAGTTTAGGATGGAGGAGTTTGTGTTTAGGTTTCAAATCTCAAAACGTCTACTTCGAACGTAACGAACGAGACTGCAACTACACGAAAAGCTTTAGTTTACTGCTTTTGTCGCATATAATGCGACGTGTCGTTTCCATCCTGTCCTTCGTTTGTAGTTTTTTTTTTTTTTTAATTTTTAAAGTCCCTGTTATAAAAAATTGAAAAAAACCCAATATAGCCGTGAGAAATATTATTTCTTTAAACTAGTATAGCCGGTCGGCTGTACTATTTCTCTTATAAACAAATTTAAAAACCCGGTATCGCCGTGCGGCTATAGTATTTGTTTTATAAAATTGAAAAAACCTGAGTATAGCCGATCGGCTATACTATTTCTTTTTAAAATGTTGGGAAATACGAGCATTGTACATTTGCTTTTTTAAAAACGTGAATTTTACTACTATTCCTTCTCAAAACAATTGGAAAAAACCACGTCTAGCCGTGCGGCTATTCGTTTTGAATTTTTTGGTATAGCCTCGCGGCCATACTATTTCTTTTGTTAACAAAAGGGCAAAACGGTTATAGCCGCCCGGCTGTACGGTTTTTTAAAAGAATTTAAAATTATATGATCATAGCCGGCGGTAATGCTATTGTAGAAACAAAACATAGTATAGCCGTTTGGCTATACTATTTCTTTTTTAAAAATCCTAAAAACCACGTATAGCCGTCATGTATAGCCGAACGGCTATACTATTTCTCTTATAAAAAATTGGAAAACACGCAGTACAACCGTGCGAAATACTATTTCTTTTACAAAAAAAAGTGTCAAACAACCGAGTCTAGCCGCCCGGCTATAATATTTCTTTTATAAAAAATTGGAAAAAAATCCAGTATCTCCGCACGGCTATACTATTTCTTTTAAAAGAAATTGGAAAAACCCTAGTATAGCCGGCCGGCGCTACTATTTCTATTATATAAAAAATTGGACAACACCAGTATAGCCTTGCGAAATACTATTTCTTTTTTAAAAATTGTAAAAAAACCGCTCTAGCCATTCGGGTATACTATTTCTTCTATAAAAAAATTGGAAAAAAAAACCCAGTATAGCCGCTATACTATTTCTTTTTCAACGAAAGTGGAAAACCCCAAGTATAGCCGTGCGGCTATACTATTGCTGTTATGAAAAATTGGAAAAAACCCAATATAGCCGCACTATACAAATAAAATAGGTATGTGTTTTATTCAGCAAAATTTTGGCAAATTACAACTTAAAAGTTCGGCCACAATATAATATTTTAATATATATTATTTGTCTTCAATAATGTATATAATACATGAGTTTTGTGTGTATTATTGAAACTTTTCTATAAAATATGGGTATTAAACATGAAAAATACGTAGTACATATTCAATACGAGCATTGTATATTTGCTTTTTTTTTTTTAATGAATTTTACCATGCGACTATACTATTTCTTTCAAAAAAATAGGAAAAACCCAGTATAGCCTTTTGTGCTATCGTGCACCTTCATATGCTTCTTTTCCTTCTCGGATTGAGGATAAACCAATCAACATAACATGTTGCTGAAGAGTTTTCAGACTTTGGAAATTGAGATGCCTCGGCCTTTTATGCCATAACCAAGATGGTTTAACTACATCCCACTTCATTGCAACTGAATTAGAATAATTCATTCGAAGTGGAAAGCTTCTATTTCCTTTCCTTCTAACCCTTGAAATAACCTGACATTTGTCCACTTTTGTCCTTCCCTTCTATCACTTAACTCCTCACCATATGACCTCAATTGATTTATCACATCAGTGAATATAGTAAAGTAATCTTTCAACAATTCATTATCATTCATTCTTGCATATTCAAAATCTCTTCTAAGAGTCTGATATTTTATAGATACTACTTTTTCTGCACCTCTGATGAATTATTCTCTCCAACAGTTATACTTGGTTTAACTTCTTGACACTACTACAAAAAGTGAAAAAGACGACCAGAAAAAGACGACGGTAGAAAAAAAAACCGTCGTTGTATTTAAAAAGACGACGGTAACAAAAAAACCGTCGTGGATAAGTGACTTAAACAACTAAAAACCGGAGGTACTGTGGAATATTTTTTTATAACGACGCGCACAAATAAAAAAGCATCGTCTTATTAAGAAGGCTTTCTTCAGAATTAAAATCTGACCAAAAAACAACGACGGCAGGTATGACAAGCGTCGTCTTTTAAAAATCAAGTGTCATTTTTTTCGTAAAGGCGTGGTTGTTTTAATAAAAACCGTCGTCCATTATATGTAAAGATGACGATTTTTATACAAACCGTCGTCTATTATATGTAAAGATGACGCTTTTTATAAAAACCGTCGTCTATTGTATGTAAAGATGACTCTTTTTATAAATCGTCATCTATTGTATATAAAGATGACGTTTTTTATAAAAACCGTCGTCTATTCTATGTAAAGATGACGCTTTTTAAAAAACCGTCGTCTATTGTATGTAAAGATGACGTTTTTATATAAAAAAATCGTCGTCTATTCTACGTAAAGATGATGCTTTTTATAATATAAAAAACCGTCGTCTATTGTACGTAAAGATGACGTTTTTTATAAAAAATTCGTCGTCTAACAATTAAGAGTTTATTTATACTTTCGTTAAATATAACATAAGATTTTGTGGTATCCACTAGTATAAATATTTTAAATTGAAGATCAAATTCAGTCATTGTATTCATATAGGGTCAAGGAGTGTAGCTGTAAAAAATCATCAAAATCAGAGTTAAAATAACAGTTAAATGATGATTTTTCATTTATAACCGTCTAAATTTTTTATCCCGTTACTTGATCTCTGAATGTTTATTTTTTTCGATTTTTGGCGTATATGATCTCGAAGTATAAACAAACACATTTGACGGTTGGATCAATGAAACTAGTTTCTTAGAATGCGTATGCCATCAAAACAATATATTCACTAACAATTAAGAGTTTATTTATACTTTCGTTAAATATGACATAAGATTTTGTGGTATCCACTAGTGTAAATATTTTAAATTGAAGATCAAATTCAATCATTGTATTCATATAGAGTCAAGGAGTGTAGCGGTAAAAAATCATTAAAATCGGAGTTAAAATAACCGTTAAATGATGATTTTTCATTTATAACCGTCGAAATTTTTTGTCCCGTTACTTGATCTTTGAATGTTTATTTTTTTTCGATTTTTGTCGTATATGATCTCGAAGTATAAACAAACAATTTTGATGGTTGGATCATTGAAACTAGTTTCTTAGAATGCATATGTCATCAAAACAATATATTCACTAACAATTAAGAGTTTATTTATACTTTCGTTAAATATAACATAAGATTTTGTGGTATCCACTAGTGTAAATATTTTAAATTGAATATCAAATGCAATCATTGTATTCATATAGGGTCAAGGAGTGTAGCGGTAAAAAATCATCAAAATCGGAGTTAAAATAACCGTTAAATGATGATTTTTAATTTATAACCGTCGAAATTTTTTGTCTTGTTACTTGATCTCTGAATGTTTATTTTTTCCGATTTTTGGCGTATATGATCTCGAAGTATAAACAAACAAGTTTGACGGTTGGATCGTTGAAACTAGTTTTTTAAAATGCGTATGCCATCAAAAAAAAATATTCACTAACAATTAAGAGTTTATTTATACTTTCGTTAAATATAACATAAGATTTTGCGGTATCCACTAGTGTAAATATTTTAAATTGAAGATCAAATTCAATCATTGTATTCATATAGGGTCAAGAAGTGTAGCGGTAAAAAATCATCAAAATCAGAGTTAAAATAACCGTTAAATGGTGCTTTTTTCATTTATAACCGTCGAAAATTTTTGTCCCGTTAATTGATCTTTGAATGTTTATTTTTTTCGATTTTTGGCGTATATGATCTCGAAGTATAAACAAACACGTTTGACGGTTGGATCATTGAAACTAGTTTCTTATAATGCGTATGCCATCAAAACAATATATTCACTAACAATTAAGAGTTTATTTATACTTTCGTTAAATATGACATAAGATTTTGTGGTATCCACTAGTGTAAATATTTTAAATTGAAGATCAAATTCAATCATTGTATTCATATAGAGTCAAGGAGTGTAGCGGTAAAAAATAATCAAAATCGGAGTTAAAATAACCGTTAAATGATGATTTTTCATTTATAACCGTCGAAATTTTTTGTCTCGTTACTTGATCTCTGAATGTTTATTTTTTCGATTTTTGGCGTATATGATCTCAAAGTATAAACAAACAATTTTGACGGTTGGATCGTTGAAACTAGTTTCTTAAAATGCGTATGCAATAAAAAAAAATCACTAACAATTAAGAGTTTATTTATACTTTCGTTAAATATAACATAAGATTTTGTGGTACCCACTAGTGTAAATATTTTAAAGTGAAGATCAAATTCAGTCATTGTATTCATATAGGGTCGAGGAGTGTAGTGGTAAAAAATCGTCTATTATATGTAAAGATGACGCTTTTTATAAAACCGTCGTCTATTGTATGTAAAGATGACGCTTTTATAAAAACCGTCGTCTATTATATGTACAGATGACGCTTTTATAAAAAAACGTCGTCTATTATATGTAAAGATGACAATTTTTTAAAAAACGTCGTCTTTTAAAACACGCTAAAAATGGCCGCTTAAGTGAATTCGCGCTCGATAAATTTCAAATTTTCACCCGTCTTTGAAAATCTTATCTCTTATTAATAAGCGTCGTCTTTTACAACACACTAAAAAAAGTCTACTTAAGCGAATTCGCGCTCAACAAATTTTCAGATTTTCCCCCGTCTCTGAAAACCTTATCTCTCCCTCCTTGAAACCCTCCTGCACTCTCTAAAACACCCTCATGAAACTCTCTACAAAATCATCAAAAAATCGATATCAATAAATGAGTTGAGAGATTGAGGTCTTAGCAAATCCATAAGATGTAGAGGGATGTTCTGTATTTGAGAATCAAAGCTGGTTGAAATGTTTGATTTGAAAGTCACCTAATCTCTTAATACCCTTCTATATCTTGCTAGTGAATTCTGGATTAGTCTCTTTGCATTTTTGGTATGTTTTTTGTCTCCCTAATTTCAAATTTTGTCTCTCTTGATTTGTCTGATTTGTTTACATTTTTTTTTTTTTTTATGGTTTCTTTTTAGATTTTCTGATTTGGTTATCAGGAGATGAGAAGGAAGCTTGCAGATTTATAACTTTTTCTTTTGCAGGTTTTCTATGTGAGTCGTATGTTTTTTTGTTGTTGAAAATTTGCAGGCTCTCGATGGTCTTTTTTATGCTCATTTTTCAAGTTTTCTATAGAAATATGGACCAATGGTAAAATTTCTCTTCCACCTAATTTTTTATGTTTATAATCTTAGCTTCTTCTTTTTTTCTCCCTTTGTCATTTTGATTTATTTACTGGGATGATGGAGGAGACTTCAGTTGTGCATCATTTGTATGTTTGGATGAGGAATGCTTGGATTAGAAGTACGTAGGTCTTGTTAGGAATTATGTTTGTTGTAGAATAAAGATTGGTGAACTATGTAATAACTATTGAATCTTCAAGTTTTATGAAAGAAACTATTTTTGATAAAGCATTATGGTTGGTTTTCTAGTTAAAATCGTTGTATAGCATCATAGGGAATCAAAAAGCATTATTGTACGTAAAGATGACGCTTTTTATAAAAACCGTCGTCTATTGTATGTAAAGATGACGCTTTTTATAAAAACCGTCGTCTATTGTACGTAAAGATGACGTTTTTATTAAAACCGTCGTCTATTGTACGTAAAGATGACACTTTTTATAAAAAACTGTAGTCTATTGTACTTAAAGATGACGCTTTTATAAAAAAACCGTCGTCTATTGTACGTAAAGATGACGCTTTTTATAAAAAGGTCGTCTATTATACGTAAAGATGACGCTTTTTATAAAAAATCGTCTATTGTACGTAAAGATGACGCTTTTATAAAAAACCGTCGTCTATTGTACGTAAAGATGACACTTTTATAAAAAAGTCGTCTATTGTACGTAAAGATGGCGCTTTTTATAGAAAAAGGTCGTCTATTGTATGTAAAGATGATGTCTTTATAAAAAATCCACGACGGTTTTCATAAAAAAATGGTCATCTTTACGTGCAATACATGACGGTTTTATTAAAAACAGTCGTTTTTCCTCCTATAATTAATGATCTTTACTTCTAATCAACGACGATTTTCTTTAAAAACCGTCGTCTTTACAGATAAACAACGACGATGAAAAGCCGTCGTAATTTGAAACCCAAATAGACGGCAGTCGATTTCATGACGGTTTGAAAACCGAATACACGACGGTGAATTCTCGTCGTCTTTGGCATTTTTTGTAGTAGTGTGAGATTTTCTTCCACCAATGCTCTCTCTGCTACAGTGAGCTCTACTTCCTCCTTAGGTTCAACAACCCCAATATCAACAGATTTTCACAACCCATAAGAGGTGAATAGGGTCCTCATCAAATATCGGAGATGAAAATTCCTATCATTGTTGCTGCTACTTGCCATCAGAATTTTTTGAGTTTGAAAGTTAGAGGGTTTCAAAGAAAGAAATCCCAAATTGAAGAACACAAAAAATACTCCCAGCTTAGTTGATCAGACTAAGCTCTGATACCATGTTGGAATTTTTTGGTAATCCTAGTAGCAAATCACTCAAGAGATTATGCAAGGATAAGAGAGAGAATTTTGGAATTGGAACTCAGAGGTCTAGCTTCAGAGAGAGAAGTCCACAGACTTATTTCTCTATTTTTTTTTCAATTGATTCACAATGACATCAACTCTCTCTACAAAATATTCATTACAAGCTTAATTGCCCATTTAGTGGTTAACTTAGCTACCAAAAGGAAAGGCTAGAAATAGCCAATTCACATACCACTTTTGTTGCCTCCTAGTAGCCATACAACAAAAACAACAATATTAAAGTTTCCTACAAACATGGCTCAATCTCCTTCTTCTTCTTTTTTCATCTTTTTTTTTTTTTTTTTTTTTAGAGAATTACAATAAGAGCATTACACAAGTTTAACAAGGCATGCATGATGTATTATATAGACGTGTCATAATTTGTACCTAGTAAATAGTATATGCACACTAGCCATGTAATATTAACAGCGGCAGTCCTACATTTTGGAGGCCTCCCGAAATGGGCATTCTCCTCTATATTATTAGTACCAAAATACAGATAAACCGAAAAATTACAAAAACCAACCGACAATTTACCGCAATGAAACCTCAATCGCGGTAAACCGAACCGCGTTTGCGGTTGCGGTTTGTATTTGATTTTCAAAACTTGCGGTTACCGCAAACCGCAAAGTATAGCCGCACGGATGATGATGTTGAATTCTACAAGGAAATGAAACATATGACAACTTGTAAGTAATTAGTTTATTTATGTTAATGTTATTTATGCTTCTTCTTATAATAAAATGTACTAAACTATGTTGTTTTATTTGTAGATAACATTGGTGCTCAAACAATACAACGGGGTTCTTCAAATCCACTCACCACCAACATTTGAGTTTGTAAATTTAGTTTGTAACATTGGTGCATTGCATTTTCCTTTTAGTTTGTAACTTTAATTAACTTTGAATTGGATTTTTCTTTTTGGTTGTAACTTTAATTCATTTGCTTTGCATTTTCCTTTTGGTTTGTAACTTTAAATGATTTGGAATTGGAATGCTTGAGAAGTTTAACTTTAATTGGAATGCTTGGAATTGTAACTTTAATTTTCTTAGGTTGTGAATGCTTGAGAAGTTGAGTAGATTGTGAATTTATATATGCTTGAGAAATTGTGTATTTATTTATTTAGGTTGTGAATTTATATTTTTGTGAATGCTTGAGAACTTGCGGTTTTAAACCGCTAATTTGTAACCGACCGCATTTTGCGGTTTATCGAACCGCAAAACGCCGTCGGTTTGCGGTTTCAAAATCACCAAACCGCAAATAGTCGGTCGGTTTGCGATTTGAGTAAAAATTGCGGTTATCGAACCGCAACCACCCTTACAAAAATATCTGCGCATGTATAGTATATACTACAATAAATGGTGGCAGAGTTTGTAAATAGTGGAGAAGTTATGGGCGCATCTTATCTTTATTTTGGCTTCATGTTATGAAACTATAGTGAACGATATTTTAGCCTGACAAGGGACGGGACCCATTATCCAAATCATTATACCATTGAGGACTGAGAAAAATCTACTCAGACTCAGAGCTAGCTAGTGAGCTGCAAAAATGGCAAAGGAAGAGCATTTACCATTGTTTGAGACAAAAAAAGCCCAGGGAAGAGTCCTATTTAGGATTTTTGCAGTTTCTATATTTGCAGGCATATGTTCGATTTGGGTTTACAGAGTAAGTCACATACCAAAAGCAGGAGAAGATGGAAGGTTTGCCTGGATTGGATTGTTGGGTGCTGAGATATGGTTTGGTTTTTACTGGCTCCTAACTCAAGCCTCCAGGTGGAACCCTGTTTATAGGCACACCTTCAAGGACAGGCTCTCTCAAAGGTACCTACTTTTTGTTCATGTTAGTCTTTCTATCAGTTAATGTATGTATTAATCAATTTGGAACAAATAAGTTTGATTTTATATATGCATTAAATAACTGTCGTCCGTGCAATTTGAACAGATATGAGAATGAGTTGCCTGGGGTAGACATATTTGTGTGCACGGCGGATGCAAGCATAGAGCCACCAATGATGGTGATGAACACTGTTCTGTCAGTCATGGCTTATGAATATCCACCAGAGAAGCTGAGTGTGTATCTCTCAGATGATGGAGGGTCGGAAATTACATACTACGCCCTCATGGAGGCTGCTGAGTTTGCCAAACACTGGATACCATATTGCAAGAAATATAATGTGGAGCCAAGATCACCTGCTGCTTATTTTGTCTCAAAACATGGTGATGATGCAGTGGAAGATAATCATCAGGCTAAAGATTTCGTGGTTATCAAGGTACTAATTTCAAGAATTGAATTAACTTTCAGAAATTTCCGTGGTGCAACTTAAGGTAAGCCCATCACAAATATTTATTAATCCGCCTTCTGAAAACGTTACTATATGGGCCCTAATATTACGTATTGGGGTGAAGTGACGTGTTTTCAATCCAGCTGCCTATAATAAGCCAACCCAATGGATTAGGTGAATTGGGTTGGGTCATCCCTGACGTGTTTTCAATCATGCTGCCTATAATAAGCCAACCCAATGGATTAGGTGAATTGGGTCATCCCTGACGTGTTTTCAATCCTGCTGCTTATAATAAGCCAACCCAATGGTTCTCTCTCCTCACGTAGATTATTCATTGGGCCCCACACACAAATTTGTGTGCCCAAGAAGTTTATTTTTCCACGATTGATTAGTGCATATTGACATGGAGTTGAGTGTCTAAGGTAGTGGACGAACGAGTTTATAGTTCAACATATAGTATCCACAAGGCATGTACATATTTTATAATACAAGTTATTTGACGACACCATCGTGTTACAATGACACTAGAAATTTATTTTTTCATTCCTACTTCCCGACATTATAGATAACAAAAAATAATAGTAAGAAATGTTGTTATGATGATACTGCTAATTTATTATAATATTAGATGGAAAATGCTAGGTTTACTATATTTTTATATCACATTACGTACCACATCTCTAATAGAGAAGAGTCTCATTGTATTGGTGGGCTTCATCTCCATTAGATATGTGGTATAAAAATATGATAAGCTTAGCATTACGCATATTACATTATTAATTAATTAGCTTCTAACTAGCGAGGTGCCTTTGTGATGATGAATTTGTTGTGGTAGAAATTATACCAGTATATGGAGAATAAAATTGAAAATGCAGTGAAGCTAGGCCAGGTTTCAGACCAAGTACGATCAAAACATAAAGGCTTTTCTCAGTGGGATTCATATTCATCTCGACGTGATCATGACACCATTCTTCAAGTATGAAAGATAACCAATATATATATCAATATAATTTGCCTGATATTTTATGCTTAATATATTTTTCTTAAATTTTCTCAGATAGTAATTGATGGAAGAGACCGGATTAATGCAACAGATAATGAAGGTTGTGCGTTGCCAACTTTAGTGTATTTGGCTCGAGAGAAGAGACCCCAGTATCACCATAACTTCAAAGCTGGCGCTATGAATGCTCTGGTAAATTTCATATTTTGTTTCTCATATAAAAAAAATTAAAAAAAATTCTGACTTCTTCTTCAATCAATATTCTTTGTTATCTAATATCCTTTATTAATTTATTTTCAGATTAGGGTATCTTCATACATTAGCAATGGGAAGTTACTTCTTAATGTAGATTGTGATATGTATTCAAACAACTCCTTGGCCATACGAGATACGCTTTGTTTCTTAATGGATGAAGAGAAAGGCCATGAGATTGCATTTGTACAGTTCCCACAGAATTTCAAAAACCTTACTAAGAATGAATTATACGCTTCATTACGCGTAATCAATGAGGTGAGTATTTGTTGACAATAATTATATATATGGTAATGGAATAAGTAAAGTTTTTTATCATGTTATTTTAAATTTTATTATAAATTCTTACTTATTTGGAATTATTTGTCTGTGTTGTGTATATGGAAGGTGGAAGCACATGGTGTGGATGGTTATGGAGGCCCTCTATATGTTGGAACTGGATGCTTTCACAGAAGAGATACACTTTGTGGGAGGAAATTCAGCAAGGATTCTAAGAGTGATATGAAGTGGGATAATAGAAAAAGAGAAGAACTTGGCATTCATGAATTGGAAGAAAACACAAAAAGTCTTGCAAGTTGTACATTTGAAGAGAACACTCAATGGGGAAAAGAGGTCTCTCTCTCTCCCCCCAAAAAAATTTTAGGGTCAATAATGAAATGACACATAATCATTGTTTAAAAATACTGCCGGTATGATTTAAATTCAAAATTTAATTGGTAATGTGTAGATGGGCTTGAAATATGGATGTCCAGTTGAAGATATAATAACGGGGCTATCAATCCATTGCCGGGGATGGAAATCGGTGTATTGCAATCCAGCAAGGGAAGCTTTCTTAGGATTAGCTCCAGCCACACTGCCTCATATACTTGTGCAGCATAAGAGATGGTCAGAAGGTAACTTTCATATTTTTCTTTCTAAGTACAGTCCTGCTTGGTATGCCTATGGGAAGATTAGGTTAGGCCATCAACTTGGATATCTTCGCTACTCCCTCTGGGCTTCAAATTGCTTGGCAACCCTAGTTTACTCAACTCTCCCTTCGCTTTACCTCCTTAGAGGCACATCCTTATTTCCACAGGTATGGTTCCTATGTCCTTATATCCTCATTATATATATAACCGTACGGTACCTTTAGAGTATATTTCCCGATGCACGTCTAATGGATTTTGTTTTGTGAATTTAATTAGATGTCAAGTCCATGGCTCATACCATTTGCATATGTGATCATTGGCAAGTACACTTGGAGCTTTGTGGAGTTTCTGTGGTGTGATGGTACAATATTAGGTTGGTGGAACGAGCAACGCATATGGCTTTACCAGAGAACAAGCTCCTACCTCTTTGCCTTCATAGATACCATTCTATCCTCCATCGGATACACTAATTCAGCCTTTGTAATCACAGCCAAGGTGGCAGATGAAGATGTGTCGAAGCGATACGAGAAAGAGATTATGGAGTTTGGAGCCTCCTCTCCAATGCTCACCATTTTGGCAACACTTGCGTTGCTCAATCTGTGCTGCTTTGCTGGGTTTGTATTGGAAGAAGCAATTGCTGGATCGAAGGGCATTGCAAAAGCTTATGAGACTATGTCTTTGCAGGTTCTTCTGTGTGGGGTTTTGATTCTCATTAACCTACCTTTGTACCAAGGCCTTTACCTGAGGAAAGATAAAGGGAAGATGCCGAGCTCCGTAGCATATAAATCAATGGTCATTGCTGTGTTTTCTTGTGTATGTTTTAAATTATCATATTAAATTAAGGGATTGTGAAGAAATGTATGTTCTAAGGGCCCCCCAACCTACAATTAATTTTCTTAATTAACTGCCTCGCATCACATGTGGACGTTCCATGATCATTATCCTGGAACAAATATAGGATTCAAAACAATTGGTATATGAAAATCATTTGCTTAATTATATTTTGTGTACACTCATACTGGTTATGATAAAATGAATAAAAAAAGCCGTGTTGGATTCTAAATAAAAAGAGCCTCTTCTGAAACTTGTTCAAAAGGAAGAAGGGCTATCTCCTCTCCTTTATGTATTCAACTACACAACTGGTTCAGCTGCCAATGCAGGCCCATAAATTAATGGTGAGCATGGGGTACAACTTACAAACTTACAAGTTACATCCATGATGGCTCCAGTCCAGCAGCCTCAGTAAGGGTCGACGTGCAAATCACGATTGGCGTCTCATATTTTGGAGTAGCCATTTGGGTTCTGTTCTGATGAAGGAGAAAAGTCACGATTTCCGCAGATGAAGGACAAATGGGCTTTGTTTACAGTTTCATTTTACTCCCCAATATATGGAGCTTGCGGTCTCATTCTCATCCAAAAAGACTATAAAGAGGAGTAGAGAGTGAGGAGCTTATTTGAGGGGTTCAATCCCACCATCAACAACTGTCAGTAAATCAATTGACTTAAAATCTGCCGTCATAAAAATGTATATTGTAGCTAAAAACTAGTCCACCACGTTTTCCACTTAGCATGACCACGAGCATAAATACTTGCTTAAAGAAAGGCAATACCAAACGACTCAAACGACTCGATTGTTATTTCGCATACCCTTTGTTTTGTAACGGAGGAAACTTGAAATCCCCACCCCAAACAAAAACTGCACGTGTTGTTGCACCTAACTACTACCATACCATTAGGTGGTGGCAGAGTTTTGTTATTTTGGCTTCATATTATAAGACTTGGGTGAATCTCTATAACTAGGAAAGGAACCCATTCTCCCAATCATAATACTGTTCAGTACTGGCTACTGAGAAATGGCTAGCGATGAGCTGAGAATGGGAAAGGAAGAAGAACATTTGCCATTGTTTGAGACAAAGAGAGCCAAAGGAATAGTCCTATATAGGTTTTTTGCAGCATCTGTATTTGCAGGTATATGTTTGATTTTGGTTTATAGGGTGAGCCACGTACCAAAAGCAGGTACAGATGGAAGGTTTGGGTGGATTGGATTGTTGGGTGCTGAGATATGGTTTGCTTTTTACTGGCTCCTCACTCAAGCCTCTAGGTGGAACCCTGTTTATAGGCACACCTTCAAGGCCTCTCTCAAAGGTATCTACAACTTCATATATGCATCTCTCTTTTTGGTAAATCATTTACTTCATGTTACTCTGCCTCTTAGTAATGTATTTATTAATCAATTTGGAACAAATAATTTTTATTTTTATTTTTAATGTTTTCAACAACTGTCATCCGTGAAATTTGTGCAGATATGAGAATGAGTTGCCGGGGGTGGACATATTTGTGTGCACGGCAGACCCCACAATAGAGACACCAATGATGGTGATAAACACATGTTTTATCAGTCATGGCTTATGACTACCCACCAGAGAAGCTGAGTGTGTATCTCTCAGATGATGGAGGCTCAGAAATTACATACCATGCCCTCTTGGAAGCTGTTGAGTTTGCCAAACACTGGACACCATATTGCAAGAAATACAATGTGGAGCCAAGGTCACCTGCTGCTTATTTTGTCTCAGTACCTGCTGATGATGCAGTTGAAGATAATCAGGCTAAAGATTTCGTAGTTATTACGGTACTAATATCAAGAATTGAATTAACTTTCAGAAATTTTTGTGGTGCAAATTTAGGTAGGCCCATCACAAACATTTATTAATCTGCCTTCTGAAATTATTGCTGTAGAAATTATACAAGGACATGGAGAATAAAATCGAAAATGCAGTGAAGCTAGTCCACATCTCAGAAGAAGTACGATCAAAGCACAAAGGCTTTTCTCAGTGGGATACATATAAATCGCGACATGACCATGACACCATTCTTCAAGTATGATAGTTTACCATAAAACTGCAAGTCAGGGTCATTGATATTTAACTGGTGTTTGATCAAATTTTTTTCTTTTCTCAGATAGCAATTCATGGGAGAGACCCCAATGCAGCTGATGTTGAAGGGTGTGGGTTGCCAACTTTGGTGTATTTGGCTCGAGAGAAGAGACCCCAGTATCACCATAACTTCAAAGGCGGTGCTATGAATGCTCTGGTAATTTTACTTTATTTGGTAACACTTTTTTTTACTAGCTGAAGTGTTCAGAAAAGGGAGTCTTTACTTGTTTAATGTTGCAAATAAATTTCATCTTATATTCATTATTTGATCATTATGTGATCCTTTGTGTAGATCAGGGTATCTGCAAACGTTAGCAATGGGAATGTCATTCTTAATGTAGACTGTGACACGTATTCAAACAACTCCATGTCCATAAGAGATGCACTTTGTTATTTCTTAATGGATGAAGGGAAAGGTCATGAGGTTGCATACGTACAGTTCCCACAGAATTTCAAAAAACTTACTAAGAATGAATTATATAGTTCATTTCAAATAATCAGCGAGGTGAGTGTATGCATATATCAATGGAATCGAAATTTTCAATTATTATAAATCTTTTGCCTACATGTTTGGAATTCTATATATGTGATGGATATTAAAATATGAAGGTGGAAATGCATGGTTCGGATGGTTATGAGGGCCCTATATACATTGGAAGTGGATGCTTTCACAGAAGAGATACTCTTTGTGGAAGGAAGTTCATCAAGGGATCTAAGAGTGATATGAAGTGGGAGATCAGCAGAAAAAGAGAAGAAAGTGGCATTCATGAATTGGAAGAAAATTCAAAGAGTCTTGCAAGCTGTACATTTGAACAGAATACTGAATGGGGAAAAGAGGTCTACTTTCTCTCTTTTTCTTTCTCAGTCTGTGCCACAGCAAGTGCATATAATTAATTTGAGGAGCTTGATATATCTATGAATCTTGAAAACTTTGCAGATGGGATTGAAATACGGATGTCCAGTTGAAGATGTGATAACAGGGCTATCGATTCAATGCCGTGGATGGAAATTGGTGTATTGCAACCCAACAAGAAAAGCTTTCTTAGGATTGGCTACAACCACACTGCCTCACACACTTGTGCAGCATAAGAGATTGTCAGAAGGTTCTCTCCAGATTTTACTTTCTAAGTGCAGTCCGGCTTGGTATGGTCATGGAAAGATAAGTTTGGCCCTTCAACTTGGATATTGTATTGTCTGCTGCTGGGCTTCCAATTGCTGGGCAACCCTATTTTACTCGATTGTCCCTTCACTTTACCTCCTTAAGGGCATTTCCTTATTTCCACAGGTATAATTGATCTTGTGTCTCAGTGATAATTGATTTGTCACAATATATGTCACATCACTAATAAACATGAGACATAAACTACTTACATAAGTAAGTCTCGCCTCGCCTCTATCAGAGATGTGGTTTATAACGTAGCCACCCAAATAGTATATTTCTCAATGTCTGATGGGTTTTGTTTTGTGAATTTAGATCTCAAGTCCATGGCTCATACCATTTGCATATGTGATCATTGGCAAGTATACTTGGAGCTTTGTGGAGTTTCTGGGGTCTGGTGGCACAATCCTAGGTTGGTGGAATGACCAACGAATGTGGCTGTACAAGAGAACAAGCTCTTACCTCTTTGCCTTCGTTGATACCATTTTATACTTCCTGGGATATACTGATTCAGCATTTGCCATAACAGCCAAGGTGGCTGATGAAGATGTGTCGCAGCGATACGAGAAAGAGATTATGGAATTTGGGGCCTCTTCTCCAATGCTCACCATATTGGCAACACTTGCATTGTTCAATTTGTACTGCTTTGCTGAGTTTGTGAAGGAAGCAACCACTGGATCAAGGGGCATAGCACAAATTTTTGAGACAATGGCTGTGCAAATTCTTCTGTGTGGGGTTCTGATCCTCATCAACATACCTTTGTACCAAGCACTTTATCTAAGGAAGGACAAGGGAAAGATGCCGGCCTCCATAGCATTTAAGTCAATGGCATTTGTTCTAGTTGCTTGTACTTGTTTTAAATTTTCATATTGAATTGAATACCATATGGTATTGTGGGTTAAACCCGATGCGTATATACTTGGAAGGTGTGGAAGGCAAAAAGGAAGTTTGCAAATAATAGTTTAAGGTTGGTAAATTTGCAAGTAACGAAAGGTGACGAAATTGATGCTCTTTGAGAGAGACCTAATCAAACCAACCTAAAATAAACCTGATTGGGCAAGGAAGATAAAACAACTCCAAGGCAGAGACAGCGGGAACCCAAGACAGAAGAAGTGAAGCATCAGCAGCAGGCAATTAACAACACAATCTGCATAACCTCTAGCTCATGCCTCTTTGACATATCCTTAGTGACCACCTTATTAGTGATGAAAAATTTGTTTGAGATCTTAATTGCGTCATTCCTTATTCGTTCCACCATCATGTGAATGCAGTCCCTCATCTCAAGGCTTCAATTGTGCTGAAAGCATTCTTGGTAACAGAAGCATAAGCAAATGCAAGGAACAATTAGGCTTGACACATGAACAATAATAAATTACCTTCTTAATGATTGGATGTTAGCCTAATAATGATGTATCTTCTTCCTTCTTAATGATTGGTAATTGCGGGATTGAACGTTAGGATGCCATACTGCAGGCCAAAATTGGCTTAACAAGGGAAGGCCATGGAGCAAGCAAAGAGGAAGAACAAAGACATAATACAAATTTGGCAAGGAATTTGAAGCAGGCAAATCTCATTTGGGAACCCAAGTTAGTAGCAATGCACCCTCAAACATGATTCTATTTATCGCAAAGACATTTTATATAATGGTCAATAAAGAAACCTTTTTTAATACAAATATCTCAAACATATACATGCAAATACAGAAAATGCCATTGATTTAAAGGCTATTAGGTGGAGGGCTTGGTACAATGGTAGGTTAATGAGAATCAAAACCCCACACAGAAGAATTTGCAGAGGCATTGTCTCATGAAGTTTTGTCATGCCCTCTCCCATGATTGCTTCCTTTACAACACCAAGAAAGCAGAACAAATTGAGTAATGCAAGTATTGCCAGTATGGTAAACATTGGAGACGAGGCTCCAAATTCCATAACCTCTTTCTCGTATCGATGCGAAACATCTTCATCAGAAACCTTGGCTGTTATTACAAATACTGAATCAGAATATCCGAGGGAGTTTAAAATGGTATCAATGAAGGCAAACAGGTAGGAACTTGTTCTCATGTAAAGCCATATACGTTCGTCGTTCTACCAACCTAAGATTGTACCACCAGACCACAGAAACTCCACAAAGCTCCAAGTGTACTTGGCAATTATCACATATGCAAATGGTATGAGTCAAGGGCTTGAGACCTAAACCGACAAAACATGAATTTTGTAAAATTAGGAAAAAATAACTTACTATAGCCGAACGGCTATACTATTTTTAAAAAAAATTCGAACGTATGGCCGCCCGGCTATACTATTCCTTTTATAAAAAGTTGGGAAAAACCGAGTATAGCCGTGCGAAATACTATCTTAAAAAAATTTGGTGGAAAAACAGTATAGCCGGGCGGCTATACTATTTCTTTTATAAAAAAATTGCCGACAATACTAAAAAATTAGAAAAACCCAATATAGCAGCACTTTTAAAGAAAATTCATAAAATAGTTTCAAAATCAAAGTACATCCACGTGCCTATACTATTTAATAAAAAAATAATGAAAACAGGATTGTCCTAGTTGCATTAGTTTATCCTTTATATATATGAATTTGGTATAGCCTTGCGGCTATACAAATAAAATACTTATGTAAATTCGGCAACATTTCGGCAAAGTACAACTTAAAAGTTCGGCCACAATATAATATTTTAATATATATTATTTGTATTTAATAATGTGTATAATACAAGAATTTTGTGTACATTATTGAAAATTTTGTAAAAAATACATGTATTAAACAAGAAAAATACGTACGTACATGTTCAATACGAGCATTGTACATTTGTTTTTTAAGAAACATTAATTTTACGCGCAGCTATACTATTTCGTACAAAAACAATTGGAAAAAACCCAGTATATCCGGGCGGCTATACCATTTAAAAAGAAAATTGGAAAACCCCGAGTCTAGCCGCTCGGCTATAATGTTGGGCCGACCGGCTATACTATCTCTTTAAAAAACTTTAAAAATTACAAGTACAGCTGGGCGACTTACTGTTTTCAAAAAATTTGGAAAAATCCCGGTATAGCCAAGCGGCAATACAATTTCTTTTTGAAATATTAGGCAAAAACCCACTATAGCCGAACGGCTATACTATTTCTTTTATAAAAAAACAAAAAGGGGGGGAAAAAACCCAGTATAGCCGACGGGCTATACTATTTCTTTTTAAAAAAAAAGTTGGGAAAATCGACAATCGCGGCCCGGCTATACTATTTCTTTTTAAAAAATAATTGGAAAAACCCGAGGACAGCCGTGCGGCTATACCATTTCTTTGAAGAAAAGTTGGGAAAACCGGGTCTAGCCGACCAGCTATACTATTTCTGTTATAAAAAAAAATTGGAAAAAACCCAGTATAGCCGGGGGGCTAGACTATTTCTTTTATAAAAAGTTGGGAAAAACCCAGTTTAGCATGTGTCTCTGCTTTTTCTTTTTAAAAAAATTGGAAAAACTAGAGTATTTCGGCTATACTATTGGATAAAACATGAGACATAACTGCCTCACCTCTATCAGAGGTGTGGCTTATAACATAGCCGCCCGAATAGTATATTTCTCAATGTCTGATGGGTTTTGTTTGTGAATCTAGATCTCAAGTCCATGGCTCATACCATTTGCATGTGTGATCATTGGCACAATCCTAGGTTGGTGGAATGACCAACGAATGTGGCTGTACAAGAGAACAAGCTCTTACCTCTTTGCCTTCGTTGATACCATTTTATACTTCCTGGGATATACTGATTCATGGTTTGCCATAACAGCGAAGGTGGCCGATGAAGATGTGTCGCAGCGATACGAGAAAGATATTATGGAATTTGGGGCCTCTTCTCCAATGCACACCATATTGGCAACACTTGCATTGTTCAATTTGTACTGCTTTGCTGAGTTTGTGAAGGAAGCAACCACTGGACCAAAGGGCGTAGCACAAGTTTTTGAGACAATGGCTTTGCAAATTCTTCTGTGTGGGGTTCTGATCCTCATCAACATACCTTTGTACCAAGCACTTTATCTAAGGAAGGACAAGGGAAAGTGCCGGCCTCCATAGCATTTAAGTCAATGGCATTTGTTCTAGTTGCTTGTACTTGTTTTAAATTTTCATATTGAATTGAATACCATATGGTATTGTGGGTTAAACCCGATGCGTATATACTTGGAAGGTGTGGAAGGCAAAAAGGAAGTTTGCAAATAATAGTTTAAGGTTGGTAAAGTTGCAAGTAACAAAAGGTGACGAAATTGATGATCTTTGAGAGAGACCTAATCAAACCAACCTAAAATAAACCTGATTGGGCAAGGAAGATAAAACAACTCCAAGGCAGAGACAGCAGGAACCCAAGACAGAAGAAGTGAAGCATCAGCAGCAGGCAATTAGCAACACAATCTGCATAACCTCTAGCTCATGCCCCTTTGACATATCCTTAGTGACCATCTTATTAGTGATGCAAAATCTGTTTGAGATAGCCCTAATTGCCATTGATTTTTAATGGTCAATAAAGAAACCTTTTTTAATACAAATATTTAAAACATATACATGCAAATACAGAAAATGCCATTGATTTAAAGGCTATGGAGCTTGGCATCTTTCCCTTGTCCTTCCTTAGGTAGAGGGCTTGGTACAATGGTAGGTTAATGAGAATCAAAACCCCACACAGAAGAATTTGCAGAGGCATTGTCTCATAAAGTTTTGTCATGCCCTCTCTCATGATTGCTTCCTTTACAACACCAAGAAAGCAGAACAAATTGAGCAATGCAAGTGTTGCCAGTATGGTAAACATTGGAGAGGAGGCCCCAAATTCCATAACCTCTTTCTCGTATCGTTGCGAAACATCTTCATCAGAAACCTTGGCTGTTATTACAAATGCTGAATCAGAATATCCGAGGGAGTTTAAAATGGTATCAATGAAGGCAAACAGGTAGGAACTTGTTCTCTTGTAAAGCCATATACGTTGGTCGTTCCACCAACCTAAGATTGTACCACCAGACCACAGAAACTCCACAAAGCTCCAAGTGTACTTGGCAATTATCACATATGCAAATGGTATGAGCCAAGGGCTTGAGACCTAAACCGACAAAACAAAACTCATTATTACAGACATTAAGAAAAGAGAAAATGTTATGGAAGTTGTGACAAATTAATTAATATGAATGACAAGGAACCATACCTGCGGAAATAACGAAATGCCTCTAAGGAGATAAAGTGAAGGGATAATTGAGTAAAATAGGGTTGCCAAGGAATTGGAAGCCCAGAAGCAGTAACAACAGTATCCAAGTTGAAGACCTAAGCTAATATTTCCATGTGCATACCATGCAGGGCTGTACTTAGAAAGCAAAATCTGGAAATCACCTTCTGACCATCTCTTATGCTGCACAAGTGTCTGAGACAGTGTGGTTGTAGCTATTCCTAAGAAAGCTTTCCTTGTGGGATTGCAATACACTGATTTCCATCCGCGGCATTGGATTGATATCCCGTTATCACATCTTCAACTGGACATCCATATTTCAAACCCATCTGCAAATTATAGAGATTCAGTAAGCTCAAATTATTGTACACTTGTGTGTGCGTGGATAGAGAGAGAAATAAAGACCTCCTTTCCCCATTCAGTGTTCTCTTCAAATGCACAGCTTGCAAGACTTCTTGAATTTTCTTCTAATTCATGAATGCCAGTTTCTTCTCTCTTTCTACTAATCTCCCACTGCATTTCACTCTTACATCCCTTTATGAACTTCCTTCCACAAAGAGTATCTCTTCTGTGAAAGCAGCCACTTCCAATATATAGAGGGCCCCCATAACCATCCAAACCATGGAATTCCACCTTCAATTCCCACAAACAGAGAATTCCTAACATGTCAGCCATAAATATTAAAACATTATAAAAGTTCACTTAAATAAGTTTAACTCCACATCATATAACTTCATGAACGCCTACTCACCTCACTGATTACTCGTAATGAATTGCTATATAAATCATTCTTAGTAACATTTTCGAAATTCTGTGGGAACTGTACATAGGCAATCTCATTGCCTTCTGCTTCATCCATTAAGAAGCAAAGTGCATCCCTTACGGCCTTAGAGTTGTTTGAATACATATCACAGTCTACATTAAGAAGGACCTGCCCATTGCTAATGTTTGAAGATACCCTTATCTGCAGCACAAAGGATCACATAACAAATTAACATTGAATTATAGAAATTTCTGCGGTATCAACAAACACACCAATACTTGATGATTTTGGAAGCACCTTTTTGGTTTCTCTAGCAAAGAAAATATTGCCAAAAATATAGTTTGAAATGAAACTGAGTTTCTTTTTACTAGTTTACCAATGCATTCATAGCGCCAGCTTTGAAGTTATGGTGATATTGAGGTCTCTTTTCTCGAGCCAAATACACCAAAGTTGGCAACACACACCCTTCAACATCTGTTGCATTCAGGTCTCTCCCATCAATTACTATCTGAGAAAAATGAAAAGGATGATAATATAATACATTAATTAATGTGTGTTTATGTATGTCAATAGCTCAAATTAAGAAATTATTATCTTCCATTTCTAAACAGTGAGGATCAAAATTTCATACCTGAAGAATGGTGTCGTGGTCACGTCGTGATGAATATGTATCCCACTGAGAAAAGCCTTTATGTTTTGATCTTACTTCTTCTGAAATGCGGCCTAGCTTCACAGCATCTTCAACTTCATTCTCCATGTCTTTGTATAATTTCTACATGGACAAATTGAGAAGGCAGCTATCACTAGATTAATCAATCATGCAATCTGTTTTATTGATTTTACCGTTTTAGTGATTTAATTTATTAAAAAAAATTAATAAGCCTATTGTCACTACTTATCATATTTGTATGTTCCTCCTCCATGTCCATGAACCTCCAGCAACATGTGCAGTGTTACTTTCCAAAACAAGAACATTGGCAAAGTTATGTTTCCCATCTCTTCTCGAGAAATAAGTGTGCTATGCAAAATTGTGCTCAATTTCATATGCGGCAATTCCTCCAAGATCTCTTCTTTAGTTGGGGGAAAAATCCGCATGAGTCTCCAAATCTCAGCTTGCAGCACTCAAAATTATGAAAACTTATTGTGTACACTTCTTTCGTAAGAATGCGTATGGGATTCACTGTTTTTTGTTAACGAATGAGGGAAGAAAATCTTAGGTGTAGCGGCTGTACACGATCATGTGTACATTCCGTTATAGGGAAGTTTTTCTCCATTGAGAGGTATTGGCTGGCTGTATGCCTCAATGAAAAACCCAATTCAGGTTATCAGTAATTCACATTTCGAACCAGAACCACACAACCCAATCCGCATCGCCATCCAAAAATGACCCAATTCACATGCTCACCATTTATTTATTTTTTATAATAAACAAAGACAAATTAGTTTTAAATTATTGACCTCTTTGAACATTTTCTATGTTATCTATGTACTCATGACAAAATTGGTTGGATTGCAATATAACTAGCCTCAGCATGCGTTTCCGCGCTTTTGAGAGGCTCTTTTTTTTTTTAAATTTATTTATTTTAGAATTAAAAAAGATAATGGATAATTGTATTACATAAAAATAGGATTCATTATCTGATTTTTCTTTTATTTTTTTTTTTAAATATGAAAAAGTGTGAATTTACCGTATTATCCTCATTTAATTAATAATTTCAAATCTTAATATTTGAATTAACTAAGAGCATTTTCTTGTATTTTGAATGTTTTATCATTCTTTGCTTTTTGCTTTATATATATATATATATATATATATAGATATATAGATATATAGATAAGGAAATTAAATAGTACCTTAATGCCAGACAAATCAGCAGCCTGGTTATGATCAGCATCAACTGCATCATCAGAAGAAACAAAATAAGCGGCAGGTGATCTTGGCTCCACATTGTATTTCTTGCAATAGGGTATCCAATGCTTAGCAAACTTAGCAGCCTCCAAGAGGGCAAAGTACGTAATTTCTGAGCCTCCATCATCTGAGAGATACACACTCAGCTTCTCTGGTGGGTAGTCATAAGCCACGACTGATAAAACAGTGTTTATCACCATCATTGGTGGCTCTATTGTGGGATCTGCCGTGCACACGAATATGTCCACCCCCGGCAACTCATTCTCATATCTGTTCAAATTTCATAGACGACAGTTGTTGAACGCATAAATAGACACAACTTATTTGTTCCAAAGTGATTAAAACATACATTACTAACAGACAGAGTAACATGAAGTAAATGATTTACCAAAAAGAGAGATGCATATATGAAGTAGTAGGTACCTTTGAGAGAGTCTGTCCTTGAAGGTGTGCCTATAAACAGGGCTCCACCTGGAGGCTTGAGTGAGGATCCAGTAAAAACCAAACCATAGCTCAGCACCCAACAATCCAATCCAGCCAAACCTTCCATCCTCTCCTGCTTTTGGTATGTGACTTACTCTATAAATCCAAACCAAACATATGCCTGCAAATATAGATGCTGCAAAAATCCTATATAGAACTATTCCCTTGGCTCTCTTTGTCTCAAACAATGGTAAATACCCGTCTTCCTTTCCCATCTGATAATTCAGATCTCTCTCTCTCTCTCTCTCTCTCTCTCTCTCTCTCTCTCAAAATGGATAATTATATAATATATTTGTGTGCTTGTGGTTATATATAGTATGGGCATAAATGACACCTGCCATAGTGGAATAAGGATATTTATTTATCTGCCACTACAATTATTGTTGACAATTATTAACACATGCGTCCACCAATGGTTTAATGAGGATGTTGTGAAATGTTGACTTGAATTTTCAATGTTAGTGCACTGAAAGTAACGAAGTCTAGATACGACAGCTTGAGTTGTTAGAAATTGACATTTTTACTAGACAGGTTGGTTGCTTTGAATATTGACAAAGCCAAACAAAAACAAACGAAGGCTTGAGCTAGCTCTATGATGAATCACATTCGTCACCTTTGTTTGAATCAGATTAACTGAATATATTGTTTGTTTTCTACTATAAGGGGCTAAGTTGTTAATGTCCCATATCAAATTTTAAAGGAAGTTGAGGTTTCATCCCAAAATCAATTGGCTATGGGGAACTTGCCCAACTCCTTATATACCTAGGCTAGGTCCTTTAACTTTTCAATATGGGACAAATACTCCTACAAATTTGCACGAAATATGAACTTTCATGTAGTGTCTTTTTTGGGTCGAATCATATAGTGTCTATGAATAAAATAAATTTGAATGTAACAACATCTGAATTATAACTTCCAACGAGAAAAAGATAAAATGGAACAAATGAGCAAATAAAGCACTCTTTCCATGAGCATGTGCCCAAGTAAAAATGCTAGTTTATATCATGATAATTGTTTATCAATCTTTCAGCTAGCTTTCCTAGTATATAGGCATCAGGCAGGCCAGTGCAAGCAAAAAAACTGACTTGAACATGACAGAGGATGGTATATGGCCTTTATCGCTGCGGATGAAGAGCGCTTGGTACACCGGTAAATTGATCAGAACTAATATGCCAGAAAGAATAACCTGGCTGATCAACTGGTCTAAAGCTTTGGAATGCCTGTCCATGACAACTCTCTTTGTTCCCCAAACTAAGCTCAGAAAATTCAGCAATGCCGATGTTGCTAACACGGTATACATAATGCTTGCGCTTCCGAATTCCATAATCTCTTGCTCATACCGCTTTGAAACATCATCTGTGATCACCTTATCAGTGAGGGCAAACTGTGTCTCAGATAGCCCCAGTTGCCTCTTTATGGTATCAAAGAAGGCGAAGAAGTAGGAAGTGATCCTTCGGATCAGCCACATTCGTTGTAAGTACCACCATGCTTTGAGTGTGCTACCACTTCTCAGGGCTTCAACTATGCTGTAAACATTCTTGGCTATAAATACATAAGCAAATGCTAGGAACCACAGGCTAGACACCTGAAATGAAAACATCAATCAATTAAAAACCAACAATTTCAATGTGATTGAATAGCAGCTTAATAGACCAAAGATTTTAGGAAGCAATTGGGTTAACTAATGTTTCTTTCCACCAAAGCATAAAAGAGTGAGATTAAGGTACCTTAGGGAACAAGGGAATGCCATGGAGCAAGCAAAGAGGAGGAATAGTCACATAATACAAAGTTGGGAAGGAAAATGGAGCCCACAGAAGGTAGATACAATATGCCATCTGGGCACCCAAGTGTATCTTCCCATGCCCATAAATGAAAGGGCAATATTTGGAGAAAAATATCTGAAACAAGCCCTCAGACCACCTCTTATGTTGAATAAGTGCTGTATCTAAGGTATTTGGAGCAACACCCAGAAAGTCTTTTCTCTCTGGATTATAATAGATCGATTTCCATCCCCTGCATTGAACTGCTAAGCCAGTAGCAATATCTTCAACAGGACACCCATATATCAATCCCGTCTGCATAAAAATAACATATATCTCATCATGATCTTCAAGACTAATATTGAAAGGGTAGAAAATTAGCATGTTTGAGAAAGAGAGATAGGCAGAGAGAGAGAGACCTCTTTGCCCCATTGAGTACCCTTCTCATAGCTACAACTGATAAGAGCTTTTGCAGATTCCTCCAGTTCTTTGATACTTCTGTCAATAGTCTTTTGGCTCTCTATGTTCCAATGTCCTCTATAATCTTTGGAATACTTCCTTCCAAAAAGGCATTCTCTTCGATGGAAGCATCCGGTGCCACAAAACAAGGCCGTGCCATATCCACCTAATCCAGCAAGCTCAACCTTCATGCATGACAACCAACCATGATATGTTAATTTGAAAGTAAGCGCAATTATATAACCATGGTCTAGATTTCTCACCGCGTTTATAACGAAACATTCATTTCCATAGATATCGTCCTTGGTGAGATTATTATAGCCCTGTGGATGTTGCACGTAAGCGATCTCAGGGCCATACTTTTCATCCAAGAAGAAACATAATGCCTCTCGTATTGAGTCTGCATTGTTTGCATACATGTCACAGTCCAAGAGGAGGATGAAGGGTGCATTGCTTATCTCTGATGACACTCTCAGCTGCATAAGGGAAATTACCTTTTTTCAGTCTCCATAATACTTACAAATTTCAAGTTAAAAACACAATTGTGAAATATTTTAAATGCGATTGAAAGATATACAAGTTAAAATTGTGTCAGCCATGTAGTTGGAAGTAAGGAAACTAAAGCTAACCAGTGCATTCAGAGCTCCAGCTTTGAAGTTGTGTGGCTGCTGAGGTTTCTTTTCTCGTGACATGTACACCATCATAGGTAACTGGCATCCATCATTATCCACGGCATTTATGTCTCTTCCATCAGTTATAATCTTCAAAGGAAATAAGAGGGACAGAGTAATGAAACAAACAAACAAACAAACAAAATTACAAAAGTATCGGATAAAGATCAACCAATTCACGAATTACAGACCTGCACAATCGACTGATGATCATTCTTTGCTACTTTAAGGTTCCATTCTGAGAACCCTTTGTGTTGCTTCTTTATTTCTACTGGAATCTCTGCCGTTGCAACAGCAGATTCGATCCGATTCTTCATTTCTTCATAAAGTTTCTTTGGAAACATGTAAATGTCAGCTAAATTAGCCATTTCACATGCATACTTAGTCAATTATCTAAAACAGTGATTTAGCAAAACTTGGCACTTTTTTATACCTTGATTTCCAGCCATTCCTGACCATACTTGATGTCATGCACATCAGAGTGCAGGGCAAAGTAGGCCTCTGGTGACCTTGGCTCAACATTGAACTTTTTGCAGAAGGGTATCCAATACTTAGCGAAACGAGAGGCCTCCAAGAGAGCATAGAAAGTGAATTCTGAACCACCATCGTCGGAAAGATAAACACTCAGCTTCTCTGTTGGATAACTGTAGGACAGCACTGATAGGACAGTGTTAATCACCAAAGTTGGTGGCTCCATTTTGGGGTCTGCAGTGCATATAAAAATGTCAACTCCCGGCAACTTGTCCTCATATCTGTAATATGCAAAGAATCATAAGAACTTCATTAATTAGAAATCCAATTTTCAAACTCCACACAACAAGAAAATGCAAAACAAAATGGGATTTGGACTTAGAAAAATAGAGATTGATATCAAAATTGAGCCCTTTTGTCATAACTTACCTGATGCAAAGTTTTTGCTATCAGAAGAACACCTTAGATTGTACAAGTTCTATATTGAAAAACAAACTAAAAATACTCTTATTATACAATTTTCTAGATTGAAAAAGAATCTAAATTTTTTTCAATATTTGTTTTTAGTTGTTACTTCATGAACTGAGATGGAGAGCTAGCAAAACCTGTGAGAGAGCCTATCCTTGAAAGGTTGACGATAAGTAACATTCCATCTAGGAGACTGAGTGATGATCCAGTACAGCCCAAACCAGAACTCAGCCATGAGCATACCAAGCCAAGCCCACCTCCCTGCCTCTCCAGCTCTTGGGATGTTTGTTACTCTATACACCCATATCAAACACACACCCACCAATATTGTGGATGCAAAAACCCTATACAAACCTATAAATCTTGCTCTTCTGCTCTCAAACAATGGAGGAAGACTTTCTTCTCCACCACCTTCCTGCTTGCCCATCTCTCTGCTTTCTCTCTGTTTTTGAACAAAGTAACTTTAGTGCAGCTATGTAAACTATAAGCTACAGTCTTGATATAAGGATTAATGTGAAAACACGGTCCTGAATTATACTGTATAAAACAAAGTAAAATGTCAGGTACCAAAAAAATTTACTGTGCTATCCATAACAATATTGAGGGAGGCGGGATTGCGGGCATGATGATGAGGATGAGGTTTTGTTCTGTAGTGTTCCTTTTATAAAAATATAGAAACTCCGGTGCATGATGATGAGGTTTTGTTCTGTGGTGTTCCTTTTCTTATATATAAAAAAAACGATACAATTATTTAAGAGTTCAAGCACTTATCGTTTAGGTTGAGGTGAGGGCATATCATATGAACATATTTTTCTTGATCTTCAACACAAAAAAAAAATGACACTAGTATAAGATTTTTAATGCCAAATGTCAATTCCATATCACCAATGATGTTGGGGTTGGAATTTAAAGAGAAATTTCGTAAATCTATATATATAAAGCAAAAGACATCGAATTGTGAAACATTCAAAATACCAGAAAATGCCCTTAGTTAATTCAAACATTAAGAATTGAAATTATTAATTAAATGAGGATAATATGGTAAATTCATATTTTTTTCATATTAAAAAAATTAAAAATAAAATCAGATAATATGTCATACTTTTATGGAACATAACTACCCATGTTATCTTTTCTTAATGTGCCAAGAGGCTTGTATAGTATAAATAAAAAATAATATATGATATCCTATTTGTTTATTGAAGATCTGACTTTATATTTGGCTTTGCCCCTAGAAAATATGAGAGAAGCCACGTGATAGTTGCCTAAAATAGTCAAGAGTTTCGATAGTCAATACAAATGTTATATTATATGATTTATTTTCTCCAGATCTTAACAAAAAAGCCAAATGTGATGTCTCACACACACAACCGTACACGAAAGAAGCAACCACTATATCCGTGGTTGAAGTTGGTTGAAGTTGGTAGGTCTTCACTTCTACATCACTATTTTCCCGTATTAAGAAAGTGGCATTTGGAATTGGATTGTCTTCTTTTGTGTTTGATTCGATGACTTTAAGCAACGTTTCCACATCCTTGACGCCTTGAAATTGATTTTTGTTTTGTCCTTTTTATCTCATTCCTCAACATCACCATCCAAGTTCTTCAACCGTTTCTCATCGCAAGACCGGGTCAGCTCAAGATTAAAATTGAAAGTATGTATGTGTATGCAAATTGTTATCTAGTGATACGACAATCTAATGATTTGAAGCTAGTCTTTAAGTTACAAGCATAATGAACTCTGCGATTTTTCAATTACAAATATATTCATATTACATGTTTATTTATACGTAATGGAAATTTAAAAATATAAAAATAAGGAATGAGAATCAAGTCAATTATTATTATTATATGTGTAAGTAAACGCATGAGAAGTCGAAAATGGAAATCACATTCTCTTTTTTTCTATTTCCATGACTTATAAGTAAACGTGTCAATGAGAATATAAACTATAGAAAGCTCATTATTAGGATCTCAATTTCTCCTTGGTCTAGTTACCTAGACAAACTCTTATATACGTGGGACAATCATAACCAAGAGAAACTCTTATATATGTAGGGGAATCGTAACGCGGTCATCTAGTGGTATGAGACTTGGCAAATTTCTTACCACTTGTATGAGAGACTATCCTTATTCTAGTTGTTTATGAGGTGTAGAAATGTTTTGTTACTAGATGGCCCCATGCCTAGTGAAATCAAAACCACACCAAACTTAAAACTGGGGTGGGCAAACCTTGAGAGTGACAAGGTAGAAAAGTATAGCGGATAACAACAAAAGACCCCTCATGGTTTGAGGCCATTTTCAATATAGATTTTGAGGTTTTAATTTCATCTGTTGACGCAGAAAAATGGTTTGATACTTTCCCGCGTAACTTAGTGATTAGGTCTCTTCTGATCGATGTCCCGGTGAGCGCAGCGATCTCAAGAAAGCAAACGCACGGTAATCCTAGGGCACCGTGTGGTACCGACCGGGCTCTCCGATGCTTAAGTAAGACGGATTTAATAAGTTTGAACTTCGATCAATAGGCGATGCCGTAAGTCCCGATTGATTACCTTCGCCGGATGGGTGTCCTCTTTATAGGCCTTGGGAGGTGTGCAATTTGTTGAGAGTTTCGATGTGGGACTCTGGGCGTCAATTGTGAGATCGCCACGCGCCCGCGGGCGGGTTGCCCTAATGTTGCGATCGGTAGGCTTGGTACCAAGGTGGGTGCCAAGGCACTCGTAGCCCTCGGTTTGTTCCACGTGTTTGGTATTCATTGGCTGTTCATTTTGGTATAAACAGAGTCCCAAGTCTCTTGCGAGTCTTCTGGAAGGATTTGCAGTTGTCCCTGAAGGGACCACGGCCCTACCGATCGGTAACTCGATCTATGGAAGGGCCGACATTGTCCCATCCGCATCATTAGTTCAGAGGTCGACGCCGCGGTCGAAGGTCGCCTGAGTTGACGGTGAAGGGACGCCCGAGCGCTGACCAAGGCCGCGCGGCCGTCCGCTACCCACCGGATGAGCGACACGCGGCACAAAGCGATGATGGCGCGCGCGCATTAATGCGCCGCTTGGTTTTTCGAGAGTACCGTTGTCCAGCCTTCCCTATAAATAGGATGACCCGTGGTGAATTCACTTTGCATTCTCGCGAGAAGTGAGAGCTCCATCCGAGGCGATTTCCGACGAGTGCACCCGTAGTCGCGATTTCCGACGAGTGCAAACGGTAACCAGCGATTTCCGGTGCTGCCAATCGGAGGAAAGGCCTTCCGTGCTCAGCGATCCAAGTAGTAGCACCGCGCCCACCTCCGAAGCTAAACAAAGGTACCGTTCGGTAGCCCTACTTTTTCCATCTCTATATTCCCTAAGAGTTTACGTCCTTCCTTGGTTTGAACTAGACTGGCCATAGGGTTTCAATCGGTAGTCTAGTCGCCATAGGTGGTGATGTAGGGGTCGGTAGGATAGCAAACGGCATGAGCCTTAGTTTCCCTTTTTGCCTGTTTTTGTAGATGTCCGATAGCGAGTCATTCTCCGCGCGAGCCCAATGCGCTCGACGAGGAGTCATCGACGGCCTCTTTGACTCGACGCTGAAGCGGTGGGGCCGATGCCGAGGAGGGGAGTGATGCCGATGTCGAGATACTCGCGAAAGGCCCACCCCCCCACGCATGGTATCGGAAGGGGTTTATGACCGCCCGGTGCCGTTGTTCATCATATATAGCGACGGTCGCCACGCGGGGCCTCGGCGCCTGGGTGGCGAAGCGGTGGTAGCCAGCCAGCTGGCCTCCACTTCCGGCCGTGGTGAGGTGGCTGCCGAACCGCCCAACCGCCGAGAGTGTCCGTAGTCTACCCCGCAATCCTGTGGTGCCGGGGGTTCCGGCGAGCTTGTCTTCGCGCCGATTATCTGGAGCCGAACAAAATCACCGAAAGGGAGATTGCAAAGTTTCGGGCGGAGTATTTCATCCCGATTCGGTAGGTATGAGGATTCCGAGCCCTACCAATCCTTAAGCAACCAAGGACGGCGGTTGTCTTCTTCACTGACGTGCTTCGCAAGGGTGAGGCTCCTCTCGCAGCCCGCCTGCTCGAGGATCTTGGCGCAAATAGGCTACGCCCCGCCGCTTTAATCCCAACTCGGGTGGCGCTGATGGGGTAGTCACAGCCTTCGCATGGTCGGGAAGGAGAACCTCGATAAGCGGCTTCTCCCACTGCATACACGAAGTCGGCGCGCCGATCACGGGCCGGGTCCAGCCAATTGCTCGAAGGCTACCGAGCGCTACTTGCTGCTGCCGCCCCGACTTCACTGTAAGACGGGAGGAAACGGCGGGTGATCTTGTCCGCGACCGAGTCGCCCTGACACCGTCTGTTTCCACATCCCGACCACGCCCAAATGGCCGGTAGGCTATTCTACCGCTCGCAGGTTTTTCAGTCTTGCTTTCCTTTGTTTAATGCCGATCCCGCTTGGTTTTTTTTTTTTTTTTTTTTTTTTTTTTTTGCAGCAAGTTGAAGCAATGAGCGCTACACAAAGTGAGATCCGCAGATTGAAAGGGTTAGGCCGAGGGTTCCCGCGCTGAGAGGGTATACCCGGTTTCTTTACCGCCAACCTCATCAAGGCCCACCTTGGCAACCTCGCCGAGAGTAAGTACACTTCAGTAACTTACAATTGTTTCTTTTCTTTGTTTGCGGGACTTACCAACCATTTTCTCGCAGTGACGGAAGACAGAGAGCCTGCCGAGGCTAAGAGGATGAACGAGTCCTCCAAGCGCCGCCTTATGATGGGCTTCCGGGAAGAAAAGAAGACCCACCGCAGGCTCGACATCGGTAGACCCCGAGGACCAGACGTTAGCCGAGCCGCCTCCGTGAACTCAATACCCGATCGGCACAAGCCGGAGTGGCAGCGCCCGGCCCTCTCCTCGCCGAGGCGCCACTACCGAGGGGACTTCTCCCGAGCTGCCGACAAACGCCCTCACCGCCGACTGATGCCGAACCGCCCCGGCGCGACGGCAGCCGAGCCCACTCGGGCCATCTTCGCCGCCGACAACGACGAGGAGCCCGCCGATCCCGTCACCTCGCTCGTCCGCCGGCGGTCCAGTTTGCGAACCATATGATCATTGGTTCGCAAATGGAGCCGACGAGATCGAGGAGCCGCCAAGAAGCTCCTTCGGAAGAGGCGTGTCGGGCCTTCCGCCTTCAGCCCCTGTAAGTCCATAACATTTTCGAGGCCATGCCGCCGATCATTCTGGTATCTTTATCGACACGCTCGTTATTCTCGCAGCTTCGATGGACATGTGGCTTTGCATGAAGCGGCCATTAATGCCGCGGAGAAGGCGAAGAAGGCCTACGAAGACGGCAGGCCCGGTTGCCGGCCGGCAAGGCCATCCAGACCATGCGAACCTCGTGAAGGATTTGCCGCCGAACGGCAGTCAAGGTATACGAGTCCAAATTTGCAGACTCGCTGTCGCCCCGAGTCGGCGCGATCTATCGCAAAAGAGGCCATGGAGGCGGGATGCCGCTCTGTGGCTCGAGGAGTCGGAGCGGGCCAAGGCATCGGAGATCGAGGCCGCCGTCCAGAGGCTATCCAGGTATCGCCACTCGCCGACTTCTCCATTCTTCTTGACAAGGAGGTGGGCGCGGAGATGGTGGATCTCATCTACCGATTCAAGCGGTACAATCCTGGGACGAAGCTCAACCTGAACTTCATTGCCGATCCTCCTCCTCTTCCCGAAGGTGTCACCAAGATATGATCAAGAGTATGAGGGGAAGACGCCCGCGAGCCTCAAGCTTCGTGCCGAAGGGGCGGGTGCCGAGGGCCCTTCATCCTGATCTCCTACCTTAATGTAATTTTAATGCTTAACGCATTTTTGTAGTTTAGTTATAACTTTGATGCCGTTGGCATCTTTTATTTGGATAATTAATGCTGTGGGCATATTTTTAATTAAAGTTCATGTTTTCATTTTAAGATCTTTCCGTTGGCCAGTGACTTTTCCTTTTACGCAGGGGGTTCTGATTGTATAGCAGTGGCAAGTAATTGCCGAAAGCCTATAACGTCCAGCAAAGTTTACCAAGTTGTCTTTTAATCGGTAGGATAATGGCGATGCCAAAATGCGTAGTTAGCTGCGACCGATGGTCCCTACCGTACTTTTTTTTTAACAAAAAATGGATAGATTTGAAAGATATAACAAAGGTGCCGAATATGTGAGCCGAAGGCCCTTTTTATTGATAAACTGCCGAAGGCGAGATTATAATTATGAGCGCGTTTTACAAGATAGAACCCGCCGTTGGCTTTGTAACGCTATAATGCCGAAAGCTGTGCTTGTAGAGATGCCGAAGGCTTTCGTGATACCTCCGTGACCCTGCCGTAGGCAAGGTGACTTCATTTGAAGTAGTACTTCAAATGCTCTACGTTCCAAGGGTGACCGAGGATCTTTCCATTGGAGTCTCTAAGTCGATAAGTCCCCGATCGCTGGATACCGATGATTTCGTAGGGCCCTCCCGGAAGGTCCGAGGGTCCCTTCCGTGGGACTCTTGGTTGCCAGAGAAACTTTCCGCATGACCCAATCTCCGATTCGGAAAGAACGGGACTTGACCCTAGAGTCATAGTATCGAGAGACGCGTTGCTTGTAAGCTTCGAAGGTTGGCTTGCGCTTCGAGTAAGTCGAGGCTCGAGCCGCTTCCCATTTGCCTTCGGGCGAAGGTTTCCGCTCGGGTAGAGGGCTCTCCGATCTCTACCGGGACTATCGCCTCGAACCGAAAGCCATGGAGAATGGTGTTTCCGCTGCCGTTCGTAAGATGTCCGTATGGCCCATAGCGCCTCCGAAGCTTTTTCCGCCATGCCTTTGGCTTTGTCTGCCGCCGCTTCAACACTTCTTGACAATTTTGTTCATGGCTTCACCTGTCCGCTTGATTGGGGTGTGGCGAAGCAAAGAATAGGTTGATCTTGAGTCGGGCGCAGAATTCCCAAGATTTCGAGTCAAACTGCTCGCCGCTATCCGTGATGATGGCGTAGGGATGCCGAATCGGCAGCAAATATTCGCCCGCACGAAATCCTCAACTCGCTGCCGCTATCGCTGCTAGGGCTTTGGCTTCTACCCATTTGGTAAAGTAGTCTACGGCAACAACAACGTATTTGACCTGACCCTTGCCTTCTGGCATTGGACCGATTAGGTCTAGTCCCCATCGGGCGAACGGCCATGGGCTTACGATCGGTGAGAGAGGCTCGGCAGGATATGAGGGACGCCGAACCTGGCATTTGTCACACTTCTTGACTAGCGTGTTCGCGTCCCGTGCGAGTCGGCCGAAATAACCCCGTCGGAAGATCTTGTGTGCGAGCGATCGGGAACCGAGTGGTCGCCGCGATATTCCACTATGGACCTCCCAAGAACGTAGTCCCCGCTTCCTCGGTCAGCACTTTAGATACGGTGTTGTGTAACCACGCCAGGCTGCAACATCGCCGATGATCGCGTATCTTGCCGATCGGTAACGGAGTTTTCGAGCTTGCGCCTTGTCGGTAGGAAGGGTTCCAGAGTCGGAAGACGAGATTGGAGACATCCACGTGTCTTCGCATCGAACGGTACATACCTCGGCGGCGGTTGTACTTGGTCGATAATATCTCCACCGTACCTTCCTTCCGATCTTGTCGCTTATCGCCAAGCCAATCGGAGAGCGCGTCGGCGTGGCTGTTTTTCGACTGGGACCCGCCAATCTCGTAGGCCCGAATTTCGTAGTAGTTGGTGAGCTGCCGAGAGGTAGGTCGACATGGAGGCATCACTTGCCGCGAAGTCCGCCGTTATCGATTTACTATGAGCTAGGAGTCGCTGTGAATGCCGATCTGCTCGCGCTCATGCTCTTGGCTAGCCAAGGCCGCCAAGAGGGCCTCATATTCCGCCGTTATTGGAAGTCCGGAAGTTGAATCGGAGGGCGTACTCAATTTTGTTGCCGTCCGGAGTGGTTAATACCAGCCCGGCGCCACAACCTTGCTGGTTTGCCGAGCCATCCACATGCAGGACCCAGAGAGGGACGGAAATGTCGGCTTTGGTATGCGTCTTCTCGGTGCAAGAGAAATGGCGCTCGGCGATGATGGCTCCAATGGCGTAGGAGGTGTGAGCTCGGAGATGAAATCGGCAACGGCCTGGCCTTTTTCTGCAGCCTTGGTTTGAATCAGTATGTCAAATTCTCCCAAATCGATTGCCCATTTGACCAATCGGCCGATGTTTCCGGCCGCAGATTTGCCAAAGAGGTGGTTCGTCAAAACAGAATCTCGTGGGCCCGAAGTAGGCGAAGTCTTCGTGCCGAGACGACCAGGCTGCTAGTTGCTCCAAGGGTGGGTATCAATCTCAAGCGCCGAGCGCTTTGCCGACATAAAATATCGGTAGTTCCGCCTTCTCTGCTTCCTTATCAATACTGAGCTAAAGGCGTGTTGGATACCGAAAGGTATAGGAGTAGCACCTCGCCTGGCAACGGTTTTGATAACAGTGGTGCCTGACTCATGTAATTCTTCAAGTTTTGAAATGCCCGGTCGCATTCGGGAGTCCATGCGACATGATGCTTGCCCCATTTCAAAGCTTTGAAGAACGGTACGCATTTGTCGGTAGCCTTGGAGATGAAGCGTGTCAGGGCAGCGACACGTCCGTAAGGCTCAATGTCCTTCCGTGTCTTCGGCGCTCCATGTCGATTATGGCCTTTATTTTCTCGGGATTGGCCTCGATTCCCCTCCTCGACCGATTATGAACCCGAAATTTACGGAAGATACGCCAAGGCGCATCACTGGTTCATCGCGATTCGTAGTTCTTTAGAATACCGAACATGAGGGCCAAGTTTTCCGGTGATCCTCGCCGTTCGGCTTTTTACCAACATGTCGTCGACATATACCTCCATGATGCCTCCGATGTATTTAGCAAAATCCGGCTGACGAGCCGTTGGTAAGTTGCCCCCGCGTTCTTTAGGCCGAAGGGCATGACGTTGTAATAAGACAAACCGCGATCCATGATGAATGTCGATGTTCTCTATCGGCAGGTCCATGAAGATCCGTTGTATCCTCGAATACGCGCCCATGAAGCCGAGCGGCTCGTGCCGGCGGTAGCATCGACGAGCCGGTCGATCCTCAGTAGGGAAATCGCCTTCTGACAGCCTTATTCAGTCGGTATAGTCCTCGACATTCGCCATCCTCCCTTGCCTTCCGAACCATGACCGAGTTGGCGAGCCAAACAGGTACGTAGCTTCGATGAAGCCGATGGCTTTGAGCTTGTCAACTCGCACGCATTGCCTCATACCGCTCGGCATCGCACGATCGGCGCTTTGCTCGACCGGTTTGTGGGCGGGAGATGCCTTGAGCTTATGGTGATGACCTCGGAGATATGCCGGGCATATCGTCGAAGACCAGCGAAGACCTCCGCATGCCGCCGCAAGAAGTCGGCGAACCGCCGAGGTCGGGTCCAGATTGGTGCCGATCTTCACCCACCGATCGGGAATTCCTTGTTCAAGATTATGGTCTCGAGCTCCTCGGCGGGCTGTGCCATCGGCGTTGGGTTTTCTTCCGGGGGTCGCCGATGAGCTCGTTACCGCTCGGTAGTCCCCGCAAGGTCATCGCTTCCATTGGTGGTTTTGGCTACCGACTTAAGGGTCGGGCATAGCACGTCCGCGGCGCCGAGCCGACGCCGGATGGCTCCTGCATCGCTGCGTGTCGGGAATTTCATCAACAACATGTGGGGCGATAAGTGGACTTTGACCTTGGTGAGTGCCGTTCGTCCGATGATGACGTTGTATGTCGTCGGGAATCGACAATGAGGAATTGGTCGAGGTTATCGTTTTCCTCGGGGTGACGCCAAGGCGGCGGGCGGTCGATGCTACCGACCGTTGGACCAGTCTCCGTAAAAGCCGAGTAGAGGTGTGATCCGCCGATTGACCATGCCGCCGGCAATCCTCCCTTGAACGCATCGGCAAAGATCACGCTCACCGAGCTTCCGGTGTCGATCAAGACCGACCCACATCGTAGTCGGCGATCTCGCCCGAATGATCATTGGGTCGTCGTGAGGGTAGATGATCCCCTCTTCCTCCTCTTCACAAAACGTGATGGGTTCCCATCCCACCTTCGCAACTTACGGCCCGATCGCCGTCTATGCCAAGACCGAGGGCGGCGCGCACATACCGCTTTACCGAACGGTTTGAGGGTCCCGCCAGAGTGGGACCGCCCGAGCATGTGGATCACGCTGATCCGCCGATTCGATTTGGCGCCGGGCTCGCGGTGGCTCGGCGAGGTATCGATCCAGCTTTCCTTCCGAATCAAACGCCGACAATTTTTCTCGATCGATGCGCTCTTGGATTGTGGCTGCTCGCCGTGGTACCGCAGAATTTGCCTGTCCCGATTATCCCGCCGACCGTGCTTCCGGCTGGTCGGCCGGATCTCGATCATGTTCGCTCATTAGAACGGTTTCGTCGCCGTGGTTCAGCAGGTGAAGACTTCCGAGCCCGATCGTGATTCGTAGGGAGCCCGGTGATCGCTCCGTCCGCATTTCCCACGCCCTTTCTTTGAATTTCCGACGGCTATCCCGGCCGTCCTTCCGCTTGTGCCCCGCCGACGGGTCATCGGTTTGGCCTGGATAACTTTTGGTTGCCGATTCTCCTTCCGAGCCGTAGGCCCGGGTTTGGAGTTGAAGTATTCGCCTTTGCATGGACCGCCGCCGCTTCATCAACTCGCCGTGACGCGGCGCCGCTTGCTACCGTGCACGAGGTACCGAAGTAAGAGGACCGTGAGGCCACTCTTGAAGGCGCCGTAGGCTGCCCTATCGTCCGCTTCGGACACCTCGAGTACTGCGGATCGGCGCGCGCGTATTCCGTAGGGTTCGCCCTCCCTTTGCCGAATTGTGTACAGATCGCCGGCAGAGTACAAACGGTCCGTCGATCATGAAGTGGTTGAGGAAAATTTGCTTCGGGCCAAAGGAGTGTATCGCCCTCGCTCGAGACGGTAGAACCAATTCAGCCGCAGCTCCGGTAGGGACGAGGGAAACAGCAGACATTGTCCTCGTCGCCGAGGCCTTTACACCCAACCGCCGATTGGAAGGAGTGGAGGTGCGTCAAGGGTCTTCTACACCGGTATAGAAAGGTATGCGCAACGGCTGCACCTCCCTATCCGGTCCGACTTCTTGATGCGATCGGTGAACGGTCCCGCCGAAGTTTTCCCAATCGGGACTGGACCGGGTTCGGTCATCCTCCATCTTCGGATTCGTTGAAAGAGTAAGCGGATGGCGGGTCTCGGCTGGGACGCTTCGAATCAAGTCTTCGAAGATCTCCTCGGACTTGGCGTTCGCGCCGAGTACTCGGGGCTTCAACGGTAGCTTGATTCGCCGCCGGACGTACTCATCATCGGACTCCGCTGAATCCAAACCTCGAACCTCCGGATGGGCGACTTATCCCCAGACCTCATCCGGAGTCCCCAAACGGGCGCTTATTCGATTGGGGACCTATGCCGTTCGGCATCCTTCCTGTCGCTGATCCGATGACGACACGGTGTACACCTTCTTTGGTACGTGAGGTTGGTCCCGGGTGCCGGACCACCACGCTGGAGGCGCAGGAGTCGCCTTTGCCTTTGTTTTCCCTTCCTCCGCCGATCGGGGTCTGCGACTGGGAAGATTCGGTGGTCCGAATGTTTTGTGTTTCCTGCGATTAAGCAACCGTTGGGTTTCATCCACTTTGGATGAAAGGAGGTTGTTACGTTCTTGGAGTTTAGCCATCTCCTTCCGGAGGGAGGTCATTTGAGCCAAGAGCCCGCCGACCGTGGTCCAAGCGCCGGAGGATTACCGAAAGGGGTGCTAGGTGCAGCGCGGGCTTGCTCCACTTGGCATACCGCATAATCCATCCCGAAAGGAACTATGGTCCTGAAGTGGTTCCCATTTGTTTTTTAGGATTTGTAGGTTGATTTTATCGATTTCCCACAGACGGCGCCAAACGCTGACGCAGAAAAATGGTTTGATACTTTCCCGCGTAACTTAGTGATTAGGTCTCTTCTGATCGATGTCCTCGTAGCGTGTGCGATCTGTAAGAAAGCAAACGCACGGTAATCCTAGGGCACCGGTGTGGTACCGGCCGAAGGCTCTCCGATGCTTAAGTAAGTACGGATTTAATAAGTTTGAACTTCGATCAATAGGCGATGCCGTAAGTCCCGATTGATTACCTTCAAGCCTGGGATGGGTGTCCTCTTTATAGGCCTTGGGAGGTGTGCAATTTGTTGAGAGTTTCGATGTGGGACTCTGGGCGTCAATTGTGAGATCGCCACGCTTCCGCGGGCGGGTTGCCCTAATGTTGCGATCGGTAGGCTTGGTACCGAAGGTGGGTGCCGAAGGCACTCGTAGCCCTGGTTTGTTCCACGTGTTTGGTATTCATTGGCTGTTCATTTTGGTATAAACATCATCAATTTACATTCAACTGTTTTCAAATATGACCAATTTAATCAGTGGCGGACCTAATAAGGCGCAAGGAGGTGCAACTGCACCTTCCCTCGCCGGAAAAACTATTGTAAGTACTTCAAATTGTCATTTTGCTCAACTGGTGAAGGTGCACAGATTATCTTATTTCCATTTTCAATATTTAAGTAAATGTCTTTGTCTTTTTACTTTCATTTATTTTTATATTACTTCATTTACTTAAGTTTACAATGTAAATAAAGAAGTACCTCTATTTGGATTCAAATAAAAATACTAGAAAATTAAATTCCCACCAAATCAAAATATAAAAAATCAGTTTTAGTTCAAAATACAATTTAGGCTAAAAATGATCGCTTATTAAGTTAATGTATACTTCATAATAAAATTACATAAAAACAAGTTTTCTTATTTGATGTGTAAGGAATAAAAGCTGCCAAAAATTATCTTGAGAAAATGATTATTTCAAAAAACCAGTTTTCATATTTAGTCAATATTTTTATATAAAACAATTTTTCATGTATAATATGAAGCCATGAAGGGACTTAAAATCAATCTAAATAATAAAAAAAAACATTAGATGTTCAATCCACAAAGAGTTTTTAGCCTTTCAACATTGCCATTCGCTAAAAAATTCTTGGGTTTGTTAGTGAATTTAATCCTTCCGTTAAATTGACCATTTAGTCAGACTTTAACTAATGACATGTCTCTAAGTCGGCAAGCTCCGCACCCAACGCGACGTGGATTCAATCCTCGCTCGCCTCCACTGCCACGTCGCTGAGATTTTGATCAAGATCAGCGTCCTCCTTGACGCCGACGTCGAGGTTTGTTCAATAATTAGCAAACCAATGGCCAGTCATGATAATTATTATTCTTCCAATTTTTTTGTGGGTTTATAATTATATCAGAATATTGCAAGGGTTGGGTGATTCTCCAGATTGTATCACAGGAGTTGGGTGATTCTCACGATTGTATCGCAAGGGTTGGGCCACCATGTGTGGTTTTGTATTTTTGTTTGTTCTCTGTGATTTTGCTGGGATGAGATTTTTGCTAAGGTGAATCGCGTTGTGGTTTGGTGCAAGTTGGCGGTTGTGGGCGCTAGTTTAATCATATAAATGGAGCTTCTTGTTAGTTGTTTCCCTTTAATAATACAGGTAGTTTGTTTCAGGAATTTATCGAGACCACAAAGGAGCCTCTAGTCATTTTTAATAGCCAAATTTGATGGCATACTTGGACTTGGATTTCAAGATATACTAGTTGGAAATGTTGTACCTGTGTATTTCATGCGATTATGAGTTTCTGCTCTGTTTGAATCAGGTTCTATTTTCACCAATAGGAATTCAGAGATGAAGTAGCTTGTTGGGCAGGGAAGGGGTAGGGATTTTTATAGTTTTTTAAAAAATTTCAGATTTTATCATTTTATATAAATTTTTCTTTAGGGATTTGTTAGTAAGTGGGTCCTTCACAGTTAATATGTCATCAATTAACATCTCACCAAATGTTCAACTTAACAAAAGGCTTAAATTGGTCATATTTGAAAACATTGAGGTGTAAACTAATGAAATTAAAACCCCATGATCCATATTAAGAATGATCTCAAACCTTCAGGAGGTGTTTTGTCATTAGCTCTACATAATATTATTCATCCTATCATTGGAAATGTTCTTATACTGTTATTAGATATATATAATGGTATTTAATAAATAAAAAATATTCAAGGTATTTTATGATAATGTTTTCCCTTTTGATAAGAAAGAGAAATTAAGAGAAAGAAAAAGTTCCCCGATTACGTACATGAAATGAAACATTGTTAGTATGAAATTTGTATTGTCATTTCTTAAACTCTAACAGATGTTAGGAATTAGTGTGTAAATATCTTTTATTAGAAGTTTTGGCGCAGCACATTCAATCTTGGATTTTCGAAGTATGACTTGATCGATATGAGGAACTTGATTTCAGGTAAATCATGACATAATCATGCATTCATTATAGGATTATTAGTTGGAGTTATTTTCACTCAAGTGCTTTTATGTTAATCCTATTTTTAATAGGATTAGATTTTATCTCTTGATATTACTCTCATAATTGGACTCCATTTTGATTTAAATTAAAATATTATCTTTTCTTATTATGACTTGCATGTTGAAATAAGCTACTACTTGATTGGTCTAATTAATTTGTTTAGGTAGATATTGTTTCTCCCTTATAAGATTGGTTGTAGTGGAAGTCAATTATGTTTCCTCACTTCTTGCATTAGTTGACATCTTCACTTAGAATCCAAAGTGAATAAAATATCATATTCATGATAGGATATGATTGGTGGGTTCTTGTGCTTATCTTTGACTAGAGACAACCAGTTTTGTATAAAAGGTGTGCATTTCTTTTCATACAGAGGGCTTTTTGACATATTTGTATTTTGAGCATGTAAAATTTCTAAGAAAGTTGTTGTGCATATATTTGAGATAAATAAGTGTTTCATATTTACTTTGTGATTTATGAAACACTTTACTCATTCATATTGCATTCATTTGCATTGTTCGGTGACTCATACGGTTGAGAGTACCAAGATCGTGGTGTCAGTTTTCCTTCGGCGAGCTTGAAGCAATCGTGACCAGATTATGCTCAACATAAGGAGTGTCGAAGATCATCCCGTAACAGAAGTTGAGTTACAAAGAAGTCAATAAACATTATCTAGAATGTGTTTAGTATAAGTCGTTTTATAGTTGATTTGTGTTGGACTGAGGAGTCCCGTAGATTTTCCCCAAAGTTTTCTGCATGTTCCTTTATTTTATGTTCAACACGTTTCATGATTCATAAGTTATATCAATCCTGCTACCGAAGTTTATTGATTATAATCTTAAATTGGTCTATTTACCCCCTAGGCATTTTTAGTCATTCTAAATGTAATTTCAAACATGAAATGACAACAAACTCAACAAACTATATGAACACATATACCACGTATATCATATTCATCCCACGCTATACGAAGGCCAAAACGATTCAAACAAAAACAAAGCAAAACTTGGATTGAACCCTCTTCTTTTTATATCTTTCACTCACTCAATCTTGCACACATTTAAAGTGGTCTGATACAGACTGTGTTCTCTCTGGCCTGGCCTGGGGAAATAATGCCATCATCTCCAGAACCGTGGTTCGATTGTAAATAACCAGAGATATCTGCCTTCTTGGGCTTTGCCTCGGTCTCTTCTGGTACCTCTGCTGCATTTGCTTCTTCTGGGCCTTGTGGTTGCTCTTTTGCTTCTTTGATGCTTTTGCCATGTTGGGAATATTAGTTTGGCTCCAGCCAAAAGCATAGGCCAAGTTTTTCTATGTTATCTTTATCATTAGGGAAAATTTGATGCCAAGTGTCACAAGCCATGCATTGTGTCAGCTGTCAACCATGGGTTGCTCACAGTCAGCATCCCACGTGTCAATCTTTGTGTAGGAAATTTGAAAACTGTTTGGTGTGGTGTTGGCCCATAATTTGGACTTGGGCATGTCCAAAATCCAAGTCTTCAAATTTTGGACTTGGGCCATCTCTAATTCTAGGCCTCCAAATTTGGATTTGGCCATGAAGCCCAGCCTGGTAATTACATAAAAAGTTGATTTCAAGGAAGGCATGGAATGGGATGGTAGGTGGGAATTGGGATGAAGGATTCTTTTTTGTTTTGTATTTGCTAGAAACATTCTATAATTTACCATTACCTCTATGGTATTGAGAAGAGATCTTGATAAAATACTAACCTAGTTTTATTGGCTCTCTAGAGAAAGGGTAAGAGAGTGGAGGAGATGCCAAGCAACACCACCTTCATACCAATGACTCAGCCAAAGATCAAACACAATCTTCCAAGTTAAGAGATCATTTCATGGCTTTGATTTTGGGACAACATGGAGGTAGCTTCCTTCAAGATGTCTGCATATGCAATGCATTGTCACTTTAATTGGGTTCCAAGAGTTGCAAACTCTTTCTCTATGGCACATGGATTTACCCAATGGGCTTTTATGGTGTAACTACATCCCTCTCTTGAGCTAGATCCTTTGACTTATCTCAGAGAGAGTCACAAAGGTTGTTCTAGGGTTTGCACATTTGTAAATTGTAATTAGGCTCCTCTTGTTCAACCAAACACCTTTTCAAGAAAATAAAGAATATTATATAGTGTATTTATGTATTTTGTATTCCCACCAATAATTTCAAGAAGAAAAATAATTATTTTAAAAAAAAACCCATAGCTAATTGGGTGAAATTCCAATTTACATTTTTATAGTGGATCATTTATCATTTATTATTTATTATTTATTATTAGATGAATGAACCTTGGATACACTTGCAAGTTGCTGGTCTATTTTCAGGTCAACCATACATAATCCATTATCCAAACCCCCTATCACATCACATGAGAAAAATAGGAACACGAGCAATTAGAATTATTGGTGTGACATTTTAGCAGATAGAGAGAGAGAGAGAGAGAGAGAGAGAGAGAAACAAACAACTAAAGGGCAAAAAGGCAAACTAATAATCTAATTCACAAGCCAACTAAACCTATCTCTTTCTCTCTTGTCCGACCTTCCCCTTGGTCCTAGTCACCAAGTCACACTTGTCTTGGAGGGTGACACGTCATCACATGTCACTCCCCCCCACCTTCAACATCATAATGCAAGCCCCAATCCTCTGCAGTTTGCTCCATACACTTGTTGACCAATTGCTTTAGAGCATTGTACCTTTAACCAGCTGACCCTTTCATTCAAAAGTAAAAGGGTAAAAGGATCTTTATGGTACAACAGGTGCATGCACACAAAAAACAGGTAAGGACAAGATATTCCACGAGATACTTCCTTCCTTCTCTCTTTTTTCACAAACTGACCTGCTGATATAAAATTTGTCTCCAACAGCTTTCGAATTTTCAAACCTCCTCTCTCTAACACTGTAGACTCTCTCTAACCGTTTCTATTGTCCAAGAAAACAAAACCCATTTCTATTTCAAACCCAAAGATTGGTTCTTCTTTCCTCTTTTTTCTCTTTCAAAGTTTCTTTCTTTTTTTCTTTATTGTTCCGTGAAAACACCTTCTCTCCCGAGAAAGTTTGAATTTTTCTTGCGAATTATCGCCTGGTCCTGAGCTTTTCTTGGTGGGTTTTGGTTCTTGGGTCGGGAACTTTACAGGGTTTTGGCTTTTGAAGAAGATGAAGATCGGTGAAGATGGTCGCTGTTCGTCGTTATGTGCATGATCGCACTGGCGCGTTGGCTTCGTGCTCTGGTGATTTCTAGGGTTTGTGGTGCGTAGATTTGTGTGGCTTTAATTAGGGTTTCTGGGTAAGCAACTGTCACCTCTTTTCTTGATTCTTTGCCGCTTTTCAAGTTCCTCTTTTTCAGCTTTGTTTGATGGCATTATTGTTTGATTCTTCACTGAATAATTGTAAAGAAATCTATGAGTTTTTATTTATCATTTGGTACCTTTTAAATTTGTTTTTTTAGTTTCAAGAGAGCGTTTTTTACTTGAATTTTGTAAGGACTATTTCATTATTAGAAATGACGAGTTGTTAAGTATCTGGGCCCATTTCTTGAAGGTTTGGTTGTCATAAAAGGTATAGATGTATCATGATTAAAGTCGTTTGCTGAATATTTATAAATTAGTTCTAAATCATTGAACCAGTTGTGGTGAACCGTCGCCAAGGCTTGTTAGACTGTACTATGAAAAGTGAATTCTCTCTCTCTTTCTTTTCATTGGTTTCCGTTGTTTATTAATTTTCAGAACTCTGGGAAGTAGTTTTGGAAAATGTCCAGGGCCTGTTAAATGATCGTGTCAAAATTTAATTGCCCCATTTTAATATCTATAGAATTTCGTATGTGTATCCAATGTCTGTAATGAAACGACAACGATGGTGCGTCAATGGGAAAATTGGATTTGTGGCCTTTTTTGAGATTATAGAGAAAAAGGGTGAGTTTCACACATAGTGTGGACTGTCTTATAACTGGTATTGGTGGGTTTTTCATGTTAACTAATTGGCTATGCCATCGTTAACCTTTTTACAGCTCTTCTGAATATGACAGAACATTAATGTGGTGCTGGATGCACTTGAGACCTTATGAGATGGATTTTGTAGGATTCTTTTATTTATGAGGTGATGAGAAGTGGTGGGACTTTTGGGTGGTGGAACTGGGTGTATTGTGAAGAAGAGCAGTCTCAAGTTAAGGGTTATGGGTGTGAAAGACTGACTTTTCTTCCCCTTGGTTGAGTGTGAATGTGTTGTATCGAAGGGCTTCTGTAGAATTGAGTCATATTTCATACTGGTGCCATAATGAAGGCCAAGTTTTAAATTGATATGTTGCAGTATTCCCATTTGGTATTACATAGCTGCAAGAGGTTTGAGAAGGCCTCAGTTAATGAAACTTGGACTCTGCATGGGTTATTAGTATCAACCCTTGCCTTAGATTGAGAGTTCCTTTAAAATTTCATAGCTCCTCTTGGGAATTTGAGGCCGTTTCTTATGTTAATCTGTTTTTTGACCCTTGTAATCGTGTCTTATGAGGCCGTATGCGTTGCCTTTTCTGTTTGTATGAAAACTAATGAGCATTTTGTTGAATTACATGTTAAGTTGCTAGACATGTGGGGTTGGCAGCTTTTTGTAATCCCCATTTCTCCTTCCCCTAACATCATTTTGTAAAAATATGTTTTCCATTTTCAGCAAGTAGTTGAAGTAGAAAAAAACAGAGCAGTATGGTTGCAAAAGACCGCCAAAGTGCTACAAGCTCTCCTAGTCCTAAAGTGGAGGTGGGAGAGATCGACACAAGGGCACCTTTCCAATCTGTTAAAGATGCTGTTACACTATTTGGAGAAGGCGCATTCTCTGGGGAAAAACCTGCCATTAAGAAGACAAAACCTCATTCAGCAGAGGTATTTCTGATTCCTTACTCTTTAATTTAGGAAGCACACATCTATATCTACATTTGACAATTGGAAAGTATATTTTGCTTCACTTGTTGGTTAATTTTATTTGTTTTCCACAAGTTATTGGGAAGCTGATGGTAGTGAACATACATTTCTCTGCGTTTAAAATTCAAATAAGCTAGAGATCTTTTTTAACCAGGAAAAAAAAAAGAGCTTATTGTTTGAAACGGTTAGCAAAGGTTATTCAGTAGCAATTTTTTTGGGTACATCATAGATGGTTTGCATGTTCTGTAATTTCAATGCATGTACTGAAGTTGACCTTCCAAATTGTGTGAACTCAATATTTCGACCTTCCATTTAAGCTACTTCTAGAAGGAAGTTGTATATTTGTAGCTATGGATGTGAATGATTATCTCACTCATGTAATCTTCCATTCAATCTCTGATTAATTGGAACTCTTCATCATTGTGAGGTTATTAACTATCACAGAAATTCTACTCATTATAATGCAACAACTGTTTGGTCAATGCATGCTCTTCTAATATCCTTTTTTTTTTGTTTTTTTGGTGTGATGTTTCAATGCAGATAGTACTAGCCAACGAGACGCAGCTTCACCTGGCCCAGAAAGAATTGAACAAGTTGAAGGAACAACTGAAGAATGCTGAAACTACGAAAACTCAAGCACTTGTGGAGCTTGAAAAGGCTAAGGAAACTCTTGAGGATCTTACAAATAAGGTGACTTCCCTCAGTGAATCTAAGGAATCTGCAATAAAGGCAACAGAAGCTGCAAAAAGTCAGGCAAAGCAACTTGAAGAAGCAAACTCTGGCAACCTTGCTGGAACTGATGGTGCTTGGAAACAGGACTTGGAAACAGCAAGAGCACAGTCTGTGAATGTGATTACTGAACTTAATGCTGCAAAGCAGGAGTTACAGAAAATCCGTCAGGACTGTGATGCATCCTTGCAAGCAAAAGTTACTGCTTTCAAGCAGGCAGCAGAAGCTGAAGATGCAGCCAAAGCAAATGCGGAGAGGGTTACTGAGCTCTCCAAGGAAATTTCAGCTGTGCAGGAATCAATTGGGCAAGTGAAGCTTGCATCTTTGGAAGCCCAGCAGGAGCAAGCGAAGATATTTGCTGAAAAGGATGTCCTGAGGCAGTCGTATAAAGCTACCTTGGAAGAGTCAACAAAAAAATTGCTTTCTCTGACAAAAGAGTTTGATCCAGAACTCTCTAGAAATCTTGAAGCACAACTTTCTGAAACGTTGAATGAAGTTGGAGCTCTGCAAAAGCAAATGGAGAATGCAAAGGCTTCCGATTTAGATTCTGTGAGAATTGTCACTTTGGAGCTGGATGATGCTAAGGAATCACTGCATAAAGTAGCAGAAGAGGAAAGCAGTCTCAGAAGCTTAGTTGAAGCGCTTAAGTTGGAACTTGAGAATGTGAAAAAAGAGCATGCTGAACTGAAGGAGAAGGAAGCGGAAACAGAATCGCTTGCTGGGAATTTACATGTGAAACTGCGGAAAACCAAGTCTGAGCTTGAAGCATGCCTAGCAGAAGAGTCTCAAGCAAGAGGTGCTTCCAATGAAATGATAGCTACACTAAACCAGCTATCCTTGGAAACTGAAAATGCAAGGCGGGAAGCAGAAGAGATGAAGATTAAAGCAGAGGAGTTGAGGAAGGACGCTGAAACAACCAAAATTGCAGTAAAAGAAGCGGAGAAGAGGCTGAGACTTGCTTTGGAAGAAGCTGAAGAGGCTAAAGCAGCTGAAGAAAGAGCCCTTGAACAGATTAGAGTTTTATCGGAGAGAACTAATGCTGCTCGAGCATCAACTTCTGAGTCTGGTGCCAAGATCACTATATCAAAGGAAGAGTTTGAATCTTTGAGCCGAAAGGTTGAGGAGTCTGATACATTAGCAGAAATGAAAGTGGCTGCTGCCATGGCCCAGGTGGAAGCTGTGAAGGCTAGTGAAAATGAGGCCTTGAAGAGGTTAGAGGCAACCCAGAAGGAAATTGACGATATGAAGGCTGCAACTGAGGAGGCCAAAAAGAGGGCAGAAATGGCTGAAGCAGCCAAGAAGGCAGTGGAAGGAGAGCTCCGAAGGTGGCGAGAACGGGAGCAAAAGAAAGCAGCTGAAGCTGCATCACGGATATTGGCAGAAACAGAGATGTCAGTGGAATCATCCCCACGCCATTACAGGATTCAAAAGCAGAACCCTCAAACGAAAATTATTGAGGCCCGGAAGTTGGACAAAGAGAAGACGTCTGTTTCGAAAAAAACACTTTTGCCTAATCTGAGTGGCATGTTCAATAGAAAAAAGAGCCAGGTCGACGGCAGTTCCCCTTCTTATCTCCCTGGTGAGAACCCCCTTTGATGTTTGTATTCTGCCCAGACCTTTGTGGAAATATGAATGCTGAAGACATAAACAAGTTTGGTTGTGTCGGCATTTTGTGAAAATTCTATGATCCTAGTCTATTTGTGGAGGGAAAAAAAGAGAGGATTGTCAAATTAATGAGCTTGGATGTAACTCCAGGGAGAGTGTGATTTTGTATATTGGACAAACAATTCTTGGATTATCTGTTGAAGATTTGCTGTAGAAATCAAGTGTCGACTTCTTTAAGCCTTTTGCTTTCATCATATTCTTTTTGGTTGCAGCAGGTACCACCACCCCATTTATCATTTTAATCCACTCTTACATCAAAACCATGGTTCTTTCATAACTTGCTCAGGCCAAAGATTAAAGTGCAAGTTGATTGTACACCTAAACAACTACTGATTATACACTTCTGTTTAATGTTTTATTTATTCAAATCTGAATCTGGGTTTGCAAGATTTTTGTTTTTATTGTAAAAACTTAAAAGATTTTGAATACGGACAAGATGAGCAGGCGTGGCCTCTTCTAAGTACACAAGTTTATATACATGTATTTAGTATAGAGTGGTGATTTCCCCACTCCTTTTTCTCATATTTTATCCACTTACACTCTTTTTTTATAACTAAAAAAGGAGTGTAAGTGATAAAATAAAAGTGAAATCATTGCCCTTATTATATTAACCAACTTGCATATGGAGTAAGGCCAGTTGATTAGAATAGCTCGTTCCTTTGCATCTGAGATCGATTTCTCTTCTCGTTCTCTTTCATTCGACATTGATCTCTTGTATTTGAATTTGATCTCTCTTTCATTTCATTTGTATCTGAGAATTAGATCTCTTTCACCGTAATTTAAAATAATTTAGAGTAATTTAAATTACTATGGTTAGAAATAGAAAGATATCACCAACAAAAAAGACATACCGCACCTCAAAGAGACTCCGATAATAAATGCACGTGTCGTAATTTGCCATTCGGTGACCCAAGTCTCACTGAGAGCCCATCCCACTCGCCACTTCCCATAGCACTGGAACTTTTGCAGCCCCTAAAAAATTCCAGCTCAGTACCAGCAGCCATGGCCAGCGCCAGAGACAGAGACGACTCACTCACATTCACGAACCCATCAACGTCGTCCTCGCCAATCATCATCTCTGACCCATTTGACAGCTTTCTCTCCGACCCAAATTCCCACATCGGCAGCGCCTCTGGGAGCTTCCAGAACGAGGGTTTACTTGCTGATACTAGCAGCGATGCCGAGTTTGGGTTCTCACGCCCTGAGTTTCGGACGAGCCAACTCGCCGGGACTGTCGAGTTTTACCAGCGCCACGTGTTTTTGTGCTACAAGAACCCCCAGGTTTGGCCGCCCAGAATTGAGGCCGCCGAGTTTGATCGATTGCCAAGGTTGCTCTATGCCGCGGTAATGGCTAGGAGGGGTGATATGAAGAAAGAGGTATGCTTATTTTGGTTTCTGTTTTGATGACGGTTGGTGTTTGATTTAGTGAATCTAAGTGGGTTGCTTGCTTTTTAGGACTGAATTAGAGGAGGTGTGTTTGATATTTGGTGGTCTTTTTTTGTTTGTGGTTGATCTCATATTCAGTCGGTTGAAATGGGTTTTATTTGCTTTGTGGATTGCTTGTTTTTAGAGGGTTATTTCCAGGTGTGTGATTTACTGTGTTGTATATACATTTTGATCAATCGAGTGGATTGCATATGTTTTTAAATTGTGTAGTTTGGTGCTTTTGTGCTTTCAGGTTTAATGCCGGTTGCTTCTGAATGTGGTGAATTAAAATGGATCTTCGCTGTTTGTTAGATTGCTTGTATTCTAAGACTGGTTTGGAAGCGTGTGATTTGGTATCTATTAGCTTGAACATGAAGGGGGTACCTTTTGTATTTTTAGTGGGGTTTTGGTTTGGGTGTCCTTTTGGAGTAACTTTCGAGTCTGCTTGTGTGGAATTTTCAGAATTCCAGAGTAGGTATTGTTAGAGGTTAGATATGGGTAAATTTGAGGTTGATGAATGAAGTATTTGGGTTCTTGAACAACGGTTTTTTGAGTTTCAATGATCCGTATTTTCTTTTTTACCTTTTTTAATAGTAAGGAGTGATTATTGTGAAGAATCTTTTTGGTCTTTGGTGTTTACTTGTGGTTTTAGAATGTAGTTGAAGGAGAGGGAATAAGGTGAACAGTATCATTTTGGAAATAAGTTCAAAAGATTAAGCCCCAGGCATCTTACTGGATAATATAGGAAGTTGGTATGTAACAAAACTTTATCAGATACACACCAACAAAGTGTCTCAAACATGGTATAGAATGATCTGACCTATAACATGACAGTTTTTCATTTCTCTTCTGTGTTTACTTCTATGTGACAATCATCTTTGCATTTGATGATTATGGGATCGGTGTGGTGGGAATTGTTTTCCACTAGACTGCCATTCTCTACGAATTTTGTTTCACAATGAATGGAATGAAATGAAAACAAGTTGTAGATAAGTTGCGTAGCCAGATGAATGAATGATGTGATGTTGTTATGGTTTCATCGTATGCGGTTGTTTACTGACCATTGCTGGCAGTTGGATTTACTAGCTGCACATTCTATGCTGCTTAAAATAGCATGTCTTAATCAGTTTATTTCTTTCTTTCTTTTTTCCATAATTGGATGTATAATTTTGGTTGAGGTTAACAACTCTTTTTTGTCTCTTTCATCTCTTTCCTCATCTAGACTCGCTTAACAATATGTGAAGGGCACGATGGAACTGAGACATCCAATGGTGATGTATTAATTTTCCCCGACATGATCCGATACAGGTCATGTACGAGTTCCATTGGAATTCTTTTACATACACTCTTGATCCCCTTCGAAATTTGATACTGAAATAAAATTAGGGATAAAATTGCAGGAGATTGACACATTTTGATGTTGATACATTTGTTGAAGAAGTCCTAGTGAAGGATGGTGAATGGCTGCCTGGTACTCCTGAAACTTTGAAGGGTTCATATGTTTTTGTATGTTCTCATGGGTCTCGGGATCGCCGTTGTGGAGTCTGTGGACCTCCCCTGATCACTAGATTTAGAGAAGAGATAGAATTACATGGTCTTCAAGGTAAAGTGTCTGTTAGCCCATGTTCACACATTGGGGAGCATAAGTATGCAGGAAATGTTATTATATTTGGACCAAATTTCAACAGAAAAGTCACTGGCCACTGGTAAGGGGAATTGTGTCTGTTAATTCATTTACTTTTATTTCTCTTTTCTGTTATTATTGTCAGTAGGTATAGCTTTTCACTCTATTCAAATTCTATTACTTGGTTAGTGATATTTGAGTTAGCAGATCATTTTATTTCTGATAGGTATGGATATGTTGCTCCAGAAGATGTACCTGTATTGCTTGAGCAGCATATCGGGAAAGGAGAAATTTTGGACTGGCTATGGAGGTAATCCTTTTACATCTTCAATTCTTTCTCATAATTCATAGGCTGGCTTTTGAAGCAGTTTTCTCATGATTCTGAATCAGATTATATCTGTGCTGGTTCTATTGTTTTAACCATGTTTAGTTGTACAATTTGATCTTAGAGGAAGCTCCTCTTTGGCACCTAAATCAGAGTGGTTGGCTGTGCAAATTTATTCCGACTAGAACAAGAAGAAATTGAAAAATAAAGAGAAAATAGTTTGTTTAACGTGTGTAAAATTAGTAGCTGCAAATCTACTGAAGTGGTCACTCTTCTTGTTTGAGTTTTTGTGTTCCTCTTGTATGCATGCATTATGGAATTAGGTAGTGATGAAATATATGGTCTGGTTTCAGGGGTCAGATGGGTTTATCTGAAGAACAGCAGAAGAAATCTCAAGAACTAAGGCTCCAGCTTAATGGCGAGACAAATGTGGGAAAAAGCGCTACAGAGTTGACACAACCAAAGGAAAGGGAAATGAATACTAGTGTATGTAGATCTCAAGTTGAGATTGGCGGATGTTGCCAGGAAAATAGAAACTCTTCTTGCTGTCAGAATGCTGTGTTCATAGAAAAGTTAAACAGTCCTGATTTGAATGAGATGGCAGCAAAGGAGACGACTGACAAGAAAAAAAGCAGCAGGAAGCTACTTTCAGGGATCAATAGCGGAAAAGGGGCCTCCACGCGCAAGGTTTGTGCTATGCCGACTTGGTTTCAGAGCTGGGAGCGTGAAGATACATATGCAGCTTTTGCTGTTGTTTGTGCTGCTGTGTCAGTTGGCATTGCTTACAGCTGCTACAAACAGTTGAGATGAAAACTTGAATCCAATCTTTGTGTTGTTTGATCATATTACAGGCTAGAGTGTCAACCCCTCTCAAGATTTTATGAGAAGTTGATTCTGGATCTAATTGGTAGGCCCCTGCGGAAAGGTCTGTGATGTGCTTATAGAAGAAGGTAAAGGGTTTCGGCTACGTTTGTGGATGTGTAAGAACGCTGGTGGGGGATACTTGAGTTGTGTTTTTCTTCTTTGTTTTGGGATATAATTTGTACTTGTGCATATATATATCAATGTGTTACCGAATTCGTGTTTTTATATTGACACAATCTTCAGTATGGTATGTTGGATATTCATCAATCTAACAGGAAGCAAGCTGTTTCAGTATTTTCTTTTAACGTTGGAATGGAAGGAATGTTATTCGGAAAACAAATTTACAAATGCCTTTTTTCATGCTGAAGTCACTGAAAAAATGCATTTGTTATAATGATAATGCAAGTATATTCGTACCACTCTATAATTTCTCCGAACCATAATAATTCAAGATGCTTACGCATATTATGTGATAATAGGAATCTTGGGATCCTCTTTGTAATTTATTTCTGTTGTATAAAAAAATCATGCAAGATACCAGTGATCAATCTGATGAGCAGTAAATCTTAGCAAACCTTTAAACCCGTCAAGGGGCTTCTTTCCATAAGTTTAGGCATACTATAAAAAACATTAAGGTTTCCACTGTCTAGTCCCGTGCATTAGACAAATTAGATCTACACGTTAACACCCTAGTAGTCCCCTGTAATCTTATTAGATCAATTTATAATACAATTATTATAATTATTAATATTAATTAAGTAAAATTGTTGCTTCTAATAAAATCAGTATTAAAAAAACTGTGTTAAACGAGATATAGGAAACACATATATAGGCCATTTAGGCCACGGATTAAACGAGATACAACAAAGTCACTTACTGTAGGAAACATATATGCAGGCCATCTAGTGACTTATTGTAGTCACTTCAACGATAGTGGTGATTATTGGCTAAGTCCTGATATCTATGTAACCTCCTGTAACATGCTAAAACTCATGCTCGCTACAAAGACTCGATTCCATGGTGGTATTTTTAAACGTACACCAGATTACATTGTCCTAAAAAATCTGCATCGAGCTGATGCAAGCATACACTAATACATAGAGTTAATTTGATAACAGCATTCCTGCCTCATAGCAAAGGAAGTGTTGGGTACAGTGTAATGTAGGCTATAGATGCTAATAACTACCATTAAAAATTTCAAGCACCGTTGACTCTTAGGCCATTTAGTGACTTGGAGAGCCCATTTTGATTTCCAAACTTGTGGAACTCAGTTTCTATGGTCTTTGCAATATCTGCACCTTCATGGTCTGTCTCGGGGAAATTAACATGGAAGGATCCCTGCTTGAGTGGTGCAACAGACTCTCTAAGGACAGCTTGTTGCTTGACAAAATTGTAGAGCTCTTGATGGAAAGGATGGTCGAAGGAGAAACAATTGTTAGTATGTCCATTCTCCGAATGCCGAGATGACCCAGAGCCCTCTTTTCTACAAAAATGTGGGAGTGATGCATAATCCATGATCTGCATGCACATTTTCAGGTCAAGTTGTCACCACCAAAGAAATGGAACAAACCACAGATGAACAGATGCAGCTGGAAAAGAACAAGAAATGTTTTGGTCCTTTTGGAGCATAACCATCAGCCATGAACGAGACAGCACAAAGTTTAACCTATGGTTGAAGGGAAGTAGATAACTTTGCAAAGATTACGGAAGGTAGAAGACAACACCACAAGAAGTTGAAATCTAGAAGTAGAAATAAAGGAAATGGAAGTCTATGGTGAGATTTGAATCAAAGAACATGCTTACTTTCAGTAACTCATCTCTCCCACAGCCTTGAAGAACCTGGATTTTCCTCCTTGTCCTTTCTTGCAAAAGAGGCTTGACCACCTGTCAAGAGTTTTACACAAGGACTTTGTCTCAAGATGGAATACCCACACCAACACATCATCCTTTTCTTTATTTTTCCTATGTATTATTTCAAAGTGAGAGTTGTTAAGACGCACAAACCTTCCAACATGCTGAAAATATGTATGGAACATTGACAACATAGTATGTATCTGTCTTCTCTGGATAGTTTAAGTCATCTATTGTAGAGATAACAGTCAAAAGCTGCATCAACAGATAATACAATGTCAATCTTGTGTGCAACATGGATGATTTTTGAAAAGTGGGTAAAAGGTAAAATAAAAAAGAAAACAATAATCTAAACCCATAAGACACAACCTCACTCATCAGAGTATTTGTCATGCAAAGAAGATTTTGTCAGGTCAGAGAACAATAGAGGCTCATGCTATACTAAGGGATACCTTTATCTGGTTAAGTGCTGAGAGCCTTAAACCAGTCATATCCAAAACCTTCACACATGTTCCAATATATTGTCCATACTTCTTTGTTGCGGAAGGCTACAACAAAAGGAAAAAAAATCAGGCTACAGATATATTTTACCTGTTAAGAGGATGAAATTAAACATTCCCAAGTACTCACTAAAACAACACGATCTCTGTATTCATTCATTTGGATGTGTGATTGGACATAGTAATTTACCTACAAAGACAGAGAATCAAACAAGTAAATATCACCGAAACAATAATAATATTACAGAAGGACACACAAAACGCAAATAGCTTTATTTTTTAAGGAAAAGTACAAGGATGCATATAGCTCATACTTTAGAAAGTACATGCCCCTGTGTATATTCATGTTAAAAACCTATAAAAACATATATTATCAAGTGTACCAATATCCATGAATAATGTATAATAAACTTCATGTAAAGTCTCAGTACCAACAAAAAATGATCATTATGCCCATAAATTCATAAACCTGGTGTTCTTTCAGGTCAAGCATATTATACATTTCTTATGTGTAAGAAGCGCATATGTGGCCTGCCTAATAGCTTAAAGCCCAAGCACAAAGTTATATTGATGGTTTCCAGAATTGCATATCAAAACCAATGATACAAAGTTATTGATGCCTAGGAAGATTAAAGACAGAACAAACTATATTATTCTTACGGAAGCTTTGTCAAATGTGCTGAGCCCCAGACCAACAGCAATGACAGGAAGACCCTGGAATAAATTAATAGGACAATGAGATAAAATAATACGTGGGAAATTAAAGATTAAGGACCATGAGGGAGCAAAAGTTAATAAACTTTTGCAGCCAAAAGAAAAAAGATTCAAGTGGCCAGCCTTTCTTGTACAAGGTGGCTGTGGCATGATAATTCTATGTCATAAGTAGGACTACCTCTTTTGAGTAACCTGACAACCCCATAAGCTGAGAATCTCGCACTGCTCTGTACAAATCAGTAGGGATGATTGGTTTCTGCACACAGCAAATAAATGCTTCGTCACCACATTAAGAATAGTCACTTTTCCAGCATGGTTCAAGTATCAATGTCTCGATAAATTACGCCAGAAATGCATGAATCTTAAGAAGGAAAATGGAAATTAAAAAACTTCCATAATTTATACGTCTTAACTTTAATGCACTTTCCCTACCAGCGAATGATAGATTTCTTTGTAATGAATAATTTCCATTCTGCCTTGTTACTCAATCAGTTTGGTCTAATACAAATGCACTGACCATTTAATGAATAATCATTGATCATGAATATGCGCTCTTTGAATGCAACTGACAGCAGCATAATTGTCCAAGAAATAATTAATTCATCAAGGCTTTAATAGTTTCAGGTTTTTAAATGAAACAATTTTAAATGCAACGTTTCACAAAACATATCAGACAGACAGGCATCAAACAGAGAAATCACGTCATTGGTCAGAAGATACCATGTTTATCTGGTAATTTCTTATTGATAAAACTCACCGCCAATATATTGTCAATTTCACTTTGGATCCTCCATTGTAAACAGTCAATCAGCTGGAACAGTTTAGGCATTGTTAGCGAAACATACTAAGCCAAAGATAAACAACAGCTTGAGATTAAAACCTGAAACAGTATAACCATTATTAAGTAAGCTTGACGAATCTAACCATTTTATGGGCTTTTCCAACATTCAAGTCCCTAGCTTTAAGAAAACGCATGAATGTCTCATCTGGATATCCCTGGTGCACATTCTGAAAATAAAAAGGCACTATTTGACTTTTGAGTTGCATTTCATTTATGTAAATCATCAGAAGAAAAAGGGACACAATTATCCTATTCAATTCGAGAATTCCAAGGAAAACAAAAATAATCCTCAAAACCATGCTATATTTTCTCATAACTTTAGCTTGGCCAACGCCATCTCTCTGATTTTCCTTTTGCTTTCTTTTTCTCTACCCGTTTTTTCTTTCGGTTAGGATCCTTTGCCTCTCTCACGGATGCAATAAAAGACATTCTTCAGCTGATTAGTTGAAAAAACTTTGAAAGTACAATCCCCTCCCCCTTCCTTCCCCAATACGCAAAGAAAGGACTTTGTAATGCATTGTCAAGAATAGAAACAATACAAATTTATAAATAAACCCAATTCTAGACATGTATTTATAAAAAAACCCAAGCACTATTTAAACATAGAAACACACCCAAAATCAATCCCAAAGTCAACTTTTTGGGTGTGTTTATAAATGAGTTTTGAGTGTGTAATGATGGGTTTTGGGTGTGTTTATATGTTTAAATAGTACTTGGGTTTTTTTATAATTTCAACCCCCATTTTGGGTTTTTTTATATGCAGCACGGTTCAGTTAAATTAACTTGTCAATCACCCTTGAGTTTCACTAAAACACCCAAAATGGAGGTTGAAATTATAAAAAAACCCAACACCCAAAACACTTTATAAACACACCCAAAACCCATCATTACACACACCCAAAACCCATTTATAAAGACACCCAAAAAGTTGACTTTGGGGTTGATTTTGGAGTGTGTTTCTATGTTTAAATAGTGCTTGGGTTTTTTTATAAATACATGTCTAGGATTGGGTTTATTTATAAATTTGTATAAAATAAAATAGGTTCATCAATTCAGAGCATTAACCTGATACTATATGTGCACAAAGATTTTAACTTTACTATCCAATACCAAGATCACAGAAAACACTAATACTTTCCTCTCACTAAAAGCAAGACATGACGTTTCCTCCCCCCAAAATGCAAACAGGATCAAGTTGATTACATAATAATCAACAAGATCAAGTATTTCCTTCCCTCCTCATAGCAGATGAACTTCCTTGGTAATTAATCTAATTTCACAAATGGATTTACCCAGCTCAAAAAAGAAAAAATAACAAAAATGCATGACATCAGAGACTCAGATCAAATCCACAAAACTGATATATAATCTAAACAGTACGTTTTTTTCTAGAAAAAACTTGAGGTTTCCAAAAGTAAGCTAAATAATTTAACTGTCGTCAGTTGAGTAAAGGATTTTGTGTTCTAATGTTGCAGATCATTAAAGTAACAAAATTTAAGAACTCCAAAGTTTTCGTTGTTCAATCTTTTTCTCAGCATTCAAACACAAAACAGATCGAGAAAACTTAAAGAGACACTGCCTAACCTCAAATGTATTCTTCAATGGCTCATCAACTGTAAATTCAAAGAAAACAAAAGGAAAAGAGGAAATATTAGCAAATATAGATCAAATAAGAGGATCAGACATGTTTCAAGTGGATTTAAAGCTCACCTTCTTCCATTAACAACTGAAACTGCTTGATCGCCTCCTTATTGGCAATACCCATTTTCTCTTCCTGTTCCTTTACAGTGATCGAAACAATAAGACCGCAAATTTAGCTGAACAATATGAAAAAATACAAAACTGGGTTTGCACCAACTTTCACTCTGATCCTCTCTCTCTCTCTCTCTCTCTCTCTCTCTCTCCCTCCTCGCTTTTCAGTGCTTTAGATTACAAAACTTGAACTGATTCACCAAAATCTAGGGAGAAAGAAAGAGAGAAGTTTAAAGGTAGAGAAAACTTTGGAGAGATATAGAGAGAGGGGTGGGGTGTCCCTGTCAAAACTCTGGTGCTTTTCTGAGCACCTTAACTATGATTGAAGCTTTTTAAAGGCATTTGTTAAATATTTATATTATTTTCTTTCATAAAATGAGTGGTTAAAAATAGAAAGAATGTGAAAAATAAGCATGTCTAAACCAACGAGAGTGGTTTCGTCCAAAAAAAAAAAAAAAAAAACCAACGAGAGTGGTTGTTGGTCTCTTCATTTTCAAACCTGTTTTTTTTTTTTTTTCTAGACTTTTTTGTTTCTTTTGATGGCATGTGAAATCTGTCGATTTGATCGAATGGTCAAGTTCAGGTTGGTTTGGAACTCACATTTTTATCAATAAAGTGAATTCATAATAATCTTTGTGTTTAAACGAAAATGCGACTTTTGACCAAAATAAAAACAAAAAATGTGACTGTTAGTACCAAATTTTATAATTTTTACCGGTAGCTGGCTACATAGAAGAATTCATGAACGTTGTCGACGGGATCTAATATGGTGGAAATTTGCAGATAAGATGTCTCAAGTTCAAATTCCTATGACATTTTGGTTGTGTGTGAGAGAAATCCTTATTCTTTGTAGTTTGGACTATCGCTTATATTTTTTTAAAAAAATTAATAAAGAAGAATCCATTATATTAAAAAAAGATAAGGTTGAACCAAAAATGGGTTGATAACATAAATCATCAAGCAACAACTTCCTTTTTGTCATAAATTTCATTGATGAATTAAGGCAAAACAAAGTGCCAAGTAGTTGGTGCTGGTAGTAGGTTGATAAAGCCAAAAGGTTTTAGACAGATCGTGTATCTACTAACATCATGCTAACAGCTTAACTCGTTGACCGTCCTAACAAACAAAGATCATCTTCTTTCCCTTCATAAAATCTTACTATTTGTAAAAATTGGAGGATTTAAATTCGTAAATATAAATAAGATGTAAGATAATTCATAATGTCGTAGAATTTTATACATATGTGTGTTATCTTTTAAAGATATTTTTCCATGATTTCCCCATGAAATGGTAAAATCGGAAACGTAATTGATGGAGGGACGTGCGGCGACAATTCAAGACAGAAAGAAAAAGTCATAATAAAGACTTAAATTTGACAAAATTCGATTTGAATCCAAGAAACTTCTCACCCATTCCAGCCCATCTCAAAATTAAAATTTCCATTTTTAACCGGCATGTGTGTGTTTTGGGGTGAATATATTTTCATGCTCCAATAATTAATCCATAATAATTGGGTTATGGTGGTGGACCATGTGCATCACATCTTTGAGAAGAAGAAAAAAAACCCTAATTCATTTATCTTAGGCTCAATAAGAAAAAAAAACACACCATGAACAGACGTGAATTATATCTAGTTGGTTAGTATAAATGTGCACATTTATACCTAAATTTGAACTCCTCTTATCGTATGCCGGATAAATATATGGTAATTTAAAGTATTATTTATATTTATGAATAATTTTAAATTCAGATACACGTGTGATAAGTGGTTGACCCTTTTAGTCATCTCTTAATCTCTCAATATATGAAATCCAAAATAGTGGTCATCTGATAATTAACATATTGTTGCATACTTAGTTATCTAATTATTGAAATCCAACATGTGCACACATGCAAAGCTGGTAAGATACTTTAGTCTCTTTGACCAAGTAGCCATGTGAGAGAGAGAGAGAGAGAGAGAGAGAGAGAGAGAGAGAGAGAGAGTTGTAGTACATGAAAGAGGACTAGGACTCTGTTGTTGCCTCTCTTGGTGGATTGGTTGGTAAGTAAGTATTTTATTAAATTAAATTAACATCAAGGTTGAAAATGCTGCTATTTTTTGACCAATCCCTCTAAATCCATTTATTTGTAAAGATTTCAACATTTTAAACCATTAGCTGGAGAGCTCAATTTTTCTTTTTTCCTTTTTTGGTATTTATATTTTTTTGTTTCATTTTTAAATCTCTTTTACATTTATTTAAAAATAATAATTATTGGCGACATGTTTAAATCTCAAACATGGTGAGCCATGATTCAACACGGAATAGATGCTGAATTTTGTAGCTTATCCCATAAATTATTTTATAGGTAGCCCAATTTTTCTACTTGTCAATTTTCAGACAAATTCCCATGGTCCCAAACTTTTTTTTTTTTTTTTTACTTTTTGTCTTTTTAAAATGTAATATTGGTCCCCATGACTTTGAAATATCATTATTTGTTGTTTTTATAAATTATTGGTAAAGCTTTCTAGGCATAAATGTTGCATAGATCTTGTTCATGTCAACAATGTATAATGTATAGCTTTCTACAAATACGTGCATTTTAGTTTAAAGTTTACCAAAAACAAATGTGAATTTGCTACAACGTATAGCTTTCTTCATGAAATTATAGCTACAATGGAAACACCTTCCAATTTATTTGGATTTTCTTATAGACAGACACTTGGTAGCTTGGACAACTGAAGTGAGACCTCATGAAGCCCAACATTTTACCATCATAACTGGAGAGGCCCAACAAGCACTAGGATTTCCTTTGTACATCCATCAAAATTCAGTTTCACAAAATCAATATTAGTGTGTGTGTGCGCGCGCGGTGTTTGGAGGAGGAACAGGTCCTCAGCTGGTTTCCATTTTCCTCTCTCCCTGCCTCATTTCATGGCTCTGGCTCGGCTTGGACTGGAACGGAGTTGAGTTTAAGCGAGTTCTTCTGAGTTGACTTTTTGATAAATGTACAACCTATACATAATTTGGGCAGATAATCACAAACTTTCAATAGCTAGTTTGTTACAATACCTATGCATGGTCACATGAAATATGAAATACCAAATAGGTTTTAGTTGTTTTACCACAACATTATAACTGTAAATATACTATTATTATCATATCAAAGATAGAAACTGGATCCACATTTTGGAAACAGCATCAACATATGACCTGCAATACAAATTTGTGTTTCATAACACCAAACATTTAACATATGATCATTATCAACATTAAAAGAAAACCCTAAATTCCACATAAATCAACATTTCAGAAGCTCTACATCTTTCTCAACAAAATGGAAACGGCATTTCAGTTCAGGAAGTAATTAAAAGAAATCGAATTCCAGATAATTGTTTTGGTCCGGATGAGAAGCAGCAACAGTAGCTTTATCACTAGTTGAGACTGTGGGCGCTGAAATCCGGTCAAACTCGACTGGTTTTGGAATATCAGGCGGGCTTGCACATCGAATCAATGCCCAGTTAACACCTTCAAAGAAGGGATGCTGTTTAATCTCTGTTGCTCCTCGCTTATATGCCAGCCTTTGCTGTGGTTCTTTCACTAGTAGGCCCCTTATCAGATCCTTTGCTGAAAAGCTAACCACTGGTGTCTCTGGAAATCTCAATGGCTGACCCACCACGTTGAACAGGGTGGCTCGATTCCCTGATCCCTTGAAAGGAGTCTTACCAAACAACAGCTCATACAGAAAGATCCCAAAAGTCCACCAATCAACAGCACTGCCATGCCCTTCACCTTTGATAATTTCTGGTGCCAAATACTCATGGGTCCCAACGAATGACATCGAGCGAGCATTGGTTGGCTCAGCCATAAGTTCTGGTAATGGTCTGACTTGGTTTCCGATTTCATTCTTGGGTTTCCGGTCTTTCTTGGATTTGCTTGAAAAGAAACGAGGGGAGAAACATGTTGTAGGCACCACACAAGATGGCTGAATACAAGAGGGCTCAATGCAGGCGGGTTGCACACAATAAGCTGAGTTCCTTCGAAAAGGTTCAGACTCAGGAGCTGAAGATTTGACAAGGGTTGGGCTGACAGCACAGCGCAGGGAAAGGTCAAAGTCGGAAAGCATTATGTGCCCATCATCTCTCACAAGGACATTTTCTGGCTTGAGGTCACGATAAACAATCCCGAGCATGTGAAGATATTCCAGCGCAAGGAGAACTTCTGCTACATAGAACCTGCATATTCGAGGACAAATATAACACTAACGACCGTCAAAGTCAAATAACAGCACAAGAGAGCAAGATTGTTTCTTTGCTATGAAATGATACAGGATTGAATGTTGTAACTGAGAAAAAAATAAACATGCTTGGGATTTCGTATTCATTCTACAACTACTAAAAGGCAAAACTGGTGGTTTTATGTTAAAGAAGGTCTACATCACAATAGCAGGAAGCAAACCATGATTGAACTGAGTGTAGTAGATCCCAGCAAAAATTTCTTCACATTATAGCGATTTTGTTTGAGTTACAATTATAGGTATTAAATGTGTCTATGCATACTTTAGCAAAAACCGTATGATTGAGTACAGATCATTCAATAGCAAGAGAATAAACACCATTTATGACACATCATGAATCTTATTGGTTTCCACCTAACAATGACATAGCAATAAACCAACGAAGCAGGGTCACAAAAGAAAGTCAAAACAAAAATAAAGAAATATATAAACCACGCATGCTTAAACTGACAATAGCAAACAAAATCATTTGAATATGGACAGCATACATACTTCACTGCTTGTTCAGTAAAATGCTTTCCTGGTTGCCTCTGCCTAAGTGTGTGCAAGTCGCCTCCAGGGCAGAACTCCATCACCAGACAAGAATACTTCTCTGTCTCAAAGTGGGTATATAGGGTTGGAAGGAAGGGATGGTCTAAGCATTGAAGTATTTCTCTCTCAGTCTGAGCCCGAAGAAGTTTTTTACGGTTAGCTAAAGATGCTTTGTCCATGACCTTCATTGCAAAATAACATTTTGTCCCACTCAACTCTGAAAGATAAACACTTCCAATATCCCCACAGCCCAACTTCTTCAAAAGTCTGAAATGGCCCAAACCAAAAACACCATCCCTTGCTCGGACTGCCTGTATGGCTTCCCAATGTATGTCATTCGCCTTGTGAGGTTTGTTGATAGCGCTACTTAAGCTGCTACAAGTACTCTCGTCACTCACGTCACTGCTTGTGCTACCTCTACAAATACTGCTCTTCCCACTCTCAACAAAATCAGCTCGATCACTAATTTTGGCACTTCCACTAGTCTTGGCAAGACTGCTGGTCCCATCACTGACTTTCGCTGGAGCTGAGCTAACTCCATTTTCTGATATTTTCTTTTCTTGATCACCACCTTCCAGCAAATTCCTGGTGTCACTCACCGCAGGACACACATCAGCTGGCACCTGTTTTGCATCACCAAGTGATAAAGTTGAACCTAACTGGTCAGCTAAAGATTTGGTAGACTCCTTCAAATAAGGGATCTTGCAGTTCTTCTCTTCGGTGGTTTGTGCAGAAACCTCCTTAGATGCAGTTTGTTGCACATGCCTAGGCAGTTTTTTTGGAGTAACTGGCTCTGATTTGCTTGTCTTCGTGATCTGTAAAGGTGAAGGTCTACGAAAATTTCCTTCTGTTGTCTGACTTCCAATTAATTTCCTCTGACTTTCTGGGGAAGTTCTGGCACCAGATTTTGAGGCCATCGACATAAATTACACTTGCTAAAACAGATCAAATTGAACAAACCCATCACTCACCAAATGTTCCCCTCCGTTGACACTCCCACTTATGTTCATCTTCACGTCCATCAATTGCAAGACAATTTCTACAAACAAACAAAGAGTTCACCACTATGCAACAGAGAAATAATACAGTAGAAGGAACATTTTCCAGTCAAACTATAAAATTATACACATCTAGCGACAACATTTCAGCCAGACATCAGCATCAACATGAGAGACATGCAGCATCAACATGATCCAGTAGATCACCGTTTAATATTTCACATACAATTATCAGAAACAATAACAACCAGCATAGAGAAAATCAAGAAATGGGCATAAAAGCACAGAGTTGCATGCAACCCAGAAGTATCTAACTATGAGATAATCTAAAAGACTCAACAAGTGATAGGTCAAAAGTAAATCCAAGTATAAGAGTCACAGTAATCTACCTCAAAATGCCAATCCTTTTCCCATGAAAGCACAAACTTTCTACAGAAAAATCCCATGGATCAAAGAGGCATGGGAACTAAGAAAAAATCAACTGAATGTAGTTTTTGTGCGCCTCTCAATACATACAATAGCATATAGCAAAAGATAAGAACCAAAGTAAAGAGATTCATACAGATCTCAAACAGGGACCTAACACTTTGGATCCAAAAGAAAAGACCCACAGAGACGCAGATGCTTAAAAACAAGATAGAGTGCATAGAGAAGCAAAAAACCACCAAGCAAATCACAGGACCAGTTAAAAGTGAATAGAAAAGGAAGCCCAAAAAAGGTACCTGGGCTTGAGAGAGAGAGAGAGAGAGAGAGAGCGAGAGAGAGAGCGTCCTCACAAAAATCAGACCTTTGATAGGCTTTGCTTTGGTTTGCTTTAGCAGAGTGGAAAAGAAAGAAAGAAAGAAAAGAGAGCACTCACTACAACTGTTGAGAGAGATAAAGAGGGAGAGCAATGTGTTGTGCGAGAGCTCCCTTTCCTAAAATGTGTGGAGAGAGAGACAGAGAGAGAGAAAAAGAAAGAAAAAGCTTTCAGTGAGTTTTAGATTAGAAAGACTGAGAAAGAGTTGGGTGTCTCTCATGTCCCTGTGGGCTACTACCATGTACCATAACCATCCATGTATTCAGACTTTGAGTCTTTGACAGAGAGAGAATTGGGTCAAAGCCAAACTGCTAAAGTTAGCCTTTTTTTTTGTTAATTATTATTTTCTTCTTCTTTTTTATTTGGGTTCAATTATTTCAATGTATTTTGTCCCAAATACAAGTGTCTGAATCAATATGTATAATGGGCCAAGGCTCCACCCTGTCCCTCATGCTTTGGGAGTTTTTTTCTTTGGAGACAACATGGGATATTCATTGATGAACATGGCAATTACAGAAAATTGCTGATAAACAAACCCTATTGCCTTCATGCTTTGGGAGTTTTGATCATCATATTTCTTTATTTTTTTAAGGCTTTGAAACTTTGGGAAATGACCAATTAACCAGGCATGTCCCCTCTCCCTTCCCTTCTGCCACTTTAAAATAAGTTGTTTTTGTAGTTTTGGTTGTTGAGACAGGAAAATGGTTAATAGTCCATAAGAATGCCAGTTGATGATGAGGTCATGATCCAATCGGATGGTCAGGGATTGATTATTGTCATGTTGGAAATTTGGAGAGGTGGGCAATCAACTGACCAAATTCTATGGACAGTGCTTCTCTATGCACATAAACAATACTTTTTATTGGCAGTTTTTCTTCTAAAAACATTACAACTTTTTATAAGTTTGACCACGAAACATGGGTCTAGATTTAAAAATCTCAATCACAAAACTAACGATCCACTTAAAAACTTGTTGGGTACAAGAAGGAAGGAAAAAAAAAAAAACCTCTCTCGAAAGTTACTTTCTTTCTCATTCTTGCTAAACAAAAATTTAATAATGAGACAGCGATATATTATATCTCGTCTTCCATACATATCATTATTGATTAGGTGATGAGGTAAAGGTGATAAGGTGATTGTGAGAGCATGTTGTGCATAGTACATACCTTACTAAATGCTTTCTCCTTAAGAAGAGGAATGAGTCAAGAACAACATTTGACATCTCTAAAAAAAAAAAAAAAAAAAAAATCCAAAAAAAACCTCAACCGACCAAAAGCATAAATAAAAAAAATCACGCATGGTGGTGAAAAAGAACTTTATTGTTGACGAATGAAACATCAAATCACGTCTTTGGAGCCTTCAAATGATCCATGGTTTGATCATTTTTCATTTTCCATTAATTATTTTGATTTGAGATGTAACAATATCCTTGCGTATTTCCAACTTGGGATCCCGGAACGTATTTTGATAAACGTTGTAAGGTTGCATTTAGAATTTCCAAATGCTGTCCTCAAACTCTCTATTTTCTTACCAAAGTTTGGTTAATTGGAAGTCATATTTTATATCGAGTTTTTGTAAGCAATGTTTTAAATTTATCAAACAATGGCAGCTCCTCTATTTCCTTCACCAAGACATTTATAAATAAGTTTTTAAGTTAAGGAATAGTTATATATTTCTAATCTCAAACGTTGGATTGCATATAAGAGACTATCAATACATCTAATTAATGCAATATAACGCCAAAATTAAAAGCATATAACTAATTATTAACATAAAATACTTATTCAAAAATCACTCCTCCACCACCTATTTCAAAACTAGAGTAAGAAACACTAAATCCGAGTGAAGAGTATAACATTCCAGCAAAACAAACAGGCCCCTTCTTTATAAACCTCACACACATTTGTCAGTTTTTAGGGTTAGGGTTAGGGTTTTACCACACAGAGGCTGAAAATGGAGGCTGAGAGAAAGCTATCGGCAGAGGCTGGGTCCATACTCCAGGAAGGCATAGGATTGGTTCTGTCTCGGTGGTCAGCGCTCCAATTGGCCGTTGAGAACGAGTGGGGTGGCCGTGACTCGCGCCTGAAAGCGGAGCAACTCATCACCGATATCTTCTCCTGGTTCAATCACTCCAAAGGTACTTAATTCACTCAGCTCCACTCCTTCGACGCATCAAAATATTCGTTTTTTCTGGAAAAAGAGCTTGAGATTTGATATGCTGCTTCTTTTTTAGGGGATTCTTATCCCAAAATTTGTATTTTAAAATTTGTTCGAATTTAATCGAGGTCTTTCAGTGTAATGAATTTTGTGATGCTTGTGCTTCTGAGAATGGAATTAGGATTCTATTGGGAATTTATCTGTGAAAGTAAGAACCTTTATCACCATAATTGCCAATTGTATGCTGGTTCTTCTTTTTGCTTGTAGTTTTGAGTGTTTAATTCAATTTGGTGAGGTTTGCTCTCTCTTATAGAAAAGCTCCTATTTTTGGACTGTTTCTGTGTGGAAATGTGGCGGTCTATTATTACTAGGAACATGATACGATTATACTCAGTAAAATTCGTAGCAGTTTTTAAATATGGAAATTATAAATGGAACTGTTAATTTTCTTTGATGTTAAAATGAGAATATCTGTTGTTCTAACCGAGCAAAATCATTAACTAATGTTGTGAATTTTGCACCTGTGGGTTTTCTCCTAACTGTGTGTGCGTTCTCCCCAGAGCCTCTTTACATAGATGATTTAGAAGATATGCTGAATGAAGCTATGCTTTCTCTCAACACTATGACAGAGGATGGCAGCATTGAGGAGGTAAGCATTTCAACACTTAATAATATCTTAATAGATTATACGAGAGACTTAATATGCTATGCTTGTGGTGGGAAACTCAAAATTTATTGCTTGCTCCATAGATTGTGTGACTCAAAGTGGGCAACCATTACAAATGTTTGTGATGTGTGTGTCTCAGACCACCTGGCCGACTATTTGACTTTTAGAAATAAGATCTTTTAGCATCAAGTATATTTCAGTTGGCAGCTGATTCTCAGCCGCATCTCCAGTCATTAGAGGCACTGCTCACTTGTTTCATTAGATAGACTATTCATGGATCATTTCATGTGTTCATTATTGTTTTTATAAACTAGTTGATATTACGGATGCAGTTTTTACTTATGGCTTCTATCTTTATGATGTTTGCACAGGTTGCTGAAAAGTTAATGATTATGCATGAAGAATGTTTAGACTGTAATTTCAAGTCTATTGAAAGCCTAAGGGAAGCCAATCATCGAAGAGTTGCTGTTCCTCATGTTAGAGAGGTAAGTTCAATCCCTCAACCTAAAAGTTTTTACTAATTATTAACATAAGTTTCTCATATGCCCTGTTAACACTTTTGTCATGTGTTGGAAAGAACTCCTTTTGGATGTTCTTGTGAGAGATCTTTTTGACTGCACAAGAATGGTGGAGAACCTTTCTTGCTCATATGGGTTCTTTAAAGTCATGAGTGGCGGAGGGAGGATGATAAGTTGAAATGATATGCCTTACTGCTATCTCTTCATTTCTGTTTGTTACTCATGCCAGGTTGCAAATGATGACGACGATAGTGATGAAGAAAATGATGATAGAGATCATTGCATGGGAAATGATGATTCCTCAAACATGATGATGGTGGACACACCGGAGTCTCATTCAAATGTAAATGTTGTAAGCATGTCAGACTGTGAGCCAAAGCCCAAGCTGGCTGCCGAAGCAGAAGATGGATGGGAAGTAGTTGGACCAAGACGACATAAGGGTAGAAGGAATTAGGTTGAACCCTAAGTATATGCAATTCCCCCTTCCCTCAACATTTGTCATTTTTTTATCCCCTCTCAAATGGAATAGTATATGTATACCATGTTTTTGTACCATGTTTTGCTAAGTTCCTTGACAGAGTTTGAAGTCAACTCACCTAAATAAGAAAAGAAAAAAACCGATTAATATTACAAGAAAAGGGTCGCTGCATTTTCAATATTCGAGCATAGTACTAAAATGGAAATCTCTCCCCCAAGGCTAGAAAAGAAGCATGGAAATGCAGACATTTTATGATTTGATAATGTATCACTGTCGCTCGTGGCTGCGTTTCTCTATTGCACAGATGATGGTGTGGTGGCAGTGAAGGAAGCGTAGGAAGTTTGAACTTCACTCAAAAGAAACATCCATAATTGAAAGGCTTCGGTCATTGAAATTTTGTGTTTTAGTGTGCTTAGTTAAAAAGTGAAGAGCAAAGAAACATGTCATTAATGCAAACAGTTGGAAGATGGAACAAATTGGCAGCTAATCGTGCTCTCCAAACAGGAAACTGTCTGGGAATGTTTTACAAAACATACCCATCAAATAAATTTGATGGTTCCCCTCTTTCTCAGACATGCACACAGCAGCTCACTTATTGCTATAATAATCCTTTTCACAAACTTCAGAAAGCATGTTTTTTTTTGGGTCATTCATAAAGCATGGCTATGAGGACATCTACTCGATAGTATTCTCAAGCCTCCAAAAAGAAAATAATCTGAATCAATTATAATTGCGTTAAATAAATAGACTCAATTTCTTTTTCAGCGGTTTAAAAAAACTTACAAGGCTATAAAACCAAGTAGATTAGTGTAATTTTCTCTATTGATTTCCCCGTTTAGCAGAACACTATCAAGATCATATGCGGTAACATACGATGACTAACAGAGACCTTGTCTGATTCATGAGGGCTGGGCTAGCAGTGCAGCCCTGCTGTTGCATTGCACCATGTCCTTCCATAGTTGGTAAATTCATTCTTTGTTTCTACCCAAAAAAGCAACCACACCTGGAATAAACTCAACAGAGAAGATTGAAAAAAAAAACTGACCATCTTACTAAAAATTATCAATTTTGCATCTCATACTGGAATGCGGACTCACGATCTCTCAATAAACATACATCGTATAATTAATCAGGTGTTCTACTGTTCTCTCTTGCTTCATTTCCTTTCTACAAAAAAAAAAAAAAAAAAAAACAACAACAGAGCATCAAGAAAGATCGGAAATAACACGATCGCACTTCTCTTCCAATATCTTCACAGCTTCAGTAACTAACACTTCGGGAGGAAATACCCCACTTGATTCAATAGTAACTGTGTGCATGAGAGAGAGAAAGAGTTAGAACTCTTGAAAACATTCATACGAACAAATAGTGCTGTATTGAAACTTATTTTTCCTATATAAACTCTACAAGAGACTCCAATTATATCATCAACCATTGATATCGAAGAAGACACCGTAAGGTCGTAACTGACAATGATCCAAAATTCCAACTTCTAGAGGCTCGTACACCACCATGTGTAGGTAATATCCAACTCATATATAAGCCAGTGGGGGTAACCTATCCCATTTTAGTCTAATGTACAAATCAAAGAGCAGCTCAGAATTATCTAATTAATGTGGTATTGACCATCAGATATCTCAAGTCTCCGAGACCAGCTTTAACTGGAAAAAATAAATTCAGGCAGTCTAGTTTCTATGTTTTGACTCCTGAGCAAGTGATTTTTACAAATAAAAGAATTGAAACAGAAATTTCATACATTTGTGATGAAGACTAAAGCTCCATTTCTGGGACGCTTACAATAACGAGAAACTACAAGAAATTCATAATTCCAACTTTGATTACAGAGGAAATTACTTACAAATGAAATGATCCTTCTTACGCCGTAACGATATTGCATTCTCCCATCCCTTCCCTTCTCTGATGCATTCCCTGCACAATGTGCAAGCTCGTGGTCTGGCTACAGTAGCCCTCTTTTTACCTGCTAACCAGTCAAATCATCAATCAAGCCACTCCAGAAAATGACAAACAAGGCAAACAATTTGTGCAAGTGCAAATATAACAATAGTTTTGAAACTCATATATTGGGACAAACCTATAGCATTGCATCCTTTTAAAACTAATTCTTTGTTGTCAGTCTAGTATCTAAAGCAGAGGGAGAATAAATGCTAAAGAAAGATCCTTTACCTTTGCCAATATCTTCAATATCAAATACTTTAACTGGGCATATTGCCACAAGTTTCTCAGCCAGCTGATCTTCAATATCTTCCAATAGTACAATCTAACAAGAAATAAAAAAAAATTCGGATTACTTCTAAACAATCTTCAGGGTGTTAGAAGCAATCACCCAAAACCACATCCCCTTACCTCAGGAAGCATCTTATACCAAACAGGGGTAACTGGGGACCATTTTGAATGTGTTTTACCAATGCCCTTCACAGCATGTGCTTCCAGTTCAATTTCCTAAGAAGTAATAAACTTAATGTCATTTAAAACAAATGCAAAAGAACAGTAAGCATTACTGACTACTATAAAGAATAACTATGGAAATTGCTAAGATAGTAGTTGGCAATGATGCAAAATACTGGACTAGCAATCTCCACTTATGCTAAGGACTAAGAAAAAACTCCATCTTATTATTTTCCTGGTGAATCTCCAGCAATAAGTTATTACCCAAACACCATTTACTTGAAAAGAGCAAGTGATATGAGAAGTGTAAACCAAGATATATTTTTTCTGAATAATTTACAGTTACATTTTATTGAAATAATATTTGGAGTCAGTTGATCCAGCTATCAATATCTGAGACTCTGCTTACGTTGCAAAGACAAAAGTGTAACACCATGATTTTTGAGGAATGACCAGAATTATACAAAACAAATAAAAGGTTTACCTGACCAGGGCCCAGTCGAGCAATAAGAATATCTCCAAGTGTGGGGGCGATTGGATTGCCGGAAAATTCTGGCAAGGAATCCTGGCTGCAAGTAAATGATGTATACGTTTTTGGTTTTGAGGATGAACCTGTCTTTGAATCTTGTGATTCCAAAGGAAACTCACTCCCATTTGGCAACCATATCAATTCTTTTGATTTTACTGCATAAAATGTTGTAAAATCATCATCACAAGAAAAAAAAATTCCTTCCAATAATTTTGTAGAAAGAGAGGTTTTAAACTTGTTGATATTCTTCACAACAACTAAAAAATCACAAGTGAAAATAATACCTGAAAGACGTTGCCCACTTCGTTCACAGCGAACATGGAGCTTAAAAACAATGGTGTTCTTTTCACTTGCCGTATTATTTTCTAAAAAGTAAAATATGTCACAGGAAAAAACTCAATAACTCAAAGCTGTAGAGGAAATAAACAAAGAGAAACCTAAATTATATAATAAAAATGCAAATACCAAACCATAGTACCTGCATATTCAAATAATCTAGGGTCGGCTTTGATCGGAATGAGACCCAACCTGTGGGCAAGTACTTCATCTTGGATTACTGATGTGTTGTTTGCAATAAGAACTTTTTCAATAGCCATTGTGGGAACCTACACTTGTATAGTAAAAAAAGTTTGGGATCATCATTGATAAGCAAAACTGCCAACTGAATAGCGATTCCCATAAACACATGATCCAAGAGATAGTACAAACTAAGGGAAGCAGATACAAAACTTCCATCTATGGTCAAAATGGTTTTAATATATTATAAAGGGAAAGAAATGAATAGCATACGATTTCGAAATTTCTTTCACAACTAAAATAATTAGTCAGTGAAATGAAGAGATATTATATATGTGTGTCTGTGTGTGTGTATTTATAGATATATATTTCAGAAGATTAACTCATGACAATAGAAGGACCTGATTGACATAATTTTTTCCCCTGGAAACAGTGACATCAACTTGTTAAACCTGAGAAATTAACCATGCAGTCACTCAACCTTCACAGAACTAAAAGGTTGACTACAAAAAAGCTGAAGTATGGAGACAAGTTCCTTTTGCTTCATATCCAATGCATGATGATACTTAAACAATGATCACTAAGTCACAGAGCGTGAGAAAGCAAGTACATAAGAACTCCATATAACTAGAAGACGATACTTAAGCCATGAAGAAGGTATATTTTAATAGAACTAGTATATGAACTCCAATAAATATTAATCATTGCAAGCATATTTTTATCACCCATACTCAAGTATTCATGAATTTTAATATTTCAAACCTCAGATATGAGGATTCTCCGGAATGCATTGGCAAGTGCTGGATCAATGCCGATCATATCAAACTCCATTTCATCCTCTGTAAGACGAATAACTTCAACTCTAAAGTTGTCACAGAAGTTATCCAAAAAACTATTTTCAACTCTCATTGATGAATAAGCACCAGAATACTGAAAGGTATCAGTCTGCAAACACCGAAATTTAAGACATGTAAGAAGTATACGAAGAGATGAAACTGCATGAATGCATTTCCTAAATATTGAGAAAAATGAAAGAGAGTGATAACTAATATTGCTGTATGCAGGGCTATGCCACTTAGGCAGATTTCTGTCTTTGGTTCTCCATTCCCACGTAATTTTTCCGAAGAAAAGCCCTTGATCCACAAAACTATATTTTATTCATTTTAAAATTTACACTTTGAAGCATGAATAATAGTACCCAGCAACAAATACATGCATACACATCTATGAATAAACATGAATCGAGCTTATGTTTTCTGGTAACTCAATTAGATAACAACTCCAAAGGACAAAAAAAAACCTTGACTTTCCTACCTTTCCTTAGCAACCAAGCATGACCATCAACAAAACTAACCAACCACAGAACCCAAATTTTGACTCAACGGTTACATAAACCTAAGAGAACCCAAAAGCACCTAATAGAACACAAAAGCAGCCATAAACCAATAATGGATATCTTTAAATTTTGAAAAAGCAAAAAAACAAGAGCATCAATCAACCCAACCAACCAAAAAAATAAACAGTTCTTCTCAAGACTATAAACGAATTCCAAAAAAAAAAAGAAAGAAAATAAGGTGAACAGTGAAAAAAGGGGTAGAAAAACTGTACATGAATGGGAGCATCAGCCTTGCAATCGACGCGCGTCCTCTGGAATTCAATGTTTGAAGGTAGTCGCCCCATCGGCACATCTGAGAGATTCTCTATAAATTCCAATGTAGCGTTCTCTTTTACAGAGTCTGCTCCTTCAGACTCTGAACTCGACATTGTATCTTCGTTATCGGACGACATGGTTCCTTCTTTCACTTCTTCAGCAGCCGTCTTCGTCACCGCCAATCTCTCTCTCTCTCTCTCTCTCTCTCTGTTATTGATATTAAAGTCAGGGTTTTGAGGGTTTAGTGGAAGAGAGTAGCAAAATTTGGGCTCAGGGTTTTACGGACAAGAAGAGGCAGATGGACCTCCGATTATTAATCGGAATTTGGAATTTGGGTTCAACTAGGCCCTTTAGAATTCACACGAATAAAGTGGTTCACGTCGAAGATTTACCAAATGGGGATTGCTAGTAACCTTCTCCAACCTTTCTTTTTTCTTCTTATACAAGTGTCAATTTCTTTACACTTAAAACAATGTCATTAATACATCATACAAACTAGTTTTTGTTTTCCAAGTTTACCCTTATTAAATGTATTAATTTTTTTTTAATAACAAACTAATTTTTTTTTACAACTTTCTTACCACCTTGTTAAAAAAATAAAATAAGAAAATAAAAACTAATTTTTTTTTCTAAAGAGAACGTGTGTTTTTGTTAAAAACAAAATAAATATGATAACAACATCTTGAAACAAACTTTATTTTTAAAGAAAAAAAAATGACGTTTTTTTAATTATATAAAATTATTATAATGTGCTAAAGAAGTGAAACAAAATTTGAATAAATTGAAGGAAATATAAAAGCTAATATATTTTAAAATGGTAAACTTGGAAAACAAAAACTAACTTGTGTGATGCATTAATGACATTGTTTTAAGTGTAAGAAAAATGACACTTGTCATGAGAAGAAGAGAGAAGGTCCAAAAGAGAATGTTAGAAAGAAGGTTGCTATCATTCCTCTTACCAAATAATATGTAATGGCTTATATACTGCTGGAATTCCCTTTTCTTTTTTTTCTTTTTTTTGGGTTTGTATTTAATTTTGTCCAACAAAAGAAGAAAAAAAACTAAACTTATAATTCTCTCTTTTCCAAATGCTCACTCTTGGTGGTTGCTACATATTCTACAATGTTCATTTATGTAATGAATGCTTAACTCAAAACACTCATTATATTGTATGTGACTTGTAACTTAAGTGGTTAAGAACATCCACATGAGGTAGGTTAGAAGAGAATGATAAATTTTGAAAAGAAAATATTTGACTTAAATTTTCCTTCCCAATGAAGAGAGTTTTATTAAAGACAAATAGAAATGTTTACATCACTAACCAAAATATCAAAAATCCATTTGGGCCACACTTGGTCCCAGACGTGGTTACCTCCTACTCTAGACACAAAGACCACAACCTCATGCACTGCCTTATTATACTGATAGGGAGTAGCTATAAAAATGACATGTTAGAGCTTACTAGCAAGCATCTTAATATAAAAAATAATAGCTTCCACAACATCTACGTGACGTTCACTTCTGAACATCTGAATCATTTACACCAATTCAAATTCAACTTCCACACACAATAGTCGACACTTGATGCAAGCAAGCAAAGCTTATCTTATAGCCTCAGCCTCTATCAGTAAGGCCAAGACCAAGCAGCCATATAATCCCCCTACACCCCCTCCCTGCACTAGCCAGCCATAAGCATCTCTAAGAGCACCTTCCCGGTGCCATGGCAACAGCCCCTTCCGGTGAGATTTGGACCTCCGGTAGCGTAAAAGGCAGCCGGGCAAGGCATAGGACTCACCAGCTCGGGATAGCCCACATGCAAAATGGCTGCGTTGTTGCCCCCTGGCGTCAGTAACATCATCTTGATGTCGGTGTGACATCATGCTAGCATTAGCACCTAATTTTCAAATTTTTTTAAATTGTTGGCACCAGTAATACACAAAAAAAAATTGAAAATCGTGACGTCGATCTTGACCCACCACCCACATAGCCCAACGACTATAAGCCACGTAGCTTTTCTTGGAGTCTCAATCAAAAAATCTTACCCAATCCAACGGCTATCCAATTTTTGCCTAAAAAAATAATCAAAAAATTATAAAAAAATTTTGAATTTTTTTTTTCTATAAATACGTACCAATATTATTCACTTTCCACACCAAATCTTCATACAAATTCATCTCCTTCCAATATTTCTCACTTTCCACACCAAATTTTCTACTACAAAATTTCATTTATGCAAAAATACAAATAGCCTCTTCCATCAAAGCCGGAGGGTCGTGGACAAACGATCGAAGAGGTCAAAATCTTGGCAACGAGGTAAAAAAAATTAAATTAATTGCTTTTATATATATTTCTTGCATTTCCAATTTCATTTTTTAATAGATTATTCAAGGGAAAATAAAAAAAGAGGAAAACCATTACACATGGCTCCTCAAGTGAGCACTGCCATAATCGGTTCCAGTGTCGTTCCCGTAAAAAATAATGGCATTATTACGTCTCTGAAGGAAAATACTCTCTTATGTCATGATTCGGTGGAAACGTCTCCGCCAATGATTGAGTCGTCCTTATACTCCATTGTGTCGGATTATGAGGACCGAGAGTATTTTAATTGTATGATGAGTGAGTAGATATTTCAATTGTATGTTGAATGAGATGTGAATTTTATAATAAATATGGACACATGGCAACTGAAAATCTTATCCGAAAATTTAATTTGAAAATTTTATCCGAAAATGTTATCTTAAATTTTAGGTGAGAATTTTATAATAAATATTGACATGTGGCAACGAAAATCTTGTCCGAAAAGCTTATCAAAATCAATGGTTTAAGTATAAAAAAATAAAGTAAAGCGAATAGTGTTTGTCCTTACCCTTACCCTTTGGGGTGTAACCAAAAAAGACAAAGTTGCTATTATTCACATGAATAGTGTCAAACCTTGTTTTGCCCTACCTTTACCTTGCCATTGCCTTTAGGGTGGAAGTGCTCTAATGACCCACCTAGCCCCACCCATTTGCGTTTGGAGGACTAGCCTCCTTTATTGACATTTATGTATTTATTAATAAAATAAAGTTTATGCATCAATTAATAGAATAAGTTGGTGTAGCTAAATAGGCGGTTGTGTTAATGTCCTACACGCGCATATATATATTAGCTTCCTTGGCACATGCTCGCGCATATGCCAATTGGTTTTTTTTATTTTTTTTTAAAAAGAATTTTAGAATAGGGAAAAGATAAGCTGAGTATTTAGTTATGTTCCATAAAAATAAGACCATTATCTATTTTAGTTTTTTTAATATAAAAAAATATGAATTGATCGTATTATCTTCATTTAGTTAATAATTTTTAATTTTTAAACATGGTATTTCCTGGTATTTTGAATGTTTCATAATTGAATAATGCTACTCTTACCATATTTGTGTACCACATTTCCATACGACCTTATATGTCAAATGAGGTGAACATCCATATCAATTAGAAGTAGCTTTACTCTTCACTGCCTTTTCCTCCAATATGGTAAGAGAAGCACTCTTCACTGCGTTTTGCTCTCTATATATCTATATATATAAAGTAAAAGGCAGAGAACGGTAAAACATTCAAAATACCAAAAAATGTCATTTGTTAATGCAAACATTAAGAATTGAAATTATTAATTAAATGATGATAATATGGTAAATTCATACTTTTTCATATTAAAAAATTAAAATTAAAAGAAAAATCAGATAATGGATCCTATTTTTATGGAACACAACTACCCATTATCTTTTTTAATTCAAAAATAAATTTAAATTTTTTTTTTTAAAAAGGATCCATTATCTGATTTTAAAAAATATAGTACATAGATAAATAGATAATTAAGCTCAACTATCACAAAGCAAGAACGCTTATTTTTGTTTGCTTTTTGCCATTGCTTATTGCATCACCATTAGATAATCATAAACCGCTAGGCTAAGCATGAAGAAGCGGAAAACTTAGGCAGCCCATGTGAAGAATGTTTGGTTGGAAGGTTTTGTCTTATTGACAATAATAGAGTACAACAAAATGTATACTACCAATATTACAAAGTCACCGTAGCGTGATCTTCAAAGCTAAATACAGTAATTGCTGGGAATTACATGATAGAGCATTGGACTGGTTCTGGATATTCATGAACCAGTTCACAGTACACTGGAGGACAATATTGAACATAGCATGGAGGACCGGTTGGCTTTTCCTCTTTCTTATCAGCTTTAGCTTCTTTCACTTCTTCAACTTTGACAATGGTGGCGAAGCCAAGCTTCTTCCTTAACAAACTGGTCAAGCAAACAGAGTCAACCCCATCTCCAATCACCTCAATGTGATCTTTGTCTGCTCCTTCGATCGACACTTTGCTCACACCTGCTTTATATGTAATCATCCATTAATACTTATCAACTGACCTAATTATTAGTGATGAAATACTTGAATTTCTTTTCTTCTTTTTTTGATAAATTGATCTGTATGTATCGATTGATCGATGCGTACCGTGTGCAGCTGCAGCAATCTTCAAGGCCTTGTTTCGGCATTTGTCACAGCGCATTGGCACACTCACTACTAGCTTTTGCTGCACATAAAAATTTGTACAAAAGTATGTGCGAACAATGATCATCTTATATATTCAATTTCACTTGCATAAAAAAGGAAAGTATGTGCCTATGTACAATAAAATCCAGAGAAATTTAAGTATGAAGTGGAAGTGTAAGTTTTAGAGGCTTACCTTCATGTTGGAAAGAAGGGTATGAAAGTAGAACTCTATGAAATCTATGAGTGAATAAATCTATGAAAGTAGAACTTATCGATCACTATGCTGTGTCAAGGCATATATTATCTACTTATTTTATAGGAGCCAGCTTCGTCCTACAACATTATTAGCTCATGCGGACTTGTAATTTTAAGTCCACATACATCCACCTACATGGTTTGGTAGACTTCGTAATGACAATGGTACATATTCATTTATTATCATTATTGTAAACCAATTATCGAGGGTCAAGTTTTTTTTTTTTTTTTTTTTGTTTTTTCGTATGGCATGGATTAGGTTAGTTGGTTAGGATAGCGAACTCGTCTCTTTGCACCCAAATTCGAATCTCCATTTTCAATTTACAATAGTTTAGACTATCGATTATATAAACACAATTACCAAATTAATGTATATTTATTGTTAGCGAGTCCTTATCTAGTTAGGATTTTGGTTCCTTACTATGTTAAGATTTTCTTTAAAATTATCCACTCATTTCTATTCCCCCTCCTTTTTCTTTCCTTTTTATATTTTTTTATTTTTTTTCAATGATCTTCAGTTAGTTGGAACAAAGGTTGCTTCAATCTACTTTGGAACATCTTGGTGGCTTCTCACAATCATTGAGCACATCTGTGATCCATCAAAGCTGCCAGAGGGAAGTCCATGGACATGTCCTGGTGATGATGTGTTCTACATGCATCAATCATTTGGGGGGTCATTGGCCCCCTCAGAACGTTCACTGACAAAGGAGTCTACCCAGAGCTCAACTGGTTCTTCCTCATTTGCTAATTGGCACTGTTCCTGTTTGGCTGCTCTCTAAACAATTTCCCAACCAAAGGCGGATCGAGCTCATAAACATGCCCATTATACTTGGAGCCACAGGTTCCATGCCTCCTGCCTAGGGCTGTGAACTATTCGACATGGCTTGCAGTTGGGATTTTCCTCAACTTTTATGTGTACAGAAAGTACAAGGGCTGGTGGGCTAGGCCCATCTATATCCTCTCTGCTGCTTTGGATGCTGGTGTGGCCTTCACAGCAGTTCTGCTGTATTTCACCCACCAATCCAAGGATATCATGGGTCCAAACTGGTGGAGAAAGGAAGCTGATGACCATTGCCCACTGGCCACGTGTCCCACGGCACCGGGTATAGTTGCCAATGGATGTCCAGTTCTCTGAGATTAATGTAATTCACACGTGCTTGTGCAAATCATATATAGTTAGCCCAGTTCTGGCTGATTGGTGGTATAGATATGAAGCTGTACAGTGGATTAATTAGTTTGCATTACCTTGAAGCTGCAGACTCAGATTTTAGTCTTCTGCAAATTAAATAAGTTACTTAGTACTTTGCATAATTTGAAACTGGTCAATGGAAAACATGCTTTAATACTGAAATAAGTGGCATATAACTTTTAGAAATAACATTATCGCATATCAAGCCACCAAGGCATTTATACATAGTGCAGCTAATATTCTTAGTCTAAGGAGCTAGAGAGGAAGATTACAGGCTACTTGGAGGATGGGGTCTCTCAAGCCAACTTGTCGGAGAGGTTTCAGTCATCCATTTGGCTTGCATTGTGATCTAAATGCATCCACAATAAAAAATCATCATCCGCATAGATGTTTGGTTCATTTTTATACATGATTTATCATTCACATAATATTTTAAGTTGGTTCTTGACATTTAATAGCATTTTACTTCCTTTTTGTGTTTTTATAGAATTTTAACTTGGTTAGAATGAAAGTGAGCTAAAAATGCATTATTGAATATAAAATCTGCTTTTGCTCATTTTCGTAGGTCAACTTCTTGGCCTTGGATCAGCATGTTATGTTGCTCGGATGCCGGGAAGATCTTCATGAAACTTGTTCCAATGGATGTTGACTACAACATATCCGAATTTGAGCTCCATTGAGTAAGTATAGCTTAGCCAACCAATCCAACATTGGACCTAACTCTGGAAGTCTGTTTTGGGTCAACTTTTATCCTTACTTGGTGTCATCTCCCTTCTAATTGTTACCACACCTCTTGGTGACATTGTAGAGATTTAATTTCAGATTGGTAATAGATTAGAATCTCTCTTTATGTCTTAAAACCAAAATGAAATGATGAAAGTGGAGACAAGTGGAGCATGTGTCAATGACTTAGGGTAAAAGGTGGACTTTAATATTGAAGAATGAGTTGGCAAGAGAGAGAAGGAGCAAAAAGGGAAGGGCATAAGCCCATTGAAGAGGGATTCGACATTTTTGGAGAACAAAGCTGGAGGAGAGCAAAAGAGGAGCCAAGCAAGAAGGAGAAGAAGATTTCCACCATTGAAGACCTTGAGCTTCTATCACCTTCGCAAAATCTGTAAACTCTTTCTAGTTTTATTTCAAGTTGTAATTACTATTAACATGAGGAACTAAACTCCATAGCTAGGGCTTAGGTTGAAGTCCTAAACATGATTACTTTATTGTTTTGATGCTTGAGTTTATGAATTTCTAGATGTTGTTGGTGAATTCCCATTCACCAAAATCATCTATCCTTGATGTATGTTTTTCTTTGATTGTTTCTTGAGATTGTTGGGATTATATGTACCCTTATGTTTTCCTAAGCAACAAATGGATGAAGTAAGAATCATCCATGTGAATTGGTTTCTTGAATGTCTAATGTAAACACCTTACTATTAGGGTTCATGTGATGTTCATATTCTCTTTGAACTTAATGGGTTTTCCATATAATTAATTCGAAGTACTAAGCATACCTAGATTGATTATGTGGAAAGCACAAGTATTATAGCACTAGCCCTGCACTCTACTTATACTGGAAAGAATCAATGCCTCTTGAGCCACTAGACCCGGTCTTGATTGTGAACATCTTCATCAACATATTTAGAGTTCATAACTTGAGTGTCCATGGACATGAGTAGGATTGTTTATAGCGGATTCCGAAAACCCTAGTGTTCTCTTCATTGTAAGCCACATTTTGATATTTATTTTTGTCAATCTTGTTGAATTAGAGTTGGCATTTAAGCATTAGAATTAGGTCACTTTGAATCAACACCCCCCCCCCCCCCCAAAAAAAATTGTGTGTGTGTTTGAAATCTTGAGTGTTCTTTCTACTGAATTCTGCTCACTTCCTTTTTTCTTTCTTTCTTTTTTTAACATTTGGTCCGCACTGGTTCTTCATTTTTATGTGCTGAATTCAACATATAAAGAACATGGAAAATGATTGGAAAGTTATAGGTCAAAAACTAGACAGAGGTCGAAGCTGAAAACAGGGCGCACACTGGCACACTGCCTAAAAACGATGGGTCGCGCATTGTTCACTGGGTGATAAACATGTGATACATAGGTGATACAGTGATGATAAAGTAGTGATAGAAAGGTGATAAAGGAGTGATAGAAATTCCTGATTGTGTTTATCTTTGGTTTCTTGTTTTGTTTCATTTATTTTACTTTTCTTTACTCATTCCTAGTTTCCAATTTGTATCTTACCTTTGTGTCGTGTTAAATAAATGTTCTTTACGTACTCAAACTAGAACTTTGTATAGGCTGACAGTTCCTCATGGGATCGACCTCGTACTTACAAATCTATACCTCAATAGATTCATGCACTTGCGGGTATTTTTAATTGGATGATTAGCACATTAATTTATGCCAATTATTAATACAGCAATAGACGACTGACTTGAACATATTCCTTTACTTAATTGTTGCAAAGGATAGTGTCAAAGGACATAATATTGTATGTAGTGGAGCAGTTACAAGACAGGTTGCGGTCTGATGTTGTTGCAGTTGGTCTTGCAACTCGTTCCTGGACTATGCTTTGTTGGGCTGCTTTGTGGAACATTTATTCATTGTCCACTTGCCCAAGTTTTGCATGTTGGTTGTTGTTGATGAGCAAGCTTTGTCCAGCTTTTTCCTCCATATGGGGTTTCAAGATAATGTTTTAACAAGGCCACTATTGCTCCGGCACTAGACTCCACTGGGGGTCCTTTTTGTCCCTCATATAATGTTTTGGGCAAGAGTCTTCTTTTTTCTTTTTATTTATTTTCTCGTGATTGTTTCAGGCCGCAAATCTTTTTAAGATCACACTCTTGTTCATAGCTTTCACATTGGGTCATCCTCTCCGTTATATCCTCTTATGGTGTTATAATAAAGCATCTTTTCCACACACAAAAAAGTCCTTAGCGTTTGAATGTCCGCATGTCCCACATTAGCGCCAACTTCCACAAAGATTTGATTACATGACTACAACATCATTTGTTTTTTTTATGAGAAAAAGTTTAGGGAGATGGAACCATTTTGTCCCTCATGTATTGATGCATTGTGAGTGCCGACAATCAAAAATCATCAACATCTGCATAGACGACTAACTTGACTGAACGCATACCTTTAACTTAATTGTTGCAAAGGATAGTGCCAAAGGACACAATATTGTATGCCCATGTAAAAATATTGTCCAGTTGATGGTGATGGGGGTGACCATGCCTCATCCGAGCAGATTTAGGTTTTGAGTTTTATAGTCTTTGTGAAAGAAAAAAATGCATTTGTTTTTACATAATTTTGGAAGCTATTGAATTGGATTATCACACCCTTCAATTCTCATATCTCATGGTCAAGAATCGTCCACGATTGAATAGTCACAAACTCACATCCCATCCAATGCCATCTTCCAGAAACTTAAAATTGGAAAAGATAAATAAATAAAAACTTGACTGGATGATTTCAATATCACTTGACTTGTAAGTTAGTAACAGCTCTCAGTTAGTCCCATAAATTCATTTTTCCAACTACCTCTGATTTTAATTCACATAGCTGTCATCCCCCCAAATTTGGAGGTCCAGTCCAGATCACTCATTGTCAACACACAAGTCAAGTCTCCACTGTTTCATATTTTTCATATATTATTTTCTGGAAAACAAAATCATATTTTTCATATTTCCATATTTTCAGGCAAGTGATTTTAATTGAATTAGCTGTCATTCCCCCAAAAATTGGAGCCCATTCAATTTTTTTTCTTTTTTTGGGTAAAAAGTTTCAAATCTTTTCACACGTGAAGGACCCGGATTTTGATTCTTGTTTCCCTGTTTAGGTTACAACTTACAAGCAGTTTAGGAGGCCAAAAATCAGTCTCGATTCATTTTTTCTCTTTTTTTTTTTTTACTTTCTTAACCTCTTATTGTGCAAAATTAAGTCTAGGTTCCTAGTGACAAGTACAAAGAACATGAATTAGAATCCGTGCAGTAATCACGTAACCAACTATTTGTTCTTATAATTATTTTTGGTTAATTTGAATTTTTCAAATTTAGATATATATTTTGACTAATATGCATTACACCAGAGTCCAGGGGGCAGGCCACGCAACCTGTTTCTTGAAAAAGAAACTTCCCAGCATTGCTTTGTTTGAAAAAAACAGTCTGTCATCATAACAAGTTTGTGCACCAGAGAAAACTGAACCCAAAAAAAAAAGCAACTGCCATTTGTATATATAAGCAGTGCCATATGCTTGTAGCCATTGAGGGGTTTGAAATTCTTTTGTCAAGGGAGGGAGGGAGAGAGAGAGAGTAGAGAGGAGGGAGAGAAATGACAAGCGGCTTCGTCGTCGAGGATGGAGTGCCTGAAGCAAAGTTGCCTGGGAGGCTTCAGTCAGACATTGATGTAACTGGTTAGTCCCCCTAGCTTTAGTACTTGTTCTATCATTCTGTATTTCTATGTTATATTATCAACATTGATGTAATTTGTCCATATATATATATATAATTGTATTTCTACGTTTTATTCGTACTTTTCCCGTCCCATATTTTACTAACTATGATGCATATACAAACATATATAGTACGTGTATATGCATTGTGTATGTGAAGATCTATATGCACTTGTCCATATATGTTCATGACAAAGATGGTCAAGGGCCATGAGGAATGAAAATGAAATGCGCTGTTAGTTTCCTCAAAGCAAATCAGAACACAAAAAAAGTTTGAAGAACAGAAATTTGTTTTGTTTTTATGAAAGCTTGAATTCATATGGGGTGTAATGAACCACATTTTAATCCGGCAATGCTGTCAATTTGCTTATGCAGGAGATGATGAAGTGAACGACTCCCCCATTGAGGAAGTTAGGCTAACTGTTCCAATCACTGATGACCCATCACAACCAACCTTGACATTTCGTACATGGGTTCTTGGGATTTTATCGTGCGCAGTTCTTGCCTTCGTTAACAAGTTTTTTGGGTACCGCACGAATCAGCTGTCTGTTTCTTCAGTCTCGGCGCAGATTGTTGTCCTCCCTCTAGGGAAGTTGATGGCTGCAACCCTGCCAACAAGAAAATTCCGAGTGCCATTTACAAAATTGTCATTTTCAATGAATCCGGGCCCTTTCAATTTGAAGGAACATGTGTTGATCACCATTTTCGCCAACTCCGGAGCAGGCGGTGTTTATGCAGTTCACATTATCACAATTGTTAAGGCTTTCTACAAAAGGGGTCAGCATCCGGCGGCCGCCTTCTTGTTAGCACAAACCACTCAGGTAAATTTATGGCAAAGTGTTTCTTTGGTGTGTGTTCTTGCTTTCTTGGTAATTGTTTGTGTTGTGGAAGTTCATGTTTTTGTATGAAATTTTCAGTTGCTTGGGTATGGATGGGCTGGCATTTTCAGAAAATACCTTGTTGACTCCCCTTACATGTGGTGGCCTTCAAATCTGGTTCAGGTCTCTCTTTTCAGGTATTTTTTCAAAAGTTTTTTAAGTTGTTTTTGAACATATTTCTTTAGGTATTTATAGTTGTGAACAAATTAATTTATGATTTGAAATGCAGGGCATTGCATGAAAAGGAAAAGAGACCAAAGGGAGGCCTTACTAGGCTGCAGTTCTTCCTTGTAGTTTTCATAAGCAGCTTTGCTTACTACATAATTCCTGGTTATCTCTTCCCCACCATATCTGCTTTCTCCATTGTTTGTTTCATATGGAAAAACTCCATCACAGCCCAACAGATTGGCTCTGGAATGAATGGCCTTGGCATTGGCTCCTTTGGCTTGGATTGGTCCACCATTGCTGGCTTCTTAGGCAGCCCTCTAGCCACACCTGGATTTGCCATCATAAACATGTTGATTGGTTTTGTCTTGATTCTCTACATTCTTACCCCCATTTCTTATTGGTCCAATGCATATGATGCTAAGAAGTTCCCAATCTTTACCTCCCACACTTTCGCCTCCACGGGCAAGACCTACGAAATCTCCCGAATTCTGAATGCAACGACTTTCAACATTGATCTGAACGCCTATAACAGTTACAGTAAACTCTATCTGAGTACCTTCTTTGCCTTCAATTATGGGTTGAGCTTTGCCACTCTAACAGCCACTATTTCACATGTTGCACTCTTCCATGGAAAGTAAGTCTTTTCGACATTGCTTTTCAACTTATAACTCTGCCAATATTTCTCCAGAGCTAATAGCTTTTTCATTGTTTAATTCCTTCCTGTATGTGATACATGAACAGATCAATCTGGGATATGTGGAAGAAGACGACTAGTGCCGTGAAAGACCAGATTGGAGATATCCACACAAGGCTAATGAAGAAGAACTATGAAGCAGTGCCCCAATGGTGGTTTCACATCATCCTTGTTTTAATGGTTGCTCTTTCAATCTTTACTTGTGAAGGTTTTGGCAAACAGCTCCAACTTCCATGGTGGGGAGTTTTAATGGCTTGTGGAATTGCACTATTTTTCACCTTACCCATCGGCATTATTCAAGCCACAACGAACCAGGTATGTTCATCCTCAGATACCATGATCAGTGTTCTGCAACTTTACAATCAGTTTTCTGCATAACCTGCTGCAAATTTCGTCCGAACAGGCTCATAATAAGATTCAATTTTCTCATTCAATTGTGTTCATTGTGCAGCAACCAGGGCTTAATGTGATTACAGAGTTAGTTATTGGGTATATTTACCCAGGGAGGCCTCTGGCTAATGTGTCTTTCAAGACCTACGGATACATCAGCATGTCACAAGCACTCACATTTCTTGGTGACTTCAAATTAGGTCACTATATGAAGATCCCTCCTAAATCGATGTTTATGGCGCAGGTAACGATATCGATTAATAATTGCCGCATTTGTTTTAAATTGTTCATATTTCTGATATAACCCCACTTGTATGAAGTATCTTATTCTTTTCCTATTATGCATGTTCAGTTAGTTGGAACAGTAGTGGCCTCAAGTGTGTACTTTGGCACAGCTTGGTGGCTTCTTACTTCTGTTGACCACATCTGCGATGTGTCAAATTTGCCAGAGGGAAGTCCATGGACATGTCCTGGTGATGATGTGTTCTACAATGCCTCAATCATATGGGGGGTCATAGGCCCCTTAAGAATGTTCACTAGCAAAGGAGTCTACCCAGAGATGAACTGGTTCTTCCTCATTGGCTTGCTTGCACCGGTTCCCGGTTGGTTTCTCTCTAAGAAATTTCCCAACCAAAAATGGATCAGGCTCATAAACATGCCCATCATACTTGGATCAACAAGTAGTATGCCCCCAGCTAAAGCAGTACACTACATAACATGGTTTGCAGTTGGAATTTTCTTCAGCCTCTATGTTTACAAAAGGCACAAGGGGTGGTGGGCTAGGCATAACTATATCCTATCTGCTGCTTTGGATGCTGGACTTGCCTTTATGGGAGTTCTCCTATATTTCACTCTTCAATCCAATAATATAAATGGCCCAGAATGGTGGGGTCTGGGAGGTGACCATTGTCCGTTGGCCATATGTCCCACGGCGCCAGGGGTAGTTGCCAAAGGCTGTCCAGTTCAGTGACATGCTTCAAGCACTCCTACGTTGTATTCCCATTTCATTTGTTTTGTGAAAAACCAGAGCTCAGTTCTTGTAGTGTTGTTGTATGATGATGATGATCACCATTTCATGGCAGGCTGTATAGTTCATTAGTTTGAGTTGCTTTGCAGACTTAAGATTTTAGTCTTCTGTAGTTAAATAATTATTTCCTAGTCTTCCATGATTTGGGGATGGTGAATGCAAACCTGCTTTGAAATTGAAATTCAACCATCTTTTCCTATGGCTCTGTTACATGTACACCTATCTCTTTATTAATAGTTTAAGGCATTCAAATATAAAATTCAGATGCAAAAATGAATTGACATTTTGTTTCTGCAATCTATAACTTGAAATACAATTTCTCTGAAGTCTTAAGAAGACAACATTTGAAACTTATCAGTTTCAAACCTTAAAGTACGAGGAGATAACTCCTATGCTTAAGGTTAGTCAATCTGGTTTCTCTGATCAGTCATTTGCTTGCCCTCTTAAACCAGCTTGAGAGAAAGTGCAAGGTTGTAACTTTGCATTGGTCTGGCAAATCTGATGTTTTGGTATCAAATCACTCTCATGCTGACATCACTTTCTAAACATCTGATGTTTTCCTTTTCTAAAATCTAAAGAAACTGAACCATGTTTATGTTGAGAGTTCTAAAAAACTGAGGGTCTGTTTGGTATTCAACTTGAATTCAACTTTTTAAACTCAAAAATAAAATTTGAGTCGAAAATAAAGAAAACATGTTTAGTAGCCCTATTTTTAAAAACTCAAACTCAAGAACAACTTAAAAAAAAACACCCGAATTATTAAAAACAAAAAATATAGGTTTTTTCAGTTTTTTTCTAACAACTCATAAGTTTTCAAATTTTTAAGATTTAAAAACAGTTTTCAAGTTGCATAACAAATAAATTTTTGAATCTTAAAAATAGATTTAAGAACTCCTTCTTTTTAAGAAAAATAAAAGTTATTGAATTCTGTATTTAAATAAGATACCAAACATCCCCTCACTCTCCATATGATATGCTGGAGGCAGAAAGGTAAACAAGAATATGATAACCCTTTGAACTTTCAAAGGGACATATCAAAGCATCATAGAATCGTCAGAAAAGTAGGGCCTAGTCAGACAATGATTGTCATCATTTAACACAGTATCTAAAACCACTCATCAATTTCACACCACTACCTTTCCAAGAGGAGAGTGATTGGCACAGAGGATAAGGTTTTGACAGATCAGCTGTTAGTGACCCAGTACTCTTAGCCAAATCAAAAACCTTGGGCCATGCTCAGATGTCCATCGAATTAGAGAAACCACTTGAAGATAGGTTTGTATCAAAGCAGTTGTGGCTTCAGAAAGAGACTTTCATAAAATGGGGATAATATTTTTTATTATCCTGATCAATAGCGCAATGATATATATGATAATTTTTCTACGTGTCATTGCATTATTCGTCGGAGATAACAAAACAGTAACATCCTCGTTAGAATAAGTTTTTCCTGCATCCATTGACCCACCAAAATAGCAAAAGTCAGTGGCAGTTCATTAATGCATTTCACACTTGAAAGAATAATGGGTACAATGAACCTATATTTAATATGTAGCGATCCTCTCTTTGCACGAGAGTGATTATCGTAGATGATTGTTAGCAGTTGATAGTTATAAAAATTATTTTAGTGTTGACGCTGGCTTAAGGGTGACAATCACATGTGTACCTAAGTGAGTGTTCTTAGCTTTCCTCTTGCCTTCAATATTCAAGACCATGCTCATTTATTTGTTTAGTATTTTTATTGACAACTAGGTACCACTAGCAAAGTTGGGACACATATAATGTTAAAAGGTGAGAACTGAAATCAATGATCCTAGATTTTAGGCGGGTGGGGATGCTTGACTACACTGCGAACTTTGATTTTTCTTTGGTAGTGGAATCTGGCATGTGGACAACTAGTCCAATCATGCATAACCGACTAATAAATAAATGAAGGGTGGACCCTCGATTAGCATTCATAGAAGAATTAGAAACAAGGAGATTATGAACATAAACACTCACCTCACCCATTCTCCACCACTAAAACTCTAAAATATAAATATATCACTCAATAAAATGATTGTTCGTTAATGGAATCTAATCCAATTAAAAAGGATCTTAACTTATAGATTAATGATTTCAGATTCAAACTCTCATACCATCTTCATTGTATACTCACGGAAAGTTAGAAGAATTTATTAGAATTAGTATATAAATTTGTAAATTATCATGAACTCATAGATAAATCTAAAAAGAAGAGAATAATTTGAGAATTATAATACAAGAATGTCGAGAATGTATTCCATCCACTTCGTTACAATGTCAAGAAAAGGGTGAACAACTCCAAAGGTTGACTAATATATACCATAAAGTATTCAAATTAGCGGAGTAACGTTTACATGCCGATATCTTGAATGAGAAGAATAGATCATTTCCGAAGGTGGGTTGTTTCAAAACTTAAAGTGTACGTAGGGCTCTTGCAAAGTCTCCTGCACTGCACATAAATGAATCAAGTGTGGACATGTTTGAACACTTTTCTTTTCTCTTTTCTCTTTTTAATGGGAACAAATTGGTTTAGAAAGTTCAAAAACCATCTAATTTGCAAAACAAAATAAAAATGGAAAAACTAAAACGACATAGGTTTGGTTTAGACATAAACATCATGTTAGCTAGCATGCATCTCATTTTCCACAATATCAATCAATCCACTTCATATGAATGTTACATACATCTATATCCAAAATCACTCCAAATCTTGGACTCAACGTTTAAATGGCCACGATGTCCCACACTAGTGGAATGCCAACTTCCACAAAGATTTGACTACATCGATGGCAATATCAATTTTTGTTTCACTTCTAGAAAGTATCACATTCTTCGTTTAAATTAGACTAATGTCCTAATTAATGTTTGATGAACTTATAAATATTGAAAATAGAGGGCTCGTTTGTGACTTTTAGGAGAAGCATCTCCCACGTGTTTCTCCATATAATCATTTTAAGTGATTTTAAGTGATTATGGAGAAAATCACCTCCTATGTGCTTCTCCATAAAATCACTTAAAGTGATTCTCCATAAAACTGATTACTTACCTATTCATAATCACTCCCAAAGAAACCCTTATTAAATTGGACAATAATCCAATATATTTTGTTTTATAAGTCTCATCTCAAGGAGTGGGACTAATAAAAATTGGTTTGAATTCAAACCGAGCCCACCAAACAAGCTCATAAAAGACCCATATTTCCATTATTTATCGCTTCCTTTTTAGGGTTACAAGAACACTTTCATCCATTTACTATGGCAAAAGGCAAGAGGAGGTAAGGCGTTACTATTCACATGAATAGTATCTGCCTTAGCAATTTTATTTGTGTTTTTCCACCCATTGCCATAGCAACCCAAAGGCAATTACTATTCATATGAGATTAATTTTATTTATATGTATGAGTTTAATAAATAAAATATTGCTAGGTATATATGAAAAAATTCTGAATTTTTTGGTAATTTTTCAGAATTTTGTTTTCTATTTTTTTACTTTTTTTTTCTTTGCGTCAGCGCCCGCAGTTCGGGCTGATCTTTCCTTGGAGCTTGCCCAGTATTGATGGAGCCCACATCCTGCCCATGCTAGAATGCATTGGTGGAGAGGATTTTTCAGCTCAAGAGGGCAAAAAGTCCTAAGTTCAAATGGTCCATCAGCTTGGTTGATTTTTCATCTTTTTGGCCGCATTTTGAAGACTTCTAACCATTTTTGTTTAGAGTCTTAAAAATATGGACCATTTTTGTGTAGGGCTCGAAAATAAAATAGCTAGAAGTAGTCTTTAATGAGTGAAATAAAAATTCAGTTTTCAAACCTTTACCCCTTGTTTTTTACTCTTCTTGATGTCTCACGTTAGCTAAGCCAAATTTATAATGTTTATTTTTTCTTCTTATAGCCAAACTTACATGATTGTGTACCGTAGACGAAAGAGTTTAGGCCAAAACCATCTGATTTCTCCAGAAAAGAAACTACGTGCCGGCATGGCTTTATTTGTATGCATTGTCCACACCATAACAAAGTTTGTGTACTGCAAAAACTAAACAAAATACAATATACACATTAAATAATGCAGCCAATATTGTTAGTCTAAGGAGCTAGAGAGGAAAATTTCAGGCTACTTGGAGGATGGGGTCTCTCGAGCCAACTTGCCAGGGAGGCTTCAGTCACCCATTGAATAAAGAATTTTGCTAACGTGGTCGGTCATCTATGCATGTACGAGTGAAATTTAATTATTGATGTATTGTTAAATCCACATGTACCGATGATAAAAAATCACTCACGTCCGAGTAAATGACTTGACTTGTAACACATACCTTGTAAACAACTTGACTTTTAACACATATCTTGACTCAATTGTTACAAAGGACAGAATATTATATGCCAATGTAATTGTTTAAAGCTTTAATTAAACAATAGCCTGGTTGATGGTGATAGTGAGCATGCATCATGCAACAGATTGAGGTTTTTAGTTTTATAGGTTTTTTTTTTTTTTTTAATACAAGCGATAATCTATTTTAATTTAATCTAATCTAAAAACAAAAAGAGGTATTCGAACTCGAGTGCAAAGCGAGAAGCATGTTAAATAGAAACTATTGAATGTGAAGTAAAATGCCCTTTTAGATTGGATTGGATTGGATTATCACTCCACTTCAATCCTCATATCTCGTGGACAAGAATCGTCCACATTTGATAGTCACAAACGCACATCTCATCCAGTGCTCTATCTTCCACTAAATTTAAAAATATATTTACCACAACATCACTTGACTTGTAAGTTATTAACAGCTCTCAATTAGTCCCATAATTTCATTTTGGCAACTACTGCTGATATTAATTCGCATAGCTGTCATCCCCCAAAAATTGGAGGTCCAGATCACTCATTGTCAACACACAAGTCAAGTCTCCACTGTATCATATTTTTCATATATTATTTTCTGGTAAACAAAATCATATTTTTGATATAAAGAAAAGAAGGCCCAGAAGAATCTCATCTATCAATTTTTTTTTTTCACTTGCCTTTTTCTTTGGGAAATAAATTACAAGTAGCTGGGGTTCATTTTTCCTTTAGGTGGGGGCCAAGAAGGAGTCTAGATTCATTTTCCTTTCCATTTTGTGCACATGAAGATTTGTCTTTTATACAAGAACATGCAGTAGAATGGTTGCAAAATTCACATACGCGCAAGTTCATTTCAGAAGTCAAATTGCTCATGCTATAAATGCATGATAAGATTACAACCCACAGGATACGGCAATAAAGGCTGTGTCTTTGACCCTTTTGTGCATCATCACACCAGAGCTGAGGCCGAAAAGCTGGTTCTTGAAAAAGAAACTACTAGCATTGCTTTATTTCTAAAAGCAACCAGCCTGGATCTCATTCCAAGCTTGTGCACCTCAAAACTTAAGTAAACAACGAACCAAGTAGCGTGTGTATAAAATTAGTGATGTGTGCTTGCAGTCATTGAGCGGTTGGCTGGCCTTATTTCTACCAGGAGAGAGAGAGAAAGAGAGTAGGGGAGAGAGAAAGTGAGAGATGGCAGCTTATGTTGAGGATGGAGTTCCTGAAGAAAAGTTGCCTGGGAAGCTTCAGTCAGATGTTGATGTAATTGGTAAGTCCCTCTAAGCTAGTTCTACTCCTTGTATCTCTCTCTGGAATTCCTCTGTTTTACTCTCAGCATGTTTATGCAGAATTGGTTATGTCAAGACTGGATTGGATCCCATTTAAGTTATGAAATTTTCCTGGTGTTTCTTGTATATGTGATGAAATGTGTTTGAATGTTCTTGAATGACATCAAGAATGGGTTGACAGAGCCATGATAATTGATTTGAATGAGATATTGCTACTTTGCTTAAAAAGTTTCTCCTTTTGAAGAGTTGCAATTTGTTGTTAGAAATTCACTCTGCAATGTTGCCAATTTGCTCATGCTGCAGATGATGAAGTGAATGACAACCCAATTGAGCAAGTTAGGCTAACTGTTTCAACCACCGATGACCCTTCACTGCCAACCTTGACATTTCGTACATGGGTTCTTGGGATAATTTCATGCTCCGTTCTTGCTTTTATGAACCAATTTTTCGGGTACCGCCAGAATCAGCTGTATGTTTCTTCGGTCTCGGCACAAATTCTTGTCCTCCCTGTTGGGAAGTTGATGGCTGCTACCCTTCCAGAGAAGCCAATTCGATTCCCATTCACAAAGTGGTCGTTTTCATTGAATCCGGGGCCTTTCAACTTGAAAGAACATGTGCTGATCACCATTTTCGCCAACTCGGGATCAAACAGCGTTTATGCTGTTAACATTATCACAATTGTTTTGGCTTTCTACCACAGGAAAATGCATCCTGCAGCAGCCTTCTTGTTAGCTCAAACCACTCAGGTGAATTTATGGCAAAGTGTTTCTTTGGTGTGTTTTCTTGCTTTCTTGGTAATTGTTTGTGTGGTGGAAATTCATGTTTTTTGTATGAAATTTTGCAGATGCTTGGGTATGGATGGGCTGGCATTTTCAGAAAATATCTTGTTGACTCTCCTTACATGTGGTGGCCTTCAAATCTGGTTCAGGTCTCTCTTTTCAGGTATTTTATTTCCACCCTCTTTCCTATCTGTCATATTGAATGAATTTAGCAGCCACTTCAAATTGAAAATCATTTCTTCATTTTTTTTTCTATAATTGTTGAGCAAATTTATAATTTTAATGGCAGGGCATTGCACGAAAAGGAAAAGAGACCGAAGGGAGGCCGCACTAGGCTGCAGTTCTTCTTCATGGTTTTCATATGCAGCTTTTCTTACTACATTGTTCCAAGTTTTCTTTTCCCCTCCATTTCTGCTTTCTCCTTTGTTTGCTGGATATGGAAGGACTCCATCACTGCCCAACAGATTGGTTCCGGCATGCATGGCCTTGGCATAGGCTCCTTCGGCATTGATTGGTCCACTGTTGCTGGCTTCTTAGGCAGTCCGTTAGCCACACCTGGATTTGCTACCATTAACATCTTAATTGGTTTTGTCTTGATTGTTTACGTTGTCACCCCCATTGCTTATTGGAACAACGCCTATGATGCTAGGAAGTTTCCAATATTTTCGTCACACACTTTCGACTCCACTGGCCAGATCTATAACATTTCCTCGGTTCTGGATCAGAAAAATTTCGATATTAATATGGTTAGGTACAACGGTTACAGCAAGCTCTATCTCAGTACCTTCTTTGCCTTCAGTTATGGGTTGAGCTTTGCCACTTTGACGGCTACTATTTCCCATGTTGGTCTCTTCCATGGAAGGTAAGCCTTTTCGACATCAGTTTTTATGGTAAACCGGGCAATATTTCTTTAGAGCTAATAAATTCTTCATTGTCTTTCTTGCTTCTTGTGACATACATGAACAGAACAATCTGGCAGATGTGGAAAAAGACAACTAGTGCAGTGAGAGATCAGGTTGGAGATATCCACACCAGGCTGATGAAGAAGAACTATGAAGCAGTGCCCCAATGGTGGTTTCACATCATCCTTGTTTTAATGGTTGCTCTTGCTATCTTTTGCTGTGAAGGTTTTGGCAAACAGCTCCAACTTCCATGGTGGGGAGTTTTAATGGCTTGTGGAATTGCACTATTTTTCACCTTACCCATCGGCATCATTCAAGCCACAACAAACCAGGTATATATGGTCAAGAAAACATTAAATCTGAACAATATGATGAGTGCTCTGCATAATTTGTTACACATTTCCTTCAAAGCGGTCATATTAAGTTGCAATTTCTCATTTAATTATACAAACTCTGCAGCAACCGGGGCTTAATGTGATCACAGAGTTAGTTATCGGATACATTTACCCAGGAAAGCCTCTTGCTAATGTGGCTTTCAAGACCTATGGTTATATCAGCATGTCACAAGGACTTATGTTTCTTCAGGACTTCAAATTAGGACACTACATGAAGATCCCTCCTAAGTCCATGTTTGTTGTGCAGGTAATGAATTGCATAACCTCATATCAATTTCTGTTCATATTTCTGATAAAATTATCCACTCATTTCTATTCCCCCTCCTTTTTTTTTTTTTTTAACAATAATCTTCAGTTAGTTGGAACAATAGTTGCTTCAAGTGTCTACTTTGGCACATCTTGGTGGCTTCTCACAACCATTGAGCACATCTGTGATCCATCAAAGCTGCCAGAGGGAAGTCCATGGACATGTCCTGGTGATGATGTGTTCTACAATGCATCAATCATTTGGGGGGTCATTGGCCCCCTCAGAATGTTCACTGACAAAGGAGTCTACCCAGAGCTCAACTGGTTCTTCCTCATTGGCTTATTGGCACCCGTTCCTGTTTGGCTGCTCTCTAAACAATTTCCCAACCAAAGGTGGATCAAGCTCATAAACATGCCCATTATACTTGGAGCCACAGGTTACATGCCTCCTGCTAGGGCTGTGAATTATTTGACATGGCTTACAGTTGGGATTTTCTTCAACTTTTATGTGTATAGAAAGTACAAGGGCTGGTGGGCTAGGCACAACTATATCCTCTCTGCTGCTTTGGATGCTGGTGTGGCCTTCACAGCAGTTCTGCTGTATTTCACCCTCCAATCCAAGGATATCACGGGTCCAAACTGGTGGGGCCTGGAAGCTGATGACCATTGCCCGCTCGCCACATGTCCCACGGCACGGGGTATAGTTGCCAAAGGCTGTCCAGTTCTCTGAGATTAATGTAATTCACATGTGCTTGTGCAAATCATATATAGTTAGCCCAGTTCTGGCTGATTGGTGGCATAGATATGAAGCTGTACAGTTGATTAATTAGTTTGTATTACCTTGAAGCTGCAGACTGAGATTTTAGTCAAAATGTAATAAGTTATTTAGTGCTTTGCATAATGTGAAAACTAGTGTATGAAAACATGCTCTAATACTGAAATAAGTGGCATATAATCTTTAATAAATAACATTATCATATATCAAGCCACCAAGCCATTCACATTCGCTATAATGTTCCATACAAAGAAAACAAATTTAGATGCAAATATATGTATGCTGACGTCACTAATGCCAATTGTACTTCATGTCAAAACTCGCCAACTAGATGCATATTAAGGATTTTCCCACATCAACATAAATATTTCCAAATTTAGATTTTTGTGTCTTTGACTTGTACTCCATTGCACTAGAGATTAGGCCCTAAAAACTGGTTTCTTGAAAGAGTGTTGGTATTTTGGACCACATTCTTTCCTTTTTGTCTGAAATCTCCATTAAAAGTGGGACTTGAATCACAAAAATTACTCTTAGTTTTGTATAAAAAGTGGTCAGTAAGATGGTCAGTAAATATGTTGCGAATAAACTCCTTTCTTCTTGAGAAAAGAAAAGTTCTGAGTATTGCGTGTTTGCTTTATTTGTAGAGCGTAGTCTATATCATTGCAAGCTTGTTCTTTGCAGAAGCCTAGCGTGCACATAAATGGTATTCTTTGAGAGAGAATAAAAGGAGGCAAAGAAAGATGACAGTCTACGAAGATGGCGACGGTGAAACCAAGTCTCATTCCAAGATCCATGTCAATGGTAAGTCCCCCTAGCAAACGTTTATGCAGAAAAGCACTAAAAGCAAACATTTGTGTGAAATGTAACACTAGGTGACGGTGTTATTGTCACATGCCCCAAACAATTACTTAGAAAATGTTTTTATTTTCATTCTATATATCATCGTAATGATAAGATATATAGGCTAAATATCGTTGATTGTTGAAAAATGTAAAAATACCATATTAAAAACTTGACAAAAGTAAACTGGGGTGAATCCACTGAAAATAACACCGAAACATCTTGTGATCAAACGTCACACAGCTATGTTGGTGACTAAGTTAAGAACACTATCTAGTAGTCCATTGATTTGTCTCTCTGAAATCTTAAGCTATCATTTTAGCTTTCTATTTTCCAGAAATTCAACACTTCATCAATCAAATCTACAATTGATTAACTGATGTTGTCAAACATTTGTTGATGCAAAAACAGATGATGAAGTGGACGACAACCCAATTGAGCAAGTTAGGCTAACAGTTCCAATCACAGATGACCCATCAGAGCCAACCATAACATTTCGAACATGGGTGCTTGGCCTATTATCATGCACCACTCTTGCTTTTATCAACCAGTTTTTTGGGTACCGCCAAAATCAGCTCTTCGTTTCCTCAGTGTCTGCCCAAATTGTGGTCCTCCCTCTTGGCAAGTTGATGGCTGCGGTCCTTCCAACAACACAATTTTCAGTCCCCTTCACAAAATGGTCTTTCTCATTCAATCCGGGGCCTTTCAGTATGAAGGAGCACGTTTTGATCACCATATTTGCAAACTCTGGATCCAACAGTGTTTATGCAGTTAACATCATCACAATTGTCAAGGCTTACTACCACAGAAGTATTCATGTTATGGCAGCCTTCTTGTTAGCTCACACCACTCAGGTAAAAAATTTACAAGTTGATGCAAGTTGGTTCACAATGCATTAATGGTTGATAGTAATCCACTGCGCGATAGTACTGACACTGCAGTTAAAAAGATTACATGCATTTACATTACCAGTCTTTATTTCTTCGAAACCTGCAATCTTTTATTTGGTTTATTTTGTGGCTCAACATTATTACGTTTGTGACAAAAATAGTCAGTCACATAAATTTTTATGTGTATGAAATCTTTTCAGATGCTTGGATATGGATGGGCTGGATTATTCAGAAGATACCTTGTTGACTCCCCTTACATGTGGTGGCCCAGTAATTTGGTTCAAGTCTCTCTATTCAGGTACTTTAATTCAATTTGTCAAATTGAAACAATTTTAGCTAATTGAGTCCGTAATACCGTACTACATTATAATTACTCAACCCGCACTTAAAGTTCTGTGTTTCCAATTTCCTCTCCACCAATATCACTTATATTAAAAAGAATAATTCATCAACATTTTCTTTTTTTCATGTTTATTTCTCTTTCTTGTCTTGTATATAATTGTGAAACACCAAATTAATTAATTAATTAGTTAATTTATAATGTGCATTAATGGCAGGGCATTGCATGAAAAGGAAAAGAGACCCAGAGGAGGCCGTACAAAGATGCAGTTCTTCATCATTATTTTCATAAGCAGCTTTGCTTACTACATTATCCCAAGTTTCTTCTTCCCCTCCATAACAGCTCTCTCCTTAGTCTGCTGGATTTGGAAGGACTCAATCACAGCCCAGCAGATTGGTTCAGGGCTCAAGGGCCTTGGAATTGGCTCTTTTGCCATTGATTGGTCCACCATTGCTTCCTTCTTGGGCAGCCCCTTGGCCTATCCAGATGTTGCAGTCATTAACATGTTGATTGGCTTTACTGTGATCTTTTACATTGTTACCCCCATCATCTATTGGACCAATACATATGATGCTAAGAGGTTCCCACTATTTTCCTCTCACACTTTTGACTATGATGGCCAAACCTACAACGTCAGTCGAGTTTTGGATGAGAAAACTTTCGATATGAATTTGAAGGAGTATAGCGGTTATAGTAAACTCTACCTCAGTGCCTACTTTGCCTATGGCTATGGATGGGGCTTTGCCACTCTCACAGCTACTATTTCACATGTTGCACTCTTTTATGGAAAGTAAGTTTTTCCGGTACTGGCCTACTACATTCATTCCCGAATCCTGAATCTCGAGTCCCAAGTCCTATGTTAAACGTATGTACATTAGTATCAAGTGTCCGAAATCAAAACCTAATCCAACACCGGACTTGATATATAATAGAATGAATCTTATTTAAGTATGACACAATCTAATTTCCTAAACTCTGCGATGTTTTCTTCCTCTTTGTGTGACATCATGCATCATGAACAGAGAAATATGGCAACTGTGGAAGAAGACGACTGGTGCAATGAAGAATCAGCTTGGAGACATCCACATGAGAATAATGAAGAGGAACTATGAATCAGTCCCTGAATGGTGGTTCCAAACCATCCTTGTTTTGATGGTTGCTCTTGCCATCTTTACTTGTGAAGGTTTCGGCAAACAGCTCCAACTTCCATGGTGGGGAGTTTTACTAGCTTGTGCCATTGCACTATCTTTCACCTTACCCATCGGGGTTATTGCTGCCACAACAAACACGGTATGATTTTGGTCATTTCATTTATATACAATCGTATCGCACGTACTCTTTTGTTAGATTGAAAACACATACGTACATACATGAATATGCCTACGAATATCTACTATATGTTCAGTATTTGGCATAATTCTGTTTCAAAGACTCGGTAGTAATTTTTCATTTTTCATTTCAACATCTATTGTGCAGCAACCAGGCCTCAACATAATTACAGAGCTAATTATCGGGTATATGTACCCAGGGAAGCCTCTTGCTAATGTGGCTTTCAAGACCTATGGATATATCAGCATGTCACAAGCACTCATGTTTCTTGGTGACTTTAAATTAGGTCACTATATGAAGATCCCTCCTAAGGACATGTTTTTTGTGCAGGTAATTATCAAGAAAACTCCATTTGTCACCATTTGTTTCAGTTGTTTTTCTTATGTCCGATATAATGGAACATATACACGCAATTTCCCTTTTTGTATGTTCAGTTAGCTGGAACACTGGCAGCGACAAGTGCCTACTTTGCCACATCTTGGTGGCTTCTGACAACTGTCGAGAACATCTGCAATCCGGCAAAGTTGCCAGAGGGGAGTCCATGGACATGTCCTGGTGATGATGTGTTCTACAATGCTTCAATCATATGGGGAGTCATAGGGCCACTCAGAATGTTCACTAGCAAAGGAAACTACCCAGAGTTGAACTGGTTCTTCCTCATCGGCCTTTTGTCACCCATTCCCGGTTGGCTGCTCCATAAAAAATTCCCCAATAAAAAGTGGATTAGGCACATAAATATGCCTGTAATCCTTGGAGCAACAAGTTTAATGCCACCAGCTAAAGCCGTAAATTTTTCGTCATGGTTTGCAGTTGGAATTTTCTTCAACTTCTTTGTTTACAGAAGGTACAAGGAGTGGTGGGCTAGGCATAACTATATCCTATCAGCTGCTTTGGATGCTGGAGTGGCCTTTACTGCTGTTATCCTATATTTCGCCCTCCAATCCAAGAATATTATGGGACCAAAGTGGTGGGGTCTGGACCAAGATGATCATTGTCCATTGGCTAAGTGCCCCACAGCACCAGGGGTAGTGGCCAAAGGGTGTCCAGTTTTTTGAGATTCGTCAAAATCCTCTTTGAATGTATGCCCATTTAATTTTGCATATCTTAGCTGAGTTTTCTAGTTTCGATGATGAAGAAGAAGATGTAGCAGCATAGTTATTTAGTTTGAATAAATTAAAATTCAGATTTTAGTCTTGTGCAATTAAATAGTTTGTTTATTTTTCATAATTTGGAACCAGATATGCAAGCATGCTTTGAAACTGAAATATGTTGCATATAATCTAAAATTCAATGTCTTTGAAAATGATGTTAGTTGAACTATATAATGTTCTTCACTAGGAGTCTAGATCCTCCTACCAGTAATCCCTGCAGGAACAAGAACCATCTTTGAAACAATGGAAGCGGTTCCGGTCACGCACGACTATCTCTCTATTAACAATTGCTGATATAAGTTTGAAAGCAGCATGGCAGTCCTCACAAACACGAAGATTCTTCAAAATGCGAATTGGTGTTCCAGGTCCCGTGTTCATCAACCCAAAAACCAGCGCTAATTTCTCGCTATGGCGATACAGAAATTTTTCCTTCTGATCCTCTTCCATGTCTAGCAGAACAACTGAGGTGTTAGGCACATAACCCTTCAGCTTCATTTTTTCAACTAGTTTCTCCCACATTTGGAAGATCTCCTGAGCTTGAGGATGGGCTTCATCCCCAGCAACAAACTCATGAATCACCCCATCTACTGTGATTGAACTCCACCCAGGTGTCTTCTTCACCCCTCGATCCCTCATTAGCTTTCTCACTCGCGCTGTGTCTTCCCACCTTTGTGCTTCTGCATAAATGTTTGACAAAACCACATAGTATCCATCATTAAGTGGATCTAATTCAGAAAGGTGCTTTGTTGCTTCTTCAGCCAGTTCAACGTTTCTGTGAACTTTGCATCCACCAAGCAGAGCTCCCCATACAATGCTATTCGGCTTGATAGGCATGTTAGTAATAAACTCATAAGCCTCTTGAAGGAGCCCTGCCCTACTCAAAAGATCAACCATACAACCATAATGCTCAATTCGAGGAACTATACCATAATCATTAGTCATGCTGGTGAAGAATTCACGACCTTGATCCACAAAACCAATGTGGCTACAAGCATGCAAGAGTCCAACAAAGGTTACATCATTCGGATCCATGCCTATCTGAATCATCCTAGAGAAAAGTCTCAAAGCTTCCTCAGCTTGTCCATGCATGGCAAGCCCTGCAATCATAGCTGACCATGACACAACCGTTCGTTCTTTCATCCCATCGAAAACTGTACAGGCATCCTCCAAGCATCCACATTTGACATACATCTCAATCAAAGTGTTGGAAATACGAGCATTTCTGCTAAACCCGCTTTGGTTTGAGTACTCATGAATTCTCCTACCCAAACCCAAGTCACCCAAATCAGCACAAGCCGCAAGAACAGCCACTACAGTCACCTCATTTGGCCTCACCCCAGCCTGTTCCATCTCCAAAAATAGACTAATAGCCTCCTTAGGCTTCCCGCATTGGACAAACCCTGAAATCATCAAAGTCCATGACCTCACACTTCTTTCGGGCATCCGTGAAAACAAATCATAGGCTTCCTTAATATCACCCCTCTTTACCAACTGGGTCATCATTATATTCCATGTCACGACATCTCGTTGCGACATTTTATCAAACAACAACCGAGCGTCCCGCACTTCACCACACAAAGCATACAAATTCAAGATCATATTCATCAAAAACAAATTCGACTGAAACCCAAGTTTCTCCACATAACCATGCAAAACTCTACCATTGGAAACATCCAACAAACGCGTACACGCCTTTAGAACAAAAGACAGAGTGAAACTATCAGGCAAAACATGAAAACTCTGCAACTGATAAAAAAGCATAACTGCATCAATGGGATCTTTGCCTTCGGCGAAGGCTTTCAAGCACGAATTCCACTCCAAAATCTCAGGGTTTTCGAGGTGTTTGAAGATTTTCTGAGCGTAAGAGAAACTGGGATTGAGAGAGCAGACGAAGGCGATTCGAGTGAGAGGGAGGGAAGTGAGAGGAGTGTTGGTTTTGATGAGGTGGGCATGGAGTTGTTTGAGCTCTAATGGGGAGCTGAAGTTGTGGAGAAGATGGGTTGTGAGGTTTTGTGAATTGGGTCTGTGAGTGTGAGAGTCTGTGTGGTTCAGAGGAGGAAGATGGAGGGAAGTCACAGTTGAAAGCATTTCAACTGTTGAAGGTCGTTGAACTCAACGGTTAAGTTCTTTTCACTTCTAAAGCTTCGACCTTTGTGTATGTTTGTGTGGGAGCATATATATTTCGGCGAATAATGAGCGCCACATGTGGAAAAGAGAAATTTCTTAGGTGAATTACTCTAATTAAATTCTATTGAATATCTCCATAAATCAAGGGTCCGATTCCCAACAAATCTCTTTGATCAATTCTTATCATCTTTTTGAGAAAAAAAATAATCCTAATTAAATAAAGAAAATTCTCCAAGCAACACACCTTCATGTATGGGGCTTGAACACATGGACAACCTCTTGATGAAAAAACGGAATACATGAAAAATTATGTATATAAAAACATAAGATCTCATTTGCTTAGATTATGTACATAAAAAAAGTATTGGTTTTCTACCTTCCTAACAAAATCCCTTTCACATTATGGTTTTCATGTAGATTTATTTGGCCATAAAACCCAGGTATAATCGCGTTCAGATTGTTGAACGACAAGCAACTTAACATTGTGCCAACAACACAGCATGGCATTGGCATCAAATACCACGCCTTTCACTAGCTGTTCAGTCAATCACAAATTTGATACAAAGAAAATATAACATTAGGCTCAAAAATGACATTTTGTTCCGATTCTACAAACATAAACTCCATTTTAAGTGATCAAGAAAAGAACATACTGAAACTCTTTAGTATCAAACATTAAAGTATACGAGAAGATAACTGATATCCGGTTGTTTACATCTCGAAAGTTTCTTACAAACAATAAACCAAGATTATGGTCAATCTGTCCGATTTCTCTGATAAGTCATCCCTTGTCATCTGAAACCCAGCATGAGAAACTGAGTTGAGCATGAAGACATTTGTAATATTTGAAGAGTAGCACATATTCTGACAGCAATGCGAAGTTTACTTGAACAGTTCTGGGTTCAGCCAATCCCTGTACATTACATTTCCAGTCAACTACAATTTACTTATCAATATGAAAATTGGTTTAAAATAAAAGTATAATGATGTATCGCACTCACTTGCTAATGTCATCAAGGTGATCATCAAAATCTACAACATCCTGCCATTTTTCAGTTGAGATATAATCCAGTAGAACAACATTTGCTGATGGCTCCTTGATGGTTAACTGATTTCCATCAGAGCCGATTAACTTCCAAATCCTAGATGCATCCTTCGTGTAAAGCTGAAGGTTTTTTTAAACGTTGAGAAAGATTAGGAAGGAGAATTTCCAGGACAAATTACACTGAAATAAACAACCACATAATACGAGATTACACCAGGGGAGAAAGACTACCTATCCAAGCCCATTTGAACTTTATAAATTAGCTGAAAAAATAATGATTTCAAACTTGATGTTTTTGTTTGCCGAATAACATTAATTAGGTATTAACCAATTCCTTCAACAACTCTATTGAAATCCTTTCCGAACATTGTAAGGATACTGTAAGATGTTGAAAAGCAGCTCTTCAAGATGCACTGAACTGAAATTCTATTCAAAATTCTGACAGCTTTTAGGGAAAGGAAAAACCATGGAAAACATTAGTTTCCCACAAATAATGTAGAGCAAAGATTAGCAATTAGAAAAGTTTGATGTTTGTGCATATCCGCAGAAAGTAGGTGGATTCTGGCATTGCCAATTTCGACAAATAGCTCATGAAGCGGAAGAAACGCATGTATTGTTAATCCACACCAATAACTCCAATCTCCCCAAAGCAGTATTGTTAATTTATAGTTACTAGAAAAGCGAAGAAACACGTACCACAAACAAATCTTCTCTCATTTTGTTTAACTAATTACCATACTACAAGCAGTTCATACACTAAAGATACTCATACACCCATCATATAATATAATTAATATAATTAGACAAAGAAAATGATCAATGCTTCTTTCATTAGGAAAAAGATCAATGCTTCTTCATACCCAAAAAAAAAGAGAAAAAAAAGAACATATTACAAGAAAAGAAAAAAGAGTTAAAGGTACGCACCTGCATTACGGGGCTCCGGTCCTTAGTTCTTGTCAAAGCTTCAAGCTTCCTGTTGTCTAACTGAAAATGGATGAAAATACATAGAATAAAATTCCATATCAAACAAGCAGCAAACAAACTACAAAAACAGAGGTTCATGGACGAACGAATCACACACCAAAAGAATTGCGGCTTGAGGAAGGTAGCGATAGATGTGATCGCCGATGTTCTTGGCAATGCCGCCGAGCTCGTGATCGTCAAACCTCTCGTTGGCATGAAAATAGCCCACAATGCTCACTCCTTTAGCAGCATAGTGCTCCTCTATCTGACCCAATTCAATCACAACAACAAAAATTAAATCTCTTTTCAAGAAATTCGAACTCTGTTTGTTTCGTGGGAAAATTCAATTTAAGATTTTGAAACCCTAGAGGGAGAAGTGTGATAAGAGAGAAAGAAGGAGGAGGGTATGTGGGAATCACCAGGATGAGGGAGATCTCGAGCTGGGGAAGGAGGCCGATTTGGGAGTGGAAGAGAGGGACGGAGTCCGTTATCTCGACGGCGTCGTTTTGGGAGGAGACGCGGCCGAGGAGGACGGCGTTGACGGCGGAGCTCTTGTGCTTGAGAGCGTGCAGAACCAGCTTTATGTAGGCATTCTGTGCGATCTCGTATCGTAACTCGCCACCCATCACTCACTGAGTTGGACTTCAGTTGCTGAATCGCCGGCTCAACAGAAAGTGAGAGAGAGACTGAGAAAGCAGAGCAGAGAGTCCAATTTTTCAGTGTTTATTTTTTTGAAGTTTGGGGATCCAGACGATGTTCCACGAATATTATTATGTAATGCTTCTAATATATCTCTCTCTTACGCGGTGTCTTCCTTTTTTTTATCTTTTATCTTTTTTTTTTTTTGGTGGTTTCATTTTTGCTTAGGTGTCATTAATTTTTGTTCTAGGGATGTTTTCTGTATCATATTAATTATATGGTCATAAAACAAAATATCAAGATCAATAACTAATGCATCAACCAGTTAATTATTGGTATTTCTCTTCCAAATGGTTTAAGTAACCTCAAATTTGAATTCCTATAAATAATAAATAAGCAAAAAGTAATGAAAATATTATGTTATTTTATGATCATGTGATATATACTATAGGAAGAGAGATGTATGCACTCGGAATAAGCAAGTCACTCTCAACACCACGAAAAAAAAATCATATGCTAATCATTTGAGTTACAATCCTCTACACTTTTTAAAGAAAGTTTAATTCAGATTCCTTAATTCAATTTCCTCTCCCAAACAATTGCACATTACCCTCTCACGGCATATTAGTGAATCGCAAATGGTTGCTATTTAAAAGTTTAAAATCACAAATCACATGCAACGAGAAACAACTCGAGCAATTCGCATTGCCCAAATTTGCTCAAAAATTCTCTAAATTGCTTGTTTGAGAAAAGAGACGAAGGCTATCAACTTGCTTGGAGACGTAGCTTAAAGCATCAAAGTTTATATTGGCAGACGGAAATTATTCAACGAAGGGAAAGACGGCCCAATTCACGCAAAATCAGCTGCATTTAATCCTCTTTTTCTTGTCTTTTTTGAATTTCGTCCTCAAGTTGTGCGACACTTTTCACGTACAAAATTGAGCATGCCGAGCATTCATCAGAACAATTTTTGCCGCATTTAGGCCAAAAAGAAGGGGGGAAATGATATAACAAGGGGCATTGCTGCAAAACCACCGAAATGTGTGCCAGAATCATTTGGGAGGAGGGAGCCTTCGCTTCTCCAAAGTTGAAAAACTTTTAGAAAAAAACAGGAGGTACTTAAGCAATTTCTAAAATACAATCACGGCCAGTGTGTCAACTTGAACACAGAAGGCCTCAATCACCCAAAAGACACCAAAAAAACCTAGGAAAATATGTCAAAGTCGTATTTGCACTTCACAAAATCGCCGTCAACAGCCAAACTGGAAAAATAGCCTTAAAGGGTACATCTTACATAATTTATATATCGTTTATAGATTCACTGATGAAAGAATATACGGGGATAAGAAACTGGTAAACATGATTTCAACAGAAAGCAGCACATGAATTAAAACAGTTATATAATGACTGACTGACAACGAAATTCAAGGATAGAGATTGTTTCCACTTTGTGCCATGCTATTTTGCAGAGCGTTTAATTTATCAATAAAAACCACCAGTATTCCCAGAGTCCCATCCAAATTAAACTTGGTTAAGAGCAAGCATCCGGGTAATTTATCTATTCTTCACAACTAATAGAAGAACCTTAACAGAAACACAAGTAAAAGTGCCAATGCCACAATGGTCATTGCTAGAGCTCTCAATTTATATCAATTCCTTGTTATCTTTTTAACTAATATTTCAAACTAAAAGACATTTCACTATGAACTCCATCATTTCGGACTAACTAGCAAAAGAAGACATTCCAACATGCACCAACATAAAACTATAACACGACCAACTGCTAATGTAAACATCACAAGCTAGGCTAAGCAGATAATTAAATCATTAGAACATCTATCTAGATCACTAAGTAGATTGTAATAAACACCATAATAAGATGCTACAGTCTACAACATACTAAATTGAAATGAAACTACAAGACATCCATAGCAGACACCAAGTGCTTCAATCTTCAAAGTTTTTCTAAACCATACAACAGAGAAGTAGTCTAATAACTCTTCAGACCTTAAAAGCTTCCCATACTGCAATCATAGGAAATCTCTAGTAGTTCCAAGAAGTGCCTAAATGAGTGCCAGAAACAAATCTAAGCAACCTGTGCCAGACTTCTATGGCAAAGCTTAAGCAACTGCATCGAAAATCCTTCATTACTATCTTGCATAGGGAATGTACTGACTAGCGCCTTCTATATCTATCTTGCATAGGGATGGTACCGACTACTGCTACTATAGCCCCCCCTTCCATACGGTCCACCTGCTCCGCCATAAGTAGCACCAGGACCAGAGTCATATCCACCACCATAGTTTGAACTCCCGTAACTTCCATAGCCTTCACCACCTCGGCCATAACCACCTAAACCACTTGCACCATAACCCCCACCAAAGCCACCACCATAGGGTCCAAAGCGACTACTATAACCAAGGGAAGATTCACCTCGATAGCCACCTAAGCTACTGCTGCCAAAACCCCCATAACCACCGCCAAATTCTCCACTATCGCTACCATAACCATAACCATAACCACCACCATATCTACCACCAAGACCACCTGGTGTCCTATAAGGGCCAGGGGCAAACCCTCCATCAAAACCACCATAAGAACTGCCATATGCACCAAAGCCATCATTGAAAGAACGAGCCCTAGAATTGCTACCATATGCAGGAGCAGGTGATGGATTTGAGGCTTTCTTTGGTTCAGCTTTCTTGATCTCCACCTACAACAAAGCAACTTAGTTAACCTAGTTTATTTCGAAATGGAGCTACTGGGATCACCCTTTCCCGAGAAGATCTATACCTGTAACAACCTCCACCTAAAATTAGTTCCAAATCACTAAAGTGAATTATTAGAATAACTAATGAAAATGAAAGATAACAACCCTTTAATGCATAGATTTAACAAAACAGGAGAATGCAACAATTGATGCTCCATGTCAAAAAGGAATCTGTGTACATGCTGGTTACCCAGAGACCATCTAAACAAGCTCACCTGGGTACCCGCCATATCAATCATGTTTCCTTTAGATAATAACTCATCTACAACTTCCTCACTGTCAAAAATTACAAATCCAAAGCCTCGAGAACGATTGGTCTCATGGTCTCGTATGATCTGGTGTTCTACCACTTTCCCATACTTTGAGAAGAAGCTTTTCATCTCCTCTGCACAAATTCACCAAGCCAAGTAAAAAGAAAATAACATGATACCGTAAACATGCTTTATTAAGAGTTGGAAAACATTTCAGTGTAAAACTAAAAGTTTAACATAAAATGAGAATAAGATATTAGAGCATACCCTCAATGACTGATGATGGGATTCCACCAACAAATATCTTCTTTGTCTTAAAATCCTTTGATTGCCCTTGTCCTTTTGGAATTGTTCTCTTGATCTCAACCTGCTCAAATTTCATTCAGTATATAGTAATACCGCTAAAAGAAATAATAAGTTGCCTTTGACTAAGCATGTAGGTTCTGACATCACTATCAATTGGGTAAACATCTTATATAAAATGTAAAGCCCCATAACGAGTAATAGCATCTATCTATATTGAGCAAGTTCGTTCATAATAAACCACAGAAAGACACAGTCATAAAGAGCTGCTTTACCTGCTTGCCATTGATAACATGAGTTTCCTCAATAACTGTGTCAACAACTGATGGATCGGCATAGGTAATAAAACCGAAACCCCTTGGCGTACCCGTGAAGCGATCTTTCATTATCACTGAGTCCACTATCTCTCCATATTTCCCGAAGTGCTTAGTAAATGTAGCTATTGATTTGATTTGCACAAGCAATTAAAACAAAATAGAACGCAATACATCAGTAACAAAACCATACCCACCAACCAAAATCCATAGCTCAGAAGATATGGCAAATAATAATTTCAATCCCATCTAAAGTCCAATAGAAAGACAAAAAGTAGCCATAAGTAGTCCATATAACTCACTAGTTTTCATGCTACACATTTTCACCATATGAGTAGAATTTAAATTTCTTTCTTTTCCCAAAAAAAAAAAAACTAGCTAAATAACTTTTCTGAACGCAATGGAAATGAAAAAAAAAATGTAGAATTTTCTACTTCAGAAAAAGAGCACTCACCATATGTAGTGTCTTTTGCCAATCCACCAATGAAGATCTTTCTGCACATTTCAAATCAAATATCACAACCAATTAGAAGAATAAAAAAAGTGAGGAAACGCAGAGAGGATCTTACAAAGGATGCATCCATGCTTGAATAACGAGAAAATGAAGGAAACAAAAGGAAACCGAGCTAGAAAAGATAAAGATACAAAATTTTCGCTTCTATTTTCTCAGATATATCCAATTTTCTCGAGAACCAAAAAGAAAACAGCTAATTTTGGTGTGTTTGAAGAGAGGAAGACAGAAAGAGAGAGAGGTAGAAAGAGATAGAGAGAGAGGAGACAAACCCAGGGCTGGCGCCATCGCCTGTGTGAGGATGACCGGCATTCGACTTCGAACCCATTGCGTTTAATATCGGATTTTCTCGGGAAAATTTGAGAAACGGAAAGTAATGAGCCGGGAGATGCGAGCGAGCGAGAGAATACAGATTAGGGTTTTGAACTTTTGAGTGGAGAATATTATTACATCATATATATAATATATATGTACAAATATTGTATACATCAGAAATTTCAAATTTGCCCCTCATGAAAAGGAAAAATACTACGTACACCCACCACCACGCGGATGTGGCTTTCCGTTTCTGTCCATCGCCTTTTCTGTTCATGGTGAAAATACCAAATATATGGTCACACGCCGCTCTAGACTATACTGTATACAAGTAGGGTTTTGGGACTCCGTTTCTAGGAAGCACTCATGGTTACGAGCATTTTTATTAGAAGTTGCACATAAAAGCGATACTGAAAATGCTTCTTAAAAAGTCACTTCATGATTCAAAACTATCTTTAAGTCTGTTTTTTTGTCAAACGCTGTCATGAGCACTTTTAACGATTCTAGAAGTAGTTTTGAATGATTATCATAAGCCATTGAAACATTTTCCTTTTTTAGCTTTGTCCCTACAACGTTAAAGACTTTTTAACTTTTTTTTTCTTCAATATTTCAACTTATGATGGATGTCTGTTTTGTTGTAATGATAATGAATCTTTGCATGTACTTTGTTTTTTTGTAGTAATTAGAGAAAAGTTTATGTCATTATGTATTCAAATTGTCTTTAATACTGAGAGGAAAGAGGTGTGGTCTTGGTACATTGAGTAGTCAAGGCTTAATTGCTTTAATTGTCGTGTATTGAATGAACAAAGTCGCATTTTATGAAAACATGTGATCTTGTGAGATTTGATCCAAAAAAATATTGTATGAAACTGTCTAAACATATGCTCGAGAGTTGTACCTTACTTGTGTGTTAAGTTTGCTTGGAAAACCTTTCCTTTATTGAATTTTGGCAATTACACATTATTTAATATGATAAAGCATGTAATTTCTTCATGGCCAAAACAAACAAAGATTAATGTCTCCCTCTAAGAGTTGTGCCTTGTGTCTTAAGTCAATCTATTTGTTTATCTACCAATTTGGTAGGTTATTAATCTAGAGTGAATTAGTCAAGATCTATCCTATATGTACTTAGCAAAAAGAAACATACCAACTTTTATATGGAGTGCTGTGACAGATAGAAATCAATTTTCAATCATGTATCCCATTGAAAATGATGGCCACACACGCTCATGATAAAACAAAGTTAAGCGTTTGGTTTGCGGAAATTAATTCATGAGACATCAATCCCCATTTATTTTTTTAAAGAATGAGAAATGTCATTTATAATGTTTACTAATATTAAGAGCATAAGTTGAGGACAATATCGATGTTGCTAGTAGTGGGATATGGGTATGTCCCTTTGAAATCATAACATGGTATCAGAGCGGGCCAGTTGACTAGGCCCGAATCGAATCTGAATCCCCGAATGAACCTTGAATTGAAACCCCGAATGGAAAAAAAAAGAAAGTACCTGCTTGATAGTCGAAATTACGAAATGGAAAAAACTGAAGATTGTTTCATCTGATAGTGTTTAGCAACCAATTCTCAAATAGGTTTGGTGTTGTGTGATAGTGTATTGGGGTTTATCATATGCATTTTTTGTAGTTAAATATGGTGTACTTAGTCAATTTTACATTTTGATTTAAATATTAGGATGTACTTATATCATAGGGTGTAATTAATTAATTTTAAGGTTCGTTTACCAACATTCTTAGGAAGTATCATTTTACATTATTTGCAATATTTGTATGTGCAATAACAGGAAACAAAATTCGTTTGGTTTTTCAATTACATTCTTATTATAAATGTGCAAGTAACGTTTGCATTGATATCTATAAATATCATTGTAATTTGTATTTGTTATTGGGGGCAAATAAGTCATAACTTAATTAACGCTAGCCTTTTTCATAGGAAACAAAGCGAAATCTAAACTGGATGGAGGCTTCATTTCCAATCATTTTCCCACACATCACGAAACCGTAACATGAAAAATGAAATAATTTTTCATTTGCACAAATATTTTCGAGCAAACCAAACAGCTCCTTAAAGTAGAGTGAAAAAATGTGGATAATAATGTGGTGCACTAGACCAACATTCTCAACGAAAAGGCCATATTAGAGAGACTATCGACCAACTTGTGTATTATCTCTCTATTAAAGTGGAGTACTGCCCACCAATACAATGGGTCTCACTTCTATTAGAAAAATAATATACAAATTGGTCTTCCTAACATTTTCCATAAAAAATATTTCAATTATATTTGCTCTTGAAAAACCTTATTGGAAACCTTTTTTTTATTGAAAAAAACCCTAAAGCCTATGAATCCATAAAAGGAAACAAATTACCTATTTAACAAATAAAATTGCAAAATTATTTAACAAATAAAATTACAAAATTATTCTTTCTTTTTTGGAATTACAAAATTATTCTAAAGTTACTTTAATCTCCAATAAAATATGAAAATGACCTATTTGTGCTGCTATTTCATTCTCTAATTGATTCTATTTTATTCTACAACATGATGTTCTTGGGAAATAAAAGTGATGATTTATTTTTTATTTTAATTTTTAGAAATAATAAGATTGAAAGCTAGAATTTAATCTATCCCACTTGAGTTAGAGGTAATTGTTAGAACTAGATTTGTAGGAAAGAAAAAAAAAACTATTTAACCAAAACCAAATGCAGTATTTGAGTAGACACGCTAAGCATTTTAGTTGTTCATAGGTGTAATAGAAACTGTAAACTATATTAGCCATTCATTACGCGATTCATAATAATCAACGGTCGTGAATTCTCACATACATTGTGACGTGTAAATATAAACCGTTAGGAAAATTCAACTAATTAATTAATAGTCATTTATATGATATCAAATGTAGAAGTCACAACAGAAAGTATCCTTTCATGTAATTACCCCTTCATCGAACGTGGTCTATTTTTCTCACTAGCCTTTTCGGACCTCCCCAAAAATTTCCAATTACATCTAAAACCTTAGGAAAAAAGTAAACACAAATCTCTATCTCTCTCTCTCTGAAGTCGCTCTCTGCTGTCACTGTCTTTCTCTCTCTATTTTCTTACCTTTTTGCCCTTTTTGCCCTTCAATCCCAGAAACAAACACAAATCCAAATCCCGTATCTCCCAAGGTTCCATGTAGGCTTGCCCACAGCCCAGCCCCATCATAAAATTTCCAAGTCCTTCACACACCAATATATGCTCACCAATATAAATAGAGGGCCCCTTTATTATTGAGCTGCCTCTCTCTCTCTCTCTCTCTCCCAAAGTCTCAATACACAAGACACAAAAAACACTCTTTTCTCTCTTTCTCTGTCTCAAACATAACATGAGCGGCGGTGGGGAGACTAGGGTTTCAATCCCAAGCAATGTAAAGGAGACGATCCAGGACATCAGAGAGATCACCAAGAAGCAACACAGCGACGATGAAATCTACGCTGTGCTCAAGGAGTGCTCTATGGATCCCAACGAAACCGCTCAAAAGCTCTTGTATTTAGGTAAACGGATATATTTTCTGCATGTCAGTATGTGTTTGCATTAGGGTTTCGATTGATGGGTGTTTGTGTTGTGTGTTCTTGGTGGGGAGTTTTGTGGGGTTTGTTTTATTTTGGCCATGTGATCGGTGGTTTCTTCTGGGTTTTGATTTTTCTTTTATGGGCTGCGTCTGCTTCTTGAGAAAAGTGAAGATATGAAAGAAAATTGAAACATTTTTAATCAATTTAAGAAGAGCACGAGCGTTTGCGTAGTTGAGAAGAAGCTTCTTTGGTTGTGTTTCTTATTGCTTTCGGTTTGGTGACTTTGTATTTGGGTGGGAGTGGGACTGTGTTTAAAGTTTGTGTTTTATGCTGATTTCTTTACTGCAAGATTTAAAATTCCGGCCCACAAAAGCTAAAAACTGAAATTTGGTATCCCGTCAACAAATATTGGTAAAAGTTAATGAGAATGGTAATAAATATGTTATTTTCTTCGCAGCAGTCGATATCGAAGCTTTGCAATTTAATTTGTCACGGTTCTTTAATCAGATTTGAAAGCCTACTCTGCCGAAGCTAAATTGTTGAAAGTGAAAGATCACTTGGTCTATTTTTCTGCATTGATCATTAAAATATTTCAATGATGCTGGTGCTTTTCTGTTGTTTACATTTATATGCTCGTGTGCGCTTCCAAATTTTGCTTTTTATGGGCTTTAATTCATTAGTTAGTTTCTTTTTAATCTTAATGTTGCAAAGTAGTTGTGAAGTCTACATTTTAGAATAGGATATGATATGATTTGTCATACAGTGCACCTTGGTTTTGATAGGACATTCTTATCAGTGGACTCGTATCTCTGATAATAAATTGGTTTATTTGTCAACTACTATCTATGCTTCCTGAAACAATTTTATGGTGACAAATTACTACATAACTAGGACCTCTGTTATATGCATGCGACTTTGCCATTTAATTTATTCTGGTGTTTGGTTTTAAGTGATTGAAATATCTGGGATTCACAATTATCTTCCGCCGCATATAAACTTATGACCTACATGCCTGAATCAGATTGCTCCTTCAGTTGTCTTACTGCAATTATCTTGTCTGTCTTTGCTTGTGTCCCCTCATCATTGTTTTGTAGAAGTTGTCATGCATATTACTCATGCAGCATGTAGGGATCACATACCATATCATGTAAGATTTGTGTAGTCTGAACTACTGAAGATAATGATCTTATTGTTTGGGTTGGCAGATACATTTCATGAAGTCAAAAGGAGAAAAGATCGGAGAAAGGAGGTAATATCTTGTGTTCTTCTATAATCTGAAGGAGGCTTTATCATCTTAATGTTGATTACAGTTTTAAATAATTGAAAGATGTCTTTGGAGTAAACCGGTGAACTTGGCTTTACAAGCTCGGTGAGGCTGTGAAACAAAATTATTTCTTCTCCATCATCCATGTTTTACTTTTATATAGTTGGAAATGGAATACTTCTCAATTGGGTTGTATGGATATATTCAGGCCAGTTATGATTATTAATTTTCCATTTCTTTTGATTTAAGAGTTTCATCAAATGACATTTTGAGTCCTGCTTGCTGTTCAAGTATAATAATGATTAATTTTGTCTATATCTTATTTACATTTGCGTGCCCATCTGAAGTTAGCTAGGCTACTTTATAATTCAATGTTGTTACTGTTCCAGCTCTTGAAAGGTAGAGCATCTGAAGATTCTAGAATGCCACCAGGCACACAGAGGCGAGTGTCTAGGGGTGGTGGCCAAGGGAATTATTCTTCCAGTATCTCTTCTGGTAAACTTTCAATCTGTTTATTACATATATTTGCACACTTAAGATTCAGCTAGGTCTAGATATTTTTGTATGTTTATCTTTTAGTTATTGTTTAAACTCAAAGCATTATAATCCTCCACATGTCCTCCATATTGGCCAGTTAAGATGTTCGTTTGACCCTGTTCCTTTGCTTAAAGGAATAACTCAAATATCTCTAACCCCTCCTGGTTAATGATAGCTGTAGTGGTATTAAGCGTGCTGAGAGAAACTGAGCATAAGAGAACCTCTGCAGACTAATTTTTTAAAATAATTTTTATTCTGTCAGTGACTGCTATGGTGTCACTATGTGACCTGGAAATAGAAAGGTGGGTTTTGCGTGAAGTTTTTCAACCCCTTGAAAAAAGGAATAGATCACTAGAATGCTGATGGTTATTGGATGAAATCTGACCATTAATCAAAATATGTAATTACTGATGAGATTACTTGCTCTCCCCCCCCTTCTTTCTCCCTTTTTTTCCGTGTAATCCATTAAATGGTTAGTGCCTATAATAAATACTTTGCTTGAAAGTATTTATTTGATTTGAACAGTGTCAGCAGATTTCAAAACCAAGTTTGTGCTGCAATTGTGAGGTTTACTAATTTTTATTGTTCTATGGGTTTCTGCTTTATGTTGATGTAAAGTTGCTTCCTTTTGATATAAATTACCTTCTTGTTTTCCAATTAACTTTCAGATGCTGGTGGTGGGAGGAATGCTTCTGCTCGGAGGGAAAATGGGGTCAATCATGTTGCAGATAGAGGTTCTATGCCCTCTTCTGTTAAGCCAGTTATACAGAAAACGAAAAACATTGCTGCAACTTCAATGCCAATGTAAATTTTTAGCAAATTTTTAATTTATGCCTTTTGTATCTATGAAGAACTGTTTTGTGTCCTAACTCTACTGCATGCTTGAGAAGAACATTGGGTTTTATTTTTCCTCTTAATTTATGATATATATTTTATCTCCAGAGCTTCAACTGGCACACCAAATGGGGTCACAAACCTATCAAATGGGAGTTCTATTCACAGTTCTGCCCCAAAATCCCCTATGGTTGTTGATAACAATGTTCGTGAAGGAGGTTCAGCTATAGATGTAAAGAAGTTGGGAGCTGCAGCATCTCGCCCTGCCGCTGTGACATCTACACCTACCTTTGGCTCACTGGATCATGAAAAGCCCGTGTCAATACCTGAACAGCTCCCAATTTCTGCCCCACCAGCATCTGCTTCCTCTGTTTACTCCTCTGCTTCAGATCCTGCTGTATCAAATCATGTTCAAGAAAACAAAAAAGGCTCTGTAGATGCTATTGGCTTGGAGTCGTCCAAGAGTGTAAAAGGGGCCTCCAGATCTGCTAATTCTGTGGTGGTGGCTGAAAAGAATTGGAATATTAAGCCTTCACAACCCCATTTTTCCTCAAATGATGATGGTTCCTTGGCCAAGCTGCCTTCTAAAAGTGTTAAACAGTCACAGTTAGAGTCTGCTGTTCCTCTGAAAGGTATTTTAACATGTTACACACTGAGAGTTGCCTTTTATTTTCATGCTCTCAGATGTGTGCATGTGTCGAAAGTTAAACTTAATTCATGAATGGGGTTTTCCTGCTTTCCTTTTCAATTATGTTATGTATCTGCCATTACTTTTATCAGCAGGTATTTAGTATCTGTTATTGTTATCCTTGTGTGTGCTCAGTAAATGTTATCAATTTTATTACTTTTGTTAGTAGGTGTTTTCAATTTGCTTATGTTTCTTAAACAGTGGTCACACTGGAGGTTGCAACCAACGCTGTTGAAGCTACTTCTCAAGTGCCTCGTGACTCGAGTCTCTCAGTTGCAAAACATGTTACTTTTCCAAATCATATCCAAGTCCCTGAAGCTTTGAAAAATGTATTGACCTTTGGAAGTATTGATGCTACTTTTGGACCGAGAGTAGACTCTGTTAATGGTACTGGTGGTGATAACTTCTCTATTGGTGCTGTTGAATCTTCTCAGGATACTGATGAAACCACTAAAGAACCTTCTCCTAGGTTGGTGAATGCTGTTTTCTGTGTATATCTACTTGGGTTAGTTTATTATATGAATTGTGCTTTTCTCTAATGCTTAATGATAAAAAAACATAAGTTTGAGTAAGATATTTATCCAGATTTATAGTTATAGTCTCTCTTCCATAGCATAAGTTCTTTATATTGCCTACTACAGGACCTTTGTATACTATGATTTTATTCTTTTGAGAAGTTTTAGTCACATTTATTTTATTTTATGCAGCAATGATATTTTATCCTCACGTGTGCAAGGAGATTTTTCTGAGAATCCACCATCAATACCTAACGTGCTCGAAAAGTCACCGCCTACAGAGGGTAATGTCTCTTCAAGTACAGACTCAAAAAGTGAACTTCCAAAGCAGGAGTTGCAGTTGCCACCAGAAGGTCCACAGAACCAAACTGCTCTACATGCCCCTAGCTATAATCTTGGGTTCTTTCCCCCCATGCTAGGGAGCCAGCTTTTACAGGTGGAAGGGCATGATAATCAGGCACATGAAACACCCCGCCTTCCAAACTTTGTCGTAAGCTCTTTAATTATGTCTTATTAGTTATTTATCTATTAAGGTTGTCATTTTGTTTTCTTTGGCATATCAATGATCGGTTCTTGATTTGTTTAGACTTTGTGGGGACTATATCTTCATATGTTAGTTGTTGACCTTTTCCATGGTAAATATAAGTGGTTTAACTTTTACTGAATGGACTTATTTAATAATTTGAAAAGTTTTCTAGTATTGATATATTCATTCAGTTGCCATATATTTCTTTTAATATCTGAAAATAAAGGCACCATGTACTTTGTTGATTGTTGACGACGTGTATTGACATTGCTATTGTATTGCACATATTACTCTTCAGGAAATACATATAGTTAACCAATGTTGAGTAAATTTATGGTATCCATCAATAATTTCATATCCAAATATGGAGAGGACTAACATAGTTCAACTGTACTCTGTCAGTTACCAAGAGTAAATTTGTATGTGCTTTGCAACTTTCTAGAGCAAATTCGTTTGTAGTTGTATTTTGTGAGTTCCTTAAGCATTAGATCAATATCCATTTTACTATTTTATTTTTATGCTTCTGATCCGTGTATTTTGTATTGCAGGGTGGAAATTCTGCTGCTGTGCCTAGCCCAAACTCAACTCCACCACTGCCAAGCTCCATACCTGTCTCTCAGCAGTCAGTTCCGCTTTACAGGCAGTATCCCCCTAATTTCTACCCATATGGCCACTATCTCTCTCCATATTATATGCCACCAATACACCAGTTTTTAGGTCACAACGGCTTTCCTCCACAACCTTCAGCTGGGAACGTATTTCTACCACCACCACCACCACCTGCAGCAGCTGCTGCTGGGGTTAAATTCCCTCTTCCACATTTCAAGGCTGGGGTGAATGCTGGAAATCCAACTCAATATAGTATTCAATCTGGTGGTTCATTTATCAACACCCCTGGTGGTTATGCTCCTGGTTCAGCAGTTACATCTGGAAGCTCTGTTGGTAATGAAGATCTTGGAGCATCTCAATTGAAGGAAAATCATATCTACACAACTGGACAACTGGTTGGTCTTCATTCTGTATCTTTAATTGAAGTTTTAATTCCCTTGCATGCTAACAAAGCTTCATCATATTAGTTGTTCTTCCCTTCTTGTTTTTCTTATAAAGTTCTTTGTCTGCACTAGCTAATAGAATTCCTTTCTGGTGATTTTTTTTCGCAGACTGAAGGTTCAACTGTTTGGATACATGCTCCGGGACAAGATATGTCCAGCTTGCAAGTGAGCTCTATGTACAACCTTCCTCAGGGGCCGCGTCTCACCTTCTCGCCCATGCAGGCTGGGCATGGTGGCATGGCTGGAATTTATCCACCTGGGCAAACGATTGCATCTCCAACATTTCTGCAACAGTCCCAGGCTGTGGCTGGAGCTGCTGAAACTATAGGACCACAGTCTGCTGCTTATCAGCAGCCTCAACATACACAGATGACTTGGAATTAGAACTTTTGATTTGGCAGAACTTTGCTGAGTGACGACACAGAAACACATCTTCTGAGGATCGAGTTAAACTGGGAATCTGATATCTGGCATGTTTTGAGTGTAAATATGAAATGCTGCCCAGACATTTTTGGAATATCATCTTGACCATCTGAAGTTGAAAGAAGATAGGTTTGGGTTTTTCCATGGTTCATCTTTTATTGTCTTTTGCTTTCCTCATCTGTTCTGTAGCGCCTAGCCTCTTAGTAATATTTTTTTTTTCAAAAAGAAAAATCTCTTGGTTGGAAATGAGTATTTAGCTTTGAAACTTAGTAATTCCTTTAAGATGTTATAGGAGAAGTAAGAGAAGAGGATGATAGAGTAGGGGTGGGATTTTCCAATTTTTCCTTTCTGATGTCTCACCTGTATATTAATGATAGCAAAGAATGTCATATTATACGGTTGTAATTGGTCTATGAGAATTGGCTTCTCTGTTTGGTTTCATTTGACAATTGTTTTTCGCTACCAAAAATTGCAAGAAAGTACCCAAAAAAAATAATTCGAAGAGTACTCGTTTCTTAATGGCTATCATTTTAAAACTAAAATTTACCAGAAAATGAAAAAAATTAGATGGCATCATACTTTTCGCAGTATGAGGATGAGTCGTATAAGTTAAGAATTCAACACCAACCAACTTAGCTTTAAGCAAAAAGACGGAAAAACACTCAAGATTAAACAAATCCATCATAAATAAAGCAATAAGGGTCAAGGGGAGGATAAAATTTTTGTGAAGACATGTTCTTAGGCTCAAGGGAGGCTTCCATATTCACATTTTATTGATTAATATTATAATTGTGAACAGGATTGATAGAATAAAGGTGGACCTCACCAATTTTTGCTTTCTGATGTCTCACCTGTTTAGTATGACAGAGAATGTTGAATCATAGTTGTATCTGGTATGCAAGGAGCTTGTAACTCAAGTGGTTAAAGATCATTTTATGTGTTCGATTTCTGCCTCACGATATCGCTTGCATAAAGAAAAAAAGTTGTAATTGGTGTAAGAGAATTTCCTTTTCTATTTTGTTTCATTTGACAACTGCATGAGGAAAAATGGTTTGTAAGCCTGCTTGGTTCACACAGCAGTTGTGGGGTTGGTGGTATCCTCTACATCTGACTCTACACTTTCTTCGTTGGTGGCTTTTGGTTTTAACGTCGGTAAGCTTTGCTTTGGGAGCTGCATGCTCACATTGTCTTGTGACTTTTGCAGGTTTAGTGATGTGTAAACAGACATTCCACAGAGGGCTGCAAGAGCCCCGCAAATGCTCACAAACCCCGGATCCGAATTAAACATAAGATAGCCCCCTAGTAGTATCACACAAGTCTTGAACTGGCCAAGAACAACATGTGAAGTCGCTGAGGTTGCCCTGCATAAACAGAACAAGAACTAGCCACTTCAAGCCTGTTCCAGTGAGGTAAAATGAGGTACAAAAGTTGTCTTTATGACAAGAGACTCACCCAAGTGCCAAAGCTCCAGACCATTGGAGGAGAAAACCAAGGAGTGCTGATATAAGAATGGCTGTTGTGTTGTTGAAATCCCATTGGAAAAGTAGAACTCCTGGTGGATCCAACCATGGCATCAGAGCTAGTAGGAAGAATATTGTGACTGGGGTTGTCTTCCACATCAGCCTACACTTCCACATCAGAAACTGTCATTCTTTCTTTCTTATAGGGTATATTATTTGACCGATTCGCTTCACTAAACATCTTTAAGGAGGAAGTATTTAAAGAAAGAACTCTAATTCTTACGCGAGTGCCGTCCAATTGGCTTGCTGTTGCAGATTAGACCATAAGATTTTGTTTACGGCACTTGGGACTATCCATGCAATTGCAATTAAAGCACCAAACACATTGAACTCTACGTCTGTTACGGTTGCTATTGCCACACCTGCTGAGACAACAGCTAGAGCCAAAACCTGCATAACCATGACTTCCGATGATTATCTGCACAGAAATAGGAAATCGAAACGAGAACAGAAGTATGGTTCTTTGAACCCGAAAAAAGGTACGAAGGTTAGCAAAAGAAATGGGGCAAAATTATTTTGACTCACCTTGTTAAAAGAAATGGTTTTCCTGAAGAGAATGAACTCAGCAGAAACAATGGTAGGAGTGACAGCAATTTTAGCCATCTGGTAGAAGCCAACACTGCAACAAGCAGAAAGGTGAGGAAGTCGAACAATGTACGTTTGTAACAAGTTAACATACAAGATGAAAGAAAGCTAGCAAGGAAGGACCTGTTATGCTTTAGGCTTGTATTGGCAAGACCTGAGGCAAAAGCCATGACAGCACCTAAGGAGAAGATAGAAGAGAAAGGAGTAGTTCTAGACGGAGGAGCAACTGGAAGAATTGAAAGCGTCTTGAAAATGGCAAGAAGCAACCATGATGTCACATAATGAATCAATGTGAGAAAGATTGGGAACTTAAATCCAACTCTTCCCATTACCTGGAAGCAGAAGTGCAACTTAAGCATAAGATTGTTAAACAAAATGATTAAAATCAAATGGAAAATATTCCCAACAAAAAATCTTATGGACCCTGTAAAATTGCTAAAGCATACTAACTGAAAAAAAAGAAAGTAAGAAGAGAAGGACAAGGCTCTGACTAGTTTGTTTGCCAGGATAATCCCCACAGAGACAATGAAATTGAAGGTCATAGCCACCACCGGCCCACAAATCCGTTGCTGTTGGCGCTTGGCGCCTTCTGATGTTCGAATTTCATTGTAGATAGAACCTCTGAGTTCTTCCAGTGCTCGACCTGATAATTTGGAAAATCAGAACTACAAGAACTTGAAGAAGTAGAAAAGATAATTTTCATTTTGTGATTTCCAAAAGGGTACACACACATTTTCCTTGCTTTTATCTATTTAACTAATTTGCTTAACGGAATTGAAAACACAACATCAAGAAATAGCATATTGCTTTGGTGAGCCCTGCAGATTGTTTCAGCATTCACATGGACTGAGAAAAGAAACAATTTCTTGTATACTATGAAACAAATCAAAGCATTCAGGCAATAAAACTTCTTTTATTGATTCATTTATATGTAATAAAAACTTGAAGCTATCCAAATTATCTTGGTACAAAAATAAATCAGAAAAACCATTGTAGTTGCAGCACAAACAGAATGAACCAAGTTCAGCTTCAACTACTCCACAAGCAATACATATCAAAAAGGAAAACCCAGATACCCAGAAAACAGTGTTCATATTTTCATTCATTAAAAGAACACAAAATTAAAGAGAAGCCATAACCACAGTACATTACAAAACAGAACCAATCAAAAACGAAATAAAATCTTATAATGATAATGGTGATGATGCAGCTCACAGAATGCATGTGTTGTCAAACCTGCTTCTCCTGCATCACTGTCTTTTCGTTTCACAAACTTCTTAACTTCGTTTCCCACCAATGAATCCAACAGCCCCATATGCCAATGATCTAACAGAGGCACCAATCAATGGGATCACGTAGCCATCAAAATCATCAGCAAAACAAAAAAGCAACCCATTAAAAACCAGTTCTCCACCGAAGATGAAAAAGCTTCTTTGAATGTTGTGAAGGAGGAGAAACTTAGTTGCATTGCATTAGAGTCCTTCAATCCTACAAACACTCAAAAGACTTTTCTTTTTCTTTTTCTTCTTCTTTATTTTTGATAATGATACAATACAATAATAATAATAATAATAATAATATTGAATATTGAAGAAAAAGGAGTTTGTTATGTTTTAGGACATCTTGCTTAGTTTGCAATGTTTGTGAGCTCCAAGGTGGGGAGACAGGCGGGTGAGAATAACAGTCTTGACGGGTGTAGAACTTCTAATTGATGTAGGTTATCTGGGAAGTTAAGGAAACATGAAAGAGATTTGTATGATCAACAAAGAAATAGTCAAAGATTCAAGTACATGTGCTTAAGTCACCGCCAAGTGCTCATAGCTAATTAGTGAGAGCGATGGAGTGGCCATAATCTCATGGCCTAAAGTATACGTTAGATATTATGGATATTTAACAAACTATAGGCATCTTTCATATAAATATTAATTTGGTATAGCTAGCTTCACCTACAAATCATTAATTCCTAATCATGTAAACTATTAAAAGCAGCAGAGGTCCATTAGTTAATTAACGGTTAAGTTAGAAATAGTTTGCAATAAGTTACATGCAAAAGGAAAAGGGTATCTTTTAATTTAAGCCAAATATGAATCTTTTCGATACATGATAAATTTGTTCCCTTTCTCCAGATATGCAACTATGGCGGTATCCTCAATTAATCACACATTATTATACTTTTTAATTTTTTCACGTGATAATGCATGATTGGCCCTACCATTTTTATACAAATTACAAACCTTCACGCATATGTGGATAACTGTGAGTTATTGATTAGTGTATAATCTTCTGTAAGATTCATATCAATCGATAATTGTCAACCATTGTAGTCGATTAGAGTGATAATATTGATTAGATAAAAGTTTACAATTTTTACAGCTACTTGTGGGTTTTTTCACAGCCAGTGTGGTTCTTTATTAAATATCACAACTGCGTGACACTATCCAAATTGATACTGCCATACGATTTCGAGCCAAACACAGATCCAAATACAATGAAAGTGAGATGCTGCCATTCTAAACAAATTGAAGTTCCAACAGAACAACTTATACTTTGATCTGTCCCTACTTCTGCTTTCCCAACCACCAAAGCATAAGTAGTTAGAAAACAAATGCAGCACCAGTTTCAAATTTGACGCTGCACCTTACTTGTGGGCCTCAGACAATTTTGGGTAACTGGTAACATGCAAAGAGCTATTGTGCGTAGTGAAATTCAGTGCCCTAATTTTATTTTTAAAATTATGACCGGGGCGGCCTATGTCTGATTTGGGTTCATTGGGACTTGCCCTGGCTTTGGGCCTCTGTAAAAAACTAAGTTACAAACAAGTTCTAAGAAGTAAATACGAGTCATTCTATAGTGAGGGTCTTGTTTAAGGTCTTTAGATGAGGTGATATCTCTTAACACAAATTCCTTGGTAATCTTACTTTCCTGAAGGGATATATGACAGTGGGTACAAATATTTCAATGTTTCCTCTTGATAAATGAGTACAACAAAGTGAGTTTTACTGTGTATAAATTCAAATGTGAGAAACCATGACCGAAATAATGTACATCAACGCTTGAAAGAATAAATTATGGTAACAAGGAGTTCACTTATTTATCCTGGAGACATTTCTCTAGGTACTCATTTTCCCTCATAATGGCATCAAGATCAGCTTGTAATTTCTCCACATTTAAGCTTCGAGAGCCCATGGCCATTTGCTTCTTTTCATGTTCGGCCACTTCTCGTCGTATTCTATCATTTGCCAGGATTTTCTCACGAATTTGTTCGAAAGTCTCATGGATGCTAGTGAGAAGCCTATAAGCCTGCTTCCCTACTGCGTCTTTCTTTGCTTCCCTGCAAGTAAGATACATGCCTCTCAGATAACAATAGTTGGAGTTTGAATGACAAAGCGAAAGGTGATGGACCAAATCATAACTAAGTCTTTTTTTAAGGCAACAGTTTATGGGTCAAAGAAATTTTGTACCTGAACACCATTTCATCTACAACAGCATACGTTCGATGAAGACGTTCTTGGATAGAATTACTCTCTAACTGAAGCTCCCTGGTGTCTTTTAAGATCTGCTCTATGTCAGCTTCTTGCTTCCGACTGTTCTTTGTGATCTCCTTGACCCTTTCAATATAGGATCTTCTTGATTCCAGTTTTGGCAGCTTTGCTAGATCCATAGAAAGTTTAGAAAGTTCCTCCTCCCTACCAAATGAAATTAATTAACGCGAGAAAGAAAGAAACAACCTATATCACCCTTTATTCTTGGGCATCTTTAACGCAATCTATAAAAATGTTTTCTTTTTCCCCTCAATATTGTAACTTGTAATGAAATATGTTCCTTTGTAAAAACTAAACAGTCCCAAACTAAATCATGAATCACAGAAGTTCTGGGGACAGCAGGAGCACAGAGAACATGACCCAGAAAATTCATTCATTTCATTCCAGAAAAATACCTTTTTTGAACTGCAGACAAGATGGATTCCTTTTCCAGTTCAAGATTTTTCAGCTTTTGGAGCTTTTCCTGAGCATCTGGGTTGTTTGCATACAGAGACTCCTCAAGACTTTTCTTTTTCTCTTCTAAATGCTTTCTGACTACTTCCCTGTGAAAAATAATTGGTAACAGATGAAAAACCAATAGCATACATACATATATGCTGACAAAGGTAGTACCTTTTCAAATGTCTATATCTTGTGCATCCACACATATGCTTTTAAAGTGTAGTCTCTTCTAAACGTATATTTTAGTGCCCATGCTCATTAAGTAGGAAAGCGCCTCTAGAAAGATGTTGCAAAGTGCAAAACAATTAACTTTGTATGAAAAATTAAATAAAGATTGATATCTTACCACTCTGACTTTAATTCTCCAAGGTGATGCTTTCGAACATCCACTTGCTCATTAAGTTTTGCAAGGTAAAATTCAACGGGATGATGGATGTCAAATGCCATATCTGTGGCTTCTTTTAATAATTCCAACTCTTCTTCAAGGTGCTTTAGTTCTGAGGCCCTTGCAGTAACCTTCTCCATGAGCAGTTTCTCCTGATTTTGCAGTTTTTCAGTCAAATGCTTCCTGCTTAATACACTATTCTGTCCGCCCTTGTTGAATTCTCCTGTACTAGAGCTGGATACATGATCAACACCGTTTTCATCCAATTTTTGTGGAATAAGATGAGCATCAGCAGACGTGCTGAAAGAGGCATCTTCATCATTAGTATTTGTTAGTTCAGGCAATTTACCATTGAATGTGAGTTTGTCCAATTTGGCTCCAACTTTGTCATAACTAAGATCAGACCCCTGGTCACCAGTTTTGTGGTCCTCCAAATTGCTTTCAAAGCTGTCTTCTTTCACTTCCCTTCTATCATTGACACCCTTGGGACCAGATTTTCCGATATCTTCAGATAATTCTGAAAGCCTCTCCACCAAGAATCTTATCAACTTGTACGAGTCCTCTTCAGATGGATACAAGAACTGCCGTAAGCAACACATATAGTCTGTTTCTAAGCAAAATTTCAGAACAATAAGAATGAAAAGAACAACAATAAGACGCAAAAAAAAAAAAAAAAGCGCACGTAGAAATTCAAATCAAATAAGAAGCAATCTCACACAATTCATAGATTCAATTGCATATACTGGCAATTAGCCAGTCATTATCCAAATAAACTAAAAGAGAAACTTACTAGACAGCTTGGAAATTAATCAAGACCGCACATTTAAACACGATTTCGCTTAATCACAACAGTTCAGAGTGACAGTCTGGTTACTCTACAAACAAATGATCCTAACTGATTCCATACCTGCAGAAAGCCGGTCCCTGATTTCCTAAATAGTACAGGGTACCTCAATTTGTATGAACTTTAATTAGTAAGAAAAGCATTTTCCTTTAAACAAATATAAAAAAGCTAAATTATGGTAATTTTGAATGAGCAAAGTTGCTAGCACAGCTACAGACCATATTTCGTATAGCTTAAGATCCTTATGTCTATAATTTCTGTGCATATAACAGATACATATAGTACTATGCAAACACTATATACTTCCAATTCAAAAACACAATTCAATTTCATTCAATTCAGTGATACTGAGCCTAAAAGTTGTTCCAATTCAGTAAATTGAGGTCGGCAAGGTAATGCTATGCTTTCACTTTTTCGCATTTTCTCAGGAAACAAACACCGAAACAAATATATAAAAAAATCGAAACTTGTTAACTTTACGATTCTTACCTGGTGGAAACTGAGGTCGGCGAGGTAACCGAGGCTCTTGATCGCGGAAGCGATGTCCGTACAGAGCTTGAACCTGTCGGCAACAGAGGAATCAGGGAGGGAAGTGGGAAACGACGGCGTTTTGCCGATGAGGTTGAGAGACTGGCCACAGATCGAGACTAAGGTCGCCGGCGTCAGGTCTCGGACAGACGACACGTCGTTTAGGACGCAAACGCCCGAGTTCTCCAACGACTTTAGCAGTATTTCCCGCGATTCTTCCATTTTCACTCAATTTTTATCTTTTTTCCCGAGAGAATTTGATTTTTTTTGATGAAATTGAGAGATTTCTGAGCTGTTTGTGCAATTTTTTTTCCTTTCAGTAAGTATGGCTGTTGACTTCTTGTGTTATACAAACTAACAAGTGCACGAGCTACTTTGTTCTGTTCGAAGAACTTGATCCGACGTCGTTTCCTATGCAACTTTTGTTTTTTTCTTTCTTCTTCTTTTCATTTCATTATTATTTTTTTCATTTTAAATTTGTTCAAGTTCTCTTAAGGTTGACATCCTCTCACTTGAAGTTTTGTAAACCCAACCATGTAGTTTTTAAAGTTAAATTTTAACTTAGATGCTACGAGTTAAGAATTAAACTATTGAGCATTTTATACGGATGGAAAATTTTGCAATTCAAGAGACGAAGAATGCGTGATTTAGACTTAGTTTAATCTTGAATTTTGAAAGAAATTTTAAAATTTCAAATGATATCAATTATATGTGTATTTTTTTTATAATTTTATATCCCTGGCACTGAAGATTTTATCTTTATTACTTTTTAACAGATTATTGATAGTTAAAAGCCAAATAGACTTGAGAGTATTGTTCGGTATCGTTTTCACGGCCCGTTTTCTGTTTTCATTTTCTGTTTTCTGGCAAAAACCTGTTCGGTTGGAACGTTTTTGTTTTCCCTAAAAATATTTTCCAAAAACAAATCCAATTCATGAACAAAAGTTGAAAACGAAATTATGTTGTTTTCGTTTTCAACGTTTTCATTTTCAGTCCATACTATAATTCATTTTTTCCATCTCTCTTTCTCCAATCAACATCGATTCTTGTCTTTGAAATTCTCCATAGCTATTCTTCTTCTTCTAAAATCTCTGAGATCGTGATTTACTTATCAAGCACCAGACCCAAAAAAAAAATTCAACTGAGGAGCACCACTGTGGAAACCCATCTCCCCCGATCCAGACCCATCGTCTAGTTTGCCGCACCGGCACCTCCAAAGCACGATCACCACCAAAGCAATCGAACCATAACTGCCACAAACCCAGTTGAACCACTATCACCACCCAATCGAACCACCACCAACCATTAACAAATGAAAACAGAGAGAGGATGGGTATGAAGAGAGAAGAAGAACAGGAAGAATCAGAGAGAGGAAGAAGAAAATAAAAAATAAGAGAGGAAGATGAAGAGAAAGAATCATATAGAGGAAGAAGAAGAGAAGAGAAAACAGAGAAAAAGGAAGAAAGAAAAAAGAAAGTCTGGGAAGGAATAGAAGAAGAAAAAAGGAAAAGAGAAAGAAAGAGAAAAAAGAAGAGCCTGGGAAGAAAGGAAAGGAAGAAAGAGAAAGAGAAAAAAGAAATGAGATAAGATAGTTTGTCTTAAAAAAAACATTAGAATTTTTTATTTGTTAAATTATACATTTTTTATTGTTTATAAATTTTTGTCTTTAAAAATAGCAGATTTTTTTTATTAAAAAAAATTGAAATAGCAAAAATACAATTGAAAATAAGTCACATATTATTATTTTCAAATTATACTACCAGACACATTTTAAAGATGTTTTCTAATTAATCCACGCATTTTCATGAAAATGATTCTTGAGAGTACGGGCCCTTATTTCTTTGGTTAGAATATGAAGCAATACAAAGTGAGTTGCATGTAAGCCTGAAATGAGCTCTCATTCCTAGTCCTAGTCCTAGAGTGCCATAAAGAGCTAATTTTTAGTCATGTCCTTGGCATGTTTACCAAGCAAAGTCAAGAATTGGTTGCAATAAGAATAAAAATAAAAACAAGCTTTTCCATCAAGACCTAAAACTAAGCACTGAAAGCATGTGGCTTACCAAACACCACCCTGCCTCAAAACTATATAGGCAAGCTTTTGGTTTGTCACAATTGATATTCAGCCCCCCCATTAAAAACAGTTTCAGCTTCTTCTAGCTTGGTCTCGGGTTCGGCGGTCTGAAAACATGGAGATTAGGAGAGATGATGAGATTGAGGACATCTCAATGTCACCCCCAACAATGGGGTCTATGCAGATTGCGGGGAGCAGTGGCTTTGGTCACAACCTAGAGTTCATGTCTCAAGCATACCTTAGAAACAGGTACTCAGAGATTGACATAGAAGATGAGAGTTCTAATACCAATAAAGATGGGCCTCTTCCAATTTTTCTTAAGGTAGTAATTTGAAAACCAAAAGTTGAATTGAAGTAAGCAAATTTAACAGATTTTTTTTTTTCTTCTGTTGCTTATGATCTTCATGTGCTTATATTTACAATGCAGTTTGAAGATGTGGAGTTTAGGGTGAGAAGCAGCAAGGCTTCTAGCAACACAGTGAAAGCAATGGTGTCAAAAGTAGCCTCACAACTCAACATGGAAGATAATTACAAGCAGATATTAAGGGGGATAACAGGAAGCATTGGGCCAGGGGAAATTCTTGCTCTGATGGGACCTTCTGGTAGTGGGAAAACTACTTTACTGAAAGTGATTGGAGGAAGAATACTAGACAATGTTAAAGGCAAAATAACTTACAATGACATCCCATATAATCAAGCTCTTAAAAGGAGGTTAGCCAACTCCATGATGCTCCTCTCTTTGTTCATGGAAATTTGATTGATATGGTAATGTTGTGCTCTTTCTTTTTTGTTTTACCTCAACAGGATTGGATTTGTGACACAAGATGATGTGCTGTTCCCACAATTAACTGTGGAAGAAACTCTAGTTTTCGCTGCCTTTTTGCGGCTTCCAGGCAACATGAGCCGACAGCAAAAATATGCAAGAGTGGAGATGATTGTTAAGGAGCTTGGTCTTGAAAGGTATGTACTATATATTTAATATTTTCTTTTCCATGGTGAACCTAGAACTTTGTTTCAAGAACTCTTGTCCTAAATTTTCTCCCATATGATCATAGATGTCGTCACACACGAATAGGTGGAGGGTTTATCAAAGGCATATCAGGAGGAGAAAGGAAAAGAACCAGTATAGGCTATGAAATTCTTGTTGATCCTTCATTGTTGTTGCTTGATGAACCAACTTCAGGCCTTGATTCTACCTCAGCTAATAGACTTCTTCTGATTCTTCAAGGACTTGCTAAGGTCAATTAGTGAAATGCCATTGTGAAAGAAATGATCCCTGTGAATATTTCCATTGTGGAAGAAGTGCTAATGAAAAAAATCATATTTGATGTTGTACAGGGTGGAAGGACAATAATCACAACTATCCACCAACCATCAAGCAGAATGTTTCATTCATTTGACAAACTTTTGCTGATATCAGAAGGTTACCCTGTGTACTATGGAAAGGGTGCAGAGTCTTTGGAGTACTTTTCATCTTTGAGATTCATCCCGGAAATTCCCATGAATCCTGCAGAGTTCTTGCTTGATTTAGCCACTGGACAAGTTAACGACATTAGTGTTCCTGAAGATCTCGTGGTACCTCAAGGGCAAGGGACCCTCGACTCTGAGAAGGCTGTGGTCAGGGTAAGAACTACTACTTCAAAATCTCCAGCACCTAAATTCTTTGTATCTTCCTCTCTCTCAACATGTGTTTTTATATTTATATTAGTACCTACAACTCAAATACAAAACTCAGCTGGAGCCAAAAGAAAAAGGAGAGAATCATGGAACAACGAAAGCACCAGACCATCTTCGAGTAGCTATTCAGGCTAAAAAAGATTGGACAATCACCTGGTGTGAGCAGTTCATGATATTGTTTAAGAGAACATTTAGAGAGAGATGCAGGGACTACTTTGATAAGCTAAGACTGGTTCAAGCGGTTGGAGTTGCAGTCTTGTTGGGTCTTCTTTGGTGGAAATCGAAGACTGACACTGAGGCTCAACTCAGAGATCAGGTAAATTTCAGTGACCCGGGGGTCATAAAATCGAATCAAATATATGAACATCCCAATATAAACTCTTCTGCAGGTCGGCTTAATGTTCTACATCTGCATTTTCTGGACCTCTTCATCAATTTTTGGAGCCGTATACGTGTTTCCATTCGAAAAAGTCTTCTTGGTCAAGGAAAGAAAAGCAGACATGTATAGATTAAGTGTATACTATGTGTGCAGCACTCTGTGTGACATGATGGCACATGTATTCTATCCCACCTTTTTCATGTTGATTGTGTATTTCATGGCTGGCTTTATAAGAACAGTTCCTTGCTTCTTCCTCACATTGTTTTCCGTATTATTGGTAGCTGTCACAAGCCAAGTAAGTCAAAATTAACAATTCCAACATGAAGTTAATTTAATTCTAGTTTGGTGGTTGAATAAAACAGCTTCAATTGTTTCCTAATTAGGGGGCAGGAGAACTGTTTGGAGCTCTAGTTTTGAGTATTAGGAGGGCTGGGATGGTTGCCTCTCTGATACTAATGCTGTTTCTTCTCACTGGAGGCTATTATGTGCAGGTAATCTAATTGAATTTGACCCGAAATCACATTTTCTAGCACAATTTTTAACTTCTGCAAATTTTCTTGCATTACAAGTAACCTTTTACATTAACATCAGAGTCTTTATATTACACTCACTCTTTCCATGTGACAACATGTTGTTTTGGTTTGCAGCATATACCGAAATTTATGCAGTGGTTGAAGTACTTGTCGTTTATGTACTACGGCTTTCGGCTTCTACTGAAAGTGCAGTATTCTGGTGATCAACTATATGAGTGTGAAAGCAAAGGAGGGTGTAGGTCTCTGCAGAGTTCACCTACATTTGACATGGTAGACTTGAATGGAGGCATGGAAGAAGTATGGATTTTGCTGGCCATGGCAATAGGTTACCGGATATGCGCCTACTTTTGCCTTCGGAGAAGAATTAGCATAAGCAATATGTGAATGTATAATTTCCACCTAGGTATGGATAACTTTGAGAAATCAAAGCTCTACTATGTTTCCCAATTGCAGAGGTTCAAATCAAGAGAGGAACTTTGGTGTTGGTTTAAGGGATTGTACTATGATTATCTCCACTTTTGTTCACCGAAGCTTTCAAGCAATGAAATTTTTAGCATCGCAGTGAAAATCAAAGTAAATAACTGAGTAGGATTAAGGAATATCCGTACTCAGAAAAACAAGTTATATTTGGCCTGTTTCATTGGCTTGTGAGATAGCCCACCAATGTCATAAATTTATATGCTGTCTTTATGAGATAGCCGGCCATTGTCTTGGAGTTGCCATTGCATATATCTGGGCAAATGAACTTTAAATCAGCACAAAAGTTTGACAAAATGAGACAATGTTGTTTGAAGTCTCCTTCTTCATTGATACAGAAATTAAATAATGATTAAGAAGATGATTTAACTCTGGAAACAGGTAATACATTACAAAATGAGCTTCTAAAAGATGATTGAAGAAAGAGTGCTCGGGTGACCCCAAATTTTACTCAACCTTGGATTTTATTATTGTTAATTTCTAACCCTTTGGATTAAGATATAATTAGAGAAAGTTTTGGACAGGATTAAGTTTATTGTCATAAAAGAAAAGTGAAAAAAGTGATGGAGCAATTTGGTCAGTGTTGAATGAATATTTTATGAAAAAATCTTGTGATTCAATAATACAACTACTTTACTCTTTTTAGTATCTTGAAAGACAGGCCATCCACAAACTACAGAGCCAGGGGAACACAAACACCCTCATTCATGGTCAAAAGTCTACCCATTTCAGCCTTGCCTGCCCCACCCCATCTGGACTCTCTTCTCTTGGTTCTCATTCTCTCTCTCTCTCTCTCTCTGCTTCATCCACTCAACTGTCCGATTACCCATCTGACTCTCTCTGTCTCAGTCTTCATTCCATCTGAACTCTGTTTTTCTGTGAGTTCAATTCAACACAGCAACAAAAAAAATTCCAACGTGTCCTTCCATATAAATTATAATAAGAAACTCTGTTTTCAGTGACAGCAAAGTATTAGAGCTTCAAACTTTGATATAAAGCTCTCTCTCTCTCTCTCTCTCTCTCAAGATGGCTTTAGTGCCATACTCAGACCCAAGCTCTGAAGCAACCTCTGCAAGCCCTGCATGGCAGGACATGTTCCGATCAGCTTCAATTCGAAAATCATCAACCCCTGAGCCCCAGGTGCCTAAACCCCAGGCTCTGCCGAAGGACCCGTCAAAACCCATCGATCCAGATCACAAAACCACCCTCTCCGGCGATCCCCAGGTACGCTTAGCCCTCTACATAACCATGGCTCATGCTGGCCTTGCCTTTACAATTTTTATACTTTACGCTGTGGGCAAGCTCTTAGAGGAATACTTAAGACCAATTCAGTGGGCTGTGCTTTGTTCAATTCCTCTCAGAGGTATACAACAAACCCTTGTGGGATTTTGGTCTGAGCCCTTAAGACTTGGCCTCACTGAGACTGTTTTGGCTGTCCCTGTGGCAATGTTTCGAGTTTTTGTTGGTACCCTGGTTGAAATTCGAGAAGTTTGTTTCCGGATTTTTCTCCGAAAGCTTAAATCTGAGTACAGAAGGAGGCATCAGAGTGAATTCTCCAAGTTATTAAGGTGGCTGGTATCGTTTTGGATACTTATACTTGCTTATGAGAGAATTGGTGGTGTTGGTTCTCTGGCAATTCTTGGATTAGGCTTTTTGTTTAGTGCCAAAGGTGTGGATTCGACAATGTCGACTGTATCCTCTTTGAGGTGTAGTAGCTTTCGTCGTAGCCCAATTAGTGCCTTTTTCACCCGAAGGATATTGATACGGTTGAAAACCATTGTGGCAATTGGGTTGATGTTTGCTATGATTGTGGGATTTTTGGTTGGTGTCACATTCTTTTCGTATAAGATTGGAGTTGAGAGTAAAGATGCAGTGATTTCATTGAAATTACATGTTGAAGAGAGCAATTACACGGAGAAGATTGGTATTAAGCAGTGGATGGAGGAGAATGATGTGCCTGGAATGGTGGATAGGTACACTTCCAAGTTGTATGAAACAGTGTCAGACCAGATAGATAATTTGGCAATGCAGTATAATATGACAGAATTTGCGACTGGGATTAAGCATTTTGTAGTAAGACAGTCTGCCAATTCTTCAGAGCCTTCAACGGCATTAGCTAGCCCATTTCCGTACACAGAAAAGCTTCTGAGTTTGAGAAATCGGATCAGTAAGAGGGAATGGGGACATATTTACACAGAGATTGATGCAATTGTTAGGGAATTAGTAATTACCAGGGAGGATTTAGTTGAGAAGGCAAAAGGGTTTGCAATTCGAGGAATGGATGTATCACAACGCATACTTGCTAGTAGTACATCAGTTGTTGGAGGTAGTGCAAAATTTATGTTCTCCATTGGTAGTTCCATTGTTTCTGGAGCAGCTGAGATTTTCAATTTTGTATCTCAGTTAATGGTATTCTTCTGGGTATTGTATTATCTGATCACATCTGAGTCTGGTGGAGTGACTGAACAAGTGATGAGTATGCTTCCAATTTCGAAGTCTGCGAGGGTTAGATGTGTTGAAGTTCTTGATAATGCTATATCTGGTGTTCTTTTGGCTACAGCTGAGATTGCAATTTTTCAGGGATGTCTCACATGGCTTTTATTAAGACTCTACAAAATACATTTCTTGTACGTGTCCACCGTTCTTGCAATCCTCAGCTCTCTGCTGCCAATCTTTCCGTCATGGTTTGCAACTATTCCAGCAGCTCTTCAACTGGTACTGGAAGGGAGATATGTAGTAGCCATCATCTTGTCCGTTATTCATCTCGTGCTTATGGATTATGGCGCATCTGAAATTCAGGAGGATATACCTGGTCATAGTGAATATCTTACAGGACTTAGCATCATTGGTGGAATGACTTTGTTCCCATCTGCACTCGAGGTAAATACAATGTTGATGATAACTGTTTTACTTTGGAAAATAAGCCAATTTAAGAGTTGAACTAGTTTCAATTTTGCATCTTTTTAACTGGATTCTAGGAAGTCATCTCGTTCTGCAATTCAAAAACTTAGTGAAGTGGGGGTGAGTGGTTTACTTCTTCCTAGTGAACTGACTAAAATAGGGGTAGGAGATTATGAAACAACAGTGTTGAAAACATTCTTCATTGCTTAGGGGAGGTTCACATAATATTGACAATCAGATATCTTAAGATTCATACATTTGATCACATCACATAAACTTTGCATTCAACTTGGTCATCCTTGGTCATCACGATCTTAAGCTAATCTTCTTATTTCTTGTGTTGTTCTCAGGGTGCAATTATGGGTCCCCTCATAACTACAGTTGTGATTGCGCTTAAGGATTTGTACGTGGAATTTGTTCTGGGCGAACCGAAGGATAAAGTTGAGTAGAGAGCATGCTTGTCTGATTTCCTCACCAGTTTCTATTTATTTGTTTGCAGCTTAATCTGAACTGCATGCACATTATTCTTTGCCAGTCTGTTGTGAGTGCTTTTCTCCACTCACATGGTGTGTTAATTCATTGTATCTTGATATGAAACAGGCTGTTGTGAGTTCTTTTTGCTTTTTTATTTTTTGTATAGTAAGATGAGTTTATGGTATCTATCGTCCTTATTCGATGTAAGATTAGATTGGTGGCTGTAATTTGTATCCTATCAATTGTTGGCAGTGAAATGAAAATTTGTAGATTCTCTGTGTGTTACTCTAGTACAGTAATTCAAAATCTAAAGTCCATTACAGTTTGCTATTATGTATTACTTCAGTCGATCTGCAAATTGAGTCCAACAAAAAGCTCTGGATAGTCACTTTGCTTTACCAGTACTTTCACTTTTTCCAAATGAAACCATGGATTTAGTTCTGGATATTCATGCCCATGTTCATAGAACGAAGCATTCCTCCGATAACCTCAGTTAATCAAAGGAAGCTGAAAACTTGTCGACTTTTATAATTTCACATCATAATCAGATTTATTAGAAACATCCCCATCTCGCCAATATTGTAGGCCACCAAAGACCAAGCTGCAACTTGTATAAATATTCACCATTCACACAAACCAATCGCATCACCAAGTTCAACAAACAAACTATTCCTTTCAACTTCATAAAACAGGTAACATTCAATATCAAGATCCAGCTTACAAGCCTTACATCTTCAACACCCCTTTTCTTTTTCTTTCAGTACAAGCCAATTTGAATCAAGCACGGTTCATTCAATTAGAACATTACAGTACATACAACTGTTAAAGACAAAGTTCATTTTGACTTTGTTGCTGGGGGGGTCCCATCTCAAGATATAGATTGATTTATGACATTACTTCATGTATTTATGCAGGAATTTGCGGTGAAAGTCATTCCTGACAGTGTCATTGATGAAGCGCTTTGGAGCCTTGGTTTCACCACGGGCCTGATTTTTAAACACCACATCATCATCCCATCTGGGCCAAAAGATGCAGAAAGAACAGAGCTGTTAGAAAAACAAGACCCAATAGAGCTACTGATTTTTTTATAATTTGATCACAGAACTAGCCATGAGTAAAATCTTAACTAACCTTCTTTTCACACTAAAGGATGTGGCTGTTGCACCATTAAGCAATGGGTTCCCTCGGAGAAGCTCTGCTTCCTTGACTTTAAGCTCTTCCTCCCGCTCTTGTCGTTCCTGTGGAAGCATAAAAGTTACATTCATTACAATCAGTGAGACTAAAGCAATTGATAATCTTACGATAAAGTGTCAAATCACTTCATAGATATCTCACCTTTCGTAGCTTCTCCTCCGCTTTTTCCTTCCTAATTTGTTCAAGCTCGGCCATCAGAGCTTCTTCATCATCATCATCATCATCATCTTCAGAACTATGATAAAAAGTAATTGTTCCAAATATATCAGCAAATCATGTGGTAATATCATTCCACCACAAAACATGGACTGAACTATACAAGCAAATGAAACATAACTACCAACAAATGAAAAGATTGTTGAAAGTCTTTAAGTAGCTATTTTTGAGCTGCAGATAATTTTATCAATTCAAATGGAAGTCGGGAACCAAGAAGTTCCATAAGCACTACCTCATAATAAAAACATCCTCAACTGTAAGCATACAAGTTATGAGTGATTGTGATAAAACACATTCTGCAAATTGGTTCTTCAGTTTCGAAGTTGAGCAAACAAAGCCCATAGTAACTATGAAAGAAGCTGGAATACATACATGACTTATAAACAATGCCTCTTTCTTAAGTTTAGAAAACCATCAGGTAAGTTCTATCTATTCTCACATACCTTGCAACAAAAGATTTGATAGAACTCTAATAATTCAACACAAAACTAGGCTAGCAATTCACTGGGGATTATTTATGCATTTTGATTCAAATATATATGCAATGAATACCAACCTTTCATCATCACTTTTGACTTCCACATCAGAATCATCAGCATCTACATTACGTGGCACAATTTCAGTGTCCCTTCTGCCCCCTATTACCATAAAGATATTATGTAGTTAGTAAGGCGAGCAATTACTTAAATGAACTTTCTACCTTAAAATGTGAAATGTAAAGCTCGAATATACACCTTCCAACAACAGCTGGCTTCCTCTCCTGCGATCTCTGTCATCTACACAATGTACATACCAATTAGAAACAATGAAAAAACAATATCACATCACTGTATAATTAGGAAATTGACAAATAAAGAAACCCACTCCCCAACCCCCCACCCCCAACCCCCAGAAAGGCACTAAAAAAAGGTGTGGAAGATATCATACAACTATAAGATTTATCCTTCGATGAATAATGCTTCCTCTCACGCTCTTCCAGCTCCTCTCGGAGGTTCTTCTTCTGCAACTCATCCTGGGTGTCTTGCCCCTCCTTTCTTTTAGATACACATAACACACCAACAAAGACAAAGTTTAAAATTAGCATCCAAGGAAAACCAGCTCACATATATAATATATATCAGAAAGACAGATTTGTAACAAAGACCACAAACATTTAACGGAATAGTGGAAATTTAGAATTCGATGTGACACACTCCAAACTAGTTAACAAAAATCAATATCTGTAACAATGACAAGGACCAACCTGGGTTTTAGAGTTGTATGGGCCGCCATGTCCCTTGAAGAGTATTTCTGAGAAGGGCCAAAAATCCGAGTACCACCTTGTTCATTACCACCTTTTGCAGGTGCCCACGTGGGTCGAGCCGCAGTCGTCATGTCTTCAAATTATATTCACAAAACCTGTCAACCAAACAATAAACTTAAAATTCACAAACCATCCACAAGCCTACACCAATAATCACATACGTACAATGCTCATAAAATACACCTGAGTGCAAATAGCACATAAAAATAAAACAAATACATACACACAAAAGTGTGTGAGGGAGAGAGTACTGAAATTCAAGGTTATTTTCAATCATTGAGCTACCCTTAAGAATTTTTTCTTCTTTATTTTTATACAAAACAGACACTAATTTGACAATGGGGTTCTTTTTCCTGGTGGTGGCATGAAAGTTATGGATTTAAAGATTAGAAGAAGCCGATGATGAGGGGCCTTGACCAAAAAAGAAAGAGGGGTTGATGCAAGCAGAACAAAAATTCTAACAAAATATCCAAGAGAAATCAAACTCAATTTCTATTTCGAGTTAATGCAACTTGAAATTTCAGCTTCTCTTCGTTTCCATGCTTTTCTCAGCAAACAAGCAACGAAATCCACGAAATATTAGAGAAAGGAAACAGATGATTAACCGCCGGAGGCTGAAAACAATCTTTTCCCAATTCTTCGAAGAAAATTTTAGATTTTTCTCAGGTTTTCTTCAGCACCAAACGTAACCCTAAAACTTTCGGCATCTATTTATTTGCAGAGAGAAATACTAAAGCACAAAAACTGGCACCAACATAATTTGAACACATACGAAAAGACCTGATCCTGAGTTTAGGGTTTTTACCTTCTTGAATTTGTTCTTCGATTTGATTCGAGCAGAGAGAAACGTTTAGCAATTTGTACTTTTTTTTCGGTGCTGGAAAGCTATTTGTACTTCGTTCATATATAAGAAAGTATAACTTTTCCTAAAACAAAAAAGAAAAAGAAAAAGAAAGCATGACGACGGTGAAAGTATCCGGGTCGGTTCGGATACAAAATTATCCTCATCTTGCTTTGGTTCTGTTTGGGTACATGGTTGGCCCATTGGGCTTATGAGCTCCAGCTACCACAAGCCTAAAAAATGCTAAAAAATTGCTTTATATTGTAACAATTCGAGTAATTATAATATAGTACTGAAATATGATCACACGTGGTATAACCCATCTACATGTATTGGTACTAAATCCTAAAAGTGTCCACTCATATTATAACGTGTACAGTATACACGAATCCGTGTTCTTTGTTTTTTTTTGGTAAATTGCATATCCGTATTCTAGTAGCATACAAAGCTCACGTCATTACTCTTAACACATCACAATCATTCCCTTTCACAAATAATGAGAAAACCAAAAAGGTTGTACAAGAACAAAAAAGATGCACAAACAAGAGTCATTTGATTCATCTAAACTCAAAACTCTTACAAAAGGGACCAATATAAAGCCTAATCACTTGAAGATCCATCGTCATCATTTTCATGCTCTGTCACAACTTTCTCTATAAACCTCTTGCGAACTCCATCGATCACAGCTTTCCTTGACCGATCATTTCCGCTCTGGCCATCATTGAGTACAGGATCTGATTGGCAGAGGACTAATGCTACACCTGATATTCAGGAGTGCACAGAAAAAAATTCATCAAAAAGAGTATAAGAAATTTCATAGAATACTGGCTCACATCAAGGCCCATACTAATCATGCGTATCCAAGTTCAGGAAAAGAAATGTATAAATGGTCCAAAATGATCTCATAATGCAGCAAAAGGCCACAACCAGTATTGAAGTTTATGGTCAAAATATTGTGTTAAAAAAATATACATCATGTTAATTCACTTGAGTTGCAAAGCTTAAGAATTTCAATAACCAGTTCATTTTCCCATTTGATAATCCAACAGAAGCTGGAATCTCTCTCCATCTGTGAAAAAGAAAGCAAAATGAAACATGAAGCTCAAAAGAACCCAATTGAATTCAAAGTGAAAATACCTTCAGGTGTGCATCTCCTGCCAAAGCTCTGCAAGCCCACGTAATTTGCTTTGACAGCACCATTGTTGTACACCAAAACAGTGGGAACATTACGATCTGGGTAATTTGGGATGCAGTCGGTTGATATTATTTTGACAAATTTGGTAGCTGGGTATTTCGTAGCCAAATCTTCCAAGCACTGCATCAACACTCCACATTCCGCAATTCCTTCTTTGTAGAGAACCGCAACAACCCAAACATCAGCTGGAGCTTGCGAAACCTCCCGCACGAAATCTGATCCTGAAATCGGCACAACTGATCCAAACCTCGCAACCTTAGCTGCTTCTCTCAACTCAGCCAGCCTCTTCTTCCTAATCCAACACCAACCCAATTTTCACATTTACATTTTCAACATGAAGTAATTAGGACAATAATGAACAATTAGGGACCTGTAATCTTCAAGGAAGCGATCATCGTCGAGATTGGGATTGTCTTCCAGGTCTTCCAGGTCCTGTTCGGTCTTTTCATCGATCCAGGACTTGTCCTTTGGAAGAGAGGCTTCATCCTCGGCTGGAGTGAAAGGTGCTGGCTTGAACGCCGGTGGCTTTGCCGGTAGGTTCCCTAGCTTTCTCTGTATGTCGTCCCACTGCGTCGATGCTCCTTCCACGTCCTTGTACACAAAGTGATAGTCCGCCATTCTCTCTCAATCTCTCTTTCTGGAACTTCCCTTCTCCTTTGTTAAGTTCGTTTTCAGTCTTTGTTATTTGGCCTAGATTTATGTACTGGGGTTGATGCAAGCAGAAGAAAGATTTCAACAAAACATCCATCAGAAATCAGACTCAATTTAGTGTTAATGCAACCTAAACTTTCAATTTATCTTCGTTTCCATGCTTTTTTCAGCAAACAAGCAAGGAAATCCATGAAAAATTAGAGAAATGAAACATATGACTAAATTAATCGCCGGATGCTGAAAACATAACTATCTCAAATTTCCTAATTCTTCGAAGAAATTTTAACTTTCTCTCAAGTTTTTCTCAGCATCCAAACGTACACCTAAATGTTTTGGGATTTATTCGCAGAAAGAAGTACTGAAGTAAAAGGAAAAAATGGCGCGAGCAAACAATTGAATCCACACGTAAATAATTCATCCGAAGTTTGCGTTGATGAAATTTAGGGTTTTTACCTTGTTCAATTTCGTTCTTCGATTTGTTTCGACCAAAGAGTGAAGCCAGCAATTTGCATTTCTTTTGGGTTCTGTCGAGCACTTTTCTTGTATGAGAAAGAAAGATGTCGTAAAAATTCCGGGTCGGTTTGGGATATAGATCATCCTCATCTTCGCTTTGGTTCTGTTCGGATACAAAGTCGGCCCATTGGGCTTATGAACTCTTGCTGCCGCCAGTTTATCCTCTTCTTTATTTTTTCTTTTCTTTTTCCTAATCTTTTATATTTTCCCTAGTCTCACACCCATACTTAAAAATTGTAGGCGTTTGGTTTGCAAGCAAAATTAGTTCAGAGAAATAGTCCATTCCTCCAACCCAATTGAATTTAATTTTCCTTTCGCGTAGGTAATAAAAAAAGAAGCATTAAATATGTTTTTATGATTATCCCAATATGGTCTTTTTAAATCCAAACGATATTCTACAAGGAAGGAGATTCAAACTCGGATGGAGAACACATCCGCTCTAGCTAACTTAGCTAAACTCATATTTGGCACCCCAATATATTTTTGTATAGTTGAAAAAAAAAAAATTTATTTTCAACTCCCTATCCAAATGCAGCCACATAAAGTTTTACAACAACAAAAAACCGAAAAGATCTCCATATATAAACAATCCATATCCCCATTCTCTCCCTTAAAAGGGGGAAAAAACAAATTAACGAACCGCTTCACATTGTGACAGTTCACACATTATTACTGCGAGAGGCGGTCAGGACACTAGTCCTGCAGAATGCAGAATATTGATACAATTTTGTTACAAGCAGACGTAGCAGAATAGTGCATAATGCGGCATAACCCTACGAAAACATGCAGACAGATCACAGATGATTTACAGTATCCAAACTACAACACACAGAAGTTACCTAGGAAAAATCCAACAAGAACTATCCCAAGATTATTCACTTCGGAAAATCTGACCATATACAAAACATCACAGATTCCTCCTATACATGCAGACTATCCTAAACCTGCTTCATCGTTGCAGCAAAAAAGCGGTAGAAAAACTATGCATCACGGTTTAGATAACGACCCTTGGACTAGCTTTTTCCGGTCTGAAGAGAGATGATCAAGCAGCACTCAAGCAGTTCTCCCATGTCCCATACCTTGAGCTAAAACTGCCTCCACCACTCTGCTGTGCATGCTCGGAAATAACTGCACATGCACAAACATCCCAGGTCCTTGTTATCTCCCCAAGGGACATGGGTTCTGAAATACTTCGTAGAGATATGCTAAACTTTGACTTTGCTTTCACAGAAAGATCTTCATACTCCTCACTGCCAAAGCAGAACAGTAAAGTCAAATTTATGCTTAAAAGAAAACCTTTAGAATTTAACACATGAAAGCAAAATGAGTACATAAACTCAGAAGAGAACTGAAAATAAATAAAGAGATTCTTTGTTTGACCATTACAGCGCCACATACTGTTACCGACAGAAACTGAGGAATAGATTCTTTGTTTGATCATTACGGCATGTTGCGTTTGAAATAGGATTTCACCAGAATGGGGGTAAATAAGAAAGGACATAAGCCCATATGGCTGAGAATTCTCAATAAGAAATGCTACATCTCTTAGTTTATGTAACAGCAGCAGCAGCAGCAGAATGTAGAGGCAGAGTGCCTATCCTCACCTGACTTCAACTGGAAACTTGTCCAAGAGTATTGGAGAGCAGTTGGGATAATTGCTGGGAACAAGCAGTCTTAATGGCTGAATTGGTGGACTGCACCATATTAAAGGCAGGTAAATACGAAATATAAATATCTTGAAGACAGGTAAGAAGTCATTGCATTAATGTTTGAGAGCCCACCATCTGTGCTGAAGCATACTGCGATTTCAAGTCCGGACCGAAAGCCACAGCATCAAAAAAGCACTTGAAAATGGTTCCTTTACCCCCATCAGCAGCAGGTGCACTAGGGTCATCATCTTCATCACTGATATCAATAACTGTGTTGATCAACCGCTGCCTTATTTCTCTTATTTCTTCCAAAGAGCCTGATTAGCCTGCAACATAAACCACAAAATTATGTCCAATGAAGAAGCAGGAATGAGCCTTTTGACCAGAAATTGAAATACTTTGAGACGGGGAACTGTTTAAACAAATAACATTGAGTTAAGACCAGCAATAAATGATATGTGTTCAGGTTGGTTCAGAAATTTCTTGGTCCAGTAACGAATCTCTCATTATGCCCTCAATGCCCTCAAATGCACTTTTTTTAAATGTTTACACTCCTTTTTATAACTAAAAGGAGTGTAAGTGGATAAAATAGGAAAAAAGTGAAATCACCACTTTTATTTTTTCCTAAACACAAACAATCACTTCATTCAACAAAAGTTTCTTTTTTCCTCTAATCTAAAAGCAATGTAACATCTTTAACAGTGGACTCACACGGAGGCAAGTGCCTCACTCAGAATGTGCCAAAGCACTACAGGCACACAAGAAGCATATGCATATTAGGTGTGCAGGAAAGCAACTAGCTTTGCAGTCTTGCTGGAAATTTCATTTCATGATGTGATATCCCTTTTTAATATTTTAAGTGTGCCCAATCAAAGCTTTTACAACTGCAACAGCTGTCATTTCTAGAAGCATATACCAAAAAAAGGATTAATACCTCAATCCTAGGCCTCTTGATACGAGATGTTGCAGTTGACTCCAGGTCAGATGTCTCTGAACTGGCCAACTGCCTGAAACTATCATTGCCAGCTGATGGCACAACATTTAAGGGCATGGCACTAGCTAAGTGTCTTATTTTCCTAGACCCATTTGTTCCATCATGAGTCAAAACATTCCCTCCTTGCTGACAACACTTTGTCATGGTAATCAAATCCCCACCAACTGCATCTCTAGATCCCTTGCCTGGTGCTGACCCTGCCATCCTACTCATACTCACTACTGAGCCAATGTCACTGACTGAGGCACTCAATGCATTTGAAGACATCGATTTCACCTGAAAGTTCAAATTACATAAATTTTAAGTCAAACACGGTTGAAGGAATTTGAGGAAAACAAGAACTTAGAAAGTATTTACTGATAGAACATTTCAAGCACTCTGAGAGAGAGAGAGAGAGAGAGAGAGAGATGTAAACGAATCAGCTTTACTAACTGCTTTAATCAACCGTTCAAGAGGCTGCTCTGTAACATTTGACTTGCCAGAAATAGTTGACAAAGCATTAACATGAGTACCGTCTGGTACAATATATTCAGCAAGCAAAGGAGAGGCTGATATCCCAGGGGTGCCAATGGCAAGGGACTGGATCTGTGATCCGACACCAGTTGCTTGTAGATGCCCAATCTTCCCAGCATTTGCGAGTGAGGAGGGTTTCTCAGAATCCCCTGGCATAGAGGATGGAGCCATTGGAGTTGAAGGAGATGGGATGACATATGGGGAGCTAGAGGTTCCAGCTTTTGTGTGAGCCAGTAGATTCTGCTGGTCATTTTGGGGTGAAGAATGTTGCAAAATTTTAGGGGATGCAGCCTGAAGGAATTGGGTTGTTGATGAAATAGGAAATGGAGATCCTGATTTCAATTGCTGATGGGAAAAAGCACGCTGGCCTGCAGCTCGTCTCATCTTTAACTCATTTACATAATTGATTTGGTGCTCCTGCTGTCGTTTTATATGCTGGTGTTGAAGCATACCAGAATTTGACTGAATGGAATTCATGTTTGCCTGTAGCATATTAACCCCACTCTGTGATGACAAGGCATTCATATTCTCTTGTTGGGGAGCACTGACAGGAGTTTGTTGGTTGCTGCCCACAGGAACCTGCTGCAATGAGTTCAGTGCATTTCCTTGCCCTGAATCCATGTTGGAACTAAGCTGCAATGAAGTCATCATGTTCTGCTGTGCTGTTGAAAACCCCGATAAAGAAGACACAAGATTTTGCTCCAATCTTGTCATATTGTTCTGCTGCATTGTTGCCACAGAACCTTTTATGTTAATTGATTGCAACTGTGGGTTCATTTGATTTTCATGAGATTGCACTTGAGTAATTTGAGTTTGTGACTGCTGCATGGAGTGCATATGAGGTGAGGAAAACTTTTAAAACCCTAAATAAATTGTAAAATAAGAAAGAAACAGAGAACTGATTATAAAAACAAAAAAACAAAAAAAATTAAAAATTTGTGGCTGCCACAGCTGGGAACCATGCAAGCCAGAAATCTTTTGTTTTGTCGATAAAAGTTTTCTTTTGTTGGGGTTAAAGGAGGGGGAAGGGCACAACACAAGAACAGTTTCGGAATATTGGTAGATGATGCAAGTAGATTAAGATTTTTAAAATTGTGTGGCAGTATGGGTGGATAAATAGTAAAAGGGTGGCCACAAAGCCACTCTGTTTTTCACGTGGAATGCATTAATCATTCATGACACTGTCATGCAGTACTAATATTATTTCATGCAATAACAATCAGGTAGCACTGGACTAAAGAGTATTTTTCATAAAATTTAGCTTCGTTTTTCTATATCACATGAGAACAGCATTTTCTTCTGAACAATGACATCCTAGGTTATATTACCTGCTATGCCGTGTTTTCTATTATAATAGTAATCATTTGTTTATATATATATATATATATATATATTTCCAATATCATTATCATTACGTTCTGTTGTTACAGAAGCTAATTACATTCCCTATGAATCCTGTATACAATACCTTCTTTTTCTTTTTTGAAAAGGATAAATAATACCCACACATAGCAAAAATCCTGTAACCGGGAAAAAAAAAAGCCAACCCAAAATTGCACCTTTCTTTCTAATCATATATCCTAGTGAATACCCTTGAATGGAAAACAAGTCAGGACATCTTACTTTTTGATAGACCAGCTCTTGCCAATCACCCCTAGTTGCATGTCCAGTCTGGGCTGCGGAATCTGGAGATGCAATGCAGAAATATGTGTCAATGTAAGCACATAAGATTGTACAAAATTTGATTATGAGGGTTATAATTTTGAAAAAGCATTGCCTGCAGAAGCGGTAAGAAAAATGGAAAACTATCCTGCCCAAAACAGTTAAAGATGCGTTTTTCGTAAAATAGAATGAAAATATCATTCCCTACAGCATTAGCAGTCTAAGAACATACTAGAAGCTTCATGAGCTGAAGCGGAACAGGAATACGTATGCAGTAAATTGTAGATAGTACATTGATGGGCAACTACATTTACTAAACACAGTAGCATAACCATAAGGCTCCACCCAAAACCCTTTATCTATAAACCAATTGAAGCAAACCTGAAGAAATAAAAGGCTATATTTTCAAAACTAAAAGGGAAGAAAGACACTTCAGATGAGGCTTCACAATTACTTTTTACCAAAGAAAAAAAAACTTTTAGAGTTGAATATCAAGAGAAAAGGCGTTAACAATATGTATAAACATTTTCTCTACCACCATACGTCATGAAAAAACTAAGACATCAATCAAATCACAGACATAATATCTCCAAACAACTTCAATTACAAACATGAAGCACCAGAGTTGAAAGGTACACTTACGGGAATCAAGGTGGTAATATACCCATTTTAGGGGGTTTTGTAACTATTTCCCTGTCCTTCAGGATTATTATTTCATATAACTATGTCATGATCCTTGTGCCTTTCTATAATTGAACTGCAGGTCAGCCTACTGATATTAAGAATACAAGAACAAAGTTGAAATTTTTTTCATCAATTTGGGATTTAGCTTCTTTTATCTTTATTCCTGTGTCAACACCCTCTGTTCCTTTTACATTTAAACCACACTGATCATCAAATTACCAAACACAATTCACAAATTTCACGTCCACTAGATATTGCTAAGTAACATTTAAAACACAAAAAAGGACAAACAAAGATGTATCATAAAAACAAATAAATAATTACGGAGCCTGTCTACATCACAACACCAGATAAATCACATAAAAAAAGACAACGTTGACCCATAATGCAATATGGTAATAGGCCCAAAATCAAAGTAAAATAAAAATATAGAATACTAAAATTTCGCCCAAAACATGCATCTGTCTGAATAACCTGAAAGCACATGCATTAAAAGGTCAACAAATAAAAGGGTACTGAACTGCATAATTTCAAAAGTCGTACTCGATGATGTCTCAGGAAGGAAGCTCTGAGATTGATATAACTGCTTTTGCTGATCCCTTACGTTTAGGGATTGATGCTGCTGTTGCTGTTGAAGAACTACCTCTTGCATTCCTTGCATTTGCCTTTGAGAACTAGCAGACATATGGGAGGGTACCCTTGGCCCATGGAGTTCCCAAATGAATTATGTGAAGTTCCAGACATGTTTTTGATGTTTGGATTTTGTCCAACAGTACTTGAAATGGGAGTCTGGGTTAAACCGGAAGAAGGTAGTGCAGATGATAAGCGAGCAGAACTTTGAACACCAGTAGGTGGAATGTTATTCTGAATGTTCTGTGATAAGAGTTGTTGGTGTGATTGAGATTGATTAGCTGACAATGGTATAGAGAGTGATAGCCCTTGATTGGGGACTTGGGGTTGAATACCAAAACACCCTACTCAAGTAAAATAGAAAGAATAAACACCAAATAAATAAACAAATGTGAAATCAGGTATACGATAAATTCCATTTATTCTCATCAATTGATCCCTTGCCTTAAAAACTAAAGTAAAAATTATATAGCAACCAGATTCTAGTCTTGAATTTTCACCATACAAGCCTATATAAATGTTTGTGTGTGTATGTGTGTCAACAATGAATCTTCTCAGGTAAGAAATATGGGAATAAGGAGACAATAGAACTTTTCTAGAATTTACCCTTCAAGAAAAAAGCTACGCTTAGAATACAAAAACAACTATTACTTAGTTTGTAGTGCATTGCTTGGAGAGAGGTTTAATTTTTTTGGAGGAAAGAAACAGGGAGAAGTTCTGGGAAGATGTGCTTTGTTGGCAGTTTTTTGGGTAGTGTGGGTGGAAAGGAATAGGAGAGTTTTTGAAAATGTCAAGGGTGATTAGATAGATCAGTTATGGAATCGGATTCGGTTTTGGGCATCCTTGTGGGCATCTACTTCATCAGAGTTTAGGAAGTTCACCCTTTATTTTATCTATTTGGATTGAAGGCAGTAGTATCGTAAATATATTTATTTCAAGTAAAATGTGGTAGAGGTGTCCTAGTTAAAATTTTGGTGGTGGTACTTTTGTTCACTAATTACATACTGGCTTTTTAAATAAAATTGTTGTTATGCAGGCCGGGAGAAGAAAGGGGTAGTTGACAGTGTGCAGCTGAAATTTGTTCAGGTGCATGAAATAGTAACATAGTTTTCATAATTGTTTTTACCTGGATCAGGGGGCCTGTTGATATTACCAGCAGAGTTCGTTGGTAAAGAATTTTCTATTGCATTCTGAGATCTGGTCTCCAGTGAGTATATCTTCAGAGCAATTTTCTCAAAATAATCCGACTGTACAAGGCAATCCATGCTAAACTTAGAATACATTGTTATCCAAAATGTAAAGAAAGTTGAAACACAGACAATATCTATTTAAGAAACTGCATGCGTAATAGAATAGGTACATATCTAAGTAAGCTTGCATGTCTTGTACCATGAAAAATTAGGACCATGAGTTATGGAAATACCTCGCTTGTGGCAGCAGTATAAATCATTTCCTCAAACCTTACAGCAATTTTCTTGTGCTCCGGTGAGCTCTCTTGACCAGAGCAGGGGAAATGCCTCTTCAATGTATCCATTCTTTATATGCAGTACATTTAAAATAAGTTACTGACAACCAAGGCATGGAGGTAGTGTTCATAACCACAAAAGTGAATTCATCAGGATAAATAATTTAATCCAATTAGCTTTCTCTTAAGAAATTTGTTTTTTTCAACGGGATTAGTGATCTTAGGTTCGAACTCCATGGCACCTTGGTGTGAGAAACCCATTCCCCTATAGTTTAGACTATTGCTGGTACTAAAATTAAAATAAAACGCTTACATCATGTTGACAATTCTTTGCCTTGACTCTAGCTGCAATTGACTCCCCCAATTGCCTGCATCCATGGAGGGCTCTCTAACTTGAGGAGGCCTCCAATTATTGGTAGCCATCAAAATCCAAGGAACCCAACAAACTGTCAATAAAGAAAAAGCCACAAAATTTAGAAACTTCAATGAAAACGTACGAAAGGGGTACAAAATTTGTACAAATCTAGATAAACTTGAACGATGATACACTTCTGTGTCAGAAAATGCATCCATCTAAGCTGGTTTTAAACATGATTTTGTCATGAAAATCTCCAATATACAATCCCTAAATTCACATATGCAAAACCAAAACTTAAGATTCACATACAATCGAAAACCCAATACAGTTTACGCCGATCAGAGGAAAAAAAAATTACAGAACAAAATTGATACCAAAAATTAAAAAATTTCCGTTTTCTTTGAAAAGTTTCTGGATATTGCCCAATTAGGAAAATAGGGCTATAGGGGAAACAAAGGAGGTCATCAGGCTCAAAGACTCAAATTGGAGAACCTTGAATGAAACTCGTTATGTTTATGGTGTTTTTTGGCTTGTGCCAATTGGTTTTTTACTTAAGACTTAAGAAAGAGTATCCAAAAAATTTTAAAAAGAAAAAAGCAGAAAAAAGAGAAGTTTTGTGCGATGAAAAAAGGATCATGTTCTTATTTTAAATTTTTAATATGAGAATATGTTAATTTACTATATCATCGAAATAGTTTCAATGATTAATAAACTCATTAAATAACATCAATCTTTGTTTTTTTGAATGTTTTATTATTTTATACTTTTTTCTTTAATAAACATGTAAGATGGTGATTTTCTTTCATTTTTACTTTTCTTACTTGTTGTAAAAAAAAAGCAAAATGTATGCAATTCTCTTCATTTTAAAAAAATAAAAAAAATAAAAAATAGTATAGCCGTGCGGCTTTTACGCGGCACTTTTTTAAATTTTTTTTCTTAATAAATCGTATAGTACTATTTATATATATATATATATATATTTGCTTGGATCCTTTTTTTTTTCTTTTAATTTTTTTCTCCTGATTTTCTTTTACCAATAAGAGTAGTTTAGAGTATTATCTATTACTATTAGCCGCGCGGCGATACTCGATTTTTTAGTTTTTTTTTTATAAATAGTATAGCCGTGTGGCTATACATTTTCTGACATGTGGGTGCCTAGTCGCTAGGTGGGATTTTTATTTTTTATAAATTGTATAGCCGTGCCGCTATACTTGATTTGTTTTCATTTTTATATATATAAAAAAGTATCGCTATGCACTTTACTCAAAGACTTTTAAATAAATAGTATTGCTGGTTATACTTTTATATATATATATATATATATATATGCTGGGTGTAAGGGCCTTTTTCTTATGGTAGTTACAAATAGGCTAGGCTGTCGTAAGGAGGAACTAATGAAATTATCCATTGTGCCTGAGTTCAGAAATCAAGCCCCAAGTATGCTTCAAAAGGACAGTAGAGCCTTAGGAAACATCTTGGTTACCTTCACTAACAAAAATAACAACAGCTTACAGATGAATTCTTAGTGCTTACAAATAGAATCTTAGCTTGGTATGAGAGTCTTGTGGCATGGAAGCAAAGTTGTCATGAGTTTAGCCTTAAAGGGAAAGAGTTGTGAGTTTCTATGAAAAACAAGAGTTCTAAGGAAAAGGAGGAAATGATTATCAGAGGTTTTGGCTGAGAAGAGGAGAGAGGCTAGGAAATGGGTGACTTAAGTTTTTTTCAGCAGCTCGACAGAGGTTTTGTCAAGCATCAGAACGATCTGCCAAGAGGAAAAATAAGGGGGAGAAGGGTGAATTGAGTACAAAATTGCTGGGTTTTGGAGGTATGAGAGTAAGCTTGCTCTCTGGATGTGGTTGTCCCTTTGTTGGGTAGAAGAGGTCTTATTTATAACTACTGGAAGCTATTCTTTTCCAAAAAACCCTAATGGTTTCTATCCAAATTGGCCAAGCTTTTCCCTTTTTTTCTTCTCCCTTCCTCTGACTTATCTTATAATGGTAAAATCCCCTCTGCCCAATCTCACAAAATCAGGGATTTTTGGGAGCTCAATACTCTTCCCGCAGCTACCCTAGTGGAGAACTCCTATTCTCAACCATCCCATTTCCCTTCTTTTCTTCCTTCTTTCATGGCCAGATCTGATGAAGGAAAGAAATGGGTATACATGCTGGTTCGAAGGGTGCCCCTATTCCTGGCAGCCTGCCTGCTAAAATCCTCTGGTCTTTTGAATGCCTTTACTTGAAATTTGTTCCCCATCCCCATGTGATGGAGCTTTCCAGCAGCTCTGCGTACGTGGACATCCTTGCTCCCTTTATAGCTTTTGTTTTTCAACTAAGTGTTGAGGCTTTGCAGGTCTTTATTTTAGTTACATGGGCCTTCTAGGACAATGGGTTGGTTTATCTAATAAATGGGCTAACCTTACCAAGTGTTGGCCTATTTTGTTGAGGTGTTGGGCTAATTTGGTTAAGTTAATAGGCTATTTTGGCTAAGGTAATGGACTATTTTCTCTTTTGTGCTCACCCACAAGTTTGGGCTAAGAAATGGCAGTTCGAGACTCAAGCAACCCGGAACCTCCATTTCTCAGCTCATCAATGGGCCTCATGACAACTTATTACCATCCATACCACAATCCACTCAAGCAAGCCATGGACATCGAGTGGCTTGGCCCCACTTAGGCTTGTAGCGTGGTTGGGTGTGCAATAATAATTTCCTGCTTAGCATGACATGTCGGTTGGCATGCTTTTAATTATGATGCTTGATGGGATAACTAGCATGGATTTGCAGAGCTAATGCATTTTATAATCTAATCTCGATTCCTAGCATGATGGGTTATTTATTTGGCATGGCACGTGGACTGTGACTCGCATATGGCGGGGTTTCATGTACTCTGCTTTACGCCTTTTTTTAATAAGGTGTTGCGCCGGAGATTTATTTGGGCCTAACCATGGACTTTTTTGGGCCTCAACACTGGGATCCTTTTATTCTTTTAAATTTTTTTCTTCAATTTTCTTTTATCGATAAGAGTAGTTTAGAGCAATATTCATTACTATTAGGTCATTACCTGAGTCTCTATTGTCCCCTTTTAATTTTTTACATTTCTAACTTATTTTAACAAATATACAAGATGGTGATTTTGCAATATCTTTGCCAATTAGAACAACAATTTCAAACAAAGATTTATGGGTATATCAGTAAGAGAGGTGCTAGTATTCTTTGATGTAAATTGTTGTTTGGAAAGTGAAGTAATTACTAAGAACACTTTAACTCAGCATGCAATTCTCTATGATAAAAAATGTGTGCAGTAACCAAATTTAATAGCACTCGAGAGAACGAGGTCGAACAAAGACAAACATTCCCACACCCAAAAAAAAAAAAAAAAAATTGAACTCTCCGATTGATTTAGTATGAAGTTTAAGTCTCTTCAATATCAAATGAGGAAATGTTAAAACTAGCAAAGTAATATCTATAAAGTATAAACTAATGCAAAAGGAGGGTCCTTTTTTCTTAATTTTTTTTATATTAAATAGTATAGCTGCTCGGCTATACCTTTTAAATATAATATATTCAACGCGTATAGCCAACCGGCTATACTATGGTTTTGATTTAAAAATAGTATAGCCGCGCGGCTAGACTGTTTTTGACACGTGGATACCTATGCACTAGGCATTTGTTTTGTTTTGTTTTTTTATGTTTTTTTTATAAATAGTATAGCCCAGTGGCCATACTCGGGTTTTTATATTTTTTTAAAAATTAGTATAGCTGAACAGCTATAATATTTCTAAACACGTGGGCGCCTAATCGCTAGGCAGGTCCTTTTTTCATAAGTAGTATAGCCACGCGGCGATACGTGGTTTTTTTCATTTAAAAACAAATAGGACAGCCCCGTGGCTTTACTCAACACTTTTTTTAAAAATGTTTTTTTTATAAATAGTATAGCCGAGCGGCTATACTATATATAATATATGCTCAGATCCTTTTTTTCTTTTAAATTTTTTTCCCCAATTTTCTTTTATCGATAAGAGTAGTTTAAAGCAATATCCATTATCTACAATGAACTCTCTAAACCATCTATTTAGACAAATTTTATGGAGGAATTGGAAAAATACAATTACAACCATGTTTTCTATCAACCTCCTAAAATAGGGAGACCTCTAGGAGCTCCTAAATCTAAGAAGAGAGAAGATTCCTAGTGGCTCCCTATAATTTAATGTTGTTTTTTTTTTTTGGACGAAATAATGTTGTTTTATGCATATTTTAAACTTTTAATTAACGCAAACTATTTTTTTAATATTACTTTGTATAGAGATGGATAAATTATATTGAATTAAAAAATAATTATAGTATTTATAACTCTCTAAACTAAGGAGTATGATTGGAGTTCAAATTTTATAGAAAGCTCCTAAAATAACTTATGTGTATTTTTAACTAAATTTTAACTAAAAAATAGGGAACATAATTATAGATGCTCTTAAACATAAACATACTTCTCTATAGAGAGCCTGTGCAACTGACATTGCATTGCATCCTTTTGCTGATTCAGATAGAAGAGAAGGTGTTCCAAATTTTGTTATCAAGTGCTACACGGACTCCAAAACGTCCTCTGCCCACCCCAGCACATATGTACCTGGCCCCAACCCCAGCCCCAATCCCGGACAGATCGGATTGAGTCCATCCGATCTGACCACAAGAAGGTCCTCACTCAGATGAAATTCTTCTTATTTCTCCAGGGATATCCATCTTATAGAACCACCAGGAGAAGGGGATGGGAATATTGATACAATTTGTCACAAACAGACAGCAGAATACTGCATATAATGGGGCATTTTCAACCCAACGAAAAAGACACAGATCACAGATGATTTACAGTATCCAAACTACAACACACATATGTTACCTAGGATAAATCCAACAAGAACAACCCCCAACATTATTCACTTTGGAAAATCTGGCCATATACAAAACATAACAAGTTCCTCCTATACACGCCTTAACCTATAGACCATCCAAAAATTGCTTCATCATTGCAGCAAAACAGCAGTAGATAAATTATGCATCACGGCTTATTCCAGGTCTGAAGAAGGATTATCAAGCAGCACTCAAGCAGTTCTCCCATGTCCCATACTTCGAGCTAAAACTGCCTCCACCACTCTGCTGCGCATGCTCGGAAATAACTGCACGTGCACAAACATCCCAAGTCCTTGCTATCTCACCAAGGGACATGGGTTGTGAAATGCTTCGTAGAGAGATGCTAAACTTTGACTTTGCCTTTACAGAAAGATCTTCATACTCCTTACTGTCAAAGAAAAACATTAAAGTCAAATTTATGCCAAGTATTCTCAGTAAGAAATGCCACATCTCTTAGTTTATTTAACAGCAGCAGCAGTATGTAAAGTTGGATTGCTTATTTCCTCACCTGACTTCGACTGGAAACTTGTCCAAGAGTATTGGAGAGCAGTTGGGATAATTCATGGGAACAAGCAGTCTTAATGGCTGAATTGGTGACTGCACCATATTAAAGACAAGTAAATACAAGAAATATCAATATTATGAACACAGGTAACAAGTCATTAAATTCACATTTGCGAGCCCACCATTTGTGCTGACGCGTACTGGGATTTCAAGTTTGGACTGAGAGCCACAGCATCAAACGAGCACTTGACAATGGTTCCCTCACCCCCTTCAGCAGCGGCTGCACTAGGATCAACATCTTCATCACTGATATTAACAACTGTGTCGATAAGCCGCCGATTTATTTCTCTTATTTCTTCCAAAAGAGCATGATTAGCCTGCAAGATAAGCCACATAATTAATCACGTCCACTGAAGAAGCAGGATTAAGGTTGGTTCCGCAATTTCCTGATCCAATAATGAATCTCTCTCTCCCCACAGAGGAAAAAAATAAGAGAACATTATTCCCTCAAATGTCCTTTTTTTTTCTTCTTAAGCACAAGAACTTTATTCCCAAAAAGTTGCTTTTCTTCTATAATCTAACAACAATGCAGCACCTTAAACAGTGGACTCACAGTTAACATCTACTGCCCATCTTTATAATATAAAAATATAATAAAAGTATTCCAAAGAGGCAAATGCCTCATCTCAAAATGTGCGAAGGCAGGCAACTAGTTTTCATTGCTTGATGAGTATATACCACAACAAAAGTTTAATACCTCAATCCTTGGCCTCTTGATACGAGATGTTGCAGTTGACTCCAGATCAGATGTCTCTGAACTGGTCAACTGCTTAAAACTATCATTCATGCTGCCAGCTGATGACACCACATTTAAGGGCACGGCACTAGTGTAGCGCCTCATTTTCCTAGTCCCATTTGTTCCATCATGAGTCATAACATTTCTTGCTTGCAGACGACACTTTGTCATGGCAACTAAATCCTCACCAACTGCAGCTCTGGATCCATTACCTGGTGCTGACCCTGCTATCCTATCAATCATACTGACTACGGAGCCAATGTCACTGACAGAGGCACTTAATGCATTTGGTGACATCGATTTCACCTGAAAGATACAATTACAGAAATTTTATCCAACCGAGGGGATTTGATGAAAACAAGAACTTAGTACGTATGTTCTGAAACATCATTTTAACCACTCCGAGAGAATCAGCTTTACTAACCGCTTTAATTAAGCGTTCAAGAGGCTGCTCTGTAACACTTGACTTGCCAGAAATAGTTGACAAAGCATTAACATGAGTATCTGGTACGCTAAATTCAGCAAGCAAAGGAGAGGCTGATATCCCAGGGGTACCAATGGCAAGGGACTGGACCTGCGCTCCGACACCAGTTGTTTGTTGATGTCCGACATTCCCAGCATTTGAGAGTGAGGAAGGTTTCTCAGAATCCCCTGGCATAGGGGACGGGGCCATGGGAGTTGATGGAGACGGGATGACAAAAGGTGAACTAGCAGTTTGCAATGGGGTTCCAGCTTTTGGGTGAGTCAGTAAATTTTGCTGGTCAACTTGGGGAGAAGAATGCTGCGAAATTTGTGGAGATGCAGCCTGAAGGAGTTGGTTTGTAGGAAATGGAGATCCTGATTTCAACGGCGGATGAGGATAAGCACGCTGGCCTGCAGAGAGATGTTGCTGAAAAACCCCTGGCTTTACACCCATCCCCTGTCTCATCTTCAAGTCATTTACGTCATTCATTTGATGAAGCTGTGGAATTTGCTGTTGGTGCGCCTGCAACTGTGCTGGAAGCTGCTGCTTTGCTTGCAGTTGTAACTGCTGCTGCTGCTGCTGCTGCTGCTGCTGTTGATGTTGCAGTAACTGCTGCTTCTGCATCAATTGCTGCTGCATCTGTCGATGTTGAAATTGTTGCTTGAGTTGATTCTGAAACATTTGATGTTCCTGCTGTTGTTTCAAATGCTGGTGTTGAAGCATACCAGAATTTGACTGAATGGAATTCATGTTTGCCTGTAGCATATTAACCCCACTCTGTGATGACAAGGCATTCATATTTGCTTGTTGGGGAGCACTGACAGGAGTTTGCTGGTTACTTCCCACAGGAACCTGCTGCAATGAGTTCAGTGCATTCCCTTGTCCTGAATCCATGCTGGAACTAGGTGGCAATGAATTCATCATGTTCTGCTGTGCTGTTGAAACCCCAGATAAAGCCGACATAGAACTTTGCTGCAAGCTTGTCATATTGCTCGGCTGCATTGGTGCCACAGAACCTTGCAAGTTCATTGATTGCAACTGTGGGTTCATTTGATTTTCATGAGATTGCACTTGAGTAATTTGAGATTGTGACTGCTGCATGGAGTGCATATGGGGTGGGGGGAGCTGCCCTTGCTGCAGAGAAGAAACTGGCTTCCTAGGTCTATTTGTATTAATAAAATTTACTATCTGCTTTTCGTATAAAAGCAACTTCTCCTTCAAACCAGGTGAAATGTTACTTTTGGAAATCTGTAAGACTGATATGAGGCGCTCTAACATGGTCCTGAACATTTTCAGTTTGTCAAGCTGCTCTGATTTTGGTTGTTGTGGAAGCGAATCATGCTGGCAAACAGAGAGAACAATATATATGATGAGTAAGCAAAAAAACAACCAATATTAGAAGTAACAAGATTTTGTAGCAAATAATATTATTGGCATTGTAACTAAAAAAGGTAAAATTTTATTGGCATTGTTGGTGGGGTAGCAGTCCCATGTAGACAGTATACATGGCTGGAACAAGTAAAAGGTAGATCCAGTTGAGGGATCTATCATCGACCATCACCACAATATCCTTGAAGAGAAAGGCTGCTCAATGGTAAATGTTGAGCAACAAATAGTATAGGGAAAAAAAATGAAGTGATTACAAACCTGCTGAAGTTTAGTAGCAATTTTCTGATACATTTCACTTAGTTCGGGTAAGTACATCTCCTTCATGACTTTGATCTGCAAAAATGGAGTAAGAAAGGCAAAGATAATTAGAAAGGACTTTGTTGTAGCTACATGCTTGCAGATACCATAATATCACCAGATTTCTTTGTTTCGTAGTAGCTCATGCATCTATAAGTTTTCCTGTCCAATGCTTCAAAAATACAGTGCCAACAGAAAAGAGCTCACGCATGCAACAATGAATTTGGAAAGTATGACTTCATGCATGCTTGTACGTAAGGTATGGACAGTTCAGATAGAGCCTGTATACGATCCCTACCAAGACAGCCAAACCTACCCTTACTTCCTTTTTAATAATATGGTAATATGGGAATGTAATCTTCTTTCTACTGAAAATAATAGAAATTTTGATTTTCTATCCATACACAACGTATATGTATTCCTACCGATATTTACTGTTATCCCAGCAAACCCTGCCGTCAATTCCCTTTTCAATCCTCTATCACATGTGAACGCAATTGTCCTGAAAAGTGTATTCCTAAGTTATATTACCTTCTATGCACTTTTTTCTATACTAAACCATGCATTTTTATATATTCCTACATGATCACCAGTATCTACCCTTGTTACAGCAGTTAATTACACTCCCCACAAATCCTGTATATAATCCCAACACAAATAGCCAAACCCCAAATTGCGCCTTCTCTTTCTTTCTAATCTTATATCCAACGTGAATGCCATTTAATGGACAACAAGTCAGGGCATCTTACTTTTTGAAAGACCTCCTCTTGCCAATCACCCCCAGTTGCATGTCCAGTCTGGGCAGTGGAATCTAGAGATGCTACAAAATATACAGAAATATATGTCAGATATTTGCACATAGACGGTTATGATTGAGAAAAATCATTGCCTGCAGAACATTGATAAAGAAAAACGTAAAACTATCCTGTCCAAAATAGTTTAAAATGTATGTTTGTAAAATAAAATTAAAAATGTCATTTCATTACATAAGCAGTTTACGGACACAGTTGCAGAACATTGATAAAGAAGAATGGAAAACTATCCTGTCCAAAATAGTTTAAAATGTATGTTTGTAAAATAAAATTAAAAATATCATTTCATTACATGAGCAGTCTAAGGACACAGTAGAAGCTTCATGAGCTAAAGCGGAACAGGACTATGCAAGCAATAGATTGTGGACAATCCATGGCAACTATATTTAATAAACAAAGTAGCAAAATAATAAGGCTCCACAAAAAAAACTCTCATCTATGAACCAATTGAAGCAAAATTCATAAATTAAAAACCATATTTTTAAAACCAAAGGGATGAAAGACACTTCAGATAAGATTTTGCTCCTAGTTTCTGCTTATGAGGAAAAGTTTCACATCTACTTTTTGCCAAAGAAATAGAAGCGTTTGGAAAAGAGCTTAACAATATGTAAGAACATTCTCTAACACCATAAGTCAAGAAAAAACAAAGATGCAAAACCTGAAGTAAAATGAAATAAAAGCTTCAGCTTTCATCAGTAAAGTCAAAGTTATAAAATCTTCAAGCAACTTTGATTATAAACAAAAAGCACCAGAGTTGAAAGGTATACTTATGGGACTCAAGGTGGTCTATATGCCTATTTTAGGAGTAGACGCAAAACTAGTAACAAGGCTATTTACATACAATCTATTCTGTCAGTAGGCTTACTATTTCCTTATCCTTGTGGATTATTTCCTATATATATATTTTTTTTGGAATAGAAACTATATAAATTCAAAGAGATAAACAAAGAAACAAGCAACTGGATAAGGAATCCACAAGAGCAAAACAAAAGAAAACAGCAACCTCAAGACCAAAACAAACAAAGGAAAACAGGACAAAAGCAAACAAAAAGGCCACCCCGGAAAAAAGAAAAGAGCAACACATCACTTCACAACTGCTAACAAGTCTCGCATAATAGAAGAGACAGCCAAATCCTTAAAAACAGGAGTAACTGAAGCCCATAAAGCCTATTTCCTATCTAATCAGGTCAACTCTATAATTGAGCCCTAGTTCCGCCTATGGATATTGAGAATACAAGAATAAAGCTGAAATTTTTATCTTGAATTTGGTATTTGGCTTCGTTTATCTTTCCTCCAGTGTGCTGCATCCTATATTAGTCAACGCCCTCAATTCCTTTCATATAAACTTAAACCACACTGAGCATCTATTTAGCATACACAATTCACAAAATTTTATGTCCACTAGATATTGCTAATTAACCTTTTAAAAAATGTAAACTTGACATGGCTTGTTTTAGCTCTATCTTTTAATATAACCGGACATTTTGCATAGGAAAAGACACTGTATGTGGTTTAACAATATAGAGCACACAACCAGGGATAAATGTGTTTGACAGATAAAGGATGATGCACCTATTTAACAGGATTGTATACACTACTCTACTGTGTGTTTGTATTGTGCTTCAGTGATGGTCACAGCAAACAATCAGTAAACTATCTAAGTTTTGAAACTATAAAAGTATAAAGGTGGAGTGCACCTACTTGGCATGATAGCTGGCACAAACATTCTGTTGACTAAGTCCATTGTGCATCCATGTATATTGTAATAAAAGAAGTCACATATGAGAAGATAACATTCCAAAGTTCGATTATTTTCATGGAATCTAGACCCATACATCAAGCAGGCATAACAAAATATATTTCTCCATAAGTCATCCAAAAAAAGTGTAGCACCACAAAAGCAAACATACAAATAAGAAGCCTGTTTGCATCACAAAACCAGCTAAATCTCATAAAAGTGACAGCGTTGACCCATAATGCAACGGCCCAAATGAAAAGTAAAATTCTGTCCAAAACATGCATCTATGATAATCTAAATAATATGAAATCACATGCATAAGAAAAGGAACAATTACAAGTGTTGGAAACTACATAATTGCAAAAATCATACTCGATGATGTCTCAGGAAGGGGTCTTTGAGATTGATATAACTGCTTTTGCTGATCCATTACGTTTTGTGGTTGCAGCATGGTTCCAGGAACCTGGCCTGAGGCTTGAAGTCTTTGCTGCATATCTCGTTGCAGTGGATTTGACTGCTGTTGCAAACCCAATTGCTGCATCTGTGTAGGCTGTGACTGAATTTGTGACAACAATTGTTGCTGTGATGCCTGAGGTTGTGACTGCTGTCCTTGAGTGGGTAACAAGTTAGATGAACTCTGATGTTGTTGTTGCTGCCCTTGACCCTTGGATTGTTGCAACAAGTGTACAGAGTGCTGATTAGTTTGCATGCTTGAGTTACCACTTTGAGTTCCAAGGTGCTGCTGTTGCTGTAACCCAGTAACATTACTCTGAGGGCCCAACTGTGGCTGATGCATATTCGAAAGGTTGCTTTGCTGAGCCATTAACTGCTGCTGCTGTTGTTGCTGCTGTTGCTGTTGTTGCTGCTGCTGCTGTTGTTGAAGGTTTAAAATGTTATTCTGCTGGCTCAGTAACCTCTGTTGTTGCTGTTGCTGCTGCATATCCCCAACATTGTTTTGTTGTCCGATTAGCTGATTCTGCGACAAGCTCGTAGCATTTGACTGTTGCACCATAAGCTGCTGCTGTTGCTGCTGCTGTGGGGGTAATATTGGCTGTTGTGGCATTGATGTTTGCTGTTGGTGAACAACAGAGGCCTGTTGTTGTTGAGGCTGTCTGAGAACTGACTGTGGATGCTGCTGAAGCATAGATGGTGTTGACTGTTGAATTGCAGATTGTTGATTCTGCTGAAGACTAGAGAGAGATGATTGCACCATAGAAGGTTGAATAACAGATGATGTTTGCATAACAGGTTGCTGAGAAGACTGCAACTGAGTTGGTTGTAATAGGTTCGGCTGCTGTTGCTGCTGTTGGACAAGTTGTGGGATATTTCCCTGCTGATATTTGGGCTTCAAAAGTGGATGTTGCAACTGTTGGTACATATACTGCTGGGAATTCTGGGATTGCTGCTGCTGCTGCTGCTGCTGTTGTGGAACTACCTGTTGCCTTCCTGGCAATTGCCTTTGAGAAGTAGCAAACATATTGGAGGGTACCCCCTGGCCCATATTCTGCATGTTTTGATTTTGCCCAACAATACTTGGAATAGGAGTCTGGGTTAAACCAGATGAAGGAGGTAGAGCAGATGATAAGCCAGCAGAACTTTGAACTCCAGCAGCTGGAATGTTATTCTGAATGTTCTGTGATAAGAGTTGTTGACGTGCCACAGGTTGATTAGCTGGCAACGGCATAGAGAGCGATTGCCCTTGATTGGGGACTTGGGGTTGCATACCAAAAGACCCTACTCATGTAAAATAGAAAAAATAAACACCAAATAAACATTTCCAAATAGATAAAAAAAAGTAATAAAAAAAAATTAAGTAAAAAGATATAGCAACCAGATTCCAGTCTTGAAATTTCACCATACAAGCCAACAGATATCAACAATGAATCTTCTCAGGTAAGAAATGTGGGAAAAAGGAAACGATATGGTTTTTCAAGCATTTAACCATCAAGTAGAAAGCTACGTATAAAATAGAATAACAACCCACCCTCCATTTCATAAAGCATGTATGCTGGGAGAAGAAAGTAGTAGTTCACAGAGTAACTGAAAGTTGTATAGGTGCCTGAAATGGGAGCACAGTTTCCATAGTTGTTTTTACCTGGATCGTGGGGCCTGTTGCTATTACCAGCAGAGTTGGATTGTAAAGAATTGGCCATTGTGTTCTGAGACTTGGTCTCCATTGTTAGCATCTTCAGACTAATCTTCCGTAGGTAATCTGACTGTAAAAAGAAACCCATGCTAAACTTAGACTACATTGCTATCCAAAATACAAAGAAAGCTGAAACACAGACCATGTTTATTTAAGAAATTACATATGTATAGATCAGTACATATCTAAGTAGAGTTACTTGTCATATACAAAGAAAAATTAGGACCCAAGAGTTATTGAAGTACCTGGCTTGTGGCAGCAGTATAAATCTTTTCCTCAAACCTTACAGCAATTTTCTTGAGCTCCTGTAATCCCTCATGACCAGAGAAAGGGAGATGCCTCTTCAATGTATCCATTCTTCACATGCCATACATTTAAAATAAGTTACTAACAACCAAGGCATGGAGGTAGTGTTCATAACAACGAAAGTGAATTCAGGATAAATAATTCAATCCACTAAGCTGTTTTCTTACGAAAGAAACACATACATCTTGTTTACAATTCTTTGCCTTGAATCTGGCTGCAGTTGACTCCTCCAATCGCCTGCATCCATGGGGGCCTCTCCAACTTGAGGAGGCCTCCAATTATTGGTATCCATCAAATCCAAGGAACCCAACAAACTGTCAAACAAAAAAGAACAAAATATTGAGCAACTTCAATGTAAACCCACGAAAAGGGCACAAAATTTGTACAAAACATACTAAACTTAAACGATGATAAAGTTTCCAAATATTAAATCTTTTTTGTATCCGAAAAGGGATCCACTTAAGCTGATTTTAAACATGATTTTGTCCTGAAATTCTCCAATATACAATCCCTGAATTCACATATGCAAAACCAAAGCTTACAATTCACATACAATCGAAAACTCAATACGTTTTTCGACAATCAGAGGGAAAAAAACACCCAACAATGAATTTTACACCAAACCCCTAATCTGTTTCTATAGAAAAGAAGAAAAAAATCCAATAAAATTGAAAACAAAAAAATTACCGTTTCTTTATGGAGATTGAAATGTCTAGGCAGCTTGAAGCAGAAGAATTTGGGAGATGAAAGAAAAATTGCCGAAGTCGGAAATTAGGGGAAGAAGGGGGTTTTCAGGCACAAAGACTCAAGTGAAGAAATATTGAATTGATTGATGCGTTGGAACAAAACAACTAAATCCTATTTTAAACGAAGCATCAATATCTGACTTTTTTTTTGTGTGGGGTTTTTTTCAAATTTCTGATTTTTTTAGTTTGGTTCAGAGTAAGCTCATGGGGACAAAAAGACAATAAGACCCGTGTTTGAAACTTTATAAGTTGCCACTTGCCACTTATCTTTGCCCCTCATCTGGGCAATCACCCACCCCAACCGGAAACTTCCCTTTCAGTCCATGGAAACCCTCCACTACGTCACATTTTAATTTCTTTGGATAACTAGCTTCTCAACACGCGCTCTAACCCGCGTAAATATGGCGCATATTTTAAACTACGCTCTTGACACTCGCCTGCCCATGCATCAATCTAAATTGTGTATCATTATTTTGCTTAAATTTGTACTAGTCCCTTGGCGCACACGTATGAAATTTTTTTTTGTTTCTTATTTTGTTTTTTAGTTTTAGAACGAGTTTTATAACTTTTGTTTTAATATATTCAAAATGCTAGCTTCTCAAAATGCAGGACATGGTTTTCTTTTCTTTTCTTTTTTTATTTATTCTTGCATTTAATATTTTTAACTGTATAACTTTATTGCTTTATCCCTGTAAAATGAAATATTTAGTTAGGATCTTTTTCTCTTAATATTTAGAAACTTAACACTAATAAAAGGGTCGTCTTTTGCTTTACCCTAAATAATCACACTCCTTTTGATATAAATTCATGGTTTATGCGTGATCCATCTAACGTTTATAAAGTTATTTACTGTGTCGGAATTTTAGGGTGTGTAAATAAAATAGTGGTGGGTTTATATATCACATTTTGGGTGGGAGACAACTTTGCATGATTAAGGTAGTGGTGGTTTGCTCAATCCTTCTTGATTTGTAAGCTTTGGGCTAAGTTCGGCCCATGAGAAAAGAGAAACTTTGCATGTGGAACAAGAATATACAACATAAAATATAAGATGTAGGATTATTACAAGCACATAATTTATAAATATAGTGTTCCTACTAGAGTAGGAGCATTAGAAACAGTTTAGAAATTGTTTCTCGCTCTTCTTCGACAAACACTCGAGTTTCTGAAATTTTTCATCACAAATATGTGCATTTTATTTAAGACCAAGTTACGAAATGTGTATATTCCACATGTCAAGGGAAGACACGATGCCGTTTCAGGTAGGAGGGGCGGCTGTGAGTGCTGTCCATGATGCAGAGCAGAAACTGGCTTCGTAGGCATAAATAAAATTTACTATCTGCTTTTCGTATAAAAACAACTTGTCCTTCAAACGAGGTGAAATGCAACTTTTGGAAATCTGTAAGACTGATATGAGGCGCTCTATCACGGTCCTGAAAATTTTCAGTCTGTCAAGCTGCCGTTGTGGAAGAGAATCAGGCTGGCAAACACAGAGAACAACATATATGATGAGTAAGCCAAAATACAACCAATATTAGAAGTAACAAGATTTTGTAGCAAATAATATTATTGGCTTTGTAACTGAAAAAGGTAAAATATTATTGGCATCGTTGGTGGGGTAACAGTCCCATGTAGACAGTATGCATAATGCATGGCTGGAATAAGTAAAAGGTAGATCCAGTTGGAGGGATCTATCATAGGCCATCACCACAATATCCTTAAAGAGAAAGACTGCTCAATGGTAAACGTTAAGCAACAAATAGTATAGGGAAAAAAAATTAAGTGATTACAAACCCGCTGAAGTTTAGTAGCAATTTTCTGATATATTTCACTGAGTTCGGTTAAGTACATCTCCTTCATGAGTTTGATCTGCAAAAATCGAGTCAGAAAGGCAAAGATGATTAGAAAGGACTTTGTTGTAGCTACATGCTTGCAGATACCATAATATCACCAGATTTCTTTGTTTCGTAGTAGCTCAAGCATCTATAAGTTTTCCTGTCCAATGCTTCAAAATACAGTATCAATGGAAAAGAGCTCATGCAACAATGAATTTGGAAAGTATGACTTCATGCATGCTTGTACATAAGGTATGGACAGTTCAGATAGAACCTGAATACGATCCTACCAAGACAGCCAAACCTACACTAACTTCCTTTTTAATAATAGTAATAGTGAATATAAATTGTAATCTTCTTTCTACCGATATTTACTGTTATCCCAGCAAACCCTGCCGTCAATTCCCTTTTCAATCCTATATCACATGTGAACGCCATTTTCCTGAAAAGTGTATTCCTAAGTTATATTACCTGCTATGCCCTTTTTTCTATACTAAACCATGCATTTTAATATATTCCTATATGATCAGCAGTTAATTACGTTTCCACGCAAATCCTGTATATAATCCCTACACAAATAGCCAAACCCCAAATTGTGCCTTCTCTTTCTTTCTAATCTTATATCCAACGTGAATGCCATTTAATGGACAACAAGTCAGGGCATCTTACTTTTTGAAATACCTCCTCTTGCCAATCACCCCCAGTTGCATGTCCAGTCTGGGCAGTGGAATCTAGAGATGCTACAAAATATACAGAAATATATGTCAGATATTTGCACATAGACGGTTATGATTTAGAAAAATCATTGCCTGCAGAACATTGATAAAGAAAAATGGAAAACTATCCTGTCCAAAATAGTTTAAAATGTATGTTTGTAAAATAAAATTAAAAATATCATTTCATTACATGAGCAGTCTAAGGACACAGTTGCAGAACATTGATAAAGAAAAATGGAAAACTATCCTGTCCAAAATAGTTTAAAATGTATGTTTGTAAAATAAAATTAAAAATATCATTTCATTAGATGAGCAGTCTAAGGACACAGTAGAAGCTTCATAAGCTAAAGCGGAACAGGACTATGCACACACTAGATTGTGGACAATCCATGGCAATTATATTTAATAAACAAAGTAGCAAAATAATAAGGCTCCACAAAAAAAACTTTTCATCTATAAACCAATTGAAGCAAAATTCATGAATTAAAAACCATATTTTTAAAACCAAAGGGATGAAAGTTTCACATTTACTTTTTGCCAAAGAAATAGAAACGTTTGGAAAACAGCTTAACAATATGTAAGAACATTTTCTCTAGCACGATAAGTCAAGAAAAAACAAAGATGCAAAACCTGAAGTGAAAGGAAACAAAAGCTTCAGCCTTCATCAGTAAAGTCAAAGATATAAAATCTTCAAGCAACTTTGATTATAAACAAGAAGCACCAGAGTTGAAAGGTATACTTATGGGACTCAAGATGGTCTGTATGCCTATTTAAGGAGTAGACGCAAAACTAGTAACAATGCTATTTACATAGAATCTATTCTTTCAGTAGGCTTACTATTTCCTTATCCTAGTGGATTATTTCCTATATATTTTGTTTGGAATAGAAACTATATAAATTCAAAGAGATAGAAAAAAGAAACAAGCAACTGGATAAGGAATCCACAAGTGCAAAACAAAAGAAAACAGCAACCTCAAGACCAAAACAAACAAAGGAAAAGAGGACAAAAGCAAACAAAAAGGCCACCCAGGAAAAAATAAAAGAGCAACACAGCACTTCACAACTGCTACCAAATCTCGCATAATAGAAGAGAGCCAAATCCTTAAAAACAGGAGTAACCGAAGCCCATAAAGCCTATTTCCTACCTAACCAGGTCAACTCTATAATTAAGCCCTAGTTCCGCCTATTGATATTGAGAATACAAGAATAAAGCTGAAATTTTCATCATGGATTTGGTATTTAGCTTCGTTTATCTTTCCTCCAGTGTGCTGCATCCTATATTAGTCAACGCCCTCAATTCCTTTCATATAAACTTAAACCACACTGATCATCTAATTAGCAAACACAATTCACAAAATTTTACGTCCACTAGACATGTCTTGTTTTAGCTCTATCTTTTAACATAACCGGACATTTTGCATAGGAAAAGACATTATATGTGGTTTAACAACATAAAGCACACAACCAGGGATAAACGTGTTTGACAGATAAAGGATGATGCACCTATTTAACAGGATTGTATACACTACTCTACTGTGTGTTTGTATTGTGCTTCAGTGATGGTCACAGCAAACAATCAGTAAACTATCTAAGTTCTGAAACTATAAAAGTATAAAGGTGGAGTGCACCTACTTGGCATGATAGCCTGCACAAACATTCTGTTCACTAAGTCCATTGTGCATCCATGTATATTGACTAAGTCCATTCTGTTGACTAAGCAGGCATAACAAAACATATTTCTCCAGAAGTCATCCAAAAAAAGTGTAGCACCACAAAAGCAAACATACAAATAAGAAGCCTGTTTGCATCACAAAACCAGCTAAATCTCATAGAAGTGACAGTGTTGACCCATAATGCAACCTGATAATCTAAATAACATGAAAGCACATGGATAAGAAAAGCAACATAATTGCAAAAATCATACTTGATGATGTCTCAGGAAGGGCTCTTTGAGATTGATATAACTGATTTTGCAGATCCATTACGTTTTGTGATTGAAGCATGGTCCCAGGAACCTGACCTGATGCTTGAATTCTCCAATATACAATCCCAGAATTCACATATGCAAAACCAAAGCTTACAATTCACATACAATCGAATACTCAATACGATTTTCGACAATCAGAGGGAAAAAAAATTCCAACAAAATTGAAATTTTTTATTTTTTATTTTTTTATTTACCGTTTCTTTATGAAGATTGAAAAGCCTAGGCAGCTCGAAGCGGAAGAATTTGGGAGATGAAAGAAAAATGGCCGAATTCGGAAATTAGGAGAAGAAGAGGGCTTTCAGGCACAAAGACTCAAAGTGGAGAAAGACTGAATTGATTGATACATCAATATCTGATTTTTATTTTTTTTTGGGGTCTTTTTTTCAAATTTCTGATTTTTTTTAGTTTGGTTCGGAATAAGCTCATGGGTACAAAAAGACAATAAGACCAGTATCGTTGCAACTTTATAAGTTGCCACTTGCCACTTATCTTTGCCCTGCATCTGGGCAATCACCCACCCCAACCGGAAACTTTCGTTTCCGTCCACGGAAACCCTCCACTACGTCACCCTTTATTTTTATGAATAACTAGCTTTTCAACATGCGTTCTAACCCACGTAAATATGGCGTATATTTTAAACTAGCCTTTTGACACTTGTCCGCCCATGCATCAATCTAAATTGTGTATTATTATTTTCATTAAATTTATACTAGTCCCTTAGGACACATGTATGAATTTTTTTGTCTAATTTTGTTTTGTTTTGTTTAATTTCAAAATGAGTTTTATAACTTTTGTTTTAATATATCCAAAATACTAGCTTCTCAAAATGCAGGACATGTTTTTCGTTTATTTTTATTTATTTATTCTTGCATTTAATATTTTTAATTGTATAACTTTATTGCTTTATCCTTTTTATATGAAATATTTAGTTGGGATCTTTTTCTCTCAATAGTTAGAAACTTACACTGATAAAAGGGTCGTCTTTTGTTTTACCCTAAATAATCACACTCCTTTTGTTATAAATTCATGGTTTATACGTGATCCATCTAACATTTATAAAGTTATTTAGTGTGTCGGAATTTAAGGGTGTGTAAATAAAATAGTCGTGGGTTGTATATCACATTTTGGGTAGCGGTGGTTTACTCATTCCTTCTTGATTTGTAAGCTTTGGGCTAAGTTCGACCCATGAGAAAAGAGCAACTTTGCTTGTGAAACAAGAAAATACAATATAAAATATAAAATATAGGATTATTACAAGCATATAAATAAAGTGTTCCTACTAGATAGGAGCATTAGAAACAGTTTAGAAATTGTTTCTTGCTCTTCTTCGACAAACACTTGAGTTTTTGAAATTTTTCATCACAAATATGTGTGCATTTTATTTAAGACCAAGTCACGAAATTTGTATATTCCACATGTCAAGGGAAGACACGATGCCGTTTCAGGTTGGAGGGGGCGGCTGTAGGTGCTGTCCATTGATACTTGGCCTCAAAGGTGAGCATCTTCAAAGAAATTCTCCGTAGGTAATCAGACTGGAAAAGGAGAACAAAACTTAGAATACATTGCATGTACTATGGAAGAAAAGAAAAAAAAATCATTAGGAACCCAGGAGTTATGGAAGTGCCTGGCTTGAGGAAGATTCATAAGTCCGTTCTTCAAACCTTTCAGCAATTCTCCTGAGTTCGTCGATTCCCTCTTGACCACTGACGAGAAGATGCCTCTTTAACGTATTAAGTCTTCACGTGCAACACAGTTAGCAACTTATTGATCATGAAGGCATGGAGGTGGAGTTCTTAACAACATGAATTCAGAGTAAAGAATCACTCCCGAAAGAGAAATATATGTGAGGGATAGATTAAGCACAAAAAATAATCCATCAGCAGATTTCACAGGGGAAAAAACCAAAGAAGAATACAGCAATGGCATTTACTAGTCCAGAAAAAAGTACATTATCTTTTAGCTTCAATATCTGAAGCACGCATTATATGGAGCCAGACCTCAGCAGTCACTAGTCCAGCATCCAAATTAGACCACAAGGAATAATTTCACTATAAAAATATCTATTCATGCAGAAAGGGTTGTATATCATTCAACCTTGTCAACTTCAATACATCCACATGAATGAACACATGTGGGTTTCATTTCATGTACGTATATGAACATGCATCTGTACAGAGTCTATTTTATGATGTCTTGGTCTGATATATATCCACCATATCTCTCAGAATGTTTTCTTTCAATTAGTGCCTCCAATTTTAAACTCACTGCTAACTTGCCTCTGCATTCAATATTGAGAATTTCAGATTGCCCTTTTATGACAAAACTAAGACAAAGCTGTCTCTGATATAAGAGCTACTAGATAGGCATGGTCAATCTTTTACTATTTATCAGCACCTCCATACAAACCCGTTTTTGGCATGAACCAAATAACACACTTAAATTGACAAAGTTAAAGAAATGAAAGAGAGAATAAAATTTGGCCCAAGTGTCATACTAAAACATCTAGTAAGACCAATTCTTTTGCACTCCCAATGCACATATAGGACCCCAGTAACGACCACTGGTGAGTGCACATGTAAGAAGAAACAAATAGCTTCAACTAAAAAGATGAGTACACACTGACAGAATCTCTAATTATTTATGGGATCCATGATTTCTAGCTTTTATTTCTTTTTAAACATACTTACATCTTGTCAACAATTCTTCGCCGTGAATCTGGCAGCAATTGGCTCCTCCAATTGCCTGCGACCATTGGCAGTTCACCACCTTGCAGAAGCCTCTCATTATGGGTATCCATCAAATCTAACCAACCAAACACACCGTCAAATAAACAGAAAATTAAATTGCAAACCAGGAAAATGGAAAGTGCAAAACAAGATGCCCAAACCTAAAAGAAGCCAAATTCAGAAACTATGGGAGCTCCACTCTAAAGTGTAACAAATTTTCTTTTGGTCGTATAAAGAGTACCATATAAAACGAGGAATAAAACTTAAGAATTAGATCAGTTTGACTGAATTGGATGTCAAAAAAAGAATCTAATGGATAAAAAGTTGGAGCAAACTTGGGGTTATTTCTATGAAGTTCCAGACATATTTTGCACGTTAGGATACAGTACTTGGGATAGGAGTCTGGGGTAAACCAGAGGCAGGAGGAATGTCATTCGGAATGTTCTGTGATAATAGTTGTTGGTGTGCTAGAGACTGATTCGCCGACAACTGCATGGAGAGTAATTGCCCTTGATAGGGGACTTGGGGTTGCACACCGAAAGAACCTGCTGAAACAAAATAGAAAAGCATAAATACCAAATGAGAAAAATTAATGACAATAATAATTGAAACAACAAAACGCCAATTCCTCAACAGAGATTGGAACACCAAAGGGAATGGTGTAATGGTGCAACTGGCTTAAAACTGAAGCAACTTAAGCAAACACACACACACACACACACACACAAAAGCATGTTAGGGTCATCTAAACATCTCCAAGTAATAACAAGTGTAAAGACAAGAACACAATAAATGCCCTATATGTCCCTCATATTCTTCATCATTTGATCCCTTTTCTGAAAGAATATACAACAAATTAATTACAGACTTGAATGCTTACCAGCCAATATAAATATCAACAATGAATCTTTTTATATAAGAGATGTGGGAAGAAGGAAACCAGCCATCAAGAAGAAAGCTACGTATGAGTAAACATTAGCTCTCCATTTTTAAAAGCATACATGCAGGGAAACAAAAGGGATAGTTGAAAGTGTAAATGAGATCTGTGTAGGTGCATGAAACAAAAGCACATTTTTTGTCAATTTTTTTCACCCGGATCAGGGAGCCTGTTTCTCTTACCAGCAGAGTTGGATTGTGAAGAATTGGCCATTCTGTGTTGAGACTTTGTCTCCATAGCGAGCATCTTCAGAGAAATTTTCCGGAGATAATCCGACTGGAAAAAAGAGGTCCGCATAAAACTTAGAATGCATTGATATCCAGTATCCCCAATATAAATAACACAAAAAAGATGATATAAATGTGAGAAATTAAATAGTAGCACATATATACATATCTAAGTAGTATTAGATGCAGCAGGAAAAATAGGACCCCAAGAGTAATAGAAGTACTTGGCTGGTGGCGGCGATGTAAATCTTTTCCTCAAACCTTACAGCAATTTTCACGATTTCCTGTAATCCCTCTTGACCAGAGAAGGGAAGATGCCTCTTCAATGTATCCGTTCTTAACATGCAATGCAACACATTTAAGAAAAGTTAATGACCATCAAAGGCACGGAGGTAGAGCACTTCAAAACAAAAGTGAATTCAGGATGAATAGTAAATCAATCCACTAAATTCTTTCACTTTCATTGTTTAAAGAAGCTTACATCTTGTTGACAATTCTTTGCCGTGAATCTGGCTGCAGATGACTCCTCCAATCCCCTGCATCAATTGGTGGTTCTCCAACTTGAGGAGGCCTCCAATTATTGTTATCCATCAAATCTAACCAACCCAAAACAAAAACTGTCAAACAAAACCAAAAAAAGAATTGAGTAGCAAGTTCGATGAAAATTTTTGTAAAAAAGCAGCTAACTTTGAACGATGATGGTGATTGTAAAGCATAGCTTTTGTCACGAAACTCTCTCCACTACACTATTCCTAGAGTCACATACGCAAAAATCCAAATAACGAAGCTTGCAATTCACATTCTATCGGAAACCCAACAAAAATTACGAAAATCTGAGCGATGAATGAAAAACCATAATCGACCAACTTTAACGGAAGTGACAAGGAAAATTAACCACAAAAAACAGAGAACAAAATTTTACCGTTTTCTTCCAAGGGACTGGTTCGACTGGAACTGGAAGTGGAGCAATCTGGACTTGAAGAGAAAAGCTTAAAGTAGGAGAAGACGGGAACTTCAATAGTCAATTGGATAGAAACGGGTTGGGTTGCTTCAGAATTAAGTCTTCTAAACAATGAAATTCTCGTTTCATGTTTTGACCAAACACACAAACAAACAAAATGGGCAATGAAATTGTCGTGACAACTTACAACCCAGCCGATATTTATTTTTGATAGGTACCTGAGAAAAAATATTTATATTTTGTGTTTTTTATCTGGGTAGGCTGCCTTGGCTCATATGTTTTTTAGAGTGATAGATGGCAACCGTATTTACCTCTACCATCCAAAGTGATAGATTAGATTTGATTCCCTGTTGACCCTATATCCCTTGTATTTTTAAAAAAGAAAATTTTAATCATGTGTGTTAACAGTAATTGAATTCGAATTTCTATTGAAATTGTTTTTTAAAGTATCCAAAGTAAGTAGGAATGATATTGATGACCTAGAAGTCGTTCACTACGTTTTTGGTTACTAAATTGGTCTTGTTCTAACGGTCTTTTTGTACATCTCGTCTGTGTCAACTGAGGGTTCTCTTGAACCACCTTGAGGAGGCCGAGGCATCTCATTAATCAGTATGCATCAGTTTTAACCAACAAAACGCACCCTCAAACAAATAAAAACAAAACTTGAACTCCAAAAGATCGGAACCAGAAATTATCAGTACCCTGCTCCTATATACTTGTTCAAATATATTAGATTATTTTAATAGTATAGCCGAGCGGCTATACTCTGTATTATAATATTAAAATAGTATAGCCGCCGGCTATACTTTTTAAAATATATATTCGAATATTTGACTAGAGGAGGCCTCCAATCCCCTCCTGCATCAATTGATGGTTCTGCAACTTGAGGAGGCCTCCCATTATTGTTCTCCATCGAATCTAACGAAACCAAAAGAAAAAGGGAGATTAATAAAAGATTGAATGGCAAGTTCAAATGAAATCCCACCAGAAAAAGGAAAAAAAAAATTGTGAAAAGTTTGCTAAATTTGAACGATATGGTGATTTGTAAATATGAACATGTATACTATGCATTTAAGCAATTTTGAAGCATGAATTTGTCACGAACCACATACGCAATAATTCAAAGAACAATAAAAATTGCAAGCTTGGATGGGCAAACTTGGAATTTTAGAAATAATAAGAGTGTAACGGCTAAAAAAATTGACTCAATCTAATGATGGGGTTGTTTATGCGGCAATCAAAAAACCAACACCCACTCAAGAGTTGAATTCTTTTGGAGTTGAATTGTATGATATTATAGGGGCTCCCCTTGTATTTTCCATACTCATTATTTTAATTTTGATTACCAATCAGTAAACATGTCATACATGTGAAGTTTAATGAATGTATGAATTAAAATACTGACAACATATACCTTGAAGCGGTACGATGATCAACCGCAAACAATGAATGACTTGAGAGCCAAGCAATCTTCCACTCACTCGCAACTCATGGTTGCACATGAACTCGCCATACATGGAACTTGGAAAGATGCGCATGCCTACGAGGCCACACTACAGAAGGATTCACACAGAATTTGGCTGTCAGCTAATTGAAATATTGTTCTTCTGCTGAATTGCTTGCCACAGAAAGAACCTTGTAAGTTGGTGTGGGCTCATTTGATTTTCATGAGACTGACTGCATTTGAGTAAATTGAGATTGTGACTGCTGCATGACTCACGTAGGCTTAGATAAACCACCAGCTAGCTAATAGTGTTTTTCACACCATCCATAATGTTGACATAAAATCAGAACATAATGTATTTTTAAATTCCTAAAGTTGAATGCGGACTGATAACTCAAATTTACAACCTCAAGTAAATAATATCTATACAAAACGACGACTACGTAACAACATTGACATTTACACAACCACTAGTACTACTCTATGAAATTTCCCACACCAAGGCCACACTACATGGATTAAAGGAATAAAAATGAGCCTAATGTGTTGAAATTTCAATATCCTCAGAGAGGGCCCTAATAACTCAAAATGAGTCTTTGTTTAAGCAACATCCTCCAGGGTCTCATCTATGGTATACCTTTCAACCCTAGCTCTAGAACAAGCCAAAAGCACAAGAAATACTAAAGGCATAATTGAAAATTTTATAGGATTATCAACACCCTTGCGGACATGAAACCACTCAAATGTTGCGGAAAACAGTTGATAGACGGCACCAGCTAAACCATAATAGTCAGCTAAGTTGAAAGAGCGTGTGTTACGGGGAGATGGGTAATGAAGGATGCGCAGCATTTCTTCCCTCCTCAATTCAGTTCTGTCCTTGATAACTTTGTCTACAAGATCCCAGATGCAGATCAGAAAAGCTGCAATAGCAAACAACAAACCACCTTGTGCATAACGAGGCTTATTTCGGGAGGATAACTGTTCACAAGCAGCTGACAAAATCTCTAGCACAAAGCTAGCTGTTAAAAAGGTCCACTCTGATGAAATATTCTGCAAAAGAAATCAGTAATACTTTCAATTGAACATTAAAGAAAATCTTGCTATCGCTTTGTGAGCTTGCATAAATTCAACTAAACAAGTCTAACCAATGAACAAAACAAAAGAATAACACAAAAACCATCATGTTTCAGTACTATGCAGTGTTTGGCGTTAACAGCGGCATGCTCCTAACACCACATGCTGCACAGATGAGTTGGGCAGTAGACATCCTAAACTTAACAAGTCTTCTAGGTTTGACTTCAACCTGCCTGACAGTTCATTAGTTTTGAAATGATTTAATGTCGTTACAGGCCAGTTATTTCGAGTTCAGAACTGTCCCATCACAATTGACTTTGGCTGGTAGAACAGTATTGAACCAGTTCAACCTGCAACAAGAAAGAAAATAACCCCACCCAATAGGTCACCAGGTCCGTCGGAAAAATGCATGCCCGACTTTAAAAGAGCACTGGCTGGTACTTAAAGGTTTTTTAGGTTTTAGACATATAAAAAATTTCACTTTTGGAAAAAGCCAAAGCTTTTCAAAAAAGACAAAAAAACCACTCAACTTTCAAATCAAAGACATGCAAATGTATTGGATTCCTTAAGAAATCTAAAAATAAATAAGGCATTTTTGTCCATTTTTGCTTCTTTTAAAATTTTTCTCTCCTTTTGCTTTTTCCAAAATGTCCCGGTACTTAATGGGTACCACAACAACACCCAGAGGACACTCAAGGTTAGAATCTTGTCATGGGCAACCTAGAAGCTAGATTAAAATGTTTGGGTATCATTTCTGGGGCAATAGGGCATGAGTGAAGCTACCAAGATAGGAGAGGGTCAAGCCAGTGCCAATAGAATGGAATTCGGGCTTTGGAAGTGTGATGGAATATAATAATCCCCAAGGTTAAGTAATTAAGCCTTTCTACTCCTTGTCAGTGCAAGCTTTTGAGGAATATTGGCTCTGCAGCATATTGACTAGGTTGAAGGGAAACAATGTTTACCTGCAGTATACTAACCCCACTCTGTGATGACAAGGCATTCATGTTCGCTTGTTGGGAAGCACTGACAGGAGTTTGTGGGACAGAGCCCAAAGCAAACTGCTGCAATGAGTTCAGTGTATTTCCTCGTCCTGAATCCAAATTGTAACTAGGATGCAACCAAAACATATTGGAACTAGGCTGCAACCAATACATCATGTTCTGCTGCGCTGTTCCAGATAAAGAAGACATAGAACTTTGCTGCAAGCTCGCCATATTGTTCTGCTGCATTTTGCTGCAGAACCTTGTAAATTCATTAAAAGCATCTGTGGGTTTATTTGATTTTCATCAGATTGCACTCTAGTAATGTGAGATTGTGAAAGCTGCATGGAGTGCATACGAGATGGGGGGAGGTGCCCTTGATGCAGAGAAGAAACTGGCTTCCTACGTCTTTTTATATTAATAAAATTTACTATCTGCTTTTCGTATAAAACCAACTTGTCTTTCAAACCAGGTGAAATGCTACTTTTGGAAATCTGTAAGACTGATATGAGGCGCTCCAACATGGTCTTGAAGAAATTCAGTTTGTCAAGCTGCTTTGATTTTGGTGGTTGTGGAAGAGAATTGTGCTGGCAAACAGAAAGAACAACATACACGATGAGTAAGCAACAAAATAGCAATGTTACAAGTAACAAGACTTTGTAGCATATAATATTATTGGCATTGTAAGCGAAAAAAGTATACTACTGGCATTAACAATCCCATCTAGGCGGTATACATGGCTGCAATAATTAAACAGGAGATCTAGTTGGAGGGATCTATCACAGACCATCACCATGATAACCTGGAAGGGACAGGCTGCTCAATGGTAAAAGTTGAGCAACAAATTGAATGAGGAAAAGGATGAAGTGATTACAAACCTGCAGAAGATAACTAGCAAAGCTCTGATACATTTCACTTAGTTCGGGTAAATACATCTCCTTCATGACTTGATCTGCAAATCGAAGTCAGCAAGACAAAGATGATTAGAAAGAACTTTGTTGCAGCTACCTACTTGCAGACACCAGATTTCTTTGTTTCTTAGTACCTCATGCATCTATTAAAGTTTTTTTGTCTAATGCTTCAAAATACAGTGTTCAATAATATAAAGAGATTCTTTAGAGAATTTATAAAGAGCATAGTAGTCTCTATCTTTGAAGCTTCTTTCTTATGGGATATTAGAAAATTTGATTCCCCACTACTAAAAATGTTTTTCATCTATTCATAGTTTATTACCCATCCGGCAGTTCAATTGACTTTTTTTTATTTTCAAATTTTTAAATATAAACAAAATAGACATCAGAATGCCACTGCTTTCTTCTGATAATAATAGAAAATTTGATTTTCTGCCACTGAAAAATGTATATTCTGTATTCCTAGGTTATTCACCATTATGTCCTGTGATTTGAGAAGCAACCATCATTCCTGATCAATGTTTTAAAAAGCGAAAGCATAAGCCGAGACATTTTACCTTCCGTGAGGCGAGGCGTAAGCCTCGAAGTGTTTTTTTTTATAGAAGAAACGAAATTTATAAAGCAAAAGAACACGAAGGTGGACAAGACAACCACAACCGGAGAACAACACCAACACACAAAGAAACAAACAACACCAACCCCTCCCAAACTAACAGGGAGGAACAAAGCCAAAAAACCACTGAAACAACACACCCCCCAACCCTCACATAACCACTGCTGCCATATCCCTCAAAATAGTAGAAACAGAATAATCTTTAAAATCTTCAGTAACAGAAGCCCACAAAGCTGCCCAGTACTTAACTCTATCCCACAAATCACTCACTCCCACTCCCTTGTAGTCTTCAAAAATTCTCCTATTACGCTCCATCCAAATGTTCCAGAAAACAGAGTGAACCAGACAGCCCCACAAGGTTGAGGCGCGCTTCCCCGAACCCCACACCTCAAAATCAGAACAAAGGAAATCAACGCACCCTTTCGGAATCACCCAAATGGTCCCAACCTCCCTCCACAAAAGCCCCCAAAGACTTAAGGAAAAGGGGCAATGTAAGAAAAGGTGGTCCACACTCTCCTCACCAAGCTTACATAACACACACCACTGAGGAGACAAAGACATGAAAGGTCTTTTCCTTTGGACAAGATCCGAAGTGTTAACTTTCCCAAGCGCCACCAACCAAACAAAAACTTTGACCTTAGGGGGGGCACTTGGCCTTCCACACACTAGAGAAAGGAAGAAAGGTCACAACACTCCCCTTGTTGCGTAAAAAGGATTGAAAGGACTTGCAGGTGAAAAAACCCGACACCTCAAGAGCCCACCTTCTCCTATCCCTTTTAGAAGCACACAATCTGAAACCTCGAAGTGTTGAAAAATACCATTAAAAAAACCTGATAAACCTACCCTATCCAAAAGGCCAAACTCCCAAATTGCTGCATTTCATTTCCTTTTCAATCCTATATCAATCACTTGTGAACACCAGTTTCCATTTTCTGAGAATAATTGAATGTTCAGTTTTTCACCACTAAAAACTGTATCTTATTTCCTCAAAGAGATAAAATTTCATTTTCATATCCCTAATTTATTAGCGTTGTCTCCTATTGTTCAAGCAGCTAATGACATTAGTAATAAAGCCTGTATATAATCCCCAGTCCAGCTCACCTGAGGGACTGAAATGAGGACTTGTGAGCGCCTGACTAACAAGAGCCAGTGGATTAAATCTGGCATAATCAAATGGCAGATATTCCTATTAAACCAATCAGACCAGATTATCTCCACAACCCATACACCAAAATGGCTGAAACACTGGAGCCATAGGAAGAAAGAGAATGGGCCAAAAACTTGCAAGATATGTGTTGGTCTTGTTAGTTAGGCGATCACAAGTCTTCATTTTCAGTCCCACGGGTGAGCAGTACTGATATAATCCCTACCCAACTGACCAAGCCCCAAAACAGCGAATTATATTTCTTTCTAATCCTAGCCATTTAATGGCATTTAATTACAGTTACCCACAAAAAATGGCATTTAATTACATGCCAGAGAATCTTACCTTTTGATAGACCTCCTCTTGCCAGTCATCCCCATTTGCATGTCTTGTCAGGGATATAGAATCTGGAGTTGGTACTGAGTTATACAAAATTATAAGTAATAAAATCATACAAAATTTTCTTATGAAGGAAATAATGGAGAAAAACATTACCTTCAGAACTTTTCTTTTTCAGGTCAACATTATCTTCAGAACTTTGATCAAGAAAAGTGGGAACCAATTCAGTCAAAAGTGATCCTGCAAAAACATGAACGGTATTTAAAAGACCATTACATATAACATGAACAGTCTGAGAACACACTGAAAACCAAAGTGGCCAAACGGGATTATAAGTGATAAAATCATACAAAATTTTCTTATGAAGGTAACAATGGAGAAAAGCATTACCTTCAGAACTTTTTTTTTTATGCTCGATATTACCTTCAGAACTTTGATCAAGAAAAATCGGACCCAATTCAGTAAAAAATGATCCTGCAAAAACATGAACGGTATTTATTTGAAAGATCATTTTACATGACATGAACAGTCTGAGAACACACTGAAGGCCAAGTGCTTAAGCCAAACAGGATTATAAGTGATAAAATCATACAAAAAATTTATTATGAAGATAATAATGGAAAAAAGCATTACCTTCAGAACTTTCTTTTTTTCGGTCAATATTACCTTCAGAACTTTGATCAAGAAAAATTGGAATCAACTCAGTCAAAAATGATTCTGCAAAACATGAACAGTATTTATTTAAAAGGCCATTCCAGATGACATGAACAGTCTGAGAACATACTGAAAGCCCCAAGTGCTTAAGCAACAGGATTATGAATACACAGCAGTGTAGGTAATACAGCCATGGGAAATTGTTACTGATAAACAACCATCAGATTCAAAGCCACTTCAGATAAGAGTGTTCTCCAAGTTTCTATTCACAAGATAAGGATCCACAAATTATGTTTTTAACAACCAAAATAAAACTTTTACAGTTCAACTATCAAGAGCTTAACAATAAGTATCTTTCTCAATAGTATTCATGAAAAAACAAATATACCAAAACTAAAGTAAAAGGAAAAAGAAGCTTCAACTGTCAACCAATAAAGTCACAGATATAACATCTCAAAGTGACAACTATGATTCTAAAGTCTAAATCTGAATGGGAATCATGGTGGTCTACCCTACATACCTATTTTAGACGTATGCAAAAAAGCTAGTAAATTAGGCTAAGTGTGTGCTTTTCTCTTTTCTTAGGGTTTAATTACTATTTCCTTAACTTTTGGGATTATTGTTTCCAATTCTATTTGCTTGCCCTCATGTGGAACCACCATGATCATCTAATTACCAAACAATGCTCAAAATGTCCCCTCCATTATATGTCTCAAATCAACCTAAAAAAGAAAAGCAACAACCAACAGGGAAATTTCAAAATGATCACAAAATTTGACACTCATTCAATCATCACAAAATTAACTGCCAACATAGATATCGGAAATGAGTCTCTTCAGATAAGAAGTGGGGAGGAAATAGCAGACCATTTTCAGGCAATTAAGCAATAACAACGAAGCTACACAACACAGGAAAACGCCCTATTTTTGTTTTGTCAAACCTGCAGCTTTCCATATAAAACACAAATATCACAATCTCTATATGTCAAATAGCATGCAAGCAGGGAGACAATGGCAGTAGTATCCTATTACCATTAGAGTTGTACTGTAAAGAATTGGCCATTGTGGTCTGAGACTTGGCCTCCATTGTTAGCATCTTCCGACTAATCTTCCGTAGGTAATCTGACTGTAAAAAGACACCCATGCTAAACTTAGACTACATTGCTATCCAAAATACAAAGAAAGCTGAAACACAGACCATGTTTATTAAGAAATAACATATGTACAGATCAGTACATATCTAAGTAGAGTTACTTGTCATATACTAAGAAAAATTTGGACCCAAGAGTTATTGAAGTACCTGGCTTGTGGCAGCAGCATAAATCTTTTCCTCAAACCTTACAGCAATTTTCTTGAGCTCCTGTAATCCCTCTTGACCAGAGAAAGCGAAATGCCTCTTCAATGTCTCCATTCTTTACATGCAACAGAATCAATAAAATTTATTGACCATATCAAAGCATGGCATGGTGGTAGAGTTCTTAACAACAAAACTGAATTCAGGATGAATAAATAAATTCGCACAAAAGGGGTTATATATCCTTCAAGAATGTTAGCTTTGATATATGCAGTCATTTCTGTATGAATACATGAAAGCGCATCCTGGTTTCATGTAAGTAAACATATATGAGGACTAGATTACTAGCTTTTCTTTCTTTCTTTAGACATACATCTTGTTGACAATTCTTTGCCTCGAAGCTGGCTGCAATTGATTCCTCCAATAGCCTGTGCCTATTGAGGGATCTCCATCTCCAGAAGGGCTCATTGAGGGCTCTCCATCTCCAGAAGGGTTCATTGAGGGCAATCCAAATCCAGAAGGGCTCATTGAGGGCTCTCCATCTTCATCTTCAGAAGGGCTCATTGAGGGCTCTCCATCTTCATCTTCAGAAGGGCTCATTGAGGGCTCTCCATCTTCATCTTCTGAAGGGCTCTCATTATCATCAGCGTACATCTTGTCTGTGTCCATTGAGGGTTCGCTTGAACCACCTTGAGGAGGCCGAGACTTCTCATTATCAGTATCCATCAGCTCTAACCAACAGAACACACCACCCTCAAACAAAACTTGAACTGCAAAAGATCGGAAACCAGAAACTATCACTATCCTGCTCCTATATACTAAAGGGTACGATCTAACATCAGGAACAAATCAACCTAACAATTAGATAATGAAATGAACTAAGCTTAGAGTTCTTACCTTTTGGCAGAGTGAGAAAGGTTTGGCAACTTGAAGATGAAGAACACTGTCGCTTACCCACTTAAGTTGCAGGAAGTTTCCCTCATTTCACTATCTCGTTGTGCTCAAAATTCAAAAAGAAGACTTGCCGTCGATTTACGCAGACTTGCATCCGATTCCAAGTTCTATATCTTTTATATATACGAGAACGTGAAATATTAATTAAATAAGAATAATATGATAAATTTATATTTTTTTATAATAAAAAATTAAAATAAAAAGAAAAATTAGATAATAAATTATATTTTTATGGAATACAACTACTTATTATTTTATTTTATTCTAAAATAAATTTAAATTTTTTTAAAAAAAGCTTATCTCAAGCGTGGAAGCGCGTACAAAGAAATTAATGATAAACTATACCAAAACTATATATAATCATATAAAAGATGTCACGTCATCTGCATATTGTCACTTTTTGAGGATAAATTTTTCATTTTTCCAGAAAATAAAAAATAAAAAGAATAAAAAGTTTACTTTTGGAACTATAAAAAAGTATTAAAAATTTAGAAATTTTTTTTAAAAAATTCAAGCAAGAATTCTTTTTTTTGTCAGAAGGTAATGCTTTTTCATAATCGCATATAGACATTAACATCTTCAGCGAGGATGTTAAAAAGCCCCCACACACCCACTAGAACATCCACTGCTTGCTTCCTTGTGATCATATTGACGAGGACCTGTGTCCATTAAGTGATCGCCATTTTAAGAAGCGCTCTGCTTGTAAATTGAGGGTTCTCTTCCATCAGCTGTAATGATCAATTCAAACTTTTAATTTAAGAAATTTCGAATATTTTATGTTTACATTATAGCCGGGCGGCTAAACTAATATTTGAAAATATTTTAAAGCGTATAGCCGGTCGGCTATACTAAATAGTATCGCCGGGCAGCTATACTATTTTAAATATGTTCAAATATTTAATTGGTATAGCCGTGTTTAACTATCGAATATATTTAAAGAGTATAGCCTAGCGAATTGCAGCAGCAGGTATGTTGCCATTTAATTAATGTTCAATTTTAATTATATTTTGTATATTTCTTATTTAGTCCCTGCTTGGTGTTTTTAAAATCTTTGGTTGGTACCTTATTTACAGATTTTCTATGAAAGAATCGATAGAGGCTGATATGTCAAAATCTTTGGTTGGTACCTTTTTTTAAATCTTTGGTTGGTACCTTATTTAGTCCCTTGAAGATGCTCTAGCATCTCCAATCAATATGTCAAAATCTTAACTTTCATGTTAGTCAATGGAGAAATTTCTTAAATTAAACATTTGAATTGAAAAGGAAGGTTTAAGCTGTGCAAAATCTTAACTTTGATTGCTTTTTTTGTAATTTAAGTTTTGTTGCTTTGCTGGTTAGAGTTGATGGAAGAGAACACTCAATCAGCATGGCGCTTCTGAAATTGGAGAGCACTCAATGGACACAGGCGAGATGTACACTGACGATGATGATGATGAGAGCCCCTCTGAAGATGGAGAACCCTCCATTGACGCAGACGAGATATTATGACAGCCCTTCTACAAATGGAGAGCCCTCAATGAGCCCTTCTGGAGATGGAAGAGCCGACTGCAGCCAGATTCAAGGCAAAGAATTGTCAACAAGTAGTGTTTTCAAAGGTATAGCAATATTCGAATATATTTCAAAAACTATTTTAATATATTCTAATATATAGCCAAATTTTAAAAAGTATCGCCGCGTGGCTATACGTTTTAAATAATAGAATATATGTTTTAAGAGTATAGCCGACCGGCTATACTGTTTAAATATTTCAATATATTTTAAACAGTATAGCCGAACGGCTATACTATTAAAAATTATATTGTATTTAAACAATATAGCCGCGCGGCTATACTATTAAAAATTATATTGTATTTAAACAATATAGCCGCGCGGCTATACTATCAGATGGCTAGACTAAGTCGAATATTCGAATATATTTTAAATGTTAATACATCCGAATATTTTAAGAGTATAGCCGAGCGGCTATACTCTTTAAATATAGGGAAATGACCCTCACTACCACCCCTTTGTTAATATTAACTAAAAATACCACCCATTCCCAATTTTTGTAAAACTATCACCTATAAATATAACATTATTGACCACTTATTGCAAGTTCATAACTTTTGGTCTCTCTCAGCTCTGTCTCTCTCTCGCTCTCTCTCTCTCTGTGGCACAGCTCTGTTTCTCTTTGCTATAGGTCTATCGCAGCTCTCTCTCTCTTGGCTCTCTCTCTCTGTAGCACAACTCTCTGTCTTTGTCTTTGCTCTCTTTCTCATACCGCAGCTCTTTCTCTCTCTAGCTTCGTTATGTCTCTTTCTCCCCATATTCGGTCTTGCTCTCTGTTTGGAATCGCGAACCCCTCCCTTTAGGTATGTCTTCTGAATAGTGGTTGCAACCGTGAAGCAGAGTGGATTGCCGACCTCGAAAAGGTAAGGTTGATGGTTATTTTCTTTTAATATCAGTGGGATTATGTGAAATGGGTTACATTTTGATTGTTTGGGTCTGTGTGAAATTGGTTTTGGCTTTAATTGCTTTGGGTTAGGTTTTGTTGAATATCCATGCTCATTCATCTGGGTTTGTACCAATTGCACTTAGATTGGTGTGGATATGTGAATCTTGAAAGTTGGGATTTTCCATTTGATGTAGTAGATCTGTATAGTGTGATTCTGATGTGTTACACCAGTGTTCCTCTTATTTTACTTGTCGTATTGTCGTTCTATTCTGTTATATTCTGTTATATTGCTGTTATATTGTATGGTTATTGTAGTTATATTGCTGTTATATTGTATGGTTATTGTGGTTATATTGCTGTTATATTGCTGTTATATTGCTGTTATATTGTATGGTTATTGTAGTTATATTGCTGTTATATTGTATGGTTATTGTGGTTATATTGCTGTTATATTGCTGTTATATTGCTGTTATATTGTTGTTATATTGTGTTAATGAACTGTTGTTTTGTCATGGTCAGACATGGAGACAATTGTTATTCTCGTGTGCTACAATGGAAAATGGGTCACCTCGAAGAAGATGTGCAAATACGAAGGGTGACTCAAAAGGCTTAATAGTTCCACGGACCATCAAATTTGCTGAACTGTTGGACCGTGTGCATCAGATTGGCAATACAAACAGCAGGGAAGACAAGGTTTGCTTAAAATTCTCAGTTTTGGTGGCCTCGAATGAGTGGAAGCACATAAAGATTGAGGATGATGATGATGTCAATTTTTTTATGAAGTACAATTCTGAGGTAACACCTTCAAAACTAGCTCCCTTACTCGTGAGTATAGAAGATAAAGGACTCAGAAATGATGTAGTTGATAGTATGCATATCACGACAAATAGTAGTCGGATGGGTCGTTCTTCAGTTGCCATTGTTGAAAGCAATGAAGTAAGTTGGAATAATACAAATGGCAATGATGTGGGAGGTGAAGTAGGGACAGATTTTATGGATATGATTGATTTTAGCGAGGTGGAGGACATGCATGGTGGTGATAATGGTACTGAAAGAAATGAAGTGTCAGTGTACTCTGCCCCTCCTATTTTGGGCTGCTTGAACACATCTGCCCAACTGCCAATAATGCGTTTAGGAGGAGAATCTGAACCCATTCGTGAACATTATTGGAATCAAATAGGTGAACAGAACCGGTACAATGAAGCCGGTGTAAATGATGGGGAAGCATATTTGGATAGCGGGTGTTCGCGAAGTGATTGGAATCCGAAAATTACAGTGGGGCAAATTTTCTCTAGTAAGAAAGCATTGTTGACGGAGTTACAGTTGACGGCAATAAGAGGCCATTTCGAATTTAAGGTGCAATTCTCCTGCACAAAGAGGTTGCTTGTGGTTTGTTGTCAACGTCCATGCCCATGGCGGGTCCGAGCATCGAGATTTGGAGAATACAGCTTCATGATTGTGAGGTGTACAACTGTCCATGAATGTGATTTGAGGTTCATAAGTGACAACCATCGTCAAGCAACCGCAGCACTTGTAGCCACTTCATGTAAAAGGAAGTTGAAGGATTCTCGGACAATATACACACCAAGTGACATTATGAGAGATGTGAAACACAACTTTGGTTTGAGAATCCATTATTCGAAAGCTTGGAAAGCAAGGGAGTTAGCTCTATTGTCCATTAGAGGATCAGCGGAGGAGGCATATTATATTCTTCCAGCTTATTGCTATGAATTGGAGCGTATGAATCCCGGCACAAAAACACACATCCAAACTGATGAGAACAATCACTTTGTGTATTTATTTATGGCGGTTGGCGCATGTATTAGAGGGTTTTGTTCTTCCATGCGCCCAGTGATAGCTGTGGATGCCACTCATTTAAAATCCAAGTACAAGGGTGTTATGTTTGTAGCAAATGCATTCGATGGTAATCGAAATATATATCCTCTTGCTTTTGGGATCGGGGATTTGGAGACGGATGCATCATGGCATTGGTTTTTCACTAAACTTCATGAAGCCATTGGTGAGTGTCCCAATCTTGTTATTATTTCTGATCGAAATGTTAGCATACAGAATGTGTGGAACAAAGTTTTTCCAACTGCGCAACATGGCATATGCTTTTATCATATGAAGGGGAACATGAAACGCACTTGCAAGTTGAAAAGCGTGATCAATACTTATGCACTTTGAGCGGTGCGAAATCTTATTCCATTGCTGAATTTGATTGTCATTTTCGCAAGATCAAGCGAAAGGAACATGTTGCTCAATATCTTGAAGAGGCAGGGTTACATAAGTGGTCTAGAGCTCACATGGATGGACGCCGCTACAATGTAATGACAACAAATATTGGAGTCAATCAACTCAGTCCTTAGGTTTGCAAGGACGCTGCCAGTGGTTCATTTGATAGGGGAAATTATGAATCTCCTTGTCAAATGGTTCACCGAACGTCGTGAGTTGGCTTTGAAGTGCACAACAACATTGTGCCCCAATTTTGGAGAGAAGAAGTTGAGGAACAGGTTGGAGGATGCTGCAAGGATGAATGTGGTTAAACTGAATAATGCACAGTTTCATGTTTTGGACGGTCATATGGATGGCCTCGTAGATTTGACGAACAACACTTGCAGTTGTAGAAAGTTTCAGCTTGAGCAGCTTCCTTGCAAGCATGTAGTTGCAGTTTGCCGCTTCTTGAAAGTAAATGTATACTCAAAGGCTTCTCGGTATTACACTCGAAAAACCTGGATGGATGCTTATTCGGATAGCATCTACCCGATACAGCCTCACGGAATGTGGGATATTCCTGAAGATGTTCGAAGTCGAGTTGTCTGCCTCCCATTGCAAGGGTCATGCCAGGCAGACGAAAGAAGATAAGAATTCCCTCGCAAGGAGAGGGCACCATTAGAAGAAAGTGCTCAAGGTGTGGTTCCGCAGGCCACAATAAAAGCACCTGTAAAAACACTATTCCAGTGCGCAATGTATCTTAGACAATATGATTTCTGTTGCTTTGGTAGGTCATGTCAACTTTACTTTTATTTGTGGTGGGTTTCGTGTTATGTTCAATGGGAATTCTTTTACATTTGCATAATGTGGGTTTTGCTCTGACATCTGTATTTGCGTCAGATTGCCATTCTATTGTACATATATTGCACTGGTATTGCTTCCATATTGCTATTAAAATTTGAGTGCGAAATTAAAGGGCCTGGAATGTAATTCCAAATGGATCCAAAACATTCAAGTTGTTTGAATTCCTTTATGACACAGTTACTGTGATACTCGACTATACCTTCTGTTGTGATTACAAATTCGGCCGATGCATAGGCCACATGTGGGCCAAATACAAGGTGAAATGTCCTATGTGTTTGACTACATATCGTTGTTGAAGGAGCATTACGAATGTTAACCCCAATACATTGCTCATGTCCAATGGATAATTTAGGGGTTGAAAGAGGAAGGAGCATGAGGTTTTGGGGTGTCATGTTTCTGTAATTTAGGGGATGTGATGGTGCTACAAGGCATGCATTATATATATAGAGTTCATTTTGAAGGTCTGTAATTGTTTGGGGGTGGTGGAAACCCACCTAATCCGGGCACGGGATATTGGATTGTACGAGGAGAATACGGTCAGGTGAGCGACTTCTAAAATCAATGGTTTTGTTCGAAAGGGCTGGAAACTCGGGTTGCGCCAAGGTTTTTTGGGCATGACCGAAAAAGTTGGGCATACAAGATGCGGCCTCACACTCGAATGGCGGCCTGAATTGGAAGGCTGCAGGCGGTGGAAGGCTGCAAGGGTGTGATGAATATGCGGCGGGTGTGATGAATAGGCAGGGCAGTGGAGGAGTTCGTGGCAGGCTGGAAGACCGCATGGCGAGTGGAGGAGTTCGTGGCCGGGCAGTGGAAAGACCGCGGGGTGGAGGAGTTCGTCGCCGGGCAGAATTTTAAGGGATGTATAATTCATCCTTTTTCCAGGTTGTAATTACTTTTATTTTTTGTATTTTTGTATTTTTTTGGACCAAATAATTTAAAAACATTCTGATGACTACGTACTGTAATATGATCATATTGTAACCCTATCACTACTCTATTGCACTCTTATTGACATAATATTGCCATTATACGCATGTTTATTGTATAGTTATTGCTGCTATATCGCCACTCAACTGGACACCGATAAATCTGTATACGCACAAAAACAAAAAGAGGCATCATCATTCCATAAAATACTATTTCCAAACTTACATAATACAACAACATTCGACCAAAAAAACATAATACAACAACAGGCCACCCCATCGTTACATAATACAAAAAGAGGCGACCTCATAGTTCCATTTCCCTGCTATTGACAAATTTGAAGTTGCATACTCTTCAACTGCGGCGACCACGACCCATGAAATTCATGACCCCGCCACATCATGTTGTCCCGATTTCCTGCCGGATCCACTATTTTTGCAAACTTACGAAATAGTTCGAATCCGCTTTCCACGTCTTGTTGCTTCAACTTGGCCATTTCTTCTGATTCCTTGAATACCATAATTGCAGTGGCAGGGGCAATTTCAATTTTTCCTTTAATTGCCTTTATATGTAGGAGATGCATGCGGGCATGATAACGAGAGCGAATTGTGCGGTTTTTTATGACACCCCATCTAGCTTGGCCCTCCACAATTTTTGAAACTATATGCATGGAGATTTTTCCAAAACATTGTATTGCCTCGACATTGCTGCATGCCATGGACCAAGTCTGCAGTGAGTGAATTGGGTGACTTGCCTTCTGTTTCACTCTTCCCTCCTTCAGTAATTGAAATCGTTTGGTTTGGTGTGAGGTTATGGTCCATGGTCTTCGATATTTATTGTAGGCTGGTGTACGACTGAATTGGAAATAAAGGGGTCTAAATGCGATGGGAGGGAAATCCGTGGGGAAGGTAATGGCTGCAGTTAATGTGATGGAAGTGTTCATTTCAAACAGCTAGGTTGATTAATATAGGCAGCCTTTAATGACCTGGAGTAACTGAGAGAGTTATTGGCGGGAGGAATGAGGGGGAGTAATTGGCGGGAGGAATGAGGGGGAGTAATTGGCGGGAGGGATTGGCGGGAGTCTTAGGCGGGATAGTATTGGGCGGGAGTTATTACCCAGTTCACTGTATGACTTTTTCTAATATATTTCTATTTTGGATGTTCCGAACTTGGTAATTTTCCCATTATGTAATTCAAATAAGGGATTTGCCTATTTGGCTAATTGACCAACTCATTCAAATTGACCAATATGGTTATTGTCTTATTTCTCATTTCAGCAATCTCAATTCGTTTCCATGTTTCCATTTTTCATATTTTCCTATTTTCCATGTGTCATCCAATTTTTCATTATTTGTGCCTATTTTTCCTATTTCCCATTTTCGTATTTTGCAATTTCCCAAGTTTCCTTTTATACTATTTCCAGCTTTCCAATCTTTTCAATGTTCCTATTTTCCCATTATGTAATTAAAATAAGTTGCCTACTTTGCCTAATTGAGAAAGTAAATACAATTGTCCAATATGGTAATTGTTTTATTTCCCATTTCCACAATTTCAATTCGTTTCCAATTTACCTATTTTCCACGTGTCCCTGTTTCCTATTTCCATTTATCCAATTTTCTGTTTTTGTCCAATGATCCAATTTGCTTTTTTCCAATTGCCCTATTTGCTAAGTTTCCTTTTTTTCCTATTTCCAATTTTCCAATTTGCTAACTTTCCTTTTGTTCGATTTCCAATTTTGCTATTTTCAAAGTTGCCTTATTTCCTAATTTCCAATTATCCAGTTATCCAATAGTCCAATAGTCCAATTATCCAATTTTAAATTTTCCAATTTGCGAATTTGCCTATTTTCCAAGTGTCCTTTTTTCCTATTTCCTATATCGATTTTTCGAATTTTCATGTTTTCAGAGTTTCCTTTTTTGCCTTTTTCCTATTTTCCAAGTTTCCTTTTGTTCAATTTCCAATTTTCCAATTTTCGAAGGGTCTTTAGTTTCCAATGACCCAATTTTTGAAGTGTCCTTTTATTGTTGTTAATGTAATGCTCTACTGCTGTGAATTACACCCAACGAGTTAATGGTCTACTTTGCAATCCCATCAATTGAATGCACCACCTACATACCGAATGTACTTCATATCAATTCCTACATATAACTCAACCTTCCTATCAATAATTGCAACTTAGCCAACTTCTTCAACCTCAGAAAGGTAATGAGTCGTACTCAAATGCAAACATTCAGTCGCCAGGTGTGAATTGTCCCCATCAATAGTTCAAGATGTCGGATGTACGCCCTCCAAACGAGCATGGCAGTTACCCGGGGGACCAGCCATGGCATGTGCCATTCCCATCTCCACCTCCGACTCCCAATCATGATCCCACTTCATCTGGAAGTGAGGCTGAGAGCAAGTGATCCGCTTGACAAAATCTCAGCCGTCAAGCACGACCTCCAATATTTGTCTAAGGCAACAGATTGGTGGGAGACTAAATGTGATATTCATGGCCAAGTTATGGGAAATTTGGCCAACAAGCTGAACAAAGCATATGCTCGAGAAGTGAAGCAAACTTTAAAAGCAAACAGTCGGAGCAAAGAGTTAGAGTCGTTGAAGTTGAAATTGGAAGAGATAAAGAAAAATGCCGTCGAAAAATTCACCAAATCTGAAGAATTTAACCATGAAATGGTTGAATGTTTCAACAACGGCTTCGAAATGTTTCGAGATTATGCGTCGGTCATTTCACCAGACTACAATTGGAGTGAAATTGATGTACCTGGTGTCCTGGCAGGTGTTGAATATGGGTGCTGAGGGAATGGCTCATCATAGCCTCGTGCATGCAGCGAGGAGAAAGCACAAAGACATTGATCTTTTCATGGACCTGTAGTAAGGGTAAGTGCTGCTGCAGTTCATCTCACCCGAGTACATGGATGTTTTGGTGCCTTCGTTTTTCCTTCGCGGAATAGGATTGTTAAGGTTCGGAGGCGATTTGGTTTGCATCTATCAAATGTAGTCGTACTTTTTGATGTGTGTGTATTCTATGTAGATTGACTTCATATTGCTGTTATATTGCGTGTATATTGCTTAATATTGCCTTGGTATTGTATACATATTGTATGTATATTGCTTAATATTGCCTTCGTATTGTATACATTTTGTATGTATATTGCTTTATATTGTATTGGTATTGCATACATATTGCATGTATATTGCCACCATATGAGAAGTATATTGTGATCATATGCCACATCACACACTTGAAAGCAAATACCCCTCATGTTTTCTTATGCCAATGCAAGCTGAATACAGGTTGGTTCTGTAGCTCATAATGAATGAGCAAGCAAAACAGGAATAAACACAAATCCATACATTTTTTCAGCAACAAGACATAAGCTCCTACATAAATAAACTAACTCATAAAAACCCTAGTGGACAAAATGCATAACAACAATTTAAAACGCATACACAAATAACACACAATTTCCATGTTTTGCGAGTTCCACTAGCAACGCAGAGTAAAAAGTAAGAAAACTGCGGAAGTATTACGATCAAGTCAGAGAATGAACCATTCTTAAGCATCCATACACAGGAACTAAAAAAAGCATCCAAAACCAGCAACTATAAAAGCATCCATTAACACCAACTATAACAGCATCCATAAAGAGCAACTACAAAAGCATCCATAAAGAGCAACTACAAAAGCATCCATAAACAGCAACAATATTTACATATGGAGGTGTCCAAAATAGTTAACCTTCAAAATCGAAACAGTGTGTGTGCCATGTAAGGCAATTAGCCACTGCTTCTAGATTGTACAATATTACACCTCGCAATACTAACAAAACCAACTAGCTATGGCAAAAAGGTAGGATTACAAGCGAAAGTAGGGCCAGCAAAGCTTCCACGTCTACATCTTCATACAAAGGAGTTCCTAACATAAATAATGAGCAAAGTGAATTAACCAGTCATAAGTCGTCACTGAGGTCAATTGACAAACATTAAGAAATTGACCTCATAAATATGCCTCCCCCCTTAAACCCTCTATTGCAAGCTTCAGTCGGTAATATTTGATCTTCGACGGGTCAATTTTATGCACCGAAAGCCCAGCACTGAGATGCTCGATGAATTGAACGGTCATGATTCCGCAAGACGTACTGTGAGGCCAATAAGTTGGAAAATGACAACTGCATTTATATAAAAATTTGAAAAAATTAACTAAAATGAACTACATTCACAATTCTTACCCATCTCGTTGTTGTGGCACACCTCCAATGATGCAAACTGAGAATGGCGTAAAGCTCGACATCTGCAGCCCCTTTTGCTTCACCTCTTCAACCTCTGATTCTTCATAAAACTTCATATTGTAGAGCACGCGTGCAAGCGTATCGCTAACAGATTGCGAAGTGTAACCACCAAGGTTTGGTATATTCAACATAGGAGTCATACAGTTGCAGTTTGTCGGACGAAATCAATTTCGATTGCAACCCAATGGGACTCTCGAAGATTATATGGAAAATAGACTTTGCGGACTTTTTTCCAAGATTGGGCATAGCCGTGTTGCCACGTACCATTCACAAAGTGATGTACATTCTTCAGCTTGTTGGTGAAGGTCATCTGGTGTTGGACGCACTGCCTTCTTCGATCCACGTGTCTTGCCACTCGCTTTTAACGGCTCTAGGAATTGCTGCAGACGTTGAAATGAAACCATATTACACAATGACAACCAAAAGCAAATGAAGCAGTGAATGTAACATGGTAAAAAGTGTACCTGCAAGGCATAATCTGCCGTTGTCCAGTCGGTTCCAAATAGCAACGGATGAGAGAGTTGCCGTTTGCGGATAAGAAAGGTTGCCATTTCCAGGTGCTGAAAGTTGACATATAATATGAGCACATTTTCAGACAATTGTACACTTACAAAAGGAGAGAAAACAATTGAATTATCATAAAAAAGAAGAGATGTGTGTATTTTTACCCTTGAGCTAATCCATGCCGTTTCATCGATGAGTTTATAGAAAAAATCAGCGCCCACGGAAAATGCTTCAAGCTGCACCTGCACACTACAAAAGGCAAACTTGCAACCGTTACGTTTGGGACTGATCTCATCATTCGACTTCGGTAATGACAAATATTCAGATGCATATTAATACGGCTTGGATTGGATTTCGAAGGTCAAGAATCCGAACCTGATATCATTTTTCCACGCAGTGCAAAATTCTATTACTGCCTTCACATCTTCAATGGGCAGCGGTTTTGATGGATCAAAAGATGGCGGGGTTGCAGGCGCATCCGACACAGTCATTGTCCTCTTCTTCCTCAAAGGATCAGTAAATGGACTTAACAATGTCTGGGCCGGGCGCTTCTGTCTACACCCTTTACCTTCCACTTCTTTTTTTTCAACACTTAAACTACCTTCTTCATCAGCAGCCATACTAATTGTAGGTATACTTGGAGGATTCATCGGAGCTGCCGATGGCACACTGTCAGCTCTTTTCCAATCTTCTAACAAAACATAAGTCTTTGGCAGATTTCGTCACACCCGGCCACATCTTCCGGGGTCGGCAGCTTCTCGGATTGTGCATGCGCAGCTGCTTCATGCACTTGTAAGTCAGGAACTAGAGTGACCATGGCTGCGGAAGGTTCGGCCCATCACTGGGGACTTGTGTTTCCATTGCTGCCGGTTTTGTAGGCGGACTGACATTGTCATGTAATGGCGACAAGTCATTGTCGCCTCCTTCCTTCATACGAGGAGTACCCAGGTCCTCACGTCCTTCCCAAGCTTCTTTCACCCCACCATCTTGTTTTCGCAGCTGCTCTATCTCCACCTTAAAATAATGCTCCATTGCAGCAAGTGTGTTGCGGAAATCCTCGACACACTTGTTATTTCTTTCAACTTTGGATGACTCATTCCGTACAGTTTCTTCCAACTCAGCCACTCTGTTGCGAAGGGCTCGATTTGAACTGGAAACTTTGGCGAAGTCATCCTTCATCCTTTGAAAGTCACGCTTCAAAGTGCGTAACTCAGTGGACGCCATTTGACCCTGCATTCAGTTGGAATGCAAGTGTTACAATATTGGAATAAAATATATCCGAACAAAACAACAGCTAATTTCCTATTGTATTATGACATATATCTTGGAAAATAGGTAATGCTTGCCTTAGAAGACGACGGAAGGCTTGCAGTTTCTTCAATGTCCTCATCTTTTTCTTCTACTGAGGCAGACGTGTTGGTTTTGTGTTCGCGTCATCGCCAAACAATGAACAAGTTCTTCTGTTGTCAACACTGTCACCCCAAGTCCAATACGGCTGCCGCTTCTCAATTACAGATGGCCGAATAAGTTGCACATCAACCTGCAATTTACGCAGACAATAGACATATCAGAAACTGATTATATTAGATTTTCATATGCCTAAGATTATCATTACAAACTGAACTAACCTCACGGTTCTCGAATACTTGGCTCATTAGCTCAAAAAAACGCGGCCAAGTGTTGCTCCTCCAATGTAGTATACGAGGGATGTAGGCATTATGTTCGTGCACCACCAAATGTAGTGCAGCCAACGCTGGAAATACCTCGTAAGCCCAAATCTGGTATGAGGAAGAAAAGCCTTAGAGATCACATGCTATAACCTTAAATAGGGAATGAAAAGCCAAGAATACAATAAAGATAAATAATTAGCATGTATTAATTGCAGTCTAAACCTTGCCGTATGATTGACAAAAGTTAAAAGAAATACAGCCATCTAGAGATGCAGAGGCTAAAAGTGGTTCGGGCCACATTAGTCATTAGTCTGTTAGAATTCTCAGTTTGTATATGTATTTTCAGATTAGGAAGAGATGTATTTTCTGGAGATTTTAGCTACAGACAATGAAGAGAAATGAGGAAGGCACTGTTGTATTGAATTCTTACAATCTGCAGCTTACATAGTGTGTCTGACAGAGAGAGAAATGTGATTCTCTTCTAACAGAATTACAACTGTCACCCTATTAGGTGCTTACACGTGTCATACCAAATCTAAGCTACTGAATCCACCTAGACTATGATCTAATGGTTCTCATTACATCATTTAAAATAGACAGAACAGAAAATAGAAAATGACTTCTGCTCTAAGAAATCAGGCACAGATTATATTTCAAGAAATCAGAACAAGATTATATTTCAACATAAATCAAAGCAGATTATTTCAAACAGGATTATATTTCAAATGAAATCAGTAATGTGATTATATTTCAAAGCAAATCGGGCAGAAGATTATATTTCAATGTAAATCAGTGATTATATTTCAGAAATCAGGCAGAACAGGATTATATTTCAACACTAAGAGCATTCAACACAAATCAGGAAAAAAGATTATTTCCTAATATCCAATATCCCCCACTTACATAAAGGAGTGAAAATGTAAACTTGTTTTTCTGACAACTTATTTCTATAATGAGGTAATTAGTGTTAACTTAGGGTTGTTGATAGAAAAACACGGGGCTCATCATCAATATTAATGATAAAATATTCAGCAAAAACAGAATAATATTACTAATTAAATAAAATAAAACCTTCTGTCCATTTTCTATTCTTGAATTCCCTTCTACCCCTGACCCCCTCCCTTGAATGTTTCTCCCCTTTCCCATCAATTTTTTAACTTTGCAAATTATTTTATTTGTTTGTAGAATTCATTTTTTAAATACCATAGCCGGCCAGAACAGCCACCCAATTTGCTCTCTCTCTCTCTCTCTCGCTCTCTCTGTCTCTCTCACACAAAATATCTACCAACACACACACACAAACATGAATATCATTAGTCAAAAGAATCTGTCAAAAAACAATAAAGTGGACATGAGTTCCTTTTATTCGTCTTCATCCTTCAACAACTAAACCAATGAATCCCCCAAATAAGTAATAATTACAGAAAATAAACATGAACAAATGATGTTTTTGCTCCTCCAATGCAGCTCTCAACTCTCTCTCTCTCTCTCTCTCTCTCTCTCTCTCTCTCTCTCTCTCTCTCCCCCATTACTGTTTTAGAACCCATTACTGTAAACAAATGATATTTAACTTCAACAGGAATCGAAATGTGCTCACCTGAAGTGCAAAGGCAAAACCCTTCAGGTGGTACTCTCTTGGTCTACCAATTGCCGTTGTCTATACTTGCTTTTAGATTTGTTTGTTTTCGAAGCTTTTTGGGCCCTTTCACTCACTGTAATCTGCACACAGTGCCCTCAAAGAAGTGACGATTTGTCTTCGCATAAGACACAGCACCCCATGGATATTTCCCAAAATCTTCAAGGTCTTCCGCCAACTTCAAATATCGCATGTCAATGTGGACATGTTTTTCACTGCCCAACAGCACAAACACAGCGAAGTATACAAAGCCGAGCTTCAATGCATCATTCGCATCAGCGATCGCGAAGGCTTTTTCTAATTCCAACAGCTCACTGTTTTATTGTTGCCAAAATACTTCCTTTTCAATGAGCAGTTGTCATTACGGGAAGCGGAATAAAGGGAAGGTTTCAAACCTTAGCCCTGTGACGGCGCAAAATTGCTGCGGTGTGAATTGGATCACCTTATTGCCAACAATGAATTTGATCCCGTTCACTTGGGAAACAGCTTCGGATCAGCTTTCCTCAGAACAATCCGTGTACAATTGGCGACGTCCCACTTCAGTCCTCGATGAGTAGGAGATGCCCAAAACAACTCTCTTCGAAGGTTCGTAGCTGTTGCTCACTGAATTTCTCTTTTATCGTACTTATTGCACTCTTTGTATGGGATAGCGCCAATGCTTTTCCTTGGAACTTATCTTCCTCTCCAATCATCAACTTAATTGGCGAAACCATGTTTCCCTGCACGGCATTATTATTAAAAAAAATTCAGTCCGTTGCAATCTGGACAATAACAAGCAATACACAATTCAACGGCCTATTATAGGATATTAAGTGAAAATTAAACACAAATTACAGCACATGAACCACAATAAATTCCCACACTAAATATGCATCATAAAATGAAACTGAAAACACGCATCACAAACGAACCAATCCTACATGACAAATAGCAACTTGAGGCACTTCGTCATCCATAGCATGAAAATCAATCAGACCAATAGAAGTTTCATCCAAGCATGAAGTAATTCACAGTTAAAATACAGAAATTTGCAATCTCTCTAATTACTAAACTTCACAAAATCAGTCATAGGTTAGTGAAATGATCCTTTTCAAATGAAAACCGTACAAAAAGACAAACTAGTCAATAACAAATACAAAACCTACCTTAGAATCACTCGTTTTGCAGACAGACCCGAATTGGAAATCGCAGAAACACCTAAACAAAAGCTCGAATTCTGTCTGTGAGAGGATTGAGAATGAGGAGGAAGTATGTGAAAAAAGTCGGAACCGAAACCAAGAATTTGGGTTTTTTGAGGCCCTGAAAGAGCAGAGAAGAAGAGAAAGACGTCCATTGAAAACATGAAAAGAGACGGAACTGAGAGATTGTTGAAGGGAGAGAGCATTTAACGAAGCAACCCTCTCTTTCACCTTCAAGAACCCCCTCAACAAACCCTAACATTGACTGCAAAGAGAGAAAGAGAGAGTGCCATTATATTTTCCCACTTCCTTCTTTTATATTTTCTCTTCACAAGGCTTCCTAAAAAATGCCATTAAACTACTTGTCTCTCACTCTGTTTTTCATGTGTCCTTCAAATTACTGGTCACTCACTCCAATTTCTGTCTCACAAGGATTTAAGTCTTTACCTTACATGATCATTGACAATTAACTAAATATCTACAGACACATCTCCAAACACCAGATAATCATGACAGCTTAAGCTACAATAGGAATGTGCAGTAGCAGAAGCCTAATTCAGAACAATTCAACAAGAAGACAGCAGGAAACAATTTATTGACTTCAACGTATAATGTCATGGAACATCCTATCAATTAGTGGCAACCACAATCATGACTCCAATATGCCCTCCTTTCAAATGTAAGGAAATTAATGACATTGGCACCATCCCTTCAGTTTTTCGTTAACAAAATCAGAGGTTTGTATGTATTGTATGTGTTATCAATATGAAAGATAAATGAATAAATAAACCATCAAAACTGTAAAAAATGTTTCTTACACATGTACAATTAAAAAATTAAAAGTTCACCTCATAAACAGAGTTGTCTAACTATCCATAGACAAAAAAGACAAGCAAAAGCTTAAAGAGTTAGCTTATAGCAAAATCCATGGCCCCATTTCTCTAAACCACACCTGCTGGTGGCATGTTCCCATCTTCACTCATTTCCCGCTTTGTTTTAAGCATACAATGATCAAGCACAAAACAGCAAACTTTTAAAGAACTCATATTACACCACATATGGTTCCTTGCCCTTTGTTTAGACATTGAATATTCATCCCCAAACTGAAATTCCAAATAATCACAAGAGAATATGAAAAACATAGAGAACTTATCCATATCCAATATGCAAGCCCTTAAGTTAGCAAACAGAGTTAAAGCAAAACCAATTTTAGTGAAACCCCTAAACCCTATACCCATTTCAGAAAACCCACTAAACCAATTTCAGAGAAACCCCCAAACCCTAAACCAATTTCAAACAACCCCGTCAACCAATTTCAAACAAACCCATAAACCCAAAGCCGTAAAAGAATTCGATGAACAGTACCTGTTTTGTGAATGATGGCGTTGTTCTTCGATGCATGATTTATTTGGGACAGAAGACAAGAGTGACGGCTGAGCGACGAGAGATGAGAGAGTTAGAGCTGAGAGACGAGAGAGTGAGAGCAGAGTGACCAGAGAGTGAAGATGAAGAGATTGAGCGACGGAGAGCTGATGGGCGGGAGGTCAATTTCAGAAAATGTGTTAGGAGAGCAATAAGGGTACAATAATTTTCTATTTATAGTTGATAGTTATAAAAAAATTGGGAAGGGATGGCATTTTTAGTTAAAATTATTAAAGGGGTGGCACTGAGGGTCATTTCCCTTAAATATATTCGAACCGAACACGAAGCTTGCACTCGCAGAGGACAGAGGTTGCAGTCGAGGTTTCGCTTCTCTATCAACTCAAGCTTTGATTTGTTTTCTTCGGTTTCGGCTGCTTCGTCCTCCAGGTTCAGCATCGAAAAAAAACCCAACCGGGCTACGAGGCCCGCCCAGCCGCCTAGCGCCCGCCTAGGCCCATTATTTAGAGTCTAAAGCACAAGATGCCCAGGATAGACTCGAAACGGTTGCCTCTCAGGCTCACAAGGTCATGCACTGATGTACTTAATCCATCTTTGGTCTATGGCTATGAATGTGTGATGTTGTTAGTGTGTTGTTCATTTTGCCATTGGCTTCTTTCTCTTTGCTTTCAGATGGCTGACAATGGATTCAAATTCAGAGGCTTGAGCAGGCTCTTCATATTACACAAGTAAGTTTTTTCTGCTTGAAACTGGCTTCAGGTTCTCTATTTGCTAAATTCATAAGTTTTGCTGATTCACTAATATTTGCTAGTTTCTTCTTGGTTGGACAGCTTTTCATTCTTTGGATATTGCATTTCTAGTATAGATTTTGACATTTGATCATGCCCTCTTGTGTGCTGAGAGAAGAAAAAAAGAAGAAGAAGAAAGATTTGTCTCCTCCTCCTGTTGCATAGGAACCCAAAACAAACCCACCAAAGAACAGAATTTTTTTTTGATATATTACACCACCTCCAGTGAAAAATCTGATTCATTTAAGCTTTTATATCTGTTCTTGTATCAGCATCTATGTTTCTGTTGTGCGAACTCCACCACAACTCCAAAGAAAACAAATAAAAAAAATTAGAGGGTGCATTTGCTAGCGCATGGGTTGGGAATCTCTTAATTATATTGAACTTTTCAAACTAACTTCAAAAGAACCAGATTAACATACCAACATGAAATATCGTTTATCGAGCCTCCATTAGTGTAAAAGGATTGTGATTTCATTAGCTGAAAATGCTTTAGAAGAAGGAAAGATCTCGAGTTCATTGACATCCCTTTCACTATAAAAACCAGGCTTTTAAGGTTGAGGCAATGACCCTTCACTTTTGAAGCATAGCAAAGATTATTCAGCAAACATTTCCAATTTTGAAGGATTCAAAAGATGACAAATACTTTAATCTGATCTCTTAACAATTTGTGTCTAATAATGGCCTATATGCCGTTAGAGAAACAGAGATAGAGGTGTGCATATCACTGTGCTGGTTGTAACATTTGGCTAATATGTACCTACAGGAACTATGAATATGTCTGTTTTCTAACTGTCCAGCATTCAGTCCCATATAGCATGGCTGGTCTAACAGATGTTCCATAAACTTAGCTTTCAATTATAGCAAAATATTATGATCACACTATATATATGCTTAACAAAACACTCCATTTTACCTATCGTGCTTTGATTCTATGAGCCACATCATCTCCATTCTCCCCTTGTATATATGGATGATTGAGTACATGCTAGATAGTGAAAGTTTTTGCTTTTTGATATACTCTTAGTGGTGCAATTGGCTGCTCTTATGTCTTCGTCAGAACCAAAGGCTCCTTGTGGTTAGCAGAATTCAAAGGTATATGGTTCCAGTCCAGTGACCATCTAGTAGATGCAACTTTGCCTGCTACTGAAGTCAAATCATCAGAACTGGGTATAAGGAATGGTACAAATAATCTTCACTATTATTATCAACAGTGTCTTCTGCATCACGATCCTCTTTCTTTGTTTTAATGGAAGTTTGTAACTTAAATTTGTGTTTCTTATGAAAAGAAAAATTATAAATTGCTCCTATTGTAGAATTCATGCAATAGAATTGGGTTAGTAAAAGTGTTGAGACAGACTTGTTGTATCTACTCAGCTTCTTTTGTTCAAAATATTTTGGATGTGTTATTAAAAGTGTGAAGATAGCATTTTATTCCTATGGTAAATGGATGCTTTATGTGCAATGCTTATGATTTCTTATCTCAGTTATAGGAGAAACAAAGACTTCCGTAGCTTCTGGAAATGAGCATATTGGGGAGAAGCAATTAACGGATGTCTTATTAATTGGTGAAACTTCTTATAAGAAGATGGAGTCCAAAATAGTAAAGGAGCCACGCACAGTTCAACAATGAGGTACCCATCACCTATTTCCAGTCCAGGCAAGGGATATGACTTACAAATTATTATTTTATTTATTTTGGAACTGCAGAATTGGTTATACTTTAAGTCTTCTTTTAAGTTTAATAAAATTGGTAATATATTTAGGTGTTATTTTTGGGTGTCCAATTCTTTCCTAACAAGTTAAGAGTATATATCTTCGCAACATTGAAATTGTAGCATAGTTGTGACAGCGGTTGGTAATTTTGTTGCCTTGTCATCTATTGAACCTACCTTCCTTCCTTTATGTGGTAACACTTGTGCTGTTGAACATAATCATGCATGCAGTCTGCAGATAGTGAAGAAAGAGATCTCGTGAATATTTTTGCTAGTCTCAGTCTAAAACCTTTGAATCTTCCTGTTCGAGATGCTCCTTGGAAGTGGGTAACTTCTCCTTTTAAGATGTTACATATGTGTATTCTATCATGATTTCAACAACTCATGTTGTGATTTGAATTAGAGTTAACCTATTGTTTGGTATTAGAAGTTGATCAGAAAAATGTTGCTTGAGAATATGTGTGGTTTTTTTTGCTTCAACTTAAATCTTCCAGTGGGATCGCTTTTGCATCCTATGTTGATGTTCTGAATGCACTGTTTTGTCATGGCTGCTGTTTTACATATTTACATATATCAAGTTAATTAAGTGCTCTCAAAAGCTTCATTGATGTTTCTTTCTTTAGGGGAGGCTTCATCCTTGATGCAGCCACACCTGGAGAATTCATTGGTGGGTTAAAGACTACCATGTAATGCCATGAACCAAGCCAAACAAAAAAAATTAGAAACTCAGAAAGAATGAGAGGGGAAATTGACTCTTTCCAACTAACAAGAACAAGACATTTTCATTAAAGACTACCAATAGATTGATAGTGTTCTTATGGTCAACAAGGACAAGAATTCCAGGGTTGCTCACCTTAAGTACACCTGATGAACCAGTGAGGGGTGTGTTTAGTCTGCACTATATATGGAGAGTTTGACTCTAATTAGAAGATAATTGTATTAATTTGATAAAGTTTTCTGTAACTGTCTGTCAATTAGCAGCATTGGAAACTTGATTAGAAAGTAGAAACCCTACAGTATTTAGTTTAAGTTGAGTAGCTGGGAAGACAATTAGTAAGCTATCAATACTAAAGTTGAATAGTGGGGAGGCAAATTACTAAAGTTTCAGGGACAGATAAATAGAATGACATAAGTGTATTGCAAGTACCCTTCTGCTCGGGAAAGACAGTTAACAGAGAGAGGTTACGCTGGAAGCAAAACATAAGCTTTCTAGTTGTTGAGTTTGCAAACAAGGATGCCCTAGAAATTTTGAAATTATTCCATTAGTTTATACTTTATAGTTATTAATTTGTTAGTTTCAATATATCCAAAGCAGATATTGAAAAAATGGAATCAATCTGAGAGTTCAATTATTTCTTCTTCTTCTTTTTTTCGTGCGAACGTCTACCTTGGATCTACCTCATTCTCTCTAGTGCTACATGTGTATTTTACTGAATCTTTAAGATGTGTACGGAAACGGAAGTATTATTGAAAAACACATACATACGTGTATAATACAAGTATAAAACGGGAAATTGCTAAATTCTTTATACGGGTAATAACTCTGGAAATGTAAAAAATCAAAAGGGGACTATAGAGACTCATGGCCTAATAGTAATGGATAATGCTCTAAACAAAAATATGGGAAACAAATTTATTTATTTTTTTAAAAAGGGACCCCAATATAGCCGAGCGGCTATACTCTTTAAATATACTACATTTAACCGTCTAGCCGAGCGGCCATACTATTTATTTTTAAAAAAAATATAAAAAATACCACAGTATAGCCGTGCGGCGGTACTATTTATTAGATTAAATGAAATAAAAAAGGGACCAGCCTAATAGCTCTCCAGAAAAACATGCTCTCCAAAACCAGATAATTTATGCATAAAACCATAGAAACTAAAGTATATTTCTCATAAATAAGAACACCTACGATATTTGCCTTCAGAAAGTAAGATGTCAGCAATTTCATATTAACTGATTATGTGCTGTCATCTTCAAATATCATAATTTATTTCTATCATTTGGAATAATGAGGTCATCATATTTTGTTTGCCCTGGGTGATCGTTATAGTTCATAAACGTCATAAACTACCATTTTCTTGTATAATAAATATCCAAAAGCAGTTCTTGCACAAGAACCAATTGATCATCATATAAATTCCCAAAGAAGAAAAGGCTTGTAACTCACAGGTTAAGTAGCTTGGATGGTGCAGGACATAATATAGTTAATGTCTCTTTCCACCGCCACTGGCGTTCAAATAACGAAAGAAGATGCTGCAAAATTGACAACTGCCATGCCCACTCTTCAAATGTTTAGCAATTGACGCTCTTCACTCCGATGCTTGTCTTCCACCCTTTGTTACGCCATCACTTAGAGCATGATCTAGTTTAGTTATAAACTTATAGTTGAAGGAAGACAGTGATGTTAATATATCTAGTAGTTTCCCCATGAAAGATACAACTAATTTGTTTCCCTCTTCACGTGTTAGATCAGTTTGCTCTGAAGCACATCTGTAATGTGATTCAGAATAGCTCCATGGTGAGGCACAATGAGCCAAATTGAGAGAAAGATCATCCATATGTAAAAGCGAACTTATGACATTCGCCCTCATGATCTGCATCATTACAGAAGCATTATAAAATAATTACAATGAAGAACAGGGAAAAAGATGCAGCAAACTATGGTGACATCACAAACAAATTGAGAGCATTTAGATTTCAAAGGAAAACATGTAACTACAAAGTAAAATTGAACAAAATACCAAAAAGCAATCCATTTAGCAGTTGCTAATTCTCTAGCATCAGAACATGAATGATAAATAATTTGTTTTGCATGCATTTTTTCGTGACTATTTTACACAAAACAATTTTCAAAGACAACGAGCAACAGATTTGCTCGAGGAAACATGTTAGACATGTAATTGCAAGTTGAACTTATCTGGCATAAACATGAGAAAATAACAGTTTTAACAACCACAAGAAGGAGGTACGATTGAAAATGTTAGGCTAAAAGAAAACCATATTCAGAATAGACTACCTTGCGAGGGATGTCATTGACAGCCTCCAAATGGTTATGTAGATCTTTCAAATGGTCAAATGCAACTTGATGAAAACTTTTTCTTTTACCAGTCATAGTCCTTTTCATCACTCCAACTTGATGAAAATCAATTATGGTGAATTTTCAGTGTTGGTCAATGGAGAAATTTCTTAAATTAAAAATTTGAATTGAAAAGGAAATTTCTTAACTTTGATTGCTTTTTTGTAATTTAAGTTTGGTTGCTTTGCTGGTTAGAGTTGATGGAAGAGAACCCTCAATCAGCATGGCCCTTCTGAAACTGGAGAGCACTCAATGGACACAGGCGAGATGTACACTGATGATGATGATGATGGAGAACCCTCCATTGATGCAGATGAGATATTTACCGACGATGATGATGACAGCCCTTCTGAAGATGGAGAGCCCTCAATGAGCCCTTCTGGAGATGGAGGAGCCGACTGCAGCCAGATTCAAGGCAAAGAATTGTCAACAAGGAGTGTTTTCAAAGGTACAGCAATATTCGAATATATTTATAAAAAAAATATTAAAAATTAAAGAGTATAGCCGTTCGGCTATAATGTTTAAATAATAGAATATATTTCAGGAGTATAGCCACATACTATATAAATATTCCCATATATTTTAAATAGTATAGCCGCACGGCTATACTATTTAAAATTAATAATATATTTTAAATAGTATAGCCGTTCGGCTATACTGTTAAAATACTAGAATATATTTTTAACAGTATAGCCGTGCGGCTATACCATTAAATATTATAATATAAAGAGTATAGCCGGGCGGCTAGACTAAGTCAAATATTCGAACATATTTTAAAATGTATAGCCGTCCGGCTTTACTATTTAAATATTATAATTTATTTGTACGAGTATAGCCGCCCGAGTATACTATTAAAATAATCAAGGTTTTTTCCTTTTGTTCTAGTTTTACATACCAAATGCCGGTTGAATTATGAAATTATTGGAATCTATATGCATATGGAAGCACTTAGGCGAAAAATATTAGAATGATGGCGACTTGCACTGTGATCTTTGTCTTTGAGACTGCCGGTGCCAAGAGGAGAGACAGATAGATGTTGTTGAACTGATCTATCTAAACCCTGTTCCTGAAAACCCATTAGTGCAGAAAACACCGGCGAACCCAGAAGAAGAAGATTCAAAGCCACAGGCTTTAGATCCTCTCTCTCTCTCTCTCTCTCTCTCTCTCTCTCTCATATTTTATGCAATTGATTTCTAGCTCATGAAATGGAATAGAGTCCGTAAAGTTGCAGACTTGGCCTTTTTGGTGATTTGTGTGGAGTGAAACACCGTCTGTGGATTTTGGGTATTGATGGGATTTTTGTTTTATCCTCTGCGTTTTTATGTTTACTTTGAATGAATGAACGAACCAGATCATGTACTGATGTCTTCTGTCAAGTGCACATGAAGGCTCTTGCTTCTCAAAATTGTTATAATACTAACACGTGTAATAATCCTTAAAAAAATATTAATTAAGTTAATTAAACATGTAATCTCTCATTTATCTTATTCTAGCCTCTTTACACACGCTTCTACGCCTCCGAGAAGCTGCTTTTTTTTAGAAATTTTTAATTTTATTTTAGAATTAAAAAAGATAATGGGTAGTTGTGTTTCATAAAAATAAGAATCATTATCTGATTTTTCTTTTTTTAAAATTTTTTGTTAATATGAAAAAGTGTGAATTTATCATATTATCTTCATTTAATTAATAATTTCAATTTTTAATGTTTACATTATCCAATGACATTTTCTGATATTTTGAATTTTTCATCATTCTATATCTTTTGTTTTATATATATAGATAAATTAATCATATGTGAGTTACGTACGCGTGCAACCAAGCCGAAGGCCTTTAATTATAGATATCCCGAATTTAAGATGAAAGTTCAAATGTGCTTAGGTCCTACATATATGATGAACACGAATGCGACTCTCCCTTGCTTCACTAATCACAACTAATCCGTGAAGCCAAAGTTATTAGCGCACGTAGCCACAAATTATCGGCTAAGGTGGTCAAATTTCGGTCAATTACGAAATACCGAGCTTGATTTTGACTCTCCCTTTGGTTTCCTATTCTTTAATTTCCAGTCAATCTGAGTTCCAAAATCAAACTTTTATTAGGTGACTCATACGAGAAACGTGAGTATGTGAAAGACAGGGGCAACACTTGCTTTCAAGTTCTCATGAATTTACAGTTTAAAATGAAATATAATAGAAATGTTATAAATCCAAAGGCAGCTTTCTCAAAATTTAATCTTAGTAATGACCCAAATTAAACAAGCCAATTTCTAGATCTTCAACTTCAATCATGGATAAGAAGCTTGCATGTTAAACTGGTTGGAATATTCACTATCATGGCGCCATCCATATGTCATGAGCTGCATATACTTCTTAATGAGACATTGACACCAAGGCTATAAGTTAACGGGGCTAAAAGAGCTATTGTTTCTACACCCGAAGTTCTGTGTTCGACTTCCCCTTCCTTAAATATCATTTATATCAATTAAAAAAAAAATCTTCTACATTTCTAAATAATTTATACAATTTACGAGAATGACTACATGATTTTTTGCCCTAATTTATTCATGAGATAAGATTCTAATAGTAACACGTGTAAAAATGAAATCTTCTACGTTTCTAGATAATTTGTATAAGTTTTATGAAGGATTCAAGTCCTTACTTATTCAATAAAATTTATTTTTATGGAACTAACAAATAAAAAAGTTGTGGACAAAATCATCTGGACCTATGAAGATCCTACAAGGCATCCTTCTTATGTTATGCATGGAAAGATTTTGAAGTTAAAAGCCACAAAGAAAAATGGTCCTACAAGGATGATACTACGTGGCTTGCTGCTAAAGGATGCAATGGAGTTGGAAATCATTTTGAATACTCTAATGACGTTGTATGACCATCAAATATTCAAAGTCCTATGGGCCCCTTAGTGATAATTTTAATTTGTGTGTTAATACGTGTTTATGTTCCTAATTACGTTATTAAATTTGATTTGGCCCAAATTTGATTTACTCCATAGAGTTTCAAATTTTGTGAATTTTGTCTTTTTTTAGATTGCCAAGTATAGTAATTGACTGACACGTCTACAATTCTGTTACTTTGGAACATGCAAGGGTCACAATCCTTGAACTGCTATGCTTAGCAAAATACGAGAAAATTAACTTGGATTTTATTTAATTATCTTGTCGATGTGAAATCTTACGTCCAAAAGATTTGACTTATCTTTAAAATCCGAAAGTGATGTCAATTTTTTGGAACTTTTTTTATTGGGAGGGTCGATAATATGCTACAACTTTCATGGGAAACATTTGCTCTAAACCACTACACTATTAGGTTCTTTGCAGAAATTATGTCATTTTAGACACAAACATAATCATAAGAAAACGCCAAACAAAGTATATGATAATTTTTTAATATTTATTATTCTTCAATAGAACTATAGAAAGGGCAAGTAATTACAATAGAACTATAGAAAGGGTAAGTAATTACAAAAAAAATAAAAATAAAACAAAAATATTCTCGCCGTCACCAAACATTATAAGAAGAGGTCCCTGTATTTTCTTTCAAAATATGACCTACCAAATTGTCTGTTGTTGGTTTCATGTGAAGAAAAAAGAAGAAAGCATAGTAGCAGGATAAGTAACGGTAAAAAAATTTAGATATTGGACAGCAAGCCAGAATGGTGTGGCCTACATGAAAAATATAACTCAGAAGAGGGTCCATGGATGGAACTCCAAAATAATGCAGCTACTGATGGGATTAGGTGGCCAACCGCTTGGCACAAAAATGTCACAGGGCACTGTACCCGCCAGAATTCAAATTAACAGCTTAAACACAAATTACTGAGCTTAAGTTTCAAATTAACACTTTTTCTCTCATCCAATTAACTCTGAAAACGAGATATCAACTTAAAAATTCTAAAAATATATCTTTGCTTTTCTCCTAATTTTCTATTGCAGTGCAGATAAAGATAGATTTGCAGTCGACGCAGCCAAGTAGCTCTCAACTTTTGTTTGCTTAATAATAAACAAACGCAGGAGGGAAGTTAGGCCAACGGTTAGCTTCCTTCCCTCCAAACCTTCTGATTCTCTTTGAATCAAAGCAAAGCCCTTTAGCAGTTGGATTTTCGGTCACCATCTGAAGACCCAACTTCACCTTCCTGACATGCTCTTCACACCCATCTGCTGGCTGCTCCTGTTACTCAATACCCCCTTTTATAGACTTCAGTTTCTTTCATTCTGTTCATGTTGAGGTCCATCCTTTGATACCCAACAAAGCTTTTGACCTCTTCTGCATGTTTTGTGCTTTTGGGGTGAGAGATTGAGGTCTTGAAAGTGTTTGGGTTTGTGGGTTTTTGAAAATTTTGATGGAAAGGTGATTAATTTTCTGGGGTATTCAATTTGAGGTAATATATCCAAGGAAGCCATAAGAAGTTTGTGCCTAAGTGAGTTTTGTCAGCATAAAGCTGTAAGCTTTATTTGGATTGGGATATTTAGAGTTGGTTTTAGAGGAGAGAGATTTTCTTAGTTTCTGATCACCTGGGGTTTTGAGCTGCAGATGTTAGTTCCAAGCTGAAGCCTGAAGCTTTAAGGCCTTGGAGATACAAGCTTCTAGATCCACTGCTTTTGGATGCTCAACCCAAATGGTATTTTTCACCTTTTGCTTCATTGAACTCTCATGCATGACAATTACTGAAGAAAACATGGAAGTTGCATGAATATCCTAATACAACGCTTCCTTCCACAAAGCCAACTGCAAGCCACATATTTGTGAAAATTCCCAGCACAACTTTTATGATACAAGTCTCATATATTTCATGTTAGTCTCCAAATTTCAGTTCACACCATATATCACTTTTCTAAATCCATATATATAGCGGCCAGTAGAATCATTCTCGATGAATACCCGTTACCTTTTTCCATCAGAGCCCATGTGTAACTCTGCTGGCAGTGCGGTTTCATTTTCATCAACTTCTCCAGGAGATGATCGGACGGCTGTTAGTGTAATCAGGACCAGGTCCTCTAGAGCTCCCCCTTCTTCATTCTTAATGAGAATGGCTATGAGAATATCAAGAGCAAGGTGGTTCATCTTCTTAAGAAGAGTATTCCACTACCAAAATGGTTCAAGGTCTGATCTTGGGTCAAACCCTTTCAATTCCAGCACTTGGATGATGCTGGAATTTATTGCTTTGGTTGTTCAAATAAGTATCACCACAATTACTTTGGCTGTTTCAAAGAAGGAGAGGCCGGTTTGGCCTATGAGAATTTGGATTGTTGGGTATGATATTGGCTGTGTTCTCAATTTGCTGGTGCTCTTCGGGCGTTACAGGCTACTTTATTTGTCTCAAGGGGATGGTTTCAACCTCTCTGACATGGAACAGCAGAGAAGCACTGAAGAATCCAGGTACTTTTTCTAGGCTTCCGTTACTTCCTTTTAGTTATTATGGTTGTGATGAAAGATTTGGATACATATTTGTAGAGTAAAATATATGGAAACTTGCACATCTCAAATTCTGATATATGGTGTAACTTACAGGACCACACATTTGATGAACAGGTGTAGGACCTCACTGGAGCTATTCTTTGCAATATGGTTTGTAATGGGTAATGTTTGGGTCTTCGATTCTCGCTTTAGTTCGTTTCCTGGAGCTCCAAAACTCCATGTGCTCTGCATCTCTCTGCTTGCTTGGAATGCCATCAGCTACTCTTTTCCCTTCCTGCTGTTTGTGCTGCTATGCTGCTGTGTTCCCCTAATGAGCAGCCTGCTTGGATACAACATGAACATGGGGTCCATTGATAAAGCAGCATCTGATGACCAAATTTCTCAGCTTCCCAGCTGGAGATATAAAGAAGTTAACACCAAAGTAGAGCTCGGAAATGATTGTGATTCAGGATGCCTTGCAAATGAAGATCCAGTAAGTCATAGTTATACATACAAAACTAAATCTGGCCTTGCTTTGCAAATAGTATGCGTCCTGCTTGGGGTTTCTTCACACATGAGAATCTCAGTTTCTCCTCTGTAAGGCTGATTAGTTTGTCTCTTAATCCTTTTCTTGTGTTTACAGGATTGCTGTATTTGCCTGGCTAAATATAAAGACACGGAAGAAGTAAGGCAGTTGCCATGTTCGCATATGTTTCACCTCAAGTGCGTTGATCAGTGGCTCAGGATCATATCTTGTTGTCCTCTTTGCAAGCAAGAACTGCAGAGATAGGAAACAAGACATCAAATTGACCGAGCTTTGTTTTTTTCTTTTTGGTTTTCTTATACTTTTGGTGTGATTTTTACATGGTTACTCGAGCGAGTTTATTGCTTGTACAGGGGAGCTCACCAGTAACCAAACTATACCTAAGTTTATAATCTTTGAATATACAAACAGCGAGAGAATCGTCGGTATCTTTGATTTTTCTTTTCTGCAATATGTACCAAAAAATACATTCTTTTTGAATTTTTATTGATATGTGGAATACATGTACATACAAATGCACTAAGGAAAAGAATGCATCAATCTTTGTAATGATCTCAAAAGTTTGAGCTTTATTATATGGTACTTTTCTACAGTCTCTATGCTTTTCTGTTTGTAGTTCAATGCGTTGGCTGTTCTGAAAATCTACTTCAAACAATAGCAGCAAGAATTATTAATATGAAGCAAAGTTGTGCTCAATGAGAATTTTCATAGACTCTGTAGGAAATTCTGGATGTTGATTCTTGTGTACCATCTCTGTCAGATTAGTCATGGACTCGGCAAATCCAAATCACTCTAGTTCAACCAAATGCCAAAAAACAGAAACGGGCCTCCTTGTTAAGACAAACGGGCTCTTTCATAAAAACTGAGCCCATGCAAATCAAGCAGACTGATAGGAATCTCTATATGAGCTGGCGCTGTTGTTAACCATCAGTTAGGTTATAGTTAGTTGACAGTTGGTTAGGTTAACTCTATATTAACTAAGGTAGAGAAATTGTATCTTGTTCTTTATGAAAGAAATAATATCTTTGTTGTTGTTTGACTATCCGTATCGAGAAAATAATTCCATCAATAGTTAACAACTTAACAGCGAAGCCTAGTGCCAGCTCATATAATGATTCCTAACCTACGTGTCTTGTGGTTGGCTGGCAGAGTATAATGACGACGCCGTTTTTGTAGAGATGGCTTGGGAGTTGACTTGGCAGTTGGCTCCCCAATTTTGACAAGTACAATGGTTTGGTGAGATATCAATGAAGTTGAGATACCCAAAGTTCACGGGCAACGTAAGCTACGTACACCTATGTTGTCCCCTAATCTGTCTTTGGCTTTTTTGTTTCTTTTAAAATAAAAACATAAGTGACCTTTTCACCAAAATATCTGAACCCTTCTAAAAATATTGAAAATACTGTAGTTAAAAACACTATAATTAGAGTAAATTAATCACACTATAAGTTGAAAAATACCAATTATTATGTGCGGAAAGCGTGCCAATAAACTAGTAACCATAATAAATTTGAATTCATTTGGAATTTTTTTAAAAAGGATTCTTAGATCTCATCTCGTGTCTACTTTATGCAATGCGATTTATTGAGAAAAAAGTCCAATGAAGATACAAATTCTTGTATCAAATTTGAACTATAGTATCTCTCTTTCTGTTTGTTTTAAATTTTAAAATATTTTAAGTTTCATGCGGTATATATTTCTTTTTATTTCAAAACTGAATTCTTTAGAAGAAAAGTATGCTGTTCTTAATAAATGGATATTATACATGAAAAATGCTCCTAGAGTAAAGCCAATTCAGTAGAAGAAAAGTTCTTTTAAATTCTTCAGATAAATATTTGGAAGTACATTTTAATTAGTTAAATTTTTGTGTGTAGTTTGTTTTTTTAAAATTTTATGGAAACACTCCAAAACAAAAGACATAAAAACAAGTATCAAACAGCCCACCAGATGGGACTTGCCCATCTCTATATAGAGTTCAAAGCTTGCGGCTGGCATTACAAGACTCTTCCCTTTCCTACGTTCTCGTTTAAAGCTCAAGCTCACACCCTTTGCATTCTCACTCCACACCCTCTCTCTCTCTGAGCTTGTGTGTTTCTGTGTGGAAAAAATGAGTGATTTAAGGTCTAAATTCTTGGAGGTCTACTCTGTTTTGAAATCTGAACTTCTCAATGACCCTGCTTTCGAATTCACGGACGTTTCTCGTCAATGGGTTGATCGGGTACTTCCATCTATCTCTGTATTATGCTTCTAATTCATGTCTCAATGTGTGCATAGATAGCTTTGAAACATGGAGTTTTATTATTATTTATTTTCAATGCGCTGTTACATTCAGTTAAGTTTTGTTGATTTCCCTTTTTGTTGGTTTTTTCAATAATGTAATAGGGTGTTATTTGGGTTTTGGAAGGAATCTTTCACTTTGGTGAAAGAAAATTAATTGAATCGAGCAAAATTTATTTTTTGGCTGAAAACTTTGATGGGATACTTTTGTTAGACAAAGATTGTTGAGATTCAGTTGAAATTTTATAAGAATGTTGGTATTGGGAGTGGCTTGAAAGCTTTTCTTTTTGGTCAGAGTAAGACAACATTGCTTGCTGCCATTGTTTGTTTGGCTTTTTTGTTCCACATGAACCACCCGATCCCATAATACTCAAGACACTCAATTACCAGGATTTAGTTCATATTCAGAGCAAGAAACCTTGCAGTCTTATATCTTATTGTGAATACCAATCGCCAAAATAAAAAGGGAAAATTAAAAAGAGGAGAAAAGTTATACCAGTTACTTCTGATTACAGATTGACAAATATACAATTAAGATGTAATACATAATTATCAAAAAATTAGATTAATGCAAATGTTAAAATGAATCAATGTGCTGAGTCGATATTTAGTCCAAACATTGAAGAGGGTACAATGGGAGATGCTCCAGGTTGTCTTTAAGGGGTAACATGACACGCTGTACCGTGTAGATTCGTCACGTTGACTTACATGCGAGATGAGATATAGCAACCAGAGTCATGTCTGAACCATAGGCAAGATCTCCTTTTGTGCAAAATTTGTGTCCATCCTGAAGGGGCAATCATATTAGCATTTGTAGATCCTCACATGCATATCTCTGTTTTTGTGTGTGTTTGAAGTCCAAGGTGTGTATTTTTCTTTAACTACGCAGTGGCACAAGTTTATTCTCAATATGCTGTTGCTCTTAATCACTTTAATTCCTATTTCATACTGATATTTGCATTGCTTGGGCTAAGTAAAGCTTGAGTCAAGTATACTTCCTAATTGAATGTTTGTGTCCCTTTTGTTGCAGATGCTGGACTACAATGTGCCAGGAGGTATAGACATGTTACATTTTCTGATTTTTCTTCGAGCTCTTTGTGATAGAACTTCTGCTCATAAACTTGTACCATGGCAGGAAAGCTGAATCGAGGTTTATCCGTAATTGACAGCCTGAAGTTACTTAAGGATGGAAGGGAGCTAACGGATGATGAAATTTTTCATGCATCAGCAGTTGGTTGGTGTATTGAATGGGTATGTCTACATAGCGACTCCTGCCATTTTTCTTTCCCCCCTCTCTTCTCATTTAGTATTAATCACAATGGTTATCATACCTCAGCAATTCTGCTCTGCATTAGTTGCAATGGGATTTTGACTCCTCTTTTCATTGACTTTTGCAGCTTCAAGCATATTTTCTCGTTCTTGATGATATCATGGATAGCTCTCATACACGTAGGGGTCAGCCCTGCTGGTTCAGACTACCAAAGGTGTGAGCCTCTACCAAGAGTGATTCTTTTCCTTGTACAGTTCTCTTTTTAATTGCTTCGAAAATTCTAACTTCCATTATTGTTAATATTAGATTGGCATGATTGCTGTGAATGATGGCATACTACTGCGCAACCATATCCCGAGAGTTCTCAAAAAGCACTTTAGGGGAAGGCCCTACTATGTGGATCTGCTAGATTTATTTAATGAGGTAGGGATGTCTTTACATAGACATTAGACCAGGACCACTAAGTTGTTTTTTTCATTTTAACCATGCATCAATCATCGACATTGATATGCAGGTGGAATTTCAAACAGCCCATGGACAATTGATAGATTTAATTACCACTCATGAAGGAGAGAAAGATCTGTCTAAGTACTCATTGGCACTGTAAGTGAAAATTGAGATGGTTTCTTTCTTATATAAATTATTTTCAATTAAATCTATTTACTTTTTTAAATCTAAAATGGTTGTGTAATCATGCAGTCACCGCCGCATCGTTCAGTACAAAACTGCTTATTACTCATTTTACCTTCCAGTGAGTACAAATTCCTTTCTATGCATTCATTTTCATCTTTATGGTCAAAGTGCCTCTGATGGTCAATTTGTCTTTAGAGATGTTTACAACCGATGGTTGTCTGTGTAGATGAAAAATTGCTGTCTTTATTGGCGTGTAATGTAAGGCTGTTCATGTCTAGGATTTTTTCTCCATGTGAATGGAACTGCGACTTTTGAAGAATTTTTTGGTTGCTGATGGTCATATATTGAAGTAGTTCATAACCTCTATAGAGCAGAGTTCTTGATTTTCTTTTTGTTCTCTCTAAAAGAAGTTGGTTTCAGTTCCTCCAAGTTGCAAATGACTCATTTCGTAGAGTCTTGCTAGATTCTTGTCATTTTATCTTCCTAAACACATAATGAAACTAACATTTTCTATATAATTGCTATGTCTACTTATATTTAAAAGCATGCTTATCATGCCTGGATTTAGTGAATGTTCTTTTAGATATCTTGCTTATGGCCAATGTATGCACTCAGGTAGCATGCGCGTTGCTAATGGCAGGCGAAGATCTTGAAAGCCATGTTGATGTGAAGAATATTCTTATTGAAATGGGAACCTATTTTCAAGTACAGGTAATAGTTAATTTACCATAATAGCTGATAAACTCTAGGAAGACTAGGAAAAAAAGAAAGGGGGGATGCCAAAACTACAGCTCCTTGATCAATCTATGACCACTGTTTTTTTTCTTCCTTCACTATGTCTTCCCGGCAATCAAGCAGCACATATTTTTCTATTGCCCTTTTTTGTTTTGTATAACTAAATGATACGCTGATGTATTTCGTAGGATGATTATTTGGACTGCTTTGGTGATCCCAAAGTGATTGGCAAGGTATGTTGTTGAGCTATATTCATTTGGCTTTTGGTCATGCAATTCCCTACCATCAGAGAGTTATGAGAGATCTAACTGTTTGTCCTTTGAAATATTAGGTTGGGACAGATATTCAAGACTTCAAGTGCTCTTGGGTGGTTGTGAAAGCTTTAGAACTTTCCAACGAGGAACAAAAAAAACTATTACATGTAAGCAAGAAAATTTAATTTCTATAAATCGTATACTATGTCCTGGTGTTATAATTTTTGACTACATTTATCTGTATTTGTGTTATGTTACCAGGAGAACTACGGGAAAGATGATCAAATATGTATTGAAAAAGTAAAAGAGCTATATAAAGTCCTTGATATTCAGGTTATTCTCCCTGTCTACTCTTTCAGCTTTACATTTTCTGGGAGCAATAGGTTTATCAAGAGTTTGCTTCTTTTGCATATTTCTTGAGTTGGAACCAATCATTTAATGTTAACATTGCATTTAACTTGGGGTTTGTAGGGTGTATTTCTGGAGTATGAGAGCAGCAGTTATCAGAAACTTACAAAATCCATTGAATCTCATTCAAGTAAAGCGGTACAGGCAGTGTTGAAATCATTCCTGGCAAAGATATACAAGAGGCAAAAGTAACAAACGAAGGAAGCAGAATAAAGGACGACGAAGAAAGAAGAATAAAAGAAAAGGGCAAAATGTGTTTGTAACCCATCTAGATCCTTTAGTTTTTCTACTTTGGCTCTCTCAAGAAAAACTCACCTGCTGAATTGATTAGGCAAAATTTACAAATTTTGGTGACTATTTTATCGTTGTATTTTAAAATGTGTTGTAAAACTGATTTCATCTTTTTGGTCTTAAAGTATTATAGGCCTATAGATCACTGCTCGCCCAGAAATTACTCAATCAAAATTGCTTTAGCATTTTTGAAAAGAAAAAAAAAAAAAAACCTTGAGGCTGCTGTGCTCTATTGGACATTTCCAGTGACTCCAACCAAGATCATTGTGATATTAGCATTGATATGTCAAATGCATCAATTAGGCACATGCCATGTTATCAACACTACTGTATCCACAGGTAAAGTTACTTCCTGTGACTCCATGCTTCAACCACCATTAACCAGCTAATTTACACCTCTGCCTGCCCGAAGAAAAATTAACTTACTTTCCTGTCTTAGTGCAACTCCCTGCACTGGCAAGCAAAGCTTCTGTGATGGGCAGAGCCTATTGCGCCGTGTCTTATAGGGCTTACCTGTAACGGGGTTACTAACTCTCTCTCTTTCTCTCTGAGTTCTTCATCTCTTTCAGAAATTATGTGAGGGAAGGTGCAATAGGATTGTTCCATACAGGTTTTTTCCTGCACTTTCATGCATGCGTTTATGCACATAACAAAGAATCCAAATTAAGATACATAGAGCTAAACATACATGAAGTACAAAACCTATATGCCTCGTTTCAGTCATATATTCCTCCTCAACATCCCAAACAAATGAAACACCGTTGACTAGTCTGCATAACGTGGAACAATTGACTAAAACAATGGCCACAACAGCCTAATCCACCCAAATGTGTATTTTCTTTTAGTCTCCCTTTTTTCCAAATAAAAAATTCAGAATCACTAACCATTTGGGTTAATTTTAGAATGGAAGGAGATTGTCTATTTTTATGAATAACAATACTGAGTTCTACTGTGTATTAGCCAATGGTTCTTTTCGCTCAGAAAGCTGTTTATTCTTGGACATGTATGTATGAGTTGGTTTTCATGGTATTATCCATTTGGAACAAAAATAAAAAGAGATACCAAAAAATGGAAATTAGTGGTTACAAACTTCTGATCAAGGAGTTACCACAAATTTGCAACTGCAAAATAGAGGTGGTTGAAAATTGAAACAAAAAACTCAGCTATTTGAAGACTGCTGCCAAATTTGTTGATATTTGTCGTTAAGATTTTTTCCTCTTTGTTAAGGGGGTGGGTAGAAAGATAAATGTGAAACACCTTCTTTCACCATCTCACCCTTCTCCTTGCTACAAGCCAGAAAACATCTTGCCTGGCGATTGGGGAAGATTTTCTGCCATTTCCAAGTCCCACATCTGAACAAAGAGGTGACACTGCATGTCTTTTGTGTGAATTTAAGTTTCAGATTGATTAATTGATATTCCCATCTTATCTTCTGGTTTCATGAGAAGCTAAGAATTTCAATATTCTATCTATTCTGCCTCTCTTATCTTTCCTTTTTCTGTAATTAATATTTGTGATTGAAAACCACATTGATTGATAAAACAATAACATTGCGCAATTGCATCATCTGAAATGATACAGAAAATGTTCAATGTTGTGAGGCATTTTGGCATGTTTTCATATGTGACATGTATATATAGATGTTAATTGTTTCTTTTTTTCTTTTTTCTTGAAGTTGACAGACAAAAATGGCTGGAAAGGTAGAACAAAATCCCCGAACCCCAAGGATCAAGTGCAAGGGTCAAAACCTAACCATACCAGAATTTAGCATAGAGGATTTCAAGAAACATTCTCATATGCTTGCTTCACCAACATCACAAGATGCTTCAAAATCAAGGTGGAAGAATTGCCTCTGCTCCCCAACCACTCATGCTGGTTCCTTCCGCTGCAGGCACCACAGAACTTCGAGCTTCGGCTCAGGCCTCAATCGGGGAGCCTCCGTCGGCTCGAACCTCTCGGAGCTGGGGGCTCGCAAGTCTAGCCCCCTTAGTGATTCAGTCCCTGCCCAGTAACTTGTTCATACAAAAATGTTGAGTGAAATAGTTGGCATGCATGCCTGTTGCTTCAGCATAAGAATAATACTATCAACATATCACCAGAAAACAAAACAAAAAAAGAAGCTGATATTGTGACAAATGTTGTATTAATTTGTTAGTAATTTGGTCTCTCCTTGGAGAGAACAATAATATTATCTACAACATATCCAACATTTGGTTAGTATCTAAAATTTTGATAGATACTTTTGAGGGTGTAGTATTATTGGTTTAGTACTTGATATTCTATATGTTCTCAATGCTCTCTTTAGGAAGCTTCTTCTAAATTGTTTTTATTTTATTTTATGATTCTTCTAAATTGTTTTATATTCATGCAAAAGCACATTAATTTTCCATGGGTTTGATTGTGTTAATTTTGTGCTTTTATCAAAAACTACATAAATTTAAGCTTCCAAGTAATTATATTTCCACCAAAAACAAAAGTTATTATTCTTTTTTTTTGGCCAAAAAAAGATAATTCTATTTGCATGCAATTTTTTATCATCACATTCACACAAGTTTCATATTACCAATTTTGTATCTGACTTTCTAAAAAGAAGGAGATGGAAATGAATTTCCTTTCTCATCATCGACTCCCCATCTTGTTTTCCCTTTAACTCCACAAGTCTTCATCTTGTCTATTCTAACCAATCACTGAAATGTTGTGATTATCACAATAAGTTTAACTTATTCATAAATGTCTACGAAACAAAATAAACATGAATCCATCTAAATTGAAAGAAATTGAATCTTCAAAGAGAAGTCTTCCAATAGATTGAAGTGTACTTGTTCTTTTCATTTTAATTTTGTAAAATTGTTGATCAATATTTACGACAAAATTGAAATTCCTTTAGATGGGTGTAATTATTGAAATGTTGGGTGGTAAGCAGAGAAAAATAAAAACAAATGAATTGTTTGGTGCATTTAGAAGCCCATGGAAGTTCATTGAAATGGGCTCAGACCATACTTGAGATAAAACATATAAAAAAGATTGCACGCATGTGACGAAACGACACCGTTACCAACACGGGCATTGCTCACCGCCTTCCATTGGCATTCACAGCGAAATCAACCCAACCCCTCCACACCTCCTCCATCCCCACAACAACATCAAAATCTCCTTCAATTTTGGACTTACAGAAGATTAGGGTTCGGCTTTGTGCACAACCACCGTAAACTCCGAAAGGGTTCGCTGGTTCAGGCTTTGCTGTAGCTGCTGAGGTTCAAAGGAGGAGTCTTTCTCGGGTAAGGAGATTGGGTTCTGACGAATACCACCTGAAAGATATGAATTTTGCATATTGAAATTCTTAGTCTTACCCGAAGTTCAAACCCAAAACAGCCTATTAGTTAGAGTTTTACTGATGTGATAGGCCCCTCAAAACCAATATCTCCCTGTTTATTGAGTTTTCACTGGATAAATTTTGCTCATAGTTTTCTTCAATTGCGTTTAATTGAATCTTAATTAATAAGCATGTATTTTTATTTAGGAATATATATCTGCGTATTGTTTTATTGTTTTAATGTGCACAGGGTTGTCTTCTCAGGTGATTTTATCATCAAGATGCCAATGTTGACTGCTGCAAGTACAATTGTTAGCTCGCCTCTACTGCCAGCAGGTATTTTATGAGTACCCATTGCTAAGTTTCTGTGATTTTTTAAGATAATAAATTCTGTTATTTGTTTGCCAATAGTTCCAAAATCAGGATATGCTTTTTCACCTAATTTAGATTGTAGCAAATACGGTGTTATTTTTTGTATCGACCATAGTTATTTGCTCATTACCGGGGAAATTTACCCAACTAGAGTGTCTCTTGAAAGAATTTCTTCTATAACTGTGTTTGTTGGAATTTCCAGTTTGATGACATTTATTACGGTTATGATGTTTCTTTGTACGGTGAAAACAGTAGGTCAATGCCCCAGACGAGTGAAGCTTTCTAGCTGTGGGCCAAAAAGGGTTTGTGGTGATGGAAGAATGGTACATTTTAAGATCAAACCAGTGGGGCTTGGTGCACAGTTATCACTTCTTGAGAGAAGAAAACCAGTCATTGGTTCCCGTCGGTCTGCTTCTGTAATATGTGCTTCTGCTTCGGTTAGTTTCTTATTTCATATCTTGTATCATTTTACTTGCTTTCCTTGTCTTTACATGGTGATATAATTTTGATCCGTTGCATGCTGGATCAGTATATCCTATAGATTACTCTCCTATAGCAATTTGAGATCATGTTTCGTCTTAAGCAAATTTTTATCATTTGTTGGTAAATTCATTGATGAACCTTGAGAATGGTGATCCTGTAGCATAAGCTGATGCATTTTCCATTTCATTCCTTTTCATGAAAGTTGGCGGAAGAAGATATGGGCGTGGCTTTTGAAAGTTCTTGTCATTTAAGTTTGGTTATTGGCTCTAGATGCCTGGAATCAGTTAATTGATACCTGGTTCAGTTTTTTCTTGTGTGTATGTGTGTATGTCTGCCTGTGTTTTCAAATTCCACATATGCTCATTTGGCGAAGAAATTATGTAATTCTATTGTTATTGTTTGTAAATTTTTAAGCATTTTGGTGTACAACCCTTAAAATAAACACCATGAAATTGCTTTCCTGATTCCTTGACAAGTATGTTCAAGTCTGCATTTTGTTCTAGCATTTGTTATTTGTTATTGTTTATGTTTTCTTCTAAATTGATCCCTAAGTTCCTCTATCAAGGAACAGAAGTGTAAGAAATCTGTTGATTTTGCTCTTCTATTGTGCAGAATGCCAGATGCGGTGCAGAGCAAACCCAGACTGTCACCCGTGAGGCTCCAACAATTACACATCTTCCTGGTAAGAGTGATTAGTTAGTATTATTTGCTAATATAGTGTTGTGAAAAAACACATTTTGAAAGTTTGGAGATGAATGTCTGCTCGACACAATGTAATTTGTGTTCCTCTAATTTGTATAGCCCTTTTTTCTCAAGGTCTTGAAATCTGGTAGTTATTTTGGAATCTACTTGGTTCTATTAAAAAAAAAAATTTGGAATTTACTTGGAGATGAGCATGTTGGTTGGCATCTTCTGTTTTACTTCTTGAAACTCTGAAGTAATGTAAGAAATCCTCTAACAGTTGAATGAAATTACAGGCAAGGAAAAGTCCCCACTGCTTGATGATGGTGGAAGTGGATTCCCTCCTGGTGATGATGGTGATGGTGGTGGCGGCGGAGGTGGTGGTGGGGGCAACTGGTCTGGAGGATTTGCCTTTTTTGGCTTTCTTCTTTTCCTGAGCTTTTTAAAGGATAAAGAAAGTGAGGGTGATTATCGGGAAAATAGGAGAAGGTAATGGAAGGGTTTTGAGAGGACATGTTGTGGAGATTTTGTATTGTATTTTTCTGTAGTAATGAATAATGAATATTGAGTATTGAGTAATGAATAATAATTAAGTTTTATACTTGGAAAAAGATCTGTTTGATGTACGATTGCCTGCTATTTGGGCATCAACACATAGCTAGTATTCTTGGGCTGTGTAATTTCAATCAATAGCTCTATATTTTTCCCATATTTATAATCTTATTGCCCCTAGCGATAAACTTCCAAGTACTTGGTTAATGAACGGGCAAAGTGGCCTTTTCAAAAAGTAAATGATTTTTTCCTTCTTTTGGAGAGTTAAATTATTCTCACAAGGATGCATCAAGGGAACTTCCCCCGAAAACAATCTGACCAAGATAAAATCGACACTAATAACTATCCCAAAATTTCTTATTGTAGCTGAGGATCTCTCTGTAAATATGACAGGCCCTCTTACATTCCTAATTCAACCTGGATGGTATACAAGTCAACCAAATAACTTCAAATGAAAAATTGAAGACTTCATTTTGTTGGTTGAGTCCATGTAGTTTCTGAGGTCGCCGTATTTCCATAATAAACCTGTTTCGAGGATTCATCCCAGTAGGCCTGAAAAAAAAAATAACAAAAATAAAAAATCAGATTTTGCAGAACAAGATCACATGCTTTGAAGAAGCGTTTAATGGCTTAGAAAATAAGCATACAATCTAGCAAGCAAGGACAAGACTCAAACAAATCCAACTAGAGTACATGCAGAATTTTCCCATAAAAGATTTTTTTAATGTGTCTCGATTCCTTCTCACTCCAGGAGGCAACATAACAGAAATGTTGAAAAGCAACACTTGTTTAAAGCAGAAATCCTGCCTATTAAAGAGTAGAATTCCTGGCCAGTAAATAATGTGCCCCCCCTAAACATATACCTGCCAACCAGAGGGGAGACCCCTTGAGAGTTCTGCCAGATCAGGCTTCTGGTTCCCATCCGTAGGTGCCTCAGGTCCAGGTGTTGATGCGGTTTGTCCTGCTTTGCGGGCTAATTGAGCTTTTCTTCTCTTCACCTTCTCACGCCTATATGAAACATAGCAATCAAATATCAAGAAAGTTCATATGATATGAAACTTGTATTTAACAAGTTGAAAACTTGGAGACTGACCAAGTCACCCAAATAAATAATAAATATATCAGAAAACTTTGGACTTTAAGAGTAAAATATTAAACTGTCCCTACTGCAGCTCAGCAACTTTAGAATTTCTTTCAAGAATGTGTTGAGTGTAAGATTTTAAGTCATCATACCAATCGCCACCAAGAGGCTGAAAATTGGCATTATCTTTGGCCTCTCCGCTGGTAATTTGTTGTGCATACCATTCCTGCAACAAAGGGAACGTAAGAAACCAGAAGGAGCCAAGACACAGTAACTTGTACAAATAAAGTCCAGCAAACCTCTATTCCCCTTTGTCGCTTCCTCTCAAACAACTCATATGCATTTTGAGGTTCCTCCTCATCTTCAAGCAACTCCTCTTTTGCTGCTTTCCACTGGTTGATTTGAAATTAAAATTAGGTGATCCATAATTATACTGATGCAAGTAGCAATGTAAAAAATCAGACACAAAAAGCATACCTTGTCAACTAAACTGGAGACTTTCTTATTAGACCTCAAGGAGGAAGCAACTGCAACCGTTCGCTTTTTAGTACGTGGAACTGAATAAGAGAAAAGAAAATGATGAGTATGCCTGTAATTATGCATGTCACTGGAATAAAAGTTTAACACCACGTGGTTGAACTAAAAAAGAACACTTGTTGGCTTGTTGCTTTCTGTATATGTTATTAACTTATGATGTATGGTAGAGAGCCCGAAGAAGAGAGGGAGGGGGGAGGCGATGAGAGAGAGAGAGAGAGAGAGAGAGACAACTCTCTTTCACACATCATTTGCACAATGGGTTGTCTAACCAATTATAACTAGTCACAGCTTAACTCCATCAAGAACATTAACAAGAAGTAGGATGACATAAAAAATGCCGTGAAAAGCACATTACTCCATCTTATTAGGTGTTTAAAAGCTTTACCTTTAGACTGAGCCTTAGTAACCTCCGATGTGGCAGGAACAGATGCAGCACTAGGGGCATGATTAGTTGATGGCACAGGAACATTACTTTTCACTGAAATGGTTGCAGGTGCTTGGATTGTGGATGTGGTAGAAGGAACCTCCATAGATGCCCCACCAGTCTCACTATCAACAGCAGAACTATCAATACTCACATTTGGCAATGAACCACTACTGCCTGCTCCTGCAAAGGAGTTGATAGATCCAGTACGATTGGATGCAAGGTTTTCATAGCTAAGAGGAGCAGACTCACTGTGAAACTGTAAAGACTCTGCACCATTGACTACAGGAACAGAAAGTCCAGTTCCATCTTGAAGCCCATAATATGTGACAGACTCAACAGGGTTAGCTGCAGCCTGAGAAGTTTCAGTATAGGTGCCCGGAACTGCAGCATAGTAAAGTGGTGCATGGGACATAGAAACTTGGCATCCTTCAGGATGTCCATAAAAAGTACTGCTAGGGCCTTCAGTAACTGTATGCCCATAATATTCAAAACTGGAACTTGGATAGGAAAAATTGTATTGCTCTGGATAAGGAGCTTGCCCTGTCTCAGGGTAAGATGACAAAGGAGGATGCGGGGGCTGAGGTGGTGGCTCATCAGGTGGGGGTGGAGGAATCTGCTCATTATCAGGTGGTGGTGGAGGAATCCATTCCTCATCTGGGGGAGGTGGAATAGTGAATGTATCCTCTGGCACTGAAGATGCGTATGCTGAAGGTGGGCTAGGATTAATTGGCTGCTCTGACGGAGCAAACTCCGTGGCATTCAATGCATATGCAATAGCCGTATTTCCTGCAGAATTTGAATCTTCAACTTCCATGTCCACATCCATGTCAACCTCTTCCCCAGCACAAAAATCATTCTTGGTAGTTGACTCAATGGGAACTGCCACCCCATTGACTTGTTCACTTACACCACTCTCCATATGCCTAGTAGGCGAGCCAAATTCAGAAACATGCTCGGCATTTACACCTGAACTTTCTTTAGAGACTATTGCTAATGTATCAACACTAGGGGTAGCATGAAAATCATCCAAAGTTTCAACTTGATCTGCTTCAGTTTTACATCCCACGCTTTCCTGAAAATTTGTTTCTCCCTGGGAGAAAGATGCATGAGCTGCCTCAACTTCATCCGTTTGTACAGATTTAGAAATTTTGGACATTTCATCATCGATAGCACTCTCAACCCGTTTAAGCTGTCTTTCAGAATGCATCCAAAATGGAAGCAAGGATGACCCATAAGATAAAAGGGACTGAAAATCAAAGAGTCTTATCTCAACTTCCAAAGTATACTTTGAGATCCAGTTGAGATCTTGCAATTGTTCCTTGGACCTGAAACATATAAATTATTATAAATCTCCAGAAGCAAAACAAAAAACCATGTGGGCATTTAAATAAATTCAAAAAAATTGGGAGCAGAGGGCAAAACATGCCATACCCTTGTAATGACTTCAATCTTTCTAACAAAGCCTCACAATGTTTGACAAGACGAGAGGAGAGATCAATCCCTGATTCATGATCTTCATTAGCCATTGTATCATGAGTAGCTTGATTATTGCATACTAGATTCCACTGATCCATTTGGGACCCACACCCATGTCCATACGATTCTGTTCCATGAGGAACCATATTGGCAGCCCCTTCATTTGTGTCAGAATTAGAAAAACCATCTAATTTCACATCAGAAGTTTCTTCTGTGCCAACAGGAACGTTCTCCAACTTTCTGCAACAGTAGGTATTTTCTGGTCACTCGTTAACTTGGTTTCCTGGGTCAAAACATCAGGTACTTCCCATGAAGTTTCCCCAGTTTCAGTATTCCAGTAATAATAGCTACTACTCTCTTCATGCATCACAATCTTCCAGCCTGAACTGACATCTCCAATGACTTGTACACTAGAAGTTTCAGGAACAGAGGCTTGTTCTGTCAAATACAATTCTGTGCGTAAATCACTAGAGGCCACATCATCATTTTCTCTTTTATCACTGTCCTCCATGCTCTGGTCACAATCATTCGGGGCAGAGTTTGTAACCCCTCCCTGTTGCTTAACCTTCTGAGAAGCAAGGTCTTCGTCAGCATTGGTATCCATATGCTGATAAGATTCACCAAGTGAACTCTTAACCTGAAAGAGGCAAAGCATTGAGCATGTGAAGTAAATACAAAATGAAAGGTCTGAGAGGTAAAGAGAACTTAAATTTTAGTACCTAGCTTTACTTAGAGACATGCCCCAATTAGTACATCAGAGAGAGAGAGAGAGAGAGAGAGAGTCATAATAAAGCCCCACTCACTAAGCTACTCAATAAACTAAGCTCCAGATTGGTAAGGACACAGGACATGGAAGAAAGTAGAGAATCCATTTAATTACCTCATCATTATTCTCAGGTGAGGAATTTCCTACAGCAACATTGCTAAGTACTTGATTTGAGTCATCATCCAACTCATCATCACTATATTGCCCAAGTAACTGCAACGGATTTTGTGGTTGCTGACCTGCACGCATAATATACTCGCTTGTCAAACACTACCCAATCCATCATATTATCTACTTAGTAATCACCAACATATCAGCACCTAAACAAACAAAGGACTGGAATCTTTATTTAGAAGGGAAGTAATAGCAACTAAAAGTTGGGGAGACAAAAGGCTGTCTAAGTTAAAATTTGAAATGAGAAGATTAGGATCTCTTCATTGCAGCCACCTGTTACACAAGGAAGAAAATTGTCAGCAAGTACAAAGCAAAATAAAGACAGGACATACGAACCGATAGAAAAATTTCCCGGCTGATATCTCCAAAATGCTTTGTTGGTGCCAAAAAGGGAATAACGAATAGGGGTGATTCATAATTTCACTGTGGCAGGGCCCGACCTGATCTGACAGTGAATGTTCTCAACAAGACAACAGCCACCCTACAGTCTGAAAACAAAATCCTGGGGGGCAAACAACATAACATGTCTTGCACATATAGTATCCATAATTCCACCGAACAACATAATGTTGAGCACACATGTCCTCTCTACAAAGTCCTTTTTGAAGAAAACTGACGGAACCCACCTGACGAAGATGGTGAATTGGGTAACCCAGCATGGCCTTTGGATTTCATATCTCCTCCAAGCTCATCATGTTCAGCAGAGCCACCCAAATCTCCTATAAAGGCAAACAAGTTGCTCAACATGATACCCCGAAATGTAGATAAACTACACATAAATCATTTATGTATCATCCAATTCCATAGAGCAATATGGCATTATCAACATTAGTGAAAAATAATGTCAGTTAATGATACTAAACGGCCTTATTTAAAAAACAAAACCAACAAAATGAAACAAATCTAAAATGTTCCGAAGAAGAGTCCTTCAATCCACCAATAATCTAAAAATACCGGTTTCATCCCAAAACTGCAGAGATTGTTACTTCCACGTCCGCTATTCAGCTAACTTTAGAATACGTGTGTGTACATGTATATATGAAGACACTTTTAAGACAAGCTAATGACTATACACAACTAGATGAAACAAAACCCCAGAAATAGAGACACACAGACAATTAAACAGGAAAAATAATACTTAGAAAACACTAAAGAGCAACGATTTAAATAATCTCGTGGACAAATGCATGCATAAATCACAAAGTATAGATATATATACACATACATACCTATATGTGTGTGTGTATATAGAGAGAGAGAGTACCAGAGGGTTCCGCGAAAAGATCGAGCTTGACTCTGCGACCAGCGTTGGTCTTAGCAGCAAGACGACGCTCTTTTCTCTTCCCCATCGATTAGACTCTGAGCGTTTTTGCTTCTCAAACAAGCTTAACAGCTTGAATGCTTAGATTGTAACCCTAATTTCAAAGCTTCGATTTTGATTTTGGTTTCGAATTCGAATTGATATTAGAAATTGGCTTTTTGAGGGGATATCATTTGCTTTTGATTGCTTTTCCAGGTCAAACTTTTATAAGGATGATCGAATGGAGGAAAAAAATTTGTGTTTGCAGATATATATATATATATATATATATATATATATATATATATATATATATGGGGATCGTGGTCCATAGACCTTTACGTCAACCCACAACACACTCAAACCACTAGGCCCAATGGGCCTCTCTTTGTTTAGATATTTTAAATCTTTTTGGATTTATTTATGACTTTTAAAATGAAATTTGGGATTTTTTATTATTGTTTTTTAAGATAGTTTTATTTTAAACACAAATGATATATTATTTATTAACTAAGAGGATTAAAATAATCAATTAAAATATCTTGAATAATACCACAGTTTTTATTTTAAATAAAAATAAAATTTAAGAAAAAAATTGGATACTCTCACTACCAGCACCTAAGTATACCCACAATCTCCAAATTAAACCATCCCAACATTAATAATAACACGAATAATATAATGTGCTATCAAGTTCACGTGACATGGGACATTATGCAATGGGCAAACTAAACATTATGCAATTCAGACATTCAGACTCAATGTAAAAATATATTTTTTTTTTTTATCTTCACATTATTTAGTCATGTCCTACATGGACCCTTGATTTTGTTGTCAACATGGGGTGTAGGGCGCATGTCAAAGTTGGGTTATAACCACAACTGAATAATTTCAATTTTGACCACAATCAAAAGCATATAAATCCAAAAGGATTGTCCTTCTTTTGAAATGAGTAAAACTTAATATGGAAATTACACAATTCCACTTGAATTTCACCTCTAATTTGTATATTACCATTTTTTTTTCTTTAATAAAAAGACCTTATTATGCCAAACTAGGTTTTAAATTATGAAATATTTAATTTTGCAATCTTAATTAAAAGGCTCAATTAAAGTATGCTATAATAAATAAATAATTGTTTAAAATCTTTTGAAAAGCTAAAATGATTGCCGAGCAAACAACAACAAAATAAATAAACCCCAGAACAAACAACAAACAAACACACCCCCTCAAAGTCCAATAATTCACTCGCGGCGGATGGCAATCTACCAATCCAACTCCCGAACGACGTCGTTTCGCTCTCCGCATCATAAAACAGTCCTTGGCAGAAATGGATATCTGTCTTTGTAGTTTGTAACAACAACATGCTCTTCTTCTTCTTCTTCTTCTTCTCTGTCTATCACATTCGTAACCTCCATATATAAACAGGAGATTCGCTACATAGCTGCACAGAGATCGCATACCATCGCCCTCCAAGAACACAGCTGCTTAGCCACAGCGCTCTTCCTTCCCCTCTCTCTCTCTCTCTCTCAAAGTAAAGTTTCTATCTTTTTGTTGTAATTCTCCAATTTCTGAATCTTCCTTTTCGTTCTGATTCTCTCAATATGTTTTTTTCAATTGCCCGAATTTTCTCCACCGCCAAATAGATCGCTGAGCTCCTTCTGTTTATATTTGTGTCTTTCAATTGCGTTCAGTTTGTTGTGCTCAATGTTTGGATCTCGGATTCGGATTCGGATTTGGGGATTGCTAGCTTGTTTTTCATGTTTCTGTTTGGTGTTGTGTTTTTTTTGTGTGCGTGTGGATTTATGTTTGGTTGTGGAATACGTATGGAGTATTGGGGAGTTATAATTAGTCAGCTTCCGTGATTTCTAAGCTGAAATTTAGTGTGAAATTTCTTACATTTTGCCGGATTGTTTCTCAGTTATGTGTTGTTAAGCAATCACAATGCCAATTTGGGTTGTGAATTCAGTAAGCACAATACAGATTCGTAATTTATATTTCGTTTTCTTGGTTTGAATTGAAAATTTGGTTGATTATGTGGGTTTTATTCGGTGAAATAATTGTGCATGTTTTTCTTATTCAAATCCAGTTAGATGTTTGGACTCTAAAACCGTTGTGGTATGTAGAAATAGAAGAGAGTGTTTAGCTGAGGTGAGGTACTGTAAATGCTACTACTAGGATGGATATGACTAAATCATGAAATTGTTGCTCTTTTTCAATGGAAATGTTTAGGTTAGGATTGGATTTAGGTTTTAGTATTTCATTGTGACTGTTTTGTTGGTTTAAGAGCTACATGTGACCCCTTTCATCTTCATGTAAATTTAAATAAATAAATAAAACTTTGGTAAAGTCATATACACTTCCATTGCTTCAGTTATTGTGGGTTTGCTTTTCGTTTCGGGCTTTACAAGAGTAAAACCTGTTTTTGAGATGGGTTTCTAATCTACCATGTTCTACTTGATTCAGTTCAGCTATCTATCAAAACAGATATAGCTTTGGCTGCTCCAAATTTTACAGATCTTGGATTTGGGCGTGAGTTAGAAGAAGTAGGAAATGGTTAAAAGGTTTGTTTTGATATTTACATGCTTTAGGATCCTTTCTTTTAAAGATAGACTTAAAGGAAATTTCATGATTTGTTTTTCATTTTTCCATGTGAACCAGGTATGGAGTGTTTTGATCTGCAGAAAATATCATGTTGCAGTGCATAGAGGGGTTAAAGCATTTATGTGCTTCCCTACTGAGGTGCTGTGATCTTGAGTTGTACAAGCAATCAAGAGGCTTAGAAGACCCTGAAATTCTAGCAAGGGAGACAGTGTGTATGTCATTTCACCCAAGAAATTAGCATTTTTTTTCTTACTAAGTCTATGTGTCCACTATTTCAGTTTTATATCTAAACAATGGACTCTCATAATACTTGGAATTGTTATTTATTATTTGATACAGTCAGCGTGAGTGAAATAGAGGCACTTTATGAGCTATTTAAGAAGATCAGCAGTGCAGTGATTGATGATGGATTGATTAACAAGGTTTGTATAATCTTACTGTTCTTTAGGCAATGCTTTTCATGTATACATTTGGGTTAGAATTGTATTTGCAATGCATATTCACCTAAATTTTTCCATAAATTCCTGGTCCCTTTCTTATGCTGCCACATTTCTACGTTCCCTACACTCTTTTTCTTTCTTAAAAGTTGTTTATTTAATGCCATGGTGTAGGAGGAGTTTCAACTAGCATTATTCAAGACAAACAAGAAAGAGAGCTTGTTTGCTGATCGTGTACGTTTCTCTGTGAGAAATTATATCTTCTTCAAACTTGTTATAGTCTTCTCTTTAATTTCATCATCTTGATTATTTATAGCATCAATTATGCATCTTACAGCCTTTGCTAAGTCTTAAGTACCTTGGATAAGGCGCCGATTAATTATTGCTCATTATTTCAGGTATTTGACTTGTTTGACACAAAGCACAATGGAATACTAGGTTTTGAAGAGTTTGCACGAGCCCTCTCTGTCTTTCATCCTAACGCCCCAATTGATGATAAGATTGAGTGTAAGTTGTGTATATTGATAATATAAGTCATTTATAAATTGTAATATCAATCAGTTAATGTTTATCAATGCTAAACTGTAACATGTGGAATATGATTGCGAGGTTTTAAGGTTTTTTTTGTTGATCAATTAGACCTTGTAATGTCTTTTTTTTTTTTCATTAATATTAATTTTTAAAATCTCAAATTTCAGTTTCTTTTCAATTATATGACCTCAAGCAACAAGGCTTCATTGAAAGGCAAGAGGTAATTTCTTTGTTCCTAAGTGAACTATCTGTTTATCTCCGAATTCATTTATTAAGCTTCTTTATGTTTCTTTCCAACAGTCCGCATGTTCTTATTTATGTTTCTATATATCTAGGTGAAGCAAATGGTAGTCGCTACCCTTGCAGAATCTGGCATGAATCTTTCAGATGATGTGATAGAAAGTATAATTGATAAGGTGCTTTCTCTACCCAACTTTAGTATTAGATGTTTATGTATGATGTTCCTAGATATATTGGTTACATGAAGGAGTGCTTGGTATGTTACTGAAGTTGATTAAATATTTTTTCTTTTTTCTTTTGGAACCTTGTTTCAGACCTTTGAGGAAGCCGATACTAAACATGATGGGAGGATCGACAAGGAAGAGTGGAGAAGCCTTGTTTTGCGGCACCCATCCCTTCTTAAAAATATGACGCTTCAATACCTGAAGTAAGATTTCATATATACTTATCATGTTACGAGACCTTGTCCTTACAAATGTGCCCAACTTTATGCCTGCTTAGACCAAGATAAACTTTTCCGGGTAAACAAAGACAAGATAAATCTTGTGGAAAAGATTTCAAAACATCATTCTTTTTTCGTCGAAGTCGCTTAAAACCACAAGTCTCTAAATATCCTTTGGTAGAATGAAGTGATCCTAATCTTTTTATCAGGATATCTGTTTTGATTTTGATTTATCTGTGATGAACAGTCGGCAATTGATCAATGCCGACTAAAAACATTAAAAATGAATAGTTATTTTTTTCTGTACTAAATTTCAGATTTAATTGAACTCGTTGATTATATATAACAGATCAACTGGTTGTGTGCTATAATTTCTGATGATGATGTGTTTTTTGTTTTCTGAGCAGAGACATCACCACAACATTTCCGAGCTTTGTATTTCACTCACAAGTGGACGACACCTGAAATTTGAAAATTTCCAATTTTAAGCTCCAAGGGACATCATTTTTTAATTAACTTGATGTGGTTTTGCATGTTTCTGAAGAGAATGTGGCCCACTTCACTCTTATGTAAAGGGCCAAGAAGAAATTTTTTACATCATTATTTTCGTTGTTTCTTTTGAATATTTTTTGGCTGTGTGTATTTTATTTTATGCTCAACGACTGAAATTGCTTTGAATTGTATGTGGCTTCGGATTTTGGCTTCTTATGATACTGGATTTTATTGGGAGGTGAACATAGAATTGTAGGCTACACCGACGAGTGTGATTTTGCCACGTAATTTATCCTCTTGGCTTTGCTAAGTTATGATTCTTTGATGTTCCTCTCAGCATCTGTCTGCCTGCTTGAGGCCAAACTGTGTCGTATAAATGAAGGAAAATTGGTCGAATGAGGAGTGTGTGTGCGCTTTTTTATGGTGAAACGACCAAACGACAAGAGCAGCAGTCTTTTTCTCCTCTTGGGTGACTAAAAAGATTGATTTTTATTTATTTATAACTAATGGACCCCCTAATGGAATAACAGCTTTGTTCTACGTCGTTATCAAATAATTCATTGAGCATTGAATATTTGTTGTGGGGGTGTGTGGTGTGTTTATGGCTGGATGAGCACTTTGGCAGCTTCTTGTGGCTGGGAAGGGAAAATGACTCGGACTGGGTGTGAACAGAAAACAGTGTCGTTTTGGCTGACACATTTCACACTAAAATTGGAGCCTGAGGCCGTGTGTTACCACTTCACCTTAAGCTCAACCTGTGCCGCAACAGAAAACAGCAAAATCCAAGTCGGGTTCTCATTTTCGTTCTCTAATTTTAACTCTAGGGAATTGCCCTTTATACTTGAAAATGTTGCTAAATTTATACCAATATTTGTCCCCAAAATTTATACTCAACAGGCATAGTAATAACGTGCTAAACAAACCCATAATTTGAAGTGGGTCAAAATTCAAGTCTCAAACCTTTCAATCCCTCTGATTGATTGTATTTATAAAAAAACTCAAACTATTTTAGAAACACACCTAAAATCAACAAAATTAACAATAATTTCACACTCACTAAAAATATTTATACAAATGACAAAATTAAAACTTACTCAAATGACAAAACTAACCTCAATTTAATCTCAAAAATCAACTTTGTTATTTGGAACAATTTTAAGATTAAAACCATCAATGAAAACAAAACAATTTAAAACATAAGAGACGTTCCGCGCAATTTCTAAAACCTCAAGAGGTTTTGTTAAAAAGTTTTGTTAAAAAGCCGAAAACTTCAAGTAAATCTTATAATCGGTTTTGAATCCCATAGATTTTGTTCTAAATAAATCACTGAATTAAATACAAATTTATAAATAAACCCATAGATTTTGTTCTAAATAATATAATTTCACTGAATTAATTGTAACCCAACAATGAACGAAACAATTATGCAAAAATAACTAGATTATATTTTTGAAAAGAAACATAACAAATAATAAGGAACTAGATTCACAATTAAGCATCAAGACCAATAGAAGCAAAACCACAGAAACAGCCGTAGGAGACAATAGTTCCAAATGCATTAACAAATATTAGGTAATTATAATATCCGATAACAAAAACAGCAGTAACCATCCCGAAATATCCAAAATTAACTAAAGAAAGTAAGAAAATATAACATCACTACTACGGAGAAAAAACTACTGCTTGGTGGGGGTTTCAGACACATCACTTAATCAACTTCCTCCATCTTGCTGCCCTCAGCATCAGCATCAGCGTCCTCCAATGGGGGCATCTCAGCATCACCGTCAACAGCATCGTCATCAATGCTCAATCCAAGCTTCAACATTCTGTGGATCCTGTTGCCGAAGGTGTTGGGGTCATCAAGGCTGAACCCAGAGGTGAGGAGAGCAGTCTCGAACAGAAGGAGAACAAGGTCCTTCACTGACTTATCATTCTTGTCTGCATCAGCCCTCTTTCTCAGCTCCTCCATGATGGGGTTCTCTGGGTTGATCTCCATGGTCTTCTTGCTCGACATGTACCCAGCCATGCTGTTATCCCTCAAGGCCTGAGCCTTCATGATTCTTTCCATGTTGGCAGTCCAGCCATACTCGCCTGTCACCAAACAGCAGGGAGAGTCGACCACACGGTCAGACACCACAACCTTCTCCACTCTGTCACCCAAAACATCCTTCACAACCTTGCAGAGTCCCTCAAACTTCTCCTTCAACTCTTCCTTCTTCTTTGCCTCGTCTTCACTCTCATCAAGCTTGAGACCTTCCTTGGTGGCTGAGACAAGCTTCTTGCCCTCAAACTCCTTGAGCTGACCAACAGCGTACTCATCAATAGCATCAACCATGAAGAGGACCTCATATCCCTTCTTCTTCAGCTTCTCAAGGAATGGAGAGTTCTCAACAGCCTTCTTGCTCTCACCGGTGATGTAGTAAATATCGTTCTGGCCCTCCTTCATCCTTGTCACATAGTCCTTGAGACTGGTCATCTCTTCACCGCTCTTGGTGGAGTGATATCTGAGCAACTCAGCAAGCTTTGTCTTGTTCTGGGAGTCCTCATGGATTCCAAGCTTGAGGTTCTTGGAGAATGACTCATAGAACTTGTTGTAGTCTTCCTTGTTCTCAGCAATCTCTTGGAACATCTCAATGCACTTCTTCACCAAGTTTTTGCGGATGACCTTCAAAATCTTGTTTTGCTGCAACATCTCTCTTGAAATGTTAAGAGGGAGATCCTCAGAGTCCACAATACCCTTAACAAAGCCAAGGTACTCAGGGATCAGCTCCTCACAGTTGTCCATGATGAAGACACGGCGGACATAAAGCTTGATGTTGTTGGGCTTCTTCCTTGTGTCAAAGAGATCAAATGGAGCCCTCTTGGGAACAAAAGGATGGCCTTGAACTCAAGCTGACCCTCAACTGAAAAGTGCTTCACAGAAAGGTGCTCCTCCCAGTCATTGGTAAGACTCTTGTAGAAAGCTGAATACTCTTCCTTAGTGATCTCCTCTGGCTTCCTCATCCAGATAGGTTTTTGCTTGTTCACCAAAGACCACTCATGTGACACTTCCTGGATCTTCTTCTTTTTCTTCTCCTCTTTTTCTTTCTCTTCATCAACTTCCTCAACCTTTCCTTCCTCTTCCTTCTTTTCTTCCTCATCTTCGTCATCAGAAATCTCCTTCTCAGTGGTCTTCTCAATCCAGAGTGAGATTGGGTAGCTGATGAACTCAGAGTGCTTCTTAACCAAATCCTTGAGACGGCGCTCTTCAAGGTACTCAAGCTGGTCCTCCTTGAGGTGAAGAGTAATCTTTGTACCCCTGCCGAGAACCTCACCAGAGTTGTCTCTGGTGACTGTGAATGAGCCTCCAGCTTGAGACTCCCACACATATTGCTCGTCATCATTGTGCTTGGTGGTAACAATGACCTTGTCTGCAACAAGATAAGCAGAGTAGAACCCAACACCAAACTGACCGATCATGCTAACATCAGCACCAGCGGCCAAAGCTTCCATAAATTCCTTGGTGCCAGACCTTGCAATGGTACCGAGGTTGTTCACCAAATCTGACAAAACAAAATAAGAACAAAACCATTAAGGACAATACAATCATTGGAATAACACAGATAACAAATTGTCTAATACAAATCAACTTACCAGCTTTGGTCATCCCAATACCACTGTCAATAATAGTCAAGGTATTGTTGGTTTTGTCAGGGATGATGTGGATGAAGAGCTCTGGCTGACCATCGAGCTTGCTCTTGTCAGTCAAACTCTCAAATCTAATCTTGTCAAGAGCCTACAAACAGAGCATTACACAATGCGTAAACGTTAAAAATATATATGGGACAATTTATTAAAACTAAGCTAAAGGAAATTCAATTCGCTACATAGTTTTTCAACATCAATTCACCAGGAGCCAGGAACACTAAAGACAATTTAGATAGCAATTTCAAAATCATGCGTGCAACATAAATATTTTAAAAACCTTATTATATTCAACTTACAAACGTTTAACACATACTAAAAGAGAATAAAAAAGGCAAACAGGGATAGCAAACTTCTGATAGTATAAGAAACTCAAATACTCAATTGACATTCAATATCACTATCATTATCATTAAAAATGAAACAAATACCCAAAGAACTAATCAAAACCCTAATGTGAAATCAAAACCAAGAAATCCATAAGCAGATAAGCCGCAGTGTTTCTAAGCCATAACAGAACAACTAAATCAAAACCCCCTAATCCTGTTCTCAAACTTTTAACTAAAAAAGTAACGACTAAAGAAGAAATAAATTAGTTTCATCCCATATTGAAACGAGCATAAACCACAGCATAAAAATTAACATGTTCAGATCTCTAACCTAAGCCATACAAACTAAATCCTTGAATTTAAAACGTTCACAAGCAAAACACAAAGATTCATACAATAAACACTAGAAAATACTGAAATGATAAATCAGGATAAGAATAAAAGGTGAAAATACGTACATCGGAGGCATTACTGATGAGCTCACGGAGAAAGATCTCCTTGTTGCTGTAGAAGGTGTTGATGATCAAACTCAGAAGCTGGTTGATCTCGGCCTGGAAGGCAAACGTCTCAGTCTCCGCCATTGATGTTGTATATTAGGGGTTAAAGGAGATCTAGGGTTTTGGAGAAGCGGAGAGGTCGAAGACGACGTAAAATTGAAGACAGAGGAGGTAGTGAATATTTGCGCTATGAAGAGTGAAGGAAGCGAGCATTATATAGGAGACTTGACTAGGGTTTCTAGATCCTTCTATCGCTAATTAATTGGATCTGATTTTTTCATATGTTTTTTCGGAGTTTGGTTTCGCGTACGCGTTGGGGAATTCCTTTTCTGTTAGACCCGGGCTGTTGTGCTGCCAAGTGGATAGTCTAGATTGTTCGCAAGAGGGGTCTTTGGGCTTATAAGAGAGAAAAGGAGGGCCCAATAAGAGAATCCAAACACAAAAGGGGAAAGTTCCTCTGTTTTGATCCTAAACTTGCCAAGAAGTTTGGCGAAGACCTAACTTTTGAGGTCTTCACGTTTGAATGATTCTTCTGCTTCCTCTTTTTTTCTTGTTTTCTAAGAAAAGAATCTAGTAATTTCCAAGTATGGATAAAAAAGGGGGTTTCGAGTTATTTATCAGTAACTATAATTTTCATAAAAAATTATAAATGCATCATTCATCTAATAGTTGCATGTATATAAAACTAAATTCATTCCCTTCATGCTACTTCAATCTTGTAGGTTATAAAATTGTGTATACTTAACCCAAAAGCTTTTGGCATATATTTGTGCTTTGCATATTGTAACCAGAACACTTTTATTTTTACCATTCATAGTTTTCATGACTCTTGATTTTATAAAATTGTAGTTTGATTTGGCCTGGATGATTGATCAAACCAAATTGATTTTATACAAAATTTGGCAGATTAGTTATCCTTTCAATTTGATTCGTAATAAAAACTTTAGCTTCTCGAAATTATATGTCATTTTTCATTATGTTATTTGAACTTTCTTAATTGTGAGTTCCCTTAAACTTTCAATACATGCTAATGTTCCACTGCTATTAGTTATTTTAATATTTCGTCAATTCAAAGTTGAGACTTGCTTGACCTATCTTTATCGTGATGGAAATGAATGATAATTGTGACATAATTGACAGTTAGAACACACTAATATGAACTAAAAGTTTAGGAGAGCTCAAAATCAAATTGAAAGTTTGAAGGGCAAATTGAACAAGATTGAAAATTCGGAAGCATTGGTAAATATTTTCTCCAAAATAAATAATTTTTATTACTATCGGTTGACTCCAAGTCTTTCTTCTCATATTGGTCAAGGTGGCCGACTTCTTTATGTCCGTCCAAAACAACGGTCCATAGACCGCTCCCTGGACATTGGAACATATTAGCAAAATTCTCCATGTTTTCTCTCAAGCTTCCACCTTTCCCTGTTTATCCGTTATCTCCCAATTCTTGAACTCTCCCATTTGGCAAATGGAAGCTCTCTCATTTCAAAGCTTACTTCAACTCCCATCTACTATCAGAACTCCAAGGTAAAACTCTCTTCTCAAATCAGGAATTCATTCAATAATGGCAATCAAACTGAATATATTGACCACCCAGAAAATATTTACTATGGCAATGCATAAAGATGGGCTTGAAAGCATGGTCTTGGTGATCTTAGATGCTCCTTAGAAAAACCAAACTTGTGTTCTTTACTACTTTTACTGAACCCCAATATTGTAAATTGCTTTTCACTGTCCTGATTGGGGTTAAATTGGCATCTTGCAATTTGAACTGATCAAAATTTATGTCATCTGTCATTTGATTATGCTTTGTCATATATTCATATTTTGGTTTCAGTTTTTTTAGTGTCTGTTGATTATGTTATTGTGCATAAACCAGTTATGTTGAGCAACCTAAGAACACTGTGGCTAAGAACTTGGATGAAAGACTTCACTCACCGACAGCCAAAAGATTACAAAGAAGGCTGCTTTTGCAGTTTATGGGATTCTGTCCAATCCTTTCACATCCTGTTTTTGCTGCACCAATGCCAGAGATGAAGGAACCTCAAGTCATTCGGTAAAATTTTGTATGTGGTTCTTTGTTTATTTCCATTTCTGTTGCCATTTTTTACTTGAAATTTAAGCTCAAATTTGGAGCCAGCTTCTTATTCTAAGAAAAAAAAGAAAGTGTGAGTCTCATATGCAATGTTGTTTCGAATTTGAAGCGTCCAGGACCTTAAAGCTTCCCAGCGGTGTGAGGATTCAAGGTACATAATCTACAGAATTCTAAAGATTCCATATGATAATTGCTCAAGAATGATTTTGGGGTATTTGATATGTTATTCATTGATGTGGTCCGACATTTTAGACATTAAGAATTAATTTACATGAATAAGATGTTCAATGATTATTCAGTATTGCCCATTGGCATTATCTTTTTCCATATTCTACAAAATGAATATCTGTGCCTGGTCTGTGACTTGAATTTCTTTTGCTCCATACATGATCCTTTCATACTGAATAACCATTTAAGATATGAGATGTGGTCTTTCCATGAGTTATTTTATGTCATTTATGCTATAAATGTTGAAATTGTGTATGGAACTCAGTGACTTACCCATTAGATAAAATGTCATACTTTAACCAAGGAAAAAGGTTTGTTCGTTCCGGGGTTAACATTAATCCCATGTTTCCTTTTTGAATGACCATTTAAGACATGAGAGTGCTGTTTTTATTGTATGACATCTGAGCTCTCAATGTTGAAAATTTGTACATGGAATTGAGTCACATTCCCATTGGATAAATTTCATACTTCAACTAAGTAGAAAGGGATCTTGCATGCGTATAATCAGTTTTGTTCTTTTAGGTTAATGTTAATTCAAAGTTTCCTTTTTGTAGAGATTGTTGAAGGGCAAGGCTCAGCAGCCAACGAAGGAGATTTGGTTGAAATTAACTATGTATGCAGGCGCACAAATGGATATTTTGTTCATAGGTAGACTCTGTACATTCTGTTGAATTTATGATCAATGCCATTTGTATAAATTCCCTGCTTCCGGTACTCCTGTTTTGTTTTTATACTAGTATATCATACCTCAGTCTTCAACTTGTCTGAATGGAATATGTTTTGGTGTAGCACTGTAGATCAATTCAGTGGAGAAAGCACACCTGTGATACTTCCTTTGGATGAAAAACAGGTTAATTCTTGTTTCAATGGCACACTGTGGAGTCTTTAAGCCTTTCTTTCGTTGATCATGCCATTAACGTGTTACATAATTGCTCCTACAGATTATAGCAGGCTTGAAGGAGGTTCTAGTTGGCATGAGGATTGGCGGTATGTTCTAATATAAAGCTGCAATTTTTAACAACTGGAGGATCTACTTATGTCATATGCTGGGTTTTAACTCTTTTTAAAGTAAGATGATGGTAAAAAAGAAGAACACAAAGTACAGTTTTTGAATGACCTCCACCTGATTATCATCCTTGGCTCCCTGCGTATGTGGCTTGATTTCTTCCTTCCCCATTCTTCTGTACTTCAAAATTTCTTGAAATTCCATCCCTAATGTTTCTTATGTTGATGATCTGAGTTAGAAGGATTGGAAATATAAATAAGCTAGAAAATATTGTATCCTCTTTATGTCTTGAAAATTGGTATGATGTATAAGACTAATGTTATTAACCTAGAGATCATCTGTTTTCAGTTTTGCTATCACTTGTATAGACTTATAAAAAGCACTCACATTTTGAACATGCTTACTTTTCAGGAAAGAGAAGAGCATTGATACCTCCTTATGTGGGTTACATAAATGAAAACTTAAAACCAATTCCTGAAGAGGTAAAACCTAACAATCATGATTCATTTCCTGAACTTTGTTGTTAAATGGGTTCTTTTTGCCCACAGAACTAAAATAATATACACTTGTGTGTGTTGTGTTGGTTGCAGTTTGGCCCTAGACGCAGCCTTTTGTCTCATGTAAACGAGCCTTTGATATTTGAGGTGCAGCTCTTGAAAGTGCTATGAGTTTATCTTTATTACATGTATTCGACACACTTGTACCAACATTCTTTGTTCTAAGGTTTTGCACCTGAATGATTCATAACTACTGGGACCTTTGATCCCAAGATTACCTTGAATATACATTATTTTTCATGACCTTGACAGATTCTTGCAGAAGTTGCATAAAAACTGCAGTCTTTAATATTTACAATGCATTGCAAGTGGATCGGCATAAAAATTCCCAAGTTCAAACTATTTTAAAGAAATACTTGAAAAATGACATTTTGAGATCCTACTAGATGTTTGCCTTCATCTGCGGCTCAATGAGACTCACATATATCAACATGCATCGAGTGTTTATGTTAGCTGTCGATACATATAGAATTCATAATGAGACTTACATATATCTACAACATGCATCGAGCGTGAAAGCAACCTTAACAGAAGGGTACAATAAGAAACTTGTATGAGTTACAATACACCATTTCTGGGGCCATGACAGCTGATTGCTTGGGTAAACTCAGAATTCAATCTTCATCTTGGAGTTTCCCTCCTTGAGTAATCTCCTCTCTCTCTCTCTCTCTCTCTATTATTCATGTGGTTTTTAGATGACTTTCTCTTAGAACTATGCATGGTTAAAGAGTTCAACTTAAAGGGCCAAATGACTTACTTAGCATTACAATATTCAATAGAAACTATGGAGGGAGAGGTTTTGAGTTGAAATCTCATACTTGTGTTGATAAAAGAAAGATAGTTAAATTCTGTTAGCTCATGTTTTATTTTAAGAGTAATGCTATCTAGACACACAAAATTGACTGCATTAGCTGACCACCTTATGTGGCAGCTGATGTGGTCATACCATGTCAATTAATGAAATTGTCATGTGGATTTTATTTTTATTTCTTTCTTTTTAGATAATTATTAAAAACAAAAAACAAAAATCCCTAGCATCCCTGGACTCTTCCTCTCTAGCATTCCCTTCTTCATCTTAACGAGTGCAGAACTAATAGCATCCACAATGATGCTCTCTATTTCTTAGCTAAAATTTAGCTAAGAATATAATAAAGCTATTTTAGGAGCTCTCTAAAAAATTTCAACTCCAACCATACTCCATAATTTGGAGAGTCATAAATGCTATAACTCTTTTTTGATTGGTTCATCTCTATTAAAAAATAAAATAAAAAATAATTAGCATTAAGTAAAAGTTTGAAATATTTATTAAATAAAGCAGCATTAAATTATAGGGAGCCACTGAGAGTCATTTCTCTCTCTCAAATTTAGGAGCTCCTAGAGACTCCCTATTTTAGGAGGTGGATATGAAGTGTGGTTGTAGTTGCAGTTTTACGATTTATCCCTAAAATTTGTCTAAGAAGATGGTTTAGGGAGCCCATTGTGGATGCTCTAATGTTCTGGGAGATGGCATGGGTGTCACAGACCTTGGGGATCTGGAAGTTCTCTATGTCCCACTACACCGACATCTCCGCCTTACCCATCAACGCTGCTGTCGTTGCCATCTCCGCCATGCTACTTCCGCTCACATCCCCATGCGTTGGTGCTCTCCAAATACTATAGATCTAATGGTCGTTGCTCACTTATGATTGAAGATGATGATTACTGATTCTTGAAAAACCCTCAAAACACCAAAATTCAAAATCAAAATCAAAATCCTCTGGTTTTGATTGGGTTCCTCTCTTCTTGTAATTTTGTTGTTTTTTTTGAATTTGATCTCTTCTCTAGTATATCTATATCTCTTCTCTGGTTTTGAAGGGATAGCTTAATTTGATGAGGAAGAAGGGAGTGCTGGGTATATCTATATCTCTTCTCTGGTTTTGATAAGGATAGGTAAATTTGATGGTGGAAGAAGGGTGTGCTGGAGACGAAAAAAGTCCAACTTTTTGTTTTTCATTTTTTTTAAATTTCACTTTTATTTTTTAAAATAATAATAAATAAATAAATAAATAAAATAAAATAAAATAAAATCTATATAATAATATTCATTAATTGACATGACATTACCTGCATCAGCTGCCACATAAAGTGATCAGCTAAGGTGGTCAATTTTGTGTGTCTAAATTTAAAGGCAAGTTGATGGTGAGTTTAAATAAGGACAAAGCATACAAAATCCTATCTTTGATTCAAGGTTCAAGCCTTGAAATTGAATGATCACATTAAACATGCAAATCCAAATTACTCTTTCCCTCTGTTTTTTTATTATTTTTATTTTTTATAATTGCCTCTACCTATTTTTATTTTATTTTATTTTATTTATAAATAGGAATTAGGAACCCCAGAAAGGAGAGAGAGAGAGGGGAAAAAAAAAGGCCCAAGAGCCATCCCATCTCAGAGAAATTTAAATAAAAACAGAGAAAATACAAAATATTAAAAACAAAACAAAACCACCACCAGCAGCCAAGCCTTGCTTACTTCATAAGCCTCTACGGCCACAGTTATTCCGAAACAGAGAGACTCACAGACCAACCGCGTCGGCATCTATGTCAACCTAAAAGACGTTTCGACAAAGAATCTCACAATCAAAAGCAAAAAAAACAGAAACGTGTTTTTTCTTTTATTTTCAAAATTTTAAATTCTCAGAAAGCTTAAAGCCAGCGACTGTTTGGTGAAGCAAGGAAACAATGCAAAAGATGGCACAGGAATGGTTTTCGCAGAGCGGTAGCGGCGCTGACGACTCGCAGAATACCTCGTCTTCCTTGTTAGCCGATTGGAACTCCTATGCCGCTTCACAATCTACAGATGAGAGCTCCTCCTTGGGCCTGGGCTTCGATCTCGAATCTGCGGTCCGTTCTGCTAACGATACCGTTTCAGGGACTTTCAGCGTGTATGTTCATATCTGATCTTAGTCTCCTGCCAAATTAACTCAGCATTTTACTTACGGTATACTTATTTATTGGCGAATTTGGTAATGGGTTTTTGATTTTGTGTATTTTTAAGTAAATCTGATCATTGGGTTTTGATATTGTGCATATTTAGTTGAACTTGATTATGGATTTTGATCCCTGCCTATATATAAGTGAATTTGATATTAGGATTAGTGATGGTTGTGCATATTTAGGTGAATTTGATAGTGAGTTTTTGAAATTGTGGTATAACCAGGTGAATCTGATATTGGGTTTTTGTATGTGCATATTTAGGTGAATTTGATAGTGAGTTTTTGAAATTGTTGTATAACTAGGTGAATCTGATATTGGGTTTTTGTATGTGTATATATTAAGTTGAATCTGATATGGAGATTTTGGTTTTAAGGGGTTTAGGAACTGGTGGATTTGTAGAATAAGCTGTTTCGTTTGACCCATTTTGTAAAATTTGTGACAGGGATTATGTATGCTACGGATTTTGATGATGGACGTTTTGATTTTTGTGCTTGAATCTGTGATTAGTATTAGATTGAATACATCATAATGCTTATGCTGCTTCATTGGCTATTTAGGGTCTATGCATTTGTTTCTGATTGTATGATTGGACTTTAGTGAATTGAAGAATTGACTTATACAATGAAGGTTCATATTGTGTCTGCTATAAGTTATAGGAGTTGTGGAGGGTCCTGGCCGACGTATATAAACAATGAGAAAATTTGCTGAAAGTGGAGCGAATTCAAGTTAGTTGAATTTATAAACTGAATATGTGTACAGCCGCTTTAAAGGATTAGAAGGAAACCTACGCTTTTATCTCTTAATTGTCATTCTTCCGAAATCAAAACTAAGCAAGACTCAAAACCAACAATTATTTCAATAATTATGTTGTTTGTGGATGATGGGCAGAAAGGTTATCCTGACAATAGGGCTTATAAACAAGAATCAGGAGTTAGGGAAAAAAAAGGGTGGGGTGGTGGACTGTAATTTGCTTAATCACCTGTATTCTGTTGTTCTACCCCTACCTTAGTGTTGTATAATTTCCCTACCCCTATTGAAAGAACAAGTTTGAGATGAAAGTAAATGTTTAGATGAAAGTAAATGTTTATTCATTTTCTGGGTTTTATCTCATAATTGATGGAGTCTTTGTGTGATTTTATTGATACTTGTTTAGGGTTTCCAAAGGAGTGAGAGATCTACCTGGGAACCTCCAATCTGCCACTAGTACTGTCCCTTCAGGAAAAGCTCTCATGTATTTTGGCTTGTTTCTAGCAACTGGGGTGTTCTTTGTTTTTCTCGCATTTACCATGTTCCTTCCTGTCATGGTGTTGATGCCTCAGAAGTTTGCTATCTGCTTTACACTTGGGTGTGCCTTTATTATTGCATCATTCTTTGCACTCAAAGGCCCAAAGAATCAGCTTGCTCACATGTCTTCAAGAGAGGTAACTTTATCATACATGTACCTATTCTGTTTGTGTAACCTGTCCCAAGCATCGCACGTCTAATGATATACTTATTGTTTTCTTTTCCACAATTTATGCAGAGACTTCCGTTTACACTTGGATTTTTAGGCAGTATGGTGGGCACCATATATGTATCCATGGTGCTTCACAGCTACATTCTCTCTGTGCTCTTCTCTGTGATACAGGTATCAAATTCTTTTCCATCCTTCTGACTATTTGAATTTTTTTTCTCCTGGTTGATGATCCCTGCTTTTTAATCTGTTTTGATATCTCTAATTGTTATATTAATCAGGAAATTTTAAAAAATATATATGTTAATAAAGATAGTTAATTATCCTATGTGACACTGAAACGCATGTCCAAATGAAACTATCAGGTTCTGGCACTTGCATACTATGCTGTTTCATACTTTCCCGGTGGATCTGCGGGTTTGAAGTTCCTATCTTCTGCTCTTACGTCTTCAGTCATGAGATGTTTTGGGAGGTGACATTGACCTCTTCTATTTTTATGTTTGTTGCCTTGTATATTTCTTACGATTTTTTGTCAGTCTAGTTGAAGTTTGGGATGATCTGAGACACATTTCCGAGTTGAAGCTATCATGTTAAAATTTTAAGAGTTTATTTCTTGTTTCTTTTCACCCTGAAGATGCATGTGGAAAGTTGAAAGTGCACCTTTATTTGCCAAGATTTATTTGGTTGTGATAAACATCGATTTTAGATCAATTGGAGAGAAAACTGGCAAGATTTGTAGTTTTTGAATTGCTATCTATTTTCCCTTTGAAGATGAGGGGACATAAAATGCTGGTGAGTGGTAACAAGAATACAAGTGAAAACCAAAATGATGTCATGTGTGATTAAGCCTTCGGGGAGGATTGTGTTGTATGCTGAATTCTGAGATTCTATTTGGGAAAACAGAGCTAATGCTTGAAGATGCAAGCCCTCTGAGATCCACCTTTGCATCATTTGTTGAGAGGCTCCCTCGTTTTAAAGCTAACATAGACAACGGGAATACACCATTGTCTTGGGTTTCTGGATTTTTTTACCTGGGCCCAAACTTAGATAATTTATTCCTCTTGTTTTAACCCACTTATTTGGCAATTGGGCTCGTCCATTCAGCCATTCATGGTAATAGAGACATAATGGCTTAATCACATAAAACTCCATAAATTCTTTGGTTAATTTCAAATAGGTACATAATCTTTGAAGACTCTACAAACTCATACACAATTATTTTATTTTATTTTTCTAAAACCTTTCAAATAAGTACATCTGTCACTTAGAGCGTTAGTTTATAGGGTCTCATTTAAGTAATTCTATGTACTAATCAGATTGCTCACCGCATCTTTTACATATCGCTGACTAGGAAAGTAAGTTCCGTGTGGACACTTGTGCGAGAGATATGATTAGTAAATATAGTGCAATTAGTTTATCAAAAAATTGTTTTATCATCTTCTAAAAAATACAAAAGCACAAAGCGTTCCAATGCTTAGTCTACAAATTTTGACTATTGAAAGTTGGTTTAGAATGGCTACAAGTTGCGCTTTAGGTAAAGGAACAAGTTTAATAAGCAATACTATCAGTCCCAAGATCATCCTCTACCTCACACCCATTATCACTCTTAATCTTTATTAGTGGTGAGGCTAGTGACAACGATATAAAATGTTTAAAAATAGGGTGCAAACACCAAAACCCAGGAGTCATGGAAAGATGAGGACAGCAAGATTATTACTCGGCGACAAGGATTTGACCTTTGATATGGAGCTTATGCAAGAGAATGCATTGTATATGTTAAAGCCTTTGTTTTTGTAATGAAAAAATTATTGAGAAACGAGAAGGAAGAAAGAAGGGCCATCTTCTTCTCCACTAACACTAAGCAAAACAAAGCAAAAAACAAAGAGGCAAAGTGATGGGTTTTAAAGATCAAATGGCATCATGAGATTAAATTAAGCAAAACCCAAAAAGGCTAAGCCAAGTTAGTGTTCAAATGGTGAATCTTAATTAAGCATTTCAATCTTTCTTGGGCAGCCAATCTGACTAGGTTAAAGGAAATAAATGTGAAGACAATAATAATATTTGGTCTATCAATAAGCCAGTCACTGATTGCTAAAGCATTATTATCATATCAGAGATTGGATGGTGGATTAGATCTTAATTAAAAGTGACCTAAAAGATGCTTTGGTGCTTCATGCAGTCAACTTCTATCAGTGTTCAAATGCAAATTGCTACCCCAATCATGCATTCCAATTGACTTGACTGTTGAAAGCTACAAAGGATGTGTGGGCCTTTTAGGATAAATAATAATTCAGATTTATACCATTTTAATTGCCAAAATAGACATGGGTTTGGTACATGATAAGAGTCTCCTTCTGCAGACATTGGGTAAGAAGAAAACTATTTTTGGCTGAACTACCATGCGATTTATGGTTCATGGAGTTGGAAGTTTGTTTTGAACCAAAAAAGTTTCTGTATGCGTGTGGTAACTAGTCACTTACAATAGACATCATGTATTGGAATTGATGAGTAATTTTTCAGTGTGATTTTAACATATACATGTAGCGTTATCAATTCATTCATGTTATAATCTGTATATATTTATTAATGCTACATTTTAAAGTATAAATTCGTCGTCCCTCACTTTTTATGATTTGAGTAAATTGGTCAATGATATTATTGAGAGGCAGATTTATGTTTTGCAATATGTCAATAGCCAAGTGTTCTAACAAGAGTCATCGTAATCGAGTCTATAGTAACACAAGTCAGTGTGTCGTGATCAAATACAAGATTTTCTTGCAATTGAAAAGTAAAAATTGAAATTTAATGGACAATAACATTAGTTTTCAGTTTAATGATTAGACTAACTAAGCCAACGATAATATGGTATAACAATATTTTTCTTGTTTTAGACGGCCGTAGACTGTATATAATAGATTTTGCTAGGCATGACAAATCTTGTTGGATCGATAATAGACCTTATTGTTATTTTGAGATTAAAAAAAGTTTAGACTGAGAACCATATGATCATGATATAACAATTTATATAAATATTTTTCTAGACCGTATAGAATTGGTAGATGGGATCACCTATACTATAACTATAGTCTATAGGCATGACAAATCTTGTTGGATTGATATGATGGACTTTTTTGTTATGTTTGGATTGAAAAAGGTTAGGGTTCTATCCAATTGGCCAACTCCATAGCACGTGTGCCAAGAGCCAATGACAAAAAGTCTCTCTATGATTGGTACTACTATGGTAGACCATTCTAGGGTCCACTTATACAATTCCGAAGAAACTCTCTCACACTTATATTCACTATCAGCAATGCAGCATAGGATGGGATGGGAAGCCATTTTATATGTTCAAATTTTCATTTTCATTTTCATTTATATTAGCGATATTGGAAGAGGGACGAACCGAACACTGAATCTCCGACTTGAAAATAAGTGCTATTAACCAATTGAGCTACAAACCTAGCATTGAAGTTCAATATTTGCTTACCCACCACCCTTCTTCCACTCTCTCTCAAACACACATGTGCAACTCTCATGCCAAAACCAGAACTGACAAGATAAATTAATAAAATGCACCAAGGGAGGTTGTAACATGGCACTAACAAACCAGAAAAGCATGATGTTCATAAACTAAGACCACAACAAACATAAATATATTATAATTTCTACTCTTTTGCATCATGCAGCAGCAGCCAGTAGAAGAACTATATTCCCAGTGCCATGAGCAAAGCCAGTAGGGAGGGTCAAAGATCGATCTCAGATTCCTACAACTATTGGTTGTGAATATATCATATACGGGATGGGATCTGAAATCTAAAAGAGATTGTGATTCAGATCCAAACCACTTTCCTCATATTTTCATAACCTAGCTATAGTGTGGTGTAATAATTGACATGAACAACATGCAAATTATCAATAATTTTGTACAAGGAAAAAAAGGACAAAATATGACTATACGAATTACTGCTAAGTGAAAAAAGTGACATCACATCCATTCGTGCATACCAAATAATCTTTATAGATTTTGCTTCTAGGACAGAAAGCCTTTATCAGCTGCCTTTTCACAAAAGAAAATTATTATTATTAAAAGAAGAAGAAGAAGAAGAAGAAGAAGAAGTGGGGTTGGAAAGGGACCATTTCAGTTAATGTTTTTCTTGCCTATATCTATATATAACATTATAGATGATGTCCTTCTCCCTTCTTTTGATGTTACTTGTTGGTGCACCTTTATATTTCTAGAGATCTTTCTCCTTTTACACTTTTTATTATCAAATGTTATTCTTTCATATATAAATTTTTTATAAAAAAATTGGTAAAACTTAATATTCATCTATGAAAGAATGAAGGAACCAACCACAATGTGAGATGTGGTTGGCAAACTGCCACCTTTAGATGGTGAGCTACCTGGTGCCTCAATGGCGAAGTTCGAAATCCGTTAGAAACACTTTGTGCTAAGGGCAAGCCGAACCCCGAGCATGAATTAATTCCACCCTTTGAGTGTGGGAACATCTTGTGGTATTTACCAAAAGAAAGAATGAAAGAAACACAAGGGGAGAAGATTGAAAGTTTCCCATGAGTATCTTCCTACAAATGAACCTCATGGGCTCCATATATTTATTAGAGAAGATTTAGTTATGAAATGTAGGGTGTAGAATAACCAAGAGAAAGTGAAAGATAATTTACAGTTGAAATTTGGTAAGGATCTTTTAATCAAATCAAAGGTATTGTTCAAAACCCTGAGTGGTCTTTATCAGTAAATATTTTTATGGACCATGCATGGTGATGGTGATGGTGTTTGTTTAACTGCATTTTTCAACTGTGCTCAATTTCTGTCAAAAAAAAGAAGTCATAATCATCTTGGAGTTAGTCTTAATGAAAGCAGAGAGACTACCACCACCAGACATTAATCCCAAGTCCCAACAAACAAACATGCAAAAGCCAATAATTTTATTAAACTCCAAAGGAGCCCGTGACATGATAATGCTAATTGCAAGGTTGGCAAGAGGGCCTAAACCCATCTGCAATATTTTAAACAAAGCTGTCTTTGTTTTGTTTTGTTTTGTGGAGGTAATTTTGTTTTGATTTGTGACTAATTATAATACTAATTAACAACTCTTAGTTGGTGTGACTTTGTTCCTTCCAAATGAGGCCACCATTCCTTTCTTCCTTTTCTTTTAATCCTTCACAGCAAAGACCGCCCGACAGCATAAGTTTAATTAATTTAAACATTTTTACATTTTTATTTTCACATATTCCTCACTTCACTTCCATGTGCACTTCACTTCTCCAGCAGATTCTACAAGTTTTATTTTATTGTAAAAAAATTACTATACATCCCCATGCTGCCTGTATAGATACTACAGAATAATAATAACCACTCCAGATCCCTCAAATTCATATAAATTTGCATTAAATAAATAAAAATATCCATTTTATTTCACCTTATTCTTAAAATTGTTCAATATTCAGATCACATTCTTGATTTTTTTAATTTTTATTTTACTGCTGCTGCATATGTGATGAAGTTATTAATTGAACAGAATGTGTTTTCCTCAATTGCACAGGCACATGGTACTAGCTAGAAGCACCACAGACTTTGCTGCAGTGCTGCAGCAGCAGCTATCAAAGATATGGCTGGCTCAGCAAATGTTACTGGCCACAAAAATTTATGGACCACAATTTGGGGCCTCCTGCCCTGCCTTATTTAAGAAGATGCTGCCCTCTTGATTAACAGTTCCAGAGCTAAATCCATTGAATAAGTTGTTGCTGTTTCTGGTTGGTTTTGGTAACTAAGCTATCACTGTCTGAGAGCTAATCCATTAAACTGAGCTTGATAAGGGATGATGAGGCTGATTTTACTCTTCAGTTTATCATTCAAATCCCACTATAAAAACATGTCAGTGTTTCTTCTCCAACCATTATAATTGGATAGAAGGGATGAAAACATATGCCTAAAAAGAGGAAACAAGATAGTTTAACTGTCAAAATGAGCAATAAAAAAGGGAAAGGAAAGGTTCTTTCATGACATTCAGCAGAGCATTAATGTAACTTCCGAATGTTTTACACACCTGGTTAAAAAGAAGAGAAAAAAAAAATGATTCACTAACTTGTTTACACAAAATAACAAAGAGAGCAAAAACCAAAAACTTTCTGCCAATTAATTGACTCAGAATGAACAAAGAGTCCATTTGAAAAAATAAACCCACTTAGATAAATAAAACCAAAACCCATCTGCATCACCATCTCTAAATTAACAACAATACCCAATTACAATATTATTAATTAATAGAATAAAGAAGTTGCTCTTGGATCCAGATCTTCTGCTTTTCTTCTATAAACAAAACATGGGGTTCCTCCCTCTACAATCCCAAAACAGATCACCTGCTCTCTTCTCTCAGCAATGCCTGCTACTCTAAGGAATCTCTTGCTTTCTCCCAATATCTTCTCCATCACCTTACTTCTTTCAATAAACTCTCTTTTCTTTTCTTGTTACTCAATTGATGAACAAGGCCAAGCTCTTCTAGCATGGAAGAACAGCTTAAACGGTTCCACAGATGCATTGAAATCATGGAATCCTTTAGACACAAGTCCATGCAACTGGTTCGGGGTCCGCTGCAGCTCCAATGGAGAAGTGGTCGAGATAACCTTGAAAGAACTAGATTTTCAAGGTCCATTGCCTTCAAATTTTCAGTCTCTCAAGTCCTTGAAGACCCTTATCCTCTCTTCCTCGAATCTCACTGGCACAATTCCCAAAGAGTTTGGACAGTATCGTGAGCTCAGTTTCGTTGATGTCAGTGGCAATTCTCTCTCTGGTGAAATCCCAGAAGAATTATGCAGGCTAAACAAACTGCAAACTTTATCTCTCAATACAAATTTTCTCGAAGGGAAAATCCCTTCAGGCATTGGAAATCTCTCAAGTCTTGTGTATCTGACTCTCTATGACAACCAACTCAGTGGTGAAATTCCAAAGAGTATTGGATCACTAACAAAGCTAGAAATTTTCAGAGCAGGAGGGAACAAAAATCTTAATGGTGAGCTGCCTTGGGAGATTGGAAACTGCACCAACTTGGTCATGTTAGGCCTTGCTGAAACCAGCATTACCGGAAGTCTTCCCTCATCAATTGGAATGCTTAAAAGAATCCAAACCATTGTCTTATATACATCTCTGTTGTCTGGTCCAATCCCTGAAGAAATTGGAAACTGCAGCGAGTTGCAGAACTTGTACTTGTACCAGAATTCCATCACTGGTCCAATCCCAAGGAGAATTGGGGAGCTCAGCAAGCTTCAGAGTCTACTGCTGTGGCAGAACAGCTTAGTGGGATCAATTCCAGATGAGCTTCGAAGCTGCAGGGAGCTCACAGTCATGGACTTATCAGAAAATCTTCTGAGAGGCAAGATACCTAAAAGTTTTGGTGAGCTTTCCAAGCTTCAAGAGCTTCAGCTGAGTGTCAATCAGTTATCAGGTACTATACCTTCTGAAATTTCAAATTGCTTGGATCTGACTCATTTGGAAGTGGACAACAACGACATTTCGGGGGAGATTCCTGTTCTCATTGGCAACCTTAAGAGCTTAACTCTATTTTTTGCCTGGCAAAATAGGCTTACGGGCAATATTCCTGAGAGTCTCTCAGACTGTCAAGAGCTTCAGGCTGTTGATCTTTCTTACAACAATTTATTTGGTTCAATACCAAGAAATATTTTTGGATTGAGAAATCTCACCAAGCTGCTGCTACTTTCCAATGATTTATCTGGTTTTATACCGCCGGATATAGGAAACTGCACAAGCCTGTACAGGTTAAGGTTAAATCACAACAGGCTGGCAGGTACTGTTCCATCGGAGATTGGCAACTTGAAGAGCTTGAACTTTGTTGATTTGAGCAATAACCGTCTTGTTGGAGCAGTCCCTCCATCAATATCAGGATGTCAGAACCTTGAGTTTCTTGATCTTCATTCAAATGGGATCACTGGTTCTGTCCCTGATACTCTGCCTACAAGCCTGCAGTTTGTTGACATCTCAGACAATAGGCTTACTGGTCAGCTTCCTCATAGCATTGGGTCATTAACGGAGTTAACAAAACTCAACCTGGGGAAGAATCAGCTCTCTGGCAGCATACCAGCCGAGATCCTTTCTTGCGGTAAGCTTCAATTGCTAGACCTTGGCAACAATGGCTTCTCAGGTGAAATTCCAAAGCAACTTGGTCAAATTCCTTCACTTGAAATATCTCTCAATCTAAGCTGTAACCTGTTTTCTGGTGAAATCCCATCCCAATTCTCTGGCCTTAGCAAGCTAGGAATTCTTGACCTCTCCCACAATAAGCTCTCTGGAAACTTAAACACTCTCAAAAACCTTGAAAACCTTGTTTCCCTCAATGTCTCTTTCAATGACTTATCTGGTGAATTGCCTAACACCCCATTCTTTCGGCAACTCCCACTTAGTGACCTTACTGCAAATAAAGGTCTCTACATCTCTGGCGGAGTTGTAACCCCGGCTGATAGGATACGATCAAGCCACAACAGATCAGTTATGAAGCTAATCACGTCCATTCTCATTAGTATCAGTGGAGTACTTCTCCTGCTTGCTGTCTATACACTAGTCCGTGCTCAAATAGCCAGCAACATTCTCAGGGAAGATGATAACTGGGAAATGACCTTGTATCAGAAGCTTGAATTCTCCGTAGATGACATAGTCAAGAATTTGACATCATCTAATGTGATTGGCACTGGAAGCTCTGGAGTTGTATACAGGGTGGCAATTCCAAATGGAGAAACACTAGCAGTGAAGAAGATGTGGTCATCAGAAGAGTCAGGAGCATTCAACACTGAAATTCAGACACTGGGTTCAATCAGGCACAAGAACATCATCAGGCTCTTGGGTTGGGGTTCGAACCAAAGCCTGAAACTTCTGTTCTACGATTACCTTCCCAATGGAAGCTTGAGCTCACTGCTACATGGTGCTGGGAAGGGAGGAGCAGATTGGGAGGCTAGATATGATGTTGTCTTAGGCATGGCTCATGCGCTTGCCTACTTGCACCACGACTGTGTGCCTGCTATTTTGCATGGTGATGTCAAAGCTATGAACGTGTTGTTGGGTCCTGGCTATGAGCCTTATCTTGCTGACTTTGGATTAGCTAGGATTGTGAATAGCATTGGTGATGATGACTTTTCTAAAACAAGCCAAAGGCCTCAATTAGCTGGTTCTTATGGATACATGGCTCCAGGTAATCTTTCTTTCCATAATTTTAGTTAGTTCCTAATTTTCTTACCATATATTTTTTTTTTTCCAAAAATCACTAAATTTAGTTGGTTCCTAACTTGTTTCATGTCTTCTTTTTGTGTGACTACAGAGCATGCATCAATGCAGCGTATCACTGAGAAGAGTGATGTCTACAGTTTTGGTGTGGTTCTTTTAGAGGTATTAACAGGGAGGCATCCATTAGACCCAACTTTGCCAGGGGGTGCACATTTAGTTCAATGGATTCGTGAGCACTTGGCAAGGAAGCAAGATCCGGTCGACATCCTTGATCAGAAGCTTAGGGGAAGAGCTGATCCTACAATGCACGAAATGCTGCAAACACTAGCTGTGGCATTCCTTTGTGTCAGCACTCGTGCTGATGATCGCCCTATGATGAAAGATGTTGTAGCAATGCTTACAGAAATTCGACATGTTGAGACTGCAAGGGGAGAACCAGAATTGTTAAAGGGAGGAGGGTTGCAATCAATTTTGGCATCCCCTCCCGCTAGGAAAGCAGTTTTACAAGGCTCTTCTAACTGCTCCTTTGCTTTCTCTGAAGATTCAATGCAATGAAAAGTTATGAACTTTCATCCATTGTGCATATTATCTTGGGAGAATCAAAATCCCATAGAGCAAGGAAGAATATAGAGGAAGAATATTAGTGTAAATTGAGATTTTAATTATATGTGGTTCTTGTAGATTGAAATAATAATGCCTCCCCACTAAGAAAGAATGGTCTTTTGGGGAATAGGTGATGGCTTAACTGTCTTCTGGAGGAGTGAGAGTAAATGCAGGGTATGTAGTAGAAGTGTTAAACAATGATTGGTATTTTTGGATTTATGTAATTAGAATTTAATGTGAGGGAATGAGATTCCATTCCATGACCTCTTTTCTTTCAGCAATGCTCACATGGTCCCCCAACTCCACATCACATGTCCATGTGCTTTTCTGAGCAAGACTTTCCAGCAAAGAAATACTAATCTTGGATTAGAAGACTTCATCTTTCATGATCAGAAAGCACATGTAGAAAAGCAGGATCATTATTTATACCTGTACAGATATGTAATACACAAACCAAGTAAACTGTTCCATAACATTACAGCTGCACATGGATTTGCATCCACTTTATGAGCATACTGCGGAGATCTAAGTTTAAGTACTTTCTTAAGAGGTCCAAAAACACCCAAAAATATTGAAACAAATCTAAAGGTTCTTACAGTGAGTATGGACAATACAAACAAACACATGCAAAGTGGAGCTTGTGATCTTACTATCGCAGGTTGATTAGAGGTAATTATTTTCAAATACAGCAACACAAACAACAAATTTCATTGAGGTAAATATAAACAGTACATGAATACAAAAGAGTCAATTTTCAGCCACAAAATGGTGTTTCCTATTAAAAACAGCTAAATGGTGCCACTTCTTGCTTGTCTTCTAGCTATGTTGTCATTAAAGTAGACTTCGCCCCACCTAAACTAGGTGGTGGCATGGTAGGCAAACGCAACATTATGTCCGGTACTGGTAAGGGCTAAAGTTAGTAATTTTCTAGCCACAGCAGCAAGTTACGTTATAGACCCAAACCCTGTCCATACTACACAACATTTCAGTTGATGGTTATGGACTAGGGTGGGTACTGAGATTCTAACTTCTTTAATACGAAGCCAATAACATCCCAGCTGAATCCACGATACTGAAGCCAACGAACAATCCTTGATTTTCTTGTCTCTTTAGGCACTTCTTGACCTCGAAGCCACTGCTTTGAGGCCTGAACAAGTAAATTATCCATTGAGAGCTTTGACAGGCCATGAACTAACTTCTGATCATTATCTGATTCTCCCTCCTCAAAAACCAATTTAATTGCATTCTCAGCATCAAGTTTACTCACTCCCTTGCTGAAAAGTGCCTGATCCAACAACAATGCTTCATTACATAAAAACAGACATTTCACCCTTGCTAATTTGGATAATCGATACTAACATTTATCTTGACTTGTTTCATTCTTTCTTATAGCTCTAGATCAGATTTTAGAAACAAATAAAGACTCCAACAAGAGCTGACTACCTAGTGTAATATCAACACGGCTACTCTTTCTTAAATCAGGCTGCACTTTTGGAAAAACAAGGATTAACATGACAATCTCAGTCCTTTAACATTTCAATCTAATAATAGTCATCTCAATCTACCAAATTTCTATTATGCTGAAAAATCATATGGCTTACTTGCTTTATCCGCCTTGGTCCCCAACTTGAGGAAGACCATCTAGAACGAGAAAATGCTTCCGCATACAAGCTATCATTGATTAGGCCTCTACAATAAACTTAAAGGGTCACAAAGATGTCATATCATATATAATATGGTATGAAACTTTGGAATTCACTTCTGAAAATGACAATATAACTACAGTTAAAAAGTAAAGAAATAGATGGAGATCAGTTCACATGCGCACAAAGAACACAATACTAAACATTTAATAATGACTGATCCAAAAAAAGAAAAAAGGTGTTACTCGGGTGCTTTGAAAGACCTAAGAAAAGAAAAGAATAGGAAGGGATATCCAGGTACTGAGAAATCCCTTGTGGTGTTACACTTGAAAAGTTTCAACCTCTTGCTAATGAGATATGAAAATTGACAATAACCATTGACATGATTGTTAGCCAGCAAAACTAATTCACTATGGTCTACCAGACTTTAAGTTTAGAGCCACAAATGTTTTATAGAATTGTAAATAATACTTCCAGATCTCTGTAATCCATTTTTCTTGTGCTTTTTGAGTGGTAACTGAATCAGTCTTACAACGTGCATGTAGAACCAGTTTCTAAGATCATTGAGACATAATTACCCAAGCATGTGGAGTTTTCAAACATGGTTATTTCCAGATAATTGGCTGATGAGCACTCTCAACACAAGACATTCTCACGACTAGAAATGTACCTGCTAATGAAGTCATTTATTACTGCCTCAACGGTATCTAGAGAAAAGTTCTTTCCGTGCAATTTCTTTCTCAGTTCAACTGCTGTGAAAGCCCTACAAAGAAAAAGATCTTCTTAAACAAATTTTTTCTTCTTTATTCACAGGTAAACATCCTTATTTTCAAACTTCTATAGCATCTTCGCTCCAGCAATACACACACTCAAACCCTCAAACTGCTATCCAAAGGTATCTTGGCAAAATCATGTACCTCAGAAGAATTCCTGCCCTTAGACATTCTAGCAGCACTACACCAAGCAGTTCTATGAAGTTATGGTAATTCTAACCTGGTTCCAAGTAATTTTATTGCCACTTTCTCAGCATCATGCAATACATCCTTTTCATAACATTTTTTCACTTGATGAGTATTTAACTCTTCAAAAACCTCCTCAGGTTCTTCCATGAGTTCATAGCCTACATCCCCCGAAAGATGATCAATCTGATCTTCCAACTCTGGAGATGCTATAATGTTTTCAAGAAAATGGCTTCAGTTTTGTGTATAAACAAAGCCTAAAATAAAACTCCACAACTAAACAAACACGATAACAAGAAGCTACAATTGCCAGGGTTAAGTGCAATCATGTAATTAAAGCTATGTTTGTATGTTACACAATCAATTTGTTTTTTTATTTATTCAAGTAAACTTAGAATACCTTTCTCAACATCATTAAACAAGTAGTTCTTGTAGAAAACGTGATTTTGATTCTGAGGCTTCTCATCGAAGCCCCTATTTTTCTGCACACCTCTTCCACATTGTTTAACCTCACTCTTCAATGCACCCGCATCTGGAAATTCACGGGACTTCTTTTGTTCAGAAACCTTTGTCTGCTGATAATTCTCCGACTTTTTAACTTGAGAAGATTTCTTGGGAATGTACCTAACGGGAACCGATGAACTGTATTCTCTGCTTTTCAAGCACTTGATTGCAATTTTCTCCCTAGCCCTACAAATGACAGATTTCATATTAAGTACGACAAGGTAACTAATCACCAAGAACTTTGAACGATCAGCAACTCAGTTTCTGAGCTGAATTTTCTGTTTGGTTCCTGAGAAAACATAGGAAATAGAAGAAAAGTGGATAATTCAATCATTCAGTGTTTGAATCATGAGAATCACGAGTCGCAGTCGCTCAAATTGTTAACAAATTTGGGGTTTTGTTATTTAAAATTTCAAAATTAACGGTAAAAAGAAAGTAACTTTTTTTTTCCTTCATTTTCTCGGGAACCATACTAAAGATAGAAACATTAGAAAGTGCGAGAATTTCTCACCAGGACATGACGAACACTCGACAGGGTAACTGAAATTGGGTTTTCAAGCAGAGAATTCCAGCGTGAATTGCCATGTCTGTTAATTTTCTGCGAGGAAGAAAAATCCCAATTTGTATGATAGGGTTTTAGATTTCATTGGCGCGTGATTTACAGTATAGATGAAACGGGCGCGGACTACTGGATGGGGTTTGCTTTGTGGACTCAATTCTCACTATACCTCTGAAGCCCAAATGACCCGTTCCAAGATCGACTTCAGTCCAAACGTAATTTATAGTGACTAATTTAGGCCCAACTCAAGTTCTATTTTCTTGCCGGACTATGGAACCGGAACCCATACCTGAGACCGAAGACACAAGACTAGGGACACAGGATCCCCTACTCATAATTGAGTCAAGAGTTGAGCACGTGACTTTTCAAAATGATATTTATGAGCCACTTTTTATAAAGAATATGATGTGAAATGACCAAGAGGCCATTAAAAATGAGCTAGGCGTTGAATTCATGACTTTATTTGACGGAATCTTGAATGGAAATCTTAAGAATATGACCGTGATGATACATAGACCAATTTCGTATAGTTCATGGGGAAATTAGATTTTATACATAATAGCAAATACACACCTGTATATAACAAGCGCATAATGCAACGTAATAGCCAATTAAAATTGAATATCCATTTTTTTCACCCAAAAAAAAAAGAAAAAGAATATCATTTCATCATTTAGAAAAGGCATTCTTTTTTACCAATTGAAGCTATGGACTCTTTGTGTGTGTGTGTGTGTGTGTGTGTTAATTTGCATTCCGAATTCGGCTCGCTGAATTACAAGTTAATAAAATAACTTGTTGAATTACATATAAAGAAAAGAAGTGGAATCAGATTCTTCTTCATGCTCCTCAACTTCTTCTAGAGTTCTTTTCTTAGGGCTCTTATAAGCCATAAGCTGATTCTTACTAGTAGCATCTTGACTCAGACTAGTCTTCTCAAGCACAGCTTTCCCCCTTGCATTTAGAGAATGAACATCCATAGCAGCAGCATGCCTCACAGACCCTTCACTCATACCTCCAATTTTAACACTTTTAGCAGTCTCCTTGAAAGTTTTCCCATCTCTTATGCCAGCTTTAGCTTTCGCTTTCCTATTTCTCACCACATTCCACTCAGGATCATACTCTTCCTCTTGATTCATAACAGAGGCCTCCTTCTTAGTAGCATTATTATCCACTCCAGTAGTCGCATTGGGTTGGGGGAACACCAAGATAACATCATCCCTCAACTGACTCTGGACCTCCTCATCAATCACCAAGTCAGCAGGGAAGAAGTTGGGTTCATGAGGGAGTCTCTCCATTTGTAGGAAATTCATATTGATCACCTAAAGATGACAAATATGCTCTTCACCTTTTGATCACCTAAGAAAAGGGGGCTATATTATGTCGATGACTTCAGTCCCAGCGTGGCTAACAGTGTGACGCATCCGTTTGATAGCAAACAAAAGCAAATCTGGTTGTGGCACTGTCGATTGGGACATCTATCTTTTAGTTATATGAAGCATCTTATCCCAGATTTATTCGTAGGTTTTAAGGACTTCGACTTCACATGTGATACTTGTATTTTGGCCAAGAGTCACCATGTGCCCTACCTATTGAGTACGAACAAGTGTACTACTTCATTTATGTTAATTCACTATGATGTCTGGGGACCTTCACCTATCACTGCTCCTTCTGGTGTTCGATGGTTTGTCACATTCATAGATGATTGTAGATGGATGACATGACTTTATTTGTTGAAGAATAAAAACGAAGTGTTTTCCCATTTTCAGTCCTTCCACAAACAGATGAAAACTCAGTTTAATGCTCATATCCAGATTCTTCGCTCAGACAATGGTAGAGAATTTGTCAATCATAACTTTCAGACTTACTTCCAACAATATGGAATTATCCATGAGATGACTTGTCCTCAGACACAGCAACAAAATGGTGTTACTAAAAGAAAGAATCGACATCTTCTTGAAACAGCCCGAGCACTTCTGATTGATGCTCATGTTCCTCACCATCACTGGGATGATGCTATTGTCACCACAATTCACCTAATCAACCGCATGCCTTCTGGTGTATTGACCTTTAAAACTCTCTTACAGGTGCTTACGCAACACAAAATTCTGCCCTCTGTTTTGGTACTCATACCCCGAATGTTTGGATGTATGAGTTTTGTTCATCTCCATAAAAATCAACGTAGCAAACTTGATCCCTGTGCGCTTCGTTGTGTTTTTATGGGTTATGCCACTTATCAGAACGGTTACCGCTGTTATCACCTTCTTACCCGACGTACCTATGTCACTTTGGATGTGACTTTTCTGGAATCTAAGCTGTTCTTCCATGACCCATCATCCAATTCTATGCTTCAGAGAGAGATACAAAGTGAAGAGCAGAATTGGAGCAACTTGGAAAATGAAGAAATTCTCCTTTGTACAGAAATGATCGATCGTCCCGAGTCTGGAGCACGAGATTACTCTCTATTAAAAAGCGATCAATTGCTTGACCCACCTAATCCATGCGAAGATAGTTCTGATCCGAGTCTCACACCTACAGACAATACAAAACAACAAGATGAAGACCCCCCTCTAACTCAACAGTACCAACATACCAATCTCCTGAGAATATCCTTGAGGTAACTACTCCTAGTAGACTTGTGCATTTAGAGGATAAAACAATTGGATATCAATTACCTTTCATGCAAAATCTTGGGAAGCCACCAAACCGTTATTCACCTGATATTGGCAAGACATCTAAGTATCCAATTGCAAATCATGTATCCACTGAGAAGCTGTCAGAACCACTCAAGGCTTTTGTGCATCAGTTGTCTGCTATCCATATTCCAACCAAGGCCTCTGAAGCATTGAAAGATCCTAAGTGAGTCCAAGCTATAAAAGATGAGAAGAAAGCTCTTGAGAAAAATCAGACTTGGACATTGAAGACTATACACACTATCGGATGTAGATGAGTGTTTACTATAAAACACAATGCAGATGGATCTATTGAGCGATACAAGGCAAGACTTGTGGCAAAAGGTACACACAGACCTATGGTATAGACTATGAATAAACCTTTACTCTAGTTGCAAAGTTAAACACCGTCAGAGTCTTATTGTCCCTTGCAACTAATTTGGATTGGCCACTACACCAGTTTGATAAAAAACGCTTTTCTACATGGCGAAACTCATAGAGGAGGTGTATATGGACATTCCTCCTGAATATAAAACTACTCAGACTAGAACAGTTTGCAGGTTACGAAAAGCATTGTATGAATTGAAATAGTCACCACATGCATGGTTTGGACGATTCACCATGGCAATGAAGAACAATAGTTTCAAACAGTGCAACTTAGATCATATTCTGTTATTGAAACATCTGAAAGGGAAGGTAACAACATTAATAATCTATGTTGATGATATGATTATTATTGGGAATGATAAACATGAAATATCACAGGTACAATACTATTTGGCTACTGAGTTTGAGATGAAGGATTTAGGTGGACTTAAGTATTTCTTGGGAATTAAGGTAGCTCAATCACAGCAAGGCATATTTCTCTCTCAAAGGAAATATGTCTTAGACTTGTTGACACACACAAGAATGCTAGATTGCAAACCTGCGGACACTCCTATTGTTCAGAATCATCATCTTGGAGAATATCCGGATCAAGTTCCAACTAACAAAGAAAGATACCAAAGGTTAGTAGGAAGATTGATCTATTTGTCATATACTCGACCAGACATTGCTTATACGATGAGCGTTGTCAGTCAATTTATGCACTCTCCAAGTGAAGACCACATGAATGCAGTTCTTCGGATACTTAGATATTTGAAGTTTGCACCTTGGAAAATGACTTATGTTCTCAAAGCATGGTCATCTAAATAATGATGGTTATTTAGATGCAGATTGTGCAGGTAATGTAACAGATAGAAAATCCACATTGGATTATTTTACATTCATGGGAGGTAATTTGGTGACATGGAGAAGCAAGAAAGAGAATGTAATAGCTTTATCCAGTGCAGAAGCCGAGTTCAGAGGCATGACTAAAGGGATTTGTGAACTTCTTTGGTTACGAAAGTTGCTTACTGAACTTGGGTATAAACCTACATCAACAATGAATCTCTTTTACGACAACAAGACTGCTATAGCCATTGCACAGAATCTAGTTCAGCATGATTGTACTAAACATGTTGAGGTGGATCGACACTTCATCAAACAAAAGCTTGAGGCTAAAGTGTTTCAGTTTCCTTTTGTGAAATCTGAGGATCAATTGGCGGATATTTGACAAAGGCGATATCTAGTAAAGCATTCCACAATTCACTGGATCAGTTGGGCATTGGCGACATCTATGCACCAACGTGAGGGGGAGTGTTGGTGTGACTTATTGATATTGACTTACTTTCCTTACACACCAAGAATTCCTATTATAATTGTAATTGATTTATTTTAATTCTTGATTTCCTACTGTAAATAGATTTATGAATTTATTATTTACTTGGCCATTCAGGTTTCGTTGTATTATAAATATAACCTCCTACAAGGAGAAGAATATACAGTAAATTTCCACAAACAAATATTCTCTTATAGTTTTCATATTTTAGCAAAATAAGGTTTCATAGCTAATAAGGCTCTTTATCTCATCATTCTCTTCCCCAAACACAAAGACTCTTTTCAAGGGTTTGGTCAAGTCAAGTGTCACACAGACTCTAACAAACATCCCATGCCTTCAAGTAAGAAGATTATGGTCAACCCAGAGAGGGTCACCAATAATGTAAGACTGCTTCATCTCTAAATTGAAGGGGAAGAAATGGAATTCTTACCCAACACACAATGGAGTCCACAGTGGCATAAAAGGGTGAGAACTCAAGGGTTTATCTCTTCAGGGCAAAGATTAAGCCCTAAACAAACCACGGACGGATCTCAAGAACATACTCAATTTCCACTTCATCTGTAAACTCAACTTTAAACCACTCTACCCATGTGGTCAATAGAGAAATCTCCTTGCATTCTCTTCTAATCATTTCTAAACCTATTTCGAATAATTCTATTGGGACATACTTCCTAAACACCTTCCCCACAAGGCAAAAATTCTTATAATGCCCTTGGATACTAGAAGCAAGAGCAGTTGCAGTGATCCGAGTCTCAAATTTTTCCATTTTAAACATAAACCTCCCTTTGTTAACACAAAGGAGAGTGGGAGGAGCTCACTTTCCCTTTGGACGCATTGACAAACAATTGAGCACTTATTTTGGGAACAAATATACAGTAAGACTAAGCATTAATAGTAAGCATAAGACACTTAGCATTGGTACCAGAAAAGTTCAAGCAATCCAAATACATAGGCTAGTACTGCTAAGAGTAATGATTAGCATTAAGTAGGAAAAACCAATGCGTGCGAGAAAGATAATTCAAAAAGGTAAACCTTGAGAGCTTGAGATTAAAAAACCTAGGAGCTAGACTAAAACCCCTAAAATTGCTGAATTAAGAGGATTAAGCAATCTAAAAAAATAAATCAAAGAGCAAGCAAGGGAAAGACCAATTGCACTATAGATAAATGATACATGAAGTTGAAGAACCGGATGGGGATGTAGGAAGGAGAGAGAAGGGCGAACATGGCATTCTTAGGAAGGCGTGGGTGAGCAAATGATGAGTCGCAGAGATGAGAGTGGGGATGAATAGCTGGGTAGGTCGGGAGAGGATGACCCAGTGGCGAAGAAAACGGCGGGTAGTAGGGGAATCTCGGTCGGCGTGGACATAGATAGAGAAATAGGTTTTGGGGGTTTGGTTGAAGAAGAGTTCCCAGATAGGGGAGAAGGGAAGAGGGGTGGTGGTTAGGAAGAGGAAAGCGATTTTGGGACGATCGGAGCAGGGCGGGCAGGACTTGACATGGGCGGCGAGGTGGAAAAGCGAGTCGTCATCTAATGAGAGGGATTTTGGCGGTGAAATTAGGTTGATTTTTTGGTAGGTTTTGGTGAGTTTTGGGGATTCGGAGATTTTGGTGGGAATGGTGGTGGTTATGGTGATGGTTGGGCTTGTGATGGTGAAGATTATGGTGAGAGGCAAACAGAGAAGAATGGCGCAGATGAGAGAAAATGGTGTTGAGGAGAGCATGGTTTTGTGGTTGAGAGAGAGAGAGAGATAGATAGTGATTGGTATTTTTTGTGAAAATTGGAGAGTGGGATTTGGTGGAAGAAGATGAGGAGCATGGTGATTGACGACAAAGATAAGATTGATGACAACCTAAAAGCGCTTTTTATTTTTAAATTACTTTTTTAACTTATTTTAAAAATAATTTGTTGTCTTTTGTTTGGAGGATATAAAGGGGATTTAATGCTAAGTAACCTGGTTGGTGAAGAGGTGTTAATTTTTTACCAAAAATATAAATAAAAATTACTTTAAGTATGTTGCTTGGTATAGTAGGTATGTTGAGATTATTTTTTAAAAATGTTTTTTTGTTTGGGTCAGGTACAGTGAATGTTATCTGGAGCAGAAAACACACGTGGTCGTCAAATCTAGCGCCTAGTCCGCTAGCGGCTTTAATTTTTTATTATTATTTATTACAAATATTTAGCAACTCACTCACTCACATCAAAGGTTGCATTTGGGCTAACGCACTATAGTCTTGACATTTGTCCCACATTCTCTTTTTATTTTATAATCAATTTCGAATAATTATTTTTATAATAAAAAATTCAAAATAGTTATTCTTTAATCATTTTTTTTCTCTACATTCCTATTGAAGAGAAGTGCATGAAGATTATTTTTAAATAATTTTTAAAAGGCTTTTTATCACAAATGGTGTTGCACGTTTACGAAATTATCACGAATGGTCCTTGAGGTTTTTTTGTGACACTAATAGTCCTTAACGTTTGGGCTTTTTATCACAAATGGTCCATGCCGTTAAAAATTCTGTTAAGTGTGACGTGGAAGACAAGTGGAGTCCATCTGTCCAATCACATTGTGACATGTGGATAAAAAAATAATTAAATAATTTTTTTAATGAAAATTCCATATTTATTTATTTTTTGCAACTTTTCATCCCCCTTCCTTACTCCGTCTCTCTCCCCCTGTGCCCTCGCTCTCCACCCTTTGCTCTCCATCTCCCTGTCTCCTTCTCCTTATGAACCATAAGAAAGTGGAATGCCTGTTGTCTTTAGCCAATGACCTGCTCCAGGTAAGAACAAACCAACTATAAACTGCCTCGCAATCTCTTCACTACAATTCTTTTTATAGCCTCCCCATTTGACCATGTGCCTTGTATCTGATCCAGGTCCAAAATTCAAGTACTCTATGTACTCCACAGTTTCCACAGTTCTATAATCATCCCACTTTGACCACTCTTGTGGATTTATCATGTCCCCCAAGTAGCTCTTCATGACTATTGTTGACGCAGAAAAATGGTTCGGCACTTTCCCGCGCAACTTAGTGATGTTGGGCCTTCGGTATGCTCTAGGCCTTGGAAGGGCGTTCGATCTGCAAGATGACAAATGCTCGGTAAGATCTAGAGCACCGGTGTGGTACCGGCCAAAGGCTTCTCCGATGCTTAAGTAAGTATGGATTTAGTAAGATTGAACTACATATCAATAGGCGTATGTCGTAGGTTCTGATTGATTAGCTCCAAGCTGGGATAGTTGTCCTATTTTATAGGCCTTGGGAGGTGTGCAATTTGTTTAGATTTTCGATGTGAGACTGTGGACTTCAATTGTGGGACTGCCACGTGTCCCCGGGAGAGATGTTGCCCTAATTGGGCGATCGGTAGGAACGGTACTGAAGCTAGGTGCCGAAGGCTTCCATAGCTATAGTGTGGTCCACGTGGGATGCTCATTGGCTGTTTATTTTGGTATAAACAACCATAGTCCTTGAATAGTTTCTCCAAGGCCTACCCAAAAAAGTTGTGAAATTTTGCCTCTCGGTCTTGTTGAAATCTGGTGCAGCCACAATGGTACAGTTCTGCAACGAAATACCAGTGTTTTGATTTGGGATTGTTCTCCCTTGAGCAGTGATCATCAATTTCTGATCGGGAATCGGTTTTTGAACAATTATTGTGCAGTTTTGGAAGACTGCTGCATTTCGAAAATGAAATCAATCGTGCCTTCGATTATGCGATCATGTAGAATTGGCGGAGGGAATGAACATAATCGTTACTACTAGCGACTAAGGGAGAAATAGAATGGTTGGCGAAAAGAGGGAGGCAACAGGGAAAGAAAAACAGAGGGAGAAGGAGAATGAGACAGGGAGAAGAGATGGAGAGCAAAGGGTGGAAAGCAAGTGTATATCTTTTTTTTTCCTTGCAGGTGGCGTGGGAAAGGAAAAAAAATAGAGGGAGAAGAGATGGAGAGCAAAGGGTGGAGAGCGAGGGCAAAGGGGAGAGAGATGGAGTAAGGAAGGGGATGAAAAGTTGCAGAAAAAAAAAATGAATTTTCATTAAAAAATTTAAAAAATATTTTTTATCCACATGTCACAATGTAATTGGACATGTGGGCTCCACTTATCTTTCACATCACACTTAACAGAATTTATAATGGCATGGACCATTTATGATTAAAAAAAACCCAAACATTAATGACTATTAGTGTCACAAAAAAACCTCAAAGACTATTCGTGATAATTTTGTAAATGTGAAGGACCATTTTGATAAGAAGCCTTTTTAAAATTATTGGCCCGTGGAGTTATTATGATGGTAATAGATAAAGGAGAATGCTAGCAACCTTCTCTCTAACCTTCTCCATTTAACTCATGACATGTGTCTCTTTCTTTATACTTAAAACAATGTCATTAATGTATCACATAAACTAATTTTTATTTTCCAAGTTTACTCTTATTAAATATATTGAATTTTTTTTTACAAGAAATTAGTCTTTTTAAAACTTCATTTCTTATCACCTTTTTTACTTTAAATGTGTTTAATGTCCCTTTTTTTTTTTCTTCTTATAGAAAATAGGTTTTGTTTCTATTACTGATATGTTTATTGTTATTAATGTCCGTTTAATATTTTGCTTCTTTTGCTTCTTTTGCTTCATTTATGTTTATTGTTATTTATGTTTTACTGTTTTGTTTTTTTTCTTCTGATATGTTTATTGTTATTGATATTTATGTTTATTGTCATTTTTGTTGTGGGAAAAAAAAAACAAACGTTCTTTTTGAAAAAAAAGAAGAAGACACTTTTTTAAATAAATAAATAAAATTGTCTTTTTTTTTTATAAATGTATATATTTTTTTAATAAGGTGGTAATAAAGTTGTAAAAAAACCAATACATTCAATAAGGATAAATTTGGAAAACAAAAATTAGCTTGTGTGATGTATTAATTACATTGTTTTAAGTGTAAGGATAATGACACATGTCATGAGGAAAGGAGAAAGGGTGCAAAGGAGAAGGTTAGAGAGAAGGTTGCTAGCATTCCCCATCCCAAATTGCACACTTGAATGAAAAATAGAGGTTTCCATAGGTAGCATCAGCAATCGTATGGGTGGTAACTCCAAACGCATCTAACAAAGCTTGTAAGAAAATGGCACAAGCACAAATGTTGATTGATTTTCCAGCCTACATAAGTTGATTGTCTCAATTTCTTCTTTTTCCTTTTGCGTTTATTCAAATTCCCAAATTCCCGAATATTTCCTCACGTTCTCTCTCATTTTCTCTCCGTGTATTTTTTGAATCTTTGGGTAGTAGAAATATATTATTGCTTAAGAATAAAAGGCCATAAACAGATTTTTATTTTTTTATTAAAAAAAATTACCCAAAAAAAAAAAGAAGAAGTGCTTTTTCCTTTTATTTTCAAAATTTTAAATTCTCGGAAAGCTTAAAGTCAACGACTGTTTTATGAAGCAAGGAAACAATGCAGAATATGCATGAATGGTTTTCGCAAAGCGATATGTTGGAGCATAAATTCTTACAATAAGAATATCTTCCATAGGTTCTCAGCTTTACTTTGCACGCACAATAAGTGAATCAAATCTCCAAACAACGCTCCTCCAAAATCGAAAGAGAGAGGGTGGGGTACTTGCAAAAGTTAGTCCAACACTTAAGTCAGTTTTTGTATGTATTTAAGTGTACGAGTTAATTCAAAATCGCATCCCTCGATCCAGATGTAAAGCCTCCCTTTTATAACTGGCAAAAGCCTTAGGATGCAAGCTCTACTTTCCATATCATATGCCCATGTTCACCATTTTCCCGTCAGTGAGAGTTATGCGGGATCAACCCTTTATGTTTGTCTTGTTCCACAATTCATGTGGTCGTAGAAATATTGGCAATAAAATGAATTGTCAGCGAAGTCGCATTAGGTAGATCCCATGTATGATGATGTTCGTCTAATTCAGTAGGTCGTGACGTAGCCCAACCTATGTTTTTGGGTTGTGCACATTGGAATTCAAGTTGTTGGGCTTTGCATATCAAAACCCATGTTGTTGGGTTGTGCACATCTGAACCCATACCGTTGGGTTGTGCACATCCGAACCTATGTTGTTTGGTGGTGCACATCCAAACCTGCATTGAGGTAATGCGCATTTGAACTCATGTTAGGCGGTGCACATCCAAACTCGTGTTTGGTTAATACGCATCCCTCACATCGATGGTGCCTAAATCCAATACCATGACGTGGCAAATCGATACCAAATTTATTTGCTCCCACCTTTCCCCATTTTTCCCTCTTGCCACATCACTAACTATGAGTAGTAGAGGAAAAAATAAATTACTACATTCCCTCGAATTTCCTGCCCCTCTGTTAAGTTTGAATAAACCGATAAGCTGACTTGTCGTAAATCCGCAAAACAAGAGTATGTAATTGATGCGGTTCAACAAAGAGCTAAACCCCCACGTCACTATGTACTTCATTAGCAAATTATCCCAAACTGCTATGGTTGGTGGCTTATTTTGTTTTTGGCCGTTCATACTCAATCAGGGATGATCCCTGGACAAGTTATTACCTTATGGAGAGGGAGTGTGACTCCCTTAGGGAAACTCTGAATCGCCTCAAAAGGCATTTGGTTGATGCGACCATGTTGTGGTTGTTGCTCACTTTCAGGAGATCCGTGATGGCTTCCAAAAAGGCATCAACTACATTCGTAACAAAGCAGAAGCAGCTTATTCATTTGTTGATTGGCTGTGAAAGTTGACATTTCATTTGTCTCTTTTGCTACTAAGCAGCGAAAAACTAATTAAGAACAAGACTAACACTTATAAAGGGAGGGAGGAGAGGGAGAGAGAGAGGAGAGAGAGAGAGAGAGAGAGAGAGAGAGAGATTAACACCCCAATTAATGAGCAAATTGGCTAAAAATAGTTAGTTATATACTCTAACCAAACAGATTCTTCCAATTAGTGTAGTGATCTTGTCGATCTGTATCTTGAATGAATGCAAAAATATATCTCCTCTACACATCAACACGTGCCTTCCCATCTAATCAAAAAAAAAGTTTATATATAAATATCGAATAAAGGATCAAAGATGTAACCCTCCTTTAAAAAAAAATGAAACAGGAAAAATAAAGATGCATAAGCATCAATGAAACAATTTGGAGAAAAAGGAATTCGTAGCAAAAACAAAGAAACTAACTAATGACAACATTTTCCAGAGAAAAACTAGAATCCAAAATTTTGAAGCCAGCAGGCAAGCGCAACTGGTTACATAAACTCCATTTTCGTCCAAAAAAAGCTCCCATTTTCGTCCCTAAATCCTAAACTCCCAAAAACTCTCTAAACCATCATATATAAAATTGAAGTCTTACCACTTTTCTCAGTTATTTTGTTAGACTTTACTCAAACACTCATTCAAAGTTGGACATCCAATTGTCAAATTCAGTCATTGAGTCTTCCCACAGAGGAGTCGTGTAACATTCCACATCGACCAACAGAGAGGGGGTGATGTACTTTATATGTAAATGACCACCTCCATACGAGGCCGTTTGGGAGCTTACTGGCTTCGGAGTCATGGGAACTCCAAAGTTAAGCGAGTTTGGGCTAGAGTAATCCTAGGATGGGTGACCCACTGGGAAGTTGCTTTTGAGTTCCTAGAAATAAAACCGTAAGGGCAGAGAGAGGGGCTCAAAGCGAACAATATCATGCCACGACAGAACCGATCCTAGGATGTGACAATTTGGTATCAGAGCCACTCTGCCATGTGGTGTGAGTGTGCCGACAAGGACGTTGGGTCCTTGAGGGGGGTGGATTGTAATCCCACATCGACCAATGGAAAGGGGGTGATGTGCCTTATATGTACATGCCCACCTCCCTAGTATGAGACCTTTTGGGAGCTCACTGGCTTAGGAGTCATAGGAACTCTAAAGTTAAGCGAGTTTGGGCTAAAGCAATTCCAAGATTGGTGACCCACTGAAAGCTGCTTGTGAGTTCCTATAAATAAAACCGTGAGGGTAGAGAGGTGGGCCCAAAGCAGACAATATCGTGTTACGGCAGAGCTGATCCCGGGATGTGACAAGCCGCATATGGATCTAAAGGCTTAGTGTATGATTTTTTTATTTTATTTCTTGTACTTTCGAAATTTTGAATAAAGTTGGAAGGAGTCTACTTCCCGTTTGATTTCTCATAATATGTGCAAGTTTAAGTGTACTTAGATTCTATTGATTGCTCCCAGAGGATTGGTAAACCCGAAGATGATGTTGAGATCGGTGTGGATCTAACTGATTGCTAGAGAGGATTGGTAACCTTCAGGTTAATATTGGGATTGACATGGATCCAACTAATTGTCCCATAGGATTGGTAACCTAAGGTAGTGTTGGGATCTACATGGATCCGACTGATTGTTTTAGAGGATTGGTAACCTTTGGTTGATGTTGGGATCTATATGGATCCGACTGATTGTCCTTAGAAGATTGGTAACCTCAGGGTAGTGTTGGGATCAGCATGGATCCGACTTATTTCTCCTAGAGGATTGATAACCTCAGAGTAGTGTTAGGATGATCATGAATCCAATTGATTAGATTTGGTTGAGTTTAGGCTCAACCATAGCTAGGTTCATGACAAATTTAAGCAAATTGCGTGAATTAACATTTAAACGGAAAGTGTGAATTTTATTTAATAGATATAAATGTGGAATGATGGATAAGTAGATGACTTTAAACCTAATATTTCTTCTAATGAATTGCATTCCAAAGGCGTGTCATATACTAACTAGTCTCAACCCATTTAGCTTGTATGCGATTCACCAATCGTAGATATGTTGAACCCACATTCTTCAAATCAAACAATATCACCATGTAACAATACAAGCTGTGTTGGATAATGAAAGTAGTTTTATCATGATCCTCAATTGCCATTGGAATTTTGTTATACCTAGAAAAATCAAAAGTTCATAACCGGTTGTGACATCCTCCATCTGATCGATTTTGGTTAGCGAGGAAAAGTATTTTGGGCAGGGTTTGTTTAAGTTGGTGTAGTTGATGTAAACTCGCCATTTTCCATGCTTCTCAGTCACAACCAACACATTAGAAATCCATGTCGGGCACCACATGTCACGGCTGAACCCAACTTCATGAAGTTTGTCTATCTCATCATTGATGATCCGATTTCTCTCTAGTGCAAACCTCTTTTGCCTATGCTGGTGTGGTGAATGGTTAGGATCCATGTTTGTCTTGTTCTGCAACTCATATGATCATGGAAATATGCGCAATTGAATGAAAAGTCGGTAAAGTCGCATTAAGTTTATGTGCAGCCGAACTTGCATTGGATTGTGTGCATCCGAACTTGTGTTGCACGGTGCACATATGAACTCGTGTTTGGTTAATACGCATCCCCACATCTGTTGCATCTAAATCAAATTACACAACATGGTGGATCAGTGCCGAATTTATTTTCTCCCACACGGTAGAGCACTGAGGACTCGTAGAAAAAAAAAACCTTGTCTTTATTTTTAGCCGATTGGAACTCCTATGCCGCTTCACAATATACAGATGAGAGCTCCTCCATGGGCTTGGGCTTCGATCTCGAATATGCGGTCCATTCTGCTAACGACACCTTTTCAGGGACTTTTAGCTTGTATGTTCATATATGATCTTAGTCTCATGCCTAATTAACTCAACATTTTACTCACAGTATACTTAACCCAATTTGGTTGGCATAGGGTTTTAGATTTCATTGGTGCGTGATTTACAGTGTAGATGAAAGGGGTACAACAACTGGATGGGTTTGCTTTGTGGTCTCAATTCTCATTAAACCTCTCAAGCCTAAATGATTCATTCCAAGATCGACTTCCGTCCAAACGAAATCTATAGTGACTAGTTTATGCCCAAATCAAGTTCCTTTTTTTTGCCGGACTAGAGAATCGGAACCCAGACATGGGACCCAAGACCCGAGACTAGGGACACATGATCCCGGAGTCAAAATTGAGTCAAGTGTTGAGCACATGGCTTTCCAAAATGACATATAAGGGTTACTTTTATAAAGAATATGATGTGAAATGACCAAGAGGCCCTCAAAAGTGAGTTATACGTTGAATTCGTAATTTTATTTGACGGCATCTTGAATGGAAATCTTAGGAATCTGACGGTAACGATAGACATACCAATTTTGTATAGTTCATGGGAAATTAGATATGAATAATGCTACTCTTACCACATTTGTATACCACATTCTTATACCATCTTATGTGGTAGCTGAGTGGACAGCCACATCAATTAAAATTATTTAATATTTTTTTTCTTTTATGATTTATTCTAGTATTTGTTTTTCTAATTGTTTTAATTAAAATACACTTTATTGATTTAATTGATGTGGCATATAGTATGGACATGCTACATTATGTGGTATAGAAATGTGGGATAAAAATGTAGTAAGTGTAGCATTACTCTTATGTATAATATCTAACGAGTAATGCTACACTTACCACATTTTTATCCCATATTTCTATACCACATGATGTGGCATGTCCATATTATATGCCACATTTCTTAGCAAATACACACTTGTATATAACAAGCGCATAATGCAATGTAATAGCAAATCAAAATTGAATAGCGATGAGTTTTGGGTTTTCTCCCCTGTTTCATCAAAAATTGAATATCGATTTTTTTTAATTTCATCATATATAAAAAAAAGGCATTCTTTTCTACCAACTGAAGCTATGGACCCCTTTTTTTTTTTTTTTTTTTTGGTTGTTGTTGTTGTTAATTTGCATTCCGGATTCAGCTTGCTAAATTACAAGTTCATAACATCTCGCATCACTCCAACCGATGTGTCAAAGCTGATGTGGAATAAAGACTGGAGGTTGAGATGTTATTTTTGACATCCCAAAAGCAAGATGTCAAATGAATATTTTATTATTTTTAAAAGATAGCTGGCTGTTACTTTCATTTATTTTTTTTATTTTTTTTTCTTCTTTATCTTAAATGATTTGACTGTTATAATAATTATTTATTTGACATATCAGGTGGAGTGTAAAATTGTGTAAATGTTAATTGCCACATCAGCCATCAAATTTAAATTTGATGTTTGATATTTGGGAGATGCTCTAAAGTAACAAAACATATAAAGAAAAGAAGTGTCATGGAGCCATGAACAACGAATTGGAAAGATTAATTAACATTAACTTACTCAACAAGTCTCACTCAGTTTTCCAAGCATAAAGAAAATGGCAAAACCCTGTGGTTGATGATGAGCTCCCTTTTGGTGAGTTATATTGGCTGGGGCTGCCACTGCTGTAGTCTCCATCTAGTCTGGATGGCTTGAATATAAAAAATCCATGGCTTGTGCCTAAGCTACTAAACAACCAATCATGCACATCCCAGAAAATTTCAACTGGGACATCATTCAGCATCACAGTTTCATTCCCTCTAAACCTCCAATGCAAGTTCAGAATCCGAATGGCCACCGTCCCGTCTATGCTAATCCATATTTCAGGCTCATCAGGCCCGGATAATGATGTCTCAATGACTATGTCATGTTCTTTTTTCCCTTCCTCCAACATGGCTTTGGTGCAGAACAATCTTTTCCCACTCACATTTTCCTTCTTGTACATCAACTTAGCCTTTTCTGATGATGCTCTTGATCTGGTCCTCTTATAAGCATCTTCCATTAAATCCCCTAGCAGTAAGACCACCTCTTGTTTGGACACCAGCGCGACATAATAATCTGAGCATGGCTCCGGGGTGCTGGAGAATTTTGCCTGTCGAAAATCCCAGTACACATCTACTCGTCTTCCATCTACCTCGAAGGATTTGAGACCTTTCTTGCCCCAAAATTGACAAGAGTTTAAGTCAATCTTGCAAGTGCAGCACTGATTATTTTGACATGGCTTTTCCATTGTGATGCAGAGGGAATGGCTGGTGTGGTTTTTGCACCATGTTGCTGTGACATTGCAGTACAATTCTGCTAGTTTGGCTTCATAGACATAGGTGATGGCGCTTTGTAGAGCTGCTTTATCTGTTTCCTGTTCCTGGCACACTCTCTCGGCAGATGGTGATTTTGGGATTGAAAAGGGTGCGGCTTCAACAAGTTGATGAGACATTTGTCACGGTGAAAAGAGAGGCTTCATTATCTACCTTGTCCAAATCACGTAAGCATGCACCATAATCTCTTGGAGATATAGGCTGCAGGCATGAGATCAACAAAAAGACTTACATGCTATCTTGGATCCAAAATTCGACAGAACGAACAAAATATGTAATACAAAGCCAAGATTTCAAATTCTGGAGACATTACCAAACTACAGTATGGAGCTTTTGAGAGAGCTGATCTTAATAGTTGCTTTGAGGAAGAACGTCATTGCTGAAGCTGTCAATGAGGTGTCTGGATTAACAGAATGTCATTCTTTCTATTCTATTTTGCTATATATGGTGTCTGATCTTAACTTCCAGGCTGGTTGCATGGCTATATTATTGGCACTAGAAGAATCGCCTTCTTTTTCTTCTTTGCTAATTTTAGCAGCTATTATCCGTAAGCAACATATTCATATTCATCTACAGTTTGTACCAAAAGAACATTCATCCAAAGAAAGAGAAATGGTCTACTTAAAAAGGTTCACCTCAGGGTTTTTACTGACTTGTACACAAAAGAAAACACTAATTCTCCATCATCATTTTAAATCCAACATCACAAAGGTACCCAAATTTTCTTTTTCCTCTTTTACACAATCTTATACATGTAGATATGCAATCTTATACATGCAATGCAAAAGAGATATGATATTTGTAATAGCTAAAATTAGCTTCCAATATAAGGAAAAACTCGAGCACTATATATAACTTTGTGTTTTTGATTTACAAAAAGAGTGATCCCAAAAATACATAGTAATTAATTTAAAATCGAATTACAGAGCTCATTGTCTGGTACAAGAGAATAGAATAGGTTTACGGATATCACCTCCAGTAAAATCCTCTGAGTCCAGATACAATTGTATGCAAACTGGAACTCCAACATAAATAGCAACTATACAAAAGATACATTGAAACTGCTCAAGGTAGCATTAAAAATTTCCCACGAGGTGTAGACCGGCTTCTTCTGAATTCAGGCATGGACATGTTACTGCCTTCTTTTTGATACCGTGTTCCACCATTTGGAAGCTTGTTTTCTGTTTTCCCGGCCAATAAGGGTTCTGCTGCTTGCACTACGCCTCTGCATGTAAAAGGAATGAGCATTAAAAGAAAAAAAATATGAAAAGAAAGGCCATTCCTTTTACACTTAAAACAATGGTTTGAAAAAGTGTGTGATCAAAATATCCAATACTTGGACACTCAAGGGGAAAGTTGATAATCATACCGTGGTTCCAGGTTTATATAGTTCCTTGGCAAGTTGTGACGCAGCTTTTTCTCCATCAAAGAATTATGCATGGGTGAACCAATGGGTATATGCTCATTTTCTGGCTCAGAGAAGTCACTCTTTCGAGCTTCTTCCACCTTTTCACCACCATCCAAGTCGGAAAACATTGTTGTCACTGCATCAGACTTTTGAATTCTAGCTGGTATTCGGTTCTGCTTGGCCTTAGCCTTGCTCTCGTTCTTGATTTTTCTAATACCGCCTTGTCTTACATTAAGAGCTTGCTTAAACTGCTCATCTTCTTGTTCTGGACAAACTTTCTTGAAGTTGGCCTTCTGGAAGCTGTTTAATGCATCAGATATATCCTCATGATTTGGTGGTTCTTGTGAAAACCTCAAGTTGTTGTCAGTTGATGGGATCACTGGCATAGTCGCAAGTGATTTATTGACAGGTACTCTAGCTGGAAATGGTAGTTTCGCAATTGGTTGGTTTTCGGTTGTCTCAGCCTTGACTCTGCTTTTAATGAAGGCCCCTCTATCAGTAGATATTGATCTCCTAACTGGAGGGGATGGTGATCTGGGCTTTCCAGAGATCACCAATCTTTCTTCACCTAGTAACGGCATCTTCGGTGTAATATCTTTCTCAGCGAATGCTGAGGGAAACCTTGACCTCCTCTGCTTGCCCGAAGAACAACTTCTGGCCTACCAAATTTGGGCATAAAAGAGATGAATTTTTATCATCTGCTATCTTCTTATTGACATGTTACATTTACATCTGTTTGCATTAGCTAACCTCCCAAGTCTGATGGTACCATTACTTCTCAAGAAAAATATAGTTTCAAGTTTTAACTAATTTCATTTTCATGATATAGCACATGTGCATTTCTCCTTTTTCTCAATCAATTAGCTTTTATATGAACTAAGGAATTTATACTTTAATATGCCATCAAATACAGATTAGAGTGAGAAGATATTGTTTTAAGAATTACCTCAGAAATCTTAGTATCGTCCAAGGGTCGCTGACACGTTTCAGGCCTTGAAATGTTGTTAATACCATTTCTTGGAAGACGAAAAGGTGAAACGGCTCTTGGCTTTTGGGAATCTATGGTGTTTCGTGAACCACCTTTGACTTGCTCTAACTCAGCTTCCTTTCTCTCCAATGCCAGTTTAAGATTTGATATCTACACAGATGCAAATTTGGTTTTAAGCACTATAATAAATTGTAGTTGAAACTTGAAGGTAGAACAGCAGAAAAGAGAGATAAACCTCTTCTTTAAGTTCCCGGATTTCACCCGTTTCTTTATTCGATCTAGCTGCCCCAAGTTCTATGGACGCAACCCTCTCAGCAAACTTGAGTGTACTGATTGTCTCCCCAAGAGCATTGAGTTCAGGATTTATATGTACAAACATCATTGTTTTGGCAGCTCCACCTACGCATACATGAAACTTATATTCAATAAATATATTTTATACATAAACTTAGAAATATTAAGAATATGTTTAACTTTACCTAAAGAATCTTGCAAGACTTGAGTCAGTTTGCTATTTCTGTAGGGAACATGTGTGCTCTTTTGTGCAAGAGCAGAGATGACATCTCCAAGTGCAGAAAGTGATCTATTTATATGCTGGGCTTCTTTTAGTCTCTCACCAACGGCCTCAGACTTATCAACCCTCTCACTCCCAGCCAAATCCACAAGATGGAGGCAGCCCCTTAGAATAGATCCTGTAGCCAACTCCTTTCCATATATATGAACTGTTAAAACACTGCAGAAGATATAGCCAATCCAAAAATATTCACTAATTAGAATGAATTTATAATAGAAAAATGCCACTTACACCCCCATTTCAGAAAAATGAAGCTTAAACCTCAAGAAAAGATATATAAAAAAAACTTCTACCTATGAGACCGGCTGCTCCTCTCATTTAGAGCTGTAGCACCAACAGCGCGATTCTTTTGGCCGATTTTCATCAACTCAAGAACATCTTGAGTACAGGTCACTGGAACCAAACTTGCATCAGGTACATTTAGGCCGTTCAATTGAGACTTGTTTCTTATATCTAACGTACAAGTAGTTAAGGAAACAAAGTAGCAGAACAGTATATAGCTTAAGGATTTGTAACACCTGAATTCAGACTCAAATTGGAGAAACAATATAGGAATAGTAAGGATATCTTCTGTTAGAGCCATCACTGACTAAAAGGTCTCTCACTTGTTCGTTGTATATTTCTATCATCTGTACTGCAACTTCATATCTTACTATGTCAACCCTGGCCTTCGACATTTGAAATAAGTCCCGCAGGGCTCTATAGTTCACACCCCATGACTCTTCAGTTGTCAAATCAGGGCCACTCTGTATAAGGGAAACATTTAATTTAGATTTTGTGCAGGAAAGAACGCTCACATCTATTTTCACAACTCAAATAGGCTGGCATTACCATTGTGTATGTTTTCCCCGAACCAGTCTGCCCATATGCGAATATGCATGCATTATAACCGTCTAAAACAGACCTGACCAGTGGCTGAGTGTCAGCATATATATGCTCTGCACAGAACATCGAAGAGATATCATGAATAATTTCTTAGGGCAAGCAAACATTCAGACATACAAACTATAAAAAGAATGTTACATTCTCATTCATGGCTGATCTTACAAACTACATATTTGTGTCTTTCCAAGACAATAGTAGTAGTGTAGCAGCATATCTTTATTTTATTTCAAATAACATTTACTCAAAGTTTCAAAATCATTTTAAGACAGATGTTTGAACTTTGATTACTCGAATTTGAGCTATGTCAAATTTTGAAAAATGAGAAACTCCAATTGAAAAGCCCTACTCTGGGTTACAGTAGGATACCTTGTGTGACATTTGTTCTGAACACCTTGTTAAATGTAAATACCCTTCTTGCATCTTTGCCCTGTTTAAGGGGGTTGACAATCATAATAGTTCCATTTTCTCCAATATAATCCACAGTGGACTGGCTATTTGATTGCCATGGTAAGAAGGGCCTGACTCTGCAATATACTCTAATTGATCCTGCAAGAAAGCAAATTCTTTAAGTAAGCTCCATATCCTAGAACACTAGACAGGTCATTTGGGATAAGGTGGACACCTTTGAGATCTTGGACTTGATTGTAGAGAGCTCGGTTCTCTTCTATAACTTTTTGGTAGGAAGAGGATGCCACTTCAAGGCCCTTAACATGATGCTCTGAGACCGAAAAGAAAGTAAAGTGTAAGAATCCTTACAAGTACTGCTCAAGGCAGATAAAATCTTCAGAATATTACCAAGCCTTCTAAGCTCCCCCTCCCAGTTTGAATGAACTTGTTTGACTTCAAATCTCGTCTCTTGGAAAGATGACTTTAGCTCCTACAGATATCGAAAACGGACAAAAAAAAGTACAGCATGGTAAGATATCCATGGTATGAAAATAGGAAATTAATTTCTTGCATTCTGCCAAAAAAGAGAGAGGGGGAAGAAAACCTATGTGCAGGAAATGGAACATTGCGTACTGACCTCCAGCTGTTTCTGTTGAATGTCAATTAGTTCTTCATGAACAGATGAGTGACTCGTATTATGCTGAACAGCCTCACCTCTCCCACCACAAATACAGAATTTGGATAGGTCATTTGACACCAAACCACTTCTTTGGCCAAGATATTGTGAAATAGCTTCCACAAATTCAGATTTTGATAGAACACCAATATCTCCTCTCAGTAGTTTCTTTAGAAAAAGGCCAAGCTGCATAAAGTTGTAAAAAAGAGATCTTAGATTATTTCCAGGCGGTAACGATGATCCCGCTTAAGCCAAAAAATTGATCCCATGGATTTACTTCAACACAATAACAAGAAGCACTGCGAGTGAAGATTTTTTGCATACCTGAGTGCCTTGAGAAACAAGCAGTGCTGAGAAATCCTTGACTACCTTACTGAGCAAAGTATCTATTATCTATACATTTTTGCCACTAAACTAAATCAGAATCCATTAGACAATAGAACCTTTCATTCAGCAAGTATAAAAGAATTATACAGTTTTCCTGTGTTCTATAATTTATGAGCATGGAATCATACTAAAAGTAAGAATCTTACCTACCATTGCATTAAAGGGCAACTCTTCAATCCCATTAGTCTCTCGAAGGTAAGCTTGTATAAGTCCAAGTCCAAAACGATCGAAAAGGAAAGCCAGAGTGTTGGCAGCTCTGGATTCTTCAGTTGAGACCTCACTAGAAAGATGAAGAAATTCCATAAGTTGCTCAAACTGAGATGACTCGGACTCATCTATGGACTCGTCAGCGCTTTCACTACCTAAGGAGGATAGTGACCCTTTTGGGAAGGATGTGATCCTCACAGTCCCTCCATACCTCCAAACTCCAATTCCACCTGCTTGCTTCCATTCATAATATCCTTTGAGACATAGAATGCAGTCTACAACTTTACTCGATGAGCCTCCCTGCAAATCAAAATCTCTCAAAATCCAGAAAGGGACAATAGCAGAAAACATATAAAAGGTACTACAAATGCAGGACAGATGGAACCACACAAAAACCTTAACAAGCATCTTTTATAAAAGTAGGTTTATTTTCATGCTGAATTCAAATGCAGTAACAACAACTTACATGCATGTCTTATTGCAAATGTGTGCAAACTTTGACAGATAATCCAACCCTCTTTCAAATTTTCAAAAAAAAAAAATTCAAACCTTTTCCAGATCAGAAGCTTCAAATGTCAAGAGCTTCATGTCATTAACGGCCTCCAGGAAATTCCTCATGTTCTCAAAATACTGAATTGCAGACTGTGCTGCCCCCTCTGTCGACTGAACCGCAATAATGGGATTTTCCACCACCTATTTAGATTTAAACCCAGAAATTTTGTAGCACATTCCTTGTTATCAAAACAACTGGGAATTTCCATAAATAAATTATAAAAAATATGAAAAAACAACTGGGAATTCATATGTATATAAGATAAAGACTCTAATAATATGAATATATTGTAACCTTGAGAACAGCTCCAGGATTGACTTTGTTGAGGACATTGCAGAGAATAAGACCGTTGCGGAGTGCAAGGCGGAACTCTTCTTCAGAAGGCTCTTTGGACAGGGTTTCTGATGCCCCATAGTCCATCTTCCGCAGCCATTCTGCTGCTTGGTATCTCCTTGAAGCTTAAATAACACAATCACCATTATCAATACACACACTCACACCAAATTGAAGAACCAAACTTTATTTATTGAAATTTGGGTTTAAACTTCATATGAGGATGGCAATCTCATTTTCCAAAAACTAATATGCCCACGTTTTTTATTGCCATTTTTAGCTATAGCATTTCATCACTAACTTTCATACAAGGAGATGTCATTGTGACGGCATTCCAAGTCAATCACGCACTGTCATATAAAAGAGTTAAAACGCACGACCTTGTGTGATTGGCTTAGAATACTGCATAACTCTGGGGGACTTAAATAAATTCATCCGGGTCATCTCAGTCATTTCTTGAAATTCAAACTCCAAAGTTTAAACAAGTTGGCACTATAGCTATCAGTGCACCAGTGGTTGCAGTGCTTAATTACACTACCAAAAACAGTGATGATGGCACCTTAACCGTCACAATCAAGGATCAAAGAGTAATTATGAAAACTTAATCTAATCCAAAACCCTTCTTTCGGCGAATTAATATGATGAATATTGTAGTGTAGAAACAGAAATATTAGATTTTAGATGGGTTATTTTGGACCCACCCTTTATTGGTAGGTCCAAATCATCATAACTGATCGATTACCACACCCCATTAGCATACTGCGCAACATTATGACGTGCTACATAACTTTTTCATTTCATATATATTTTTTTTTCCAACTAAAATCATTATCTAGAAAATACTTTAGGAAAATGCTAGGGAAGCCAACTTTAGATATATTAACTCTCTAATAGGCGTGAGACCCATTGTATTGGTGGGCTCCACCTCTATTAGAGACACAAGTTGATATCTAAAGTTAATCTCCCTAGCATGACCAATACTTTATATTTGTTTGAAGGGTTCTACAAATCTTTTAAAAAGTAAATTATTGTTTTATATGAATATGTGTATTATGTTATCACATGTAGGGCTGACACCATATTCACCGTTGGATCTTCATCTAACATTATTTTATTATCTAAGCTCCCCCCCCCAACAAATGAGCCAAAGTATACAAAGATTCCAAATCACTTTCCCCAAAACATGTATGAATTAAGACAAATTTTATTTTTATTCAAAGACAAAATGTTTTGTCAGAGAATTTAGGCAAATTTAAAACCAGAAAATGCCATCTCCTGGAAATAAATATTCAGAACTAAAATCTTGGAAGAAGAGTCTACTGGTTTTTAAATATATATTGGGTTAGAATGAAAATTTAAAAAAAAAACTAATGCAGACACTTCCCATGGTAGTTGTACCTGCTTCTTCAGCTTTTCTTTGAGCCAACTCATAGTCATTGATGAACTCCTCAGCGTTTGCAAATGGAGCTTCATTGTTAGAGACCAAAGCCTTGAGCCCTCTCATGTTCTTGCAAGGTGATGAGCTGAAGATTGAATTATTTGAGTTGCTTTCTTGTGGCATTTTGAGGCCTCCAAAAACCAATGCTACTTATTATTCTTTATTCTGCTGTGTTGATTCTCTTAAACAAATACAACTGCAGATTAATAAATAAATAAAACTAATTATTTTACACAGAATCATATCAGCTTAAGTTGGTATGTATAAGAAAACTTAAAATCTTGCAAAAACAGAGTTTGATGGAAGAAGTGAAACAATGCAAACAAACATTTGATCATGATTTGAGTGATTGCAGTGTGTTTGTGAGGCTCTTACCTTTAAAGGGCCTTGAGAACTCTGAAAACTGAACCAGCCCAAGAGAGCAAAAATGGTGTTTTTGAGTTGGAGCTGATGAAAATTGAGCTCAGCTTGTAGTGAACTTTAAGATCTGATCTGAGCAAGAAATTAATGGAAGGTGGAAGCTCAAGCTTCTCGTGTGTGCTTGTCAAGTGATCATTCAAACTTCAGTAGAAAGCTCATTGAATGCTCTCTCTCTCTCCTATGTGAGAGGAAGAGAAAGTGAGAGAGGCCAGTTGAAGTGAAATATTAAAAGACACTGAAATTGAAACGTAGTTGTCTCATGGGATTGAGGGGCCTTAGTTTAGCTTAGCCTAGCCTAACCCCTCTGGAAAAAAAAAAAAAAAAAACAGAGGAAAACAAAGTCAAAGTTGATTGAGTTTGACTTGGATCTTGTCCCTCCACGTGGCAGGGGTGAACCCAAATGAGGGGCTATGGGGTAGTCTCCTGCTGGGCCCTTTGATCTTTGGACTGAACGGCAGGATCTGCCCAAAATGATGGGCACTTGGACTATATGCTTTTATGAAAGCATTGTTCCTTGTCGACCTTGGACTGTAATAATGTAATGTAGCATGGCTAGGCCTCTCCATATGCTTCATGTTCATGGTGTTGGCCAAATACAATGCCGTCTTTTGTTTTGGATATGATACGGTCGCTATCTAGTGTAGTGATGCCAATTATCTTGATCATTCAGTTTGTTGGTTGATTAATCCTGATCTTGCCCTAATCTAGTTGACTTATCGATTTTAGCGCCACTCTCAGGACTTTTTTTTTTTTTGTCTGAAAGCAAAATAGAATAGGGCAATTACATAAAGTAAGCTCAATAAAATCTTATCAGAGAGATTTAAGCATGTCTCGTTTTTGTTAAAATCATATCATTATTACTCAATTTCTACTTAAAAGTACAGTCTATATTAACAATCTGACAACACAAGATCAATTTGACAACACAACATACTTTGTTACGTTATTTTATTTTATATAGTGAGTCCCTTGTTCTCTAATTAATCCGCGATAATTGTTCTAAAGGTTTAAGCTAAAGGACCTGCCAAAGATGGCCATACTTTCTCTCACCAATATCCGAGTGTTTGGTGAGGAAAATGGTGGTTGATGAGAAATTAATCTTACTAGATTCCTCTGACAAATTAAAATAATAATGCAGCATACTCATGTCATATTTTTAATTAATATTTATTCAGTAAGATTTAATCAATTTTAATTTGAGTAATAATATCAGTAACACAATGTTTGTTGGGAGTTTCACTAAAACACCCAAAATGGGGGTTGAAATTATAAAAAAACCCAAGCACTATTTAAACATATAAACACACCCAAAACCCATCATTACACACACTCAAAACCCATTTATAAACACACCCAAAAAGTTGACTTTGGGGTTAATTTTGGGTGTGTTTCTATGTTTAAATAGTACTTGGTTTTTTTTATAAATACATGTCTAGGATTGAGTTTATTTATAAATTTGTAATGTTTGTTTCCTTCACACTGAAGATGAATCTTGATCCTGATGACTGTGGTTGGTTGGTGTCAATCAGGAAAAGTAAAAGTATGCTGCTTTCAATGAATTTCTTTGAGCTGGTGGTGGCTGGGTCACATTCTTCATGGAATAAAGGCAAAATGAATGAAAGTATACGTTAGGTTTTTTTTGAAATGAACGAGAGGGAGGCAAAGTCCAATTAGGTCCACTTTCGAACGTTGGATCCCCCACTTTCAAATCATTGCAGAGGCAAAGCTTTTCAAGTCTTTTTTACATTTTGTACCCCATTTCATGGACCACTTCAGTGGAAGGTTTCCCTCTTTATCAAATTATGGGCTTAGATAATTACATTACTTTACTAATTACTTTTGTTTTTGGATTAGTTAAAGTTATATTATTTGGTGGGGAGAAGGCTTCTCTTGTAAGCATGTACCCTCTAGTCAAATTTGTTACAGTTGATATGAGTATTAGTAGCTCTTTCTTCTTAAAGGTAGCTAGCTCATCCATCGAGATAATCCTTAGCTTAACTCATGGATTTCAACTTTCCCTTACAAATACAAGGGCATCGTGCCCAAGACTAATCCAAAATGTTATACTTTTTAAGATGAAGATATTGAGATGGTAATGCATCACCCTCATTATGAGTTCTGTATGGACTAAGTTATTAACACCAGAACTATATAAACCTTGACTTTTTAGCCTATGGATATTATAGAAACACATGCTTTGATCTTCCTGTTCTTTTGACGAAAATATTATGTTATCTTGCATGAGAGAAAATGATTAATTGGGTCCCCAAGCCATTATGTCACGCATGCTACTTCTTTTTATGTGAAAACAGTATGAACAAGCTATTGAGGAAACAAACACAAAAGAAAACTCCATTCCTTACAAACTTATAAGCAACTGCATGCCTGCCTGGTGAAAAGACCTTCTATGAAGTCAAAAATGACTATAATTCCTACAACATACTAATCACAACCAGAAGTTTCCACTGTCTACGTCCTTTTTCTTCCGTGTCCATTCATGGCTTCTTTTTATTTTGGATGGGGTTTGGCATGAGGGGCAAAAGGCCTTAAAACTCGAACATGTATACATGGGCAGTGGCTTAGGTGAAGCATCCTTTTTTGGGCTCTACAATCTGGGCTCAATCATTTTTTGGCACTGAAAATTCTGCCATCTCTTTAGAAATGTGCCATGCCATGCAATGTGCAACCTGCAAAGAGATTCTATAGCTAGCATGCAAACATTCTAATTTTTTAGATGTTTGTACTCAAATTCAAGTAATAAATTCGATTACAACCCAAATGTTTTGGTTGTGACAAGTTACAAGTGATAAGGCCAAACTTAAAAGAAGGATAAACGAAGATGATTTAACGTGCCACATTATATTTGACACAAAAAATAAAGAAAAAAAAAATTAAAATCAAAGTCTTTAGCAATGATATTCAAACTTTTCTTTAGCATTATCCAGGTACGAAATATTTGTTGAAAAACATCATTTCGGCAAAGTGAATGTTAACCCTTGAAACCATTAATCGCCAATTTGCAAAAATTACATAAACAAAAGGGTGAGGAAACACAAATCAAGCACTACTAAATCAAAACAAACAAAGAAGGGGCAACATAAATTCTGAGATCAACCTCTTAAAGTGTTAATGCATGCAAAGTAACCCAGAAGCCTAACAAAAACAATGAAAAAACCAAACCTTAAAAAACTAGCATTAAATATTTACAGGACTCGGATTTGGGAATCATTATTGTCAAGGTCAGAAGTCAGTAGATTTCTGCTCGACCTCCTCCTTGGCCTCCTCCTCCTCCTCCTCAGCCTCCTCCTTGGCCTCATCGTCGGCCTCTGATCTGTTATCAACATCAGACGCATCATCACCACTACCACCCTGATCAAAACTCATCCTTGGTTTCAATAGACTTCTGCTGGCTGGAGGTGACTCGGAATCCAAAAAGCGTTTTTCAGTCCCATTATTTCTACATGATAAATATCCTTTATGCTCATTTGGATCGCAGAAATCCAAAGATAGCTTCTGGTTCGAGTGATAATGCCTTATCCTGTCAAACGGACCCAACCCAAATAACACCCCGATCAAAATCACTACCACTACAGGGTCATGATAAAGAGGAGCAACTTGCACATCTTTACTCTACTTCTTATTAATTTCTAATAATTTTCTCAAGTACTTTCTCTCTCTTTCTTGTTTGTTTCAGACTCAACAGGTCATGTTTCTCTTTCAAGAATTTAGAATTCTGGTGAATGGGGTGGTTAGGATTTTGAATAATATTTAGGCTTCTTGGCTCTCTATCAATTAAACAGAGAGTGGAAATGCTTTGATGCCATATATAGTGTGGTAGCAGATATTTTCATCTCCAATCATGGCACGCCACGTGGAAAATAAGATTATCTCTTAAATTAATTAATTGAATCAGTTTATCTGGCCAATTAATTAATAGGGATAAATATCTTAATTAATGGGATATTATCTTTATTTAATAAGATAATACCATTAATTCAGATATTATCCTAATAAAGAGAAGACAATATCGTTAATTCAAATATTATCTTCAATAAAGAGAATATAATATCATTAAATCAGATATTATCTTCAATAAAGAGATATAATCAAATCCGACTTGATCCCTACGAATTTGGGTAGATAATAAATTCATCATATTCTCTACGAAACCCTAGCCCCGAGGCTCCTATAAATAAACGACCTCATTCATCATTCAAGGTACATCTAAACCTACTCCTAATACCCGAGAAAAATACCCAAAGCTCTCTCCTTCCTCTTCACTCATCGAGGAGGAGAGAGAAGGAAGATCGAAGGTTGAAGGATCTAAAAGCGAATATTCTCCCGTGAAATTATTTGCACAAACATATAGGTTTCGATTCAATCTTTCATTTTGGATGTTTTGGATATTATTATACATAACTAGCACATGCACGTTGTAACACATCATGTGTGTGCTGCATATTCTGTTAGACTTTAAGATCAAACAAGCTATAAGTACTAACCTTGAGAAGCCATGAGAACTGGACAGAAAAGATCTTGATCAGCAAGCAGAGGTCTTCCAATCTTTCTACACGCCTTATGCACTCCTAATATGGGGTAGGATTGGTATGCTTGAATGTATATAAGATCGGGGACCTAAACCTTGTTTTTATAGGTGATTTGACCTAGTTTTCTTGCCCATAAAAGATTACCTAAATCATGCCTTAATCACCTCTAGAATCCATGACAGAATATGATAGATATCTCCTTTTATTTCATTCCTTCTTCACCTCCAAGTATCCAGCAAATCAAATAAAAACTTTCCACTTTTATTCCTAAACAGATGCTGTGCGTGAAATAGATGCAAACTCAATTAGGGTCTTACATTCTCCCACTTGAGTGCAACATTTATTTAAAACACTTCCTTACTGCCTCAGAATCGATTCCTTATGTGCACAGTTTGGAAAGCTCATTTGATAAGGATATCTATATCAAACTTTGTGTCAAATTTCATCAACTTATAGGATTGCAGACATGATATCCAAATGATATGGTATCATCCACCTACAATCACCACAAGCAACAAAATCCACATAGAGTACCAGCAAGTCATGGTTATGTTTGCATATATCATAAGTGCTAAACTGTGAAGTATCATTCTTGATATATGAATGGTCCACTTTATAACCACTAAGTGGTTTAACTTTAATGCTCAATATATATAAAGAGCTCCTAAGCCAACTAATATGGTTTGCAGCCTCATAAAAAGCTATAAATTATGCATACATGGTAGATGTAGCTATTGTCGACTGCTTCTCACTCTTCCAAGCAACAACTCCACCTCTCATCATAAAAATAAAACTATAAGTTGATCTAGCTGTGTCTACACATCCTACAAAATCTGCATCACAATAGCCAACTAATTCTAATTCATCTGTCTTCCTAAAAACCAAAATGTGGTCTTTAGTCCTTTGCATGTATTTGAGAACCTTCTCGGCAGCATTTCAATGAACTAAACTTGGATTAGCTTGGTATCTTCCCAAAACGCTGATTGAAAAGCTAAATCTGTTTGTGTACACACTTGTGCATACATGATACTTCCTACAACTAAAGTATATGGCTTGTCTCTTATTTATGCCTTCTCAAAATCATTCTTTGGACAATCTTCTTGACTTAGCTTATCTCCTTTTGAAATTGGCACTTCTGCTCCATTACTTTGCTACATATTGAACCTTTTCAACACCTTTTCTATGTAAGCTTTCTGAGATAAACCTAACAGCCCTCGTGCTCTATCTCTATGAATCTCAATACCTAGGACATAGGAAGCTTCTCCAAGATCCTTCATCTCAAAATTCATAGATAGAAAATTCTTGGTTTCATATAAGAGGCTCTCATCACTGCTAGCAAGGAGAATATCATCTACATAGAGAACAAGAATGATAAATCTACTCCCATTGTTCTTCAAGTATATGCACTCATCCAACCTATTCTCAACAAAGCCAAATGATGTAATTATCTAATGAAACTTCAAATACCACTGCTTTGAGGCCTGTTTCAAACCATAGATTGATTTCTTCAGTTTGCACACTAACTGCTTACTATCTCTTCTACAAATCCTTCTGGTTGCTGCATAACAATCTCCTCACTTAATTCACCATTTAGAAAGGTTGTTTTGACATCCATTTGATGTAAAAACATGTCAAAGTGCGTCACAAGTGCCATAATAATCCTAAAAGCATCTTTGGTTGAAACTGGGGAGAAAGTTTCAGTATAATCAATCCCCTCTTGTTGTGTGAAACCCTTAGCTACAAGTCTAGCCTTATGCCTCTCAATATTTCCCTTTGAGTCCCTTTTGGTTTTGAACACCCATTTACACCCTATAGGCTTCATTCCTTGCTGAAATTCAACTAACTCCCACACTTTATTGGCTTCCATTGACTCCAATTCACTTAGCATTGCCTCAAGCCATTTTTCAAAATGTTCACTAGTTATAGCCTCATTGTAACTCATTGGGTCATTACAATCACAATCATCAGAATATGTCTCATTCAAATAAACGAAATCTGGCAATGTATTAGCTCATCTTTCTCTTGTGGATTTTCTAATTTCTTGTTGTTGCGGTTGTGGTTCTATGGGCAGGTCCATTTCATTTAGTTCTTGTTGTATTTCCTCAGCATTTTGGTTTTCATTCCTAAGCTTAATTGGTGCCTCAGGTTGTAACAAAGTTTGAGTTAACTCATAGGTTATGATAGGAATATTGCTTGGATTGCAATCTTCTGCTCCTATTTCTTCTTCTTCATCAAAAGTAAAATTCATGTTTGCCCCTTCACTGTCCTCATCATACTCTAGAAACTTAGCATTTCCTGTCTCAACAACTCTATTGGTATAGTTGGGGCAATAGAAATGAAAACCCTTTGATCTCTTTGTATATCCTATAAACATGCAGCTCACAATCTTGGGATCCAAATTTCCCAAGTTTGGATTGTAAACTTTTGCCTCAGCTTTACAACCCCAGTTATGCAGATGGTTTAAGCTGGGCTTCCTTTTGTTCCATAGCTCAAAAGATGTTTTAGGCACTAATTTACTTGGACACCTATTTAGGATATAATTACTTGTCTTGACAGCATCTCCCCATAAAAAAACTTGGAAGGTTTTGGAAGGTTAGTGGTGCAAATCATACTTCTCACCATATCCTTCAAGGTTCTATTCCTTCTTTCTGACACTCCATTCTCTTGAGGAGTTCTAGGGTTTGTGTATTGAGCAACTATCCCACAATCTTGAAGATATCGAGCCAATAGTGATGGATGTCTGCCTTGCTCATCATAATTACCATAGTATTCTCCTCCCCTATCAGATCTTAAAAATTTAATCTTTAACTCAAGTTGGTTTTCAACCTCAGTTTTAAATATTTTAAAAACTTCAAAGGCATTAGATTTGGTCTGGATTAGGTAGAGATAGCGAATCTAGAGAAATCATCAATGAAAGTGATGAAGTACCTATGTCCTTCTAGAGTTTCAACTGGAAAAGGACCACAAATGTCAGTGTGAATTATCTCTAGGAGTTGCTGACTGCGTGTGGATCCCAATTTTCTAGAGTTAGTCATTTTTCCCTTTATGCACTCAACACACTCAGTGAAGTCTGCAAAATTCAAGGAAGGAAGAATTCCTTCTTGAATTAGCCTTTGCATTCTTTTCTTAGACACATGACCTAATCTTTTGTGCCATAGTTTTGTAGACTTCTCATTATCTAGTGATCGTTTTTGTCCTACGGTTTCAGTGGTGAAAACAACATTGTTACTAGAAAGATTTAAACAATACAAACCATCAATCAAAGAGCCATTGCCCACTGAATTTTTATTAAAGACTAAATCAATTCCAACTTAAGAGAAAACAAAACTGAAAAGTTCCTTAGTTAATCTAGAAACTGAAATCAAATTCCTTCTCATGGAAGGTACAAAAGCAACATCTTTCAAAATTAAAGGAAAGCCTGAAACTAATTGGAGTCTAACTGAGCCTATTGCTTGGATTGGTACTCTCTTCCCATTCCCTACGAACATATGGTTTTGGTCTCTACTTAGTTTCCTCTGGTTTGCGAAGTCCTGCAAGGAATTGGCGACATAGATTGATGAACCAATGTCAATCCACCATGAGTTAGTAGGAACTATGATATTGTTAGACTCAAAACAAACTAGGACAGTTTTAGACTTACCTTTGTTTCCCTTTTTCTCTACCCAACGCTTGTATTTGTGGCACTCTCTCTTCATGTGACCTACTCTGTCATAGAATTAACATTTAAAGACAATAGTTTTGTTGGTTTTTAAAGTGTCAGACCTTTCGAAGATTAGCCTTAGAGTTCTCTTTGTTGGCAGAAGTATGTGAGCTAGGCTTAGAAAAGTGACTTTTGGGAGCATTGGTGGTGAGGTGCATAGTGTTAACTTCTTTTTCCTTCTTGATCTGAGCCTGCTCTTGAAGGGAGAGAGTTCAAAGCAAGATGAACGAGAAAAGGATCGGTTATTGGAACATTAAGTGCCTTTAGCTTGCTGGCAGTCTCTACCATGCCTAGGAAATACACCCTCATATCTTCCATACCATCATACTTCATAGTATCCAGCCTATTCATCAGATTTCCTAGTTTCAGCCTTATCTCGATTCTTTAAACTTCTCACCACTGCCTTCAAGTACTCTTTAGCATTTTCAGAATCGGGAATGCCTCCATAAATGGCTTCAGTCATGGACTTTTCATTATGAGCAGACAGATTCTATTTGCCTTCTCCCATCTCTCAAGTTTCAGCCTTTGCTCACCAGTGCTCTCAGCAGTGAGAACTGGTTTCTCTTCTCTTAAAGCTATGTCGTGATCTAAGAGACCTAACGCTATCTCTAAATCACGCTTCCATTTCTTAAAGTTGCTACTAGTCAAGGGTTCAATCGAATTGATAGAGGTAGGGTTCATAGTTGAAAACACAGAAGTATGCAATATGGTTAATCTTTTATCCTAAAAATCTTTATACATATGTGATAAACATCTATGGACAAAATATCAAATATGCTTGAGTTTCTTTCACAAGTCTAACGTCATAAACTGTCTATGATAAGTTGTTATCAAGATCTTCCCATCTGTGAACAGAAAAGATTTTGATCTTCATAGCAGTTGATGTGCAATCTTGTTCCATCATAAAGCATAATCGAATGAGGTTCACACTTGTAAGCAGAATACCACAGTCGATGTGTCTTATGATGCAATTTTGTCATAAAAAACCTAGAGATGATTTAAAATAATTGTCTCATGTTCATCTGTGGATTGAACATCAGACAATGATTTTGAATCAAAACATGACTTCCTTGATATGTTTACTTGATGCGGAATTTCATTATGTTCATGCTTAATTGGTTTTAAACCTAGTCATGATTCTACGTGCATCTGCAGCTAGATATGCTAAACAATATAAATTGGTTTAATAATTAAAACACACGCACAGCAGTCCCAAAATACAGATTTTAATTCTTGAGTTTAGCAAACAATCATTGCAGCAAAACACAAAATGTAGAATTGGAAAAACAGCCTGGAGTTTATGTTTTATCTTGATTTAGACTTATAGATGCATGACCTAGGCTCTGATACCACATGTTAGACTTTAAGATCAAACAAGCTATAAGTACTAATCTTGAGAAGCTATGAGAACGGGACAGAAAAGATCTTGATCAACAAGCAAAGGTCTTCCAATCTTTCTATACGCCTTATGCACTCCTAATATGGGGTAGGATTTGTATGCTTGAATGTATATAAGATCGGGGACCTAAACCTTGTTTTTATAGGTGATTTGACCTAGGTTTCTTGCCCATAAAAGATTACCTAAATCATGCCTTAATCATCTCTAAAATCCATGACAGAATAGGATAGATATCTCCTTTTATTTCATTCCTTCTTCACCTCCAAGTATCCGGCTAATCAAATAAAAACTTTCCACTTTATTCCTTAACAGATGTTGTGCCTTAAATAGATGCAAACTCAATTAGGGTCTTACATATCCCTCCTAATTTATTTTCAAAACCTAAAAGAAAATCTAAAAACAATATGGACTGCACTTGGATATGAACTAGGTTTGCCTAATCCAAGGTTTCCATTATCTTTCTTCTTCTTTTTGAATTTTCCCTCGTATCCATATATACTTGCCTTCTTTTTTGGAAAGAGACACTTCTCATTTTACAAATCACGGTTTAAAACATGTGCAAAAGTAATTCATAAAAAACACACACACAAAAAGTTCGACACACGTATCAAACTGTTATTTATTAAAATGTAGGAGTTCCTACTTACAATAGAAGAATGTAAGTATTTTGCCTTTTCATTTCCATGCGGGAAAAGGTTGCAACTCTTCTAACGTAGCCAGTGGTCCAGGTTAATTCTCAGGCCAATCTTCAATATGGAAAGCCAGCATATTGGTCTTGGCTGTTATGGCCCAAATCAAAGGTAGATGTCCGTACCTAGAATTTTCAAGTCTATATGTTCATGGCACATGCAAGAGTCGTTGCAAAGTTATATATATATATATATCCTGACAATTGCAATTTCACCTACTTTATATGTCCGAAGTTCCCAACCCAACAAAAGAATTTTCTGGAGTTTATGGCACATTTTTAAATGCTAATTGGTTAGTGTGCCAATACCATAAGATATGGGTTAAAGTTGTTGGATAAATATGGATAGATCATGCACATGAAATGTGGCTCATGTATTCGTGATTGTGGGTCATCCCATGCACTGATTGGAATGTCCCACCATGCATCCATCTACCAAGTTTAACGAGTTCAAACCGCGCCAGCGGGTTCAAATGGTGAAAAATGGTAAGGTGATATAGAGTCACCACTAGAAAACGGGGGCAAAAGCCACAATTCGTCTAATCATAATGAGCTAACAATGTCTTATCTGTGGCCAACACGCTTTGGCCAACGAAGGGGACCTATTGCTCACCTTATAGTAGAGGCCACGGTTTTATAAAGCGACATATATTGATGAAAGACAACGTGATAGAAATTGCGATATGCAAGAGTGAGAGTCGAATTCTTTTCATATTAATCTAATAATTGTATTAATTGTTTATCTTAGTCTAAATTACAAATGTTAACTGATGTGCACATTGCTGATTTTTCAGATCACATACATTATAATTTATACATATTACAAACTCACAGCCACTAGGCTCCAAGTGGTTATGAATTTATAATGGCATGTGGTCTCAAATGAACAACATCATGTTCTTGTTTTCTGTGTGGAAGGTCCAGATGTTATTATTGTGTGAACGTCATGTATTATTCAGTATTTCCTTCCTACTTTCCTCCTTATTTATAATGACATTCGCAAGATAATAACGCACGAACGACGGATAAGAGTATATATATATATATATATATATATATATATATATATATTGTGTTAAAACATATACTTAATTATATATGAAAACGACTGCTAAATAAAACAAAAGACAACAGCTCTGACTGGATAGGGATACAATTCCCAAGCGTTATCTCTAGAACATTTCTTTTTTCCTTTTTTCAAATGTTTGAATGGTGTGCATATAAATTATGTTTTGAATCTTCTGGATTTAGTTAGGTTCACCAAGTAACTTTCTCCCCTCCAACCCCATTATCGGATTATAGAGCTAATGTGGGAAAATCTAAAGTCTCATTCTAGAAAAGTACAAAGGCAATTTCGGGGCTAATTAATCAACCTTCCGATCACCGATATATCCCACATTTATTTGATTATATATATATATATATAAGTCTTTGTTTTTAGTGAGAAAAAAATAATAAGTAAAATTATCCATCCAACGAAATGAACACATTGCATATTTCCTATCAAGAGATCCATGCGTGAAAAATTGAGCTCAATTTTGTTTTTGTTTTCGTTTGTACGCAGCCTTCTTCATCAATATACTATTGGTGCGGTGTTCAACTTCAATCCGAGGATGAAGATTTGGACCTTTCATCCGAGACTTCGTCCTTAGTTTTGTCTATACTTTTCTACATATCCAGCCAGTATATATCAAATTAAGAGGCCATTTCTGTTCAATAATTGAGTTTGATAAAGTATTTATCTATGTACCAAGGCCTTAACTTCGGTTTCCTGCCCCATTCTAATATCGCTTGTATTCTTCTAAAATTACTATTAACAATTTGATATATTTCAATTTTTATACTTTTTTTTTTTAAAGAACCTCGATGGTACAAAGGAAACTTATTGATCACCAAACGGAAAATAGGGGACATAAAATCTTACCCCTATTACATGCATAAAATAAAAGTAGATATTAGTTTTAATGCACTAATGGTAATTGCTATTCTTGCATAAAAGGAAAACTCGTATATTAATAAATAAATTGTTGTAACTTGTATTAGCTAGGTTGTTAATGTGTCAAACTTGTAATGATAACATAGACAATACATTAAACTAATAATGTGTTCATTAATAAGGAATTGGAATTTTCATCAGGAATTGAATTCCACATATGGAGGATTCTTGCACTTATTTCATATCAAGGAAATAAAAAGTAAGTGGACCCACACAAAATTAGGAATTCAATTCCTGATTTTGAAAGAATTCAATTCTTGGGTGGGAGGTGGTATTTTAATCCATTAGGAATTCTTTTTTTTTTACCTATTATATCCTCACGCAATTTTCAAAACTTCAAATATGTCATCTATTTTAATCCAACAACGAGGACATTTTAGTAATTAGTACCACTCATACCCAAATTACATATGATTTAGTAAACAACTTCAAAAAGAATCCGGAAACTAACTCTCCTAAATCCATATGGTTTAGTAAACAACTTTATTAAGAATATATAATATAATTCTCCTCAATCAAACTTCTGCTCAATTTAATTCATCATAAATTCAATTCCTCCTAATCTAATTACGAATTAGTAAACATGCCATAATTAGTTATTTAATCGTAAGATTAGCAAACTAGTTGTCATAAACCAAAAGAATATAACCCAACAAAATATAAAACAAAATTATTGAAAATCGAATTTATTGTAATATTAAAAAAAAAATTGAAGTTATTACCAAATCGTGAAGTACCGATACCAAAAAATGCCGAAATTTTTGTTGTTTTGTTAAGTCGCATTACCGATTCAAACCGACCAAATGACAACCCTAGCTAATATTTACTCTTAATATCATAAATCTGAAAATTATTAATAAACTTAAAATTGCTAATCAAAGTAAGCCCCGTATCTTTTTAGAACCAAGCACTAGTTGGTCTTAATGAATAATTTTAATATTTCAAAGGGATGGATACGCAGCCCATCATTAGCAACATTAATACTGTCTTCAATATAACCATTGGTTGATAAGTGTGAGATTGCTATCGTTATATGTTATACTTTACACTGTCTTCAATATAACTATTGGTTGATAAGTGTGAGATTCCTATCATTATATGATACATTTTATTTTGTAAGTTTTCGATATAAGACTTAATATTCCTCAACATAGACGAATTAGAACAAAAATAAAGTTTAGTTGTCCTTTTCCTCCTCTGGAGTCTTTTTCCTCCTTAGAATGTAATTGCTATAGTGAGCTAAAAAGAAGAAGAGAACAAAGGTATATGAAAACCCTATCTAATATCTATCTCTTTTCAGCAAACAAAACTCTCTATCAATCTCTCTCACACCCTATGGATAAAGGTTAAATGGAGGGAAATTGGCAAGAATTGTAAAGTGTTTTTATCATCTAACCTTATGCTTACTCATGAGCAAGATTTATTTTAAAAAAATTCCTATTTAAGTTTTTCTTTTTGTCATAAAAATTCGTATTTCCGTTGAGTGCTTATGTGTAGTGAACCAAAAAAAAAAAAGAAAAAAAAAAGGATTTATATCGAAAAGTTTTGGAGAGCTAAATTGGAGAGCTTTTTCTACTAAGATTTCCTCAGAGATATATAAAAGATATTGCTGGTTGTTTTCTCCTTGAGGAGGAGGAGGAGGAGGAGGGTACAAAAGGTTCAATTAGAAGCAAAAGATCTAAAAATATCCTGGAAAAATCTTGTATGTCCGCACAAAAAGTATACAACAAAAACAAGAGAAGTATGCGACCAAATATAAATAGTGAAATGCTAATTAATGAAAATGACCATTTGAATCGACATTGAAGATAAAATAAAAGATTCCATTTCTTGAAACAAACGATTCGATTGGTGTGCTTGCTTGCCAAGCATATGTGTATTTCGTTTTCATGTTGTGATGGCACGAGCGTTACTTTTTTCTTGCTTTAATATTGTAGATAATTGTAAACAAAAAAATAAAAAATAAAAATTTTTGTTTATCACTTTTAACTCAAGGTAAACAATCATCATCTTTCTTAACGCATATCTATGAGTATAATTATGTTCCACAAATATACGTGTCAAGTGTTGAGAAAAATAATAAAAACACACTTTGAGTTAAAAGTGCGTTGATATTTACGAAAATGAATGTGATATGAATTGAATATTGTATATTTAAATGGGATTTGATTATTTGAACGTCCTTAACGGCATCAAACTGTTAATTAATTATTGTGGTGTCAAATCAGTTCATGAAGCTAAATATTGAGCTGCCTAGTAGTCAAATTTTGTTTTAAATTAATTAATTATTTTAATTTCGTTTAGCTTACAATCGAATTAAGAACCGCACTGTTTACTATACGAAATAAGAATGGTCAAATAAAAGAAAAAAAAAACTAATTTTTTTTGACAAATAAATGTGAAAAAAAAGTTTATAAAATTGTTCCTAGTATTTGCAATTAATATAATTATTTGCCTCCTCAGACCGTAAAAACCGTACTGTGTACTATACGCAAGAGTCTCTCTCACCTCATAGACATCGTTTAGAAAAGTGGGTCCCATTTATGATTCAGTGCCACGATGGACCAGGCAGGACAGCTCAATCTCGAGTTCAGATCCAAGCGCGCGCACCGTACGAACCAAAAATATCAGAGAGAGAACACAGCGAAAACGGTGGCACAACCGTGATATCTCCCAAACCCAGGCCCATTATGGTAATTTAATCCGACTTCCGCTTCGGTGCAAGGTCTCCCTCACCTCTGGCTCCACTATTTAAACCCATTGGATCGGTCTGATCAGCCTCCTCATTATTCTCTCTCTGTAATTTCTTCCAAAGCTTGCGTTCGAATCTCTCTCTCTTTCTCTCTCTCTTTCTCTCTCGGTTCGAGCTCATCAGGTATTGCATTGGTCGATTTTCATGTGTCGATTTTTCTACTGAATCTGAATTCATCGAATTTTGGTTTTCATTTTTGTGAAATTTGGATGATTTGATTAGGTAGTGTTGCTTGGTTGATTAAAGTTTGATTCTTGTGATATCATATGCACATTGGATCTCTGAATTGATATTGCCAAGAACTTACTGTTTCCAATGCTTTCATTGCAAGGAGATTACTTCAATTTCATTTTTGCTTGATAAGCTTTGTGTTTGTGTGTACGTGTACGTGTACCTGTGTGCGTATGCGCATACATGTACGTGTGTGTTTGTGTGTATGTTTCATATACATATTGAAAGTTCCAATGTGAAATGATTAAGAAGTGAACGTTTGGAGTTTTCTTACTTGTTTTCCTGTCATTGTCATTCCATGCAATCGAATCCGCTTTTTCAATGTCATCGTGGTCTGGAATCTAATGGTTTCGTGATTGTTGTTGTTTTTAATGTGAATGGTACGCGGAACACAAAGTAGTATGTGGTCGGTACGAATGCGGTGTTGTTGGGTTTTTATCAGTATTTATGTTTTTAGACTTTATTCGAAGAACATCCGTGGGACTTTCGTATTGCATTTTTATCATTGTTGTTTGCTTTGATCGGTAATTTCAGCTTTCTTTCTTAGCTCTTTTAAAATGTAAGCTAATGCCTAGTTATAATTGTATTATGTAATACACACACATTGGATCAATAGAAAATACGTTTTACTATCAGATTTCCCAACAATATTTGGTTTCATAAGTAACTTATTTGTTCTTGACCAAAAAAAAAAAAAGGAAAGTTATTTGTTTGGTGGTTGTACTGTCTTAAAGTTTACAACTTTAATTGCATACTAGTCAGCGTTTTACTTATTGTCTGTTGGAATGATACATTGCAATGAATTCTTCAAGGGATGTTATGCTATAAACAAGTTCATTTGAGACTTTAGGAAGCTATAAGTTCAGTTCAGAGTACTTAAGGATTGCAAGAAAAATAATCCAATCTGCCCAGGTATCTTTTAACAGCTAGCTCTACGGTCTACGTGAACTTGACCAATCTTGGGTTAATCAATTTAACTGTTGCTTCCAAGGTTGGGTTTGAATGCTGATTTGCTCTAAGGACCTGATAGAAGTTCATATTTTACTAAGTTAGCTATATGGTTTTGATGTTTTATACTATCATGAACTTTGTTTGATTCAGTCTTTCATGACCTTATCAACATTTTCCTTCCCTGTTTCCACTTAGGTCTATGATCATGGGTTCAAATTCAGTTGTGGATATGATAGAGGCCTCCTCAGGGGTTCATTTTTCTGGATTTCATATGGATGGCTTAGAGCAAAGACAGAAGGTGGAGCAACCGACAACCTCAGCACATGAAAACATGCATAAGCAGCCTTTTGTTATTGGTAAGTAGTGGTTTATAGATTTGCTACATGCATCGTTTCTAAGAAGGTTAGATAGCTGCGTTTTGATTCTTCCACTTCCATATGATCCATCATTCCATACATATTGTCACAGGGGTTGCTGGCGGGGCAGCTTCTGGTAAGACGACAGTTTGTGATATGATTATACAGCAGCTTCATGATCAGCGGGTTGTTCTTGTTAACCAGGTAATGTGTAGAATTTGTGATCAAGAAGAGTAGTAGTTACCTCTTTTTTCCTTGATTTTGGGATTATTTGGTTTTCCTGTTTTCGAGTGTCAGAATGTCACCACTTTTCCAAATTAATATCTTATCATGGATGATATTACAGGATTCTTTTTATCATAATCTGACTGAGGAGGAACTTAAACGAGTACATGAATACAACTTTGACCATCCTGGTGAGGGCATTCCTGCAACATCAAATTTAAGGAATATAAGTGAAGCAATAAGTACTTAGAATATTACTATAGTTTACTGAACCATGTGTACCTGTAACCCTTCAAAGTATGTCATGTTACTACAATTTGAGACATCCTAACTGGTAATCGGAGAGTAGTAATGTCATGCTATTAGTTTTCTCTGTGCAGTTATTGTGTAATTCCACAAGTTTGTTTTATGTAGCTTTTTGTTTAGTGCGTTTCACATTGTTGTTCAGTTCTTTCCCATTTATTTTCTGACAAGTACATTTTCATGCATGCTGGTTGGTTTAGTTTATACTGACTATCTTTCAAATGTTTGATTCAAAGTTTTGTGTTTTTGGTTATCCTCAGATGCATTCGACACTGAGAAACTATTATCTTCGATGGATAAGTTGAAGCATGGACAAGCAGTAGATATTCCAAATTATGATTTCAAAAGTTACAAAAATAGCGTGTTTCCAGCGAGAAGGGTAAAATTTTAAATCTGTGGGATCTATAAGTCATATCATCTAACATGTAGTTCCCTGTTGTTTTGAGGTCCTATTGTAGTGAAGGGCTTGTTTCCTAAAATGATACCATAACACATATGCTATATTATGTAGTTGCCTCTCTCTTATGCATTAGAAATTCTTAATAGTGTAATATTTTATATTTAACAGGTAAACCCTTCAGATGTCATTATTTTGGAAGGCATTCTTGTTTTCCATGATCCACGTGTTCGAGAGTTGATGAATATGAAGATATTTGTTGATACAGGTCAATTTTCCTTTTACCTATTTTGGCCTTTAGATGTTCTAGCGGGTTATCAAAGCTTCTTTGAATTGTTACTACACATAAATTTCATTGTTTTTATATTCTAGTATACTTTTTGTATAATATAGTTTTCATGTGAAGTTTTCTAACTTATGTTAGTAGTTAAATATGTGCAGGTCTGAATAAATTATGTTGTAAGTTATTTTTATAAGTTTAATGGTATATGCAACTTCATGTTGTTACTAAATTGGGTCACTTCATATTGTTACTAAATTGGGCCACTTCACATTGTAAAATTTTCAGTGCAGATGCTGATGTTCGGTTGGCTAGGAGGATAAGGCGTGATACAGTTGAAAAGGGAAGGGATATTGGTACTGTTCTTGATCAGGTTTGCAACTTTTCATTTCATGGTTGTTAGACTTTTGTTGGTTTTAGCCTAGCTTATACATACAGGTTATATTTCATGCTGTGAATCTACAAATGAATGGATGCAACTATTATTTCTTGGCAAAAAGAATTGTTAGAATTCAGTGTTCTTGTAGACAAGGTTTAAAGAATTGAAGATAGGTGGTATACTCTTGATTATTTACCCTATTGTACTTCAACCATTCTTTGAAATATTTCACTCAAGTGTTAGAGGATTTCCACTTTTGTTTCTATTACCTATTCTTACCTTTGTTCCATGATCTTGTGGTTAGGCAACAATGGTTACTACCTGCATCTTCTATATGCCTTTTCTCTAATAATGTTTACCATTTTGATGCAGTACTCAAATTTTGTTAAGCCTGCTTTTGATGACTTTATTCTTCCAACGAAGAAGTATGCTGATATCATAATTCCTCGTGGTGGAGATAATCACATAGCCGTTGATTTGATTGTACAACATATTCGTACTAAGCTTGGTCAACATGACCTTTGTAAAATATATCCAAACTTATATGTCATTCACTCAACCTTTCAGGTGCCCTTCCTAAATATTTTCATTCAAGCTCCAATCTTTGTTCTTTGCATTTTTTTTTCTTCTTTTGGCTCACCAATATCATTCATGGTCTAATGCAGATACGGGGCATGCATACCCTCATACGCGATGCTCAAACAACAAAGCATGATTTTGTTTTCTATTCTGACAGGTTGATTCGTTTGGTGGGTATTTGGTCCTTTGAGCCAAGATGCAAATTTGATGTTTTTTAAGGTCATTCGTGGAATGGGACCAATTCTTATTTACTCAAATCACTCATCAAGAGTCCTTAATCTTTAACAGGTTGTTGAACATGGCCTGGGACATCTACCATTTACTGAAAAGCAGGTGATCACTCCAACTGGTAAGCTGATGCTCATCTTGACATCTTAACATGTATGGTTTTCACATCTTTGATTTTGATTTATTTGGAAAACAGATATACATGTTCCCATCCTTTTACTCTTAAATATATTTCTTGTGAGTTTGTCGCAAGCTTACACCAAGCACATCATGCATAATTATTTTCTTTGTATTGTTTTGAATTTTCTACAATAGTTGGTAAGTCTGCAAAACTTCATTGGTTGATGCTTTGCTTTAACGTTTCTTTGATCTGGATGCAGGGTCTGTGTATATTGGTGTGGATTTCTGTAAGAGGTTATGTGGCGTATCTATCATTAGGAGGTACAAATGTGTTCCTTTAAGGCATTTGGTTTTTCTGACTAGGAACTATAAATTCTACTATACCCTTTTTAATTCGGCTTTCTTTACAAGTGACCAAACATTCTCTCAGATGTGGTCTTGGTGTATAAAACAAATGATCATCATAGATACTTAGAGGTAGTAATTAGATCTGAACTGAAACCCAACCTCTTATGCCTTTATGAACCATGTGGTCATGTAACCATCACCTACTAGTGTTGTATTTTGTTGAGTTTGATTTGATTTTTGAATTGAACTCCTATAAGTTTTCATGGTATGATTAACATTCTACTATTACCAGTGGCGAGAGCATGGAGAATGCTTTGCGAGCATGTTGTAAAGGTATCAAGATTGGAAAGATTCTTATTCATAGAGAAGGGGACAATGGTCAGCAGGTTCACACATCTCTCTCTCTCTCTCTCCTCCTGCCCCACTCCCTCTCTTGTGTTGGTTCATGTGAAAGCATTTTCATGACTGTATTTCAGTTTTTTCTCGATTTTTTTCTTATTGATCTAATTGATGAACAGCTGATTTATGAAAAACTACCCAACGACATCTCAGAGAGGCATGTATTACTGTTGGATCCTATCCTGGGCACAGGTTTGTTTTTCTGATAATATATTAATTGTTTTTTGACTTGTTGGTTCTACTTGTCAAAAGTTGTTTTTGGTAAAGCTCGAGTCCAAGGGCTCAGACCAAAGGAAACAAAAATGAAAATTCCAGAGTGCTTTTATTTCTCTGGGGTAAAGATGTCCCACCAGCTTTAGTTGGTGGTTATTATTCTCTACTAAGGGAAGTTCTAGTATACTTGTCCCCATGTAATACTCTACAAACTATTTCAGCATCGATTTTGGACTATTAGTATACCTTATTAGTAAGTTCTAGTCACAATCTTTAATCTTGCAATTTGTATACCTTATTAGTATCAATTTGGCTTACAACGGTCACTATTTTGTTATTATACAATATATGAAGAGTTAATTATAAGCTTCCAAAATCTTGTTGAATTATCCGCAGTCGTAAAACTACTAACAATTATACCTTTCTCTTCAGGGAATTCGGCTGTTCAAGCTATTTCTCTACTCTTAAAGAAGGGCGTACCAGAGTCCAACATTATATTTCTGAATCTCATATCTGTAAGTTCGTTTCTCTGTAATGTGGTTCAGGTTCCCCTGACTATTAGTTCGGTTTTGGACTATCGTTTTTATCATGACTGCATGAGAGTTACTCCTACTGATGTTGTGCATCAATTGGCCAGGCACCTCAAGGTGTGCATATGGTTTGCAAACGCTTCCCCAGAATAAAGATTGTGACATCTGAGATTGAAAGTGGTCTCAATGAAGATTTTCGTGTCGTACCTGGAATGGGTGAGTTTGGGGACCGATATTTTGGAACTGATGACGATGATCAACAAGTGGTATCTCCTTCGGTGTAATTCCCAAAAAAACTGCTAGTTGGTCCAACCCCTTATCAATTTGGAGTTATTTTCAGCAATGATGGAAAGTCAGCTCAACTTGGCTTGACTAGTGTTGTGCTGGGTTCTACATTTCAGTGTTGAAAAAATTTTGACTTTATCAAATCTAGAACAATCATCCTTCGAATCTTTCATATTTTTCTTTTCAATTATTGGCATATAGGGTTTTTCTTCTTTCTCAAATGATGTTTCTTGCATTTCGATGATACCGTATAAAGGGTTGGACGACGAGTTGTCATAGCAGGCAGTGAGTGTGTGACTAGATAGTCTCTTTGAAACTTGCTTTGCATTTGCATTTGCATGGCTTAGAGGGAAGCAATTTACTGGCAAATGAATTGTCTCCCCATGATATGTATTATGAACCAGGACATTTACTCTCATTATGACAATATTTTTTGTTTCACAAGTTGGACTGCGTTTCACTTAAATGTTGCTTCTTTGGCTGCCATGTGCAAGTTTCACGTGGTCGAATAGGAAGAACGAAGCCTCAATTTTGAAAAGTTCGTGTATACAATGAGCATATACACACTTCACAATAACTAATCATGTGACGAGCACGGATGTGCATGCACTCGTATCCAAGTCTTTGATGAAAAAAATTTAGATTTTGGAATTTCATTGGTGGTAATGTGTTTTAAACAATGTATCTTGGGCACCTGTGAATCGTTGACGCATGTGAAATTAGAGCGACTCTTCGTAGATTTCCATTTATGTACTAGGATAGATTTCCATTTATGTACTAAGATGAAAAGAAACAGAAAATTGTAAGGGATGAGGCACACATAGTTGTTTAGTAGAATCCAAAAGTTTCGTTTGGTTCGTCTCTATGAGTTGAGAGTAATTGGATGAGGAGCATTAGCCCTTCCACACAAATTTTTGCCTGAGGATTGAGTTGCCACTTGGCAAAGAGAGTGATCACTCGTTGCTCTATCCTAGGATGATAACCTTCCTCGGGCTAACCTTTTGACACGTGTTGTTAATCCATGCCCTGAGGATTCTGCTGGCATATTCCGCCGGAGCTTGTCTATATAGATTGTTTACGGTGTAAGTTTGATTTTGCACTTTGGTCCACTGTTATCCAATACCATCCTAAATCTCCAACCATGTCAGCCTTTGTTGGCAAATATGCTGGTACTCTCTCTCTCTCTCTCTCACAACATGATTTTCATAATTAAAAGTGTTATTGTTGGTTAATGTAAAACTGCCTTTGCATGACCGACTAGCTATTAATCTAGTGGATACAATGAGTAACGAAAACACCGCTTCCAAAACCCGATTTAGGTCATTACCCCGGAAAATTTAAGAAAAGCCAAGCAATCTCCTTAACAAGAAAAGATGTAGGCATATAATTTATTAGGCAATCATTCTTTATACTTGTATGAAGTTCGACTAGCTCAACCCTTTGGTTTTGTGCAGAGGAGCTTATAAAGAATGCCAAGTACATTGCCACCCCAGGGAAGGGCATATTGGCAGCAGATGAGAGCACAGGCACCATTGGCAAGCGTCTATCCAGCATCAATGTTGAGAACATCGAGTCCAACCGCCAAGCTCTCCGTGAACTTCTCTTCACCTCCCCCAATGCCCTAACCTACCTCTCAGGTGTCATTCTCTTCGAGGAGACCTTGTACCAGAAGACCACTGATGGCAAACCCTTCGTCGAAGTCCTCCAGGAAAACAATGTCATTCCAGGTATGGTCTAAAATTTCGATAACAGATATAACATTTTTTCGGATATATTCATGTACTTTTTTCTACATCTATGTTTCTATTTGACATCGACATTTGATACTTGGTTCTAGGTATCAAAGTTGACAAGGGTACCGTTGAGTTAGCCGGAACAAATGGAGAAACTACAACTCAGGGCTTTGACTCTCTAGGAGCTAGGTGCGCACAGTACTACAAGGCCGGTGCACGGTTTGCCAAGTGGCGCGCCGTGCTCAAGATTGGACCCACTGAGCCCTCTGAATTATCTATTCAGCAGAATGCACAGGGGTTGGCTCGCTATGCAATCATCTGCCAGGAGAATGGACTGGTGCCAATTGTTGAGCCAGAGATTTTGACTGATGGGGACCATGACATCAAGAAAAATGCAGCTGTCACTGAAACTGTGCTTGCAGCAGTTTACAAGGCTCTCAATGAGCATCATGTTCTTCTTGAAGGCACACTCCTTAAGCCCAACATGGTCACACCAGGCTCTGACAGCCCAAAGGTAATTGGATGCAAATATGTATAGCTCTAAATTATTGCCTCCATATTCACATAATCCATCTCTTTCACAAACAAATTTACAACCGTTGTATATATTTCACATGACTAACACGTAAGAAGTTGAATGTGAAATAGTACAGTGTGTATCGAATCCACTCAAATTATAGCACGAACACAATTGATATTGCAGTCATTACAATTTAAATGAATCCGTAACACTATGTTCATATATCATATAGTGTATTAAATACACAATATCAATTATATTCATGTTATAATTTGAATGAATTCATAACACTAGGTTAGTATACCATGAAGTATAGCAAATACACATTATTTTCTCATTGAAGTAAGATAGAGTTGTAACACAGTTTTTTCCTTCTTATAGAGAACATGTATGTAGGCCTCACCATATAAAATGGTTTTGCTTGCATGTTAACTGAGGAAATTTATATATAACCGGCAAATACAACATAATTGTGCTTCAAATTAAATGGCTTCAATTTTTCACAGGTTACACCCGAGGTGATTGCTGAGTACACAGTGACTGCACTGCGCCGGACAGTCCCAGCAGCAGTGCCTGGGATTGTGTTTCTGTCCGGAGGACAGAGTGAGGAGGAGGCAACGCTGAATCTGGATGCAATGAACAAGTTGGATGTGTTGAAGCCATGGACTCTTTCGTTCTCGTTTGGGCGAGCTTTGCAAGCAAGCACACTCAAGACTTGGGGTGGGAAGAAGGAGAATGTTGGGAAAGCTCAGGAGACATTCTTGACAAGGTGCAAGGCTAACTCACACGCCACTCTTGGAAAGTACGGTGGAGGAAGTGCTGGTGGATTGGCTTCTGAGAGTTTGTTTGTTAAGGGATACAAGTACTAGTTGTAGTACTAGACCTTTGACTATATGGGGGTTTGGGAATGGGACTTATATATCAATTGTAAACTTGTATTTAATTTTGTCCAAAAAAAAAACTAAAACTTGTAATTTCTCTCTTTTCCAAATGCTCACTCTTGGTAGTTGTTACATATTCTACAATTTTATGTTATGAATACTTAACTCAATTGTATTCTCAAACACTCATTTTTATGAGGCTTATAACTTAAGTGATTAAAAATATCTACTTATATATATATACATACATATATATATATATATATATATATATATACACGTTAGAAAAGAATGTTACATACATTCGTTAGTACGAGGCTTCAAAGAGAATGCCAAGAGAATGAGTGAATTTCGACCAAAACATGAACGTTTAGGTGTTATGGAGAAGCCTTGTGGTCAAAACAACATATATACCCATCAAATTAGCCATTTTATAGTTGTTAGCACTACTACAAAAAAGGCTAAAGACGACGGGAATTCACCGTCGTGTATTCGGTTTTCAAACCGTCGTGAAATCAACTGCCGTCTATTTGGGTTTCAAACTACGACGGCTTTTCACCGTCGTTGTTTATCTGTAAAGACGACGGTTTTTAAATAAAATCGTCGTTATTTAGAGGTAAAGATCGTTAATTATAGGAGGAAAGACGACTGTTTTTAATAAAACCGTCGTGTATTGTGCTTAAAGATGATGATTTTTTTATGAAAACCGTTATGGATTGTACTTAAAAATGACGATTTTTTTATGAAAACCGTCGTGGATTGTTTATAAAGACATCATCTTTACATACAATAGACGACCTTTTTTATAAAAAAGTCATCTTTACGCATAATAGACGACCTTTTTTATAAAAAGCGTCATCTTTACGCATAATAGACGACGTTTTTTTATAAAAGCATCATCTTTACGTACAATAGACGACGTTTTTTTATAAAAGCGTCATCTTTAAGTATAATAGACGATGGTTTTTTATAAAAGCGTCATCTTTACGTACAATAGATGACGGTTTTTTATAAAAAGCGTCATCTTTACGCATACAATAGACGACGGTTTTTATAAAAAGCGTCATCTTTACGTCATAATAGACGACGGTTTTTATAAAAAGCGTCATCTTTACATACAATAGAGGACGGTTTTTATAAAATGTGTCATCTTTAATACAATAGACGACGGTTTTTATAAAAACGTCATCTTTACGTACAATAATGCTTTTTGATTTCCTATAATGCTATACAACGATTTTAATTAGAAAACCAACCATAATGCTTTATCAAAAATAGTTTCTTTCATAAAACTTGAAGATTCAATAGTTATTACATAGTTAACCAATCTTTATTCTACAATAAACATAATTCCTAATAAGACCTATGTACTCCTAATCCAAGCATTCCTCATCCAAACATACAAATGATGCACAACTGAAGTCTCCTCCATCATCCCTGTAAATAAATCAAAATGACAAAGAGAGAAAAAGAAAAAGCTAAGATTATAAACATAAAAAATTAGGTGAAAGAGAAATTTTACCATTGGTCCATATTTCCATAGAAAACTTGTAAAATGAGCATAAAAAATACCATCGAGAACCTGCAAATTTTCAACAACAAAAAAACATACGATTCACATAGAAAACCTGCAAAGAAAAAGTTATAAATCTACAAGCTTCCTCCCTATTTCCTGATAACCAAATCAAACAAATCAAGAGAGATAAAATATGAAATTAGGGAGGCAAAAAACATAACAAAAATGCAAAGAGACTAATCCATAATTCACTAGCAAGATATACAAGGGTATTAAGAGATTAGGTGACTTTCAAATCAAACCTTTCAACCAGCTTTGATTCTCAAATACGGAACATCTCTCTACATCTTATGGATTTGCTAAGACCTCGATCTCTCAACTCCTTTATTGATATCGATTTTTTGATGATTTTGTAGAGAGTTTCATGAGGGTGTTTTAGAGAGTGCAGAAGGGTTTCAAGGAGGGAGAGATAAGGTTTTCAGAGACGGGGGAAAATCTGAAAATTTGTCGAGCGCGAATTCACTTAAGTAGACTTTTTTTAGCGTGTTTTAAAAGACGACGCTTGTTAATGAGAGATAAGATTTTCAAAACGGGTGAAAATTTGAAATTTGTCGAGCGCGAATTCACTTAAGCGGCCATTTTTTAGCGTGTTTTAAAAGACGACGCTTTTTTTAAAAAAATTTGTCATCTTTACATATAATAGAAGACGGTTTTTTTTAATAAAAAGCGTCATCTTTGCATACAATAGACGACGATTTTTTATAAAAAGCGTCATCTTTACATACAATAGACGATTTTTTACCGCTACACTCCTTGACCCCATATGAATACAATGACTGAATTTGATCTTCAATTTAAAATATTTACACTAGTGGATACCACAAAATCTTATGTTATATTTAACGAAAGTATAAATAAACTCTTAATTGTTAGTGAATATTTTTTTTTATGGCATACACATTTTAAGAAACTAGTTTCAACGATTCAACGGTCAAAATTGTTTGTTTATACTTCGAGATCATATACGCCAAAAATCGAAAAAATAAACATTCAGAGATCAAGTAACGGGACAAAAAATTTCGACGATTATAAATGAAAAATCATCATTTAACGGTTATTTTAACTCCGATTTTGATGATTTTTTACCACTACACTCCTTGACCCTATATGAATACAATGATTGAATTTGATCTTCAATTTAAAATATTTACACTAGTGGATACCACAAAATCTTATGTCATATTTAATGAAAGTATAAATAAACTCTTAATTGTTAGTGAATATATTGTTTTGATGGCATACGCATTCTAAGAAACTAGTTTCAATGATCCAACCGTCAAACGTGTTTGTTTATACTTCGAGATCATATACGCCAAAAATCAGAAAAAAATAAACATTCAGAGATCAAGTAACGGGACAAAAATTTCGACGGTTATAAATGAAAAATCATGATTTAACGGTTATTTTAACTCCGATTTTGATGATTTTTTACCGCTACACTCCTTGACCCTATATGAATACAATGACTGAATTTGATCTTCAATTTAAAATATTTACACTAGTGGATACCACAAAATCTTATGTTATATTTAACGAAAGTATAAATAAACTCTTAATTGTTAGTGAATATTTTTTTATGGCATACGCATTTTAAGAATACTAGTTTCAACGATCCAACTGTCAAACTTGTTTGTTTATACTTCGAGATCATATACGCCATAAAAAAAAAAAAACATTCAGAGATCAAGTAACGAGACAAAAAATTTCGACGGTTATAAATGAAAAATCATGATTTAACGGTTATTTTAACTCCGATTTTGATGATTTTTTACCGCTACACTCCTTGACCCTATATGAATACAATGACTGAATTTGATCTTCAATTTAAAATATTTACACTAGTGGATACCACAAAATCTTATGTTATATTTAGTGAAAGTATAAATAAACTCTTAATTGTTAGTGAATATATTGTTTTGATGGCATACGCATTCTAAGAAACTAGTTTCAACGATCCAACCGTCAAACTTGTTTGTTTATACTTCGAGATCATATACACCAAAAAATCGGAAAAAATAAACATTTAGAGATCAAGTAATGAGACAAAAAATTTCAATGGTTATAAATGAAAAATCATGAATTAAAGGATATTTTAACTCTGATTTTGATGATTTTTTACAGCTACACTCCTTGACCCTATATGAATACAATGACTGAATTTTTTCTTCAATTTAAAATATTTACACTAGTGGATACCACAAAATCTTATGTTATATTTAACGAAAGTATAGATAAACTCTTAATTGTTAAACGACGGTTTTTTTTATAAAAAGCGTCATCTTTACATACAATAGAGGACTGTTTTTTATAAAAAGCGTCATCTTTACATACAATAGACGACGGTTTTATAAAAAGTGTTATCTTTACATACAATAGACGACGATTTTTATAAAAAGCGTCATCTTTACATACAATAGACGACCTTTTTATTTATTTATAAAAGGCGTTATCTTTACATATAATAGACGACGGTTTTTATAAAAAGCGTCATCTTTAACGACGATTTATAAAAAGAGTCATCTTTACATACAATAGACGACGATTTTTATAAAAAACATCATCTTTACATACGATAGACGACGGTTTTTATAAAAAGAGTCATCTTTACATATAATAGACGACAGTTTTTTATAAAAAGCGTCATCTTTACATATAATAGACGACGGTTTTTATAAAAAGCGTCATTTTTACATACAATAGACGACTTTTTTTTTATTTATAAAAAGCATCATTTTTGCATATAATAGACAACTTTTTTTTTAATAAAAAAACGTCATTTTTACATACAATAGGCGACGATTTTTATAAAAAGCGTCATCTTTACATACAATAGATGACGACTTATAAAAAGAGTCATCTTTACATACAATAGACGACGGTTTTTATAAAAAGCGTCATCTTTACATACTATAGACGACGGGTTTTATAAAAAGCGTCATCTTTACATATAATAGACGACGGTTTGTATAATAATCGTCATCTTTACATATAATAGACGATAGATTTTTATCAAAACAACCACGTCTTTACCAAAAAAATGACATTTGATTTTAAAAGACGACGCTTGTCATACCTGCTGTCGTTGTTTTTTGGTCAGATTTTAACTATGAAGAAAACCTTTTAATAAGACGATGCTTTTTTATTTGTGTGCGTCGTTATAAAAAAATATTCAACAGTACCTCCGGTTTTTTGTTGTTTAAGTCACTAATCCACGACGGTTTTTTGTTACCATCGTATTTTTAAATACAACGACGGTTTTTTCTTCTACCGTCGTCTTTTTTTGGTCGTCTTTTTCACTTTTTGTAGTAGTGTAGGTTAACTATGTTATCTCAACTAATTAAAAAAACATGAACACAATAGTAGGATTGAGATAAATCTAAGTTTTGGATACTAACGTGGTAGATGACATGATCTTGAGTGATTGTGCATATTCTTATGATGCAACAAGTGATTATGCACCAAACTTCCCAGCATAAGAGGCTTACCTATCAAACGTTTATGGTGACATTTTTCATTATAGGAAGCAAAAGAGAATGTGACGAGCTCTGAAAAGGGTCTTTATTTCACGGCTTGTCTAAAAGCATAACGAGAATGAGAATTGTAACCTTACTTTGCCTTATGGACATGTATGTGTCTATTAAGATGTTGTTAAGAGTATAGACGATAGTTTAAACTATAGGAGAAAGGGGGTTTCACACACACTACTACAATGCCATAGAGTTTCAAACTTGAGACCACTAATCTGCAAGTCACACATCAGTTTAATTTTTAAAAGATATTTACTTATAAGTAGTGGGAATAAGAAGAAATGGAATAGGATAGGAAATCAAATCAACTATCTGGTTTTTGGGTATTTGATTAAACATCTGCGTATTAAATGATTTGTACGCAAATGCAGGAGAAGTCATGAATGAAGACCATTTTCTTTCTTCTTATTCTTTTTACTTATAAGTAAACGTGTATGTCGTGCCTATGTTGTATTGGACTTATTTTTACTAGGCGCAACTTGTTTGATGCCCAAATTAGATATGGCTTTGTTTACAACACTTTTTGCTGGTACTTTTGTGGGCTTAAGGCTCAGAAAACACTGAACAATGATTTGAATCGTAGAATTCTATAGTGAGGGCCTTAGATGATACTTTATCGCTTAACAATTAGATAAAATTGGTTAGCATGATCCAAAAATTAAGAAATTGGGCCTCATCTAAGCGTGTTAAATAAGTCCTCACTATAGAATGATTCGGTCCGAATGAGAATGAGAGATAGTGTAGTCCAGTAAAGAACAGCCCAACTAACAGCCAGACGAAACGGTGCGTTTGGGAGCTCAATTGCCAAACAAAACGGTGAGTTTGAGCCGCTCTTCGTCTATCTCTGAATCTGCCCCACTGTGTCTCTCTGAATTCTCTTCTTCGACAATTCTTGAGAGCCAAACATGTCGTCGTCTTCTTCAATCTCATCGTCGTTTAGATTATTCACAGCCAAACTCCCAAGCTCCATTATAAACCCAAAAGCCCTCTTAGCCTCATCGCCAAAACACCCAAACCTCTCTTTCTTCAAAAGGCCAATCACTTTCCAAAGAATACCAACCATATCCTCATCGAAATCACCATCTGCATCAGCTGCATCTTCGGCTTCAAGCTCGATGTCTCTGCAATCAATTGAAGAGCTCCCACCAAAGCTTCAAGAGATAGTTAAGCTCTTCCAGTCCGTACAAGAATCGAAGGCCAAGTACGAGCAGCTCTTGTTCTACGGCAAGAACCTCAAGCCTTTAGATGACCAATTCAAAACGAAGCAAAACAAGGTCGAGGGTTGTGTCTCTCAGGTCTGGGTCAGGGCCTACCTTGACTCGGACAAGAACGTATATTTCGAGGCCGATTCCGACTCGGTACTCACCAAGGGACTCGCTGCTCTGCTCGTCAATGGCCTCTCTGGTCGCCCAGTAGATGAGGTTTTGCGGGTCTCGCCTGATTTCGCAGTCCTCCTGGGGCTTCAGCAGAGCTTAACGCCTTCAAGGAATAATGGGTTTTTGAATATGTTGAAGTTGATGCAGAAAAAGGCTTATGAATTGCTCCTGGAAGAAGAAAATGGAGTAAGTAGCTCAAATTCGAGGGTAAAAAGTGAAAATAGTGTTAAAAAAGTAGAATTTGGATTGAATTCTGAGGTGGGTGGTGAAAATAATTCGACTTTGGGTTCGAAAGTTGATGGTGGTATCCAGGGTTTGGATGTTGGATTAGGTTCTAAAGAAGATATTAAGCAATTGGAACTAGTGGCAAGTGTTACGAATGAAGATGAGTCAAAGTCGGGCGATTTGGGGAGCAGAGGGAAGAGAATTAAGGAGAGATTGGAAAGAGGGCTTAGTCCTATTGAATTGGAAGTAGAAGATATCTCTTATCAGCATGCCGGACACGCCGGTGTTAGAGGAAGTGATGGTGAGACACATTTCAATGTGAAAGTTGTGTCTAAAGAGTTTGAAGGGAAGAGTTTAGTTAAGAGGCATAGGCTCATTTATGGTTTGTTGCAAGAAGAGTTGCAGAGTGGACTACATGCATTGTCGATAGTGGCCAAAACACCATCTGAATTGAGTGGAAAGTGAAGTAGCTGCTCTGAGTTCCTCATGAAAAGAGGTTCATATTCTTGATTTTTTTTTCTTCTTATATCTTGTTTCAATGATCGTTAAATGAGGCTGTTGCTCAGAAGTATTGTACACATAGTGCTCATAAGTTTTGCTAGAATATGAACACATTTTGTCTTTAATTTTTATAATGATAATTGAATTACATATTGGTAAATTTTGTGCTGAACCATAAATTTTTGTTGTTGTTGTTGATGTTTTTAGCATTGATTAAATGAGACACTGAACTTACTTTGAAAGCAAAGATTGGGTGAAACTCTTAGGGCCCGTTTGATAACCAATTCAATTCTAGTTTTGAGTTTTAATTTTTTGTGCTAGAGTATAGAAGAAAAAGAGGGAGAATGGAAGTGAGAATGAGAGGGAAGATGAGAGGGGAGGAGGGAGGAAGGAGTAACAAAAGTGAAAACAAAAACAAAAAACTGAAATCTATTTGAAATTGTTTTCACTTTCAAGTTTTTGTTTTCACTTTTGTTACTCCTTCCTCCCTCCTCCCCTCTCATCTTCCCTCTCATTCTCACTTCCATTCTCTCTCTTTTTCTTCTATACTCTAGCACAAAAAATGAAAACTCAAAACTAAAATTGAAATGGTTATCAAACGGGCCCTTAGATAGTGTGGTTGCGCTTGGGTTCCTAATGATTTAGTACTTCGGGGAGCGAAGATTGTAATGGTAATTGCTACGTTGCAGATTGAATATCTTTGTGGGTTCTTTGACTGCTAGCTCTCTGCTTTAACCAAGTTTATGATCACATAAATTGGTCTGAACTTCCACATAAGGCAGTTTAGATATGCATAGTCGTCTGGTGGAAATTCTAGTACAAATTATAGAGATTGGGCTAGTTCTCATCTGTTGGCTACTCTCCAGCTACCAGCTGTCCATTACGTAACATAATTAATTACATTGCTATTGAAGATCTGACTGTGATCTTGTGGTGTTTCTTTAATTTAAAATTGGTCTCCTTCAGACTTTTCAGAATATCTAAATTGTTGATGGATCTAAAAGTGATATTATATTGGTGATTTCTGATTAGGACACTGTGGACATAGTGACTATCCAGAAATGTACCCCCTACAAATACAATCCTGGCAATGGATTCCCTTGTTATCTTGGTTCATTCTCTAGATTTCTCTAAGAACTTTGGACCTATCAATGCTTTTTATAGGAATTCTTTGGATTAAGTAAATAAATTAAAGTGGTAGTGCCATGCCAGAACACCATATGGGGATAATGTTAAGTTTTTAAATAAGGGAGAAATTAGGTGGAAATCACTGCAGGATCCTAATTGAATCTCCATACATCCTTTGCTAACCTTTTCCACAAGCAGAACTGTAGTGCTTCCTATTCCTCAAATAGAGTTCCTATTCAGTGGACACAACTATGACTTCCCCCCTTCTTTTCCTTCTGTAGAAGAGCTTATCTTGTGCCCTCTGATCTTTAACCCCATGTCTTTTCTATACAGTTTTTTTCAATGATGATGAGTTGTCCTTCTATTGGTTTTGTTACTTTATGAACTTGTAATACAATTGACCGAAAATCTGAATGAAAAAGAAAAAGAAAAAGTATTTCTTCAGATTGTAGGAAAGAATGCTCATGTATCATGTTATATAGCTCATATGACTTTTATACACCAAAAATTGCATTTAGGTTTCAATGTAGATACAATAAGAAGATAGAAAGAAGGTACAAGGAATAATGCTCCTCATCTTCATCTTTTAGTTTTGCAACTTCGAGCAACTAAAACACCAGTTGGTGGGCCTGTCATCTGTAATTGGCATCTGTAATTGTGACTTCCCCCCTTCTTTTCCTTCTGTAGAAGAGCTTATCTTGTGCCCTCTGATCTTTAACCCCATGTCTTTTCTATACAGTTTTTTTCAATGATGATGAGTTGTCCTTCTATTGGTTTTGTTACTTTATGAACTTGTAATACAATCGACCGAAAATCTGAATGAAAAAGAAAAAGAAAAAGTATTTCTTCAGATTGTAGGAAAGAATGCTCATGTATCATGTTATATAGCTCATATGACTTTTATACACCAAAAATTGCAATTAGATTTCAATGTAGATACAATAAGAAGATAGAAAGAAGGTACAAGGAATAATGCTCCTCATCTTCATCTTTTAGTTTTGCAACTTCGAGCAACTAAAACACCAGTTGGTGGGCCTGTCATCTGTAATTGGCATCTGCTATGCAACCAGTAAGAAAAATGGATCATTCCTAGAGTGGCTCTCACTTTAAATGTTCCTCTTATATTATAGTTGACCCTATTGTTCTGCACCTGTGTTCGAAGAGCCACAGCGTGATTCTCAGGCAAGTAAACCAAGCTTGATATTAAGCGAACTGATCCCAACCTTCCTTCTCCGGGTCTTTGAGTGAAAGGTTCAAGAGATTGAGTTGCTATGAGCCTGTCAGAAAAGTAAAGCTCCAGATCCAGATACTCAAATCTTATATCGATTTTCCGATTTGGGTTGGAGAAATTTGCCAGGAAAGTGAAGTCACCATTGAAATACTCTGGCGAGTCAAAGTAGATGGTGTTGAGGCTTGCATTGGGGATGTCAAACAATGGAGTTCTTGGTTTAACAACTAGGAAGATGATCAAAGTTGCAATTCCAAAGATGATAAGAATAAGGCTGAATACGAGACACACAATTGCACAACACCATATAAGTGGCTTGGTCCGTTGAGGTTGCCGGAGTATTGGTTGCTTTGTTGATTTACTGGAGACCTGATCTTTTGCATCAGGTGCTGGAACTTCTCGATTCGTAGCAAGCTTTGATATGATAATTTGGTTGAGAGAGACCGGTGTGGTTTGCCGTGGGGGTTGGGGTGGGTGTTGGATATGCCTCTGCGCTGGGGGTTGAGGTAGAGGTGAAGGTGGAATTGGAGATGGAGGTGGGAGAGGTGACATATCTGGAGAATGAATAACCAGGAGAAAAAACAGCTGAACCAAGTAATGAAGGGGGAAGAGGAAGATAATTGTTTCTTTAAATAAATTAGGAAATTGATTAAAGCAAGTAAAGGAAAAGAAGCTTTTGATTGAGAGGGATAGTGGGACCACTTTGTTTGTCATTGGTATTTGCAAAAGAGGGTTGTAGGTGGAGCTAAAGGTGTGTAACTTAGATGTTTGAATGGTTTTGCTTTTGAAATTGCAGCACTGTTCGAGAAAGTCCTAAACAGAAGTGGCCCTGCCCTGCCCTGCAAAGTTATTGTGTTTCTTTACTTGTTTTTAGGCACTTTCGATTGGTTAGACTAGTCAAAGTAGTGAATGGTAGATATACAGATAAAAAAGACCAATGGAATTGGAGCCTATGCTGTGAAAATGTTACAATGCTGCTGGTTTTATCTTATAAAAACTTTGTATGTGTTTGATGTTTAGCCCCTAAGGAAGTATCTGGCGGAAAGTTAGGCCGCACCATAAAGATAGTGCAGAAATATTAGACAAAAGTTTGAAAAGTAATCTGTTCATGTGTAATCAATTAACTATAAATGATATCAGAACATTGAACAGTTGGGATTTATTTGTTTTTTTCCTTCTTTTTCAAACATTAAAAATATTATTATGTGGTGGGTGGGATGCATAATTTGCATGCTAAAAATAATGTACCCTCAAGTACTCAAAACAAGTGCTGCAGAAGATCCCCAAATATCCTTGATCCATATATCCCCCTAAAGCTTGCCCAGCAGCCTGCCATGCCAACCAATATTATGCTTTAGGTTAGGCGGACGCCATTCACGTTGGGACCAAGTCCTAGATTAAATTGTTTAAAACCAAATTGACAAATACAATGATGGTAAAACAAAATGGCACAATCACGTTTGGTTAACCAAAAATTGTTTGAAACCCAAATTGGCAATTTACGCAATGGGTCACAAAATAATACAGGTTTTGTTGGTCGAATTGAGTAACCCAAAATAGTCCAAGCATGAGGTGGTAGAGAACAACACGTGTAGCCCATTAATTTCTGGGCTGCCGGCATCGAGTAGCCCATTAATTTGTAGAAAGGACTGATTTCTCAACATGTTATGTTGTCCAATTCTAAATTAAGAACATATATTTAAACATGATTCCACTTAATTAATGGACCGATAGATAATTTGACAACTTGCTCATCTGTTTCGTAAGAGAATTTTATTTTCTCAATTTTTGTGTTCTCCTGAATTAGAATCCATGACTGGTATTGTGACTCTTTCATGCATGCTTGGTGCAGTGCATAATGGGACAAGTTCAAAAGACTTTTCATATTTCAAGAAGGTTTATGATTCATTTACACATATGGTTCGTGCAATTGGAAGCCTAGGGTATTCATGTAGTGGGAGTATAATTAGTTGGGTTTATGGAAGAATGAGGCAAACTTTGATTACGTTGATATTGATAATGACAATATAGAGCCGGGATCTTTGTTTTTAGTTGTGCTCCTTGATGTTTCTTGTATAATCTCTAGTCACATGTTTCCCCGCATCATTTGGTATCATAGCTTTACTAACGCTCTTGGGTGGCTTTCGATCTATCGTGCCAATGGCTGCAAGAAGAGATAGGGGAAAAGCTAATTACCGTTTGATTGAGAATTTAAAAGGTGAGAGAGATGAAGAACTTCAAGCACTTCGTAGACAAATTGAGGAACTTGCCTTGCAAATTGAACACCATGAAGCTCTTATGAAGCATCGTGCATCAAAACGCAGGTATTCACATCATGAGAACAATTTGAAACTGTGTATGTTGCAGAGTTGCAACTTGCAAGTGTCAATTATGGAACACTGGGACATCACACAGCGGAACTCTTCTTTCATGAATATCATACCACGTTTTCTTGGGTGGAACACGCTTAAACTATGTGCATTTCTTTCGGGATAGGAGTACATATCTTGAATGCAAAATAGCTTTTTGCGCCTAAATCTTATCCAAAAAAGAAAAGTGGTTCGTCTTCCCTAGTAGTCTCTGGCGGATGAGTACACCAATATTTCATAATTGGCTTGAAGTGGCCGGGGCTTGTACAGACGCTTTTGTGTTCAAGTACACCGAAGAATCAAATTTTAAGGTGGAAAAGCCAATTGAGAACAAAGAAAATCCAGATTTCGAGGTAAACCAATATTTGTCGCCTTTTATATTAAAAAGTGAGCTTGATAATAATAATGAGGTTAATCGTTTTATTAGTCCTTAAATTTTGACTCGATTTGTATTTGAGTACTTCAATTTCCAAAATGGTTCCCGTGGTCCTTTAACTTTAGTTTCGTTTGGACAAATGGTCTTGCCGTTAATTTTGTTAACTTTTTCTATTAAATGCAGGGGCAAAATGATATTTTTATATTAAAATAAAAAAAATGAATAAAAAATCATATCTTTAAAATAACAATAAAAGAAAATCACATAAAAAACCAACAAATAATAAATAAAGTTTGGGGGGAGTAATTTTTTAGTTTTAAATTTTTTTATTCATATTTTAATCAATTTTGATACAAAAATACCATTTTGCCCCTGCACTTATCAAAAAAGTTAACAAAATTGACGGCAAGACCATTTGTCCTAACGAAACTAAAGTTAAAGGACTACGAGAACCATTTTAGAAATTGAGGTACTCAAATGCTACTCAGGTCTAAATTTAGAGACTAATAAAACGATTAACCCTAATAATGAAGTTGATTGTGATTGGACTTCACCTCCTATATATATGATCAATATTCTTATGATGGTGAAGACATGGATTCCATGGAAGAGGGCCTTGAACTTATTTTCCACAATTTAGTTTATTCATCGGCAGAGAGAGAAGGTTGTGCAATGTGACGTACAATGGTGCTTACTTAGAAAAAAGGTATCATCGGTATTCATAATGCATGTGGAAAATTTGCATCCTTCCAAATAGATAATTATCTTTATTATGGTCCAAAGTTTGACAAAGAGCCAGTGGAGGATAAAAGTGAAAATTAGTTCTAACACCAACATGTATTGGTAGAATCAATGGAGGCTTTCCCTCAACATAAATATGATTGGCTTGATCAGGGGAACAAATGTCTTGAATTCCAATTTCATGATTGGATTTGGGATAAGTTTAGTGTGATTGGCAAAACTGGGTTGAAAATAATGTAGGTATTGTCTTGGGAATTGGTGAAAATTATGGTGGATTAAAGAATTCAATTCAATTTGGGGAACGGTCCAGCCAACTTGTTTACTGTGCTAAGATGTTATTTGTTAACTTGACAAAGGAAACAAAGCAAGACAAAAAGATGGCATGGCGACATTATGAGTTTTTGGATTTGAATTTCTAACGAGGAGAGATGCCTTAGAGCATCTCCAAGGGAGATGTCAAATACCGAACGTTAAATTTAAATTTGATGGCTGATGTGGCAATTTGACATCTTACACAACTTTACACTCCACCCGATATGCCAAATTAAATTATTATTTTATTACATTTTATTGTTGATTCATTTTTAATTAAAAAGAATAGAAAAGAAAAATTAATAAAATATTCATTTGACATCTTGCTTTTGGGATGTCAAAAATAACATCTCAACCTCCAGCCTTCATTCCACATCAACTTTGACACATCGGTTGGAGTGATGTGAGATGTTATTTATAACTGTTAAATGTCTATGTGGCACGTTTGACACATCGGTTGGAGATGCTCTTAGATATTATGGCGATGAGTCATTTGAACCTAGCACCACCGGAATATACATTCACGGTGCTTTTTTCCTGTAAGTTTATTTAATTTTGTTTACTCGTATCATTGAAATGCCCAACTATTTAGATTATGACCATTAATTTTGAGTTCTTCTATCATCACATGTTTAGATTTGATTGAGTAAGAGGATGTTGGTGAGGATGATGCTAGAGACTGAGGTTAGTGTCTTTTGGTTGTATATGCTTATTAAATATTACATGTGCTATCAAAGCCGATCATAATACAACTAAAAACCTATTATTTGGTGAATCTAAAATTAACGACTATAAGACCATAGCATGCTTTTAGATATTCGTTTCATTTTTCATGTTAATGTTTTCGTGGACATAAATAATTAGGGGCTGTTTTTAGTATGAGCCTGGATATCACTCCCTATCTTTCTACCAACAATTGTGGCAAACTTCATGTTCTTGAGTAGTTGTTATGTTGTGGCAAGGCTTTTAAATGAGAATCAAATCAACCACCAAAGAACACATGTTTGAGGACCTGTGGCATTGAATAAAATGAGGATCATATTTTATCCAAATAAGAGAAGAAAAAAAAGGGTTTGGGTTAACAATTTTGATATCATGTAGGGCAAATGTTGCTATGTACTGCTTAGTTAATTTACTTTACTAGTCTTGGAACATTTGATACTGTTTACAAATCCCTTTTTTTTGGGTCTCTTTCGGGACTATTGGTTGAGTTTCTTTTGAATTGTTTTCAGGTGCAGCAGTATAGCATGAAGATGAAATTGATTCTCTGTGTATGAGTTGGTTGTTGGTCCTGCCGTTCGTCGGTTTCTCTCATATTTTGTAACCTGTTAAATTCTCAGCTTAGTACTTTATCCTACCTAGAATGTTTCAGATCCATAAAAGCAATGTTTGTTTATGGAACTGAGAATTTTCAACTTCTACCGAGTGGAAATGCCTTACACTTCACAATGCTCAATCATGTTTCTTAGTTTACATATCATTCGGATGGGCCATCCGAACCTAGCACCATTGGAGTATACATTCATGGTGCCTTTTGCTATAAGTTTCTGTAATTTTGTTTAGTCGTGTGGCAGGTAGTATATTGCAAATCAACCATCAATATGAGAGCAAAGGGAATAATTGGGTCATTATCAAAGGAAATGTGGACAATATATATCTTGTGGGAGATCATACGACAGTTCGGGTCGCAATCCGGGCCTAGGCTGTCTTGCAGTTTTCAATTTTTTTTCGAAATTCTGAAATTTTCACAGTAATCCCTTATTTATAGAATTCCTATTTTTGGCTACTGTTCATATTTTACCCTTCAAATAGATCCAACATTTTCAACCTCAAATTTCTCCTTTGTTACAACTCCAATTCACAAACTGTTCGTGCCCACGCGTTCGTGAGATCGAGCTCTATTTTTCGATCCTAAAATTATATGTTTCTCATTTCAATTTCTTGAACATCCTTTGAAAAATCATAAACTTTAAACATAGGGCATTTTAGTCCTAATTTAAGATTAAACTCACTTAACTCCATTATTTCCACACCAAACCAACTTCAAAAATTGCCCAATATTATTATCCATCCCATATGATTTTTCGAAACATTAATAACAACAAAATCCCTAATTTTGAGGTTATTACAATCATGCTCTTGGGTTGGGGTTTGAACCGACGCCTGAAACTTCTGTTCTACCCTCCCAGTGGAAGCTTGAGCTCAGTGCTACATGGTGCTGGTAAGGGAGGAGCAGACTGGGAGGCTAGATATGATGTTGTCTTAGGCGTGGCTCAGGTGCTTGCCTACTTGCACCACGACTGTGTGCCTGCTATTTTGCATGGTGATGTCAAAGCCATGAACATGTTGTTGGGTCCTGGCTATGAGCCTTATCTTGCTGACTTTGGATTAGCTGGGATTGTGAATAGCATTGGTGATGATGACTTTTCTAAAACAAGCCAAAGGCCTCAATTAACTGGTTCTTATGGATACATGGCTCCATCTAATCTTTCTTTTCATAATTTTAGTTCCTAATTTTCTTACCATATTTTTCTTCTAAAATCACTAAATTTAGTTAGTTCCTAACTTTGTTTCATGTTTTCTTTTTTGTGTGACTACAGAGCATGCATCAATGTAGCGTATCACTGAGAAAAGTGATGTCTACATTTTTGGTGTGGTTTAGAGGTATTAACAGGGAGGCATCCATTAGACCCAACTTTGCCAGGAGGTGCACATTTAGTTCAATGGATTCGTGAGCACTTGGCAAGGAAACGAGATCTGGTCGACATCCTTGATCAGAAGCTTAGGGGAAGAGCTAATCCTACAATGCACGAAATGCTGCAAACACTAGCTGTGGTATTCCTTTGTGTCAGTACTCGTGCTGATGATCGCCCAATGATGAAAGATGTTGTAGCAATGCTTACAGAAATTCGACATGTTGAGACTGCAAGGGGAGAACCAGAATTGTTAAAGGGAGGAGGGTTGCAATCAATTTTGGCATCCCCTCCTGCTAGGAAAGCAGTTTCACAAGGCTCTTCTAATTGCTCCATAGCTTTCTCTGAAGATTCAATGCAACGAGAAGTTATGAACTTTCATCCACTGTGCATATTATCTTGGGAGAATCAAAATCCCATAGAACAAGGAAGAATATAGAGGAAGAATTTTAGTGTAAATTTAGATTTTAATTATATGTAGTTCTTGTAGATTGAAATAATCAATGCCTCCCCACTAAGAAAGAATGGTCTCTGGGGGAATATGTGATGGCTTAACTGTCTTCCGGAGGAGTGAGAGTAAATGCAGGGTATGTAGTAGAAGTGTTAAAACAATGAGATTCCATTCCATGACATCTGTTCTTTCCAGCAATGCTCACATGTCCCTGTGCTTATCTGAGCAAGACTTTCCGGCAAAGAAATACTAATATTGGATTAGAAGACTTTCATCTCTCATTATCAGAAAGCACATGTACAAAAGCAGGACCATTATTTATACCTGTAATACAAAAAACAAGTAAACTGTTCCATAACATTACAGCTGCACATGCATTTGCATTCACTTTATGAGCATATTGCAGATATCTAAGTTTAAGTACTTTCTTAAGAGGTCCAAAAACACCCTAAAATATCGAAGCAAATCTAACGGTTCTTACAGTGAGTATGGACAATACAAACAAACACATGAAAAGTGGAGCATGTGATCTTACTATCCGCAGGTTGATTAGAGGTAATTATTTTCAAATACAGCAACACAAACAACAAAATTTCATTGAGGTAAATATAAACAATACATGAATACAAAATAGTTTCAATATTCAGCCATAAATGGTGTTTCCTATCAAAAACAGCCAAATAGTGCCACTTCTTGCTCGTCTTCTAGCTATGTTGTCATTAAAGTAGACTTCGCCCCACCTAAACTAGGTGGTGGCATGGTAGGTTAACGCAACATTATGTCCAGTACTGGTAAGGGCTAAAGTGAGTAATTTTCTAGCCACAGCAGCAAGTGACATTATAGACCCAAACCCTGTCCATACTACACAACATTTCAGTTGATGGTTATGGACTAGGGTGGGTACTGAGATTCTAACTTCTTTAATAGAAAGCCAATAACATCCCAGCTGAATCCACGATACTGAAGCCAACGGACAATCCTTGATTTCCTTGTCTCTTTAGGCACTTCTTGACCTCGAAGCCACTGCTGAACAAGTAAATTATCCATTGAGAGCTTTGACAGGCCATGAACTAACTTCTGATCATTATCTGATTCTCCCTCCTCAAAAACCAATTTAATTGCATTCTCAGCATCAAGTTTACTCACTCCCTTGCTGAAAAGTGCCTGATCCAACAACAATGCTTCATTACATAAAAACAGACATTTCATTATCTTGACTTGTTTCATTCTTCTTTATTGCTCTAGATCAGATTTTTAAAACAAATAAAGACTCCAACAAGAGCTGACTACCTAGTGTAATATCAACACAGCTACTCTTTCTTAAATCAGGCTGCACCGTGGAAAAACAAGGATTAACATGACAATCTCAGTCCTTCAACATTTCAATCTAACAAATTTCTATTATACTGAAAAATAGTATGGTCCCCAACTTAAGGAAGACCATCTAGAACAAGAAAAGAATGGGAAGGTATATCCGGGTGCTGAGAAATCCCCTGCGGTGTTACAATTGAAAAGTTTCAGCCTCTTGCTAATGAGATATGAAAATTGACAATAACCATTGACATGATTGTTAGTCAGCAAAACTAATTCACTACGGTCTACCAGACTTTTAAGTTTAGGACCACAATTTTTTTTATAGAATTGTAAATAATACTTCCAGATCTCTGTAATCCATTTTTCTTGTACATCTTTTGAGTAGTAACTGAATCCGTCTTACAACTTGCATTGCATGTAGAACCAGTTTCTAAGCTTATTGTGGAATAATTACTCAAGCATGTGGAGTTTTCAAACATGGTTATTTCCAGATAATTGGCTGATGAGCACTCTCAACACAAGACATTCTCAGGACTAGATGTACCTGCTAATGAAGTCATTTATCACTGCCTCAACGGTATCTAGAGTTTAAAGTTATTTCCATGTAGTTTCTTTCTCAGTTCAACTGCTGTGAAAGCCCTACAAAGAGAAAGAGCTTCTTAAACAATTTTTTTTCTTCTTCATTCACAGGCAAACATCCTTATTTTGAAACTTCTATAGCATCTTAACTCCAGGAATACATATGCCCAATCCCTCAAACTGCTATCCAAAGGTATCTTGGCAAAATCATGTACCTCAGAAGAATTCCTGCCTTAGACATTCTAGCAGCACTACACCAAGCAGTTCTCTGAAGTTATGGAAGTTCTAACCTGGCTGCAAGTAATTTTATTGCCACTTTCTCAGCATCATGCAATACATCCTATCATAACATATTTTGCACTTGATGAGTATTTAACTCTTCAAAAACCTCCTCAGGTTCTTCCATAAGTTCAAAGCCTACATCCCCCGAAAGATGATCAATCTGATCTTCCAGCTCTGGAGATGCTATAAAGTTTTAAAGAAAATTGCTTCAGTTTTGTGTATGAACAAAGCCTAAAATAAAACTCCACAGCTAAACAAACACGAAAACAAGAAGCCACAATTGCCAGGGGTAAGTGCATTTATATATGTAATATGTAATTTAAAGCTATGTTTGTATGTTACACAATCAATTTGTTAAAAAAAAAATTCAAGTAAACATAGAATACCTTTCTCAACATCATTAAACAATGAGTTCTTGTACAAAACGTGATTTTGATTCTGAGGCTTCTCATCGAAGCCCCTATTTTTCTGCACACCTCTTCCACGTTGTTAACCTCACTCTTCAATGCACCTGCATCTGGAAATTCGCGGGACTTTTTTGTTCAGAACTCTGCATTTTGCATCCTTCCTTGAGTTTAAAGGCAAGAGCTCTCATAGCAGATGCTGCACGTGCCCTGGACAAAGCATAAATGATGCCGTACGGCTATACTTTCTAATTACATTCGAATATTTTGAAAGTACAGCCGATCGGCTATACTCTTTAAATATATTCGAACGAACACGAAGCTTGCACTCGCAGAGGACGGAACTTTCTCTCCCAGTCACCGCTTCGTCCTCCGGGTTCGGCACCGAAAAAAGACCCTACCAGCCGAGCCACCGCCTAGCAGCCTAGCCACCGCCTAGCCGCCTAGCGCCTGCCTAGCCGCCTAGTGCCCGCCTAGCCCCCGCCTAGCCGCCTAGCCACCCGCCTAGGCCGACTTTTCAGTTCTCGCTCTCCAGCATCCAAACGCATTCTCTCTCACCCCTTGTCGTCAAGGTCTGTTGCCTCTGTTCATTCATTGTAGATTTTAGTATTCAATAGTTCATAGCTTTTTCAATTTTTCAATTTTGAATTTTGATTGAAACGCTAGATAATATAGGGGTTTCAATTTGTTTAAACATGCTCTTGACAATTGTTGTATGAGGGCACCTGTCAATTGTCGTAAATCAGTAGAAAATGTGCTCTTGAATTTTGTTAAGATTATATTGAGAGCCTAATGTTGGATTTTGAGATTGCAGTTTAGGAGAGCATTACGTGATTTTTCATGTAGGGAAGGGAAGTAGCATAATGACTTTAGGTTTTCGTGTTATGGCGCAACACCTGAAGTTCTTGAAAGGCTTTATAAGGTCATACAGAGTCTAGCTAATCTAGTGCAACAGTATTTTAGGCTGGATGGGACACCAGGCAGTTTTTATGAGTACATATGATAATGATAAGCCTCAAGGAAAGGTTTCATCGGAAATACTTCACAAGGGGAGTGTGGGACCACAAGGAATTGAAGTTCATGAAGTTGTTACAGTTGGTATAGAGGAGCTACGAAATGCATAAATAATTATCTAGGTTTGATGAGTGCATTTTACTCCTTACTTGTGGCATGTGATCTCTGTATAAAATTTGCGCGGAGTCTAAGATGAAGCATCGTTATAAAAGTCTCAACTCTGAAGGTGACTTCTTATTTTGAGTTTGTTGACATAGCACAGATGATAGAAATGCACTGTGGGGGACGGTCATAGTATTTGTGAACAGAAAATAGCGATCTAAATTCCAATTATATTGAAAAGAACTTAAGAGGTGAAGACCAAGAGTGATTGACAGTGGATCATTATCTAGAGATCTATTTGATTTTGCCTACATCGCAGATTTTTTGCAGAATGAATTTTTTCTATAAATACCAGCCTTTTTTTAAATTTATCTGAAATTTGAAATTGAAAATTTTATCCGATTATGAGATGAATAGTATTGGGAAAATCTTATCCAAAATATTATCCAAATTAATTATTGAGGTAAAAGTTGTGAATAAAACAAAAATAAATGCCTCAAGAAACACTGCAGGCAATCACTATTCACGTGAATAGGTGTCTCACAGTTGCTCTAATGAGTGATTGTCCTTTTCTTAGGGATGTTGATAGCTATGCCTCATCATCGTACATGCCCTTATTTATCTTTAACTAGTCTTCCTTCGGTTATAGGTACATTTGGCGGTCTATGTTGTACATGTTCCTATCACATTAACTTCTGTTAACTTATCACTAACAGGGTTCACTCTCAGTGTTTTTCTATTGTATTGATGGTATCTTCCTCAAAAATCGGCATCTTCCTCAAAACTTTGCCGTTGGGCTCAAATCCAGTGTCGATAGACAATACCAGACATATCTCTTGACCTCCTAGATGGAGGATCCTATAATCTACTTCACGGAGTTTAGCCGTATACAGATCACGCAACCTTTCACAGCCTGGTTCAGTAGGTAACAGATCATCAGGCAAGCACAGAGGTTGAATAGGTGTGAGTGATGTAAAGTCCTTTGACATGATATAGGCAGGCAAAGATGTACCACGCCACTCATAATGACGATCAGGCTCATGCTGATGACGATAAGGAGGATAATCATCCACATTAGAGTTGTTGCACTCGTACTCGTCGCAGCAAGGGTTGTCTTTGATTTCATCAGGGTCATAACCAAATTCTGGGAAACATGTAAAAATCAGCCAATCCCCGTCACTCATTTCCAGCGCTAAACTTTTCTCATCTAATGTGTGAGGCAATGCAGTGCAGTTGGTAAAAGAGTGCTCTTTCCATATTTGGCTGGTGTCAGCCATGTCAAAGCAGTAGATACTAGACAAACATGACACAAAGATATTACTGCCTACAACAACACAATTGGTGTGGCGTCCAAGGTAGCGTCTGTGGAAAAATGGGGGCTCGGGCAAAGTCACCCATGTGTCATATTTTGGGTCGAACATCTCGAACCCCTCACCTGTTAACAGGGAGAGAACATATAAATTGTCCTTGTGCTCTACCACGAGGGGATTAGTCTTCCCGTGTTGAAGGAGACCATGGCGCTGTATCATAACGGGTAGATGTGAATTCATAATCGCAGTGTCAAACGCATAAACTTCGCTACACGGACGTGGTATGAAATTGGCTAATCCATCGAATCCCGGTCTAATGCCGCCTGCCAAAATGATCATGGAGCCGTAGAAACCAGAACCCATAATTACGGGAACATACCTTATTGTTTTAGCCACTTCAATGGATTCTGCCAATGGAAGTATATGACAATTTTTCTCCAAATTAAAGGCGTGAATAGAGTAATAAACCCAAGTGCCCGGAAAATACTCGCCGAAACATAAATAAAGGACTTTCTTTGACTTATACGACGGACCAGGGCGATCCTTCAGCTCCTCATCCTTCAGCTCCTCCATAAATAAACGAATTTCTTCCACTATTTAGTTGTATCGGAGGTTCACTAGTTAGAAATTGGTGAGTACTATATCTCAGATATGAAGGTATTTATAAATAAGTAGAAAGATGCGGTAACCCTAAATACAATAAGTTATAATTTTAAATTACAATAGGAAATAAATATTAACTACAATATAACTAAATAAATAGGTAAGTAATCAAAATCCTAATTTAATAAGGAACCAAAATCCTAACTAGATGAGGACTCACCAACAATAAATATACATTAATTTGGTAATTGTGTTTATATAATCGATAGTCTAAACTATTGTAATTTGAAAATGGAGATCGAATTTGGGTGCAAGGAGAAGAGTTTGCTACCCTAACTAATTGGCCTAATTCATGCCATACAACCTGGAAAAAAAACAAAACAAAACAAAAAACATGACTGTTGGTAATTGGTTTACAATAATGATAATAAATGAATATGTACCATTGTCATTACAAAGTCTACCAAACCGTGCAGGTGTATGTGGACTTAAAATTACAAGACAACAAGAGCTAATAATATTGTAGGACGAAGCTGGCTCCTATAAAATAAGTATATAACATAGTGATCGATAGTTCTACTTTCATATAGAATTTTCCATCCCAAAAAACTTAAAAGCCTATAAAATTTAATGCTTCCATTTCATACTTAAATTCTCTGCATTTTATTGTACATAGGCACATACTTTCCCTTTTTATGCAAGTGACATTGAATATATAAGATGATCATTGCTCACACATAATTTTGTACAAATTTTATGTGCAGCAAAAGATAGTAGTGAGTGTGCCAATGCACTGTGACAAATGCCGAACCAAGGCCATTGTCAAAGTTGAAGAAGTGAAAGAAGCTAAAGCAGATAAGAAAGAGAAAAAGCCAACCCCTCCTCAGGCTGTGTTCAATATTGTCCTCCAATGTACTATGACTGGTTCATGAATATCCAGAACCAGTCCAATGCTCTATCATGTAAACACTTTTCACAGCAATTATATTTAGCTTCAAGATCCATATATTGATATCTTAGATCGATCACAACCAAAATAGGGTTTATAATTTTGATTTCTTTCTCTTGTTTAAAATTTTGTTTGTGCCTGTGTTTTTTTTTTTTTTTTGTTCTTCATATATGTGTACTGCCATTAGTTATGGATTTAAATTAATTAATTGTAATTCTTGGACCAATTATAATGATTACACTAAAATGCACAATCCCTAAATGTACAGGCCCGGGATCCATACTCGCACGAATGATAGAATAATAGAGAGAGTACAAATATACACACGCCTAACCCAATATACAGACCTGGGAATGTTGAATTAAGACAATTGGTTACATAAAAACCCAATATTAAGTTTAAGTCCACTAGTAATTAGAAAACTGATTAATATAATAAAATTGTATGGATGAATAATAGAGAGAGTACAAACATACACACGCCTAACCCTAGGATTAAAATAAATCAACCTAAACCGTAGCTGCATTCATAACACGATTAAGAGTTTCTAAACTAACAGAACAACATACTACAAAATACATTTGTTTTCGATTACGCATAATACATTTGTCATAGTCTATAGTCGTTAATTTTCGGGATTAAATTGTAAATTACTTGAAAAGCCTCCCTCATTAGGGGGAATTGAGGAAAGAATCACAACCGTTGAATCCATTGATAAAACGTGGGACCCTGCCATGAACCAGTCATCAAAGTCTGCCAACTTGCCAAAGCTTTCATATAAGGCTTTGAGCCAAGCTGGGATGCAAAAATAACAGCAATAAAAATCAAACCACTCATACATACTTATGTTATTTTCAATTTGGAAATCTAGGGTTTCTGATTTTAATTCTAATTTGTTTAAGATCTTAAAAATAGTTTGGAGTTCAATACCAAACATGTTTTTAAATCTTAAAATTAGTATTTAAAAACTTATATTTTCAAAATAAATCATTATTTTTTAATTATTTTTTTTATAAATGAGATACCAAACGGCCCTTAAATAATTTCATTTAGGTTTAGGTGGATGGATCAAGTGTGGATTAATTATAGGTGGCGTGCTACAGAGTGTAAGGCATGTGGATAACTTCTCAGTGGTCCAATGTTGGTCAAAATATATTGGATTCTTGAAATTCATCTGGTACTTGTTATATCTCTTTAGTGTCCGATTCTGGGTATTAAGACTAATTTATCATTTGAGTACGTCAAAACCATCCAGCGTTAGTAGAAACAAAAAAAAAATTTGTTAAGTCCACCACTAGTAATTAGAACCTCCGATTAATATGAATTCCGTACCATAAAAAGGAATAAATAAATAAAGTGATACGCAAGCAAAGTATTCTGGTTGTCTTAAGACTAAGAATGTACAATTTTTTATTTGCAAATAGCAAGCTTAGATAGAGAGGGTTTTGAAGAGTTTTTCTATTTAAACCCCGTACTTTTCTTTGTTCATTCCAAGACTTAAATCATTAAGCTTTTAAGTTTTATTATTGCATAAAAAGACCAAAAAAAAAAAAGGAAAAAAAAAAGGTCATCCAACTTAATACTTAACCCTAGTATATCTATACACACACCCACACATACCACCACTCTTCATATTAAGTTTTAGAAAAGCACAAACTCTTCTACACCATATTGCCAAACTGCTTTTCTCTTTCAATCCAAAAAACCTACTAAATTCTCATCTTCTCTTCACAAACCCTAAATACAATATGCAAATAGTGGCTTGTGGGTCGTCAATTGAGGTATGTAATGTGAGATTATTTCTTGGGTCGTCAATTAAGCTCTTAAGTTTTATTATTTTTTGTTATCAATACATCATTTCTCTATAATAAAAACTGAAGAACACATTGCATATGACATCATTGACTAATAGTATATTGTTTGATCATAATATGTTTTTATAAAGACCAATATATATATATAAAGAATAGTTGACAACAATGTTTTTATCTCTTTAAGTAATGTGAGGTTGATGTGAACTTAGAGTGGTGATCAAGATAGTGGGGTGTGAGGTGTGGGGTGTGGGGTGTGAAGTTGATAAGTTTTTTTTTCTTCTTCTTTTTTTCCTGCTGGGTGGCTATTTAAGGGTAGTTTGGGAAGATAGTAGGGTTTTAATAGAAATTGTTTAAATTTGAACTACAAGTTGAAATGAACTTAGAATATGAGATGTGCGTGATTTAAATAGAAAAACTCATTTTGAAATACAACTAGCATGACTGATTCTGCAAAACCGCGTCTTTTCAAACACATTAAAAACCTTGTATAAAATAGTCACCTACCTCTGTATAAGGACTTACAAGTCAACAGGAGCTAATTAATTATAATGTTCTAGCCTCTAGGACGTAGGTTTTTTTTTTTTTCTATATAAGATGCTATGCCAAAAGCATAGTACACTAATTCACATAAAATCATAGAGTTTCCAATTTACCAAAACATTAGAGCTCTTCCATCTCACACATACGAGTCATCTTCAACATGAAGGTAACCATTTTATTTTGATTTGTTCTTAAACACATATGTATATGTACTACTTCACATTTTTTGCAAGTTACATGTTTTTTTTAATGCAAGTGAAAAGAACAAATTAATTAGTGTTTCCTAAAAGAGCTGAGAAACTATGTGTTTTTTGTTTCTACAATGCAGCAGAAGATATTGGTGAAGGTGCCAATGCACTGTGACAAATGCAGAACCAAGGCTTTGAAGATTGCAGCAGCTGCACACGGTATGCATCCATCGATATGAACAAATCAATCAAAATTTCTTTCAACTCTTTCATCACTAATTAGGTCAGTTGATTAGTATTAATGGAATGATTATATATAAAGCAGGTGTGAGCAAAGTGTCCATCGAAGGAGCAGACAAAGATCACATTGAGGTGATTGGAGATGGGGTTGATTCTGTTTGCTTGACCAGATTGTTAAGGAAGAAGCTTCGCTCCGCCACCATTGTCAAAGTTGAAGAAGCGAAGGAAGCTAAAGCTGATAAGAAAGAGGAAAAGCTAACTCCACCAGTTCAATGCATATCATCAGCCAGCTATTGTGCTCCGCAGTGTCCTTCAATGTATTATGGAGTGGTTTGTGAATATCCAGAACCAAGCAACTGCTCTATCATGTAATTGTCCTTGACATATTAATCCAAATTTGAAGACCAATCATGTAGTTTTTTACTTGGCATTTTAATTTAAATTCGAAGATCATTATCAAAACCAAGACTAGCTAGATCACAAGTTCACAAAACAAAGATATACAATGTCGATCCATTTCTTTTTAATTTTTTTAGATTTTGTTCGTGTTTGTGCCTTCTGCACGAATAATTTTTTATTAAGACTTAAAAAATAAACGGTCTAAATTACAAACTATAATGTTGAGTTCTCCATAAAAAGTGGATGGTATAAGAAATTTGAAGTATGAGAAGTGACACCTTAACTACTTGGTGCCTGAGGCTAGCCAAGAAAGAATCAATCATATGGGACAATGTGTGGAAAACAAAGATTGAGTGGGACGATATTTTGAGGGACATAATTCCATGGAGGTGGTTTCGCAGTCAAGAAAGAATCAATCATTGTACACCTATCATGATCATCTTGCATTATTTTATATGCAAATATTTGAATATCTCATGTGACATATCCACATATTATTTTATACGTTCCCCCACTGCAATTAATCAAAACATTTTACTCAAATTTATGATAGCGCCATATTATTAATTTATGTGAAAGCAAAGGACTTGGACTTTTCTATCAACGACAGCTAGGGGTTGTAATAATAAACTTGTAGTCATGCATATTAGGTATGCTTTTTTCATCCAAATAAAATTAAAAAAAGGGTTTTCACATTTGTGAAATCTACTTTTACGCCTTCTTTTTTATTACTAAAAGACCTTGACTTCACAAGATAGATTTTTACCAACTACATGAATCTTTAACCTAAGGCAGTCAAATCAAAATGAGTTCTAAAGATAAGAGAAAGAAATGCATGTACTTTCTATAGTTTCAACAAAGTAATCTAGATTATTTCTGCAGCGTATATATATATATCTAATTTCAAATGAAAGTAGAGAGCTTCTAGGCCTCCAACAATTATACATATATGGGTATTTCCAATTCATGTTGGCAAAAATAGAGAACTTTTATATAATTTGATTTTAGCTAATTCGGGAATTTGATGAAACAATTTACATAAGGAGTTGACTGCGTAATTAGCATGAAATTTTGTTTTTCTCGTAATATTGAATGGAAAAATATATTTGACTCCTTATATGTAATGCGTCCTCTCTCCTAGCAAACAAATTATATTTTAATATGTCAAACATGGTCTAATCCAGTGAAAAATGGTATTGACTTGCAGACCAGTGGTTTCATATTCGACTTCCCTATGACACATTGGTAGTGTGTGTGTGTAAAATAGGGAAGAAAGATATTTGCCTGAATAATTTTCATTGAGTCAGAGGGTGTAACTTTATACAAGAGATTTCCTATAATGATGCTAAGCTATTCTAGGAATCTAAATTACAATAGGAAAAGAAATATTCTACAGCACATAATTACATATTTGTTTCCAGATCCATCCTGTGAACATTAGGAAATCATTGACCTTCTTAACACTCCCCCTCAAGTTGGAGAGTGAATGTCGAGAACTCCCAACTTGCGAATCATGGTAGAAAAGGGTTCCTTTCCCAACGGTTTAGTGAATACATCCGCAAGCTGATTTGCCGAAGTAACAAACTTGGTTACAACCGAACCATCCTGTATTTTGTCCCGAATAAAGTGGCAGTCCATTTCTATATGCCTGGTTCTCTCATGGAAAACGGGATTGGCTGCTATATGTAAGGCTGCTTTGTTATCACAATGTAGCAATGCCGGTTTCAGATGCAATATTCGTAAATCCTTCAATAATGAACGTAACCAAGACAACTCACAGCATGTACCTGTCATGGCTCTATATTCGGCTTCTGCTGAAGAGAGTGACACTGTTTTCTGCCTCTTTGTTCGCCAAGAAACAAGTGAAGATCCTAAAAAAACACAATAACCTGTAGTGGATCTACGAGTCATTGGACAACCAGCCCAATCCGAGTCACAAAAAGCTCGTAGAGATAAATCATTTTGAGAAGAGAAAAACAAACCCTGTCCTGGAGCACTTTTCAAATAACGCAACACACGCAAGGCAGCTTCCATATGTGGTCTACGTGGTGCATGCATGAATCGGCTTAATACATGTACCGAATACATGATATCAGGCCGAGTAATAGTTAAATAAATTAGGCGTCCCACAAGTCGCCTATATTGAGATGGATCTCTAAGCAATTCACCTGTATCAGAGAGCTTTATGTTTTGCTCCATGGGAAAGTTCACAGGTTTAGCACCCAAAATTCCACCATCCTTCAAAATTTCCAAAGTGTATTTCCGTTGTGAAATAGAAATACCTTTCTTTGATCGAGAGACTTCAATGCCCAGAAAATATTTCAAATCCCCCAAATCTTTAATTCGGAAACGACTATGCAAAAATTGCTTAAGAGTGGATATAGCCTTGAGATCATTACCCGTAATAAGAATATCGTCAACATATATCAACAGAGCGGTAAAGGACTTTCCATTCCGACATGTGAATAACGAGTAGTCCGCTTTGGACTGAACATATCCGGCAGCTTGAACAGCTGTTGAGAACTTGGCAAACCATTGACGAGAAGCTTGCTTTAAACCATACAACGACTTGTTGAGGCGACACACCAAGTTCTCCCCCTGTCGCTGAAGACCAGGAGGTGGAGACATATAAATTTCTTCATGGAGATCACCATGAAGGAAAGCATTGTTGACATCTAATTGGTGAAGGGACCAATCCTGAGCAGCTGCCAGAGCCAATAAACAACGAATAGTAATCATTTTAGCAGTGGGAGAAAAAGTGTCATGATAATCGATACCTTCCAACTGTGTGTAACCCTTGGCCACCAAACGAGCTTTATAACGCTCTATGGTGCCATCTGAGTGACGTTTGATTTTATAAACCCAGCGACATCCAATGGGTTTCTTGCCATGAGGGAGAGGAGTGAGGGACCAAGTGTGATTGGCCTCTAAAGCTGCCAATTCAGATTGCATGGCGTCCTGCCAGTGTGAATGGGAAGCTGCTTCGGTATAAGAGCTGGGCTCAACATCCTGACTAATAGTAGCAACAAAAGAATGATGCTGTGGTGAGTAACGATGGTAAGAGAGAAAGTTACAAAGAGGATACCTTGTACCTTTGGTGGAACCAGACGAAGAAGACGGCGACGGTTTGGGAGACGTTACTTGGTTGCAAACATAATCACGTAAAGCACGTGGAGGACTGTGATGTCGTTGAGAACGTCGTAAAACTGGTACGGGAGGGGGCGGAACGACGCTGGCAGGAATGGGTTGATCAAAAGTGGAGGTGGCTGGATGCGGAGACGCAGAAGGAGAAGCTGGCTGGGTCATTTCTAATGGAGGGACGGGAGGGGGCTGAACGACGCTGATAGGAATGGGTTGATCAAAAGTGGAGGTGGCTGGATGCGGAGACGCAGAAGGAGAATCGGGTTGGGTCATTGCTAAGGGAGGGACGGGATGGACCGGTTCTAATGGTGCTGTGGAGGTCGTAGGGAATGAGTTAGAAATAGGAGGGTCAGACACAAAATGAGGAAGGACGGGGGCTAGAGGTGTTGGAATGGATGGAAGGGACGCATAGGGAAAAATAGTTTCATGAAAAACAATGTCACGACTAGTGAAAAATTTATGAGTGGTAAGGTCATAGAGCTTGTAGGCTTTTTGACCGACCGGGTAACCAAGGAAAACACAACGTTTGGCTCTAGGAGCGAACTTATGAGGGACATGCACATCAGTAGCATAGGCAAGACACCCGAAAACCTTAAGATGGGAATAGGAAGGGATCTTGCCATAAAGGCGTTCAAAAGGAGTTTGTTGGGAAAGAAGTGGTGTGGGCAAACGATTAATCAAATGTACAGCGGTGAGAACACATTCTGCCCAAAAACGCAAAGGGAGATGGGCTTGAAAGCGAAGGGCACGGGCTGACTCAAGGATATGACGATGTTTGCGCTCTACAACCCCATTTTGTTGGGGTGTATAGACACAAGAGTGTTGGTAAGTAGTGCCATTTTGTTGAAAAAAAGCTTTCATAGAAGAGAATTCCCCCCCATTATCAACTCGAATATTAGCAATGGATGCAGCAAATTGAGTTTTGACAAAGGAGAAAAAATTTGTAAGTAAATGTTGTGTTTCACTTTTGTGCTGCATAAAGAATACCCATGTGAAACGAGAATAATCATCCACAATTGTCAAAAAATATTTAGCACCAGAAAAAGAAGGAATTTTGTAGGGGCCCCAAATATCACAGTGAATTAACTCAAACGGTCTAACAGACGAAATTGAACTAGCAGAAAAAGGAAGTCGACATTGTTTTGCAAGTGCACAAACATCACAAGGATTATTGGATTTGAAAGGAAAATTGAGCAAATTTTTTGCCATAAAATCTAATCTAGAGGAAGATAGATGCCCTAATCGGCGGTGCCACAAGTCAGTGGAGGAGGTGACATGAGAACAAGATGGATGGCTAGCAATGGCAGCGGAGGATCTGAATTTAGGGCTCGGTGTTGCTGACGCCAATGCGACCAAGTAATAAAGTCCGTCTCGTTGTTTACCCAAACCAATCGTCGTCTTCGTCGTCAAGTCCTGCAAAATACACCAAGAGGGAAAAAAGGTTACAGAACAATTGAGACTTCTTGTAACTTGACTCACAGACATCAAATCCACCTTGAAAGATGGCACACCAAGCACATTTTTCAAAGAAATAACAGAGTTCAAAGGTAAAGTTCCAGTAGATGTGATTGGAGCCTGTTCTCCACTGGGCATAATAACTGGCGGTAAAATAGTGTTCTGATGACTGTTGACAAGCAAATTTGGAGAAGAAGTAATATGATCGGTTGCACCACTATCGAGGATTAATCGACGGAGGCGCAACGGTGCTTGTGACAAATTTGAAGAAGTACCAGCAGCATTGGCCTTAGGATTGGAGGATTGATTTGCCCCTTTATTGTTAATAATAGATAATATCTGTTGAAACTGGAGATCAGAGAGAAATTGCTCGCGCTCCATGATGAGAAGCAATGGCAAAGAAAATAAAAATTGAGACGGCAAAAAAGAGAGAGCTAGGGTTTGTCTTCCTGCTCTGATACCATGTAAAATAGGGAAGAAAGATATTTGCCTGAATAATTTTCATTGAGTCAGAGGGTGTAACTTTATACAAGAGATTTCCTATAATGATGCTAAGCTATTCTAGGAATCTAAATTACAATAGGAAAAGAAATATTCTACAGCACATAATTACATATTTGTTTCCAGATCCATCCTGTGAACATTAGGAAATCATTGACCTTCTTAACAGTGTGAGAAACCTCCCTCCCCTTTGTAATTTAGATTATCGCTTGTATTTTGACATTTATTTGTTGTGATTTTAGTGAGTTACTCGGGTATATTAAATATCGTTTTCAAATTCGTTATGTTGTATAGATTAAGAGGATTAGCTGGATAAGCGTGGCGGATAGTTTTGAGTGGCCGAACCTTGTGATGGTCAAAAGGTTTTGATCCTTGAAATTCATTTGCTACTTGCTGGCGATATTGACTCATTCTCTGGGTGTTGAGAATACTTAATCACTGGATAAGAATGCCATTAAAAATAAATTAATGAAAAGTTGTCAAACCCACTAGTAATTAGGAACTGATAAATATCTCTTCATAATATATTAGTTCCGTATGAATTCAAATGCCACAACCAGGGAAAATTAAAGCTACAGTGATACGCAATCAAAGTATTCTGGCTTGTCGTAAAACATTTATAATAATATATAGAGAAAATTAAGTATTCTACGTTGACTTGTCACCCTCTTGCTCCGTTGGTTCACAGCTATTGTGTTCTTATGAGGCAGCAACGGTTACCTTGCTCATGTATACAGAGAAAGGAATTTTGTAGCTGATTGTATGGCTAACTGGATCATTAACTTGGATATGGTGGTTTGTTATTTGGATGAGGCTCCTATCCGGGTTAACTCTTTCTTGGTGGATGATTTCTTAAGGTGTTGTTAGGCCTCACTTGATCTGTATTAGTTAGTTGTCGTTTCTTTTTGGGGTTTTCTCCCCCTTATCTCATTAATAAATAAAAAAAGTAAAAACGAGAATGAGATGTACATTCTTTTATAATTAAAAAAAATTTAAAATAAAGAATACCATTGGTCCATTGGCATGACTAATTCTGCGAAACCGCGGTGCTTGATCTGACTTTATAAAAAGAAAACTAAAATAATTATTGTTTCCATATGTATATGAACTTACAATAGTATAAATATAAGTACAGATCACAGCAAGAGTTCTACTTTCATAGATTCATAGAGTTTTCCATCCCAAAAATTCAGAGCTCTTCCATTTTGTTTTGGTCATACATATATACCCTCCAACATGAAGGTACATTTTATGCAAGTACGTTGCCTTCATTTTCTTTTTTCATGTATACATATATTTATGTGTTTGTTGTTTTGCAGCAAAAGATATTAGTGAAGGTGCAAATGCACTGTGACAAATGCAGAACCAAGGCCTTGAAGATTGCAGCATCTGCATACGGTATATATATATATATCCATGATCCATCAACATTTCTTTCAACTTTTTCAGATATATTAATTGGAGTTGATAACATAAGCAGGTGTGAGCAAAGTGTCGATAGAAGGAGCAAACAGGGATCATGTGGAGGTGATCGGAGATGGTGTGGACTCGGTTTGCCTGACGGAGTTGCTAAGGAAGAAGCTTGGCTTCGCGGCCATAGTAAAAGTTGAACAAGTGAAAGGAGATAAAAAAGAGGAAAAGCCAACTGCAAGCTATGTTCAGTATTGTGCTCCGCAGTGTCCTCCAATGTACTGTGAAGTGGTTCGTGAATATCCAGAGCCAACTTGCTCTATCTTGTAATTGTCCTAGAAAGTTTTATTTCATTTCATGATTATATCAATTTAATTTCAGTATTTTCATTCATGATTGAAAAGTTGACTATATATGTACAAAATGGGCACATCCACCTCAGCTAGTTTGCCATTTCATATATATATGGTGTGAGATTCAATCGAGCAAATTTGACTTCACATTTTTGCTGATGCTGAATGGAGGTGTTGCTTTCTGTAAAAAGTTCTGACCCACCCAACTTTATGAATAACCAAAGATGGTATAATTTCACTGCAAGAACATATTTTTTTAGTGATGACACCAATTTCATTACCCGAACTTTTAATTTTGAGTATAAAGTTTTCACTTCAGGCTTAAATAAGCTATAAGTGATGCCATGGATTGCTACATATATTTCCTCATTTTCATGTGCAAATATTTAATATCCATGTGACGTAGGCATCATATCTAACATATATATATTTATATGTAAAAACTGCTAAAATATGAGAGGATATTATTTGTGGGAATTTTATGTGTATTCTTCTCGTTGTATAAGGTCATATTTATAATACAAGAAAGCTTTGTAGGCCAAGGAAAGTAATAACTACTAATTTTATTCACGGTAGAAAATCAATTACAACTAATATGGGAATCCTTGGTGTGCAAGGAAACTCATAAGTCACGCCAACAAAGACTTTGACTTTGTTATGATATATATGTTATATATTATATTATTTGTATGTAGGAGATGTATATTTAATGACAGCTGGTGCAGGTTGGAATAACAAACTTGTAGTCATGGATATTAGGTATGCTTTCTCATCCAAAGAAAGGATTTCACATTATGAAATTTGCTTTTTACGAGTTGTTATAGATTACTAAAAGACTTTGACTTCGCTGTTCCAATGTAAATTATCTAAAAGATATAATCACCAATGACGAGAATTAATTACTTTCATAAACATGTATGAACCACTTAAATAATTAAGTTATAAGTGATTTAGCGGATATATGAGGACGATTTTTCTCGTATATGTTTCAAACGATTTTCTAATTACATACGTTGAAAACTATTCTAGAGAAACCTATGGTGGAGAGGATTTTAGTTTTCAGCTTGGTACCCCATACCAGAGGTAATTTTGTTAGAAAACCCCTATTAGAGAGGCAACTTTGTTAGATACCTCGCTTTCAGATCGAATTTGTATATCTTAGAAAAACCTATGATCATATATGGCAGGTAGTATATTGCAAATCAACCATCAATATGAGACAAAGGGGATTGGGTCATTATCAATGGAAATGTGGACAATATATATCTTGTGACATTGTGGAGGTGGGTTGGTAGTCAAGAAAGAATCAATATCATTCTTCACTTCTCATCTTGCCTAACTTTAATATACAAATATTAAAAGTAAATTTAGGTTTTAGCAAAAAAAAAAATTTCACTTTTGGAAAAAGCCAAAGCTTTTTCAAAAAAGACAGAAAAACCTCTCAACTTTCAAATCAAAGACATGCAAATGTAAAAGATTTCTTAGGAAATCCAAAAATAAATAAGAGCAATTTTGTCCATTTTGGCTTCTTTTACAAAATTTCTCTCTCCTTTATGTTTTTCCAAAGACATAGTCACGCATGTAATATGTACGTTCAAATTAGATTTTCTAAACAAATGTTTTCCCATGGGCTCCTCACTTTATCTATCTCTTCTGTTCTAACATATATAGGATTAAAAGATACAGAAGCTGAACCACCCATTATTGATGACCAATTTATAACGTAAAAACAAAGTCTAAGGTTTACCCGTTCCATTGTTTATCAAAACTACATCAAATTTCATAACTACAAAAGAGAAAAACCAGACTTGAAAGGAACAAATAGTGAGTTAACGAAACTTACAGCCAAAAGGCATTATGCATGTGTGTGTAAAAATGGACTTAAAATTAATAGTAAATTTGGCTTACACACTTTAAATTCAATTTGCTGTACCTAAAACCCTTCACTTTTTGTTCCTATAAATAATACCCAATTTGTATAAGTAAAAACCCATGACTAGGATCCAACTCAGCAAGTTACCTAATTAAGCATAAAATCTGATTTATTGTACTTTTCAAATTCCAAAAATACCCTCAACTAAGCCATTATTGCATTTTGTATATTAATGTAGGAATCAATATGAAAACAGTTTTTAATTGGATTGTATATAATGACAGATGTTGAATTTGGAAAGATCTCCAAATGGTTGTAATGGATGTAGGAATTAATTTTGAAACATTTTAAAAAAATTTAACAATAAATTCAAATTTAGGTAATCAGTTTGTTTAATAAAATGTTTATGTTATTTTCTTTTTATGAATTATACATGACTAATAATCCACTTTATAATTGTTTATGAATAAAACTGTACATACTAATTATGTTGAAAAAATATTGTACCTATTACTTGTTTGTTTTATGAAAAACATAATTTACCTAGTATGAAAAGTGTACATAATTATCTATTCCAAATAATGTACCTATACACATTTACAGGTATATTGTAAAATAATTTACCTGTGAGTAAATAATGTACCTATATTTTATTTAAATTATTGTGTACCTATTTTTAATTATGAAAAATATACGCAATTACAAAGTAACTGACTTTGTTTTTTTTTTTTGTAAATAATATACCTATATTTTATATGTATATATTTATATTATATTTCATAGGTACATTATTGGATATGTAATTTACAGATTTTTTTTTTTTTTTGTAATTTTAGGGGGCGAGATGTGAGAGGGAATGACAACTAAAAGAAATGGGGTGGTTGATATGCTATTAATAGGGAGTATATTAATTACAATTATGGTAGTTAATGAAATGCTTGAAATAAATTATAAATAAAATATGAAGTTTGGTGGCAATGATGTAAAAACATAGAAATACTACAACCTCTTATATCCTACTAGTCATTTAAATTTGAAATTGGGTTTTACACATAGATTTATAGAGTGATGAGTATATGTTTAGGAAATAGAAAATGTAGGGATCTATATTGGATAAGCTCTAAAATTAAAAAGTCTACAAAACCGTGCAAGTGTATGTAGACTTAAAATTACAAGTCAACAACAGGAGCTAATAATATTGTACGACGAAGCTGGCTCCTATAAAATAAGTAGATAATATATGCCTTGACACAGCATAGTGATCGATAGTTCTACTTTCATAGATTTCATAGAGTTTTCCATCCCAAAAAGCTTAAAGCTTCATTTCATACCCTTCTCTCCAACATGAAGGTAAGCCTCTAAAACTTTACGCGTCCACTTCATACTTAAATTCTCTGGATTTTATTGTACATAGGCACATACTTTCCTTTTTTATGCAAGTGAAATTGAATATATAAGATGATCATTGCTCGCACATATACTTTGTACAAATTTTTATGTGCAGCAAAAGATAGTAGTGAGTGTGCCAATGCACTGTGACAAATGCCGAACCAAGGCCTTGAAGATTGCTGCAGCTGCACACGGTAGGATGATTACATATAGATCAATTTATCGAAAAAAAGGAAGAAAAGAAATTCAAGAATTTCATCACTAGTAGTTAGGTCAGTTAATAAGTATTAATGGACGATTACATATAAAGCAGGTGTGAGCAAAGTGTCGATCGAAGGAGCAGACAAAGGTCATATGGAGGTGATTGGAGATGGGGTTGACTCTGTTTGCTTGTCCAGTTTGTTAAGGAAGAAGCTTGGCTTCGCAGCCATTGTCAAAGTTGAAGAAGTGAAAGGAGATAAAGATGATAAGAAAGAGGAAAAGGCAACGCCTCCCCCAGGCTGTGTTCAATATTGTCCTCCAATGTACTATGAACTGGTTGATGAATATCCAGAACCAGTCCAATGCTCTATTATGTAAACCCTTTTCACAGCAATTGCTCTATTTAGCTTGAAGATAGATATATCGATATCTTAGATCGATCACAACCAAACTAGGGTTTATAATTTTGATTTCTTTTCTTGTTTAAGATTTTGTTTGTGCCCTGTGCCTGTATTTTGGTTTTGGTTTTTCTTACATGTGGACTGCCATTAGTTATGAATTTAGATTAATTAATAGTAATTCTTAGACCAGTTATAATGATTACACTAATATGCACAATCCCTAAATATACAGGCCCCGAATCCGTACTAGCATCAAAGATTCAAAAAGCAAATTTGAGGTTACATTTTTGTTTTTGACGTGCTATGGAACGTATTGCTTTCCATAGATCCCAACTTGAACGAAAGAGGCTTGTAATTTAGCTACAAGATATACAACTTTTGGTGATATATTCATATTATCCAAAGTTGTAATAATATTGAGCAGGAAATTTCCACTTGGACTTAAGAGTAGCGCAAGGGTTTTAGCAAAGACTTTCCACATATGATAATGATAGCAACATTTGAGAAAAACCTATGACTGGTCAGAATTTTTCTTTGCGTTAGCTTTGGGATGGAATGTTTCGTTGCTACATGATGTCTTGTCTTGTCGCAACATATAACTATCATAGTCTTTTGAAATTTCCCTGCAATTTGTGTTACATCATTCTCCCTATGCATACTATGAAGGGAAATTATCTTCAACGAAAAGTCGATCAACTAATCTGCACCATATACGTCGTCGACTTGTCGACAAGTACTACTATTCAGATACAATAAAAACAATAATGCCAACCAGTCCACTGATAGGCCTTCCACGTGTGAAGTCTAGGACATATATTGTGTTTTGTCGCAAAAGACTTGTCGTTTGATTGCTTCCACATGCACACTTCTGTCCAGATTCCAAGTCCTCAACCCATTGTACAAGTCCACTAGTTAGCGGAGTTTATGCATTTTCTCTTGAGTTTAGTTTTCAAAGAAGAAATATGACTGGTAGGTTCTGTTATTGGGAATAAACTTTGCTAGCAAAGAATAATAGAACTTATACTAGACCACATGAGCCTGTCTCAATGCACGGCAATGATCAGAGGGATTGCGAAGCTTTTTAAACCCCAAATTAAGGAGTAGCTGTGGTTATGCATTTGCTTAAATAGCAGATAAGGAGTAGATGAAGTGTGAGTTGAAGAACCACTAACGCACATCTCATATTGGAAAGTTAAGAAATTTTACATGCTTTTATATAGGACTTATAGGCTACTCTCACATAGCCATGGCCAATTAGTTTTGGACAAAATCTCAATTTCTTTCATGGTATCATCACACGCAGTGGCAGAGCTAGAAATTTTTTATAGAGGGGGCACCTCATATATTGAAATTTATTTTTCTTTACAGTGGCATTTTAATTAATTTTTTACATGATACAAATTCATAAACTTAATTATTATACTCTATTACATATCACATTAACTATCTACTCATCATTGATACTAGCAAAAGATATTGCATGTACTTAGTTAAATATACACATACACTAACAAAATTCAAATGGTAATTTATTACTACAATCAAAGTTAAAATAAGACAAAAAGAGAGTATGGGTAGTAATAATAGTGGAAAAGGGAGAGAAGACCAACATAAAAGGCACTTCGAAGTGAGATAAAAGATGTGTAATTGTGTTAAGAAACCCAAGGTCTCAAGAACATTGGGCATAGGACCCCCTAGGCCCTAGCTCCCTCCGCCCCTGGTCTCACGTGAGGATATGAAGAAATTTCCCCTAATCGTGTGAGGATGTGAAGAAATTTCCCATAGTTAAAAAATCAATTTTCCTCCGTTAGTTGAGATTAATATCACATGTAAAGTTGGTCGATTGTACGAACACTACTAAAAAAACTCACACTAGCTACTGATTTTGATTTGTCCCCTGAGTTGATTTTTGAGACAATTATTTGTCTCTACTAATAATAGAGACTATGCAGCCACCATTGTTTTATCAGTTTCCTCATTTGGTGTTGCTATTGCTTATATGGTACCTAGTGGCGAAGCCACTTAGGGCCCAAAGGGGTCCTACGCCCTTACTCAACTCTCTCTCTCTCTCTCTCTCTTCCAAGCCATTTCACTCTCCTTTTCTTTTTCTCTCTAAGTGTGTAAATAATTTAATGTTGTGTGTATGAATTGAATTGAATATTGAAAAAGGATAGAAGGGTTTTATATACACAACAATCATAACTTGATGTGTGAAAGCTGTAATGATTTTCAAGAAGCTTTACGAGAACCTGAAGTGTTTATGCGCTCATTCCCTTTATTTTTATATTTTGCAAAATAAACCCCCTCTAACCTCAATTCCTGGTTCGCATAGACACTGAGGGTACCCAATTGTCTTTAGCTGGATTGACTCACATAGATGATTCGAAGGACTCACTGTATACATGCGTCAGCCGCAATGCCACAAGACTTTTCAATATTTTATTGCAATCTTAATCGTCCTTCTGAAGGAAACGTTTGGCTTTGACCGTTTACGCGGATGCCCTGGAATTAATTTTTAAAAAAATTCAATGATTGTGGTTCTATAAATAGTAGTTGGGTAGAAACTGTCACACATGAATCTGTGGCCAATTAAGCTTCCATTGCATGCATGAAATGCGAGACGCTCAATCACTTACAAGCTCCCTAGTTATTCTATTTTTGAATATGCATTCTCTTCCTTCTTCTTTTTTCCTTTGTGAAAAATCAAAGTATTCCAGGAAATCAAATTTGAATATTTAGGTAGGTGTCTTGGCTGAGTCTGTGGAAAATCTTGGTTTCCAAGCAGCTGACCCCATATGTATACGGATGAAGAGAGACAGGTCAACACGAGGTAACATCCTTGGAAGACTAAGCTTCTATAAAAAGAAGCAATCTCCAAATGTTGAAGCAGAATTCCACAGAAAGAAATATTAAAAAAAATTCAGAGTAGAGAAAAGATGCGTTCATACATAGAAAGATTCATACACTGGATTTCTTTTTGGAAAGAGGACGTTTCATGTACACTCCCCACCACCAAGGTAAGCTTAATTAGCTTTTCAATTAGTTTTAGTTTGTTCCTAAAACATATATTTTTGTAGTATTTCCATTCATTTTATTAGAGTTATTTTCTTGTTTGGGAAAGTGAAACAAAAGGCTTTAACTGTATATATATGTGATGTTTATTTATATATGCAGCAAAAGATAGTCTACAAGGTGCAAATAAAGTCTGAGAAATACAAAACCAAGGCCTTGAAGACTGCTGCAAAGGCCAAAGGTATATACCGAAAGCATGCATCAATTTCAAATAGCCAATATATATAATTAATTTGTGATTACCCAAATGATATCATTCAAAGTAATTATTGCTAATTAATTAGTTAGTTAATGATGAACCACTAATTAATTAAGCAGGTGTGAGCAACGTTTCCATAGAAGTAGAGAAAGAGCTAGTGGAGGTTACTGGAGTTGGAGTTGATTCCGTTTGCTTGGCCAAGTCATTGCAGAAGAAGCTTGGCTACGCCACCATAGTAAGCGTCGGAGAAGCGAAGAAAGAGGACAAGAAAGAGGACAAGAAAGAGGAGATAAAGCCAATTCAATGGGCATCAACCTATTTTCCTCGTCCAATGTTTCCTGTGTACTATGACTCTGACGGAAACCTGATATTAAACTAAGCACTGTTAATCTGGAGACTCTTGTACAGACTACAGTTGTCTACAATGGACCTTTGCCTTTCTACGTATGGCAAAAGGGCAAACATTTGCTATGTTAACGTGATTGTTGTTGAAGTTTTGTCCATTCTATGTTCGGATAAGGTAAAATAACTTGAAATTTAATAGGAAAAATAAGTTGAAATTTAAGATGAGAAATTGACAATTCTCTTGTTTGGCAAGTTAAGAGCAGAATTTATTAGATGATGCACAGAAAAATCATGGAAATTGGGGCATTAAATTCCCGAGTTTAATTTCCATCAAAATATAAGTCATTTCACAATTTCCATAGTGTCATTTACAAAATTTGACATACATAAATCCAAACACTAAAATCTTCAATTGCTAGAAATTAAAATGATGGAAATCTAAATTCCGTTATTTAGAATTCTATATAATTTTTAATTTCTTCATTCAAACGGAGTTGATCCTGAACTTTTGAGTCATGTTATACCTTCTTCATTCATACCAAGAACCGCAAGAATGATATACAACATTTTGTACCCCTTTGACTCAAGAACAAGAGGGGTTGGCCCGTCCCAATACTGAAGCAGGCTAATTCGAATACAAAATTTCATAATTTAACGACTTGTTCTCTAATAGAGATGTATATTTTGTTGGCGAGTCTTTAGTTAGGATTTTGGTTACTTACCCATTTATCTAGTTCTATTATAATTAAGATTTATTTCCTATTGTAATTTGTATTTATTTTCATACAATGAGTGTCAACTTTATTAGAAATATAATTCACAATGTGGTATATAAATGTAATTTTTCTAAAATTTTCCTAATTTAAATGGTGAAACTTTACTTTTGGAAATTTATAATCCCATGATCAACATACGTTTACATAGAATATGAAGCAGTTTTAGGGCATATGCTTATGCGCTAAAACAAACACATAAGCCCCACCATGTCTTCACATACTTTGGGTCTTGTCCAGACACAAGGACTAAATCAGTGGCTCCAGTTAACAATTCCAATTATCACTTGTATAAAAATAAATAAATTGTATTCAACCGAAAAAAAACACACACACACACTCACATTGGCTTATTGGTACCAGTAAACAGAAGTCTCAAATTGTCTTTACCTGGATGGATGGATTCACTTAGATGGTTCCTAGGAGGTACTCTAGGTACATCAACGTCTATAAAAGAAAAAAAAAAAGGAAGAAGTTGATAGTATAATGAATTAACATTTAAAAAAAAATTGTAACAATATTTTAATGTAAATATTATGACCGTCCACCTGAAAGACATCCTTGGAATTAATTATTATTTTCTTCTTTAATTTGGATAGTATCATATAGCAGTGATAATTGACTAGTTGTGAAGAAAAACTTTCCATTTTCCTTTAGTTATTTTTATATGCAGTTTTCACACATAAACTCCGAATTGCATTTTTGTTTTCTATGTATATGGCCAAATCAGTGCATCCACATAGAGCTGTCTCTAATAAATTTAATATGAAATTCAAGAAGCAATTGGTGGATGGGGTTTATACAAATATTCATTGGGTACCGGTGTTTAGGGATTTCGAATCTCTGCCCACATTAGTGGAAATGGAAGAACTGAACCAACTGAACTACCCACTAACATTACAACTCATACATTAATCATTGTATTTCCCTTAATCCATATATATTATTTTTTGGTTATTTTCTTTCTGAAAATTCAAAGTAGTCTGGAATCAAATTGGAATCTACGAAAGGTGTGATGGACTCAGTCTATGTGAAAGCCTTGGTTTCCAAGCAGCTGACTGGGGAGACCAGAGGTTCTTAATTATATTCTAAGAAGACTAAGCTCCTTTAAATAGAGCATAGCGTTGGCATTATTTTCCAAGTGACCTCTAAGTGTTCAAGTAGAACTCGGCCATACAAAAATTGTTCAAGTAGATCAATTCGTCTATACAAAAAGTGTTCAAATAAATAAATAAAAAATGCCTTCATTCATAAAATTCCTAAAGTTTTGTGTTTGCGAAAAGGACATTTCGTGTTCTCTCTACAATACGAAGGTAAGCCTTTTACTTAATTTCATTCTGTTTATCAGAGTTTTTCTTTTTTCCTTATGTAAATATGATCTTTATGTATGCAGCAAAAGATAGTGATCAAGGTGCAATTGACCTCTCAGAACTGCAGAACCAAGGCCTTGAAGATTGCTGCAGAAGCCAAAGGTGTGAGCAATGTTTCCATAGACGTAGAGAAAGCGGTAGTGGAGGTGATTGGAATTGGAGTTGATGCCGTTTCCTTGGCACAGTCATTGGAGAAGCAGCTTGGCTTTGCTTCCATTGTAAGTGTTGGAGAAGTGAAAAAACCAGAGGAGACAAAGCCAGTCATTCCAATTCAATGGACATCAAGCTATATTCATTGTCCACGGTATGCTGTGCACTATGATGGAATCTGCCGATGTTAAACGAAGCACTGTTCAATTAGGTGCTTCTGGGAACGTATGAGTTATTTCAGGCTGTTGTTAAACCCTTAAGTTGTAAATCTTTGCCTTTTTACCAATAGTAAAAGGCAAACATTTGTACTATATTTACGTGATTATCATTGAAATTGTGTTGATTATATAGTTTATGGGGAACCTTTGATTTATGATATGCATTTCTTTTCTTCTTTACTCACACCAAGAAGGGCCAGAACCATATAGAAAACTTTGCGCTCCTCAAAACCCCCCCATTTGACCCATGAATAAGGGATCGGCCTATTTAGAACAAGAAGACCAAAACTTGAAAAAGAAGAACCCAAATTGCAATTTAGATTGTCCAACTTAACATCAGAAATGAATAGTAAAAGTTGTGTGCACCATCTTTAGTTATTTATTTTACAAGTTGGCAAGTTGGCAAGTTGGCTTATACACACTTTGACTTGCAATTTTCTGCTAAAAAAGCTAACATATTCAAAGGACACAATAATCTTCAGCTCATCCAATTCCACTGTCATGATGTAAACTACGCCAATATTGCAAAAACACGTCACTTAAAAGACGTCGGAACTCGAAGAAAGCGTCTTGGTTTTCAAATTGGTTACAAACCACGTCAGTGGTTATAAAAGCGACGTCTTAAGGCATCTTATACGGTGGTAATCCAAAACATATTTCAAAAACACGTCACCGACGTGCATCCAAAACACGCTAAATACTGTTGAACTTAAGTTGTCCCTCTCAGCTTCACCAAAAACTAAAGTTGTCTTTCTCAACCTAATTTTTCATGCCCCGCTCAATGTTCTAAGTTTCTCTCTCCATGAAAATTCCCTTCCCTCTCGATGAAGCCCTCTCTCCCTATCCGAGTTCATACCCGAATTCATACCCGACCATATAATCGGGTGGGCATTTTGTTTTTTAATTCCCCAAAGACATTAGGGTATAAAATCCAATCAGAAGTTTTCATGAGAGACAATTACTATTAACCAGACCTCAAAAAATAAAGTTATTTCCTCATTCAAGACAATTGCTATTAAGTTGACTGTTTGAAGAATTCATGATGATTAACGGTATAAGTTTTTTTTCTTTTACTTTTGTTGGCATTTGTTTTTCTTGATTTTATCTTAATTATGCTCGTTGGACATGCAGACTCGGGGTTGATATTTTGGGATCTTTCAATATTGTAAAGAGAAATATCACCGAATAAAAATTAGTTGTTAACTCATTGCATTGAAATGTTCTTTTGATATTATATATTGTTAAATGCTTCAAAACCATTGGAAAAGGTCTTTTCTTTTTGACAAATCAAATGGTTAAATCTCCATGTCTAAACACCATCCATTTAATCTACTGAGTATGTCATTCCTCATTTGCTTGGCCTCAAAAGTTTACCTATTTTATTCAATCATCATTTAAAAAATTAAAACTTCTAATAGGAAAATGCTTCTAAAACATTGGTAAAGAACTTGGCATAATCCAAAAGGCCTCCATGCCTAACCCCTTACACCAACAGTGTATATTCTTACACGGTTAAGCTAAAATCAATAAAATAAAAAATTTGAAATGATTATTTAATAAAGGAAATTGAAACTCTCTGTATATATTTTGGTCTTATTACACATCATTGTTGAATTTGCTAATCACCATATGCTCCTCCTTTGTATGTGCCATGTCTTTTGAACTGTCATATGCTTTGTGCTTCTCATTATACAGCTGCCATTTTCCACCAATGCTCAAATTTAAAAGAACAAATCATTGGGCTCATCACTCATAATCACTCATTGCAGAGGACAATGGCTCATTTTGGACATCACAATCTGGGGAATTTGCTTTTGGTTTCCAAAAAATTGGTAAACATGGCTTCTTACTATCCATCTGGTTTAACAAAATACCAGAAAAAACCTATTGTGTGGTCAGCCATGGTAATCATCTAGTGGCAAAAGGATCCAAAGTTGAACTCACTGCAGATGGACAGTTGAGGCTCAATGAGGCTGCAACAGGCAAACGAATATGGGTTGCTGATTCTTCTGGTACTGGAGTTGCCCATGCAGCCATGCTTGACATTGGAAATTTTGTGCTGGCTAACCTTGAATCAATCAGTTTGTGGGAGAGTTTTGATCAGCCAACTGACACAATCTTTCCTACAGAGAGTCTAAATCAAGAAACCATACTCTTTGCGCGATATAAGGAAACAACTCACTCAAGAGGGAGATTCCAGCTTACCTTGCAACGTGACGGGAATTTCGTGCTGTAAAACACAAATTTCCCATTGGATTCTCCTAATTCTGCTTATTGAGTATGATGGAGTTTTCAGATACCATGTGTACCATAAAAGTACTAGCTCAACTGTGGGAAGGTGGTCCATGGCTTTGGTCTACTTTGTCTTACATGCCTTCAAATATCTGCACCTCGCTCTTGGAATATACAAGCGGCGGTGCATGTGGATTCAACAGCTTATGCAGACATGATGATGACGGACCAAGTTGCCAGTGTCCATATGGTTACAGCCATATTGATCCAGATGATGTGTTGAAGGATGCAAACAGGACTTTCTTTCACAAAGTTGTGACGATGCCTCACTAGAATCAGAATCCTTTTATTTTCAAGAGATGCAGAACACAGACCTCATTCTGAGTATGACCATTTTCAGCCAGTAACTGAGGATTGGTGCAGGCAGAGTTGCCTGAGTGATTGTTTATGCGTGTTGCCAATTTCAAGAAAAACAAATGCTGGAAGAAGAGATTTCTGCTTTCAAACGGGTTGATTCACCCTGGTGTTGGTGGAAAATCTCTGATCAAAATGAGGAAAGACAATTCTACTTTAACACCTGGGGGCACAGATTCAAAAAAGAAAGATACTTCAGCTTTGATCCTCATTGGAGTGCTCCTGAGTAATTTGGTGTTTACAAACTGTTGTAATTAGTAATGTATAATTATATAGAGAATTTAGTATATTGCAATACATGTAATTAGTATATATTGAAGTAAATAGAACTGGATGAGCCTTAGCTAATAAAGGTGTTTAACAATATTTTAATGTAAATATTATGACCGTCCACCTGAAAGACATCCTTGGAATTAATTATTATTTTCTTCTTTAATTTGGATAGTATCATATAGCAGTGATAATTGACTAGTTGTGAAGAAAAACTTTCCATTTTCCTTTAGTTATTTTTATATGCAGTTTTCACACATAAACTCCGAATTGCATTTTTGTTTTCTATGTATATGGCCAAATCAGTGCATCCACATAGAGCTGTCTCTAATAAATTTAATATGAAATTCAAGATGGCCAAGCACATACAAAGCACCACCAGGGTCCGTATTAGACGTATGACTTACCAATCAATGTTTTTCTTGTATTTGTGAGTCTACAAATTGAGCTTTCCAGCTAAAAACAAAGTACTCATTATATCCGTTTATACTTGAACTATTGCTACTCATACCTTTTTTCTTTTTTTTTTTAAGAAGCAATTGGTGGATGGGGTTTATACAAATATTCATTGGGTATCGGTGTTTAGGGATTTCGAATCTCTGCCCGTATTAGTGGAAATGGAAGAACTGAACCAACTGAACTACCCACTAACATTACAACTCATACATTAATCATTATATTTCCCTTAATCCATATATATTATTTTTTGGTTATTTTCTTTCTGAAAATTCAAAGTAGTCTGGAATCAAATTGGAATCTACGAAAGGTGTGATGGACTCAGTCTATGTGAAAGCCTTGGTTTCCAAGCAGCTGACTGGGGAGACCAGAGGTTCTTAATTATATTCTAAGAAGACTAAGCTCCTTTAAATAGAGCATAGCGTTGGCATTATTTTCCAAGTGACCTCTAAGTGTTTAAGTAGAACTCGGCCATACAAAAATTGTTCAAGTAGATCAATTCGTCTATACAAAAAGTGTTCAAATAAATAAATAAAAAGATGCCTTCATTCATAAAATTCCTAAAGTTTTGTGTTTGCGAAAAGGACATTTCGTGTTCTCTCTACAATTCGAAGGTAAGCCTTTTACTTAATTTCATTCTGTTTATCAGAGTTTTTCTTTTTTCCTTATGTAAATATGATCTTTATGTATGCAGCAAAAGATAGTGATCAAGGTGCAATTGACCTCTCAGAACTGCAGAACCAAGGCCTTGAAGATTGCTGCAGAAGCCAAAGGTGTGAGCAATGTTTCCATAGACGTAGAGAAAGCGGTAGTGGAGGTGATTGGAATTGGAGTTGATGCCGTTTCCTTGGCACAGTCATTGGAGAAGCAGCTTGGCTTTGCTTCCATTGTAAGTGTTGGAGAAGTGAAAAAACCAGAGGAGACAAAGCCAGTCGTTCCAATTCAATGGACATCAAGCTATATTCATTGTCCACGGTATGCTGTGCACTATGATGGAATCTGCCGATGTTAAACGAAGCACTGTTCAATTAGGTGCTTCTGGGAACGTATGAGTTATTTCTGGCTGTTGTTAAACCCTTAAGTTGTAAATCTTTGCCTTTTTACCATTAGTAAAAGGCAAAGATTTGTACTATATTTACGTGATTATCATTGAAATTGTGTTGATTATATAGTTTATGGGGAACCTTTGATTTATGAAATGCATTTCTTTTCTTCTTTACTCACACCAAGAAGGGCCAAAACCATATAGAAAACTGTGTGCGCCTCAAAACCCCCCCATTTGACCCATGAATAAGGGATCGGCCTATTTAGAACAAGAAGACCAAAACTTGAAAAAGAAGAACCCAAATTGCAATTTAGATTGTCCAACTTAACATCATAAATGAATAGTAAAAGTTGTGTGCACCATCTTTAGTTATTTATTTTACAAGTTGGCAAGTTGGCTTACGCACACTTTGACTTGCAATTTTCTGCTAGCTCTCATGATTTAAGCCAACCAATAATAGGTCTATGAATTAACTAGTTGGATTAGTATTGTCTTCATATTGTAATTAAGCAAAAGCTAAGGGCTCAACCCATTAAAATTGACATACTATACTATGTTTTTAATGGGAAAGTGAAGTGCTATATAGAAGTGGAGAAAATTATATGTTCTTTAGGGCATCTTTCTCTCCGAGAACCCCACCCCAGCATGATGATTTTTTTTTGGGAGTTTCACTAAAACACCCAAAATGGAGGTTGAAATTATAAAAAAACCCAACACCCAAAACATTTTATAAACACACCCAAAACTCATCATTACACACACTCAAAACCCATTTATAAACACACCCAAAAAGTTGACTTTGGGGTTGATTTTGGGTGTGTTTCTATGTTTAAATAGTGCTTGAGTTTTTTTATAAATACATGTCTAGGATTGGGTTTATTTATAAATTTGTATTTTTTTTTATCTGCTTGACTCCTTATAGATAACTACATGAACAAGCATGGGTGTTTTCATATATGAAGACATTTTTAATTAAGCCAATCCGGAAAAATACACCATATAGAGTATCGTTTTTACGATCGAGGACATATAATATGATATATTTCTTTGTATATATCTAAAAGAAAGGGAGATCATCTTTAGAAGCTTCATGTGTATGTGCATATTATAAGCATGGAGAACTAGTAACTAAATTCCAACATTGAATCTTAGCCATTACAACTAGTAACTAAAATTCCAACATTGAAATAGATAAATAAAAGCTTTGTATTTCATCACTAGAATAAAAAACGTTCTATATGATAGTGGACCACCATTGTCTAATGTACTACCGTACCGTTATATAGGTGACCGTCGTCTATTGTCACACTTTAGCTGATGGTGATCCATAGTCGTCTTTGTGACATTAAGACGACAGTTTTTGGTCAACATCATTGTCTATGTGCCATTTAGACAACAATTTTTGGTCAACACAGTCGTCTGTAAGAATTAAAGTATCATATCAGACGACAAAATATTTTATTTTTTGTCGTCTTAAGGACCATTACATGACATCTTCCTATGTAGATGACAGTGTTCTACCATCGTCTAGTGTGACTTTAGATGACAAATACAATGTTAACAGACAACGGCACCGTCATATAGCGATGTATGAGACGACATTTTTTAGACGATGGTGTATCACCGCATATTGGGCTTGCATTATAACCATGTACAATGCATCCCGATAAGTTCCCATACGCTGGAAAATCATTGAATTAGCACAGCTTTGAGTGTAAAGTACTTTCTTACAATATTAAGACCCTACATTTGTGTTTCAGCAAATATAACCTGAGTGATACTGTTTCTTACAATATTGAATCCCAGTATTTTTCGTCTTCTGGTGTTCGCGGTGGGGCTTATATAGTTGGCAAAGGCACCCGGTATGGGTATAGGTGCTTTCGGATCCAAAATAGTTTTGGGCGGCGGTCAGGAGAGCATATTTGAGGGATACAAGTACCGATCATGTCCAAGTAAAGATATGTATGTCTTTGAAACGGAGGATCCCAATGACCCAATCAAAGACCCCTGCGACGTGTTCAACAACAGTAACCTTCAACGAGGGAAGTCTTGTCCCCTTGTGGCGCAACATGACGGCAAATTGTATATGCTTTCTACTCTCTGTTTAAAAACATAGGCTAGGGATCCTTTTAGAGGGGGGTTCGAGATGTTTAACCCAAAAGTGGGGAGATGGGTGACTCTGCCTGAATCCCCAACTTTTGGATACATTCGGCTTTCTCATAGGACTTATTGTGTAGTTATAGGTGTTAATGTATGCATTTTGAGTTTTTTCTTTCGGCTTCCCTTGATAACTTTGTAATATGATTTTTATTTTTTTTTATCAAGCTCAAGATTAGATTAAGAATAGCTTCTCTAGGTGTTCTTAACTAATATATATCCTATGGTGGTTCAAGCAAATTGACAAAGGTAAATTGTGCATTGCATAACATTGCATTAAACTGTTTTCATAAAATGATGACCAGTCATCTGTTTCTCGTATGACTAGTCATCCTTGCTCTGTAGGATTTTCAGCTGGATAACCAACTGTTTTGTCATATTCTCCTTTCTCTCTCTGCTGTCATGTGTCATTTGACATAAGGGAATTTTTGTGTGTCAAGGCCAAAGAATTCCTCTTTTGGCAACCGTCTCTTTTGGGTGGAAAGTTTTGCTTGCCATCTTTCTTTTCTTCTTCCTCAAGAGAGAACCAGATTTTTATCTATGAGTTTTTCCAAATTTATCTACTTTTGAAAAACTGCATTTGAAATTCAAATATGCATCTAGCTACTTAAACCAGGTCAGATTCAAGAGTGATTTCTTCAAGAGTATGGTTTCTTGAAGAAATTGGTCATTCTCCTTTGAATCCAAATTATGGTTTCAGTCTGAGTTAGAGCTTGCAAGCTGGTGCCATGGGATGAATGAGCTGGAGAAAAAGCTGTCATTGCCCTGAAGAACTGAGCTTCAAGCTTTACTAAGTTGGATAAGAAGATTGCACAAAGGAGGTATAGCTCATCTTCCTAAATAGATCTAGATTTTTCTTGAGTTTGCTTGTGTTCCGTTGTAAGAATCTTTCTCTACTTAGTGGATTGCATGGTCGGTTGATGACCCCCAATTTTTCCCAATTGTGGGTTTCTCGGTGAACAATTTCTGATTTTCATTTCGGTAATTTTTATGGGTTTGTGTTCTTGGTGGTTGACTTGTCATCGTATGAATTCTGTGTTTGTGTCCTTTGCAATTGACTAGTCATCTTTATCTGTTGTTTGATATTTATTTGATTATGATGATTTCACACACTTTCACCATAGTTGTTGCTAGCACAGGTGTTAATGTATGGTTTTTACTATTTTCTTTTGGTTTCCCTTGACAACTTTGTAATAGGATGTGTAATGTAATTTATCAAGCTCAAGTCTAGATTAGGGAAAACTTTTATTGGTGCTCTTCTCTAATCTTTGCTCTATGGAAGTTCATGCAAGTTAACAAAGGTATTGTGCATTGCATATCATTACATTAAACAGTCTTCATAAAATGATGACTAGTCATCCGTTTCTCATATGACTAGTCATCCTTGCTTCCAGCTGGATAACAAACTGTTTTGTCCTATTCCTCTTTCTCTCTCTATGCTGCCATCTGTGGTTTTCTGACCTAACGAATTTTTGACTGTAAAGGTCACGTTTTTGGTCATTTGGCGGCTGTCTCTTTTGCGTGGAATTTTTGGAAAGATTGTTTTTGCTTTCTTTCTCTTCTTCCTCAAGAGAGAACCATATACTTTTCATCTATGAGTTTTTCCAATTGATTTCTTTTTGAAAAACTGCTTTTGAAAACCCGAATCTGCATCTAGCTATTCAAATCATCTCTCATTTATATCTAGGTCAGATTCAAGACTGATTTCTTCAAGAGTATGGTTTCTTGAAGAAATTGGTCATTCTTCTTTGAATCCAAATATTGTTCTTGGTTCGTGTTGGAACTTGCAAGCTTGTGCCATGGGATGAACGAGCTGGAGAATGAGCTGTCATTGCCATGAAGAACTGAGCTTCAAGTTTTGCTAAGTTGGAGAAGGAGATTGCACAAAGGAGGTATTGCTCATATTCCTAAATTGACCTAGGTGAATCTTGAGCTTGGTTGTATTTTCCTTTGTAAGAATCTTTTTCTACTTAGTGGATTGCCTGGTCGGTTGATGACTCCCAGTTTTTCCCAATGGTGGGTTTCTGGGTGAACAAAATCTGTTTTGCATATCTGTAATTTTTCTGGGTTTGTGTTCTTGATGGTTGACTAGTCATCTTTATCTGCTGTTTGATGTTTGCATGATTTTGATGATTTCACACACTTTCACATAGTTGTTGCTAGCACAGGGGATGCCTAGATTGATGGGTCCTTCTGAGTGCGTAGGTTGTCACTAGTAATCTTCTAGGTTGCAGGTATATTGTGGCATGATCTGTGTGTTCTCTTGATTGTGATTGTTCATGACTAGCAGTTGACTAGTCATACTTGTATTTGGTCAAGGTTTAAAGTGTGTGAAGATTGCTGAGTTGTTTTGTTTTGGTTGTGTAATTAAATCTACCATTTGTCACCTAAGTACTAATTTCAATTGGTATCAGAGCGTCAGCTCTTAACACAAATAGAGAGATCCTAGGATTTGTTTTGGTGTTTAGGTGTGTTCACTATGGAAAGGGATCGAGTTGCTGGATCTTGCAACTCCCCTCCCTATTTTGACGGTAATAACTACGCTGCATGGAGAGAAAAATTTGAGATATTTCTTGATGCTCTTGATGAGTATGCAAGTGAGTATCTCACAAAAGAGTGGGTTGCTCCGGTCAAGACTGTTTTTGGTGAGGATGTGCCCAAACCTAGGTCAGAATGGACTGAAGCTGAGGTGTTTGGTGCATATTCGAACAAGAAGGCCAGAAATGCCTTAGTTACTGCTTTGTCTAGCACACAATTTGCACATATACAACATATCCCTAATGCTAAACAAGCTTGGGATAAACTAAGGGTGGTTCATGAAGGGGATGACCAAGTTAGAACCCTAAAACTTCAGATGGTGCTTGCACAATTTGAAGAACTTAGGATGTCTGAAACTGAGTCTATTTCTGAGTTCCATGGGAGAGTTGAGATGATCACAAATGAAGCCATGAGTCTAGGTCAACCCATTGAAGAGCTTCTTGTTGTTCAGAAAATTCTTCGTGTTCTACCATCTAGGTTTAGAGCAAAGAAAACCGCAATCATGAAGGTCCAAAATTTAAATGAAATTAAGCTTGGCAAGCTTGTAGGAAAACTGAAAACCTATGAGATGGAATTGAATATGGAAGAAAATGACTCCAAAAAATCAAAAAATGTTGTACTTCAAGGAGTGCATGTTTCCTCTCTGAAAGTTGATGAAAAATCCTCAGGTTTTGAGGATGAGATGGCCTTGTTTGTCAAAAAATTTAGGAGAATTCTTAAGGATAAGGGAAAGTTTGCTAGAGAGGGCAGCTCTGGTAGTGAGAAACTGTTTAGACCATCAACTGATCGGTCTAATGAGATGAATAAGGATGTCAAACCTTTCACGAAAGATTTCAGAAAATCTGTCAAGTGCTTCACATGTGGAGGCATTGGACACTATGCTGCTGACTGTGCAAACAATCAGAAAAAATACTCCAAAGGAAAGGACAAGGCCATGAAAGTGAGCTGGAGTGAGAGTGAAAGTGAAGGGTCTCAAGAGGATTCATCTTCCTCTGATGTTGATGACCAACATGTTGCCTTTGTTGCCTCTGTGCAGCCCATGTCTGATGAATCTGATTCCGAGTCAGATGACCTGTCATACGAGTCATTAGGAAGAAAATATGATTGTTTGTTTAAAGAGACCTTGTGTTTGAAAGAAGAGAGCCTCAAACTTGAGGTTAATAACCAAGATCTTCAACATGAAATTCTCATCCTAAAAGAAACCAAAAAGGAGTTAAGTGACAAATTTGAGTCTCTAGAAAAAGAAAGTGATGCTCTTGTGTCAATTAGGAGTAACCTTGAGAATCAAGTTAATGTGCTCAAGGAAAGTAACATTGGTTTCCAGAACTCAAACAAACAGCTCCTAGGTGAATTGAATGAAGCAAATAGGAAGATTATATCTATGACCATTGGTGCTTCAAAAATTGACAAAATGTTGAATATGGGAAAAGTTCATGGGGACAAAGGTGGCCTTGGATTTAATCAATTTGGTTCTAGTTCGTCTAGCTTTACCACTAATTTTGTCAAATCAGAAACTCCAGTCACTGTACCTCTGATGTTCAGCAGGTTGTCAAGAAACCTAAGTTTGTTCCAACTTGTCACAGGTGTGGGTTGACTGGTCATATTCGACCAGTCTGTCATATGTTTAGCAAAGATAAAACCAGAAAATTGTCTTCAAAATCTAAAAGGAATCCCAGATCTTTGCAAGATCAAGTTGATCATTTGATGAATGAAGTTACTAAGATAGCCAAACTTGTCTCCCTCAAAATGAGTTCTCCCATTGTGCCTAAGTCTTCTTGGATTGCAAGAGGTCATACCAAATCTCTTGTTGTGCTAAATGCCTTTGCTGCTTCAAACACCAACTCTTGGTATTTTGATAGTGGTTGTTCCAAACATATGTCTGGGGATAAAAATGTTTTATCATCCCTCACCCCCTTTGATGGAGGCACTGTGACTTTTGGTGGAGGTCATAGGTCTCAAGTTGTTGGAAAAGGTACTGTTTGTATCCCTGGTCTGCCCGAGCTTAAGAATGTTAGATTTGTTGAGGGTCTCACATCCAATCTCATTAGTGTGAGTCAGTTGTGTGACGATGGAATAGTAGAGGTTAGATTTTCCAAGCATGGCTGCAAAATCATTGGAAAAGGTGACAATGAGATTGTTAGCGTGGCAAGGTCTAGGGACAATTGCTACTGTATTGATGGTGTCAATGATGCAAAAGAAGTAGTTTGCAACAAGGTTGTAAATGAAACAAGTGTTTTGTGGCATCAAAGGCTTGGACATGTGAATTTTAGAGACTTGCATAAATTGTCCAAGAGAGAGTTAGTAAGTGGTCTACCAAAGCTTGAAAAATCTGACCTGCATGTTTGTGAAGGATGTCAATTAGGCAAACAAGTTAGAGTGTCACACAAAAAGGTTAATCACATTCAAACTAATGTTAGTCTAGAACTTGTTCACATGGATCTTGTTGGTCCTATCCAAACCATGTCCCTTGGTGGAAAGAAATATATTCTTGTCATGGTTGATGATTTCTCTAGGTTCACTTGGGTCTCATTCTTACGTGAGAAATCTGAAACCTTCCAAAGGTTTAAGTTTTGTCACCTTTTGCAAAAAGAGAAGATGACTAGTCATCTACCTCTTGTTAGAATTAGAACAGATCATGGCACTGAATTTGAGAATTCTCAGTTTCTGAAATTTTGTGAAGAAATGGGAATTAAACATGAGTTCTCTGCACCTATTACACCTCAGCAAAATGGTGTTGTGGAGACAAAAAATAGGGTGCTTATAGAAATGGCAAGGGTGATGCTAAATAGCAAAAATCTTGCTAAACACTTTTGGGCTGAAGCTGTCAATACAGCTTGTTACATCTCAAACAGGGTATTTGTGAGGTCTGGTACCAAACAAACTCCCTATGAGATTTGGAAAGGAAAGAAGCCTAATGTGTCATATTTTAGGGTCTTTGGTAGCACATGCTATATTTTGAGAGATAGGGAGCATCTTGCTAAGTTTGATTCTAAGTGTGATAAGGGAATATTTCTAGGGTATTCCACCTCAAGCCGAGCCTATAGAGTGTACAACTGTAGGTCCAGAACCATCATTGAATCCATAAATGTCACTATTGATGATTTTGCTGCATCTACAGAGATGGCATTGGATGAGGATGATCTTTTACCTCCTCCTCCTCCTGAGCAAGAATCTCCAGTGTCTGGATCTTGTGGTTGACTCACAACTTTGGAAATTCTATCCCAGTTGACTCACAACTTTTTCAACTTCTAGTTCCATCCCATCTGTCCAGGCTGCCAGCTCTCATACTGATCTTAGTCCTCTCACTCAAACTGAGAGTGTCATTATTGGCCCTCTTAATCAGGGAGTGAGAACTAGGAAGCAACTTGCTCAAGAAATTAGCCATGTGTGTTATGTCTCCAAGGAAGAGCCTAGAAATGTGAAAGAAGCCCTACACCATGGTGAATGGTTTCTTGCAATGCAGGAAGAATTAAATCAATTTGTGAGAAATGATGTTTGGTACCTTGTTCCTAGACCAGTCAACACTAATGTCATAGGCACTAAGTGGATTTTCAAAAATAAAACCGATGAGCAAGGTAATGTGGTAAGAAACAAGGCTAGATTGGTTGCTCAAGGATACACTCAAATGGAAGGCATTGACTTTGATGAAACTTTTGCCCCTGTTGCAAGATTAGAATCAGTTAGATTGCTTCTTGCCATTGCTTGTCATTTGAAATTCAAACTTTATCAAATGGATGTCAAAACTGCCTTCTTGAATGGTGTCCTAAATGAAGAGGTCTATGTTGAGCAACCAAAGGGTTTTGAAGATCCACATCATCCAAATGATGTGTTTCGGTTAAAAAAGGCTCTCTATGGTTTGAAACAAGCTCCTAGAGCATGGTATGAGAGGTTATCCTCTCATCTTCTAGGAAATGGGTATGTTAGAGGGTCTGTTGATAAAACTTTGTTTGTGAAACGGTTTAAGAAGGATGTCTTGATTGCTCAAGTGTATGTTGATGATATTGTGGTTGGTTCTACCTCTGATTTGCATGTTCAAGATTTTATTCATGTCATGACTAGTGAATTTGAAATGAGTCTTGTAGGTGAGCTTAACTATTTCTTAGGTCTTCAAATTAAACAAAGCCATGATGGGATCTTTGTATCTCAATCTAAATATGCAAAAAATCTTGTGACAAAATTTGGTTTGGAGGGGGCAAAATCTGCAAGAACTCCAATGAGCACTAGTGCTAAGATTCATAGAGACTTGCATGGCAAAAGTGTGGATCAAACTCTCTATAGAAGCATGATAGGGAGTCTTCTCTACTTGACTGCTAGTAGACCTGACATTTCTTTTAGTGTTGGTGTGTGTGCTCGGTTTCAAAGTGATCCAAAAGAGTCCCACTTGTTTGCTGTTAAGAGAATCATTAAATATGTGAGTGGGACTATTGAGTTTGGATTATGGTATACCTATGACACTTGTGTCAATCTTGTTGGGTATAGTGATGCCGATTGGGCAGGTTGTAGTGATGATAGGAAAAGCACTTCCGGGGGGGTCTTCTATGTAGGCAACAATCTTGTTGCTTGGCATAGCAAAAAACAGAATTCTGTCTCCTTATCCACTGCTGAAGCAGAGTATGTTGCAGCTGGGAGTTGTTGTACTCAACTCCTTTGGATGAGACAAATGTTGGAAGACTATGGTCTTGCTCAATCATCCTTTCTAATCTATTGTGACAACATGAGTGCCATAGATATTTCAAAAAATCATGTTCAACACTCTAGGACTAAGCATATAGATATTAGGCACCATTTTATTAGAGATCTTGTGGAAGACAACATTTTATCATTGAAATTTGTTCCCTCTGAAAAACAGCTAGCAGATATACTCACCAAGGCCTTGGATTTTCAGAAACATGTTACACTTCGGCAATCCATTGGCCTTTGCTCAATTGATTGATTAGCTGGTCTGTTCTTTGTCTTCAGCACATTTCAACACTGTTGACTAGTCATCTTGCTTATAGTTGACTAGTCAAGTCCAAAATTTTTGTGTTTTGTTTTGATGTTGATATGTCACTGTTCATATCTCTCATTTCTGATGGTGTGAATGATTGAATGTTTTTGTGCTTTGTCTGACTTGTGCATAATCCCTTTTCTTGTTTAAGATGCTATTAGATGAGACTTAAATCGTGCTATCTTGTCCTCTTGGTGAACCACGTATCTTAGCTTCATTTTGGACTGCTCTTGTTATTATCTCTTAGCTGGTCTCACTCTCTTAGCCAATCTATTTAAAAATTTAAAAAAAAAAAAAAAAAAAAGTGTGACCAATGTAGTCACGGCTCTAGGACGGTATAAGGTGTTTTGATTGAAGAATCTAGAGCAAAGAGCCGTAAAATTGGGCCATTCAAAGCACTTATGTTCGGGATGTGCAAGTAACTCAAAATAAATTATCAAATATTTTGCCATTAGAGAGTGATGATTTTTTGCTGTGAGCCCATACTATGATCATGTCTTAAGAATGCTTTGTATACTTGTTTCTCCAAGAGAGATAAGATATCATCTCTTGTGTCCCTTGGCTCTAAACCACCTTCTCTCCTAAATATGCCTTGTCTCTGAGCATGAATTGCATCTCATTGCCTATCTCTCAGAGTTGATTGTCTATGTACACTGCATATGGTTTTAATCTTTTCTTCTTTTTCATTCCCTTTCCTTCATGTGTTGAAGACTTGGTCTAGGCTATTGTGCTAATGCAACTTTGATCACTTGATATATGTGCTAGTTCATGCTTGTGTTTTTAGAAATCAAAACCTTGTCTTTCACAGGATCGATATTATTTGCCTGTGCCAATTCTGCCTGTGCCAGTGCTGAGCCTGCTGAGCAAATTCTGCTGTGCCAGTGCTGAGCCAATTCTGCTGAGCCAATTCTGCTGGGTTGACTAGTCATCTTGCTTGTGGTTGACTAGTCATCCGCTTCGTCTCTTAACCGATGCGTCTTTTTCTTTTTTTTTTGGTCGTGTCGTTTGCGTTTTTTTTTTAGGTCATTTCTTTTCCTCTTCCCTCTCTCTCTGTTCTCGACAGTTTCGTCTTCTTCTCCATTTCTTTTTTTTCTCTTCGACACTCATTCCCGCTGCTAGCCATGTCTTCCTCAAAGCCGATTCTCACTTCCCACCGTCGTTCCAAATCCAAATCCACTGAAAGTGTGGATTTCTTTCCCTCAATTCCTAGGGCTCCTAGAACCCGTCCCTCTTCCTCTGTTCCTGACGGAGATTCCTCTCCATTTGTGTCTTCTGAGGCTGCCTCCTTCTTTGAAGAAGTTGTCTCCAAAAGGAAATTTGTTCCTGAGAGGTCTTACCTGTTTGATGTTGTTCCTTTAGCTTCTCAGGAGTTTGCAAATCAAATTTTGGAGCACTACCACCTTCATGCCCTAAACTCTCTCTCTGGTAAGTTTAATGCCTCTGTAATTCAAGAATTTTACTCTAACTTTCCTGCTGATCCTAAGGAGTCAAAATTTCAGATAATTGTTAGGTCAGTCCCCATTACTCTGAGACCTTTAGTTATCAATCGGGTCTTAGGTTTTAGATCGTGCCCTGGTTTTGATTTTTCGAAATTTGCTCTTGCTTCTGCTGATTACTCCATTGATCTTTTTAAATCTATGGCATACACTGATCAATCCATGCCTTTGACTTCTAAAGGTCTGCCTATCAAGTCTTACCTGTCACCATTTTATAAATTTTTGTGGGACTTTATCCGTCATAATGTTCTCCCCACTGGGAACAATTCTAATCTCACTCTTGCTGCCTGTCAACTCATGATTTCCATGGTGAATCATGATAAAATTCCCCTTGGTGATATCCTTTATAATGTCATTCTTGGAAAGACCATTGGTCATGGTACCAAGCACAAGGGGACTCTAGTCTTCCCTTGTCTGATTCAGCGCCTTTGTGAGAAAAATGGGGTGGTATTTCATGATTCCGATCAGTGGCATCCTCCCATTGCTCCTTATGGCAAGGCCTCTGCTGCCCTTAGCCGAAAGTTTCTAGAACGTTTCTCACTGTCGTCTTCCTCCGAGAATGCCTCTCTCGAGATCACCGGCTGCCAAGGAGGAGTACATTCAAGATCTTTGAGCCGCATTCCATCCATTTCGACTCCTGCTGCTGCTGCTGATGATACTCACCTGATCCCGCCATCTGTTGAAGACTCGGATGACTCGTGGATTCTGGTGGCTCTTTGGTGTTTTAGCTTGGGGTTGCTCTTGGCTGTGTCCTTGTTAGAAAGATTAATTCTGATAGGTTGTGCATTGTGATAGGGGAAGTTGTTTAGTAATCTCCTTCTGGGTAGTCTGTGCATTTTGCTAGGGGGGATTGTTTTTGTTAACACATTGTGGGTAGTCTGTGCATTGTGATAGGGGGAGTTGTTCTGTCCTGTTTTGAACAACTAGTATTTGACTAGTCATGAATCTATGTTCTGTATTGTTTTTAACCAACTGTTGTTTGACTAGTCATCCATATATGAATTTGTGTTATTACCCTTGTTCCTATATGCCTATCACTTTGTGGTTAATCCCTTTTATATGCTGTTTCTCTCTCTCTGCCTTTTTGCACTTTCCTTATCAACAAGGGGGAGAACACTCTCAACCCCACATTGCATATTGTTTTAAAATTTCTGTGATAATATGCTTGTTTTTGTGCCGGGAAGATTGGTTGTTCTTGCAGGAACTTTCACTTCATCATCTCATTAGTCTCGGTTTTGGGTTGAGTGTTCTTAGAGAGTGTGTTGTCAAGGAAAGCCAAAAAGGGGGAGATTGTTAATGTATGGTTTTTACTATTTTCTTTTGGTTTCCCTTGACAACTTTGTAATAGGATGTGTAATGTAATTTATCAAGCTCAAGTCTAGATTAGGGAAAACTTTTATTGGTGCTCTTCTCTAATCTTTGCTCTATGGAAGTTCATGCAAGTTAACAAAGGTATTGTGCATTGCATATCATTACATTAAACAGTCTTCATAAAATGATGACTAGTCATCCGTTTCTCATATGACTAGTCATCCTTGCTTCCAGCTGGATAACAAACTGTTTTGTCCTATTCCTCTTTCTCTCTTTATGCTGCCATCTGTGGTTTTCTGACCTAACGAATTTTTGACTGTAAAGGTCACGTTTTTGGTCATTTGGCGGCTGTCTCTTTTGCGTGGAATTTTGGAAAGATTGTTTTTGCTTTCTTTCTCTTCTTCCTCAAGAGTGAACCATATACTTTTCATCTATGAGTTTTTCCAATTGATTTCTTTTTGAAAAACTGCTTTTGAAAACCCGAATCTGCATCTAGCTATTTAAATCATCTCTCATTTATATCTAGGTCAGATTCAAGACTGATTTCTTCAAGAGTATGGTTTCTTGAAGAAATTGGTCATTCTTCTTTGAATCCAAATATTGTTCTTGGTTCGTGTTGGAACTTGCAAGCTTGTGCCATGGGATGAACGAGCTGGAGAAGGAGCTGTCATTGCCATGAAGAACTGAGCTTCAAGTTTTGCTAAGTTGGAGAAGGAGATTGCACAAAGGAGGTATTGCTCATATTCCTAAATTGACCTAGGTGAATCTTGAGCTTGGTTGTATTTTCCTTTGTAAGAATCTTTTTCTACTTAGTGGATTGCCTGGTCGGTTGATGACTCCCAGTTTTTCCCAATGGTGGGTTTCTGGGTGAACAAAATCTGTTTTGCATATCTGTAATTTTTCTGGGTTTGTGTTCTTGATGGTTGACTAGTCATCTTTATCTGTTGTTTGATGTTTGCATGATTTTGATGATTTCACACACTTTCACATAGTTGTTGCTAGCACAGGGGATGCCTAGATTGATGGGTCCTTCTGAGTGCGTAGGTTGTCACTAGTAATCTTCTAGGTTGCAGGTACATTGTGGCATGATCTGTGTGTTCTCTTGATTGTGATTGTTCATGACTAGCAGTTGACTAGTCATACGTGTATTTGGTCAAGGTTTAAAGTGTGTGAAGATTGCTGAGTTATTTTGTTTTGGTTGTGTAATTAAATCTACCATTTGTCACCTAAGTACCAATTTCAAGGGGATGCCTAGATTGACAGGTCCTTCTAAGTGCTTAGATTGTCACTAGTAATCTTCTAGGGTTGCAAGTACTACGTGGCATGCTTTATGTGTATTCTTGATTGTGGATTGTTCATGACTAGCAGTTGATTAGTCATAAGTGTATTTGATCAAGGTCTAAAATGTATGAAGATTGTTGCGTCTTGTTTGAGTTGTAAAATTTACCCCTCATCACCTAAGTACCAATTTCAGTAGGCAGTAACACTTTTGTCTCAACATTGTGTTGTCCTATTTATCGATTTGACATGGCTGACCCCAAACACCAATGGAAACAACACAATTTCACCGACTGCCCTGAATTTCCCATGCCTTTGGGTTGCCAAACTTTAGCTGTGGAAACTAGGCATGGGGATTGGGTGCTTTTCACGTGTAAGGTGGAAGTTCATCAAGTTGCAGATGACAAAAACTACCCCAAGGACGACTATTGTGATATGTTTGATGATTTTCATCATCTTCTTGAATGGAAGGGTGCATATCCATGCTCGTCTATTTGATGTCAAAGGATTTGACATCGTTGACAGCTCTTGAACCACTGAAACGACCTCATTTCAACACATTACCTAGACATGTGCGTAATATAGAACCTAAGCTGGTCCATCTAGGAGCTCAAACCGTCTGCCTGATTTTGTCCACAGACACGGGGGACGGAGCAATGAGGGAGAAACATATTTTTTTCCGTGATGTTTGAATTTGAAATTGTAGACAGTATATGGTCCTTAGCCCTCCGGAATTTTTGTGGTCCTTTCAAGTTTACGTCGGATGTCAACCGGCCATCTGAATCGATGGCCACTAGAGTAGGGTTGCTCGGTGCCATTGTTCTGTGAAAAAAAGGTAACTTGTTGATATTTTTTTTCTTTTCTTTTTCCAATAATTGTTAAATGAGTTTGTTGCTCTGAATTTTCCGAAGTATTGTGCACATAGTGATCATAAGTTTTGTTAGGATGTGAACATATTATGTTTTGAATGTTTTTAATTATAATTGAATTACATATAGATGAATCCCTATCCTGAACTAGCTATACAATTAGTAAGTAATTTGTCTTCTCCAGGTAGATCTGCTGTAAAATTTCCAAATGCTATTCAAATGTTAAAGATTACCACTTAATTTGAATTTGAACTTGTAGAGACCAGACACGCCTTATCCTTCCAAAGGTTGTATCCTCCTTTCATCTTTAGTTAAGAGGCACAGGCTCATTTATGATTTGTTGCAAGAAGAGTTGTAGGGGTGCATTGTTGATAGTGGCTAGAACACCACTTAATTTGAGTCGAAGGTGAAGGAGCTGCTCATAAGTTCTGTTAGGATGTGAACACATTATGTCTTGAATCTTTATAATGATAATTGAATTATATATAGATGAATCCTTGTCCTGAGCTGCATGTGCCAAACTTAGAAGTCGCATATTGGCCATACACTAGAATCCATCATCTCATTTATATCATCACTTGGAAGGTGTTAGCACAGCTGGTGTACGAGTTGTGAGCACCATCCACACACACACACACACAAGTACATCCTGATTGAGACTCATCTTTCCATGCCTTTTCCCATCACCTTTTGTTTCTCACGCAACAATCATTTTCCTCTTTCTGTCTTCTACCAGTTGCTTTGTTTCTGACGATTTCTGTCTCTGCTTCACGGTTCAATATTCCAAGGCTAAGTCCGACGAAAATTTCTACGTACAAATCACATCATCAAGCTTTGGCTGCATATCTGATGCAAAAGATTCTCAAAAATTTTATTACAACCAAACGCTTGACCATTTCAACTATAGGCCATCTAGCTTTGCTACTTTTCAACAAAAATGTCATCAATTTGAAGCATTGGGGTGGCTCCAATATTGGGTTAATATTATTCTTGTAAAATAGGTTAATTTTATTCTTGTAATTTTTCAGGTTTGAACCATTCTCAAAATTCTGTGGATGCTTGGAGACGATTTTAACTTTTAGTTTTTCTCGAGGGATATCAAAATGACCCTAAAATAAACTTTTTTTAAAAGTGATTTTTCTTGGTATGATTGAAGTTCACGTCCCCCTCACTTTTTTTTTTATATATATAAATTTTTAAAATTTTATAATATAAATATAATTCGATGGATTTCTCAAGGGAAATATATATATATATATATTTTCTTGGAATCTATCAAATTGACAGACATGTCCGTGTATTTGTCTAGCTTTGACTATGTTCTATACATAGCTTGAAAAAAAAAATTATTGTACATAGAAATTTGCACTAGGAAACATGTTTAATTAACTTAATATGACTACCTATGCACTACTAGATGAATAATTCCCTACATCCAATTGTTTGCTCCAAAAGACAAGTTTGCATGTAAAATAATTAGCCCAACTTCTTGTCATTATTATTAAAATTATGTTTGTGGTCAATGAAATTAGCTGATAATATAATTAAATAAAAAGGCGTCATGAATGCTAGGAATCGTTAACCTATTTTAGACTGGATTGTGGTGGGTTTTACACTTTCCCTAAACCCTGTTGAGTTAGTAGTTTGCTTAAAACTTCCAAAAGCCACTTTTATACATTTGCATCTATCTATCAGTGTGTAGTGAATAATATTCTAGTAGTAGTGGTGGTGTGTGTTGAGAAAAGTGGAGTCTCTCCTTCATATCTATGTTATCCGCAACAGTTTCATACATAATGAGAGAAATGGGGGGTCGGGGAAGCCAAATCAGAATAGACAATGCATCTTTTCTTAAATAATAGTTTTCTGATTTTATAATTTTTTTTTCCATTCTGCAGATGGACAATAACCCACATATCTTGGGTGGCCAAGTCCAAGGTAGTCAGTTTGTAAGTGCTTTATATTTGTTTTTTTCTTTATCGTAATTGATTGATTTTTTTGTTTACATGTTTATTTAGTTTAATAATTCATCTTTTAGTCTGATGGCTATCAAATCAACTATTATTCAAATGGGTTGCAAATTGAGCATAACAAGTGGGCGGGAAAAATATTGGAGTCCACTGGTCGCCAATATGAGGCACACTATCATCTGCTTTATCCAAATGAGCAACAGATAGCTGATTACTGGCTAAATTGCACAAGTGACACCAACAACCCACTATACCTCACAGTATATGGTAGCATCAAAATAATGGCAGATGATAATATGTGTACGCTTGTATTCACGGAACTTTTGTTGTATCCTCTAGGCCTTGAATACAACAAGATTTGGAGAAATCCAATCTTGAAGGGTCACACCAAGTTCCGGGAATACAAGCATACACATATTATCATCTATCATTATTTTGATGCTACCATATACTGTAAGGTATAGTGGGTTGTTGGTGTCACTTGTGCAATTTAGCAAGTAATCAGTTATATGTTGCTCATTTGGATAAAGTAGATGATAGTGTGTCTCATATTGACGACCAGTGAACTCCATTATTTTTCCCGCCCACTTGTTATGCTCAATTTGCAGCCCATTAGAATAATAATTGATTTGATAGCCATCAGGCTAAAAGATGAATTATTAAACTAAATAAACATGTAAACAAAAAAATCAATCAATTACGATAAAGAAAAAAACAAATATAAAGCACTTACAAACTGACTACCTTGGACTTGGCCACCCAAGATATGTGGGTTATTGTCCATCTGCAGAATGGAAAAAAAAATTATAAAATCTGAAAACTATTATTTAAGAAAAGATGCATTGTCTATTCTGATTTGGCTTCCCCGACCCCCCATTTCTCTCATTATGTATGAAACTGTTGCGGATAACATAGATATGAAGGAGAGACTCCACTTTTCTCAACACACACCACCACTACTACTAGAATATTATTCACTACACACTGATAGATAGATGCAAATGTATAAAAGTGGCTTTTGGAAGTTTTAAGCAAACTACTAACTCAACAGGGTTTAGGGAAAGTGTAAAACCCACCACAACCCAGTATAAAATAGGTTAACGATTCCTAGCATTCATGACGCCTTTTTATTTAATTATATTATCAGCTAATTTCATTGACCACAAACATAATTTTAATAATAATGACAAGAAGTTGGGCTAATTATTTTACATATAAACTTGTCTAAACTTGTCTTTTGGAGCAAACAATTAGATGCAGGGAATTATTCATTTAGTAGTGCATAGGTAGTCATATTAGATATTAAGTTAATTAAACATGTTTCCTAGTGCAAATTTTTATGTACAATAATTTTTTTTTTTTAAAGCTATGCATAAAACATAATCAAAGCTAGGCATATATGAAATATTTTGCAATTGTTTGTCAACAAATACACGTACATGTCTGTCAATTTGATAGATTCCAAGAAAATGTCACTAGAAAAAAAACTGTTTTCATAGTAACAAAATCAGTTTTCGTTACATTTAGGTAGATGGCCAATGATTTGGGTTAGTCCTCACCATTCTCGCTTTGCTTTGATGACTTTTGAATTAAATATAATAAAAACAAAGGTAACCAGAACTCAAATTAATAAAATATTACACTTACTCAAGTTTCCAATACCCTTGTAAGTTCCCAATGCACTTTTAAGTTGTCAACATTCCCGGTGTGCTCTTATATTAAACAATTCAAATTAAAGTTTTATTTAAATTTTAAAAAAAAGACTAAAGCTTATAATATGCGCCGAGAAACCAAAACCAGACCAATCACCACCTAGTTTTCAACATTACCAATGTTGTTTTGTATATAAAAATTCAAACTTTGAGTTTTTATTTTTATTTTAAAGAAACTAAAGCTTTCAATATGCAGGAATAAAACCAAAGCCAGGCCAAACTAGCAAAAAGAAAACACAAGTTGGTTTTTATCTTCTTCTTGGTAGCTCTTTTGCAAAGACGGGCATTCCTCGAGCGCAAGAGAACTGGAAGAAGGTATGAGACTTGGAAATTTGTATATATACACAAATGAACTTATTCAGAATGGTTTTCTGAAGAAGTCTGTTCAAATATCATCCAATATATTAATTCACATAAATCTTAAAACGAGTTATTCATCATCATTTCTATATGTGATTTTAGAAATAAATACATATAAATGAATAAATGGGGTATCTTTATTTCACCAACCTGGAATCGTCAAGTGAAGGAGAAGCAATATCAGTAAGACCTTTGTGAATATTAGACCCAAGGACAGAAACCCTAGGTCTTGTTCTTAAAACCTGGACCGAAAGGTGAGGAATAATTATCATAAATAACAAAGAGAAAACCGTACCAATATATAACCAGCATATTATACATAGAATGTTGTAGTACCCAACATACTAGACAGATTTGACAGAAAAAACGAAGATAAAAATGTGATTAAATCCTTAACCTGTTAGGATGTGGGCCAACAAATTATTATTTTTTTACTATTAACACTCCCCCTGACATGTGGGTTCTCTCCACCATTAGAGCCCAGCGTGCAGAATTCAACTTAATTGCAGGGTTTTGCAGTTGCGAAGGATTCGAACTTGGGATCTCTCACTGTGACTGACACCATGATGAAGTTGTCAGATAACTACTATTCTCATAAACTTGAGCTGTTAAGATGTGGGCCAGAAATTGCTCTATACTCAAACAAGATGATAGGTGTCAACAGAAACGTACCGCTTTGAGGAGCTCATTAGATACGAAGGTTATAACCTGACCAGAACTGGAAATCTGGAAATTGGGTCTCCTGACTACATTGTCCTCATTTAAATCATGTATGTGTTAAGTAAGTTTTAAGCAGTGTTTGTGCGCTTCTAAGCCAAGCCTCTAAAGTTTCTATTAACCCAAAAAAAATCAGGGCTAGGTGATTTTCACGCTATAAGTTTCTATTATTCAACTACACTGTAAAACTTTAGATATATTAAAATATAAGGCTAAAGTTGATTTGACGTGTTAAGGGCCCTATGCGCTTCAGAGCCAGTTACATTCACCAACCCAAAATTCGTAACTGCAGCGATAGTCACCCAAAAAAATGGTTAACTATTGCTGACTTTTTTTGTGGTGTGTATACTTATATATATTGGGATATATATCTCCCTTAAGAAATCCATCGAATTATATTTATATTATAAAATTTAAAATTTTAAAAATTTAAAAAGAAAAAAAGAAAGAAAGAGTGAGGGGGACGTGAACTTCAATCATACCAAGAAAAATCACTTCTAAAAAAAGTTTGTTTTAGGGTCATTTTGATATCCCTTGAGAAAAACTAAAAGTTAAAATCGTCTCCAAGCATCCACAGAATTTTGAGAATGGTTCAAACCTGAAAAATTACAGTAATAAAATTAACCTATTTTATGAAGTGTAAACCACAAGAGTTTTGTTAGTAGTGTGCACAAACTTTCTCTGCGTGCAAGCTAGCTCATCTAAATGGACCATCGTCAAAACACACTCACTCTCTCTCTCTCTCTCTCTCTCTCATATTAAGGAAAAAAAAAACAGATGCATTAAGAAGAAAAAAAAGGAGAGCATTCATTTGCAACCCAAAGCAAATTTGATCTAATGGAAAAAAAAATGTACCTTGTCACCAAAGAAGTCAATAAGGGCGAAATGTGAGTGCAAGTGAAGCTCAGAGAGAGAGAGAGAGAGAACTTAAGAAAGGTAACAAAGCCAACTCTGTGTGTGTGTGTGTGTGTGTGTGAGTGCAAGGGCAAACTGTGTGTGTGTCTGTGTTTTTGTTTGTGTTTCATATTGATAACCACGATAACCATTGCAAGAATGAAGAAGAAAGAAAGCAAAGAAAGAATAGGAAACCTCTAGATTGATTGCTCTAATTCTCAGTATATACAGAATGAATCCTATTACAGAGAGACTTAGCTTTTATAAGCTATTAACACGTGCTATTAGTTACAATGCCAGCTGTAGTCAACAACTCAGTCAATGGACACCTGTCTTCACATATGTTGTCGAAAAGATTTCTCATTCAGATTTCTTTTCAGGTAAGGAATCTCTGCACTGGATTTTGACAGAAAGGTCAGTACGTTCCGAGATGTTTTCGCTAGTTTTGTTTTATTTTGTATGTTGTGTGTGTGTGTGTGTGTTGCTTTTACTTTTCACTTCCTTGTATTTACGTTTCGCCTTTTCTCCTCTGTAAACTTTTCCTGCTAGGCTTGCAGGAAGATGAAGCAAAACATGTGGTGTACCTTTCTTTACCTCAACAACTAGTCTTTGTCCGGTGGAATCTTGCTAACCAAGATGAGGTCTGACTTCAATACAATTTTTTATACGATTGTTATAGATATATCGTAATGTTAATAAGGCCACTTCATTTTGCTTCATTATTTGCAGTTGTGACTCCACAGAACTATGTAGATGTTGATTATTCTTTTTTCCTTCTGATATGCTTAAGCGTGCATAACTTCAGGCTATTACTTCTATATTATATAAATGATCGATGGGGTTAGTTTAGAAACAGATGTAAATTCTCGAATTCTGCGTAATTGAAAACAAATGTATTTTGTAGTATGTTGTTCTGTTAGTTTGGAAACTCTAAATAAATAAAAATATTTCAAATATTCTTTTTCTATCTCGTTCTATTTATTTAACTAAATAAAACCGGCCCACAAAACTGTTGTGTAACATACCCACAGCTCCATTACTAAATCTAAGATTGTACTGGTATTGTTCACAATGTAATCACCTAAGTTCAAAACATTACAACATTAATTAATCCTTAAAAATGCTCTTAAATACACCGTATAGGATCGGATGCGACAGTTATGGAGAAGGCTATGAAAGTCATTTACTTCCACCATATGATCCACCAATAACAATCACCAAACTATGTTGAGCATGTAGCTCCTTCTTTACATGTATGAGGATCTCTGCATAATCTGCTATAACTTGGGCTGAGTTTCAAATACGTCCTCCATTGATCCGAACGGGATTGATTCCCCGTAGTATCGGTGCTGCAATTGTGAACTACTTATTAAGCTATCTTTCTTCTTCTTCTTCTTCTTTTTATTTTTTTTTATAATCAAATAACAAAACTTCACTTCAAGACCGGAAATTTTTTTAAGAACCAAAATTCATATTCCCAATGGTTGTTCTGCACCCAGGTCAGAAAATATTTGTGCACTAATATTGGAGCCACCCCAATGCTTCAAATTGATGACATTTTTGTTGAAAAGTAGCAAAGCTAGAAGGCCTGTAGTTGAAATGGTCAAGCGTTTGGTTGTAATAAATTTTTTGAGAATCTTTTGCATCAGATGCAGCCAAAGCTTGATGATGTGATTTTTTGTAGAAACTTTCGGACTCAGCCTTGGAACTTTGAACTGTGAAGCAGAGACAGAAATCGTCAGAAACAAAGCAAGAAGACATAAAGAGGAAAATGATTGTTGCATGAGTCAAAACAAAATGTGATGGGACAAGGCATGGAAAGATGGATCTCTTGCGTGCTGTGCTAACACCTTTATATAAATGAGATGATGGACTGGTTTGGTGACATATCCTAGCGTGCCGATGAATCACATAACTATGTAGCTGGCACTTTCCTCATCAGTGTTTGCTGACAGAGAGCCAGTCTTCTTCCACTACACTTTTTTATTCTTATTTTTTGCTTATACCTGAGTTTCAAATTGAATCAGCTGTTGTCGTCTTTAAACCCACTTTTCCACAACGGATCAGCTGTTATCCTCCCTATCATGTAATTTTGGTTGATCAAGTAATTAAAAGGTGCCAGACGATTGTTTCAGTTGCAAATCAGCAAATTAATTACATGGTTTAAAAAATTAATTAGCCGTAATATATATATTAACTGAAAAGGTCAAGGTTGTCGACAAACCCCTGATTACATATTTAAGCTTCAATTAGTTGTTGGCTTGTAATATATATTTTCTATGCCCAATGACTTTTTTTTAAAAAAATTTAATTTAAAAACCCACTTATCAATGACATATGAATTTTTGGACTGAAATATTCAGATAATTTGGTGACGACGTTGTTAAACTCACTTCTCTATCAATCTATAAAATTTATAAATTAATTAATTTTAAAAAAAAGCCCACTTGTCAACAACCCCATTTGACCCAAGAATAACCCAAGCTCATTTAGAGCAAGAAGAACAAAAACTTGAAAGTAAAAAGAAAACCCAAATTGCTTCAAATTAATGCTCCAAGCCTCCAACCTTACATGAGAAATAAATAATGCACCATCTTTAATTACTTTACAATTTGGCTTGCGCACACTATATCACTTGCACCTTTCTGATAAAAGCTATCATTAAAGGACAAAATAGTCCGTGGTCCATGAATTTCCTTGCTCAATATTTGAAGCCAACAAATTCCAATCATTTTTTTTATATATACAAACGATAATCTACTTTAATCTAATCTAAATTACGGGGAAGGAAATTCGAACTTAGGTGCAGAGTAGGGAGCACATCCGCTCTAGCCAACTTTACTAAACCCTAAGTTGGGACAAAATAGTCTACAGTGCATCAATTTCCTTGCTCAATTTTTGAATTTTGAAGCCAACAAATTCCCAATTAAATCTTAGTTCCTCTGGCACTTTAGTTTTGGAGTGGTTTTTCATGTTTTAATGCCTGAAGATCCACGGAGTACTTGTCAATCCATCCTTTAATAATTCTCACCTCAATTTTGCGCTGGTTGACCAACCACTCCGGATCACTACTGTTTCAACGTAGCAAATCCAAGCAATGAGTCACTACAAAATCATTTTAATTACAATTAATACTTACTCTAAAGTAAAGAATTAATACATGCTAGCTCCAAATGTTTTTATTTTTACTTTTTCAGACTCATGTGGATCTTCAGAAAGATGGAAAAGATCAATAAATATGTATAATAAATATTTCTGGAAAACTTGTTGAAACGATGGAGTAGTATCCATTTTCTGGGGCAACAATGTTGATGTTATCGAAGTAGAAAACTGGAGCTGATGAGGCCAGAGCTCCAAGAGTGACGTGCGGATATTTTAGGCGCAACCATGCAGCAAGCACTGCACCAAATAGATAAACAAATTTTAAAAATAAAATATAAAAAATCATGCACCAAATAGCTTAATAACTTTCTTATTTTGTTAATTTCTTTCTTGTGGTAGAGAAAGCGGAAGTGGAGGTGATTGGAGTTGGAGTTGATGCCGTTTCCTTGGCCAAGTCATTGGAGAAGCAGCTTGGCTTTGCTTCCATTGTAAGTGTTGGAGAAGTGAAAGAACCAGAGGAGCCAGAGCCAGTCATTCCAATTCAATGGACATCAAGCTATATTCACTGTCCACACTATGATGGATTCTGCCGATGTTAAATTAAGCACTCTTAATTAAAGTGCTTCTGACAATGTTTTACTTTTACCATTAGTAAAAGGAAAACATTTGCTCCATTTTATGTAAGTGGTGTTGAAATTTGTTGCGGAATAAAAAGGCAAACATTTGTTTTTATTATGTAATATTGTTATTGAAATTTGTTGATTAGAGTTTATATGCAGCGCTTGATTTGTGATCTACTTTGAATTTTTCTTTATCCGAACCAAGAAGAGCCAGAACGATTACAATACTGCCAGCCCATTTGGAACAAGACGAACAAAACTAAAAAAAATTAATAATAAACCAAAACTGAGTGCACCATTACGAGTCGGCTTACACACACTTTGACTAGCACTTTTCTGCTAAAAGTTTTCATCTCCATAGGACACAATAATTTTATATATCCTATAATAGAAGTATATGGCCTCCATAGTAGCGAACCAATGCCAATGAGGTCGGGAGAGAGACACCATACGGTGCGTTTTGCAAATATTGATGAATTCGGTTTATTTGGGACTTCGTTTGGGCATATTGGAGGAACATGTGGAGAAATTATTGTGTGATATTTTCGTTTAAAAGTTGCCATGTCAGTTATAAGTCCAGGTTGGAAAAGAATTTTTAAGTTTTTTTTTAATTATTTTTTTAAAATTAAAAATAAAATAAAAATAAAAAAACATTTTCAATTTTTGAATGGAAGTTTCATCTGTTGATGTAGTGATATTGTAAATGTTGTATAGCACCGCGTAGGCAAATAAACAGCTTGTAGAAACATTATACATATCAAATTGTGTAGCTTATAATCACAAGGTTGTGTGTAGCATGATGAATAAGGTGTTAGAGATGAATGAAAGTGGTAGGGAAAAGAAGGAAAAGACAAAGTTGTCTACAGAAACATTATAAATCTCAAATGGTGTAGTACATAATCACAAAGTTTTCTATAGCATGGTGAATAAGGTGTTGGAAAGGAATGAAAGTGGAAGGGAACCCTTGTGTGTGTTGAAGTCTCTATTTCCTTATATTTTTCAGGTATATATATATATATATATATATATATATAATATAATTAACCCAATATACTAAGTTATATATATAATATAATTAAATTTGGGCCTATGGGCCCGAACTTTGATGAGCGGACCAAGCTGGGTTTTTGTGGGCTCAAATAGACTGGGCCTATGAGTCAGGCTGGGCTCTAAGCTAAGCCCACTAACTAATTGGCCAGGTCGGGCTTTTTCTCTGATGGACCAGATGGGCCCCATGAGCCTATGGGCCAAATGATGATCCCTAAAATCATATATGAACTTGAGAAATACCTAATAATTTGAGAAATTTTATGTAATTAACCCTTATTTTTAATAGATAACTATAAAGAAACCCAATTCTAGCTATAGAATCATAGAAATACCCTACATGAAATTGACTTCATAAACACACCCTACCTTACATTAAACAGACTTTATAAACACACCCTACTATTGCCAGCTGTTTTTTTTTTTAAGTTTACTTAATATACAGATTTCCTGATTTACCCTTTAGTGAGAAATTCATACAAAAAACTCAAAAGTGGATTATTACTCATCGGTTGTTACTCTCTCTCTCTCTCTCTCTCTCTCTCTCTCTGGTGCGGACGCAGGCATATTTCATTGAAAAGCACAAAGCAACACAGTGCCAGAATTAGTAGCCTCGATCTAATGAGTTGTTGCAGACGACAATGGATTTCTCGGTAAAAATTAAAATGTGTGAATTTTCATTTCCTATTGTTTATGCTTAATTTTTGATTTTCTGATTAACCAAGCAGGAGGTTGAGTAGAGATCGAGATCGAGTTCTTTATCATTGGGCGAGTGGATCTGCGTGGCATTTATACTGTTTGTAGCGATCATAGAGGTGTTGATTTTTGCTGTGACCGGTTGCTTCAGCGGCCGTCCCTGCCCAACCAAACGCCGTTTCATTTTCGGAGATATGTATGTCATTGCCGATGAAACCAGATGTATGAATTTATTTATTTATTTAAAATATTCAGAAGATTAAGAAAACTATATATATGCAGAACTTCGAATCGTGAATTATTTCCTTTTGCTTTGGGAATTTTGAAAAAAAGAAAAAAAGAAGAAGAAATAAATGATTAGTTAATGAGAATTTTGAATGCTGTTTGGGCCATTTACTTGCATGAAATCATGATGCAGTTACTATTAATGAGCTGGAGGTATTGTATGAGCTGTTTAAAAAGTTGTGTAGTTCAATTATCAATGACAGATCAATTCATAAGGTCAGCCAAATTTACTTGAATCATTCAAATTCAATTATGAAGAAATGTGTTGTTTCTTTCTAGTTTCATGCATTGTAGTAATTATTTGGATGATGATTATGTTGCAGGAAGAGTTTCAACTAGCACTATTCAGAATTCCCTATGGTGAAAATCTTTTCATGGACAGGGTATATGCTTTATACCAACATCTTGAACTAATTGACTAGGATATATATAATTCCCTGCACCTGCTTACACGAACTGGATTTTGCTTTTCTAGGTTTTTGATCTCTTTGATGAAAAGAAAATGGTGTCTTTGAATTTGATGACTTTGTTCATTCACTCAATGTCTATATATTTTGAAAGTGTTTACCACCTTTATGGTAGTGAAGTGGTTATTAGTTATTACCAATGAGTTTTCTAGTATGGCCTTGGTACTAACAATGCATGACACAAAGGAATATGTAAGCAACCACCCGACCCGCCCAGTGTGAATACTTGTTTTACTGCTTTCATCAGTTTCATGGTCATTTCTATATGGAAGCTTTGTTATCTTGATGACCTTGTATGTAAAGTTGCTTCTGTTTATTTTGAGAAACAATGTGCTGATATGATATTTGCAATGCATTCTGTTCATTGAGACTCCATGTGTTGTGTTGGTTTGTACAGTGAATTTTAAAATGGTTGGCTTTATTTTTTGTGATATGCTGGTAACACAATGCAACTGTCTTGTTTTGTATGTACTTAGATCTGAAAGTGAACTTATCATGTATCTGAAGTAATGTAAGTAGTTAAAACCTATTTTAAAATTGAACCAAAAGTTGGAATTTTATACTTTAAAATTATACATTTAGTTCGCATATAGAGCAGGACTGTTATGTATATGTATCTTGTATTTTCCACAGACTAAGGTTGGTAATATTGTCAGTTGCTTTAGAGTTCAAAACTCCTAATCTCCATTTTCACTTCATTATTGATTTGCAAGGTGCATGGTGTGGCTGCATTGCATCTATGTGCTCTCTATCTATAATTTTCTCTCACATGCAATGCAAGATGAGAGATTCCCATGTCAAGAAGGGTGTTGTTAGCTTGATGCCCCATTCTCTTTCACTTGTCTTCACTTCACTCCCTTTTTACTGTAAGTCTGGCCAACTGTTGTGTTTTTCCTTTGAAGCCATTCTTTCTAGATTCAATATAACACACTCTTGGTATGATTAGGGCTCATACATAGTACATCAGATGTATATACAAAAGTGTTACCACTCTCTCTCTCTCTCTCTCTCTCTCTCTCTCTAAACAGTGGATGCCATGATAATTGTTGACTTGTTAAGAGTGATCTAATTGTATTGTTCTGATTTACTCTTGCAATTGTTAGTTGTTGTGAGTTGGCTTTATGTTAAAAATATGCAGAAAACTCAACACCCACCAGCTTAGTTCTGTCATGGCTTTATGTCTCCTTCATATTAAGAACATAAACAATTCTGTTCTACTCTTATTATCACAAGTGCTTTCATGCATTAGGCCAATGCTAGTCAAAAATATGATGATTCATCTGACATTTAAGGGCTGGTAAGGACAAATTAATATCAAATGATTGTTGAGTAAAATTAAAAATAATTTTTTGTTTTTATTTTATTAATATTTCTTCATCTTTCATGCCCTTTTTACATGTTTTCTTATCTCTTTACCTCTCACCACCAAAGAATATGAAGAAGAAGAAGAAACTCTGAAAATTCGACCTAGGTGGCGCCTAGACCCTAAGCGGGAGAACACCGCTGCGAGTTCACTCTAAATGTAAAGGGTAGGGGCCGGAGAGTTAAGCGGCACTTGGGAATGTTTCACAGTAAATCAATCCAAGGGTCAATTTTTTTTTCTTCTTTTTGTTCGTGGGAATGTTTTCCTTTAACTACATAAGTTTGGATGCTGTTTTACTGGGTGGTAATCAGAGCTTGTGGAGAATTTAGTACTCACAACATCTTCTATGACATAGTAATAACAATGTACTTCTATGACATAATATTAACAGTGTACTTTTTTTTCTTTTTGTAGAGGTATTTCCTTTTGCCTTTGCGATTGTATGTGGTGAAACTATAGACAATTGGAGGTGGTTTCTGCAAAAGATATCGGATGTCTTGCTGGGCTGTTTTAGTTTTTTTTTTAAATTTTTTTTTATGAAATGATATTAACAATGTACTTCTATAAAATGGTATTAACTTCAATGTATTACTGTACTATCATATGATATTAACAGTGTACTTCTATAACATGCCATTAACAATATACTTCTATGAAATTGTATTAACAATGTACTTCTATTACATGGTATTAACAATGTACTTCTATCATATAGTATTAACAGTGTACGGAGGTTTAGTGGAGAAGGGTCGTAAGGACAGCTCCTTGATTTTCACGATTTTTTTTTAGTTTTGGTTTTTTTTTTTAAATTTGGGCTGGGCTTGTTTTGAGTTTTTTTTGAGTTTTTTGTATTGGGCTTGTTTTAAGTTAATCAATGGTAGATATGTAATTTATAGAAACTTCAACACTCATTTCTTACTTAGTAAATAGGTTTTGGGTGTGTTTCTAAAGTGCATTTCATGTGGGGTTTTTTTATAATTTCAGCCCTTATTTTGGGTATATTACTAAAGCTCCATATTTTTAATTAGTGCATGAGGAGTTTTGCACAGGGACGGACCCAGGAATATGAACTCGTAGGGTCATAGTGTAAAAGTTCAATTTTTTTTTAAAAGATTAAAGCTTGGTGGGGAGAGGGTTAAAGGTTCGTGGGTGGGTGAAGATTGGGGATTTAGGTTTAGGAAATGGGGGTTTTGGAGTTTTGAGAAGGGTCTGTTTTGTTTGGTCGAAGAGAATGGTCTGTTTTAACTACAATCTGTTCTATTTTTTTTCAAAGACTGGACCAAAACGACGCTTTTGGCAGTCTTTTTAAAAAAATTTGTTGATGCTGGTCCAAAATGAAGCCATTTTGGTGCCAACGCATTTAAAAAAATGTCATTGGGTTCAAAACGACGTCGTTTTGGATCCAGCGCTTTTTAAAAATTATTGGGCTAGTCCAAAACGACGCCGTTTTGGCTAGCTCAGTTTTAAAAAAATAAGTGACCCAAAACAACGCCGTTTTGGTCAGCTTCTTTTTATAAAAAAACGAACCCCTGTTCAGCTTCTTCTTCCTCAGATTTGCAGCTCCTCCTTCAGCCATTCATGGGGTCACACACAAGTTCAAAAGGACCTTCTACCTTATGTTCATAGAGTTCATAAGGTCGTTTGACCCCATTGACCCCACTGTAGGTCCGTCTCTAATTATGCAGAAGATTCTAATTCCATTGTGCAATGAATGAAATATGAAGTCCACTTTAATTTATTCTTTATATAAGATTTATGGAAGGACCACAAGAAGCATCCTGGCTAGACAGCTGCCTGTGAAATGCAAGTCTTTCTTATTCAAAACTATTGATCAGCCGCGTTTTACTACGAGAATTGGAATCCACGGTTGCTTTGACTCAGTGTATGAGTGCGGAAAAAGTAGTTTGTTTGTTTTAGTTGAAGGTGAGTAAACTTGGTCTTCTGTGGGGACAAGTCAACCGGAGGTAAAAGTATTATAAAACGACCAAACTCCTATAAATACAACATCGCATTGAGCTACTTTCCCATCCACCTCTGAAGTAAATCACATCAACTCATAAAGCAAGGCCCTACCTACCATGGTGCAGCAAAAGATAGTTATGAAGTTGCAAATGAACTGTGAGAAACACAGAACCAATGCCTTGAAGATTGCTGCAGTCGCTAAAGGTTTACAAAATTATGTATATATTTTTTCATAGGAAACTTTAATTCTTTGATAAATTAACTTGCGATCTAGAGAAAGTTAACGTTCCACACCAAAAGCAATTAGTAATTAGGAAGTAACTCAACTCTTTATAAGTCTTGTGCAAAGTTTGGTAACTTTCAAATGTGGAACAATTCTTTATTTCGCATCCTCATGGGACCATCCTTATATATATGCAAGCAGGTGTGAGCAAAGTGTCGATAGAAGCTGAGAAAGAGCAGATGGAGGTGATTGGAGCTGGAGTCGATACCACGAGATTGACCATGTCGTTGAGGAAGAAGCTTGGCTCCGCCGCGATAATAAGTGTTGAACCAGTGAAAGCAAATGCGGAGGAGGAGAAACCAACTCCAACAACAACACAATATTGGACATCAAGCTATGTCCATCATCCACGACATCGTTCTACTCACTATCGTGTAGTTCATGATGAATCTACGCAACAGATCAATTGTTCTATTATGTAATTGAGATTGAAATTCATTTTCATTATTCATTTTGTATTATTAATTTATTACCAAACTTATCAATATATAAACATCTTCTTGAGTTTAACAACTTAAAAGACAGAGTGCAAGCAACATCTATATGTGTTAATTAACTTTTTGTTTTCAAACGCAATCAACACAAATTCCTCAAGAGAAGCATGAGCGTCCATTCGGTAATTAGCTAAGGATATGAAATTGCACAACTACTCCATTGTTTCTTGACTTCATAATACATAGAGACATGCATTAATCAAAATGGGTCACTACCACTAGTCAATGTTTTTTAAAGGCATGCATATATAGGCGCATGTCGGAGTGGAACGATAACAAATCGTCTCAGGCGTATATAAATTATAAATTATTTTAATATATAATACATATGTTAATAAGGATTGTGAGGTTTTGAATTTTAAGTTTGTAGTGAAAGAAGGTTTAGGGTACAAACTGTCATCCCTAGGATTTAATTAATCTAGTTATTCTCCAATAAAGTAGAGAATAAAAGTCATGCACCATACCAAATGGTGACAAGGGACCATCAAAACAATTTTGAAAGAAATCTTCAATAAGCTAAAGCACTAATACACACACAGTAAAGCCCCACCACACACAAAAATAAAAATAAATTTAAAAAGTACTGAACACATTTTTTCTTGGGCTTGCCCTCAAATTAAGACCAATTCACATATATAACCTCATGGTTGTTAGAATAGTACCAATTAATACCCGACTTGACTCGATTGTCTTTACCTGGATTGACTCACATAGATGGTTCCTATGACTTCACTATACATACATCATCTAATACCATAAGACTTAGCCAACGAGGTTAGTTGAGTTGGTAAAATCATCATCTTCGCTATTCAACCCTAAATTCTAGTCTCACTGCTGACAATTTTTCTTGACATGTAATCTGTAAAAATCAAAAAAATGGCTAAGATCCTCTTTGTAAGTCCTCAAAGAGGCTTTAGTATGTCCTGATCCTGAAATGGGGTAGTCTCCCTTCCCTAAACTTTGAACAAACCAATATATATATATATATATATCATAAGACTTAACAATATTTAATCCAATCTTAACCCTCCACTTGAAGAACATCTCTGTCCTTCACCAAAACTCGGATATTAGAACTTGGAATTAACTAATGTTTGTTCTTTTGATTATTTTGGCATACTAATAAAATTTATTATATGTGAAGAAACTCTCCACTTATTTAGTTAAATATGTATGAAGCTTTCACACATAAAACTCCGATTTATTATTTGTATAGACAATAAAGGCTTTACTATGAAGTATTCATGCAAGATTTGCCCAATCACTTAAAAGTCATAATCATACTTTAATGTAAAAGGGCCCAGATGGGAGCTCTGGCACCAAACCAATTTTTGTGTATTTGTAAGTATCAATCATTGTACTTCCTTGTCTTTAGGAAAAGTCAAAGTCTCCTTGAGTAAACTTTGAATCTATCTCGTACAGTGTCTTGACGCGGTATGTGAAAATCTTGGTTTCCAAGCAGCTGACCTGAACGTGTGTTGAATATTGGAGCCTACTTGCAAGTTGCAGTTAGTATATTCTATGAAGACCAATAGCTCCTATAAATACAGCATAGACTTGGTGTTGCATTGCAAGGGACATCTAAGTCTTCCAAGTACAAAAAAGACACATTCATTCATATAGATTCATAAGAGTTTTCTGCTCCCAAAAAAGGCTACATATATATTTTTCATATAGTTCAATTTCCGACATGAAGGTAAGCCCTTTTCACTAATTTGTTTCAACATCTAAGCGATAGTCTGAACTACTAATTTAGATTTTCTTGAGACAACTGAACAGTAAGCTTTAACCGCGATCCTTGTCTATGCAGCAAAAGATAGTCATGAAGGTGCAACTGAAGTCTGAGAAATGCAGAACCAAGGCCTTGAAGATTGCTGCGGTCGCCAAAGGTATGCATCGATCACTCAAATGGTCAAACACTTTGGTGGCTACACAAATGATAATTAATTAGTTGACTCATGATTGATTAAGCAGGTGTGAGCAAAGTGTCGATAGAAGTAGAGAAAGAGCATGTGGAGGTGATTGGAGACGGAGTCGATGCGGTTGACTTGGCCAAATCATTGAAGAAAAGCTTGGTTATGCCACCATAGTGAGTGTTGCAGAAGTGAAGAAACCAGATGATGCAAAGCCATTTGTTCCAATTGAATGGACATCAAGCTATATTCACTATCCTGTGCACTACGATGGATACTACCTCTGGTAAAAACAGCACTTTTTAACAAAGTGCTTTTACCCATCTATAAAGTTCTGATCGTCTTTAAACCCACTTTTCCACAACGGACCAGCTGTTATCCTCCCTATCATGTAATTTTGGTTGATCAAGTAATTAAAAGGTGCCAGACGATTGTTTCAGTTGCAAATCAGCAAATTAATTACATGGTTTAAAAAATTAATTAGCCGTAATATATATATTAACTGAAAAGGTGAAGGTTGTCGACAAACCCCTGATTACATATTTAAGCTTCAATTAGTTGTTGGCTTGTAATATATATTTTCTATGCCCAATGACTTTTTTTAAAAAAATTTAATTTAAAAACCCACTTGTCAATGACATATGAATTTTTGGACTGAAATATTCAGATAATTTGGTGACGACGTTGTTAAACTCACTTCTCTATCAATCTATAAAATTTATAAATTAATTAATTTTTTTTTTTAAAAAAACCCACTTGTCAACAACCCCATTTGACCCAAGAATAACCGAAGCTCATTTAGAACAAGAAGAACAAAAACTTGAAAGGAAAAAAGAAAACCCAAATTGCTTCAAATTAATGCTCCAAGCCTCCAACCTTACATAAGAAATAAATAATGCACCATCTTTAATTACTTTACAATTTGGCTTGCGCACTCTTATCACTTGCACCTTTCGGATAAAAGCTATCATTAAAGGACAAAATAGTCCGTGGTCCATGAATTTCCTTGCTCAATATATGAAGCCAACAAATTCCAATTATTATTATTATTTTTTTATATACAAGACGATAATCTATTTTAATCTAATCTAAATTACGGGGAAGGAAATTAACTCGAGTGCAAAGTAGGGACACATCCACTCTAGCCAACTTTACTAAACTCTAAGTTGAGACAAAATAGTCTACAGCAAGCACTGCACCAAATAGATAAACAAATTTAAAAAATAAAAGATAAAAAAGCATGCACCAAATAGCTTAATAACTTTCTTATTTTGTTATATTTTTTTCTTCTTTGTTTTTGTTTTCAATTAAAAAAAGAGAAGAAGAAGTAAAATAAAAAAAATAAAAAAATAAAAAGGAGAAAAGTGAGACCAGGAATAATGGATGCGAAGAAAAGTGGAGAACATATATGCATAGAATGAAGAAATAAATAAAAATATTTCAAAGATTCTTTTGTATCTCATTCTATTTATTTAACTAAATAAAACCGGCCCACAAAACTGTTGTGTAAGATACCCACAGTCCATTACTAAATCTAAGATTGTACTGATATTGTTCACAATTTAATCACCTAAGTTCAAAACATCAAAATATTAATCCTTAAAAATGCTCTTAAATATACCGTGTAAGATCGGATGTGACAGTTATGAAGAAGCCTATGAAAGTCACTTACTTCCACCATATGATCCACCAATAACAATCACCAGACTATGTTTAGCATGTAGTTCCTTCTTTACATGTATGAGGATCTCTGCATAATCTGCTATAGCTTGGACTGAGTTGAAGTATCCAAGAGTGCTTGCATTGTCAAATGCTTCCTCCATTGATCCGAACGGGATTGATTCCCCATAGTATCGGTGCTGCAACAAAATGTAAACTACTTATTAAGCTATCTTTCTTCTTCTTCTTCTTCTTCTTCTTCTTTTTTGGATCAAATAAGAAAACTTCACTTGAAGACCAGAAAATTGTGTTAAGAACCAAAATTCATATTCCTACCTCTATATGTACCAGGAGAGCTTTAAACTGAAGGGCATTATCTGTGAAAAAGCCAAGCCAAGTTAAATCCACCTAACCCAGGTAAGCAAATATTGGTGCACTAATATTGGAGCCACCCCAATACTTCAAATTGATCACATAGGGTTTAGCTACATTATTTTATTTGGAATTAAAAGAATAAAGGTCAAGGACTCAAATTGTGTCCGCATAACTCTATGCCCCTCAAAAGCCCAATTGAAGCCGAGTATAGAAGAAGGGTCAGCCCATTTAGAACTTAAATATTTTAAATGAAGAAGAACAGAAACTTGAAAGAACAACCCAAATTAATTAAAGTAGCCAGGCCAACTGTGTAATGTGCACGAATTTGAGTAGAGAGTCGGATGCCATGGAAAACTAAACAAATTGGCTCTTGAGTAAAAACAAGTCGAGTTCATCGTATTATAATGACTGTACTTGTGTGCGTATGTGGATGGTGCTCACAACTCGTACACCACCTCTGGTAACACCTTCCAAGTGATGATATAAATGAGATGATGGGCTCTAGTGTAACACGTGACTTCTAAGTATGGCACATGCAGTTATAACAGTTTCAAATTCGCGTGTTCGGGACACGTCATTTTGGGGTCGAGTACGAATTAATCCTAATTCGACACAAATTATTAATTGCAAAGTCATCGAAAAAATTAAGAGCACCAATAACTAGCACTTTGTCTGTTAATATTTTTTTTTTATAACGTTGAAACAAGTTACAATCCGAATGGTAATTCACACTGATAAAGAAAACTATTCAGAGTTCTATCCGGAAATTTTGGATAAATTTTCTCGAGTAACTAGGGTTTTGTTTTGGTCAGATTACAACCTTAAAAAATTGGAGGAGAAGGGAGGTTGTGCATTGGTTGGTCCATATGCACTGGTTTGGTGACTTATCCTAGTGTGCCAATTAATCGCATAACCATGTATGCAGTAGCAGCCATTTGACTCGTCAGTGTTTGCCGACAGAGCCAGTCTTCTTGCACTACACTTTTTTATTCTTATTTTTTGCTTCTACCTAAGTTTCAAAATTGAATCATTTCCAATAAATATATTACAAAATTAGTATAATGCTCTACACTGTTGCCACCTGTCCATGCGACAGTCCTCTCACAAAAACTACCATTCAAGCTTTGAAATGCAAGTAGATACAGATAGGTCGCCGTGACCCAATTGTCTTTCTCAGTGTTATCTTGTAAGCAAATGTCTCTCTCAGTTGATGCCTCTTGTTTGATCATCTGCATATGATCAGCGGTCAGAAGACAAAGAACCAAGATTGTGATATTATTTCTGACCTCTTAATTAGGGCATTTCAGTGATGGCTTGACTTAATTATGAGGTCAAGACAAAAAGGTCATTAGAAACATAAACTATCCAACTTTCATAGAATTCTGCGGTCGCAATCATAGTTTTGCCTACCATTATATTTAAAATCATATATGGGTTTACCTAACTATTATCCATAGTGCTTTATTAATTAATTCTAACCAAAATCTAGTAATTCATTGTTCACAATCTAATTGGATAAAAATAATACAATTAATCCATCTTTCCTATATTAGTACGTATAGGGTATAGGGCTTAGAGCATCTACAATGATGCTATCTATTTCTTAGTTAAAATTTGGCTAAGAATATAAGAAAGCTATTTTAGGAGCTCTCTAAAAAAATTTAACTTCAACCATACTCCTTAATTTGGAGAGTCATAAATGTTATAACTCTTTTTTGATTGGTCCATCTCTGTTAAAAAATAAAATAAAAAATAGTTAACATTAAATCAGGTTTGTCTCCTTAGATTTAGGAGCTCCTAGATGACTCTTTATTTTAGGAGGTAAATAGGGAGCGTGGTTGGAGTTGCACTTTTACGATTCCTCCCTAAAATTTGTCTAAGGAGGTGGTTTAGAGAGTCATGCTGTATGCTTAATAGGGATCTTGTGCCTTTTGGTGAAATTAATTTTCACTCTCTAAGAACTAAGACTATTGGTTATGACACAAAGCACCCCTTGTAGGCCCCACTATGGATTGTATTTCACTAATCCAAACCGTCTATTTTGTAGATACTCATTCAAAGATCATCTCTACAAAAAATCACTTGAATCCGATTGATTGTGTGAGTAATGACTTACTCTCTCTGTACTTTATAGGTGGAGGCCACAGTAGTGTCCAGTTTAGTTGGTCGGCAAGGTGTAAAATATGCTCTTTCTTCCTTCCCCAATTGGAAAAACCAATTAAAACCCTTCAAGAAATTGTAGAATTAAGAAGTTTGTGTTTCATGTTTGGCTTGCTAGTGATATACAAATTGAATTGACATAAAAATTTGGACATTATTTGATGCAGGGAAGGGGAATTTCAATGAATTTAGGTACCCATTCATCAAGCGTGCAAGCACTTTCCCATCTGCCTCATCTTCTTCATCAAGTGGCCACAACAATGTCTATGACTACATAGTTGTGGGAGGAGGCACAGCTGGTTGCCCATTGGCTTCAACCCTCTCCCAGAAATTCAATGTCTTGGTACTTGAAAGAGGGGGTGTGCCTTTTGCCAATTCCAATGTCTCATTTCTTCAAAACTTCCACATTGCTTTGGCAGACACTTCACCTACTTCTGCCTCCCAAGCCTTCATTTCAACAGATGGAGTCATTAATGCTAGGGCTAGGGTTTTGGGTGGAGGCACTTGCATCAATGCTGGCTTCTATACTAGAGCAAGCACAAGGTATGGTGAATATAATTTTTTTCTTGGAATTAAGCCATTTTTGGGGAAAATGAATACAAAAAGAATGGGTTTATTTTGAAGGTTTAGGTGAGGCATTTAATTGCTAACCAATTAAGTTCAAATAGGTGAAGGAGAGCAAGAAAAGGGTTCATGGTATATTATGATAGCTTAGTTTGGATGTATGATTTGGTCCCCAAAAAAGATTTAGCATCAAAACAAAATGGGGATAATTATATGGTTTTTATTTTTATTCAACAAGAATGAAAGGAGATTGATGAGATTGACAAAGGAAAAATAATTTGAGAGATGTCACTTGTTACATGTTTGACATGTCGCTTGTTATGTGTTATAATTTGTAAAATAAGGAAGAAAGATATTTGCCTGAATGATTTTCATTGAGTCAGAGGGTGTAACTTTATACAAGAGATTTCCTATAATGATGCTAAGCTATTCTAGGAATCTAAATTACAATAGGAAAAGAAATATTCCACAGCACGTAATTACATATTTGTTTCCTAATCCATCCTGTGAACAGATGAGGTTGCACACTTAGGTAATCGGGCTACTTCAAAAGCTGAAGGTGCACATGCAACACTAAAGAAGTATCTTCAAGTTTCAACCGGAGGTCTTCGTGAGTTTCCTTGCAGGTAAAAGAATCGAAGGAGCGGGCTATGAGCATTCTTAGTCCATACCGCATGGGTGGATCACATGATAGTAACTTAACTTCTCCACAAGTCTCTGAAACCGGCCCGTTACCATTTGTCTCTCTCTTGGAGTTTGTGAGACGACGAAGACGACGATTGGTTTGGGTAAACAACGAGACGGACTTTATTACTTGGTCGCATTGGCGTAACATCGAGCCTTAAATTCAGATCCTCCACTGCCATTGCTAGCCATCCATCTTGTTCTCATGTCACCTCTTCCACTGAATTGTGGATGCTCTTAGTACATATACCTCATTCTAGAAGATTGACTTACCCATGCTTACGAGAAATTATAGAATAGTACTATCACCACGTTAGCCGGTGATACTTCAACTCAAAATACGCCATGTGTCAATTTTTTTTAAATAAATTTGATTTTTTTACAAGCTGTATTTAAAATTCATTATTTACATTTAGAATAAAATTGTAGAAAGAGAAAAAACAAAAGACGCCATAACCACCTCCCTCCCACCCCAACCCAATTTCCCCACTCCCACTGCTTGCCGCCCCCTCCCTCTCTCTCTCTCCATAAAAATCTGCAAGATCTCTTAAACTAGGGAGCAGAAAACAAAACCAATATCATATATTCTAAGTATGTCAGGAGTATCCATCACTTCAACCCAGTTCAAAAAAAAAATTTCATTTTCAACTTCGGTTTTCATTTTCAAGCATAGCTCAAGAAAAAGAAGTAAACTGTAAACTGGGTTAGTGTTTTTTGTCTTAATATGTATTAGGAAGTGAGTGATGGAGGAGGAAGAGGAGAATCTTAATCCCTTTGGTAATATTGTGGAGAAAAATCAGCCCAAAAAAAAAGGTGTTATGACGCTCTCTGCACTTCGATCCAATGAAATAGAGATATGGTTGTTGTTTATGGAATAGAGAGATGGACGGAGGAAGAAAATGATAGGGAGGGCGCGTCAGTCAAGGGAGCTAGGGTTGGGGTGGGCGGTGGTTCTTCTGTCTTTTGGATATTCTTATTTTCTCAATTTTATTTTAAAGATAAAAACATAATTAAAGTCCAGCTGTATAAAAAAGATTTAATTATTTAAAAATAATAACAATACGTGGCATATTTTTAATGGAAGTATCACCGGCTGACGTGGTGATACTACCATTGTATAATTTCTCCATGCTTACCATCATTGCCCATATATCGTAAATTTTTAGAGATTGTTTATTACACAGACTTAGCTTGGCCATAGGTAACACAACATATATATATATATATAAATGATATTCTATGCTATTTTAGAGTAATTCTTCGACCCATTCATAAGTGATATTGAGATTCTGCAGTTTATTGAGGGCTTGATCTCTTTTTTCAATGGCAATGTTAAAGTAAGAATTAAAACTTCTCCGACCCATTCAAAAGTGATCAGTTGGACACATTATAACCGATTATGGCGTAATCGCAATAACATTCACTACTGGAGGTTGTCAAGCTAAATAGGCATGGGGAGGAGAAGCCTAGCTCGCGGGGGTCAGAAACAATTTAGAGGTGGCTCCCTCCCCCCCAAGCTACTCTTAAGCTAAATGTGGATGCGTCCTGGGACAAGAAGACTTTATTCACAGGTCTTGGAGCGGTCATTCGTGATGAGTATGGTGCTTTTATAAGGGGAGCGGGAAAGTTTAGACTAGCCTCTTCTCTTATTGAAGCTGAAGCTTTTGTAGCTTTACATGGTCTTGAGGTCGCCTCAGATTTGGGTTGTATCCACCTTGAGTGTGAGTCTAATTCAAAGGAGCTGGTTCAAAGTGTTAGATGACATTTTCTAAAAGGCAAATGGACAATCTACCCAATCCTTGCTGCTTTAAAGGAGAAGAGCATACTTTTTGGCTCTTGCAACTGGAAGTGGATTCCAAGGAAAGCAAACAGAGCAGCGGATGCTGCAGCTTTAGAAGCAAAGAGGAAGATGTGCGATGAGGTTTGGATCAGTCGACCCCCATCCTCCCTGGTTTTCGTGCTCCATAACGATGGTCTTCCTTGTCCTCCACAAGTTTAATGTTTTTTTGTCTAGTTAGGATCTGACGCTTGCCTTCTGGGGTGGCGTCCTAGTGTGCTTTGTCCTAGCTGGAACTTAGTGTTTTTTTTTCTTTGGGTTGGCTCGTTTGGCCTGGTACTGCTTTGTTTAGTAGTTTTTCGGGAGTTAGTAGCTTCTGCTCCTGTTGTGGTTTAGCTTTGCTGTGGTTTCCTTGGGTCGTTTGTTTGGTTGTTGTGTTTGGTTTGTCCTTTCCCTTTCAATGAAAGTGTGTTTCGACCAAAAATAAATAAATAAAAATAAAACCACCATATCAAAAATCACTTATACCATTTAGGACTTTTGGCCTATTTTTATTATCAACAAATAATTTTATATAATCGCAATTCTCACCCCAAATAAATGAAACTAATCCAATCATTCATTTTTCCTATTTAAGGAGTGAATCATCATGTCTATAAAGGCAATTATGTCTTATGAGAGACCCTATCTTCCCAAATGAGTGTCGTACGACAATTGGACCAAGAAACTAAAAACAAATATATAAAATCCACAAGTGGGCCACTGTTTTTTGCCTACGATTCATGATCATCTGCCCATGCCCCATTACTTTAGAGGAAAATTTAAAATAAGAAAAAAAGATGAATCAACTAATGAGTCATTACTAATTATAGGTTACTTGCAATATTGGGATCCTTGTAAGGATTCTGGTTGTTATGTCCCACGCAGAGATACCTTTCTTGTCGACTTATATCCTATGCCCTCCTCCAATCAAAGAATTTTCCATTGCCAATTATATAAGAGAAGGAAACAAACTAACCCAAGATTCCACCCCCTTCTGAATCCATGTCCCCGCCACACTTTGCTCTCTCTCTCTCTCTCTCTCTCTCTCTTCCCACAAGAAATTATATATTCTTTACTTTAATTTATATATTAAGCAAATCATGTTTAAAGAACTTAATTAAGTAGATATGATTGCATGCATATGGTCCAAAAGGTAGATATAAAACAAATAGCTTAATGAATGATGGTGTGTGATAGCATCCATTTAAAGCTTACACATTAATGCTTTGGATTTGCTATGACTTGTAAGCTATTAGTTTGCATGTCATTTTCCTTTTCCCTTTTTCTCTTTTTGATACGAGACTACAAATATACATCTCATTGTGACTCATGGGTTTAACTTCAAAGTCACCACAAAGCTATCGACCAAACTATAAACCAAAAACTTCAAAGTCACCATAAAGCTAAAATACCTGAGCTGAGCTAAACATCCTAAAAACGCATCTCCAAAATCTTCCATAATAAAACTACCAAAACATTACTATTCATAATCCAAGACACATGGATGACTCCTACTAATCATCGTAGACTAGTCCATATTGGTTAGGAAGTGCTTTTTGACTACCACTTCCACTTAGGAGCCAAAGTTTACAGATATTAGGTCATGCAATCTAATATCACAATTTTTTTTTCTTTCTGCTATTGAAGAACTTAAGATTTAGTCATAATAAGTGAGATTTCATTTATTTATTACGTACTAACTAGTAATCTGTGGACACGTGATAAGTACATAGAATGAGATGTTGAATTGGTTAAATTCTGTGTTACATGTGATTGAAGGATACTTTCACTTTATACATTTTTTTCACAATAATTTATCTCTATTCATTGAAAGCATTTTGAAGTTTTATATATATATATATATATACACTTATCTTTTCATTATTTCTTAGTTGACAAAAACATGTTGTCTTAATAATTGTATAGAGTCCAAAATAAATAAATAAAAGTAAAAAAGGGTTCATTTCCATGAAATCTACTCTTTAATCAAACAATTTGATGATTACACATCAATATAAATAAGCTAAGATATTACTAAAAAGAATAGATACTTTGCTTCAAAGCCACCATAAACCAAGGACGAGGCTTTCCCATTCCAAGCATACTCCCCATGCCATGACCAATTTATGTGAAGCAAACAAAAATCCATCTCAATAAATAAAAACTCCACACACTCCCCTCATCCTCTCTCCTGAAGTAGTTTGTACTCCCATACCCAAATACCTCTCTAAGGCCCCATCCCCCACTCCCCCCCTCTCTCTCTCTCTCTGCCAAAACCAATGGCGTAAAGAAACAACAAAAGCAAAGGGGCGCTTGCGTGCCCGAAACCGTTGAAACAATCGCAACCCAAATGAGTTTTAAATACAAAAATTAAAACCCATATCGAAAAACTTTATCTTTTCTTGAAAATTTTGAAACTGCTTTAGTAGAAGCAGGCCACAGAGGGAAAACAGAGAGAAACAGAGTGAAACAGAGAGAGAACAGACCAGAACGGTGTCGTTTAGGTGTTGCATATGCTAATGAGAAGCGAGCATTGTGGGATTTGTCAACCTGGGAAAGCCGGGAGAGTCTCTGTTGGAGGGTATTTTCGACTGCATCCATGAAATCACGACGGCCTTGGCTTTCTCTGCTGATAGGATGAGCGATTCAGCTTACAGAGTCGAAACAACGTCGCGTCTCGCCCAATGGAGAATCGACAACTTGGCTTCCTGCACCTACCGCAAATCCGATCCTTTCAAGATTGGCAAGTGGAATTGGTCAGTCAAAACCCAACTCAAATTTTTCACTTTTTACCAGAATTCTTGCTTTGTTGAAATTAATGATCATCAAGATTGAAATCCATGCATGATCAATGTTAATCTAAGATCACCCATTAACATTTCAATCATTTATATTAACTATAGAAATAAATTTAACCCATTGCATATGTTACAAGTCTGATTGGTAGCTGGGAAAATTTGCTCTGTGTTTGCGTTATATTTTTTTATGGGTTGGAGTGAATTTTAACCTTTTCTTGTTTTACTTTTTGTTTGGGGTTTGAAATGAAGGCACTTATCTCTAGAGAAGAACAGGGTGTTGTATGTTAAATTGTATCCAGAGATATCGAATTTAACTAGAGATAATCCACCGATTGCTTCTTTTATTATTCGAGTGGTCTGTTCTGTGGGTGATCGCAAGACCTTAACTCATCCAGGTAACCCTCAAGTTATGCCATGCTTTTCTAATTGGGACCCTTAATTTTGATTAACCTTTTGATGCTTTTAGGGAAAGAAATTCATGATTTAAAGTATTTGATTAAGTCTAATTCTTTGATATGTTTTCTTAATGATGCTGCTTTTCTTTTCTTTAGCAGAGCTCATTTACTGCTTTATTTTTGTTTCGTATTCATGTAGAAATTACAAACAAAAAGCTCAAGAGCAATGAGGATTTTGTTTGGGCAATTGAGGTTCCCTTAACTGGAAAATTCATCATAGACGTTGAATTCCTTGATTTGAAGACTGCGTCCGGAGACGTAAGCATCTTACTTTACTTGCTGTTGTAAAAACTGCTAATATTAATTTAAATATATAGTATGATATTGAAGAGCCAACATAATCACATTGTTCTGTTTTGTGACTGAGGTTAGGTTGAGCATAAGTAATAATAAACAAGAGTGCTGATTTCACCATTCCTAATTTAATAATGATAATTTGCCATTACATTTGTAGAGTGGAGAACCTTGCTCCATCTGGGCTGAAGGATTGACGCAAAAGCGATCCAATGCAACAGCTCTTGCGTCCCTTGGTCGAATGTTAACAGAAGGCATCCACACCGACATCATGATTAACGTGTCGGATGGAAGCATTGGAGCTCATCGGGCAATTCTTGCCGCAAGATCACCTGTTTTCCATAGCATGTTTTCACATGACCTCAAAGAGAAGGAACTGTCCACCATAAACATCTCTGATATGTCAATTGATGCTTGTCAGGCTTTTCTTAATTACATTTATGGGAACATCGGACATGAAGAATTCCTGACTAACAGGCTTGCCCTTCTCCATGCTGCTGATAAGTATGACATCTCTGACCTGAAAGATGCATGCCATGAGAGTCTTTTGGAAGATATTGATGCAAAGAATGTACTTGAGAGGCTCCAAAATGCATCTCTATATCAATTGCCGCGACTGAAAACCAGCTGCATGCGGTATCTTGTGAAGTTTGGTAAGATATATGACATCCAAGACGATTTCAATGCCTTTTTGATAAGTGCAGACAGGGACTTGATAGCAGAAATCTTCCATGAAGTTCTTAATGCCTGGAAAGGTTTCTGAAGCCTACAAGAACAGAAGAATGAAATCATAAGCGCTGTTACGTCTGTCCTATCTTGTTATGTCCATGAGATACGTGGATTGCTAGTAAAATTAGTGTCCAGGATTTATTGTCATGGTGATTCTTTAGTCCAGATCGAATTTATCTATGTCGTCCTGTACATATATATATTGGTTCTCATGTCATGACATAGAAGCTTTCATTCGTGTTACAGAAACACATATTCTTGAATTCAAAAGTGAAATTTGAATGATTTTATATTTTATCAATGGAATAGTTACATCTTGAAGTCTGAAGAACGGGCCAAATCCTTGACATGCATGGCACACGCATGAGGAACAAAAGCATCTGAATTATCTTCAAGAACATGTTTCGTAATCCTTTGAGGGCCAGGGTATGGATTTAACGAAAATTCAAAACATATAGCAACTAAAGCACAACCAACAAGTTATGAAGACAAAATAGTATAGGAATTCTATTTGTTACTCGAGAATCTTAAACTCAGCATGAGCAAAACAACGACAACGGCAAGTTTCAGAGCAAGAGCAATTAATCTATAACTTCTTAGCAAGGGCAATAGCAAGGGGAGAGAGAGAGAGAGGGGGGTGTGTGTGTGTGTAGTGTTCCTTCTTCTTTCTAACACTGATGTAATTGTGAGCTTTTCTTCTTTAACTGTAATGCTGAGAGACAAGTACTGATGAAGTGTACACTTCCAAGGAAAGCTTGAAATAACGCTACCAAATCATAAGTGATAAGAACTTCTGGGGAAGCATCTGTTAGAATATATGCATTTACAGAGAGAGAGAGAAGAGGAGTGGTTAGAAAGCATATGGAGAGAATATTATTTGAATCTTTCTTTTATTTTTATTTCTCTCTTTGGGTTCCACAAGAAACATGGGCTTTTGTTTCTCCCTTTGTCTAAAACTGCATGGACTATTTTATCCATAGATGAGAATGCTGAGAACATTTGTATCTCTATTTGGACAACCTAGAGTTGAAGGCTTGCCTTGGCTCTAAAGGCAAGTTTGGCCCATCTATAAAACAGAAAGATTGAAGTTGAGATTTCTATTTTTTTTTATATATTTTTTATACGAGAGAGACGTGATACATTTGCATTTTGCAAATCTTTTTACAAGCAAATTTTATAATTTACTAGTCAAAGCAAATCAACAGTGATTTGCTTCAGAAGAAAAAAGGTACTAAATTTGAATCAATTTCCCACTAAAGAAGACTAATTGATGCTAATTACTGATTCCCTGTACTAAATTTCTTGCCAAATTCAATCAGATTCCCGAAGTTAATGTACAGGCCACCATGATATTTGACTGATGGACGACATAATTTTTGCAAAAACATAAAGGATATTTTTCTCTCTCAAATAGTCCTTTTTTAAGGCCACTGTTTTCCCACCAATTTTCAGAAATCTCATTCCCAATCATATATCCAAATAAAAAGCTGTTTCCATGATTTTTAAAAATTATATAATTTCCAAAAAAAAATATGTCAATTCCCTTACAAGGTAACTTTCAAATCCCACAACTTTCCGTTATTAATCCGAAGAGGGAAGCAAATTTTGCTTCCAAAAAAGGCAAAAAAAGAGTTTTAAAAACAGGGAAAGCAGAGCCCTCTTTACGAACTTCTTCAGAAAACATTCAGAGCAAAGCAATGGGGAGTTCAATTCTCCCCCTTTTCTTCTCTCTCTTCTTCTCTTCTCTCTGTTTCAGATACCAGTCCATGCTGCAAAAATGTATGTCTGCATTGCTTTTCTTCACTTCATTCATGCAATTCAGTTTTCTCAGTTTTCTTTTTTCATTCTAATGAATTCTACTGATGGCCTTGGAATTATTCTTTGTTTCAGTCTTACATAGTGTACTTAGGAGCACAGCCTCATGTCCTGGACCCTTCGTCGGTCGATCTTGATAGTGTAACAAACTCTCATTACAATTTATTGGGATCAGTATTGGGAAGGTATGGCATTAGATATAAGTTCTGACCAGGCTTTTATGTTTCTTTTCTTTTTTTCATGTCTAATTTGGTTGAATTTGTTATTTGCTGCACTTTCTTCAATAGCAATGAAAGGGCCCAAGAAGCAATATTTTACTCCTATAACAGAAATATCAATGGCTTTGCTGCAATTTTGGATGATGAAGAGGCTGCTCAGATTGCAAGTAAGAATTCAAATCTTATACTTTCTATAGATATGTATCCATTACAATGTTTTTGGAAATCAATTTTAGAACTTCTTTCTTATTTACAGTTTCCTCTGCTGTTTTTCTCTGTTTCTCACAATGGCTATGCATATGCAATTGCAGGGGACCCAAATGTTCTTTCTGTTTTCCCAAACAGAGGAAGAAAACTGCATACAACTCGTTCATGGGATTTTCTTGGATTGGAAGAAAACGGAGAAGTTCGTCCCGGTTCGATTTGGAAGAAGGCACAGTTTGGTGCAAATACCATTATCGGAAACCTTGATACTGGTAATTTAATTTGTTGGTTGGTTCAAAATTTATGCAACATGGAACTCTTTGGAGTGTAAGATCGGTCACATTGTTTGCTTTTCTTGACAGATGCCTTGCCCATTAAATCTTGCGTGATTTTTTGAAACTTGATTTCATGTCCACGTTTTTAGCACAACTGATTTCTTCGAATTAAATCCAGAAGTTGACAATGATATAGTGCTGCTGAGTTTTATATAATTATGATACTTTGACCTGACCCTATTAGGTCAGCTTTTTTCATATCAGATAGAAACTTTCTGAAGTGATATATATCATGGTTTATATAAAACAAACCCTAATTGTGAAATGCTACCAACCCAATATGGCATCTTGCATAATGATTTTGACCAACCCACTTTCATATTTCAAAGAGTTTTGCAAGTTGATCTCAAGCTTTGTTTTACTTAACTGCAAGAAAATCTTAATTCTTAGAAAGTAACCGCTGTAAGAAATGCAGATCAGTCTAGATAACTGACTGTGACAACTTTGTAATATATCTGTGTTTCAAATTGTGGGTATAAGAATACCATATATATTATTTTTCTTTCTGGTATAGTTTTGCTTTTGCTTCCATTATTTGTAGCATATTATTTGTGTGTGCCATACTGTTCTTGGGTCAATCGTGTGCTTTGACGTTTTCTTTTGTTTGGCTTGTTTTCTTTATTGGGTGTGGTAGGTGTTTGGCCGGAATCAAAGAGCTTTAGCGACGAAGGGATTGGACCAATCCCATCCAAGTGGCGTGGAATCTGTCAGCTTGACACCAAAAATGGTTCTCATTGCAATAGGTTCATTCTTTTCTTCACTTCTTGCTGTCTTTCTTAAGCACTTCAATTTTCAAAACACATTACATGTTTGAAGAGTTTAATTGTCCCTCATTTGAGTGATCAAGATTTATTTAGGGTACAAACATAACTTAAGATGCTAGGTGAAGATACCCAATAGGTATATCTAACTTTAGTAGATGAGTTATGGGCTCTAAATTACATTTACGGACAGAAGTCACCCACTTGCGCGTGAACTCGCCTTTAGCATTTCTCTTATTTCACGCTTACCCAACTATTTCGGAATTGGTTTTCAACACCATGTGAGTTTATGGTTTATGGGAGGTGACTGTATCCCATGGGTAATTGACTTTTGATCTAACGCCTTATTGGGCGACATCTATGATCTAACACCCTAACTTTATTATAAAGTTTGAAAAGAAAGGGGGTCCCTATTATAAAGTTCCCAAAAGCTGTGTCTCCCACCTATTTTTTCTGGTATGTCATACTTTTGCAATTTATCACCTATCAGTTCAGCTCTGTTTTATTTTTATTTTTTTGAATTATGTGATGGAAAGAATATGCTTTGAGAGTCATCAAAGTAAAAAGTTTGGATAACAAGAAAAATGGTTTCCTGTATTTTATCCACATTGAAGGAGGCTTTTTTTGTTTGGTCCTGATCATGCTTGGAGTTGACTGAAATGCCTCCAATTTAAATCTCAGAAAGTCAACTTGGATCATTGTTTATGTTGCACATTTTCATCACATGCAGAAGTAAGACCAACTATGCTAGCAATGTCTGTGTTGTACTAATCTAATCTACAAACACTTATTATTTACTGTTAATATTATATTCATTACATGCTGCCTCACTTTCATGTATATTTTTCTTAGCACGCAAATTGTGATTGCTGCATTGCTAGTTTGTTTAATTCAATTCACATGGCTGTGTTTTTCGGTTGAAGAAATCTTTGCTTGTCAGCTTAATACAAGTTTAATTAGCTGATAATCACTTGTGCAGGAAGCTGATAGGAGCAAGGTACTTTAGCAAAGGCTATCTTGCATATGCCTCCACAGTAAACTCCTCTGCAGCTAAGACCATCCAGCCCAACGCACGCGACTTTGGTGGCCATGGCTCTCACACACTGTCAACAGCTGCTGGTAATTTCGTCCCGAGAGCAAGTGTCTTCGGCAATGGCAATGGCACTGCGAAGGGTGGATCACCGAAAGCTCGTGTGGCTGCGTACAAGGTATGTTGGCCGCCAATCAATGGCAATGAGTGCTTTGATGCAGACATCATGGCAGCCTTTGATGCTGCAATCAGTGATGGTGTTGATGTGCTTTCGGTGTCTCTGGGTGGTCAAGCTGCAGAGTTCTTTAGTGATGGGATCGCAATAGGGTCCTTCCATGCTGTCAAGAAGGGGATTTCTGTGGTCAGCTCAGCTGGCAATTCAGGCCCTACCCCCGGGACAGTGTCGAATGTGTCACCGTGGTTGCTCACAGTTGGAGCTAGCACAATTGATCGTGAGTTCTCCAGTTATGTTGCTCTTGGCAACAAGAAGCATCTAAAGGTATTCCAATTTAACCTCTCAGCCGCCATTTGTTCTTCGTTGTTATGAGTAATGCTAGGAGGGATCACATTAATTGGTGATATGATATGGTCGTTGATGTGCTAATCAACAGTTATATTTCCCAAAATAATCCTAGTCTTCTTTTGCATTGTCTTTACTAGGGAGCAAGTCTTTCCTCTGGAGCTTTGCCATCTAAGATGTTCTACCCATTGATAAGTGCAGTAGATGGTAAAGCAGCTAATGCTTCCTCTTCGGATGCGTGAGTACCGCCAATTATTTTCATGATATGTTCTTCATCATTTACAATGCTTGACAGTTTCTTGTTGAACTTTGTTCAGCCAGCTCTGCAAAGCTGGAAGTCTGGAAAAAAAGAAGGTGGAGGGGAAAATTTTGGTCTGCATTCGAGGGGAAAATGCAAGAGCTGACAAGGGTCAGCAAGCTGTTCTTGCAGGCGCTGTTGGAATGATTTTGGTTAATGATAAGCTAAGTGGGAATGAAATAATTGCTGATCCTCACTTGCTTCCCACTTCACATGTCAATTATTCGGATGGGAAAGCTGTTTTTGCCTACATCAAGTCTACCAAGTACATGTTTACATCTTTCACTTCTTGTTTGTGAACTTCAAAAGTTCCTGATTAATTATCTGGCTCCTCATTCAGTGAAATTTTGCATGCATCAGGACCCCTGTGGCTTACTTAACTCGTGTGAAGACGGAAGTAGGAGCAAAACCAGCACCATTTATGGCTTCATTCTCTTCTAGGGGACCTAACACCATTGAGCAGTCAATCCTTAAGGTATTCTTTGAAACTGTTTTCTAAGTTGTGTTTATAGTGTCTGTTTAGATTATTTCAACTAATTTGTTCTTGTTTGTAAATCAGCCTGATATCACAGCACCAGGAGTGAGTATAATTGCTGCTTATACTGGAGCAGAAGGGCCAACTGATCAGAAGTTCGATAAGCGCCGTGTATCTTTCAATACAGAATCTGGAACTTCGATGTCATGCCCTCATGTATCTGGAATCGTTGGTCTTCTGAAAACTCTTCACCCATCTTGGAGCCCTGCAGCAATTAAATCTGCAATCATGACTACAGGTACAAGCTTTTTTTAGTGACACCATAACTAGTCAAACTTGTTTTGGAATCTTATATTTTCCTTTTTTGCTTCGATTGCAGCAAGAAAACGAGATAACAACAAGGAGGCAATGCAGGATTCATCCAAAGCCAGAGCAACACCATTTGCTTATGGAGCAGGACATGTTCAACCAAACCGTGCTATGGACCCGGGACTTGTTTATGACTTAACTACTGATGATTACTTGAACTTCTTATGCGCTCGTGGCTACAACGCAACACTGCTCAAAGTATTTTCCAACGAGCCACACACATGTCCCAAGGCATACAGTCTTGCAGATTTTAACTATCCTTCAGTTACAGTTCCTGATCTCCATGACAAACCAGTGGCTGTAACTAGAAGAGTTAAGAATGTTGGTTCTCCAGGCACATACGTAGTACATATTAAGGAACCAGCAGGAGTTTCTGTGTCGGTTAAGCCTAGTAGCTTGCAATTCAAGACCGTTGGTGAAGAGAAGAAATTCAAGGTTGTTCTGAAGCCTAAGGTTCAGGGTACTCAAGACTATGTGTTTGGAGAGTTGAATTGGTCTGATGGAAAGCACAATGTCAGGAGCCCTATTGTTGTCATGCACTACTAGAAATGACAAAGTAGGTCAATTCATTTTCATCATTGTCTAGAGCCCTTCAAATATGTGGAAATTATTAGGTAGAGATCATATTAGTCAAATGTATTTTATGTCTTTTCTGTTTTTTTGGCAGAAATGATTTATTTTTCTAAAACATCAGTGGAAAATAAAAAGGTGAATAAAGGAATTGATGATGAAGGATCAAATGGAAGTTTTTATTTGGTCACCATGTGAAAAAATGTAGTGTTAATTTAATATTTTTTTTCTTGACTTGAGCTCGTTGTGTGTCACAACCTGCCACCCAAACAGGCATAAAGTAGGACAAAGACTTGGACCCATGTGTCCAAACAAGGATCTCTTGTTTTACTTAAGAATATTGAAGCACAATGGCTAGAAAAAAAAAAGAGAAATTTCAAAGTTACAGTAGTCTACCATCATATTAAACATCTCTCATATACATACGTATACATATCAGCATTTTTTGTTTATGGAATCTACTTTTTCAAGCTATCAGTGCCATAAAGTTATATAGTTATGTCAACAATTTGTCATACAGAGAAATAAACTTGAACCAGCTTTGTAGCCAACATTTTTGTACAAAGATTAATCAAAGCAATGGTGCTTTCAACTCTTCCTTCCTTGCTTCTACCAGTTCTTTTGTTCCTTCTATTGCAGACACCTACCCTATCCATAAAAAAGGCAAGCATGTTTTTCTTTTAATCTTTTTGCTGCAGCTAAACAAGTTTTCTTGAACATGATGATCATATTTCTAAAGTGTACTTGAGTTCTTCCAATGACCTTAAGATTTCTTTGGTACAGCAGTCATTCATAGTGTACTTAGGAGCACATTCACATGGCCCCGACCCCTCATCCCTGGATCTCGATTCTGTGAGAAAATTTCATTATGATTTTCTGGGGTCTTTCTTGAGAAGGTATAGAATTTAACACAAGGCAAAGTAAACCTCTGGTCCTTTCCATATAAATTGATGTTCCAAACTATTTTATTTGCTTTGAATTCCACTTACAGCAACAAGAGTGCCAAAGATGTGATCTTCTACTCCTACACTAGACATATTAATGGTTTTGCTGCAATTCTTGAAGAGGAAGAAGCTGCAGATATTGCAGGTATGTGGTAATAATTTTTTTCTTCTAATGTCAGTTTTCATATATACAAGCTACAACCTAGTTTGTGGTATTAAGCTGCAGGAAAATATTAATTAAGTTGCTTTGTATTTTTGAGGATGCAGAGCATCCAAATGTGATATCGGTTTTCTTAAACAAGGGAAGCAAACTGGAAACAACTAGATCATGGAATTTTCTTGGATTAGAGAGAAATGGACTAATTCCTTCACACTCCATTTGGATGAAGGCAAGGTTGGGAGAAGATACAATAATTGCAAACATAGATACTGGTAAACTTCTATATGTTTTTCGAGTTTATTAGACCACAAGTAATTACTTATTTTCTCCAAGAACTATGAAACTTGTAAATTGCTGTCAGTGTCGCATTGTTTCTGGAACTTCGTTTCGTGTTTGCTTGTTTCAGTCACACAACTCGTTTCTTTGCCAAGCTGATAGCTTTTAGATTATCCTGCTAAGACTTGTAACTTGAGAACTTGATCAAATTTGTGATAGAACATAATAACAAAGAATTTTTTGAGAATTTCTTTTTCACTCTTTGCCAAAACCTACATTGTTTGTTAACTGTTATTTCTTGCAATGGGGATGTGTTAGGTGTTTGGCCAGAATCAAAAAGCTTTAGTGATGAAGGGTTGGGACCCGTCCCTTCAAAGTGGCGTGGAATTTGTCAACATGATACAAAGCGAGTTCGTTGTAACAGGTCCAGCCTCTTGAATCTTGTCTACTGACAGCCACTTGTTCTTTAATTATATTTTAAACCAATGCTTTGATAAAGCTGGTAGGTAAAGTTCAAATTCAAACTCTGCTTCTATCGGAGTACCTTGAATCCAGTTGAGTTTCATTGCATTTGATACTTCAATTTCACTATAGAGAAAAGCAATATATGGTTTTAGTCTTTAGGTTAGTAGGCCAAAAAAAAAAAGGTACTAAATTTTGATATTCGTGCATATGGTGCATAAGAAACTTAGAAAACATTTTGAGAGAAAAAAGGAAAAAAACCTGCTAGTGCTAGAGTTGGTACGTTGTTCTGTTCAAGCAATGACTCAGTACCAGAGGTTGATCAATCATTGGTTAGGAGACCATAATTGAGGGTAAAAAAAGGAAAAAAATCTTAGCATTATTGGATTTTGTGATTTTCTCACTAACACCAGTCACCATCTACTTTCTGTTGAAGCGACTCTTTTGATCCTATTTTTCACTTTTCATTTCTTGGTGGGACATTGGCTAATAACTAGCTATCTGAACCATTCAAGCTCTCTGTTTTTAATGATGTGCTCTTGCTAATTCTGCGTTTTATTGTTTTGCCTCCTATGGCTTTCTGTGCATATCTGCACATCAAATTTTCAAACCATGCTTTTACCAAATTTTAGAAAATTTGTGTTTGTTCATTGGACCAATGGTCATGCAAAATGTTCAACCAAAGCTTGATGAGAATCTTTCGCATATATGAAAGGGCACGTTTTAATGCAGAAAGCTGATTGGGACAAGGTACTTTAACAATGGTCTTGCCATGTATGCTGGCCCTCTCAATTCCTCCTTTTCCACCGCTCGTGACTATGATGGCCATGGATCCCACACCCTGGCCACGGCTGCTGGCAACTTTGTTCCCGGAGTAAGTGTTTTTGGAAATGGCGATGGAACTGCCAAGGGTGGATCGCCTCGAGCCCATGTTGCTGCGTATAAGGTATGCTGGCCACCATATGAAGGTGTCCAGTGCTTTGATGCAGATGTATTAGCTGCCTTTGATGCTGCAATAAGTGATGGAGTCGATATAATCTCTGTTTCTCTTGGTGGAGGAGCACAAGAATTTTTTAAAAATTCAATTTCAATAGGGGCCTTCCATGCAGTTAAGCATGGCATTGTTGTGGTTAGTGCAGCTGGCAATACAGGACCAAATCCAGGGACAGTGTTAAATCTGTCGCCCTGGTTATTAACAGTTGGTGCTGGCACGATCGATCGGGAGTTCACAAGTTATGTCTCTCTTGGAAACAAGAAGCATTTGAAGGTACATTTTGCATACTTTCCTAGGGTCTACAAGGGACGACCCAATACAACCAAACTAGGATGTTCAATTTTTGAATGGTTCCCAATTGCAGCATGCCTGTTTGATGTTTACTAGACATAATGGGTTGCAGTAACTAGTTTACATTTTTACTCTGCCAGGGAGTTAGCCTTTCAGCTAAAGGCTTGCCATCGGAAAAGTTCTACCCATTGGTCAGCGCAGCAGAAGCGAAACATGCTAATGCATCCACTGCAGAAGCGTAAGCACAATGCTTGAACCTATCAATTTCGAAAAGTTGTATGATTCTACTCTTTAGCAATGTGTAAGCTGCTTCATTTTTCACTTCAGAATAATTTGCCAGGGTGGAACCCTTGATCCTAGGAAGGTGAAAGGAAAGATCTTGGTTTGCCTTCGAGAATATAACGATAATGCAAGAACTGAGAAGAGCTGGCAGGCTGAAATGGCAGGTGCTGTAGGAATGATCTTGGTTAATGATGAGCAAAGTGGAAATGATGTTGTAGCCGATCCTCATGTGCTCCTTGTTTCACATGTCAACTACACTGACGGCAAATATATCTTTGATTACATTAAATCTACCAAGTCTTTAACTCTCTCACTTACTAATTTGCTTTTGGACTTCGTTTTTATATATATCATCGAATTTGGTCTTAATTACTCACAAGTGTGTAACTTTATTCATAACAGAACCCCTATGGCTTACTTAACTCGAGTCAAGACTGAATTGGGATCAAAGCCAGCTCCATTTGTGGCTACATTTTCATCTAGGGGGCCTAACCTCCAGGAACAGGGAATCTTAAAGGTAAACTAAGCTTTCTCTGTTCTCTAGTTCAAATTAATGGGGTTTTCTTTCCCTGGTATTACCATTACAGTTTATATATTACATGAACTTTTCTTTACATATTTTCAGCCTGATATCATTGCACCAGGGGTGAGCATAATTGCTGCTTATACTGAAGCAGCAGGGCCAACTTCTCAAATTTCCGACACTCGCCGGGTTCCTTTTAATGTGCAAACTGGCAGTTCAATGGCATGCCCTCATGCATCTGGAATTGCAGGGCTTCTCAGGACACTCCACCCTGATTGGAGTCCGGCAGCTATTAAATCTGCAATCATGACCACTGGTACACAACACCTAGTTTTTTTCATTGACCAGTTAAAAATGAAATGCACATCTGCCATTCTAGCATTACTTACTTTCCTTACACATGCAGCCACAACACAGGATGACCACATGGAACCAATACTTGATGACTCTTCTTATGTGGAGGCAACGCCATTTGCTTATGGCTCAGGACACATTCAACCAAACAAAGCAATGGATCCAGGGCTAGTTTACAACCTAACAACGGTAGATTACTTGAACTTCTTATGCGCTCGTGGATACAACGAAACCATGATCAAATCATTCTCCAACTCAACTTACAAGTGTTCCAAGTCATTCAGCCTAGCAGACTTCAACTACCCTTCAATTTCAGTTCCTAATCTCAGTGAAGACTCAGTGACCATAAACAGAAAAGTTACAAATGTTGGTTCTCCCGGCACATACAAAGTGCATGTCAAGGAGCCATCAGAAGTAGAAGTTTTGGTTAAACCTAGAAGATTGAAATTTAAGAGAATTGGTGAAGTGAAGATGTTCAAGGTTATATTGAAAGCTAAGGTTAAGGGTAAGCCTCAAGGGTATGTATTTGGAGAGTTGATATGGTCAGATGGCAGTCACTATGTTAAGAGCCCTCTTGCAGTGAAGCACTATTAGAATTTGGCCATGTTTGCATTCAACTTTAGATTGATTGTCAGCTTAAGTTCGTGCCAATAAGCGAATAAAAAGATGAAACAAATGTTCTTAATTGGTTACTTTTCATATTTTGCTGCCATATGAATATGATCAGCTCAAAGAAACTATGTAACAAAGATCTCCATAGATCAGAAAATCAGCTGGAAATTTATATGTTTGATGAGATCTTTGGCCTCAAAACAGATCCTTATATGCGCACTCAACAAATTATACCAACCCTTACAAAGAAAAAACACAAGGAAAAACCATAAAACCAACTACACACCATGGAAAACCTAATCACCACACCACACATAATAGAAATATATGATGGACACTAAAGAAGAGTAAATCCATAGATGAACAGCTACCAAACATAATAAACATATCATATATAAATGTTGTAGTAGTAGAGGAGAGAAATTGAGGAGAGGGATGAATAAGAGGAAACCTAAGGCATGGGTGGATTGGGAAAGATAACATTTTTTTTATCTACTTCTAAGTTGTAACCGCTCAAAAGTAGTAATTAGTTTTATCATCTTCCCCACTTACCCATGCCATAACCTTCCTAAAATTCCATCTCCCTCTCCATATTCTCTGCTTCTTCACTTGCTGAGCTTATGGCCACTCAACAACATTGCTTATCTATATTTATATATAGCTAGAGTTGTGCACCAAATTCCCATCCATAGCCGTTGGATTAAAGATAAGTATTAGGTAGAGCAATGATCTGGCCCTTCATTTCATTGGTTTTTAATTCCAACCTCTTGGTCTTTTGCTAACAGTCAATGCGCTCACTTAAAGCTATAAAAAGTTAAAAAGATGCTGAAGCAACCTTATCTTTCTTCTTGGAGAATACTTTTTTCTTTTTTTTTTCTTTTTTTTTCTTTTTTTTTTACAATTCACTTTTTTGTAACAACAAACAAGGCCAGGCCCAATCCATGGACAATCAGTCCGACCAAAAAATGAACCCAAATCACTACTTAGAAATTAATAAAAGCAAAACCCTAGCTATCCCTCTCTTCCTCTTTCGTGGCCTTCTCTCTCACATATAGACGAAGACGCAGAGGAAGAGAGGAGTTCAAATTTTGCTTACATCACGCTCCAGGTACTCTCTTTTTATGATAAAGGTTTAATTTTTTCTCCAACATTTCTTAAGCGTAGTAAAATTAGACTATTCGTGACCTAAGTTTTTGTGGGTATGTTGAAAAGGCAGTTGATCTTTGTATCTTTGTTGAATTTTACAGAAATTTTTGTGTGTTTTTCATTTGGGTCTCAGCCAATTTTGATGCTTGTTCTATTTCCGAGCTCGATTAAAAAGAATTCAGGCACCTATGATTAAATTCGGAAAATTTTGTCACTTGAAACGGAATTTAATTTTCCTTTTATTTGGAGTAGGTTTAAAGTAGGGTTTATTGAAGCAGTTTGTGAAATTGAAAGTCCATGAAGCATCGGTGTAGTTTATGATTGCATCTTAGGCTGTGGATATTTCAGTTGAGGTTGTAATTTTGAGAACAGCGCTCTGTTTCAGTTCTCGCAGACAAGGCAGGGATAGTTTGTATTGCATTGTATATTTTTATTGATATAAAGCTTAATTAGAATTAGAGTAGATGTTTACTATGAGAACATATGTTTTTTTAAGGGATTGGTAAACATGATTTCTGATTTTATGCTCCTATTTGAACAAATTTTTATTAATATTTGAAGGGTCCAAAAGTCAGAGCAGTTAAAAATGCAGTCCAATGAAGCTCCCATTTCCATGGAAGTTGAAGCAGTTCCATCTGAACCAAGTTCAGCATCTGCGGCTTTGCCACCAAAACCAATTTTTGAGCCTTTGAAGGCTCATGAGATGTCAGATGGTCGAGTCCAGTTCCGGAAAGTCTCTGTTCCGCCACATCGATATTCACCTCTCAAGAAAGTATGGTTGGACATTTACACCCCAGTTTACGAGCAGATGAAGATAGACATTCGTATGAATCTCAAGGGTCGCAAAGTTGAGTTAAAGACTAGAGCTGACACACCTGACGTGAGTAATTTACAGAAGTGTTCTGATTTTGTTCAGGCTTTCATGCTGGGGTTTGATGTGATAGATGCAATTGCTCTTTTGCGTATGGATGAGCTGTATGTGGAGTCTTTTGAGATCAAGGATGTTAAAACACTTCGTGGGGAGCACTTGTCTCGTGCTATAGGAAGACTGTCCGGTAAAGGTGGTAAAACAAAGTTTGCCATCGAGAATGCTACAAAGACGAGGATTGTGATAGCTGATACCAAGATTCACATACTGGGCTCTTTTGCAAATATTAAAGTTGCAAGGGATTCTCTTTGCAGCCTTATCTTGGGGTCCCCTGCTGGAAAAGTGTATTCAAAATTAAGAGCAGTTACTGCCAGATTGGCAGAAAGGTTTTGATTTTAGTCTGTGATACCTTAGAGAGTTGGTCTTGAGTAATGCATTTGTTATAGCCAATTATAGTTTGAGTATTCGGAGGATGCGTGTGGCCCTGCAAGGGTTCTAGGTATTTTTGTAACTTGATTAGACATGACATCTTGTAAGAATTTCCTTTTTATGGAAACATTTTGTTTGAGTTGCATTCATATTTATATTTCTGTTTCATTTTAGACTATGTTCCTGAGTGACAGGTTCATTTTGATATCCAGTTGATACGTTATATCATCAAGGTGCTTACATTATTTATAAGAGGTCTTCAAGATGCTTCTTGCTGTGTTGAGACAAATACAAGGGTTGATGACCTTAAGGACTTGTATCAAATAACACAAAAAATATAGACATTACGCTGGTTAGCTATCCATCCCTGATCGCCATTGCCCACTCCGCAGAGCAACTCTTCCAATGTTTGAAGGGTCACAGTCAGCATGCTTAAGACTGCAGCATCTGGTTCCTTGCCATCCAAGCCAAAGTTTGAGCCTTTGAAGGCTCATGAGATGTCATATGGCTAACTTCAGTTTCGGGAAGTCTATGTTCCGGCACATTGTTTCTTGCCTCTCAAGTAAGCACAAGTATTGAACGAGAATGCTCTCAAAGATGATGATTATGAATCCTGAACTAGGGAGTAAATAAAAGGGCAAGCAATAATAACGAGATATTATATATGAGTCATGCTAGAAGACTGTCGTTAGAGACTATATATTATATATGAGTCATGCTAAGTCATGCCAAAAGTGGGGACAAATGTGTTAATTCAATTATATATATATATATATATATATATAACTAATAGAACTAATGTGTTAATTCAATTACAATTTATACAAAATTAATAAATTATATATTATTTTAATTGCCATATCTTTGTCATATCCAAATTCTAATTTTCGAAGATTTTTTGTATCGTTGTGTCATACTGTATCGTGTTTATGCACTCGTGCAACATAGGTTTTGAGCTTTTAAGAATTTATCTAGGATTTTCGATTGTTCATTTTTTGGAGCTTTTAGCATTTTAAATGTTGCCCTTTCCTGACAAACTTATTCATAGAGGCGTCCATTTCCTTGAGAGATCCCTAACCCTAACCTACCTATAGCTATTAGCTAGAGTGTGCACTGGAAGTGTTTGTTTGTTTAATTACCTTCTCACCCCTGATTGGTGCTCTTGAAATGTCTGTTTTGGCCTCGCTTAGTTGCTTGCTTCTCAAGTATAGGAAGGGAAGGTTTTTGGTACTAAAGCATTTTATTTCAATCTAAACTTTCAAAATGAAAAATTATGTTTACTCAATTAATTTTTTAATTATCATCATTTTTCTACATTCTTCAATGCGACATATAGTTTGGAATAGTTTTTGACGACCTTATACTAATTAACATTGAAGGCCTAACCCATACGTACACAATGCATTTACAATACCTATGTATGGCAGAGACAATCAAAAATAGTTAGCAGCAGAGATAAAGTAAACCAGGCAACCCCAACACACAGGATGAATGATATATAATCTGAAAAGGGTAAATCTTGCCAGCCCCGTTCGTGGGTGTCAATAGATTAAAATCAAATCAAAGGGTAACAAAATACACAATATTTCAACTTGAACTACTTTTGTAATTGAGTTCTCCAATTAATCATTATTATTCCAACAATGAAATGAATTTTAAAAGGTATATAGCTTAATCAGCCCCCAAAAAGATACCCTGCTGCTTGTTCTTCGTTACCGTCGAAAAACTTAAGTGCTTGTATTACAGCATCTCTCCCGAACCCTAGCTCAACAAGCTTTGCAACTTTAGCTTCAAAATCAGGTCCCTGCAGCCATACCATTATCAGATTAGAATTTTCATACCATGATAATTGATCATCATCATCACCCCAGTCAAACTTCTCTATATGGTGACCCCAAAAGATTGAATAGCCCAAGATTGAGAACTTAGAACTGAGAGTAACCAAGTGTAAACACACTACAGCAGAGGTTAAAGCTAAACAAGTCTACCTGAGTCGGGTTAGAACGAGCACTTCCTGTGTCAATTTAAAAGGAAAAGTGCATCAGTTATATGCGGCAAAACATCATGCATGCACTGCTATCACAATTTACCTTTTAACCAATTCAACCAAACTAGAGCAAACAAACTAAATTGCATACACAAATCATTATCAAAATGAGAATCCCGTTAACAACTGCAACCAATTTCCATACTAACCAGACGATTGCCCTCCCGATGGTGAATTTTTGCTTGTATCTGCTGTTCCAGATGTAACCTGAAGAATAACACAATAAAGTAAAATGAGGAATATTGAAAGAAATAACAAGAGTGCCAATCCATACAAGAACTCACAAAATATACGTCAAAGGTTGATTGCCTTCCTAGATCTGAAAACTTTTTTAAGACCCTAAACATATCCTAATAAATGCTATGATCCAAAAAAACCATGCTATATCTGTACTTAACAAGAAAATTGGAGGGAAAGAAAAGATACGAAGAGAAAAAGGGAACTAATACAAGGACTCATACAGGACGAAAGAACCAATTGGTTTTTATGGTTAACACCAGAATAATGATCCTCCATAGTTTTGTATTAGACTATCCACGGGCTGTGCACTCGATGATTAGATATAGCAGCATTTTGATTAAAGAAATCAGACATTGCAAACATCAAGAACTGTTGACTTCAGGAAAAGCATAAACTCAAGTAGACTTACAGGAGCTCCTGAGCTGGATGCTTCCTTGGCAAACCTTTCTTCATCCAGAAAACGAGATGGGATGTCCTTTTCTGAAATTGGTACATAGTTTAAGTTTTTATTTACCAAAGGACATATATTCCAGAATCTTTATAAATTCATACATATGAAGAGAGATAATGGGACCAACCTTGCAAGAATGGTACGGAAACTTCTCCACCACCAACTCTCAAAACACTATCCTTCAGATCTATAATGCACTGAAGACATCTGCAATGTTAGAAGACTAACAAATGTGGAAAACTTCACTAATTAAAGCCATTGAGGTGGACAACTATCACATAATTGGAGCATGTATCCTACCTGATGCTTACGGAGCATATCCAACCCAAAGAGGAACTCCATATTGGGAGCATCCAGAACCAAGAATGAGCAAGGATAAAATATATTCCCAATCTAAAGAAACAATGTTAATAAATAAGTTAAAAATCCAGTCACTCAAGTAACCATCTCAGACACAAGAGTATAATATGAGATGAAATGTTTATCACAGGCAGCAACCTTGATTGGAGCTACATGTATCCGACCCAATATCTCTGATTGACCAACTCCATGAGCAATACCCTTGTAACGTTGATCTAAAAGCCTCAACAATCTAGATAATTCAATGCCCAAAACAACACAACATTAGGCTTTTACTTCTATAACTCTCGCAGTACTCATAAAAATAAAATATAAAAAACCAACAGAGTTTCTAATAAAGAAAACAGAAATAAAGCAATCAAAAATTGTTTCCTCTTTCACAAAAATTCATCTTTAGGGGATGATCATAAAAACCAAATTTTATTGTCTAAAGCGGTAATGATATAAAGTAGCTAATGAAAGCTACCGACTGAGATTGTTATAGAACAACTTCCTACTTTTCTCTCATGATCCAAATCAACATCAGCATGCTCTCAAAACCATGCATACATTTTGGTCGTGTTTGGGCCACTGAATTTCTAGAATGAAACACAAACAAAAAGACAGTGGACCAACAGCCAATGGGCAGGATAGCATTGACACCTAAATTGCTAATCCAGACTGGAATTAGATTCATGCATGAGGACAGGTGCATATACATCCACGCATATAAACAATAGGCATACCTAGGTATGGATAAATAAATACTATACCTACATGCATAATCCAAAAAGGGTATGTGATAAGATATTCGTCAACATGAATATGTTACATGAATCGCTTGTGCAGATCAATTATTACAATTAGTAGATAGCAAATTACTGTCTAATACTGAAAATTAGCTCATACCCACAACGCTCAGCGCAGCTTTTTGAAATAATTGTTGACTGTGCTCCACTGTCAACAAATGCCTGGACACAAGTGAAAATAAACAAAATATGTAACTTTTGTAGCTATTTGGGTACAGAAAAAAAAAATTTATAACTTCTAATACTAGTTGAGATGGACAATCTGTACAGAAAATATGAAGGGAAGTCAAATAAAGTAAGACATCTAAGTAAGGCAACAAAAATGAAGCATGTTGTCATCTCATATTACATTGAACTGAAGCGAAAGAAGAGTAACAGTGCACGCCCTAAGCTATTACGTTTGAGTTACCTTTAACGGGACACCATTGACTTCCATGTCAACATACAACATAACCTGAAAAGTCACATAGAACATCAAATGAAACATCAAGAGTAAATTTTAAAAAGATAACAATGGTAAAAAAGGTTGACAATCATACATACCACCCTTGCAAAAGCTTCAGGGTTATGTTCCAGAGCCGCGGCCCAGTTTTCATCAATTCCTTTCTGCAAAGCAAATCAGCAAATATAAAAAACAGAAAAAATACAAACTATGTGCATTTAAAAATAAATTTTAAGAGAATGTTACTAGTGCAAGTATTTTAAGAAAGAACAACTACAGCATCAGGTTATTAAAGAAATTTTGAAGTTGAATTATCATTTGTGAACCTCAGGCCTTTGACAAAGACAATACCACTAACCTGGCGAATAGCAGCTTCAATCTTCTTCTGTGCTTCAACATCAAAAGGATCTGCATAATGAAGAGCCTGCTCACAAGATAAGGTGAAACAGAAACTCCATTAATTACAGAGATTATACATCATGCCAAAATCTATATTCAAGAAGTAACACACAGGATAAACAGGTATCATGACAGAAATAGACATTGCAATATCATTTACAGTTAGTTAATTACTATATTTCTCTGAAAATTCAAAAATTATCATATGGATGTAGGTATTTATTTGTAAGTACGGAGGCAGATTACCACGAAATTCATAGAAAGTAGCAACTATCCTACAATGACTATGAGAAGAAGGGGAAGAACAGGTCACTTACAAGCTCCTCATCTTGTTGCCGTCGAAGTTCAGACTTTTGGCGATGACGCTGTCGTAAAAGTTCCTGCAGTCTATTGAGATCATTTCCAAGAATAACTTGTGCTAAGTCTGGGTCACTCTGTACATTCCACATAAAAGTAAGATTGTCAGAAACTCACTGGAAGTAAACAATCACATAAACTAAGGAATTGCATTTTGAAAAACTCTGAAACAGTTTATACCTTCAGAATAACAATGCTGAAACTAAAGAAAAAATTTAAATCATGTGCAGGTGTTCACAAACCTCATCCAAAACAAGGAAAAAAAATTGAAGTAAAAGAACAGCATGCTACCTGAAACAACTGTGCTATCAAATTAGAATCATTCTTAATGTGCTGCTGAAAAGCTCCTGGGTTTACCGCAGACCCATCTGGATTAAAGCTCAAAGCATTGGCTGAAGCACTGAAATATATTCACAGACCCATTAAATGCATGAACATCATAAAGGGAATTGAATAGAAAATACAAAATGACAAAAACAAAGAGAACAATTGTAAATCATGAAGTGGGTCAACTATACCTCGGTGCAGCATTGGATACCATCATTATCAAGTCTTCATCTTTAACCCCAAGGGCACTCAGCTTCTCAGAATTCCTCATCTCCCTCCCATTATATAGCAGCTGCTGTTGCTGAAGCAGCACCCGCGTCTGCTTATATGCATTGTAAAAAAAATATCACACACTTTACATTCATCTATTAATTAATTAATTAGCTAACTTAAACTAGTTTTCAAACCCAAAAAAGTTTCGAATTTTAAATTCTGCAATTATATTCCGGTTCTTTACTTGTTCCTCTGAGTCCCCAAGTAAAGAAAGATCCAAAATTTACTTCAATTGAATAGTATCTTTCCCCATACTTTCATAGTAGCCAACGAATTTATAATTCTACAAATAAAACTTAAAAATTAACGTAAAGAAATTCTCACCTCCACCTCCAGCAGAGCTTTCACATTTTCAACCTATCACAAAAAAAGAACTTCCAAATTAATTAAACAAAACAGAGCAGCAACATGAACTAACACACCCCAAATTACAGAGAGATATATACGCATGCAAATAATTGAGGTTTTGTTTAGCTGAAATTAGGGTTTTACAGTTTCGTGAGGATCGACGTCTAAGTTGAGAATCTGTTCGTCCGCGGTCATTACAGTGATCTTCATCTGTTATTGGATCTCTGCGAGTCTTCTTCAATGGAGTTAATTGCTGAAGAAGTTGTGCAATTGTATTGTAGCTTTTATATCGAATTCGAGCTTCGGCTTTGGATATGGAGAAGCTTTGTTTTGTTCACTTTGGTCGTCTAGTCCCACTTGGAGAAGAAGGAGAAAAGGGTCGTCTGTGCTACGAATTAGTTGCACCCGTCTAACTTTTGACGTTTTCAAAGTTTGCTTTCGTTTGATTGGATACCAAAACTTTCCGTCTTACTTTGCTTTCTCTTTAAAAGGAAGTTGTATTCTTTTGCTTTTCATTTTTTGTATTTGTTTAAAACAAATTATTATTTCTTTATTTCCTTAGTTGTACTTTTTTTTTGTTTCAGCTTCTTATTTTATGTTTATTTTTTTTAAAATTTCTTTTTAGTCTATCTTTATTTTTATATTTAAAAAAAAAGTTTAATTGAACATGAATTTGTATTTTATTTTTATGTTTTTAATTATGTGATTTTTAATAAACTATTGCTTTATATGACGTCTCATCCTCTTCCTCTTCTCTAATAAATGAAAAAGAAATGTATTTATATAATGCTTCATCCTCTTCACCATGTGTATGTAGTAATAGTAATGGAGCGAATCGGGGTTGGTTATGCGCCCGATATATGGATCAATCCAATTTTCGTTAATTAAAAAAAGGGTGTTTTACTAAAACACTCAAAATGGAGGTTGAAATTATAAAAAAACTCAAGCACTATTTAAACATATAAACACACCAAAAACCCATCATTACACACACTCAAAACCCATTTATAAACACACCCAAAAAGTTGACTTTGAGGTTGATTTTGGGTGTGTTTCTATGTTTAAATAGTGCTTGAGTTTTTTTATAAATACATGTCTAGGATTGGATTTATTTATAAATTTGTATTAAAAATATGGATGGACTACCTAAACAAATTGATACCTGCCAAAATCTAAATAGAAAACCTAAATACCAAACAAATTGGATCTATTAAGATAATAATGATACTATTTGTACCAAATTTGTTGACTAATTTACTAACCACCTCACTAATAGAAGTGAGCGTTACTAATAGGGTGTTCCACATTTACCATATATACTCTTAATAATAATAGCATTACTCGATAACAATGATACCATTTCTGGTCCGCACCAAATACCTTACCAGAAAGTTTTCCCAAACTAGTCCCCGTACCTAATTTTTATTCTTCGTACCATACTCATTAGGGGCGAAGCCTCACGAATACAAGGGGAGAATTGTCATCCATATATGTGACTTAAAAGAAAAAACAAATGTAAACATATTACTCTAAATTTCATAAATAGAAGAGGATATAAATTCTAAGAACAATCATTACATCTGTAACCAATGTAAATTGTAACCCAGAAACCCAGATTAAAATAAAAAAAATTAAAACCTAAGAACTAAAATTCAAATAATAACAAAGAAAGATGGGACAGATTCATTACATAATGCGTCAGAGAATAAAGAAACAAAAACCCTAATTAAGCTATAAATTAAGGTGGAGGTGCAGTGTAACCCGATAAGGGTTTTCTAGTCATTCCACTACGCCTACATAAAAAGCCATGAACATTTGGATCGCAGAAATGATGCACAGATTGCTTGATGATGAAGTGATGCCTCAGCTTCGTCAAAGGGCCGACCGCAAATAACACCCCGATGAATAGCAAGATTACGAATATGCACATGCAGCACACGCACAACCTGCACATTTTTACTTGCTTTGAGACCCGAAAAATCAAAAGGCTCCTATCTGAGAGATCTGGGGAGAATTTTGTGAAATGAAATGGGGCATTTGAGTTTTGGAAAATGTAGGAGAATTGTGGTTTTATATCGTTCCAATTTTATCGGATGTTGTTGGAGACTTCTCCAAATGTGGAGAAATTATGATATATGAGAGGATATTGATATATCTATATATAGGGTGTGTATACCCTTTGTTTTGTGAGGGAGGGAGGGAGGGAGAGTAAATGCTTGATCTGAACGGTTGAAAATAAATCTTGAATGATTGGATTGTGTTCTTTTATTTAAAAAAAATATATGATTTAATTTTAGGTATTATAAGTTAATAGAAATACCCTATTGAACTTTGCTAAGTAAAAAAAATAGAATTTTAATACAAATTTGTATTTATTATACAAAGTATGCAGATCTCGAGTTTCTGAATTTAGCATCGGTGCATTTGTGTGCATGTACTAAAATCTTGACCATTTGATTAATCAAACGAGGTTAATTAATCCACATCAACATAGTTACATTATCTTAAAAATCACATGTTGTACCGTATCAATTACCCTTCCCTATCTTTAATGAGCGCAATCTTCCCCTTCCCCTTTCACACCCTCCCCACCCCACGTCTCTTATGAGAAACCCTCTTTCCAAACTCTTAATTTCATGGCTGACATTTTTTCAGTGGTCTAATCCCAACCCCTCCTTATTTGAGTCCCATATGCAAATAAGAAACAAAACCATGTACCTAATGAATTATAAGGCTAATAAATGCAAAACCAATCAACAATTGGAAAAAAATCAATTTTAAAAAGCTAGAGAATTGGTAAGCATCAATAATGGATTAATATAAAGTCAGATATGTGTTGATAAAAGAGAATTCCACGCACTTTTCAATTTCTCCTCAACTTCCACACAAGTATGTCTATGCCCAAGTATTGATTATTCTATGGCAAGCGAAATTAACAGTGATAAAGAAAATTAAAGATTAATTACTGTAGACGTCTTTGAATTATGGCCCCAGTTGTAATTGGGTCCGTGAACTAAATTTTGAGGCAACGAAATCCTTTAATTAGACCATCAATTGCAATTAGGTCATGTCGTCTAACTCTGTCAAATTATCCGTCAAAATGAGGAGTAAAAGCATCTTTTTGAGTCTGAAGACTCTCATTCGAATTTGAACACTCGTCTTAAACCCTTCGCTTCGACCCCCAAATGATTTTATTTCAGCAAGTAAATTCAACAAAACGAAATTGCCATTAGCGAAGATGGTTTCAAAACTCAAACTTTCCTCCACATTTCTTCACTTGCTGTCAAATCGAACAATGCACTGCAGAAACCAAACTTAAAAAAGTTGAAGTAAGAATCGCTTACCACATACAAGGCCAAGCAAGCAACCAAGTGCCAATTGGCCTATCGAGGTGAGCGAGCTTCACATAAGGGCGAGCTTGTCTCGGCAAATACAAGTCAATCCAAGAAGCCTCAACTTCAACCTTGGCGTCATTGCTGGCCCGACTTCCGTCGTTCTTGGCGCCTGTAGATGAAGACGAGCTGGAGATGTGCGCTACGAGTCTGAGATCAAATTCGACCCAACTGGGAGTCCAATTGCGCATTTGAGTGAATGGGCCCAACAGGGTTGCGTTGGGATAAGGGTTATGATTAGGATTTTTCGAGGTGGTGGTTAATTGGTAAGTAAAAGAAACTGCAAATAGGGTACGGGAGAAAGAATGTGAAGGTTTCAGAAACCTACGCGAAGCACGAGAGACCAGCCAAAAAGACGCCATTTTCAGACCTATATAAAGCTTACACAGAAAATTTCTCACTCAATCAGTCACTGCTACAGCAAATTTAACTCCAATGGCTGCCTCATAAGGGATAGCTCACCGTATGTAACTCCAATGGCTGCCTCAGAAGGGATAGCTCACGTGCTTTCCCCTTTCTTCAGCGCTAAATTGAATTTGTTTCGTTCAAAATGATGAAAAGTAGAAGATACCCCGAAAAACAAGAGCACGTGACACTCACATGGTCAATCTCGATGAATTCTGTTACTGCAAGACCTAATTGCAATTGATTGTCTAATTAAAGGATTTCGTTGCCTCAAAATTTAGTTCACAGATCCAATTGCAACGGGGGCCATAATTAAAGGATGTCTACAGTAATTAACCCGAAAATTAAATACAACTTTATCATTAGGGTTGGACCGTTGAGCAATGATAGCCATGGAAATCTAGGAGACTGGGAAGAGGGAGACGTGAGAGAGAGAGGTTGTGAAAGGGGTGATACGGTACAACGTGATTTTTTAAAGTAATATAACTATGCTAATGTGGATTAATTAACCTCATGAGATTAATCAAATAGTAAAGATTTTAGTAAATGCACACAAATGCACCGATGCTAAATGCAGAGGCTCGAGTATGCTATACTTCAAAGAAATTGTAACTCAAGTAGTTAAGAGTATTTACCCATGCACTCGAGGTCTTGGGTTTGATTCCTCCTTCCCCAATATTGTTTGTATAACAAATATTTTTTTAAAAAAGTATGTTATAATTATATTGAAAAAAAAAAAGGGCTAGAAATAATAATAATTATTACTATTATATTAATGATATTTGCGTATTCATTAAACAAATTAGTCCCTAACTTACTACACTTTAGTTATAACTTCAGATATCAAATATCATTTTGTTTTCCTTAATTTTTCACATACATCGATCTTTCAACGATTCACTATCTTCACATGCACCAAATCTTTTTTTTTTTTTTTTTGGTCTCTTCTTGATGAAATACCTGTAATTTTCATGCAAAATGCTGCCTTCCATCTTCTTCTTCTTATTTAAAGATGTGCAAAATTTTGTCTCCTCCTTATTCTTCCTGTTAGTTAATCCTAACTTCTTCTTTTTGCTGTTGTTAACAACCAACTACCATGTCATCTTACATACATCGACGAATTTCAATTTTTTTTGGTGCATATATTATTTTGGGCCAAATCAGAGAATTATTCGTGTAACGTGTTCTCCAACATGTGTGCTTAAAGAAGTTAGGGGATAATTCCAATACTAGTTTCGTTTCATGTAAGGAAACATGACAAAATTATAATAGCTCGTGTTGCGGATGTATCTCTCCGTAGTTTTTGTTCTAATTTGCAGTGTGGGGAGGAAGTACTTGAGGCGGAGCTTGTGGCACTTTCCTTGCCCTCCAATTAATTGAAAACCACCCATTAAGAATCTTGTTTTTAGCTTGTGGAAGGGTTCCTAATATCACGGACGACTAAAAAACCTCATTCCGTAACATGAAGTAAACCTTGGACTTGTGAGCTCAAACAACTTTAGACAAAAACACACACACACACACATTTATGAAGAGATGAATTTTTCAGTATGAAATATGATCTGGGACAATTTTATTTGGTTAAATTAAGTGAAGTGAATTATGGTTATGGTTGAGCATAACAAGGGAGATTACCATTTCTTCTTCTTGTCCTTTTTCATCAGGGCCATGAGAAGTTTTCTCAATTGACAAGAAATTAATGTTTTGCTAAGCACAACCTCACACACTCACACATAATCCCTCCAAATGTGGTCAATACAAATCAAGCATACTTACATGGTAAAAATAGTTTTATTAAATTCCAAGATCCTCTTTGATCCATCATCCACAAGTACAACGTCGCCCTGAAACCCATATTTACCAACAACAATACAAAATCAAACCTCTAGCAACCCCAAAAAATAAAAAAAAATTAAAAAAAACAAATTAAAAAGAACAGAGAAAGATAACAAATAGATTGCATATTGTATAACATTAACAAGAAGAAAACCCTTTAGAATGGTGAAGGTGCAACTTGATCCAAGAAGGATGGAGGCGCCATGTCAAAGAAGGGTCTTCCAGGCCTGCACAGTGAGCCATACATGCTTGGCTCACAGCTATCCTGGAAGTGACTGGTCTTTATAATGGTGAACCTCTTCACTGGCCCCAACCCAAATAGCAAGCAGATTGCTATTGTCAGAATCGCAGAGCAGAAAATGCACATGCAAATTCTAGCAATACACCCAATGCAGCACATCTTTGCTTCTCTTTCTCCTTTTCTTTTCTGTTTTTTCAAGATTAAGATCCAAGAAGAGAGAAGAGGGTTTTCTCTCTCTCTCTTTTTTCTTTTCTTTGTCTTGTATTATTTGGCCAAACAAAAGATTTCTCTTTTTCCCTTTGGCCAAACGAAAGGTTTTTTTGCACGTGAACTTGGAATTCCCTGGAGGTAGGGAACGCAAATGCTTATGACAATGTGTTTTTCGCTTTAAAGGATTCGCCAATAGTATAATTAGTAAATTTTTGTATGATACGCGTATGTCCGTGTTTGTAGAAATCGGTTGACAAATACCCTCGTTTCTTATAAGCCCTTCAAATTATTTCCCGAGAACAAAAAAGAAATATTATGACTTTGTGGCCACTATTAAATCTTGTAAAAGGAACATTGTCTTTTAATTGTTTTTCTCAAATCCAAGTAAATTCTATCCAAAACTAACAAACTTGACATGTTTTGACTAGCTTCTTACTTTGATTTCGTCCTTCTTTTAGAGAAATTATTAAGCATAACCTAAGGACCTATTCCTAATGTGGTGCATTTCACTTGGGTAAAATCTAAAGGTTGAATTTGCATTTTCTTTTCAATTCGCATGCTTGAACAATATTAGGCCCAAAGACTGATCCAAATTGGGCCCCAAAACTCAAACCCTAAAGCCTCAGCTCTAACCTTTCCAGGGAGCTTCTACAATGAGGACTTAAAGTGAGGAGGTTATTTGAGGAGACCGATCCGACCGTCAAAACATTTAAAATATTTAAGTCCCATGATTTCTTTATATTTGTTGATGGTGAGATTTGACCTCCTCAAATAACTTCCTCACTTTAAGCCCTCATTATAGCCTTTCCGAAACTTTCCATCCATATTAGTTGATGTTTACTTGCTTGCCCATGAGGATCTGACATATGAACAACAATTTGATGTTCCATCGCAATGTGACAAAAGGACTCCGCCAAAATTTAACCCAAATCAACATGCCATGTTCATAAAGAAATGTATAAATCTTAAAATAGAAAAAAGAAGAAGCTACCAATAGCCACAAACACGAAAAGGAACCTACCAAGTGAAAACCAAAAACTAACCCACCAATTCTGAATCTCAGATCGACCAAACACATGGGCAACCTCTATTTCTCTTCCTTAGCGTCTACTTTTCCTTTTTGCACACAATAGAAAATTATAGAGGATGCTCTCAAAAAAACACAATTTGCTTAACAAAGTTATCAACTAATGGGCTGTTGGTAAAGTTTTCAAGGCCCGTTTTCATTTTCTACAAAAACGTGTTTGGTATGTCGTTTTCATTTTCATTGGAATTCGTTTTATGAAAACAAATTCAAAATCATAAATAGAAACTGAAACACCAAATTATTGTTTTCATTTTCTACCCAATGTATTGGTTTTTTATTTTATTTTTGTTGGTCTCATTTTTCATTTTTTCATTTTTTCATTTTTTTGGTTGCACTTCATTATTTTATTTTGTTACACTAGTGTATATTAATTTTATGCTAAAACCATCATATATTATTCAATTTCATATTTATTTTAAATTAAATATAATAGAATTTTATTATCTAGGTTTTTCTAACATTAGAATTTTTTAATTATTATTCTCAAATTATACATTTCTCATTGTTTAACCCATAATAATTTTAGCCTTTATTTTAAATATTTTTTCAGAACAAAAATGAGCAAAAATATACATAAAAAATAACTCACATATTATTATTCTCAAATTGTCCTATTAGATACGTTTTCACTGTTTTTATTTTCTGAATCCATTTTCTAATTAATCTACTAGACGCATTTTCGAATACTGAAAATGTACAAATTCATTTTCTCGTTTTCATGCTCTAAAAATATTCTCCAAACGTTACCAAACGGGCCCTTATTGAAGCAAATTAACAATATCAGAATAATACTTATGTTTTATGATGTCATTGCAAAGTTAATTTGCCATCGAAAATAATAGGATAATATCGACATTATCAATAATATATCGAGACAATATCTACATTATCAAATAGTATATTGAGATTATATTTATTAATGTAATGTACCATTCCCTTTCTCATGGGAATAAAAGTTGACGCAAAAACCAAAATGCAAAGAGGCTAAAGTGTTGTGCCAGAAGCCCATAATTTTCTTGAGAGCTTCAAGGCTCTTTGTGACCGTTATGGAATGATGAGAATATAATGTGGTTGCAAAACCAGATTTCTTCTTTTGAAATTTAAAAGTTCAATGCTGAAAATTGGAAAAACAATTTATAATCTTGACATATTGTAATCAAATTAATATCCAAAAAGTATCAGAGGAATCTGCCACACACAAATCAAGGTCCACTAAAATAAACATAACCAATAAAATAATAAACTGGGAGGGGGCAAAATACAAATAAACCTAAATTCCAAGAACAACCCAAATCCCTAGTGCAGCAGCTGCTGCTGCTGCAATGACACCCTCTAACCCAGATTACCAGCGATAAAAAAACCAAACCTAAAAACTAAAAATTCAAAATAAAACCAAGAACAGAAAAAGATAAACAAATTACATAGAAAAACAAGAGAATTAAAGAAACCCCCTTAGAAAGGTGCAGGTGCAGTGTAACCCAAGAAGGGTCTTCCAGTAGACCCACAATAGGATCCATGAACATTCGGATCACAGAAATTCACAGTATCTTTGAGCTTGTGGAAGCCATTCTTGAACACTCCAAACCCAAACAAAAGCCCCACCAAAACCACCACCAGTATCAAACAAGTGCACAGCATGCAAACTCTGCTTGGACAGCAGCACATCTTTGCTTCCCTTTGAGTGCTTCGAATCTCTTTTTCTCTGGAATTTCAGACCCAAAAAAAGGGTTCGCTGTTTGAGATCTTGGGATTTGGGAGATGGGTTTTTATCTGGGTTCTGATAAATGTTGGGGGAGTAGGGCTTTCGACGTCCTTATCGGCGATAGAGAATGGAAACGCTTTGACGCTAATGGGTATCGTTCGCTTAAAAGGAAAGCAAAATGAAATGCATATGGGCATATGGGATTCGAATTTTGCCTTTTTAATGGGTTGGATAATAGAAAGCAAAATAAAAGGGTATCTGTTATTTTCCTCTCTTCCTCTAAACAAGAAAGACGGTTTGCTTTTGGACGTTGATGACGTGGAGTGTTTTCATAGAATTTTGGTAGGCCCAAATTTGGATGAATAACGTAAAATAATAACACATTTGATGAGCAAAATTTGGTCTCTTTAACTGCACCATACTCTTCTCCAACAAGTTGTTTCAATTAAATATTAGGTCTAAGTACGAACCCATAATTTTTTCTTCAAAGTTTCAACTTATCCTGAATTGTTTTTCTTTGTTGTAATTAAATGTTTTTTTTTCTTTTGGCCAAAGTCAGGAAGTGTGAGAGAGATTTTCTCACACACATTCTGAAGTGTCATAGAAGTTCAACATGGACTACTAATACTAATAAAATGTCATTTTTCATTAGGCTAGACACCGTTGACACAATGAAAAAGAACCTTCTAAATTATTTAGAGCTCATTAATAAGAGAAATAATCTAGAATGAATACCGAAGTTCCATGAAGCCCATAAATAAGTTACACATGGGTCTCCTTTTGGAGCCCATTAATAAGACAGCCCGGGAAAGCTTCTAAAATCTGCAACCCATATCGAGATTAAGCCTAGACCAAAACAATTACTAAGATTAAGCCCAGGCCAAAAAATTTACTAAGGGTAAGCCCAAAAGCAGCCAGCTAACCTGCAGCCCAATTCTTTTGTCGACAGTCATGACACAGCACAAAAGTTTTTTTCATTTTTATTTTTTTAAAAGCACAAAAGGTGATTTTTGAATAAAACAAAAATCCAAAAATCACAACTACATGTGCCATCATTCGTAATTTCTTACCGAAAAAGCAATTATCAAACTAACCACTTCACTAACAAAAAAATAAAAAATTTAACAAATTCATTTGAGAATTTTTAAAAGATAGTGAAATAAGTTTATATGAACGCTCGAGATGGTTGTACTACACCCAAGAGGTTCGAACATGCATCTTATAAGGTCTCGAGACGGTTTTGTTTCTAAAATTCTAAGAAAAAGTAGCTCCAAGTTTTTATTGGGTGGAGCAGTTTTATAATTTCCAATTAAATTTTTATCAGACATGAGAAAAAAGAGAGGAAAATATCACAAAAATATCATCATATACGTAAATAATATAGGGTGGCCATTGGTATATTCCAAAAGCTCCAAGCCCAAACTGCAATATTCATAAATTCTCGATCACCTTTTTTCACTTATATTTGGTCTCTTCCAAGTCCCCACTTCTTCACTCCAAAGTCCTCCTCCTCATTGGGTTTTAATTATTTTCGGCTTTTCAAGGCCTCCTCTCTCTCTCTCTCTCTCTCTCTCTCTCTCTCTCTCTCATCTTTGCTCATTCACTCTATTCAGATCCCACTCTCTGCAAATCCCCTGATTCTCAATTCCCATCTCTCTCTCTAAAATCCATTTCCCTTTTCTTACAACCAAAAGAAGAAGGAAATCGAATCCCACTCTGCAATTGCAATTCACTTTCAGAGAGATATATAGATCTGCTGTTCTCCCATGGCTTCTTCTGGGAATCCAAATCCACCGCCCCAGCAGCAACCCCAACCCTTCGACATGCAGAAATTCTTTAAACCCACAAACCCAACGCCACTCTCGCCCCAATCCCAAACCCAGAACAATTCAAACCAAAACCCTAACCCTAATTTGAGTTCCTCTTCGTTCCCAATCCCACCCGCCTCTTTCCCCCCGCCCTCTGGCCCTTACTCGTACCCTCCCCAGACGGCACCGTTTCACCACCACCAATTCCAATACCACCCTCACCCTCAGCCCCACCCCCACAGTAACCATCCCCAAATCCCTTACTCTCCTCAAGACCACCACTTGCTCCACCAGAGGTCTCTCTCATTTCCCACGCCACCCCTCCAACCCCCCTCTACTTACAACATTGCCACGGCCCCTTCCAACCCTAGCAACAACAACAGTAGCACCTCCAATTCGAACCCCAATTCGGGTGCTCGAATCATGGCGCTTCTCGGCGCTCCATCTGGCAATCTAGAGTTGTCGGCTGCTCAGCCCGAGTTATCCGTCCCCCCAGGGGTCTCGATCGTGCCCACTATCCCTATGGGGATTCCATCCACTGGCCCCACTCGAATGCCGAGCAATAAGCTCCCTAAAGGCAGGCATTTGATTGGCGATAATGTGGTTTACGATGTGGATGTTAGGTTGCAGGGTGAGTTTCAGCCACAGCTTGAAGTTACGCCGATTACCAAGTATGGTTCAGATCCTCAGCTTGTGCTGGGCCGCCAAATTGCTGTTAATAAGTCGTACATATGCTATGGATTGAAGCAGGGAAACATTCGGGTTTTGAATATACACACTGCATTGAGATCTTTGTTTCGAGCTCATACACAGGTTTAATTCAAATCTTATGTAGTAGTTTGCATTCACTTATTTGTGTTTGGATTAGTTATGTGCTCTTTAATTTTCCAAAAAAAAACATTGAATGATTGCTATTCCGGTGTTGATGCTTTGCATAGATGACGATTACAAATTTAGATTCTTTCCTATTTTCTGATGGCCTCAAAAGTTAGTTGGCTTCATGTGCAATTATGCATAGCTTGTACGGAGAAATAGTAATGTGAGTAAAATCACTGGAGATAGTGAAGTTCTAGGGCTAATGTTTGGAGTACTAAGTGTTCGAAATTTCACTGCGTGAAAATGATATAATTTGAAATAGCTTGACATATTGAGTGTACTCTTGTTTGGTTAATATCATCGACGTATATTCAGTGTAACCTAATAACTTTGGGAGATCATACATTTATGTAAAGAACAACACTGGAATAAAATTTGTTTTCTGTGATCTATACTGCATTAAATGGTGTTTGTGTAAAGTGTGAACACATTACAAGTTTTTAGTACCTTGTTGATCTAAGTGATGTCTTGTTCTGTCAGAGGGTCACAGACATGGCTTTCTTTGCTGAGGATGTTCACCTTTTGGCTAGGTAGATCTTTTACCATATTTCTTTATTTTCTTCGTCTAGTTGTCGCTGTTTTATTTGACATACGTTTGTGCAGTGTGAGTGTAGAAGGCCGGCTTTTTGTATGGAAGATTTCTGAAGGTCCAGATGAAGAAGGTACACCACAAATCACAGGAAAGGTTGTTATTGCCATTCAAATAGTTGGAGAGGGGGAAGCTGTTCATCCACGAGTTTGTTGGCACTGTCATAAACAAGTAATTCATTCTTTTAACGCCTATTATTAATCAACAGTTATAGCTCCATCCTTTCAATGGCCAGTCAATCATTTCTTATTTTTGGCTATGAAGTTGTTGGATAATATGTGTTTATGACTATTGTAAATCTAATCTTACAGGAGGTTTTGGTAGTTGGGTTTGGAAAGCGTGTTTTAAGAATTGATACTACTAAAGTCGTGAAGGGTGAAGTCCCTTCTGCAGATGAGCCTCTCAAGTGTCCTGTTGAAAAGCTGATTGATGGAGTCCAATTTGTTGGTAAACATGATGGAGAAGTGACTGATTTGTCAATGTGCCAATGGATGACCACTCGTCTGGTTTCTGCTTCTATGGATGGAACCGTATGTACTTTCACCGTCTTGAGATCTTTATTTTAGTTTCTTTGTTTCACTTTACATATTATCTTGTAGCACAAGTAGCAAAACTTTAAACTGCATTGCATCTGGTTTAGTGGAAACAAATTTGAGGAAAAGTACCTGGTTAACCTGTGCATTTTTGCATCATAGAAGAATGTGTTCGTTACCTAGCATTTGCGTTTATATCATTAAAGAAATTGGTATGAATTGGGATATAGTATATTTATCGGACATGGTCGGTTGATTTTTCATTTATTTTTAAAGAAAGGGAAATTGTGAACGAACAGTGGTGAGGAAGATAATAAAAGTGTGACTAAGTTTCACAGTTTCAACTATTGTAATTTTCTTAGAATAATATGAAAACTTTGAAGCATGAGAAGTGAGTAATCAGCAGTTGCTACAATTTCAAATTCATATGAGAGGCCTTTTCCTCTTGGAAAGTAGAAAGAAAACAAGGATAATATTGTGTTTGTATTATGCGAGTAAATAATGCGGGAATTCAACAACTTGACTCTTTGAATTATGAGTCATGGATTTTGGTCAATATTTGTGGTAATTTTTTACATACATTAACTTCCTTTGCATCTTTTTTACTGTCAAATTTATGGGTTATATAGTCTATGTTTGAGGTCAACCTTACCTGCAGTAGCTTCCCGTGCATGCTTTTGACTATTTGCTTTATGATTTATACGGATTTTGGTCTAGGTTTGGGGTAGGATTTTCATGCCTGAGCTTCCCTTTCATCTGCCCCTCTTTTTTCCTTAATTTTTCCTGGTCAAGTTCTGGAGATCTCCACCTTTTGGCTCATCTATGTTGACATTGAAATTTTTTGTAAAAAGCATTTTTCTTAATACAATGTGGGTGGTCAAATCATTATAGTGTGATCCAGTTTTCTTCCCCATAATGCATTCTACCTTTGTAGAGGGAATTCCTATTCCCAGAGTGGCACTGAGAATTGTGTCTCTACTTCAACTTGAGTTTGAGATTGATAGGTATCTATCATTTATGATTGTCTTATGGATATGAAGAGTGGTTGAGAGCCGTGTTACACAGAGGTACATTTTGGTAGAGAAATAATCATTGTTTATGATTCACGATCATATGCTGGCATGCATCCATTCACTTTTCCTTCAATATTTCTGATTGATACAAGTCGGAAGAGTTTTTGCTGATTCCACACAAAATGTATTTCTTGCTACAGATAAAGATCTGGGAAGATCGCAAGGCACAACCGCTTTTAGTATTGAGACCCTATGACGGCCATCCTGTTTATTCAGCTACATTTGTGACAGCTCCCCACCGGCCAGATCATATTATACTTATCACAGTGGTAAATGGTCATTGATTTCTTTACATGTATGATAAGGTGGTGTAGTTGTGTTTTTGCAGTCTACTTTCGGTAAAAGAATGCTCTAATATTTTGTGGTAATTATATAAAATTGTTCTACAGGGGCCACTTAATCGGGAAGTGAAGATCTGGTCCTCGGCGAGTGAAGAAGGCTGGCTACTTCCCAGTGATGCTGAATCATGGAAATGTACCCAGACATTAGAGCTGAAGAGTTCTGCTGAACCCCGAGTTGAGGAGGCATTCTTTAATCAAGTCATAGCTTTGTCACAGGCTGGCCTTCTCTTACTTGCAAATGCTAAGAAGAATGCTATTTATGCTGTGCACTTAGAATTTGGTCCTGATCCAGCAGCAACACACATGGATTATATTGCAGAATTTACTGTTACCATGCCTATTTTGAGTTTTACTGGAACAAGTATTTCACCTCACGGTGAACAGATTGTCCAGGTTTATTGTGTCCAGACACTAGCCATTCAGCAGTATGCTCTGGAATTATCCAAATGCTTGCCTCCACCACTGGATAATGTGGGTTTAGAAAAGTCAGATTCCAATATTTCACGGGAACCGTCAGGGGCTGAAGGATTTGCTTTGGATCTATCTGGAAGTAAACCCACAGAGATGCTGCTAGCTAATTCAAATTCAGCACTTAAACAAACCATACAAGATAGTAGTTCTGAGGGTGCAGTTTCCGTGAGGTATCCTGTAAACTCTAGTTCTGTTGAGGCAACCACTTCGAAAGATATTACCACTTCAAGTACAGAATCAAGACCTGTTGCATTGGCATCAGCTACTAGTGATTCAGATGTTGTTTTTGTTGCATCACCGCCTATTCCCTTGAGTCCTAGGTTGTCTGGTAAACTTTCTGGTTTAAGAAGTCCAACAGATGGCTCTGACCCGGGTCGCACACTCAATGAGCATGGTGGAGACCAACAAGTCAATGATTACTCAGTTGACAGGAAATTGGACAGTGTTCGTTCAAACTTGTCAGATGTGCCTGCAGTGGATGATGATTCAAGAAATATTGAGCAGAAAGTTGGACAAGATGATTTATCTAGTGTGCTCAATCCTCCTATCATGTTCAAGCATCCAACCCATCTCATAACTCCCTCTGAGATTTTAATGGCTGCTTCATCTTCTGAAGGTACTAATCCTATTGACAGCAAGAATGAAGGGGAGGCAAATATCCAAGATGTGATTGTTAACAGTGATATGGGTAATGCTGAGGTGGAGGTTAAAGTAGTGGGTGAAGCAAGATCTACTCAAAATGATGAATTTGGATCTCAAGGAGAACCTCAAAATGTTGTTTCAGAAAATAAGGAAAAATTCTTTTGCTCCCAGGCATCAGATCTTGGAATTGAGATGGCCCGAGAATGCTGTGCAATATCAGCCGAAACATATACTACAGATGAAGCTCGGCAAGTTGATGATTCCAGCATGACAGAACCACTGGCCCAGTCTAATGCTGGAGACGAAGACCAGGAATCTGCAAAAGATGTATCTGGGCCATGTACCACCCCAACAGTTTTTCAATCGCATACACCAACTACAAAAGTGAAAAAACAGAAGTGGAAAAACTCTCAAGCATCAGGTCAATCTTCCCCATCACCAAATGTGCTCAATTCAATAGATTCCAACAATGAACCAGGAGGAAGTTCAAGTCCCCCCTCTGCAGAAGCTGCATTTCCTCAAATTATGGCCATGCAGGATACGATTAATCAGGTGATTGCTAATTTCCCTACATGAATGTATGACATCTAAACTATTTTATAATTCTTTCCTTTCCTTCGTCTTGATATGGTTTTCCTTGTCCTATTTCGCATTTTTGTGTACTTTGGAAAAAGTGAAGAAGAAGCATGTTTGCTTATTGCTACTTGTGTGGTAGATGTGTACTCTGGACCTGTCTTTATTGGCATCATCCTTTTCTTAACTGAAGCTCTTTTGTCATTTGTACAGCTACTGACTATGCAGAAAGAACTGCAAAAGCAGATGACAATGATGGTTGCAGTCCCAGTTACGAAGGAGGGGAGAAGATTAGAGGCGGCTCTTGGGCGGAGTATGGAGAAGGCTGTAAAGGCCAATAATGATGCTTTATGGGCTCGTTTTCAAGAAGAGAATGCAAAGAATGAGAAGTTATTGCGAGACCGTAATCAGCAAATAACTAGCTTGATCAATAACTTCATGAACAAGGACTTTCCAGTCATGTTAGAGAAAATGGTGAAGAAGGAATTGGCGGTCGTTGGACCAGCTGTTGCTCGTGCTATAACTCCAGCTATTGAGAAAGCAATACCTCCAGCTATTTCTGATTCCTTCCAGGTTAGAATTTTAAATGATCTGACGCATTCTGTAATAACGTTGGTGTATAGTTATCTAATTGATGCTTGTGTGGCAGAGAGGAGTTGGTGATAAGGCAGTTAATCAATTGGAAAAATCGGTTAACTCAAAACTTGAAGCAACTGTTTCCAGGCAAATACAGGCGCAGTTCCAAACTTCTGGCAAACAAGCTCTTCAGGTATGTATTATGTCATCTTGTTAATTTCCTTCTATTTTTAATCTGAATATCTAATGCATTACTTTGGTTTGGAAAACTTCTGTACTAATGTTTTGACCTTTGCACATTAGGATGCTCTTAAGTCTAGTATGGAAGCTTCAGTGGTACCTGCATTTGAGAAGTCATGTAAGGCAATGTTTGAGCAAGTAGATGCTACGTTCCAGAAAGGAATGTTAGAACATACAAATGCGGCACAACAACACTTTGATTCTGCACATTCGCCACTGGCACTTGCTTTAAGGGTGTGTATGTCCAATCATTTTCTTTTAGATAATTTTTTTGGAAAACTTCCCTTCTTGTATACTCAAAGAGGTATAATCCTTGGGGGCCTTGAATGAATTCAAATAACAGGGAGCCAAATATGTTATTTTGCCTTTGCCTTGGTTACTGTGGTCATAGTTTTGTGTGCACTTATGGATGTTTTATTTATTTATTTTGGCGTACTTGCAGGAAGCTATTAGTTCTGCATCATCGGTGACTCAAACCTTAAGCGGAGAAGTGGCTGATGGTCAACGTAAGCTAATAGCTCTTGCAGCTGCACGAACAAGCTCAAGTGCAGTAAATCCCCTGGTCACACAACTAACCAATGGACCTTTGGGTGGTCTCCATGAGAAGGTTTGTTCCATCTTAAATCCAAATATTATATTTTATCTGATGAAAGTTGGTCGGTTGGCTACTTTAATTATTAGAAGCATTTTGTTTGTGCATGGTAGGTTGAGGTGCCTTTGGATCCAACAAAGGAGCTGTCTAGGTTGGTTTCTGAACGGAAGTATGAGGAGGCTTTCACTGGAGCTCTACAAAGAAGTGATGTGACCATCGTATCGTGGTTGTGCTCTCAGGTATAGTATACTTTGGATGATATTCCTTTGTGTTTATCTGAGCTTGCGATGGACTATCTGCTTGACAACTTGTTACCACCTTTTCTAGGTTGATCTGCGTGGGGTATTGTTGCTGAATCCTCTTCCTCTTAGCCAAGGGGTGCTTCTCTCTCTTTTGCAACAGCTGGCCTGTGATATCAGCAATGATACATCGAGAAAAGTTGCGTGGATGACCGATGTGGCGGCTGCCATAAACCCAGTAAACCAAATGATTGCAGTGCATGTGCGGCCCGTCTTCGAGCAAGTTTATCAGATACTGCACCATCAACATAGCTTGCCTACAATCTCAAGTGCCGAGCACACAAGTATTAGACTTCTGATGCATGTCATCAACTCCATGCTGATGGCCTGTAAATGATGATCACACTTCTATCAAAAATCCTATCATTGTGCAAGAAACATTATTTATAAGGACATTTTGTACAAATCCGCTGTGAGATGTCTCTTCGTATGAAAGCATTACCAAACTTTGTAGAGTCAGTTTTTTCCTGGAAATTGGATACGTAGGCTTAGGCACTTTGGGTTCTTGCTTTTGACTACTGTATTTATTTCTTGTTTTTTCCTTATTCTTTTTCTTTCTTTTACTTGTCATAGCTCTCTGTAAACGTGAAATTTTGTATTTTCTTCACACCTGTGAATGCGCATCTTTGTGTTTTCTTTTTTCTTAGGCAAAATTGTATCAATGGTCCCTCAAATAAGATCCTACTTTGCTTTTTGTCCCTCATGTTGCAAAATTGTTATGGCGGTCCTTCACTGTGATCTCGTGTTGCATCATTAGTCTTTCTGTCAAAATTGAGGACAAATTGGAAAATTCATATAAAATATTAATTAGATAAATCTACTCATTGAAAAAAAAAAAAAAAAAAAAAACCAGTCTCCTCATTTGAGTGTGTGGCGAAGGAGGATTGGGTGATTGGGGAAGGAGGGCTGATCAAACGGTCCAAGAAATGTCAGCTACCCACTTCTCTTTGATACTTTATACTGGTAGTGATCTTAAATGGGTTCAATGTGCACCTTGCTTTGCTTGTTTTCTAGACATAAGCTGCCAGGATCCTCCTCAACATTGCAAGGCTGAGAACCAAACATGACCCTATTTCTACTGGTATGGGGACAGTGCCAACACAACTGGTGATTTTTTCCCTTGAAACCCTTACCCTTACTTTGAATCTCACATCACCTACTGGGAAGGCAGAGTTTAAGAGAGTGGAGATGTTTGGATGTGGCCATTAGAATAGAGGTGTGTTTAATGGGGCTGCAGGATTATTAGGACTTGGGAGAGGGCCTCTCTCCTTTGCCTCTGAGCTTCAATCACTTTATGGCCATTCATTCTCCTGGTAGATAGAAATAGTGACACCAATGTTAGCAGCAAGTTGATTTGGGGATGGTTTGGGTTGCTGGGTTGGTGAGTTAAAGGGATGGGCAGATTTGTGGGGAAGAGGGTGACGTGCGGCTGAGTTTGGTTAGAAGGAGGTGGTGGCTAGGTAAAAGTCTTATTTACCTTTAAAATATATATCATGTACATGATATGTGATCAATTTTGATGAAAGAACAAATCAAATTGACGGAAAGGACTAGTGGTGCAACACTAGATCTAATTAAAAAACGGCCATAACAATTTTGTGATATAAGAGACAAAAAGTAAAATTGGGTCTTAATCGAGGCACCTTTTGTTACAATTTTGCCTCCTTTTCTTGTATTCTAATTTCTAATGGTCCTCCTTATGTCCGACCAAAAAAAAAAAGGTTCCTCTTTCAGAGGTGGTTGGATGGTAAATTTATTTTCTTTCCGGAAGGGTAGGAGTGGAACTGCGAATTTGGTTGGGTGAAAGACCCATAATTACAAATTACCGTGGTCAAAAACTGTTTTACCATGGTAACTAGTCAATGAAAGTTTTGTCGTCTCGTCTGTAGAGGTATAAGTAGTAGAGTAGTGTGGCCAAGTTCCTCATCCTACATGGATTGTTTGTAGTAGCCCGCAAATGCAATAAATATCACAGTTGTTAGATTTCACAATCTTTCTTATAGCCAAGTGGCCGGGCAGGGCAATGAGCTTACTCTCTTTAACTCCAGCGGGAAGATTGCCCGTTTTCTTTCACTCAAGCTCGAATCCCTTTTATCGCTCATCCGTTCTTTTTCACCCAAATTCGAATCCCTTTTATCGCTCATCCGTTCTTTTTCACTCAAATTCGAATCCTTCTTATCGCTGATTAAAATTTAAATTAATTTATACTCACTCACTCCTATATAAAAAAATAAAAAGTTTAAACTCAGTTCTTATATAAAAATAACAATATTTCTTATAGCCAAACAATGCTCTCATCTTCTTGACTAACATTAGAAAGAAAAAATTATAATAAAGACTAAATTAAATTATTTACAAATGACTTCGTTAATTCAACTTATTTGTAGTTAAATTGTAGGATTTTAATTCAAATAATTCAATTAAAAATAGTTCTCCGTTTTACTTTTCAACAAAATAAAAATAAAATTATGGACTGAAATTGAAAATAAAAAATTCATTTGAGTACAAACTCAGTTCAAAATTTATTGGCGCACGTCGCAGTGATGAGCATTTACAGAATTTTTCTCTACATTACATGATTTCCCTTTTTACACGTCAGATTCTAAAATTTCTTTTTCCTTGTCAAGAAAGAGAAACAAAAACAAATTAAAAGCGGCCTACCAAAACAAGAAAAAAGAAAAAAAGTGGCCCTATGGTCGTTTTCTTTCTACCAGCACTGGTCCGTTTCCCACCTCCGGGTCGTATAAAACCCATCTTGTCGAAACCCGACCGAGCTTCTCCGACGAACACGATGCTGAAGATGAGCACTCAACGACAGGTCGTACATGGCCCTGGCCGCCGGATCGGACAGCGTGGCGTAGGCGTTGTGAATCTCGATGAAATCTCGGCCGTCCGATTCCGACGGCGAGGCGTCCGGATGGTAGAGCTTGGCCAAGCTCCGGTACGCCGACTTGATATCCGTCAGAGAAGCGTTGTCCTTGACTCGGAGGACCTCGTAGAGACTCGTTGAGGCTTTGGACCGCGGCCTGGTCTCGGTGAAAGCCCCCGCCGCGGAGACCCTGAGCTGGTGGCGCTGCCGAGGCAGGGGCATTTTGGGAAGAGAGGTGAAAGAGAGAGGGTTTGAGGCAGAGAGGGAGAGGGTTGCAAACATTGGAATTTGGGGAGTTTATGGAGGGCAATTTGGGAATGGACGTGTAGAAGTATAATTTGGGGAAGAAGAAGCAGGAGGGTGTTGTATTGTGTGAATTGAATTGAAATTGGGAAAGGGGTATGAATAGGAGTCAAAGCAGCAAAAACTGTGTGTGGTTGCGGTTCCAGGGGGCGCTGACATGACACTCCCTGCTGTTTCTACTTTAATATTTACCAGGCTTCTAGAACATCAGCATTTAACAACGCAAATATCTTCTGTAGTAAAAATTAGTTTCACTTTTTTACTATTTTACTGTCCTATGAGGATGGTAAATACTTGAGCTGGCTGTTTTTACATTTGAAATTATAGAGATGTGATTGTCATACTGAAAATGAGATTTTTTTTCTTTCCAATTAATCTCTGGTGTTAAATAAGATTTTGATTTTGGTAATTTGTTAGATGCATTATTAACTTAGATACATTATTTTAGGTACATTTATAAGTACATTTGTAAGTATTTAGTGTATAATCACGATAATGAACTTAATCAAAAAACTGAGATCGAAATCTAATATGACACGTAAGTTTTTTATTTATTATTTATTGAAATATATGATACCTAAGTTTAGTAAAAAATCTTATGAAAAAGGTGGATGGAGATTCTAAAATTGTCATTGATATTGTTGCTTGTAAAAGCAATATTACTATTTTGTAAGATGAAGATGGGTAAATAATGTAAAGTCTTATATAGGAGACTTAACAAAATAAAATGCAACATAAGTAAATTTCAATATGAATAACATCGAGGTAATTTGAGTAAGTTGAGAACAATATCGGTTTGAATAAGCAGGCACATCTCTTTCAACTCTTAACAATTATGAGCTTTGCTTAAAGCCTTTCCCAATTTAGTGTTGTTGTAGGGCACCTGGGCACCCTTTTGTTTTGAAGTCCATGGGAATGGAAGGCCTTCGCACGTGACAGAGTTTCTAGAAGGCCAAGAAGAGAGAGAGAGAGCCCCCACTGTTAAGTCTCAAATGCAAGAAAGAAGAACCCATAGATCAAGTGAGGCTTCAAGAAAATTACCAACCACCAGATTAGCATGTGCCTCTCCATTTTTATTATTTTATTTTTATATTTCCTTTTGTTTGGCTCTGATAAGAAAACAAAAGCATGGGCCTGTTGAATTGACGGTGAGATGAGAGAGCTTTGTAAACCAATCTGAGTGGTTGCGATCATGGGTTGCCACGTGTGAGAAGAGTATGGCTTGGCTTCTAGAAGCCTTTTGTCTTGCTCGCTAAAATTCTACTTGCTACGTCTCCATATACTACTGGCATTAACTGGGATGTGGGGCAATGTAATTTATGGCAGAAAGATGTTTTGATATGGATAAAGTGTTGGCAATTGGTCACATGCCTTCTAGAAGGCCCTTTTTTTTTCTTCCTTCTTTTCCCTTTTAACTTTTTGCACGAATAAAGAAAGAAGTGAAGAAATTTAAAATAAATAAATCATAGTAGAAGGCTTCCTCACTCTTAAATTCTAAATTACTCTAATATACGAAGAGGAGGATCGAACTCAGATGCAAGAGAATGAACACTCTTAAATGTATGATTCGATAATTCTTGTGTCAAAGAAATGAGATTTGCTTTGGTTTCCTTTATATGTAAATTTTGGGGTGATTTGTCTTCATGTTCTCTTAGAAACATTTTGTTTTCTTGTTCTCTCATCTTCAAATGTGACAAAGGGTCTAAGGTATGATGAGGATGATAATAAGAAAACAAAAGAGGGGGAATTAAGTCAATAAGATATGATCTTCCACAAACTCCTACCTTTTGAGCCTTTTGATTTAAAAAAGAGAAAAGAAAAATATCCCAATATATTGTCCAAAATATAACATGGCTAAGTTTATTGGATTTGGGCTTTTTAGTCTGAACTTGGGAGTGTTAGCATTTAGTAGGGCCTGGGAGGTTTCTTCTCTCCTTCCGTAGAGCATTTCTAGTGCAAGGGGCTAGCTCGGGCATGAGGAGGAATTAGGCCCCAAGCAAGTTCCGACCGAACTGGAATCGGGCCAAATACCACCACTGATGCTATTAAAGCTCGAGTGTTCTGGCTTAATTCTCTCATACCTATTTAATAAATTGTTACAATTGTTCTAAGTTTGTTATCAATTGATTAAATAGACTGAGGTTATACTTTTGTCCATCAGATTAATAGAATGGTTGATGTACCTAAACTGTTGTTTGTCCTGTTGGATTTTTTAACTTTATTTTGTGATGATAGTTGGTATTCGCTCAAATTTTTCCATTTATCTACACTAACACCTGCCATTTTCCAAATTTGTACCAACAGAGGTAAAACCCCTGCAAAGGACAAGAAAGAATAGAAGCCACCTCTATAGCAAAGCCATCAAGAGAAAGATCCCCTTCCAATAGATATCAAGGCAGAAAATCCCCTTCCACCACCCAGTAGCATATATATAAAGACCTATCCAAACTCTTTTGAACAGTGAACATCTTAAAACTGCTGATATTTTGATGCTGTTTTGATGTTTTGATTGCTGCTTGGTTTATTAGAATATGGTCAATATTTTAACATGACAAGCAGCATATAAAAGATGTTATTAGTCTATTTTTTGTAACTTAAACTTGCTAAACAAAGCATGCTGTCGCTATTTAGATCTCCATGTCTATATCTTTCATACATATTTTCACGATTTTGTATACATTTCATACAGTTTTAAAACCCGCAGCATCGCGCGGGCACCTTTGCTAATTTATATCCTAGTTATTAAGTTATCTATGGGTTAAAGATCTTTTAGGAAAAACTTGGTGTTAAGGTGGCAAGATGTTTGCTTAAACCCAAGAAGTCAGTCATCATGGTTTGGAGGGTATGGTAACTCCTTTATCTTGTGCTGATCCAGAATGGTAGATCATCAAAGAGCGGTTGCATAATAGTGGAAATTGGAAGGTAGCTAAATGAACAGAACTAGTGTTGATGTACGCTCTAGTGCCTTATATCAGGGCGTTTTCTCATAGTTTTTTCCTGCAAATATAACATGAAGTAGATTCGTGTAAAGACCAAAGCTAACTAGTTGTACAATAAGAAAATCAGCGGCTTCCCGTACTTATGGGTTTTGGTGTCTGCGACTCCAAACATCGTTTTGGCAGGCAGCATTGAACCAGAATTCGATGGATGCGGATTTTATTTTGAGGATCACAATAAGTTGAAAAACATGGATCATATACCAATTGTCTAGGATAAAAACACTTTCACGTTCGGGCTGATGTCCTCTCCAATTTCCTTGTCTAGAAGATCAAGCCCCTCTCTCACTCCCTAAACCCCTTGACTCTGTCATTCGGGACAGAACAATGGCAGTGAAGAAAATTGAGAAACAGCCAATCAATCTTCCAATTCCTTCAATTTATGAAAAATTCGCTCATTTCACTTATATCACTTAAAGCACCATATTGAGAGAGACAATATAAAGAGTCAAATGCATGCATGACATCAAACACTAAATAAGTGTGTTTTTTCCTCAGGACTCAAACTGCAAGGGTTCCTATACAATATAGCTAGCTAGGTTTAAGTTCAAGGTGACAATTCTTGCAGAGTCATCAGAATGAAAACTAATACCAACATCGATTGAATGAAAAAACAAGGTAAAAGATGAGAGTATTCTTATAATAATATTACATCTTAAAGTCTCCACAGAAAGCTTAAAAAAGCGCCTCAAAGCACTTAAATTCCTCACACAAAATCATTATCAAAGCTTTCATACACCATTTGAGACTGGTAAACGTTTACCTGTTCCATTGTTTATCAAAATAACTATATCAAATTTCATAGATACAAAAGAGAAAAACCAAACTCGAAAAGGAACAAATAGTGAGTTAACGAAACTTACAGCCAAAAGGCACCATGCATGGATACTTTAGTTGCCTTTGGATTGTTCGCACCGAGTAGAAAACATTGAACACTACAAGACCCCGTTTTGATGGTTACCAAGTCTCTACTGTTAGAAAGTTCAAATTCGAAACTTATCACAAAAATAGGCATCTTCCTCAGAACTCCGCCCTTGGACTCAAATCCAGTGTCGATGGACAATATAAGACATATCTCATGACCTCCTAAATGGAGGATCCTATGACTTATTTCACGCGCTTTAGCAGTAAATAGACCACGGAACCTAGGCAATAGTTCACCCCCTGGTTGAGTAGGTAACAGATGATCAGGCAGGCACAGAGGTTGAAGCCGTGTGAGTGATGTAAAGTCACTTGACATGAGATACGCGGGCAAAGATGTACGATGCCATTCAAAATGACGATGAGGCCGAGGAGGATCAACACCCCTACCAGAACGGTTGAAGCAGCCGACCTCGTCGCAACAGTGGTAGGCGTCGTCTTCGAATTCATCAGCCTCTTCACACAATTCTGAGTAACACGCGAAAATTAGCCAATTCCCGTCACTCATTTTCACAGCTAAACTTCGTTCATCCAAGTCTAATGGCAATTGAATGCAGTTTGTAAAAGAGTGCTCTTTCCATTTTTGACTGGTGTCAGCCATGTCAAAGCGGAAGATACTAGACAAACATGACACAAAGATATTAGTGCCTACAACAACACAATTGCTGATTCTTCCAACGTAGCGTCGGTGGAAAATTGGCGGTTCAGGCAAAGTCACCCATTCGTCATTTTTGGGGTCTAACATCTCGAACGCAGGAGCGAAGTGTACGCCACACATTAACACTAAACTTCGGGACGAGAGAACATATAATTTGGAGTCATGCTCCACCATGACGGGGTAATTCTTCCCTTGTTGAAGGGGACGGTGACGTATCACAGGGGGTGAATTCATAATGCAGTCCGTAGTGTCAAACACATAAACATCTCTACACGGATATGGTGTGAAACTCCCACCATTGAATTCCGGTTCAAGGCCGCCTGCCAAAACGATGTTGGAGCCGCAGACACCAAAACCCATACATACGGGAAGACGCTGATTTGTTTTACCCACTATACTGGATTCTGCCAATGGAAGTATATAGCAATTTTTCTCCAAATTAAAGGCGTGGATAAAGTAAGAAACAGAAGTGCCCGGAGAATACTCGCCGAAACATAAATAAAGGACTTTCTTAGGCTTATGCGACGACGGACCAGGGCGATCCTTCACCTCCTCCATAAATAAAGGAATTTCTGGAAAGGTTCTCTAGTTTGAAACTGATGAGGACTCTATATCTTTCGATAAATGTCAAACAAAGAAGGGTAAATTTTCAGATAGGTATCTCAAATACGTATGGAGTTATTTATAAACAAGTATGAAGATGTGTTAACCCTAAATACAATAGGAAATAAATCTAAATTACAATAGGAACTCAATTACAATAGGAAATAAATCTCAATTATAATATGACTAAATAAAGGGGTAAGTAATCAAAATCCTAGCATAGTAAGGAACAAAAATCCTAACTAAATAAATCTCAATTATAGTCAGAACTTAGCTAAGGTCAGCATTGTTTATTGATTGGTTTTTTGTGAAGTTGTGTCAAACCATGAATTCTTGGTTTTAATTACATGCCAAAATTGTCTCTTTATTTCTTTTGGCCGGTTAATATATCTCTGTACCCTTTACACTTTGTTTAATCTTCTATCAAAACGCATGATTTGATTTCGGAATGACTTTCTTTACACTACAAGTATATTTGTGTGGCCAAAGATGTTACTTGATTTTTACAGTTTTCCTAGAAGAATAGCATTGCTAGGTTTTTTTTGTGAAGTTGTGTCGGAACATAGACTTCCCGGAACTGAATTTAGCCATATGACATCTCATGAGCCTTCATAGGCTCAAACTTTGGCTCGGGTGGCAAGGAACCAGATGCTGCATCTGCTGCAGTTTTAAGTGCGCTGACTATGACCCTTCAAACATTGGAAGAGTTGCTCTGCGGAGTGGGCAATGGTGATCAGGGATAGATAGCTAACCAGCATAAAGTCCATATTTGATACAAGTCCTTCCGGCCATCAACCCTTGTATTTGTCTCAACACAGGAAGAAGCACCTTGAAGACCTCTTATAAATAATGTAAGCCCTTTGATGATATAACGTATCAACTGGATATCAAAATGAACCTGTCACTCAGGAGCATAGTCTAAAATGAAACAGAAATATAAATATAAATGCAACTCAAACAAAATGTTTTCATAAAAAGGAAATTCTTACAAGATGTCACGTCTAATCAAGTTACAAAAATACCTAGAACCTTTGCAGAGCCACACGCATCCTCTGAAGACTCAAAACTATAATTGGCTATAACAAATGCATTACTCAAGACAAACTCTCTAAGGTATCACAGACTAAAATCAAAACCTTTCTGCCAATCTAGCAGTAACTGCTCTCAATTTTGAATACACTTTTCCAGCAGGGGACCCTAAGATAAGGCTGCAAAGAGAATCCCTTGCAACTTTAATATTTGCGAAAGAGCCTAGTATGTGAATCTTGGTATCAGCAATCACAATCCTCGTCTTTGTAGCATTCTCGATGGCAAACTTTGTTTTACCACCTTTACCGGACAGTCTTCCTATAGCACGAGACAAGTGCTCCCCACAAAGTGTTTTAACATCCTTGATCTCAAAAGACTCCACATACAGCTCATCCATACGCAAAAGGGCAATTGCATCTATCACATCAAACCCCAGCATGAAAGCCTGAACAAAATCAGAGCACTTCTGTAGAGTCATCAGAATGAAAACTAATACCAAAATCGATTGAATGAAAAAACAAGGTAAAAGATGAGAGATCTTAAAGTCTCCACAGAAAGCAAAAAAAAGCGTCTCAAAGCACTTAAATTCCTCACACAAAATCATTATCAAAGCTTTCATACACCATTTGAGACTGGTAAACGTTTACCTGTTCCATTGTTTATCAAAATAACTATATCAAATTTCATAGATACAAAAGAGAAAAACCAAACTCGAAAAGGAACAAATAGTGAGTTAACGAAACTTACAGCCAAAAGGCACCATGCATGGATACTTTAGTTGCCTTTGGATTGTTCGCACCAGTAGAAAACATTGAACACTACAAGACCCCGTTTTGATGGTTACCAAGTCTCTACTGTTAGAAAGTTCAAATTCGAAACTTATCACAAAAATAGGCATCTTCCTCAGAACTCCGCCCCTGGACTCAAATCCAGTGTCGATAGACAATATCAGACATATCTCATGACCTCCTAAATGGAGGATTTTTATTTTTATTTTTAACTGCTCTGACTTTTGGAACCTTCAAATATTAATCAAAATTTGTTCAAATAGGAGCATAAAATCAGAAATCATGTTTACCAATCCCTTTTTAAAAATAAAAATAAAAATCTGTTCTCGCAATAAAAATCCACTCTAATTCTAATTAAGCTTTATATCAATAAAAATATACAACACAACACAAACTATCCCTGCCTTGTCTAAGAGAACTGAAACAGAGCTGTTCTCACAATTACAACCTCAACTGAAGTATCCACAGCCTAAGATACAAAAATAAACTACACAGATGCTTCATGGACTTTAAATTTCACAATGTGCTTCAATAAACCCTGCTTTAAACTTACTCCAAATAAAAGGAAAATTAAATTCCGTCTCAAGTGACAAAAATTTCCCAATTTAATCATGGGTGCCTGAAAAAAATCTTATCGAGCTCGGAAATAGAACAAGCATCAAAATTGGCAGAGCCCAAATGAAAAACACACAAAAAATTCTGTAAAATTCAACAAAGATACAAAGATCAACTGCTTTTTTAACATACCCACAGAAACTTAGTTGGGTTCAATGCGCACCTTGATATGCTTGTTTTCTAAACATAAGCTGCCAGGATCCGCAGTGTAGATTGGTTTCGTCCCCGGATCCTCCTCAACATTGCAAGGCTGAGAACCGAAAATGCCCCTGTTTCTACTGGTATGGGGACAGTGCCAACACAACTGGTGATTTTTTCCCTTGAAACCCTTACTGTGAATCTCACATCACCTACTGGGAAGGCAGAGTTTAAGAGAGTGGAGATGTTTGGATGTGGCCATTAGAATAAAGGTGTGTTTAATGGGGCTGCAGGATTATTAGGACTTGGGAGAGGGCCTCTCTCCTTTGCCTCTGAGCTTCAATCACTTTATGGCCATTCATTCTCCTGGTAGATAGAAATAGTGACACCAATGTTAGCAGCAAGTTGATTTGGGGATGGTTTGGGTTGCTGGGTTGGTGAGTTAAAGGGATGGGCAGATTTGTGGGGAAGAGGGTGACGTGCGGCTGAGTTTGGTTAGAAGGAGGTGGTGGCTAGGTAAAAGTCTTATTTACCTTTAAAATATCTCTCATGTGCATGATATGTGATCAATTTTGACGAAAGAACAAACCAAATTGACGGAAAGGACTAGTGGTGCAACACCAGATCTAATTAAAAGACGGCCATAACAATTTTGCGATATAAGAGACAAAAAGTAAAATCGGGTCTTAATCGAGGCACCTTTTGTTACAATTTGGCCTCTTTTTCTTATATTCTAATTTCTAATGGTCCTCCTTATATCCGACCCAAAAAAAAAAAAGGTTCCTCTTTTAGAGGTGGTTGGATGGTAAATTTATTTACCCCTAAAATATCTATCATGTGCATGACTAGTGGTGCAACACTATATATAATTAAAGGACGGCCATAATAATGATACGATATGAGAGACGAAAAGTAAAGTTGGAGTCTTAATCGAGGCACCATTATTACAATTTTGCCTTTTTTTTATATTCTAATGGTTCCTTCTTGTGGGGACTTTTCCTCCAGCAAATGTAAATTTTGCTTTAAAAGGCGGTGATGAAATTGTCCCTTTGCTGAGTTGAAAATTAAGCCCCAAAATACCTCGAAAGGGTAGTAGAGCCTTAGGAAGTATTTTGGTTACCTTCTACCAACCAAAATAATGGCAACTTACAGATAATTTATGCATGCTTACATATAAAATTTAAGCTTGGCATGAGAGGCATGTGGCATGAGAGCAAAAGCAACATGAGTTTAGCACTAAGAGGAAATTTAGGCTTTCTTAGAGGGAAAAAGGGAAGTGTTAAGGTGAGAAAAGAGAGATTTTGTAGGAGATTTGGCTAGGAATAGAGAAATGAAGAACAATACTCTTGACAGATACTGTTTGCCAAAAGAGAAGAATGGAGAAGATGGTGAGCAGATGAGGTTTTTGCAAGTTAGAGAAAGCTTGCTCTCCGGGCATGGGTTGTTTTGTTGGGTGAAGAGGCCTCATTTATAGTGCTGAAATCATCCTTCCTAAGAAACCCTAATGGTTTCTACCTATTTTGGCTAAGCTTTTCCCTTCCTTTCTCTTCTCCTCCTGGCTTTTCCTATCTTGGTGAAATTTCCTTTGTTTATTAGCACAAAATCAGGAACTTTGGGAGCTCAAGGCTCCATTTTCCATATTTGTCTCAGATAATGATTTCCATTCCCAACCATTTCTTTTATTGCTTTCTTCTCTATTTTCCATGGCCAAGTCGATGGAAAAGGAGTTGGGAAATATATCTTTGTTGAAGGGTGTTTTGGCACTCATGAGCTAATATTCTTTGGTTCCTTGAATGTTTCTTGCTTGGAACTTGCTCCCCCAATGTCTAAAGGTTTTGTATAATGAACCTACAAACCTTCTCTACGTGGCTTCTATTTTTTCAGCAAAGGATTTGAGGCTTTTGTGGGCTTATTGTGAAGTTTTGTATGGGCCAAGGTAGTTCATTAAATAAGTGGGCTATTTTGTTAAATATTGGGCTTTTGAGTCAATAGGCTATTTGAGGCTATTTGGGCTATTTCTTTTCTCTTGTGCTCACCGTGTTTCAGAAATGAGCTTTCCAAGCAACCCAAGACTTTCATTTCTCGGCCCATCAACTCATGTTGATTTATTATCCATACCACAACCTACTCAAGCAAGCCCGAGCATTCGGTGGCTTGGGCTAACAAAAGCGTGGTTGGGTGTGTAATAATGATTTCTTGGCATGGCATGACATGTAAACAGCATGACACATCGCTTGACATGCTTTTATTATGCTTGATGGGATAATTAGCATGGATTTGTAGGGCGATATATTCTAGCATTATTTATTTAGCATGGCATGTGGATTGCAACTCGCATGTGCGGGTTTTGTGTACTCTGCTTTACGCATTTCCTTGATAGAATGTCATTTTGGGCGATAATTTATTGGGCCCGAAGTGGATTTTGGGCCTCAACACTTCTTATATCATCCGACCAAAAAAAATGGTTCCTTCTTCTGGTTGGATGGTAATTTTATTCTTTCCAGAAAGGTCGGAGTGGAACTGTGAATTTGGATGGGTGAAAGACCCATAATTACAAATTACCGTGGCCAAAAACAGTTTTACCATGGTAACTAGTCAATGAAAGTTTTGTCGTCTGTAGAGGTCCAAGTAGCAAAGTAGTGTGGCCAAGTTCCTCATCCTACATGGATTGTTTGTAGTAGCCCGCATATGCAATAAATATCACAATTGTTGGATTTGACAATCTTTCTTATAGCCAATTGCCCGGGCAGGGCAATCCCGGCCAATGAGCTTGCTCTCTTTCACTCAGGCGGGAAGATTGCCCGCTCTCTTTCACTCAGGCTCGAATCCCTCTTATCGCTGATTAGAATTTAGATTAATTTATACTCACTCCTATATAAAAATTAAAAAATAGTTTAAACTCAGTTCTTTTATAAAAATAAGCCAAACAATGCTCTCATCTTCTTGACTAACATTAGAAAGAAAAAATTATAATAAAGACTAAATTAAATTATTTACAAATGATTTCTTTAGTTCAACTTATTTGTAGTTAAATTGTACGATTTTAATTCGAATAATTCAATTAAAAATAGTTCTCTGTTTAACTTTTCAAAAAAATAAAAATAAAATTATGGACTGAAATTGAAAAAAAAATTTCTTTTGAGTACAAACTCAGTTCAAAATTTATTGGCGTACGTCGCAGTGATAAGCATTTACAGAATTTTTCTCTACATTACATGTTTTCCCTTTTTACACGTCAGATTCTAAAATTTCTTTTTCCTTGTCAAGAAAGAGAAACAAAAACAAATTAAATGCGGCCTACCAAAACAAGAAAAAAGAAAAAAAGTGGCCCTATGGTCGTTTTCTTTCTACCAGCACTGGTCCGTTTCCCACCTCCGGGTCGGATAAAACCCATCTTGTCGAAACCCGACCGAGCTTCTCCGACGAACACGATGCTGAAGATGAGCACTCAATGACAGGTCGTACATGGCCCTGGCCGCCGGATCGGACAGCGTGGCGTAGGCGTTGTGAATCTCGATGAAATCTTGGCCGTCCGATTCCGACGGCGAGGCGTCGGGATGATAGAGCTTGGCCAAGCTCCGGTACGCCGACTTGATCTCCGTCAGAGAAGCGTTGTCCTTGACTCGGAGGACCTCGTAGAGACTCGTTGAGGCTTTGGACCGCGGCCTGGTCTCGGTGAAAGCCCCAGCCGCGGAGACCCTGAGCTGGTGGCGCTGCCGAGGCAGGGGCATTTTGGGAAGAGAGGGGAAGGAGAGAGGGTTTGAGGGAGAGAGGGAGAGGGTTGCAAACATTGGAATTTAGGGAGTTTATGGAGGGCAATTTGGGAATGGAAGTGGAGAAGTAGAATTTGGGGAAGAAGAAATAGGGTGTTGTATTGTGTGAATTGAATTGAAATTTGGAAAAGTGGTATAAATAGGAGTCAAAATGGAAGAAGCAGCAAAAACTGTGTGTGGTTGCGGTTCCAGGGGGCGCTGACATGGCACTCCCTGCTGTTTCTACTTTAATATTTACCATGCTTCTAGAACATCAGCATTTAACAACGCAAATATCTTCTGTTGTAAAAATTAGCTTAACTTTTTTACTATTTTACTGTCATATGAGGATGGTAAATAAATGTTTTTGGGCTTGAGCTGGCTGCTTTTACATTTGAAATTATAGACATGTGACTGTCATACTTAGTTAGATTTGTTTTTTTCCAATTAATCTCTGGTGTTAAATGAGATTTTGATTTCGGTAATTTGTTAGATGCATTATTAACTTAGATACATTATTTTAGGTACATTCATAAGTACATTTGTACGTATTTAGTGTATAATCATGATAATGAACTTAATCAACGAACCGAGATCGAAATCTAATATGACACACATAAGTTTTTTATTTTTTATTGATTGAAATATATGATATCTAAGTTTAGAAAAAAATCCTTATGAGAAAGGTGGATGGAGATTCTAAAATTGTCATTGATGTTGTTGCTTGTAAAAGTAATATTACTATTTTGTAAGATGAAGATGGGTAAATAATGTAAAGTCTTATATCGGAGACTTGACAAAATAAAATGCAACATAAGTAAATTTCAATATAAATAGAGTGGTGATTTTCCCACTCCTTTTTATCTTATTTTATCCACTTACACTCCTTTTTTATAACTAAAAATGGAGTGTAAGTAAATAAAATAAGTAAATCATTGCCCTATAAATAACATCGAGGTAATTTAAGTAAGTTGAGAACAATATCGATTTGAATAAGCCGGGTCCATCTCTTTCAACTCTTAACAATTATGAGCTTCGGTTAAAACCTTTCCCAATTTAGTGTTGTTGTAGGGCAGCCCTTTGTTTTGAAGTCCATGGGAATGGAAGGCCTTCGCACGTGACAGAGCTTCTAGAAGACCAAGAAGAGAGAGAGAGAGCCCCCACTGTAAATTCTCAAATGCAAGAAAGAAGAACCCATAGATGAAGTGAGGCTTCAAGAAAATGACCAACCACCAGATAAGCATGTGCCTCTCCACTTTTATTCTTTCTTTTTATATTTCCTTCCTTTTTTCTTTCCTTTTGTTTGGCTCTAATAAGAAAACAAGAGCATGGGCCTGTTGAATTGACAGTGAGATGAGAGAGCTTTGTACGCCAATCTGAGTGGTTGCGATCATGGGTTGCCACGTGTGAGAAGAGAAGGGCTTGGCTTCTAGAAGCCCTTTGTCTTGCTCGCTAAAATTCTACTCGCTACGTCTCCATATACTACTGGCATTAACTGGGATGTGTTTTGATATGGATAAAGGGTTGGCACTTGGTCACATGCCTTCTAGAAGGCCCTTTTTTCTTCTTCTTTCTTTTCCCTTTTATCTTTTTGCACAAATAAAGAAAGAAGTGAAGAAATTTAAAATAAATAAATCATAGTAGAAGGTTTCCTCACTCTTAAATTCTAAACTACTCTAATATACGAAGAGGAGGATCGAACTCAGATGCAAGAGAATGGACACTCTTAAATGTATGATTTGATAACTCTTGTGTCAAAGAAATGGGATTTGCTTTGGTTTCCTTTATATGTAAATTTTGGGGTGATTTGTCTTCATGTTCTCTTAGAAACATTTTGTTTTCTTGTTCTCTCATCTTCAAATGTGACAAAGGGTCTAAGGTATGATGAGGATGATAATAAGAAAACAAAAGAGGGGGAATTAAGTCAATAAGATATGATCTTCCACAAACTCCTACCTTTTCAGCCTTTTGATTTAAAGAAGAGAAAAGAAAAATATCCCAACATATTGTCCAAAATATAACAGGGCTAAGTTTATTGGATTTGGGCTTTTGAGTCCGAAGTTGGGAGTGTTAGCATTTAGCAGGGCTTGGGAGGTTTCTTCTCAACTTCCTTAGAGCATTTCCAGTGCAAGGGGCTAGCTCGAGCAGAAGGGGAATTAGGCCCAGGCAAGTTCCACTCAGTTTGGAATCTAGGGCCAAATACCACCCCACTTATTAGTCAGCCCAAAATTTCACCCTTCCCTATACATGGGTTGAGAATGATTTTGGGCTAAAATTTGGGATTATTTAGGTTTGGCCCCCATGGTTGGAGATGGCCTTATATGCTCCTAATGCATAGGCAAAGAAAAACTATAAATCACTATCCAAATCAGTTGGCTCAAAATTGAGAGACCTCATATTGTGTGTGTGTGTGTGTGTGTGTGTGAATGTATGCCTTTGATCGACCTCGTTCTCTCGAGTGCTACTAAATTCTGTTACTACACACATTATTTATCATAGAGAATTGCATGCTGAGTTGGAGTGGTCTTGGTAAGTGCTTCACTTTTCAAACAACACTTTACATGAAGAATACTACCACCTTTTGCTTAAAAAAGGTTGGGACACTCAGCTTATGTCCCATCCTCTATTTGGCCTGGCCTCAAGCATGTTTGGCTAATTATTGGTCTTCACCCTTCTCTGAGGCCGAAAATAGGTGAATTGGTTTTTCAAGTATTGTGTCAATGGGGTCTGGCACTTACCACCCCTCCTAAATATGCATTTTCCAAGTATTTGTGACAATATTATGGCTATTTCTTCTTTTCAAGATCCTGCTGCAGGTGATTTGTTAGTTTGGGTGCCATCTTCCTCTGGAAACCTCTCTGCTAAGGATGCTTATGAATTCATACGGCCTAAGTTTACCATTATTAATCATGTGCGTGGCTCTAGTACTCTGGCAAAGGGTCATATGTAGAATAAGGTGCACGACTTGTGTACTATTCGTTCTTTTGGGGTGCGCTGTAGACCCAGCCCCAATTCCAAAATTACTGAGGTTACGTGGCATCTCTCTTGCTTTGGTTCAGTCAAAATTAATACTGATGGCACTCTCAAAAGTGACTTTAGTAAAGCAAGTAGTGGTGGTGTGTTTTGAGATTATCATGGTTGTGTACTTGGGGCATTATCCAATTTAGATGTCCCTAGTGTAGTACATGCTGAAGTTTTAGATGTCATCAAGGCCATTAAGCTTGCTTAGCTTAAGGCTTGGCATAATGTTTGGATTGAAACAGAGTCGTTATTAGTTACTCAATTCTTTTGCTCTCCTCATTTGGTCCATTGGCACCTGCGGTGGGTTGATTGTCAGCATTACTTGCATTTTCTCTAGCACATGTTGTTTAAGATTTCTCATATATTTCGCGAGGGTAATCATGAAGCTGACGCTTTGGCAAATCACGTGCTCTGGGATTTGGTTTCACATGGTGGGACACTGTACCTTAATTTATTTTGTCTTTTTGTCATCGGGGCTAGCTGGGCATGCCCAGTTACCGTTTTACTTAGAATCTTTTTGTTTACTCTTTTAGAGTTTTGGTTTCTTGGGTCTACATGTTGTTGTACCTTTATGTCACTGTCTTTCTTTTATGCAAGGTTTCGGTTTGGTTCCCCTGTTGTTCTTGTTTTCTTTATATATATGTTTCTTTTTCTATTAATAAAATTATGATCAAGGGGATGGGCAGGGGGCTCCCGGAATGTGTTGGTCCCTTTATTGAAGGTTGTGGATGTTTGTGCCTCTAATGACCGATACTGAGGAGCTAATCTCACATAATCTCTTGTTTTATTTATAAAAAAAAAGAATACTACCACCTCTTACTACTATACCCATACATCTTGGTTTGAAATTGTTGCTCTAGTTGGCAAAGAGATTTCAAGATCACCATCTTGCATTTTTGTTACAAGTAAGAAATAATCTTAGTCTCTCAGATTCTGTCATAATTAGTAAAATACAGAATGGGAAAAATATGTATGTGATTTATTCGGAAATTATTTGGAAAGTTACAACTGAAAAGTTCGGCCATATGTAATATTTTAATATATATATTTTATATTTAATAATATGTGAAAATTTTGTAAAAAAAACATGTGTATTAAACATGAAAAATACATACGTATTCGTACAATACGTGTATTGTATGTATGCTTTTGTTAGAAATATGTATTTTACAGAGTCTTGTAGACGTGTACGGAAAACGGAAGTATTATTAAAAAATACGTGCTTACATGCATAATACAAGTATTAAATGAGAAAATGCTATATTCTTTATATGGGTAATAAGTAACAAATCAAAAAGGGACAATAGAGACTCAGATAATGGCCTAATAGTAATTAGGCCTATTTACTATAGTGCCCCCTGAAACTTTGATCAAATCTTACCATCTTAAAGTTAAAATGGCCCACTTTGCCCCATTGACTGATGTTTTGCATCTCAATTTACCCCCCCACCGTCAAGTCAGTCAAAAACTATGTTAGAAATGCTGACATGACAAGAATGGGACCCATAATTTTGTTGAATTGGATGCCACGTAAGTGCCAAGTGTAAAAAATAAAAAGAAAGATTTTCTTTTAAAAAACTTAACTCAATTATTAATAATAATATTTATAAATAATAAATAAATAAACCCAATCCCCTCCCTACCATGTTAGAGCAATTCCACCCATTTGCCCTTAGCCATGGCAATGGGGGAGCTAGAGCAGCCACTATTCATGTGAATAGTAGTTGCCCTTGCAAATAGTACTTTTCATTTCCACCCGTTGCCATCGTAAAGGGCAATTACTATTCATTTTTTAAATTTTTTTCACAACTCTTTTTACCACAATAATATTTTTGGATAAGATTTTCGGGTTCCTACGTGTCAATACTATTCATATCTCATAATTGGATAAAATTTTCAATTTCAAATTTCAGATAATTTTTTTTTTTAAAAAAGGCAGGTATTTATAGAAAAAAAAATCATTAATTTTTGGGTATTTTTTAAAAAAATTTTAGAATTTTTTTCAGTATTTTATTGCAAAAAAATTAGCTGCCATTAGATTGGAGGAAAAAATCAGATCGGAGCCAGAAGATGCCACGTGGCAACATGAAAAAAATCAAATCGTGGGGTCTTGTACTAGCGGTGCTGTGCATGTACAGAGCACTAACGTGCAGCCCCTCATTTTGAACCTCGAGCTGAAGGCTTCCGGCCACCCGGGTTGGTGGGTCCCACACCTCCCGGGCTGGGCTGTCCGCTGGAACGCAATTTTTCCCCCAGGACTCTGGGCTCCCCTTTGGAGCTGCTCTTACGCATCTACCCACCCTCTCCATATCCCCAAAGGTGGCCCTATCATCCTTCCTTCTCCCTCTGCAACTAACCATCACCCCCAACATCATCCATAAGCACCCAAACCCACCACAAGCCATGCCCCCATCAACCTTCCTCCTTCCTTTGCAACCAACCACCACCCACCATCATCCATATCCACCTAAACCAACCACAAGCCATTAACACCACAAAAAATAATAATAAATAAAGAAAGAACAATGCACACATTTGTGGTGGGGATGGGTTTTTGGGTTGCAGGGGCAAAACGCTTGGTGATGAAGACGGTGGCATGGCCTTGGTCTTCAAGATTTGGATATGGTATTGTGGATAGGTTGAGTTTGCGACGGATCTAGGATGGCGGTTGGGTTGAATCCTCAGCGAATCTGAAGTTTTGGGTTGTCGGATTTGGAGAAAAAGAGAATGGTTGGCTTGGGGTTGGGGCGTTGGGATGGAGGCCCTTCCTCTCCCCTCTTCCTTGAAAGCCTAGCATACCTTTTACACCATCATCATCAAAATCAAAATCATGAAGGACAATCATGATCTAGGCAATATTTAAAGCAATTCCCTATTACAAGGAGACCACATTTTATTGATACTAGGTACGAAATGATAGGGTGGGATGAGGGAGGAGATCTGTTACTTACGACGGTGAAGGGGTGGCGAGGTGTGGAGAAGACGGTGTTGCTGGTTTTTTAATTTCAGTTAATTTTTTCATTTTTTTCCTTCTATTAATAATAATTTAATTAAGTTTTTCAAAAGAAAATCTTTTATTTTTTATTTTTTTACACACAACACCTCCATGGAATCCAATTCAAAAAAATTGTGGGTCTCATTCATGCCATGTCGACATTTTTAAGAGCTTTTGATTGATTTGACGGTATGGGGTAAATTGAGATGCAAAACATTGGTCAAGGGGGCAAAGTGGGTCATTTTAACTTTCAGAGGGTAAAGTGAGATTTGACCAAAGTTTCAGTGAGTACTACAGTAAATAAGCCTAGTAATTATTATGCTCTGAACTTAGTATTGTAGGGGACTTTTTCACCATGCAAATGAGCCTTTGTAAAAAGGGCGGTGATGAAATTGTCCCATTTAGCCCAGGCGCACGGTTCGGGTCGGGTCAAATTTGGCCGACCTGGCCAAACCAAGGAGAGCTCAGTTCTCGGTTCGGGTCAGGTCTAGGAGAAACCGAAAATGGGCCGAACCGAAATGGGCTCGTTCTCGGGTCGGTTCTGTTTTTGTTCGGTTTGGGCCTGAGCCCATTTTTACCATTTTAAAAAGCCCAAATTGTATTTATTTTCAGCAAAAAAAGCCCAAATCAAATTTTTTTAGCAAAACAAAGCCCAAATCAGATTCACTTTCAGCCCAAAACCCTTTTTTTGTTGTCAAATTGCCAAAACCTATTCAATTCTCATGATCAAGCCCAAAACACTTTTTACTTCATTTTCAAAACCTGAAATTATGTAAATTCAACCTATAAAAATCCATAATTCCAATCTAAGTTTCTAAACTAAATAAATCTCACATTCAAAACCTGAAATTATGTAAATTTAACCTATAAAAATCCATCATTCCAATCTAAGTTTTTAAACTAAATAAATCTCACACACACATTCAACCAACCAACCAAGGAAAAGAAATATAATTTCTTACAAACCATTACAAAAAATAATACAAATACCAAATTAAACTTATGAAATTAAATATTACAACCCATCACAAAAATACACATGAAGATAATGTCCGTGCAAAAAATCTGCTGCATCCATTCTTCCAAAAGCATTAACAAAGTAATCTGCACAACATTTAAAAGAATTAACACAAAATTTCACCATCAACAAATCATAATTAACATAAGATGCAAGAAAACTACCTTCCAACATATCTTAATCACACTAAGAAGGGAGAGTCTTATTCAAATTTGTCGTGGATGTTTTACTCCCCATTTCTACAAAATATAATAAAATAAATCAAACCTATTTGAGTTAGAACACATAAAAATAAGAACAAAATCAGATTCAAATATACTTATATAAATGAAAATATTACCCATTTCAATTGATTCATAGAACTCCATCTCCTCAATGCTTGGCACATATTGCAATGAAGATATATCTTCGGACCTTATCCAATTTTGAGAGCAAATCAAAGCCTCAACCATCCTAGGAGACAATGAGCTTCGAAACGAGTCAATCACTCTCCCACTTGTGCTAAAACAAGACTCCGAAGCTATTGTGGAAGTAGGGATTGCAAGCACATCCTTTGCAATTGATGCCAAAGTAGGATACTTGAGCCCATTTATTCTCTACCACCCTAGTATATCAAACTCCTCATCAATGGATTCAAGTGGATCCAACAAGTACCTATCCACTTCATGTGTTATAACCACATTCTCACTCTCTTGTTGAATTTTTTTCCACTTTTCCATCATGGTTTTTCGCTTACGACCTCCAAAAACCAAAGAAGAGTCGGTTTCATTGTTAGTACTACCACCACTCTCATTGGTAGTACTAGTAGCACCCATATTGTTACTACAAAAGGCTTATACACTTCATACATATTCATAAGAAGTTGTTTAACCTCATTTGTCTTTTGAGCCACCAATCTATCACAAATAGGGTCATTTTCAAATATTTCTTCAAAGATGTGCTTCAAATTGCGAAGCTTGAATCGGGGGTCAATCACAACTCCTATCATCAAGAATGGGTTCACTTTATGAAGTTCACCCCAATATTTATCATATTTCTTCTTCATTGATGCTGCCATATCATTTAAAAGAGTATCCATGACTGCCCGTTCGTCAATAGGAATTGTAACATCATATCTATACAACTCCCGAATCTCCCCATCTATGGCAAGCAAGTCATGGAAGGTTGAGTGTGATGTTGGATGCAAAGAAGCTGAAATTTTCAACGTGACATCATAGAAGGTCTTCAAAAACATAACAAATGTCACGGCTTTTTCCCAATCTTCATCATTAGGTGGACCCACCCTCTTATTAGACTTAGACTTTCCCTTCCCTTTCCCACTTCCTTCAATGACTTCAATTCTCTCGTCATCTCCTTCATCTTCCTTGAAGTACATTAAGTAGGAAGAATCGGGATCATCCCCCATTCTATCAAAGGCTTTTCGAAATTTCAATGCCGCATCAAGCATCAAATAAGTGGAGTTCCACCTAGTGGGCACATCCATCACCACCAACCCTTTGCACTCTATTTTTTCCGTCTCAACACACATTTTGAAGTAACTCAACCGAGAAGGTGAGGACCTCACAAACTTGACCGCATTACGGATTGCCACAATTGAGCTTTCTAATCTCTTCAAACCCTCCTTAACTATCAAGTTGATTATATGAGCACTACACCTCATATGCATGTGAACTCCTCCTAACACACTATTCGAATCTTTCCACCCATTTATTTTCTTCCTCACATATTCAATTGCCTTAGTATTGGCAGCTGCATTATCTGCGGTAATTGTGAGTATCTTCTCATGTCCCCAATCAATCAAGCAATTTTCAAGCAATTTCCCAATGCTCTCCCACTTATGACTATCAATTACACAAAAATTTAAGATCCTTTTGTGCATTTTATAGTCGGAATCCACAAAGTGGGCAGTCAACACCATGTAATTAACATTTTGAACCGATGTCCAAGTATCGGTTGTAAGACATATTCTATGTGAATGAAGATCAACTTTCAACTTCTCCTTCATTTTTGTGTACATTTCTAGAAATCTTCTTCCAAGAGTTCTACGAGATGGCAGATTAAATTGTGGGCATGCAACACTACAAAATTCCCTAAACCCTTCACCCTCCACAAAGCTAAAAGGTAGCTCATCTCGAACCACCATCCTAATACAAGCATCCAAACAATCATCTTTGTTAAACTTCCTAGAAACAAGAGCATTACCCTTGGATGCATCAAATGCGAGCGTCCGTGTGCTCTTATCCTTGTGCCTATAAGGATATTGCAAGCATTGTTTGTTTATATGCTTCCACATGTTGCTAGTACCATTTTTCTTGGTATCACTAGCATAAGTAGCACTACAATACTTGCACTTAGCCCTTTTTTCAATTTCCTTTCTTTTAGTCCCATCTACCCCTTTCAAATCCAATACGAAGTCATACTTTTCAAAGTGTTCCCACACATCACTCTCCTTCTTACAAGGTTTCCTTTTCCCGGTACTAGGTTCTAATGGTGATGGTGTTGGATTTTGTGATGCTGCTGTAGGAGGTACAACAGCATCACTACAAGGTAGAGAATCATCATTCCCATGCATTTGAGCCTCATTAGAAGCAGGTTCCTATTCATAAACAGAGTAAAACCATATTTAAACATAGCCAAACAAAGTTTAACTACCCATAAACATATTAAAAGATATATCCGATTGAAAAAAAACAGATTTAAACTGTCAAAACTGATTTAAACTATGCATACAACTCCCGAAACATATATCCTATCCAACAATCAGACTACAAAAACAGATTACAAATTACATAATACAAAAACAGATTACAAAAACAGACTACAAAAACATATTACAAAAACAGAGTATAAAACCAGATTACAAAAACAGATTATAAAACAGATTTAAACATATTACAAACACAGATTTAAACAGATTGCAAAAACAGATTTAAATAGATTATCAGCAGCAGCGAATATGTACCTCCATTTAAGCAAAATTTTCCAAACTTTCAACGCTCAGCAGCAGCAACGACGCTAAACAACTGTGAATGAAATCAAAAAAAGGGTTAGGTTACAAACAAGCTTCATTCCTTTCAATGCCTCCAAACCAAATAACCTTAAATACCCATTGCTCTAAAAAAAGTCCTAAAATTAAAACCAATATCTGAACTGCATGCCTTAATCTTTAATATGTAACTAACCATAATTCATTCAAGAAAATTGAAGTATCAAGCATGAACAATGTTAGATTGCAAATAAAAAGACAATACAAAGCTAGAGCAATTTAGCCCTGCTTTATTAGCTTCAAGCATGTTTTTCATCATTAAGAATAAGATATCATTATTATGCAAGTTTCCACTTAACAATTATGTAATTAGTTTACGTGATTAATAAAAATATTTTGGGAAAAAAAACCTACTATTTCGCAAGGTCTCTGATTAATTATCAGATTGCATTTTATAGTCACATCCTGTACATTAGACTAATTAGAATTTTCGTTTATAAAAATTAAAAACCTACCAAAATCAGTTTACTGTAAAACTATATGTCTCTGTTTGGTTGCTGTGAATTAATTGCGAAACCTTAAGGGATTCATCATAGAGACTCATTGCAGCCCTAATTTGTATAATGCATGATACTTACAGTTCATAATTTCTTTGTAAATTTCAAATAATCATCAAAACAAAGCATAACCTATATGGTAAGGGTAAGGGAGAGGAAGCCTCTATAGGGTAAGGGTTTGAGAGAGAGCAACAAGCGAGCAAGAGAGAGAGAAGGAGAGACAGATAAAGTATTCTCAGCACCGTATTCTCAGGATGAAAATGTGGCGTGAAGTTTTCTTACCTCTACAGGTGGGAGTGGGAACAATCAACAATGGCTTGCTTCGATGGAAATGTTGGCTGCTTGAACCGGTTGGGGCTGGGATTGACAGTGAACCGAGTGGGGCTTTGTTTGGCCGTCTATGGAAACAGAGTGGGGTTGTGGCGGCTGCCTCAAGAGTGCAATGTCTGTGCATGCGAAAGCAGAGGGTGATGTGGGTTAGGTTTAGGTCGACTCGATCGACCGATCGATCGATCGAGAGAGAGAGAGAGAGAAGGCGATACAGGCGACGAGAGATCGTGAGAGTGATGAAGGAGCGACACGGATCTTGTCGTAGAAATTTCGAGGTCGATTGAAGATCCGAGGTGAGATCGGGAGTGAGGCGCCGCCACGCCCTTAGGTCAAAAAGAGAAGAAAAATGAAATGAAAGAAGAGAAGAGGAAGAGATCGAGAGAGTCGCGTCAGAGATGAGGTGAGGGTTCGGAAAAAGAAAATTTACGAGGATACGCTGCAAGCGATGCACAAGAAACTCTTTTTGGCCAATCAAATAACGCCACATGTAACATATATATATATATATATAAATATTGAGCAGTTCGGTTCAGTTCATCGGTTCTGAAAAATTAGACCGAGAGCGAACCGTTGACCTTCGGTTGATTGAGTCCATGGTTGACTTTTGGTTTGGTCAAAAACACTTTTTTCGTTCGGTTTGGGTTGGTTCGGTCGGTTTGATCGGTTTATCGGTTTTTGCCCACCCCTAGTCCCATTTGCACGAGTTCGAAAATTAAGCCCCAAAATACCTCGAAAGGCGGTAGAGCCTTAGAAAGTATTTTGGTTATCTTCACCAACCAAAATAATGATACTTATATGACAGGACCCACCCAGAATTTCCCACTGAAAGAGGCGGACCCCGTCTTGGTGCCGACATCACACCGATGCCGGGCCCACTACTAAAAATCCAAGACATCCTACCAAAATTTTGGCAGAGTCTCCCTGTAAAATGCTCAAACCCAACAATATTCAACCTGCATAATTTACATAATAGATATATTCCAACTGCCAGCATGCTTTTAACATACAACAATCCAACATAAAATGGCCTCCGGCCTCAAGTAGCAACCTAACATGGGCGATAACAGAGCATCTACAGAATTTGTTTACAACAAACAGTTGAGTAGAAGGAATTTACAGGACCTAACAACGATGAAAAGTTTGGAGCTCGCAACCTGCTCGAACGCTTCCAAAAGCAACTACTGCGTGGGGGGCGCAAAACAGAAATATGTGAGTGGACAAAAATAACGTTTGCACTTTAAATCAACATAATAACCCCACCATGTAAAAATAATGCTCTAGCATGCAGTTTCACAATTCAGAAACCAAAAACTCAAAACACATATTCCCAAAGTCCAATACATCTCCACATCTCAAACCCACAACTCATTTCCCAAAGATATGCAACTCTCATCAACCCGTAAACACTCATATATATATATACATATATAACTATAACTATAATATAATATATTCTTCTCTCCATACTAATGTACTGGGGAAACAATCCAACCGGGGGATTGTTTGGTACGCAGGATTTCCGAACACTAACCCGCGTCCGGGGATGAGTAGTCCAACCGGGGGACGGAACTCCATAGCTCACACGCCGTGCACTGCCAAGCGACACGTACAGCTCACAAATCTCATAACAAGTCCTCACGGCGTAGGCGAGTATCATCACCCCACCGGCACGCCAACGAGCGTGTGTGATGATACTTAAGCAATATACATACTCTTTCCATACGCCGGCATTGCCAGCGACGCGTATGGAAAATGTCTCACACACCGGCACTGCCAACGACATATGTGAGACCCGCAATCTCATGGCCTTCCCACCCTACCGGTCACTGCCAACGACGTGTGTGGGAAGCCTAGTAACTAGGGAATGGTACTCACCTAACATACTCGTACATCTCACAACCATCCCTCAAACTCGTATCTTTCCACAATCTCACCACAACAACCTCTCATACTCTATACATAGACAATATAGATAGTCAATCCCAAAATCCATATCAACATATTCATCATACTCAAATACATATCTATACTCAAAATATATTGCCAATACGCATAAGAATATTCAAATCCATCAACCCAATAATTATTAAATCAAAATCACCATTTAAAATATATGCACAAGTCTTTTATCAATAAAACCATGCATATGCTTAAAACAAAGTCCACTCACAAATAATCCCAAGCTGCCCGGCCCGAGAGGTCCTGCTCTTCATGAATGGTCGACCAAGTACCTATTTCGAGATACGAACCCTTGATTAATATAACACACTTCAAAATGGAAATTCACAAAAGGAAATATTTAAATCCCCAAGTTCCCGGTGCGCTTACGTCCAAAGGAATATCCTAGGGTCCGGTTACAGAGTTTGGGAATCGCTTCCCAATCGTACGGTTATCGCGATTTCCCAAACTTCAAATTATTGAATCGGAACATCCGGGGCTCCGATTCATGATCCGCGAATTCCTATAGGTTTCTAAGAGTACCTAGATCGACAAACTTCAGTTTGGAAACGATCCAACGGTTAGAACTTATCGAACCCGGATAACGCACAATATGCGAAATCCGTTCGATAGTCAAACGACATCCAAATTGAGATCCGCAAAAGCCTACGCTCGTGGCAACCCAAGGATCTCATCAAGATAAAAAGCAACTTCACCAGCATTGCACGCGCCGCCACACTCGCCGGCAGCGTGGGTGTGTAGAGAAATTTCGGCGACGGAAAATCTCCAAATCACGAGCCACCCTTCCAATCCTAGATACTACTCGATGAATGGAGCATCTTTTTCAACTACGGCCAAGTCCAATTCGGATGGCAAGTGGCCGGAATTTCACATTGAAAATCGGCCAAAACCTAACTTCCAAATTCGTGAATCTAAACTGCAAATCGATCAATTCCTATGCAACAGCCAGCTAGAACTCAGAAAATGGATGAGAAACCTCACCTTACCCGTCGGAAATGGTGGCTGGAGGAGAGAGATCGAGCGGTGGAAGTTCTGTCACATTCCCGCGACTTTTCTGCGTTTTCCGCGAATCGGTTCCGGGTGCTGGCGGGAAGAGAGAGGAGGAGGTGGCGGTTCGAATGGGACCCTTCTCGCCGGACCGGGTGGTCGGAGGTGGTGGCGGTGTGGTGGTTTCATTCTGTGAACAGGGGAGTGGAAATCGCAGAGGGAGGAGAAGACGCGAGAGAGAGAGAGAGAGAGAGAGTGAGGTGAAAATTGAAAAATCTGATTTTTACTCCAAACTTTTCGAAATAATTACGATTTACGAACATATTTTGATCGCCAAAACTTCGTTAAATCTCCGATTCAAGCCTACCGCCTGTCTATGGTTTCGTCTCAGTACCACCTACGCAACTAAACTACTCGTGGTCCCAAAATCTTCCCGGATAAGAAATTGACCAAAATTACCTTTAACCCAAGAGTAAATTAATATTTTCTCTTAATTAAATTAAAAATAGGAAATAATTGGAGTCGGGGTGTTACATTATAGGTAATTTCTTCATGCTTACAGATAAACTCTCAAACTCAGCGTGAGTGGCATTTGGCATTGGAGTAAAATCAACATGAGTTTAGCACTAAGAGAAAATTTAGGCTTGCTTTGAGGGAAAAGGAAGTGTTAGGGTAAGGAAGGAGAAGTTTTGTAAGAGATTTGGGGGAAATGGAAAATGAAGAGCAGAGTTCTTCCAGCAGCTGTTAGAAGAGCAAAATGGAGAAGAAGATGAACAGTGCATGAGATTGCTGGATTTTTGTAAGTTAGAAAGAAAGCTTGCTCTCTGGATCTGAGTTGTGGCTAATGGTGAAGTATTTGGTGGTTTGGGTAAGTTTCCAGCAGCCTGACAAAAGCTATGTCAGACTCTAGAATGGCATGGCAGAATGAAAAGTGGGAGGAGATGGAGGAATAGAGCACGAAATTGCAAAGATTTCATGGTGAGAGATGAAGCTTGCTCTCCAGATGTGGGTTGCTTCCGTTGGGTAGAAAAGGCCTCAATTTATAGTCCCTGAAAGCTGACATTTTCCAAGAAACCCTAATGGTTCCATCCCATTTTGTCAAGTCTTTCCCTTCCTTTCTCCCTTCATCCCTTCAATCATCCTTTTTTGGTGAAATCTTCTCTGCCCATTTGCACAAAATCAGGGATTTTTTGGAGCTCAAGGCCCTTTCCCATGGCTGTTTACTCCTATTTTCAGCCATCTTTCTTCATTCTTTTCTCTCATCTTCCAAGGCTAGGTCTGATGAGGGAAGGAATTGAATATATATGATGGTTCAAAGGGTTGCTTCTGGCAGCTCGCAGGCTAATATTCTTTGGTACTTTGAATGTTTCTTGCTTGGAATCTGCTCCCTCCATGTGATGGAACCTCCAGCAGCATTGTTTAATGAACCTCCAGACCTCCCATTCGTGGCTTTTGTTCCTTCAGCTAGGTGCTGGTGCCTTTGTAGCTTATTATGGTAATTATATGGGCCAAGATGGTTTATCAAGCAAGTGGGCTATTTAAAACGTTTGGGCTTTTTAGTTGAGTCAATAGGCTATTTTGATTGGGCTTATTTTTGGTTGGGTTATTTTTGGTTAGGTTATTTTTCTTGGGCTATTGGGCTACTTTTCTTTCTTGTGCTCACCCACATGTTTGGGCCTAAGAAATGGGCTTGAGTCTCGAGGCTCCCAAGCAACCCAAAACTTTTCATTTCTCGGCCCATCAATGGGCCTCATGTTCATTTATTATCATCCATACCACAACCCACTCAAGCAAGCCCCGGACATTCGAGTGGCTTGGGCCCACTTAGGCTTGTAGCGTGGTTGGGTGTGTAATAATGATTTCCTACTTGGCATGGCATGTCGCTTGGCATGGCATATCGCATAGCATGCTTTCAATTATTATGCTTGATGGGATAATTAGCATGGATTTGCGAAGATAATGCATTTTATAATCTTAATCTCGATTCCTAACATGTGAATTATTTATTTGGCATGGCGTGTGTGGTGTGACTCGTATATGACGAGCCTTCGTGTACTCGGATATGTGATTTTTCTTAATACAGTAGCGTATTGGACCGAAAACTTATTTGGGCCCAACCGTGGACTTTTTTGGGCCTCAACAAGTATCTTTAGGTCAATACATTTTTGAAAAAAAAAAAAACTTTCTTTTTATTAATTAAATCATATCTTAGCCAATCATTCAAATATTACTCCTTATAGCCAATCATATCTTAGACAATCATCCAAATATTACTCTTATATATATATTTCCTTGTAAAGCACACATGTAAAACACTATATATTACTCCTTATAGAGAAGAAGACAATCATCCAAATATTCAAACCATATAATTCTTAGCATGGTATCAGAGCGGTTGATTCTATGTTTACTATAAACCCTCAAATCATATCATCAAATTCAAACACAAACCTAAATCCTCAAATCAAATCCCCTTACCAAATTCCTAAACACAAACCCAAGTCAAATCTCATATAGTTCCATTGTGATGTTAAACTATCTCGCTCACAAAAGAATGTTCCAACTCCAATCCTCAAATTGTCACAATTCAAAGTGACAATTGGATTTAGAGTCGATATAGTCATGCAAGAAAAATATGAATGCAGAGACTATCTATCTCCAAAATACCCTTAAGATTATCTACGTGGAATGGTCAGTCCGCTTCTGGGGTGGGTCTCACGGGTGCCACGTTTGTAATTAATGATTGGTGCAGAATCCGCAGCAGAGGAAGAAGAAATTGGGGCATGAGAGCCCTTGGTCTCTTGAATGGGGAAGCAATGTTCATAAAAAATAACATGGCGCGATAAAAAGACTATGTTAGTGGTAAACAACGATAACCTCGATGATCTAATGAGTAGCCTAGAAAGACACACTTAATAGATCGTAAGTGAAGTTTATTAGTATTGTAAGACCGAAGATATGGAAAACATGCACACCCAATTTTTTTAAGAAAAGTAAAGTTAGGTTCTTTATGAAAAAGAATTTGGTATGGAGACTGAAGACCCAAAACTTTATAAGGAAGACGATTAATTAAATATAGCAGTATGCATGGCCTCAGCCCAATAGGCAAGAGGCATGGAAGCATGGGCCAACAAGGTAAGCCCAGTGTCAACAATATGACAATGTTTCAGTCCTGCCAAACGATTTTGTTCAGGGTGATGGGGACAAGAAATGTGATGGTCAATACCATGAGTAACTACAAATTTATGAAAAATATGGCTAGTATATTCACCACCTCCATTAGTTTGAAGGGCTTTAATTTTAGTAGAAAATAAATTATCAACAAGTGTCTTAAATTTAACTAACAAAGAGAAAACCTCAAATTTCAAGCGCATAGGAAATATCCACAAGTAGCGAGAAAAATTATCAACGAAAGAACATAATATTGAAATACGGAAACTGATTTATTAGACGAACTCCATACATCAGAGTGAATGAGGTCAAGAGGAGCATGCGTAACAGACAAAAAAGTATGAAACGGTAGCTTAACACTTTTCCCTAAAGGACAAGAATGACAAGTAAAATTATTAAAAGTCTTAGTGCCATCAATAGACAACTTATTTGTAGACAATAAAAATTTTAAAATAGGAGACGAATGATGACCAAGGCACGAATGCCAAACATGACCAGCAACACGAACACCAAGATATGCAATAGGATCATGAGATGGCATGCTAGATGGGAGAGAGCAGAGACTAACATTACTCGTGGCCCAGAAAAGAGTCTTCCCCGTTTGAGAATTCTAAACCAAGAAATGATTGGGATAAAAAGTGAAGAAACAGTTATTATGTCGTGAAAATTTATTAACGGACAACAAATTACAAGAAGTAGTAGGGCATTGAAGGATATCAATAAGAGAAAAAATAGAGTTGTTAAGAGGAAGACTAGAGGAGACAATAAGGGTGATAGGCAAACTTGTTCCACCAAGCACACCATGAACAAAATCATGGCCATGATATTCTAGGGAAAGAGGCAAGTTACCCAAATCATTGGTGATATGATAGTTGGCCCCAGTATCCACAACCCAATTAGGAGGACAAGAAATAATAGACAAGTTGAGGATTGTTGCCCTAGCTCGTGGCAGGAAGGCATTAAGTAGGCACCCAACCTACATACGACAAGTTGAGACGATTGTAGCAATCCAACGAAGAATGCCCATAACGTGCACAAACTAATTTTGTATAATTTTTTTTTTTAAAAGTCAACAAAATAATTTAAAATAATTAATTTCTATTTATAAAATAATTTATGAAATGAGTAAAATATTTAAATATTTACCAAAGAAATAATACTTAAAACATAATTATTAATTAAGGTAATTAAGAAAGGTTAAGATATTACTTAATTACATATATTAAACTAATGAAGTTGGTAAAAAAAAAAGAGTAAAAAAAATTAATTTTATATGTTAAAAATTCAAATTTTTTTTTTCTTTTTAAAAAAACCAAGAAAACCTCTCCAGACGAATGTTCATCGGCACATGTATATCATGGTGAAATTTGCTGAATAAGACCTCTCCCAACGAAATTTCGTCAGGAGAGATCTAATCCTTCAAATTTCTCCGGATAGACGAAGAGTGGCCGAGAGGTTTAAAAATCGCCTAGGCGGGGTAGGTCAGGTCTAGGAGGGCGGCTGCGCTAAGGGTCTAAGCGAGTGTGGCGCTAAGGCGGTTCTAGGTGGCTAGGCGGTGTAGGCGCTGTAGGTTGTGCTAGGCGGTCCGGGCGCTAAGCTGGTCGGGTGCCAAGGTGGGTTGTCGTATTTTTCCGGCACGTGTGCCATTTTCTTCGTTGAAGCCGATATTTGAGCAAGAATCAGATGCACCACCTTTTGACCCCAGCAATATTGTGTCATTGCATACACATTTCTGCAGCCACTTTCTTTTATTCTATTCTTTCACTTCATTTTCTTCTATGTTTATTGATGGGATTCAAAATTATGGCAGCTCATGTTTAGCAAGTTTAAACTTCCTTTGAATTTTTCTTCCTTCTCTTCTTCCCTCTATAAATTAAATTGGCTTTGCTTCTGCTGAGCCACAGGCTGTTTCTGGGTTCTGCAGATTGTCCTTCTTTGACTGTAAGTTGCTATCTGATATCTTTATTACAATTTTTTTTTTTATGATGAGTTACTTTGGCATCTTTAGTTTTGTCAATTTATCGATTTTTTTATTTCTTTTTTATGTTATCCCACATAAGGAATAAGGCTATGGGGGTTTGAAGTTTCAATTTGGCATCTTTAGTTTTGTCAGTTTGATTCAGACCTTGTGCTTAAAGATCTAATATAGGTCCTTGTATAGTCTGGGATTCTACTCATCAATGGATGACATTTTCACCCGTCTATTGACACTGGCTAGTTATATAAGGCGTCGATTTATTCAATTTATAGGTGAGGTTCTTTCTACTATTCTTACATGTTTGCACACTCATGCATCTTCTTATAATGTTATGGATGGATTTGGAAATGATGTTATTGCAGAGGATCTTGCGGTCAGAGATGCTGATAGATACTCAGATGATTTGCTGGTCATTTCTGCTGGACAGCATTTAAGATCATTGAGACACGGCATTTGTCTTTCAACTGAATTTTCATTTCGCCTACTCAGTCTTTTCTCATAAGCTTCAAGAGAGCCCATTAATTTCTGTCACTGACAGACTAGTTAAATCTTTTGTCTGTTCAATGGCAGTAACTAAAGGATCATACTTCTCAGGAAGACTTATAAGTATTTTTTCTACAATTCTTGAGTCAGTAATATTTTCTCCATAGGCTCTCAATTGATTAATTATTATTTTTATTTTAGCATAATAGTCTTGTGTGGTCTCAGAATCCTTCATTTTAATATTTTCGAACTCTCTTCTCAAAGTTTAACCGCACGTACCTTGGCATTGTCTTGAAATTCCTCCTTTAAGGTATTCCATGCTTCCCTTGCAGTTGTGGCTCCCATGATTCTTGGAAAAATCGTATCATGCAAGGCTTGTTACAAGGCATATAAGGCCTTTGCATCTTTTTGTTGACCTTTCTTTAGTCGCCTCAACTGTTCCACAGTTGGGTTTTCTGGATTATTGAAGCCATTATCAACTATGTCCTATAAATCTTGAGACATAAAATAAGTCTTCATTTTAATACTCCAGAATTCATAGTTTTCTCTCCTGAAAATAGGAAGAGGGTCAGAGTTTTGGCTAGTGGTAGACATGACGGAGGAGTAGTGAACCAACGCCCAGGGTTGATCGGAACAAGCTCTAATACCACTGTTAGGCATGTTTACGTATCAGTAATAAAGAAAGTAAGGAATCAGAGAATTTAGGAATCAGAGAACTACTGAATCGGTATGGGAAGAATAATTCACATTAAGCTGTTTACTAAACATATGGAATTAGCAAAGGAATGAGATTGATTCCCATTGTTATTGTTTACTATTTGCATGAATCAGAATGCAAATTAATTTTAGAATTATGGTAAAGTGGTAAGGTTACTTTTGGAAGTTATTAAGAGAAAACAGGAACGTGAATCGATTCACTACTCCCCCTAGTTGATCTGATATCTAGTTTTGAGGGAATGTGATTACGGATTTTGAGGTGGGGCCCACTTATTTTTTCATTCCTGATTGCTAGTAAATGCAGGAAGTCAGGAATGTAAATCATTCCCTTTCCTTCCATACCCATTATTGATACGTAAACATGCCCTTAGTTCTAGGGAGAAGAGAGGCTTAGGATAATAGCTTGATGATGAATAGAAAGCTTTTGAAAAAGTAACAAGATAATTTTATTTTATTGATTAAAATAAGAAGGGTACAAGAGCTTTAGAGATAGTTGGATACAAGAGGTGGCTGATGGGGGTTTAGACAGCTGGTAGTTTTTCAGCTTTCTTAACTTGAATGCATAATTGGGCTGCTATAGCTATGTATAGAGTAGCTAAACCGACTCAAAGGATGGTAAATATCTAGGAAGTCGGTTATTGCATAGTAACCGAGTTCCAAAGTGTTTTCCAGCCACTAGTTATAATATAAGTCTAGAATTTTCTAGTTACAATACATTATATAATTAATAGGATGTTTCTAGTGTAGAGCTCAAATTTGACTTGTCATCTTTTCTCAATTTTTCTAGACTTTTCTATATTATTCTAGTTTAAGTGTGCATTATTTTTTATACAAATTTATAAATAAACCCAATCCTAGACATGTATTTATAAAAAAACCCAAACACTATTTTATCAACACCAAAATCAACAATTGTATATTTTTTGGGTGTGTTTATAAATGGGTTTTGAGTGTGTGTAATGATAGTATAGTTTTTGAGTGTTAGGTTTTTTTATAATTTCAGCCCCCATTTTGGGTGTTTTAGTGAAACTCCCTATTTTTTAACACAATTATACAATGTCCCCTTCATTTTTAAAGGGTAATACCTGTTTTTTGCTATTAGCTTTCTTCAATATCAATCTTTGAAGACTTAGTATGCATTAAAAAACTGAGGTCAGGCAACTAATCTAGTTTTCATGAGAAAACATCATGAGCCCGTCTACTTTTAAGTGAACTGAATGATTAATTGTAATATTTAATCTTTTTCACCTCCTTCCCTTTCTAATTACAAGTGTTTATCAGAAGTATGACTTACTGTAACTGTTTTGCATTTCTCAAATCTCAATCAAGTCATCTCCATCGTTAGATTGGTGATGTTGCTTCATCTTGATGTAGGTTGACACTACCATTACACGGTTTACAATTTGCTTGGAGATTGGCAATTTCGTGTTGGAGAAGTTCTGTCGTGTACGTTAGATGTGCTCATCTTCGAATTTGTAGGTAAAAGAAGTATATTTCAATTATGCAAACTGATGGACTCGTATTCCATAGAGTCTATGAATAGTTTCTTTTAGTTTTAGTTCAGATTGGATTCTGTTTTACTCAGTGCAAATAATTCATTGCTTTTAATTACAAGTCGTTGTTTCATTCTTCTAGGTGCTCATAGTTGAGCTCCATTTTTGCATTTGTCAGCCTGGCATCTCGAGTACAGAAAACATTGCAAGGTTCATCTGACAATATTGGATGGTTGCCGCGCACTCCTGGCATGCCTGGTGTGGAGGATGGTACGTACAGCACTTTAATTATAAGTTGTATTGATCAAATCCATTCACGCATCCTAAACCAGACAAAACTGATTAATCAAATATTCTCCCTGATTTAGATTAGAGTGCTCAATGGAATCAAATTGTTACAACTTACAACCATTTTCACTTATCATTCTTTTTAAGTTGGGAATGCTGTTGAAATCTAAGCCCGTGTCCATCGTGAGAGAGAGAGAGAGAGAGAGAGAGAGAGAGAGAGAGAGAGCATTAAGAATGGAACGTTTAATATAAATTGCTTGGCCTGAAAAGGCATTCAGGAAATTAGTCCTTGTATTAGTGAATATACAAAAAAAATCTGATTATGAGTTACCAGTTTGTTACAGCACTGTACAACCAGTTGATTAGCAACAAACAAAGCAGTTAGAGACCAGCATCATCCTCCTCCACCTGTACACAGCAAAGTCCAAAACACATTATGTCAGGATTTGAAGAACACAGCAAACTAAATCCTTATTTTTGAAGAACACAGCAAACTAAATCCTTATTTGAAAACTCTATCTTCTTTTTTTTAATTTACACAGCAAACTAAATTCTTAAGAACACAGGAAAGATGACATCAAGGAAAATATTTTGAAGCATTTTCAAATGGAACTTTTTCCATTTACCTAAATTCTTTTTATATTACTTGGTTTCGGTTTTGATGATTTGCTAGCAGTATCAGACACTACCATCCAATCAAAATTCACTTCTAATTGGGGATTTTTAATATAAATGGAGACATTAATAGACTTTTCAAGGGGCACCTACTGCATCTGGCCCAAAATAATAGCAAATAAGGTCTGGTTCCATATAGCAAGTGATTCAGCAACTTCAAAGATAAAAAGTGCATAAGCAAAAACATGTTTAAATGCAGGAGATCGAGCAAAATCAAGTGAAATGGCCTAAGGTTGCATGCACCCTATTAGTTAGTATTTCAGTACAAGATCATCAGACTAGGAAGGTTGATTCACTAGTGACCTGCTACATGACTGTGAAAACAGTGTAATCCAAATTCCACGCCAACCAAAAGCTCATTATCTTTCAATTTCGAACTAACTGAAGTCAGTTCCGGTACACCAACAGGTACCCTTCCAGGAGGTGGCATCCAGGGGTAGGCGCCAGGGAGCTAGGCGGCGTCTGGGCCTTCCTAGGCGGCCCTGGCGGCTCTAGGCGGGCCTAGGCGGCCCTAGGCGGGCCTAGGCGTCCCTTGGCGGCTCTAGGCGGGCCTAGGCGTCCCTTGGCGGCTCTAGGCGGCTCTAGTAAGGTCTAGGCGGGTCTAGGCGGGTCTAGGAAGGTCTAGGCGGGTCTAGGCGGGCCTAGGCGGCTCTAGGAGGGTCTGGGCGGCCGTTTTGCCGTTGAGACGTGGACGAAGGGCGGTTGAAGTGCGCAGGATCCGCTGCTTGTGAGGAAGAAAGACAGAGAGAGAGAGAGATCGAGACAGAGAGAGGAAGGAGAAGGCGACGCTGGGAAGAAGAAGAAGATATCTGACCTAATTTGTATATTTGAAACATATAGCCGCTCGGCTATACTATTAATTTGATTTGAAGACCACAAACCAACAGTATAGCCGAGCGGCTGTACTATTCATAGTAGAATAGTATAGCCGCCCGGCTGTACTATTCATTGGAATAAAATTCTTTTAAAACGGATTATCGCCGGCGCGCTATACTATTAATTTCAAAGAAAAATAAAATAAAAAATGGGGTATCACCGCTCACGTGTACTCTTTTAATATGAGTTATCAGGAAGAGGGCGAATGCCAATGGTGAATGGATCAAGAAGGTGGAGGGTCACCTTGGACACTGCATGGTCAGTCAACCACAAAGCAACTCTACATATACAAATCTGTCATTACCTATACACAGGTAATATAATCTACGGATGAGTGAATAAATATGTATTTATTTCCACTAGTTGGCATTCATTAACTAAACCAACAGCCAGATTTACAATTCGTTTTGTTTTGTATTTGCTTTTTCATATTAGTTGTATTGTATCTTCAGACTTCACTAGTTTAGAGGCCAAAGACAGTGAAAAAGTAAACTAACAGGTCGATGCTCCCTTCAGCAAACAGAATTTTGTGGCTTTTTTACATGGACTAGGAGTTTCACCTTATTTTTGGTGATTGCCATTAATGATGTCAAGAAAACTGATCCATAATTACATGGATGAGTTTATTCTTTGGAATGGATGATGAACTTCATAGATCAAGTAAGAGGAGAGAAATTTGATAGGTGAAGAGAGAGAAGATAATAGATCACTAGAACATGTAATTTTGTCACACTGGTTTTAGATTTGATGATGCCGAAAAGAAACGAAGAAACGGAGGCCCAAAACATAAAATCAACAGAAAAACGAAAAACAAAACAGTGCAAATGCCTTAAAGAATCAGTGCTTCATAAAGTCCACATTTATCCTTGCGGAGCGGTGTAGATGAGAAAGTTTACTTCAGCCACACGATCGATTCTCCTTGTTCATTTTTGTATCAAGGAAAGTGCAAAAGGAAGATTGGGATAGCAGATTGGTTTCCTTGGACTTGTTGGGTCGTTTTTACCATATCTTGCGGTATAATATTTGTTACCAATAAGATCAGAGGGCCAAAGTTGAAATAATCCAATGTACGCCAATACAGTCAATGTCAATCCACAAACTAAAATGAACCTCCAAAAGCTCAATTTCTTTAGAGGACCAAAGCTGAAACCTTCATGCACTTTATTACCAAGGAAAACATTTGTAAGAGCGGTTTTTGACTCCAACGATGCCTTCACCAACTTAAAGCCCTAAGAATCAAAAGCACAAACAAAATATGTACTATCAGAAATATGGCGCTTGCAATTTACACAGAGGTAGAACCGTTTAGGCGCATTCGAGTCATTGTTGGCTGGCAATTGAAGGATGTTAGCGCCAGAAGTTGTTGTCTTTTTCAGCAGGGAGTCTATGTTAAGATTGGGTTGCATGTATGTGTCACTGAGATTTTCGAGGCTCTCGTAAAGTTTGCCTAAGCAACCAACCATGCCACCATTAGAGAGAAGGAGCCTAGTCACAGTTCCAAAATGCAAGGACAGAAGAGTATAGAGAAAATCCACAACTTCCTTGCTTGCTTCAGCAAACAGAACTTTGTTGCTTTCTGTGTCAATCAGGAGCTTCAAACTCACAGTACGTAGCGCTGTGGGTGGTAGCGATTCAGGCAATATTGAGGACAGAGGAGAAGGGCAGCATATGCATAAGCGTTTATAAAATGACCCATTTATAGGCTTAGAAAGAAGTCCTAAATTCAAAAAAATTCAAAAATGGAATGGTGAATGGATCATGAAGTGGGAGGGTCACCTCGGACCCTGCATCAGTCAACCACAAAGCCAACTCTGCAGTGATGGGGATTGGGGACAACCACAAAGCCAACTCTGCAGCAATGGGGATTGGGGATCGGTACACAGGTCACCAATCACATACACGAGCACCAAAATCTAGGGTTAGTGCAAATTCACATATATCGTAGCAAATCTATGCCACAAATAAACTATTTCATTAATCATCAATATTCCATTCCCTACAATTATTACAGTAGCCTTATTTATAGGCTTTACAAGACGTGGGTATCAAGACTGCTTGGTCCAAAAGTAAACTAATTAATTATAAAATCACACATAAATAATAAACGATATCCTAAAATACCTAAATAAGAAAATAACAATATATCATGAAATAACTAATTAAATGGTAAATATCTATCTTGATCCACCCCTATGCTCCTGCATCAGACTTCCCTGGTTGGAAAGAATTCGTCCTCGAATTCAAGCCTTTGATTGAGGAAAATCCGAATAGAATCTTCAATTGCTTCATATTAATTCTATGGATCTTTTAGCATCCAATTGAAACCTTCCTTTCCAAATAAAAAGATATTTGGAATATTTCGTTATTCTTGGCTTCTTCTTACTCCCTCTAACAATGCAAATGTTTCTCTCTAGAATCTTCAACCGATTGACAAAATCAACCGAAGTTTTGGCAACCTTCCAAGTGAAAACATTAATGCCCAAAAAATCAATAATATCTTCGAAAGTTTTCTCAATTCTCATCTCTTCACTGTTCTGATCAATAAATTGCTTATCAAAATTGCTTTGAATACCCAAACAATTTTCATTGCAATTTTCATAGTTGCAAGATCAAATATTGAGGCAAATCCAAATTTAATAACTTTGATGAATAACAAGATGCACCAAAATTACCAAATCTATTTATACCTTCAAAGACACAATGAGAATAATCGTGCCCTCTTCACTTGACTCACACAGTGAAGCACAATAATGAAAAGGGCTATCCCCTCATTCTCCCCAAGACTGCTTAGAGTGTCGATGCGAGCTACTGGTTCGGATAGGGTTCATGCATCTCTCCCCATCGTAACTCTTACCTATCCGGTTCGAGCCGATGCGGCGACGCGTTCGAAGTTGCCATAGCATCCTCCTAATTTCCTCCATGTCGTTATAGTTGTCAACACGACCCTCCATCCAAAAACCTCCTCGATAAAGCATCTTGAGCCATAGCTCGATACCAATTGATGAGGATCGGGATCGGGACACAGGTCACCAACAACATACACGAGCACCGAAATCTAGGGTTAGTGCAAACTCACATATATCGTAGCAAATCCATGCCACAAATAAACTATTTCATTCATCATCAATATTCCATTCCCTACAATTATTACAGTAGCCTTATTTATAGGCTTTACAATACGTGGGTATCAAGACTGCTTGGTCCAAAAGTAAACTAATTAATTATAAAATCACACATAAATAATAAACGATATCCTAAAACTACCTAATTAAGAAAATAACAATATATCATGAAATAACTAATTAAATGGTAAATATCTATCTTGATCCACCCCTATGCTCCTGCATCATGTAGGTACAAATTTGTTATTACCTATATGTAGGGAATATAGTTTACAGATGAGTGAATAAATGTGTCTTTATTACCAATATAACATTTCCATCAACTAAGCTACATTTCCAATTTCTTTTTGTGAAGCAATATACATCTTGTGAGACTATAGTTCCTTTGCAGCGTGGACAAATAGCTTAGGGTTGTTTGAGACGATAGAACTCAAGTTGCACAACAGAATTGTTCAACCTTTGGATCATCGGTGGTCAAAATCCGAAGGACATTAGCTCCAGCAGAAAGTGTCATAGGTTTCAGCAAGGCCTCGTCCTTGTTAGTAGTAGGTTGTAGTATGTGTCACTAAGATTTTCAATGCTCTTGTAAAGTTTGACTAAGCTTCCACCCATGTCATCCTTGTTAGAGACGAGTTTAGTGGCAATGCCTAGAGGCAAAAGACAAGACTAAAAAGCAAATCCACAAAAGTGCTTTCCCCCTTCAGCAAATAGAACTTCGTGGCCTTTTTACACGTACTTAATTTTGGCAATTGCCATTGATGCCGTCAAGAGGACTGATCAATAATTTTATTTGAAAAGCCTGAAGTGAATTGATCGTGAATACCGGTTGATGGATAATATATTTACCCCACAACTAGGATTGTTGTTTTTATCTCATTAATTATCCTCCTCTGCTTCAGGATTTATCTTTAATAATTACATGATTAATAGATCATTATGTAAATGTGAGTTATTTAAATAAGTATGTAAATATATTGTGAATACTAGGAGTCCTTTATTAGGAAGGATTTATTGTTGTGTCCTTTATTGAGTAGTGTTTCCTTGTAGAACAAGGATTATATATGTATATATTTCAAGGAAGTAATACAATGAAAAATTACCTTGTAATATTCTATTTGGTATCAAAGCTTTGGTTGCCGTAACCCTAGAAATTTTTTTCCGCTGCTGTTGACGGCCGACTATTTCTTTTCTCGCAATATTCCCTTGCGTAACGTTAGTGTGGTGTGTGTGTGATAATGCCGTGTGTGATTTGGCTGTGCTGTGTGGATTGCTACATCAAGAGCTGTGCATCGTAAGATAGGATGGCCTCTTTGGAAGATAGTGCTATTTTGAAATTGGAGGTTAGCTCGTGACACCAACCAATACCCCAGATTGAATCTCGCTGTTATTCGAATGATGCGTCTACATGTACTCAAACACAGTGAGGCTGAATGGATCAAATTATCCTCTTTGGTCCAAAGTTTTGGAGATGTACATCACTGGACGCGGTAGGACAGGCTTTGTGACAGGGAGTACCAAGGAACCCCGAGAATAGTGCTGGGTATGAGACATGGGAGACAGGGAATGCGATCGTAAAAAGGTGATTGATCAATTCGATGGAACCTGCTATCATGGGATTTTTTATTCACCTACGTACTGCTAAAGAAGTTTGGGAAGAGGTGGCTCGAACCTATTATGATGGTTCGGATATTTCTCAAATTTATGAATTAAAGGTTAAGTCTTTTAGACTCCATCAAAAGGGCTGGCCGGTTGGTGTGTATTACGCTGATCTCAAGTCCATTTGGCAGGAGTTAGATCAAAGGAGACCAATCAAGATGGAGTGTGCAGTAGACCTCAAGACCCTCCGAGATGAGATTCAAATTGATCGTGTGTATGCCTTTTTAGTGGGTTTGGATGATATCTTTGATAAAGTATGTAGTGATATTCTACATACTCAACCCTTACCATATGTTGAGGAAGTGTTTTCTATTGTTCGGCTTGAAGCACAAAGACATGCCACCATGATGAGTGGGAGTAACAACCAAGGAGGGCTACCGTCCATGGCCATGGTCTCTCGGCCCGCCGCTACCTTTCGTCCTAGTAATCCTTCTAATCAGTCTTTAAATTCTCGTCCCTTTACCTGAGAAAATAAAGATGATTTGAAGTGTACTTTATGTGGACAAACCCGTCATACTGAGGATACGTGTTTGGCTAAGCATAGGGTACCTGATTGGTTCCTAGAATTGAAGAAGAAGCTACGTGCAAAGGAGCGTGGGAGTAGGGGAAATAATGGAGGCCATGCATCCCTAGCTACTGCCCCACCAAAAGCTAAGGAAGAAGAGACTATCTCCAATAACCCGAGTCAAATGTTGTTGACTCGTTCTACCCATGGTGATTCATCCTCCACTGCAGGTACTATAAGGCATGTATTTTTGGCCTCCGACACTGAGCATCATGTAGGTTGGATTCTGGACTCTGGTGCAACGGATCATATGACATACGATAAGAATGTGTTTCAATATATGACAACATCTCACAGGGAATATATTGCAACTGCTAATGGTACTAGTGCACTTGTTGTTGGTGCTTATACTATGTATCTCACAGCCTCTTTCCCTTTACACCGATGTTTGCTTGTTCCATCTTTATCACATCATTTACTTTCCATACCACAGAAAACTGAACAATTGGATTGTGTTGTTCTAATGTATTCGTCCTTTTGTCTACTTCAGAATATTCAGACCAAGGAGATAATTGGGCGTGACACTAAGAGAGAGGGGTTGTACTACGTGGATGATGTCATTCCTAGCAGAGCTAATGCAGTCCAAGTGCTCCATGGTAGTAATTTGCAAGAAGTATGGTTATTGCATCGTCGATTAGGCTATGCATCCTTTAGCTATTTAAGGCGTATGTTGCCTCGTTTATTTAGTGGAATAAATGAATCAGACTTACATTGTGAAGTATGTATTCTTGCCAAAAGCCATTGTGCTTCGTTTCCTCCTAGTATGAATAAAAGACATTTTCCATTTGATCTTGTGCATTCCGATGTTTGGGGGCCTTCTCCAGTTGTTACTTTTTCTGGACTTCGGTGGTTTGTTACATTTGTTGATGATTGCACTCGTATAACATGGCTTTATGTGTTGAAAAATAAAAGTGATGTTGGTGCCATATTTCGGTCATTTGCTCAGATGGTTCAGACGCAATATTCTTCCATTATTAAAGTTCAACGTTCTAATAATGGAGGAGAATACATTAATTTTGAGTTGTTGGAGTTTCTCCGTGGTCAAGGGATTCTCTATGAAACCACATGTCTGTATACCCCATAGCAAAATGGGGTTGTAGAGCGCAAAAATCGTCACATTTTGGAGACAGCCCGTGCCTTACTTCTTAGGGCCTCGGTTCCTTAACGGTTTTGGCTCTGAAGCTGTTACTTATGCCGTGTATGTCATTAATCGTATGCCCTCTCGGGTGGTTGGATTTCAAACACCTATTCAGGTCCTCACTCAACATACTCCAGTGGTGTCCAGTAATACTCTCACTCCTCGATTGTTTGGTTGTGTGGATTATGTTCATATTCAGAAAATACATCGTAGTAAAATGGATCTATGTGCACTACGGTGTGTCTTTGTGGGTTTCTTGTCTCACCAAAAGGGTATAAGTGTTACCATCCTGAGACCCGACATATGTATGTAACCATGGATGTGACTTTCTCTGAAACATTATATTTCTACACTTCCGTACCTTCAACTTCATATCACCAGGGTGAGAACACTGATGGTAATCTGAGTTGGTTGGATCTAGGGGAGATGTGACTGTTGAACAACGTGTAGAACCTGGAACTGAGCCCATACTAGGAGAGTCTCAGCAAGCTACTATCGAGAAGAACCCTATTGTTGAACAACCTTGTGCGGAGCCCAGTATATCCATTATTGTGGAGCCTAATACGCCTTCTCTGTCTAATTCCAAAGTGCCGCCCAATGCATCTTCTCTGAATATGCCTGAGGTAAGTATCGTAAATGATTGTGTAACTAATCCAAGTGTAGGTACTTATAAATTGCCGCCAAGACAAAATCGAGGTGTGCCTCTTGATAGGTTTTCTCCTGAAGGAAAGGTGAAGTAATCGATATCCAACTATGTATCATGTAATAAGCTTGCACCAGAGCGTCAGACTTTGGTAAGTAATATGGAGTCTATCCATGTACCAACTCGAGTAGAGGAAGCTCTAAAAGATCCAAAGTGGGCAAAAGCAATGGATGAGGAAATGTTGGCATTGCAGAAAAATAATACTTGGGAGGTGATGAAGCTACCTGTAGGGAAGAAGACAGTGGGATGCCGGTGCGTGTTTAGAGTTAAATATAAAGTTGATGGATCAGTAGACAGATACAAAGCAAGGTTGGTGGCTAAAGGATATACCTAAACATATGGGGTAGATTACCAGGAGACTTTCTCCCCTGTTGCCAAGATGAATATGGTACGTGTTCTTATCTGTTTAGCTGCAAACATGGATTGGCCATTAAAACAGTTTGATGTGAAGAATGCATTTCTCCATGGGAATTTGGAGGAAGAAGTGTATATGGATTTTCCTCCTGGATATAACAATGGTGGGAACATCGGAGTATGTCGGTTGTGTAAGTCACTCTATGGACTTAAGCAATCGCCCCTTGCATGGTTTGGTAGATTTACTCAAGTCATGAGAAAGAATGGATATTGTCAGAGTCATTCTGATCACACTTTATTTGTGAAGCATAGACAGAATAAAGTCATAGCCTTGATTATCTATGTAGATGACATGATTATAACAGGAAACGATGCTGATGAGATGTCCAAGTTGCAAGGAAATCTCACGGTCGAATTCGAGATGAAGGACTTAGGGGATTTGAAGTATTTCTTGGGAGTTGAAGTTGCTCGCTCGTTGAAAGGTATCTTCTTGTCTCAACGTAAGTATGTACTGGATTTATTAAAAGAAATTGGTATGTTGGGATGTAAGCCAGTAGAGACTCTTATTGTTGAGAAGCATCATTTGTGTTTGGATCCGAAGCAGGAACTAGTTGATAAGGGTAGATATCATATACTTGTAGGGAGATTGATTTATTTGGCTCATACTGTCCTGATATTGCCTATGTTGTGAGTGTTGTGAGTCAGTTCATGCATTCACCGAGTATGGATCATATAGTTGCTGTTATGCGTATCTTGGCATACTTGAAGTCGGCACCTGGAAAATGAGTCTTGTATAGAAAAAATAGGCATTTGAGGATTGAAGGGTTTACTGATACGGATTGGGCAGGTGATGTAATTGATAGACGGTCTACTTCTGGATATTTTACCTTCTTTGGAGGGAATTTGGTGACATGGCGAAGTAAAAAAATGAAGGTGGTGTCACGGTCTTCAGCTGAGGCCGAATATAGAGGTATGGCTCAAGGAATCTGTGAAATCCTTTGGCTCCGAAAACTTCTTTTGGGAATTGGGTTTAAACCAAAGGATACCATGAAGTTGTTTTGTGATTACAAGTTAGCAAGGGACATAGCTGATAACCCAGTACAACATGATAGAACGAAGCATGTAGAGGTTGATTGTCATTTTATCAAAGAGAAGCTTGAGAAGAAGATTGTATCAATACCGTTTGTGGAGTCAGAGGGACAACTTGCAGATGTTCTTACTCATGCATTATGTAGTTGAAAGTTTGGTAACTCACTTGACAAGTTGGGTATGTGTGACAATTTTCAAGAAAGTAATACAATGAAAAATTACCCCGTAATATTCTATTCATTATAAGGCTGCTTTTGAAGATGAGAATTCCTTATTTCACAAATGATAATCTGTATAGAAGAGAACCGCTAGCTGGGTTATAAGATTTATTTCATTCATATGACCGGGATTTAGATCTTGGACTGACTACACATGGATCTTTATAGCTCAATTTAATTATAAATTGTATTGATCAAATCCATTCACGTATCCTAAACCAGACAAAACTGATTAATCAAATATTCTCCCTGATTTAGATGAGAGTGCTCAATGGAATCAAATTGTAACAACTTACAACCATTTTCACTTATCATTCTTTTTAAGTTGGGAATGCTATTGAAATCAAAGCCCACGTACATCGTGAGAGAGAGAGAGAGAGAGAGAGAGAGAGAGAGAGAGAGAGCATTAAGAATGGAACGTTTAATATAAATTGCTTGGCCTGAAAAGGCATTCAGGAATTGGTCCTTGTATTAGTGAATATACAAGAAAAATCTGATTATGAGTTACCAAGGTGTTACAGCACTGTACAACCAGTTGATTAGCAACAAACATGGCAGTTAGGGACCAGCATCATCCTCCTCCTCCTGTACACAGCAAAGTCCAAAACACATTATGTCAAGATTTGAAGAACACAGCAAAGTAAAGACTTATCAGGGAAAATAAAGGTCAACAATCCTGATTGGAATTAATATGGACCCAGCTATTCAAAATCCTTATTTGAAAACTCTATCGTCTTTTTTTAATTTAGTTAGGAAAGATGACATCAATGAAAATATTATGAAGCATTTTCAAATGGAACTTTTTCCAAGACAACGTTAGCATTTCTCAATTCATTTACCTCAACTCTTTTTATATTACCTGGTTTCGGTTTTGATGATTTGCTAGCAGTATCAGACACTACCATCCAATCAAAATTCACTTCTAATTGGGGATTTTTAATATAAATGGAGGCATTATAGACTTTTCAAGGGGCACCTACTGCAGCTGGCCCAAAATAATAGCACATAAGGTCTGGTTCCATATGGCAAGTGATTCAGCAACTTCAAAGATAAAAAGTGCAAAAGCAAAAACATGTTTAAATGCAGGAGATGGAACAAAATCAAGTGAAATGACCTAAGGTTGCATGCACCCTATTAGTTAGTATTTCAGTACAAGATCATCAGACTAGGAAGGTTGATTCACTAGTGACCTGCCACAATGCTGTGAAAACAGTGTAATCCTAATTCCACGCCAACCAAAAGCTCATTATCTTTCAATTTCGAACCAACTTAAGTCAGTTCCGGTACACCAAGAGGTACCCTTCTACGATGTGGCATCCAGGGGTAGGCGCCAGGGAGCTAGCGGTGTCAGGGCGCCCGCCTAGGCTGCCCTAGGCGGCCCTAGGCTCCCCTTGGCACTCAAGGAAGGTCTAGGTGGCTCTAGGCGGCCTAGGCGGCTCTAGGAGGGTCTGGGCTGGCATTTTGCCTTTGAGGCGTGGACGAAGGGCGTTTGAAGTGCGCAGGATCCGCTGCTTGTTAGGAAGAAAGACGGAGAGAGAGAGAGAGAGAAGGCGACGCTGGGAAGAAGAAGATATCTGACCTAATTTTTATATTTGAAAAGTATAGCCGTTCGGCTAGACTATTAATTTCGAAAAAAAATCAAAAATAACTGTATAGAGGCGTGGCCATACTATTTTTATATATTATATTTAACCAGTATAGCCGCCCGGTTATATTATTCATTGGAATAAAAAATTTTAAAAATGGATTATCACCACCCGGCTATACTATTAATTTCATGAAGAAAAAAAAGGAGTATAACCGCTGGGATGTACTCTTTTAATATGGGTTTAGATATGAAATTATGAAGATCAATTAATTTGATATGAGTTTAATATAGGTATAGATATGCAATTATGAAGATCAATTAATTTGATGTTGCTCGAGAATTGCCGTTCCCAAGTGATGACATCATTGCTTTTTTAAGTGAAAAAACCTCATTGCTTTTTCAAGAGAGAAAAAGAAAGCAGACGAATTTGATCTCTTTGTATTAGTTTGAGGTCCAATACGTACCCAATCCAATTCATTCAGCCAATTAATATTGTAAAACAAAGGATACGTCATCCATATTTTTTTAAAAAAAAAAAAAAAACATTCCAAAAGAAGCTTCAAAATGTCAACTTGAAATGCTGCTTAAAGGAACACATTCTTCATAACTGCATTTGACCGCAACAATACCTTTCAACAATTTCAAACCCTAACAAGGTAATTAAACAAAAATGCCCTTCATCATAAATTCTTATAGAATATCAACTGCAATATTTGAATATATAGAATGGTAATTTATCACGTTAGAAAATATTAATAAACACAAACCTTATCCTTATCGAGAGAAACCACAATCTCTTCAAGTGAACGAACATCCCTAACATCGAAGTTTTTAAACAGAGCGATACTTGAAATGGCAGACATAGGCTTCACTTCCATATCATCCGTTATCATGTAAGTCATAGCCTCTCTCACAAACCCACCTCCCTTGCCGCTAGTTGCAATTGCATGTGGAGCAACATAAGTCGTGGGGTTTGGAAATGAAGTTATGGCACTTTGGACAAATGGCCTTAGGGTTGTTAACCACATAGCATACCTCGCCAGAGTAGGAGTAGCTTGACGGCTAACATGACCGACACGTGTTGATTCACCGTTGGTCAATGCAGGAAGAAGTTGATGGGCGCCACCAATTGGCATTGTCAGCTTCTTAGGTTTTAGAAGGACATCCTTGTTGAGGTTGGGTTGCAAGTATGCATTGTTTAAGTTCTCTAAGCTGCTTTAGAGTTTGCCTAAACAACCGACCGTGCGTTTCCTAGAGAGGAGCTTGATCACAGTGCCGACGGGTAGAGATAGAAGGGTGAAGAGAAAGTGAACAAAATCCTTGCCAGCTTCGGCGAAGAGAACTTTTTTTTTAATGCTTTTTGTAGATGGGGAGCTTCAAACTAACTGGAGAAATAGAGATTGATTTGGTTTTGGGTTTGGATTTGGAGGGGGGCATTGAGGCAAAGTGAGTGAGATATATTAACATTAATCGAACATGTTAATTATAGATTAAATCTAAACAGGAAATGATTTATGCAGATAGAAGTGAAGAAAATTACATATATTATGACATGCAAGTGAACCGAAGTTGCCCGATTATATGGTAAAGTAAAATTGACAAGCCAAAATTTTGTATATAGAAAAATGGGAAATGTAGAAGGAATATTTCAGACCTCATCCATGCCAAGATCAACCACCTTCTCCTCAAGAGCACCAACCTCCTTCACATTGAACGTTCAGCATGGCAATACTTGAAAAAAAAGGAGGAATATTTTATGTCGTATTAACCTTTTTCTCGTGAACTCAAGCAGAAGAAAAATATTTTTCTCATGAAACTAAAATGTACACAAATGTTGGATGAAAAACAGTATCATGTCTAGTTCCCAACTATATGTTTAAATTAGTTTTCCCAACATAAATGTTACTGCATCTGTCTCTTGAGAATGCAACGCATTTTCACAACACCCAATGCTACTTCACCTTTTACATTCTATAAAAAAAATTGTATTGTACATAAACATGAAAATATTGCAGGAAACTAAAACATCATTCCTCAGAATGTGGATGACTATATATGTAAATCAATGAAAATTAATTTTCCTTTTGGAAGAAAAAATATTAGTTTTTCAGTCAAAAAACAAACAATAGTAATATTGTAAGCCTTGTATTGGAGGATTTTCTAATTTCAGTTGTTTGGAATCCTATGAAAAAAGGATTCATTACTGTGCCACAAAGGTATGATGTATAACTTCGTGTTTGAGGGCAACATGCTCAATGAGGAGTGGTCAATCAATGACCACGGCCTACGGAACCGGAGTACAATTTTTCTCATAGACGAGGACACATTTTTTCCGCAAGAAGAAGAATAACGAAAATTAAAAAGACCCAAATGTTGTGAGATGACTAAATGGTCAGTAAATACTGTGAAGAGATAGAGAAAGAAGTTACCATTTCCATTTTAAAATCTTTGTATTTCATGCACCAATAATGATAAATTGTTTTGTATTTTTTGTTGAGAATTATCTACTAAGTAAGGGAAACTAAACCACTTTCGTTCCAGTTGATTATAACTTTCAGAAAGAAAAAATTTCTTAAAATTTTAATACTTGAGATTAACTAAAGAGATGCAAAAAGCAGATTTCTAATTAACACCTGAGATTAACTAAAGAGTGGAGAAAATAAATGAGTAATCGTGTCTATGAACGACTTTAGAAGAAAAAAGGGATAAAACAGTTTAGACACAAACCAATCAAAGCAACTAAAATCTTTTGCTGAATTCCTCATTGTCTGATCTCAACCTTTTTCCCAGTGGTGCTGCGTTGTCTTCAAAACTTACAACTATAGTTCCATCACTTCTCCAATTATCCTAAATGAGGGGAAATTGCCTCACCTTCAAATGCTACTATAACAAATTCTACATGGTTAATTCGAGTATTCTAAAACTATAAATACCTAAATCTGCAGCTTCCCCTCAATAAATAAATAAACTATGGTGTGACTAGGAGAAGGGATCACACACAGAAGAGATACACTCAAAATCCTCATTTCATTGGGAGTCATGCACATGGAAATGTCACCTTGGTGTTGATCTGAACGCTGCTCCAGAAGTGGTGCTCTACCCAGCACCATTCTCAATCGGAGGGGAAGTGCCCATCTTCCTTATGATTCTAAAGGCTTAAGTACATGCACTCCACCATCTCTAAGTCCTTCTGCAAAGTGATTGGGTTCAGATGGATGTGCCGCAACAACGAGAGGATACAGCCTTAAGCTGTTAAGCGTATAGCCGTTCGGCTATACTATATTTTTTAAAATTTACATAATACAAAACCCAAACTATTTTAAAAGAAAAAATTTACCCGAGTATAGTCGTGCGGTTATAATGGAACGCCTAGCGGCTAGGCCCACGCAGAAAACACGATAGTCGAAAGCGGCTATACTAAACGCTTTTTTAAAAAAACAAGCAAGAAGGCACCCGACCTACATACGACAAGTTGAGACGATTGTAGCAATCTAACGCAGAATGCCCATAACGTGCACAAACTAATTTTGTATAAATTTTGTTTTTTTTTTTTAAAAAAAGTCCACAAAATAATTTAAAATAATTAATTACTATTTATTAAGTCATTTATGAAATGATTAAAATATTTAAATATTTACCAAAGAAATAATACTTAAAACATAATCTATATATATAAAGCAAAATGCACAGAACGGTGAAACATTCAAAATACCAAAAAATACCCTTGGTTAATGCAAATATTAAGAATTGAAATTATTAATTAAATGAGGATAATATAGTAAATTCACACTTTTTTCATATTAAAAAATTAAAATTAAAAGAAAAATCAGATAATGAATCATATTTTTATGAAACACAACTACTCGTTATTTTTTTTATTCTAAAATAAAATTTAAATTAAAAAAAGCCTCACGCATGCGCTTTATTAATTAAGGTAATTAAGAAAAGTTAAGATATTACTTAATTACATATATTCAACTAATGAAGTTGGCAAAAAAAAAAGTAAGAAAACTAATTTTATATGTTGAAAATTCAAATTTTTTTTTTCTTTTTGAAAAAAGCGAGAAAACCTCTCTAGACGAATGTTCGTCCACACAGGTATATCTCGGCAAAATTTGCTAAATAGGACCTCTTCCGACGAAATTCACCTCTGCCGACGAACATTCGTCGGGAGAGATCTAATCCTGCAAATTTCGCCGGGATAGACCTGTGCCGAAGAGTAGTCATCGGGATAGGTTTAAAAAATTGGCCTAGGCGGCCTGGGCGGGTCAGGGTGGCGCTAGGAGGGTCTCGGCTGCACTAGGAAGGTCTAGGCGCCGCTAGGCGGGTCTAGGCGGCGCTAAGTGGCGCTAGGCGGGTCTGGGTGCCAGGGTGGGTCTGGTTCTTTAGGGTTTAGGGTCTGTGTGCCAGGGTGGGTCTGTCGCATTTTTCCCAGGTACGTGTACCATTTTCTTCATTGAAGCCGATATTTCGAGCAAGAACTGTATCAGATGCACCGCCTTTTGACCCCAGCAATATTGTGTCATTGCAGACACATTTCTGCAGCCACTTTCTTTTAGTCTATTTCTTTCACTTCATTTTCTTTTAGTCTATTGATGGGATTCAAAATTATGGCAGCTCATGTTTAGCAAGTTTAAACTTCTTTGGAAATTGGGTCTGCAGATTTTTCTTCCTTCTCTTCTTCCCTCTATAAATTAAAGTGGCTTTGCTTCTGCTGAGCCACAGGCTGTTTCTGGGTTCTGCAGATTGTCCTTCTTTGACTGTAAGTTGCCATCTGATATCTTTATTACATTTTGTTTTGATGATGAGTTACTTAAGTTCAGTATGTTGAAAGAATGGGGTTGATTTGTTGTGTTTTTCTCATCATATGATTGATTTACTCATCTGGGTTCTTATTGTTATAAACTGATTGTGTCAAAGTTTCGTCCTTTTGAGTAGTATCACCTTAATAGTTTTGTTGCATAATTCAGGATTCGAAGAATTAATGGGTGATGTCTATATTGAAAATGAAATATCTGAAATGCCTCGCAGCGAGTACTTTTCAACTTTACGATTGTGCATTATTGTAAATTATCTCTACTTTTTCTGTATGTTTGTTGTATCTCTTCTCTTTTGTAACTTTCTTATTCTTTATCAAGATTAGCTAAGAAATTATAATTAGCTTATCGATTTTTTTATTTCTTTTTTATGTTATCCCACATAAGGAATAAGGTTATGGGGGTTTGAAGTTTCAATTTGGCATCTTTAGTTTTGTCAGTTATGATTCAGACCTTGTGCTTAAAGATCTAATATAGGTCCTTGTATAGTCTGGGATTCTACTCATCAATGGATGACATTTTCACCCATCTATTGACACTGGCTAGTTATATAAGGCGTCGATTTATTCAATTTATAGGTGAGGTTCTTTCTACTATTCTTACATGTATGCACACTCGTGCATCTTCTTATAATGTTATGGATGGATTTGGAAATGATGTTATTGCAGAGGATCTTGCAGTCAGAGATGCTGAGAGATACTCAGATGATTTGCTGGTCATTTCTGCTGGACAGCATTTAAGATCATTGAGACACGGCATTTGTAAATCATTTGCTGAAGGTTGTTCATCATCTTCAAAACCTTGTAACCCTGAAACCTGTGAAAGAAGATCCTCAGAGCCTACGGAAGATACAAGATCTGAAATTGTAGAAACCAATTTCAATTATACAGATGTCCCCTTCATTTTTAAAGGGTAGTACCATTTTTTGCTATTAGCGTTCTTCAATATCAATCTTTGAAGACTTGAGTACGCATTAAAAAACTGAGGTCAGGCAACTAATCTAGTTTTCATGAGAAAACATCATGAGCCCATCTACTTTTAAGTGAACTGAATGATTAATTGTAATATTTAATCTTTTTCACCTCCTTCCCTTTCTAATTACAAGTGTTTATCAGAAGTATGACTTACTGTAACTGTTTTGCATTTCTCAAATCTCAATCAAGTCATCTCCATCGTTAGATTGGTGATGTTGCTTCATCTTGATGTAGGTTGACACTACCATTACACGGTTTACAATTTGCTTGGAGATTGGCAATTTCGTGTTGGAGAAGTTCTGTCGTGTACGTTAGATGTGCTCATCTTCGAATTTGTAGGTAAAAGAAGTATATTTCAATTATGCAAACTGATGGACTCGTATTCCATAGTCTATGAATAGTTTCTTTTAGTTTTAGTTCAGATTGGATTCTGTTTTACTCAGTGCAAATAATTCATTGCTTTTAATTACAAGTCGTTGTTTCATTCTTTTAGGTGCTTATAGTTGAGCTTCATTTTTGCATTTGTCAGCCTGGCATCTCGAGTACAGAAAACATTGCAAGGTTCATCTGACAATATTGGATGGTTGCCGCGCACTCCTGGCATGCCTGGTGTGGTGGATGGTACAGCAAGATTCTTGGAATTGCTTGCAGGAATAAGGTACCAAGCTAATATAATAGCTCGACTGCACTAGATGGTTGGACCTGTTAAGGAACTGTGTTTAATTTCGTTATCATATCTGTTTAGTCTATTCTTGTACATTCCTATTGCTTGTATGTCGTGCTATATACTTCAGGAATGGGGAGCACACATTGCCTAGCTCATTTGTCTATCTGCTTATTCCGGGTAAAGAAAATTTATTTTTCCCTTTGGACTTTGTTCTTCTCCCCTGTTCAATCCACATTTAGCGTTGTGGCACCTATAGTTACGGGAACTTTGATTTTCCAGGCCTCTTTAGCAATCACGGCCCCTTATACTTTGTTGGAACAAATAAATTCTTTTTGAAGATGGGTCTAGCTTGCCATATTGCAAAAATTCACAGTGAGGTAGTGAGTCATTACTCTGTGATCATTGCTGACTGGGTTTTGTGAAATTTGTCTTCCCTTTTCATATGTTTTCTTGGATGAAGGCATCTGTTGAGCACAATGCATCGGTAACTCAAGCAGTACATTGAGGAGCTTTAATGGGGATCCAGTAAGCGTGTGATACTGCTGGGGCACAGCAAGGGCGGCGCTGATGCTGCAGCTGCATTGTCAATCTACTGGTGTCATTTGAAAGACAAAGTTGCTGGTTTAGCACTGGTCCAGAGCCCCTACGGTGGCACGCCCTTGGCTTCTGATATTCTTCGTGAAGGCCAGATTGCAGACAAAGAAACCCGCAGGATCATGGAACTTTTGATATGCAAGCTAATTAAGGTAATAGCACCAATGCCTGAGCTTGATGAAAGTCCTTTGTGTATGTACTAAACAAGTGGAGAATTATAAGTTGTGTTTGGAAACATCTCAATTCATATTTGCATTGTAGGGTGACATTCAGGCACTGGAGGATCTTACTTATGAGAAGCGAAAGGAGTTCATCATGAAGCACAAGCTGCCATATGAGCAAATTCCTCTGGTTTCCTTCCACTCTGAGGCAAGCATAGCCCCTGATATGTTTGCCACAATGACACATATAGCACATGCCGAACTTCCCTGGCTGCCCCTACCAAATTTTGGAACTCAGGAAGAGTCAGATGAAATCGTTCAAGCAGGACGCCAGCTGCCTGTAGTGATTCCTTTATCTGCTGCAATGGCTGTGACTGCACTTCATCTACAACGCAGGTACGGGGAGAAGAGTGACAGATTGGTGACGTGCCGTGACGCTCAAGTTCCAGGTTCGGTTGTGGTCGCACCGGACAGGAAGCTTGACCATGCCTGGATGGTTTATTCCACAAGGAAAAAGAATCCTAGTGATGCTGATGCCTCAGAAATGTGTGAGGCCATTTTAACTCTGCTTGTAGAGCTTGGAAAGTTAAGAGGGAAAAAGCTAGGAAATTAATCCATCCATCATACAACTTGTTTGCTTCCCATTTGTTTAATTTGGTTTGTTAAACAAAATATTCAAAAGCGATCAATTGCAGAATCTCATTCGAATGGAAGAATGAATTCATAAGGCCCAAAACAATCTGGCAGGTCCAATTAACAAAAAAAATCTGCAAAGTCCATGAACGTCCCAACCATATGGTGTACCTGGAATATATACAAATTTCTCTAGCTAAGGACCCTTAAATCTTCTTAATTGAAGTAGCAACCAACTAGCCAACTACCCATAAATTCACAATAAAATTGGACTCTAATTTCTCTCATATTATAAGAAGAAAAAGTAAACAATTTGTCTGAATTTTTTTTTCTGCATTTTTTACGAACAATGCATGCATGAACGTGCAACATTAAAAGTCCATGATATGTTGCCATGCCATAAGGTAGAAAAAAACCTCGTTAGTAGCAATATATCTTTGCCCTGAGATAATAAAAATGCAGAGCAGGGCCAAATGCCAATTCTGAAACTAAGAGAATCCAGTAACTTTTTTTTTTAAAAGCATGGGTGACACATGGATTGCATGTGAATGGGATAGAAGAGGAATACAGCAACAGCATTTATATTTATGATGGTCAAATTCAAGAAATTATCTGTTTGCTCCACATAAATTTAATGGCTCAAATGTTGGGTCCTGCTCTGCACATTGCACAACTACTTCTCAAACGTGCACTTCAATCCACATCCATGTTATTAAAACTATTCAATCAGATGACCTCTGTTTTCTTTTCTTTTCATTTTTCTGGGCTCTTCAAATGGCTTGCTACTCAATCACTTCGGTGTTGGAGTGAGAAACACCTCCTTGCTTTTTAGAACTCCATGAAATTAAATTAGACCCAAGATACAAGCAGTAGCCACCCATGGAGTGACGAAGCTATTAAAGGACAGGGAACCAGGTTATAGAGATGAGATCTGATAAACAGCACAGAAAATAGATCAGTGCTTCATGTAGCTCTTCATGCTCCAAGGGATGCAGTCTTGTTTACTATTTAGTGTGAGTTTCCTTGTGAAAATGATTAAGCTTTCTTTGGAATAAACTTTGTGTAGTGTTCTCTGGTTTGATTACATTTTGCAGATCCAGAGGCTATCGAAACAGCAAGGGGAAGGCAACTGCATTTGTAAGTACTTACGTATCAATTTTTAAGTGATTATTTTCCAGTTCTCTATATCAATGAATTAAGAGCCGGTAAGATGCTAATGGTATGAATCCATGTCTTGAGGCTTTTGAAGTGATTTCCCACTACTACTGTCAAGCATTGTGGATTAGCTTTCTTTTAGCTCCTTCATTTTAGGACCTACCTGATTGAAACAATGAGATTGTCTGTGTTCATGAGTTTATTTTAGTGGCATAGTTCTTGAAGGAGGGATACATTCATCTGTTAAAGACATGTAGAGAAGTATTTTGTATTTGATACAGCACATAGGATTTTTGGACATGGCATGCTTTTGCTTATGCTTTCAAATTTTCTTTGTTTTTTATTTTTGAAAGCAATCTGTATTCTGTGTGTTTGGTTGTAGTTGTGGTGGTTGAAGAAACATAGCCCATATTCAGAGACTATGTTAGATGCATTCTCTGTGTATGCTGTTTAAATATATTATTTGAGGCGTACAGCCGAGCGGCTATACGCTTATTATTTAAGGAGTATAGCCGTTCGGCTATACTATAAGAGAAAAAAAAAAGCGGGGTAGCCGCCTAGCCCGCCTAGGCGGCCGATGTTTCGAAAACTTGAATGGCGTTTTTTTATTTTGGATTTCTTTTTTCCTGGCGGGTCTGGCATCTCTGCAAATACATCAAGCTAGGGTTTTAGTGACTATATTGAAGACATCAAATCAGGTTGAGGGGGAAAATCTGAGGGAGAAATGTTTTTTTGAAGAATTAAACTTAGTTTACCTAGACTGCAAAATGGTTTTTTTTTTTCATTGCTCATAACTTGGACTCCAGTTCTTCAGTTAACTGCATCTAGAATATTGGTTTTGATCATTATTTCGTCCCTTTCAATCATATTTCAATGCATTCAGATGCTGAAGAACTGTTCAACGAGCATAGAGATGAATTTTCTCCGATATAAGCAGTCCAGTCAGTGCAAAACTATGAGGGACAGCAGCGTAAGTTATGCATCTGCGGCAGCAAAGGTAGATGCTTGAAGATGTATTCTCCTTTGAGACATCCAGCAATTAAATTCTCGTCAAATTGACCGTAATGTGTAACTCAAGTAAATATGCATTTCATGAACCCTCATAGGTTCCCCTGCTTGTAGATTGACATTAATAATGGATGCCCTCTGATTACTTCTTAGTTGCAGATCAGATCATGTATTGGGTTATCTTTAATTTCTCTTAGAGATTCAATCCCACTCGAGCCTAAACTTATAACTAATGATCCTGATCAATCGTCTCCACTCTTTTCTTCTTTGTCGTCTATAATTTTTGGCTCGACCAGAATGAAATTGTGAAAGAGAGATTGGTGAGTTTTGGCTCAAAAATGACTGTTGAAATGTGGTCAAGATCATCATAGAGAGAGACCAAGTGCGCAAGAAAGAATACTTGAAACTTAAAAGAAATAATGGCTGCAAATTTTCCAAGAAACTTCTGAATTTATTTTGTTGAGGACCCATAACATTATTGATTTTAGATTTATAAAATTTGCTGCCGCAAATGCCTAAACTACATAGCATACATTATCTAGAGATGAGTTATTATTATGTTTAGGCCTATATTATCTAGAGAACAGACGCCAAGGACGATGCCCTCGGATTCCACAGGCTCGCAGCTCTCCAACTTGCTGCCAAGTCAACCAACGGCAAAAATACCCCATTTATCTTCATCTTCCAGACGCTCAAGGACATGGACTCGCCATTGGAGAGCCCCACAACAAACTGGGCTGCTTTGCTTTTCATGGATGCGCCGCCATAACAAGTGGATACACCAAAATGGCATGACCCGCATTTGTGTAGACCAGCCTTGATATTTGCGTTGCCAGAGACAAAGCTAGTGAGAAGCTACCGAAACATTTTAATGGCAAAATCTGAAACTTAAATATTAGATGTTCCCATGCAAAGCCGGGTCATGGCATGTGCGGGCTGTGCGACCGCACAGGGCCTCCAAATGTTTTTAAAAGCCCAGCATTATATTGTATATTTTCTGCTACTTTTCGTTTTAAGTGAATTTTTATTCCAAAACATTATTTTTTGTTCCTAACATGCATTTTTTTGTTCCAAGCATTAACAAATTAAAAAAAATACTCGTGAGTGATGGGTGTGTGCGACGTGCTCTCCTTGCTATTCCCAAATCGCTTTTCTTTCATTTGGTCCCTTCTTCCCAACTTCTTCTTGACTCTCTCATCTGAAAAAAAATTCTTCTTTACTCTTTGGCAAGGTAAAAAGCGTGTTATGCATCTCTGCTCCTCCATCACACACCTCTCTCTCTCTCTCTCTCTCTCTCTCTCTCTCATATTATAATTTAGAAATTATGTGTTGCATTTGGAATTAGCCATCATATAATTTCAAGAACAAACCTAAAAAATATGGTGAATCTCTATCCCTGAAGAAAAATTTGAAAAATTGTTATTTTACTTATGCATATTGGGCCTCATCAGCTCTCTTTGCACAAGGCCTCCATATCTAATGGACTGGCTCTGTTCCCATGCTTAGGCATTCTCCAACTCATTCAGGGCTAAACTTAAATTTTCATGCTCCAAAATACACCTATTCATATATTGTCTGACTCAAAATTTGACCCCACACCCTTATTAAATTGTTAAAGAATGGTTTAACTCTATATATTTTTTTGGTTAATTTTTCTTGAGTTAATTTTTGTTTATTATTCCGAGATTTATTTTTATGAACATTTTGACATAAAAATAATTTAAACTTTAGAAAAATAAATTTTGCCTATTTCAGAACACATTCACATTTGTTTCATATATGACTTACAAAAAGAACTAATAATTAATATGTGCAACCAGCCCATTTGAAAACAGCCATTGGATTGCTACATATACTTTGTTGTGGGCTTGACAGGTGGCGCATGTGGCATGGGAAGTGGACGACAGCCTTGGCCCACCTCTGATGGTCCTTCACGTGGCTCATTGGTTGTTAGGGATGGCAAAAATTCCAGCCGGGACGGGTCCCCATCAAGTCCCCGACTTTAATGAGGGGAGATTTCGAGGTCAAATGGGTATCGAATACAGGGATCTTCGAACTTGAAAAATCCCCAACGAGTATGGGGAGAGAATGGTATTGACATCCCCATCCCCGAACCCGACCCAGAAAATATATATATAATTATAATATTTATCTTTAACCCTACATTAACCTCCCTCTCTTAATTCTTCCTAATCTTCTCTAGAATTCCATATTGATGTAATTTTGAATAGTTGAGTTGAATTTTATAGTTAATTTGAATGTGTTAAATGATAATTTAATATGAAACTTAATGTTAAAATGTATGATAAATATTTTTCATGCAAAAAAAAAAAAAGGAATTCGGGGCGGATATGGGGATAGTCCCTGACGGGAACGGGACGGGGACAGGGATGGAGACAGGGACGGGGACAGGGATGGGGACGGGGATGGGGACGATGATTCCTTGGAACCTATTAAACAAGGATGGGTTTGGGGACGGGAGCGGGGATGGAGAGCGAGGATGGGGATGGTATTGTCATACCCGGCCCCTATCCGACCCTTTGCCATCCCTAGGCCCTAGGCCTGCGAAGTGCTACTAGCACGAAATGTAGCCCGGACAACATGTGGGGGCCACCAACCCTGGCAAGCCCAAAAGCAAATCCAGCCTGTGTTATTGCATGAGGGTTGGTGACATCATAGCTAACACCAATCAGTGCAAGATTTTGAATTTTTTTTTACCATTAGTGTGTGACATAAAAAGAATATGTAAGTTATAGTGAGAACTTAGCTAAAGTCAGCATTGTTTATTGATTGGCCTCTTGTGAAGTTGTGTCAAACCATGAATTCTTGGTTTTAATTTCATGCCAAATTGTTTCTTTATTTCTTTTGGCCAATTAATATATCTCTATACCCTTTACACTTTGTTTAATCTTCTATCAGAACACATGCATTTGATTTCAAAATGACTTTTTTTCCACTACAAGTATATTTGATCTGGCCAGAGTTTTTACTTGATTTTTATAGTTTTCCTAGAAGAATAGTACTGCTAAAACACTTCTAAAGCACTTTTAGCCTTTTCAGAAGCACTCCCAAACATATTTTATGGAAAATGCATATAACTCAATCAAACAAGTTCTCTTGGTATCATAAACCCAGATCAAAACCGATCTGCCAATCTGTTTGTTGTCAGCTATCATAATTATTATCTTTGAGAGCATTCTCGTTCAATACTTAAGCTTACTTAAGAGGCAAGAAACAATGTGGTGGAACATAGACTTCCCGGAACTGAATTTTGCCATATGACATCTCACGAGCCTTCAAAGGTGCAAACTTTGACTTGGGTGGCAAGGAACCAGATGCTGCATCTGCTGCAGTTTTAAGCGTGCTGACTATGACCCTTCAAACATTAGAAGAGTTGCTTTGCGGACTGGGCAATGGCGATCAGGGATAGATAGCTAACCAGCATAAAGTCTATATCTTTTTTGTTATTTGATACAAGTCCTTAAGGTCATCAACCCTTGTATTTGTCTCAACACAGGAAGAAGCACCTTGAAGACCTCTTTAAAATGTAAGCACTTTGATGATATAACGTATCAACTGGATATCAAAATGAACCTGTCACTCAGGAGCATAGTCTAAAATGAAACAGAAATATAAATATGAATGCAACTCAAACGAAATGTATCCATAAAAGGGAAATTCTTACAAGATGTCACGTCTAATCAAGTTACAAAAATACCTAGAACCTTTGCAGAGCCACACACATCCTCCGAAGACTCAAAACTATAATTGGCTGTAACAAATGCATTACTCAAGACAAACTCTCTAAGGTATCACAGACTAAAATCAAAACCTTTCTGCCAATCTAGCAGTAACTGCTCTTAATTTTGAATACACTTTTCCAGCAGGGGACCCTAAGATAAGGCTGCAAAGAGAATCCCTTGCAACTTTAATATTTGCAAAAGAGCCTAGTATGTGAATCTTGGTATCAGCAATCACAATCCTCGTCTTTGTAGCATTCTCGATGGCAAACTTTGTTTTACCACCTTTACCGGACAGTCTTCCTATAGCACGAGACAAGTGCTCCCCACGAAGTGTTTTAACATCCTTGATCTCAAAAGACTCCACATACAGCTCATCCATACGCAAAAGGGAAATTGCATCTATCACATCAAACCCCAGCATGAAAGCCTGAACAAAATCAGAGCACTTCTGTAGATTACTCACGTCAGGTGTGTCAGCTCTAGTCTTTAATTCAACTTTGCGACCCTTGAGATTCATACGAATGTCTATCTTCATCTGCTCGTAAACTGGGGTGTATATGTCCATCCATAGTTTCTTGAGAGGCGAATATCGATGTGGCGGAACAGAGACTTTCCGGAACTGGACTCGACCATCTGACATCTCATGAGCCTTCAAAGGCTCAAAAATTGGCTTTGGTGGCAAAGCCGCAGATGCTGAACTTGGTTCAGATGGAACTGCTTCGACTTCCATGGAAACAGGAGCCTCATTGGACTGCATTTTTAACTGCTCTGGCTTTTGGAACCTTCAAATATTAATCAAAATTTGTTCAAATAAGAGCACAAAATCAGAAATCATATTTACCAATCCCCAAAAGAAAAAAAAATCTGTTCTCACAATAAACATCTACTCTAATTCTAATTAAGCTTTATATCAATAAAAATATACAACACAATACAAACTATCCCTGCCTTGTCTGAGAGAACTGAAACAGAGCTGTTCTCACAATTACAACCTCAACTGAAATATCCACAGCCTAAGATGCAATCATAAACTGCACAGATGCTTCATAGACTTTAAATTTCACAAAGTGCTTCAATAAACCCTGCTTTAAACTTACTCCAAATAAAAGGAAAATTACATTCCGTCTCAAGTGACAAAAATTTCCCAATTTAATCATAGGTGCCTGAAAAAAATCTTATCGAGCTCGGAAATAGAACAAGCATCAAAATTGGCAGAGACCCAAATGAAAAACACACACAAAATTTTGTAAAATTCAACAAAGATACAAAGATCAACTGCTTTTTTAACATACCCACAAAAACTTAGGTCACGAATAGTCTAATTTCACTAGGCTGAAGAAATGTTGCAGAAAAAATTAAACCTTTATGATAAAAAGAGAGTACCTGGTGTGTGATGTAAGTAAATTTTGACCTCCCTCTCTCTTCCTCTGCGTCTTCGTCTATGTGTGAGAGAGAGGGGCACGAGAGAAGAAGAGAGGGATAGCTAGAGTTTTGCTTTTATTATTTTCTAAATAGTGATTTGGGTTCATTTTTTGGTCGGACTGATTGTCCATGGATTGGGCCTTATTAGTTTTTATAAGATTGAGCCTTATTTATTCTTACGTAAAAGTGAATTGTAAAATATTCATAATCTTATTATTTTTAGGATATAAACATGCACATAAAAGTATTATTAGGGGAGGTAATTTAAAGACGCGACCTCTTTGAATGTAAGGATAATATTTTTAATCACTTGAACTAATATAAGATTAGGACTTGTTTTTGTAATTATATTTGCATTACAATTGTTATTTGGCTGTAAAACTAGACTATCGAGTGATTCATTACATATATCGTCACGCAACTAAAGATCACAGTCAGCCCTAGTAAGAGTCCCATTAACAGCCATGTGGACTGCAAAATTTGCATCAACGTGTTACGTGGCCACATTAATTATCATTAAAGTCATTTGCATTATATTGGACTACTGACCATGTCTCAATCAGCATGGCAATTGCTTGTGAAAAGGCCTAGCGTGTTGTGACATGAATTCCAACTAGGATCTGAGCTGTTTTTATGCATTATCCCAGTTGCGCCGCGTATACATTTCTGATTTCTTTATGATAAGTTGGCTGCAATTTTGAGTTTCCACGTCAGATCCACGTATTTCCAGCTGAAGCCTACGTTGTATCCTACGATCAAATTCAGAGCCCTTACCTACCAAGACTGAGCTGTCCTCAAGTTATTGGGTACAAATTAGTGACATTCTATCCAGCCATTCATCACATGCCGCGTGGTAGGGTTCATGTGACCTTGAGCTCATTGGATAACTTGCCTATTCTCTTTCTCTCAGAATTTTGCTGTTGTTGAATTTGGACTCTTCAACCTTAAAAACCGCTACTTTTGCATGCGCCGCCGGGAAGTCACATAATTGGTCATACGAAGTAGATATTTTTCACAAAATAATCTAGTGCTTCTCGTGTGCATCGACGTGGATCAATACCAATCACAACCGTTGGCCAATCTGCAGGCCGACTCCAACTATTCTGATCAACCACATCCCCAAAAATGGCGAAACCCAATTGATCTCTTGAAACCAACCATCACTCAAATTCACATGCAGCATAAGAAGAACTAGATTATATCATTATATGACAAAAAAATTCTGATTCAGCAGGAGGGTGGCCCCCACCCATACATCTGACGGCTAATAATCAAAGAGTGGCTAATTGGCAGGTGGGTTCGCATGCATTCGATGTAATTACGGTCCAAAAAAGGCCTAACTTTATGTCTGTCAAAAAAATGAAAAAGTTATCCAATAATACAACTCCATCAATTTTTTATTTTTATTTTATAGGAATAAATTGTTTTAAATTGATATAATTTGCAGAGATAAGATTCGACATTGGATGCAAAGGGCGTGGGTTTTTTTATTTTTCATATACGTTTAAATTATTTTAAATTGATCTAATTAACGTAGAATGAGATTCAAACTTGATCACAAAGAGTCGTTACACTGAAGTGGCTAAATGGAAAAGTGATCCAATAATACAACTCTATGATCCAATAATACAACTCTATTATTAAAAATGTGACGGACATCATGTTACAGCAGCGCATACCAGATATAAATTAGGGAGGCTTTGGAAAAGACCAAAAGTGTTTTTGTTTACGTGGACACAACAACGGAGGAGGGGCTTTTCCCGGTTTCCACGGAGTCCCTAGATTGCAAAATTCAAATTTGCACAACTCCTTTCAGTTAAACACGACAGTTTCTTCCCGGGCTATAAATACCCCTCTAGTTTTATCTGTCTTCGTAACCACCCTGCAATCCAATTGCATTATTGCTGTTGGGCAGGCATTGTTTTGTTGTTTCACTCAGATTTCTAGTGTAGTTTTTGGTTGAGTTTTTGCAGCAGAGGAAGAGGAGGAAGATCAAAGATGACTGTTGGGGCTGGAATTTGTGTTGAAGATAGGAACTTGATGGTGTTGGGGAACAAAGTGTTGTCTGATGTTCATGACAACGTTGTTGTAACTCCAGCCTCTGGTGGTGCACTGACCAATGGGGCTTTCATTGGGGTCCAATCTGATCAGATTGGTAGTCGCAGGGTCTTTCCAATTGGCAAACTTGAGTAAGTTTTTTTTTAATCTTCATTTTCACTTTTTTTATTGTTATTTGCAATGTGGGAAAGTGTTGTAATTTGAATTCGTGGCTTGATTGTGTGTTAAGGTTAATGCAATTAGCAAACTTGAATGAGTTTATCTTCTTTTTCACTTGTGATTTCAATGTGGCAAGTGGATTCGTGGCTTAATTTCATTTTTATGTGATTTTTTGTGTGCAGTGGATTGCGTTTTATGTGTGTTTTTCGGTTTAAACTATGGTGGATGACGCAGAGGATGGGCACAAGCGGCCAAGATGTTCCCTTTGAGACTCAGTTTTTGATTGCTGAGACAAAGGAGGGTTCTGATTTTGGTGAAGGAAGTAAAGATGGGGTGGATCAATCTGCAGTTTATACAGTTTTCCTACCAATTCTTGAAGGGGACTTCAGGGCTGTTCTTCAAGGGAATGAACTTAATGAGATTGAAATCTGCCTAGAAAGTGGTAAGTGAAAAGGAGAAAGATTTTGAATTTTTGGTTGGTTCAAAATCTTTTTGTTCTTTTAGAAGCATTTTTGGTTGGTTCTGAGATTATGAAAATTCTGGGTTTTGTAGGAGATCCTGCTGTTGATGGGTTTGAGGGTAATCATTTGGTTTTTGTTGGAGCCGGATCGGACCCATTTGATGTCATCACAGATTCTGTGAAGTAAGTTCAAGCTGTTATTTCAGCTCATGGTCTTAATGTGACAGTGGCCAATTTAAATTTTGGTTGAAATTTAAGATTCTAGTTATCTTTATCTTCAGTTTATAATTTTAAGAAGGAAACAAAAAATGGAAATTTCCAATAGAACCATTTTTAGGACAAGGATATTGAATTGGGACTGTCACAGGAGTTTTCTTAATACCATTTATGTGTGAAGGAGTTTTCAGTTGACTTAGTTTTATTTTAAACCATACACAGGACTGTGGAAAAACATTTACAGACATTTTCTCATCGCGAGAGGAAGAAGGTAATTTGATTTTTTTTCCTCAGTTCTTTAAATTGTGGATTGATTTGTCTTTTCTTTTTTTCCAGAAAGAAAGTGAATATATTTATTTGTTTGATCATTTCTAAATTACTTATGCTTTATTTTACAGATGCCAGACATGTTGAACTGGTTTGGTTGGTGCACATGGGATGCTTTCTACACTGATGTGACTTCAGAGGGCCTGAAGCAAGGATTACAGAGGTACTGATTTTCTCATTGTGGACAGTATCTTCAATGCTCGATGTTAGCATTATGCAGACGGTCACAACTGTTTTGTCTTTTTGCAGCCTAGAAGATGGTGGAGTACCTCCAAAGTTTGTTATCATTGATGACGGATGGCAGTCAGTCGGCATGGATTCCTCTGGTATTGGATATGAAGCTGATAACGCAGCAAAGTGAGCACTTTGGTCCACAGTACTATCATTTTGATGTTTTTCCACCTTTATGTGTTGATTGGCTTATGGGTTTTCTTACATAATTACGTTTGTTATTTTCTTGTTTTTCAGCTTTGCAAACAGGTTAACAAACATAAAAGAAAACCACAAATTTCAGAAGGATGGTAAAGAGGGTCACAGAGTAGAGGATCCTGCTTTGGGCCTTCGCCACATTGTTACTGAAATTAAAGAAAAACACGCTTTGAAGTAAGTCATAATATTTGAATTTTCTGACTTTGGCTGTGATAATCATTTAGTTGATTAGGGATTAATTCTGTTTGTTTCTCAAATTTTCAGGTATGCTTATGTGTGGCATGCTATAACTGGATACTGGGGTGGAGTTAGACCTGGTGCTACTGAAATGAAACACTACGATTCCAAGTTGTCCTACCCTATTTCATCTCCAGGAATTGAGTCTAATGAGCATTGTGATGCCTTGAAAAGTATCACCACAAATGGGCTTGGCCTTGTGAATCCTGAGAAAGTTTTCAACTTTTATGATGAACTGCATTCTTATCTCGCATCAGCCGGTATTGATGGAGTCAAAGTTGATGTTCAGAACATTCTTGAAACTCTAGGGGCAGGCCATGGTGGAAGGGTGAAACTTTCAAGAAAATACCATCAAGCATTAGAAGCATCTATTGCTAGAAACTTTCCTGACAATGGTATCATTTCTTGTATGAGTCACAACACAGATGGTTTATACAGGTAAAAATTTGTGTCAGATCTGTCTGTTCAATAGTAGCTCTTGTTCTATCCTGTGAATTATTAACTTTAATGATATGGTATGGCCTTAAATTTTTCAGTGTGAAGCGGACAGCTGTTATAAGGGCATCAGATGATTTCTGGCCTAGAGATCCAGCATCCCACACAATTCATATTGCATCAGTTGCTTATAACACTGTTTTCCTCGGGGAGTTTATGCAGCCAGATTGGGATATGTTTCATGTAAGCAAGCAAACTCTAATCTGTTAGTTTGAAATTCAAGTATTCACTTATAGTTCTTTTCATTTTTGCATTTTCGGATTCTTATTTTGGAATTGTTCCGAATGTTAGAGCCTGCACCCGATGGCTGAATATCATGGAGCAGCTCGTGCAGTCGGAGGATGTGCAATTTATGTTAGGTAGGGTCTTCGGTTATGAAAATATGCCAGTTTCTGATGTGAAAATGATCAACCAGACAAAGGCAATTAATAATGGTGTATCTATATGTGATGCAGTGACAAGCCTGGGCAGCATGACTTCGATCTTCTGAAGAAGCTCGTACTTCCTGATGGCTCTATCTTGAGGGCTAAACTTCCAGGAAGACCAACAAGGGATTGCTTATTTTCTGATCCTGCCCGGGATGGGAAAAGGTTCGAAAAATATTTTGTCCGTTGATTCTTATCACCATTTTTTTGTGGTTTCGTTTTTTCAAAACAATGCCTTTTTTTCTGATTTAAATCTTGGTATTGTAGTCTTCTGAAGATATGGAATCTGAACGATTGTACTGGAGTTGTGGGGGTCTTCAATTGCCAGGGAGCTGGGTGGTGTAAGGTTGGGAAGACAAACCTCATCCATGACCTAGAGCCGGGAACAATGACTGGGGTTATTAGGGCTAAAGATGTTGCTTATCTGCCTAAGGTTGCAGATGATAAATGGTCTGGGGATGCTGTCATATTTTCTCATCTTGGTGGTATGTTTAGCATTTTGATTTGGCTCTTGTACTGCATGTTTTATTAGTAGACCATATAGTTCTCAAGTAAACTAACCAAATTCATTGATATAAATTGCAGGAGAGGTGTCCTATCTTCCCAAGGATGCATCCATGCCGATAATGCTAAAATCCCGAGAGTATGAAGTTTTCACAGTGGTTCCTGTTAAGGAATTGTCCAGTGGTGGTGTAAAATTTGCTCCCATAGGCCTAATCAAGATGTTCAATTCTGGGGGAGCCATAAAACAGTTTGAATCGAACACAAGTACAGCAGTTGTTCTGAAAGTTTGCGGATCTGGCGTTTTTGGAGCTTATGCATCAGCTCGACCCAAGAAGATAACAGTTCATTCAGAGGAAGTAGAGTTTGGATATGAAGACAAATCTGGTTTGGTCAGCATTGCTTTGAGAGTGCCAGAGAAAGAATTGCACCTTTGGAACATAACCATTGAGTTTTAAAGATCATATGTATGAATTATGAGTTGTTGTAGTATGAGTGTTCTGTTAGGAGCTTCTGTAGAAGAAAATGGTTGTAGCTTGTAGTTGTGTTGATTACACTGGGAGAGAAATGCAGTCTGCCATTATGCCTGCATGGCTTGTAGTTGTATTAATTAAAATTGGAAGAGATGCAGTCTGCCATTGTTGCCTGCATGGCTTATAGTTGTATTCATCAAAATTGGGAGAGAAATGCAAGTTTCCATTTATTTATGAGCCAAAGGTTCCTTTTTCTCTTTGTTCCCCCAACCCAACCCAACCCAATCTTAATGATCATATAATTCACTTCTTTCTTTTTTCTGTTGCACATATCTGTGACAATATGAATATATTGTATACATAAAGGAACCCCCACCCCACATACACATACAGACACAAACAAGCAGGATCTAACTATATTACCAATAACTTTCGAGCCATCTCCTTATTACCAATCAAATTATTATTATTATGTTGGAGTGATGCAAGTTGACCAGCTTAACTGTTAAAGAAAATCGAAGGAACCATTCCAAAAACAAAAGACTAGATAGAGTCCACCGATAAGTTTTGCAGGTTTGAGTGGCATTGCTTTATGCGCATCCAAGGACCCTCACCATCACTCTCATCTTCCAATTGGGCCAAATGTATCTTTCCAGCTAGTCTTGAGGGTCTTGTTTTGAGATGTGATGATGTATCAAAGAATGATGTCATACCAGTTTAGCAGTAAATTGAATAGCAGACTTATTTTAGGTATTCCTCTTTCGAGAATATATTCTTTCCCTCTATTATTATCATTGATGTTATTGGTGATGGCGGTAGAAGTGAAGAAGTTGTGTTTGTAACATATTCAGATGGGTGATGGTGGTGTTTATTCCTTTTAACACGGTGTACACATTTCCTGGGCTTCCTTTCCCTTTCTATTTTTCTTCTAGGGTTTGAAAACTTTTGTAATGGGGTGGCTTGATGAAGCAGCACAACCCAAAAATTCCTAAAAATGATACACTTCTGAATTTTTAATAGAATGTTTAAATTGTATAGCCGTTCGGCTATACTCCTCGAATATATTCGAATATTAAAAATGTATTTGTGCATTTAAACAGTACAGCCGAGCGGCTACAATATTTACAGCCGTTCGGTTATACTCTCTAAATGTATTCGAATATTTAAAAGTACAGCCGTACGGCTATACTCTCGAATATATTGGAATATTTAAATAGTATAGCCGCGCGGCTATATGGACGTATGCTTACACTTCTAAACCTTATCCTGCATATCCGGCCGTTTGATATTTGATTGGAGCTACTATTTCCTGATCAAATTAATCAGTGAAAATGATTTAGCAGTTGATTACAGTTAACCACAAAAATTGATGCTAAAAGTGTCTTAATTAATTACTATGTCTTTGTGTAATTGTTGCAGGGGCTTTGACTTTGTTGACTCGAATTGATGGGTCCTTCTCAAACAAATTATAGAACAGACCTATCAACAAGAATGATCCATTTCACATGCAGCAGCAACCTACGTGTCACAGTACCCGTTGCCACCTGTCCCACATGAACTCCAACAGTTGCCACATAACATCAGAAATGAAACCAACACGTAACCAAAACCTCCATGCACCAAATATAAAACCACACTTTCATGTGCAATTTCAAAACCACACAGCCAAAAAGATCACAACAAAGGAGCAAAAAGAAAAAGAAAAAGCAAAACCCAATGGAAGTTCATGGGAAGCAGCAGGCCTCAGGCACCAAGGTGGTCTTGGCAGCCATGGGAGGCTTGGCAATTGGAGGGTCGCTTGTGTTCTTGATGGGTTTCAGTTTCTTGGCCTCAGTGACGCTTCTGGTTTTGAGCTCACCGCTTCTGTTGATCTTCAGCCCTCTGCTGTTTTTTGCTGGGTTTGTGTTTGTGGGAGCTGTGGTTGGATTTGCTGTGGCTGGAGCCATGGCCCTCACAGGCATGTCTACTTTGGGGTGGATCTTTCAGGAGCTTGGAGGCACAAGTCTTTTGGGATTTGGTGGTGGTCTGGCCGAGAGATTGAAGGAACAAGGAAAAGATTGGGCTGGGTTCTTGCAGCATGGGAATGAGCAAGACATCAAGATCACCAGTAGAGGCTAGAACTTATTAGTTGTGTAGATAGCTGTGTGTTGGTCTTCTTTGTCCCTGTAGAAGTTGCTCCAAATTCAATAAGATATATTCTCAGTGTTTGAGTAATAATAAATGGAATGATTAACAATTTTCATGGGATGATTGGAAATGAACACCCCACAAAACTGATTGGAAAAATGAACCCTATACTACATAGAATATGGCCAATTATAAGATGGTTCAAGGTATCTGTAAAATCCTCTAATTTCAGGACATGGATTTAGTCAAAGTAGGTTTTGGCTAGAGTATTAAAGTATAATATTATTTTTATTAAAATAAAAAAAAAAATTAATTTTTTTACTTCTTTTTTGTTTGTTGAAACTTATTGAAAATTATATGTTCCTATTTTTTTACTTGTTGAAATTTTGGATGTTATAGAAAAATTGGATTTCTTAAAAGTTTTGAATTTGTTGAAACTTATTGAAAATTATGTATAGTTTCCTATTTTTTAATTTTTTCCACTTATGCTTATACTTGTTGATCTTGTTGAATTTTCAGAACGTTTCTTGATTTGTTATAGAAAAATTGGAGGCTCTCTTCTTTTCATGGCAGCAATAAAATCTGGGGCTAAATATATTACTTGTGCCATTGTTTTCAAAATAAAACTCTCTCGGGATTTTTGGGTCTCTTGGATCGGTTTTAGTCTTCTTACCTCGCCATCTTCGGTGGTATTGGAGGAACGGTGGTTGTGGTTGCCGAATCAGGAAGGAAAAGGTTGCTGCCGGTGGAGTTTACCAGAATTTTTCTCTAATTAAATTTTATTAAAAGGATTTTTATTTTTTTAATAATAATGTCTATAAAAATAAAAAAGTTAACTATTACAAATGTGCAACCCATAATATTGATTTATAGCATCCGACTCTCATCATATACTAAAACAAGTAAAATGGATCGGACTCATAAAGTAGGTTGGGTAAAAAAATCCTAACAAAACCGTAGGCCTAAAATTTTAAAAAGCTTACAAATTTTTATCTAAAGTAAACCAAATAAGGGAAGAGTTTATTGTTCAAGTGGTTATCTCTGAAATTGAAATTTTAAGTTGAAAAAGAAAAAAAAAAAAAAAAAAGAAATTAAGGTTCTAAGTTCAATTTTCTTCACTCGATATGTAGAGAGGAAGAAGATAAATCTTGTGGTTCTAAATATCTAAACGCTCCACAAGAATTATCCTTAATAGTGTCTTCACATACACTATCAAGATATCAAGAGATTCGAATTTGAAAGCACTAGTTTATAAATTAAGATCCCCTTTTTATTGGACTATACGGCGTTGCACTTATTAACTTAAATATTAATAAAAACTTTAAAGATCCCTGAAAAAGATTTTATTTATTTATTTTTATCTTAACCTATATTTATATATAATACAAATTTATAAATCAAACAGATGGAAAGGTAGGGTGAAGCGAAGGCACGGAATAGTGTCATAACCTATTACCGCCTATCGTTTAACAACTTAACTGTAGATACAAACACGACATGTCGTTTTCCTACGCCAATTGAATATTTTATTGAACGCGCTTGCAGAGACGGTGCGTTGACGTATCAACCAAAGTTATGCTTTACGAAACTGTCTGGTGAATGCAAGAGAAGAGAAGCAAGATCCAATCTTCCAACAGGTCCTCAGAATGACAAGAAAACCCAACAAACAATAAAGAAAGAAGAAAGGCATAGACTCAGAAATTCTATTTCTTTGCTAATAATAATAGCAACAATCAAGTACGTGATACATTCAATTTTTGTGTTTTGTTTTCCTTTCTTTCTCTGTTTGTTCATTCACTTTGTTGCTTCCTGCTGCTGAGATTGTTTGAGATTGGCAAGGTTAAGGTTACTGCTCCCTCATATTCAAGACCCGCCAATTCCCATTCAAGTATAGTGAATTTAATTGGAGTTCTTTCAAAACCCACTTAAAATTTCGTATTTTGATTCCGACCCAGTTCCATTTTCAGCATTTTTGTTGTTTATTCTGAGTTCTGGAGCGGGAGCAATATGCAAAAGATAGAATTTATTTTACCCTTTATATGGATTAAATAGAGTCTTGGAGTCGGAACACCAGAATTAGGATTGAGACTACAGTTTCATAGTAGAAGGAACAAACTTTAAAGTTCGGTTTTTGTGGGAGTTTTCGTATCCTTTAGTGTTGAGTTATTGATACTTTATGAATCTAATTGTGTTTATGAGGTAATCTTCATCTTTGAATTCCAATTTTTTGCAGTACATCATCAAGCTTGGCTGGAACATTTTGAACCTTTTGTCGCATCTTTGAGAATGTACACTAAGACCTTCATGCATCGATGCCATTTTTCATCGTATTGATGAATCAATGCGTATCTTATAAAAGAAGATGAATTATAAGTTACAAGGGCTTGAAATCCAGTCTCAACTTGAAGTGAGTTTTATTTGCTTTCTTTGATAACTAAAACTTAGTCACGTTGTTACATTTTTTTTCCTAAATAATGTAACTCAAACTAAATAATGTAATGTCATTCCTGCATAGGCACTGGAAATAATCTTTAAGTGATGGTTTTGAATGTCATGGTGTTTCTTGTAACAGATGGAATCACTGGACAACAGTTCAATACATGAATTTGAGGATGAGAGTCTTTTTACTCCAGGGGCTGAGGCTCAAAAGACACATTCTATGCAAGCAGTGGGGGAATGTTCATTTTCACGGGGTTCACAAGCTAGTGGTGATAAAGTGTGGAGAAATATATGTAGAAGCATAAAGACTGTAGTTTTCTCAACTAAGCTCAACTTGCTTATGCCCTTTGGACCTCTAGCGATATTTGTATATAAGTTAACTGGCCATAATGTGAGTTACAACTTTCCCTTCTTTGCTCATTGCATTGCCCAATTATGTTTCTAATTTGTGGATGTGAACTGCAGGGCTGGGTCTTTTTCTTGAGCTTGTTGGGCATAACACCTTTGGCTGAGCGTTTAGGTTATGCTACAGAGTAAGTACCTTTATCCCTCTTTTCCAGCTGTATCCTAGTAACTTGAATTCTTAAGAAGCTAAGTGAACTTTATTTTTGCTCTTATAGGCAGCTGGCGTTCTATACTGGAGCTACTGGTAATGGTTTCCTTGTTCTTTTATTCCTAATCGGTTACTTCTTACTTCTTAATCCTTTTTGGTTTGTTCAATCAAATTATTCAATTTCTATACTGGAGCTGTAAATCTAAATATGGGTTTCTTTCATATCTGTGTGAGAGTTGACTTTGCTTGATATTTCTGAAAAAAGTTCAAAAAAAAATGGAAAATATATCTTGCGGAAATTAAACATAATCTAGGTTGCATTCTTTTGAGGAAAGGATCTTGATCTCATTGCTCCAGCGACAATTTAATAGATATCTGCAATTTATATATGTAACAGTGGAGATGCATGCCTTTTTCGTAGTCTGTTTACCTCCTTGCTTTCTTTTTTTTTTCTTTTTTTTTTTTTGTTTGGTGTGAAGGAATTCAAGTTCATGTAGTAACGGAATGGTATAACGAATTTCTCCAAGTTTTCTTTATTCATTATTTTTTTTATCAACAATTTATCCAGTTATATACATACAAATGCATAATATATATGTATTTTCCTCTTGTCATTAAAACTGTGGTGTGCTACATTGAACGTCACATTCATACTTGTGCCTAAGCATTTGAGATTTATCCTTGTATAATTAATGTTGTAGTGTCTTGTTAATGTCTTATAAAATGGTTATTTTTCCTTCTAGGTTCAATTTTTGATATATCAAATTGGAACTTGCAGTTGGGGGTCTTTTAAATGCTACTTTTGGAAATGCAACAGAACTGATTATATCAATTTATGCACTGAAACGTGGAATGTTACGCGTTGTTCAGCAGTCGTTGTTAGGTTCTATTCTGTCAAACATGCTGCTGGTGCTTGGTTGTGCATTCTTCAGTGGTGGGCTTGTTTTTCATGAGAAGGAACAGGTGTTTAACAAGGTAAATATATCAACTCTTTTCTTTTCTCTAGAATTTTCAAATCCTTTTATCTTTCTCTCTGAAGCTTATGTATACTGGGCAGGCCACTGCTGTTGTGAACTCAGGGTTGCTGTTAATGGCAGTCATGGGCCTACTTTTTCCAGCTGTTTTGCACTATACTCACACTGAGGTGCATTTTGGGAAGTCAGAGTTGGCACTTTCAAGATTTAGCAGTTGCATCATGCTTGTGGCATATGCCATGTATCTTTTCTTCCAGTTAAAGAGTCAAAAGAATCTGTATGTTCCTCTGAATGAGGTTAGTTGAGGGTCTTTCCTTTTTGTGTGCAAATAATTTCCTTTTATTATTGTCGTCACCATCGTCATTGTTATTAATATTTTCAATATTTTAATTTGTTCATCCTTTGAGTTTGAAATTGTCAATATGACTTTTAGCACCATTTACTCTATTAAGTATTAACTTAATGAATTTTGTGGTGGTATGTATGATATGAACTCAGGAAGTGAGTCAGAATGAAGAGAACTCAGATGATGATGAAGCTCCTGAGATCTCTAAATGGGAATCAATAATTTGGCTTTCAATAATGACGGCTTGGATCTCAATCCTATCAGAATATTTAGTTAATGCCATAGAGGTAAATAGAAGATGTTGTACTTGGGTTCTTTAGACCACTACATCTAAAGAAACATTTCTTTCCCCCTTCTTTTTTTTCCTCTCTTTCCTGCCTTTTACATTGCAAGTGGTTGATTTCCAAGAGTTTTCATGGGAAAATTATTTTTACTAAGGATTTCAATGGGATGGAAGTATGGTGAAAGTTTGGAAACTCTGTCTTGTTGCTATTATGATTAATGAGCTTTGAGGTTGGATGATTAATTTGTAGGGAGCATCTGTAGCATGGAACTTGCCGGTTGCATTTATCAGTGTTATTTTGCTCCCAATTGTGGGTAATGCTGCAGAGCATGCTAGTGCGATTATGTTTGCCATGAAGGACAAGCTTGTAAGTCTCAAGTTTTTTGACTTCTTCTTGTTTTTGTTAATTTGTGTTGCACTAACCGTGATTTTCTCTATAGGACATTTCTTTGGGAGTGGCAATAGGGTCATCAACGCAGATATCCATGTTTGGGGTGGGAACTCATCTGATGCTTTTTAATGTCCAGATAATGGTTCTTATGAAAAAATGTGTATTATGTTTCAAAACTATTGTTTTGTGTGTGTACTGTTTTTAGTTGATTGGCAGTTGGCGTCCAATTTCTTGCAGAGAGATACATACCACTCTTAATTGTAAATTGTATATATTATCATCCCTGTTGATGATTGTGCAGGTTAATAGTGATAATTAATCATGATTTGGCATATATAAATATCTAAAAAAATTCTGTTTTAATTGTTGCAGATTCCTTTTTGTGTAGTTGTTGGGTGGATTATGGGGCGCCCTATGGACTTGAACTTTCAGCTTTTTGAGACAGCAACACTTTTTATAACTGTCTTAGTTGTAGCCTTTATGCTGCAGGTATACGTTTGAATTCCTGAGATTAAGGACAAAATCACTTGACATATTTGGAGTTGAATTTAAAATGGGTTGCAGCACTTTTGAAGTCGATTATCTGCCTGAATCCACATTTTTGTGCTAATGAGCTTGAATTTTTGAACAAATTCATAACATTTTTTTTAAATATAAATATTTTTGGTCATTGTAATATTTTCCTTTTTCAAAATTGTAACATTCCTTATTTGTCGGGCATGATTGGTTACAGGATGGAACCTCTAATTACTTCAAAGGGTTGATGCTTATTCTTTGTTATCTGATAGTCGCCGCAAGTTTCTTTGTTCATGTAGATCCTTCTCCAGCAGGTCTGTTCTTAAATTAGACTTCCATTTTAACTGCTGAATAGTTTATACTGAGCATGCTGTGTGCTGAAAGTTTATTTATTGACATATTGTTCGTAATCTTGCAGATGAAACACAATCGAAAACGTAGTTGTGGAAGATGTTGAAGATGACTATAAACAGACAATCAAGTCTATTCGAGGACTGACTACATACAGAATGAGATGTGATATTGGAGATGATGCACAATTAGAAACATAGTCCACGAAGCTGTGGGTTGCTCTGCAAATAATTTGGATCATCATCCTGTTTGTACATATATACGAGTTTTCACCTACTTTTTAGCTTTTGGCCAACTTCTGCTTGTTTTGTTCAATGAATATTATCAAGCAGGTATCTTGCTGAGCTCTGGCTTGGATGTAAACCTTGAATAAGATGAGGGGAGAGTGGTGAATTTTACATAGGAAAAACGTGTTCTTCTATCTTTTCATTTTGGTAAAACCTTTTTTTATTTTTTGGAATTATGTTACTTCGTAGTCGATCGTCCTCCTTTGCCATCTAGGCATAACATCACATCCATGGATAATGGTTGCTTGTATGATTACTAAGTGAGAATAATTGATTAGATATTTTAAACAACTTCGGAAATTATGATCAATCCGAGCGAAGACAAAATGGCATTTTGGAAAATGTACAAATCTTGAATTAACCTTCATGGCATGTTTACTAATCTGTAAAGATAATACTTCCCTCTTTGCCCGTAAGGAGGAACTCCTAGGTTAACCTTCTTACTTAGTAATGTGGTTCAATCATGTGTCTATTTTTTAGAAGTCTCAAAAGTGTTTTTCCTTTCTCTTTCATTAGTATACCTAATTTCCCTTTTTATTATATACCTCAGTTAAATTTTATGTCTGTTGTGGACTTTTCTATACCTCCACGGGGTGTAAAAACATTTTTTGCTCCAATAAGAAATGATGTAAATCCAAAGATGCATATTCGATTTGTTTGTGATAATTCTTTTTTGTATGATTTTTTTTTTTGTATGTTTAACTTTTTAAAATTAATTTTGTGCGCAAATATGTTAGATTTATTTTATCTTTCAACAAATAAATGATGACCTAAAAAATTTATTGGAATTTGGAGAACATATGATTTTACCTACAAACTAATGTCTCCTTGCCATAAAAATATCTATGTAGAAATCAGTTATGAATAATAAAAGGGCATTGGAAGTGCAAAGCAAATTGCATGAAATCTAGGCCTTCCATTTTGAATTACAATCCTTCTCTTTCCCTTTTTATCTTGTCATGGTATTGTCCCATTGTTAATACATGCAAAGGATCTAAAAAAAGATGCAAATATGCATCTAATTTTACATCTCCATGATTGGGGTATATTTTTACAACCATTTACAACTTCCCATTAGAGATGATTTCGGCAACAAAGGGTATATATTTAGCATACACCAAAAACCCTTATAAACACCCTCTCATTGTGAATGCAACTCTAACCCCAACAATTCACCTTCATCTAAATTACCATTGACAATATTGGAATTGGTAGGCTAATTAAGATTAGTAAATTTGATAGTTTCTTCATAGATGTTTTTTTTCAAAAGGATATAGACATTTTTCTAATCAAGAAAACAATTGTTAAACTCCAAAGAATTGAGTTATTGCTCAGAAAGAGATCTTAAGCTAAAAGCATTTAAGAAAAAATACTTTGACCTCAATTAAAATATTTGCTTCCTCATCTAGGAAAAAGGAAAAAACAATAATGGTTTGCTAACAATTACAAACACAATTTCCTTACACAAGAACAGCATAAACGATTTAGTAATTTTATTTTATGAATTAATAAAAACTAAAAAGGTGATTTCAATAGCACAATCCTAATTATTGAGAGATGTGGGATCGATATCTTCATGAAAATGAGCAATTAAAAAAACAAAGAATTCAGTTATGAATAATAAAAGAGAGAAACAAAAATAATTTTTTTGGAAAAAAAAAAAAAAGGCACATGTCAGTTTGTGATCAAGCCAAATTAATAGGTAAGGAGGAGTTCCTCCTTATGGGTAAGGATGGGAAGGTATTTCTAAGTAACAAATGTAACAACTATCCTATGTTTTAAATAGTGTGTATATTTTATTCAGTCTAGAAATGGGTTTTTCACTAATTTTGTATTGAATTGATGAGGAGTTGGATTGAGGATAATTAGATTCCGAATTCCTATTGAAGTTGTTTACTAAACCATATGGAATTAGGGTAGGAGTTGGTGCTAATTACTAAAATGTCCTCGTTGGTGGGTTAAAGTAGATGGCAAATTTGGAATGTTAAAAATTATGAGATGATATAATGGGTAAAAAAGATGAATTCCTAATCGGTTAGTTCTCTAGGAATAAGAATACCACCTCCCATCCAAAAATTGAATTCCTTCAAAATCAGGAATTCAATTACTACTTTTGTTTGGGCCCCACTTATTTTTTAATTTCATTGATGTGAAGTACATACAGGAATCTTCATACGTGGAATTCAATTCTTGATGAGAATTCCAATTCCTGATTAATAAACACATCATTAATAAAAAAATTTAGAGTTGTTAGTCATGTGAGACGAGATTGAGACTGGGATAGACGGCCTTGTCATTTGACATGGTGGGGAGTTTGTCTGTTATGGTATAATATTTCCTGCACATGGGATCTTTCACCTCACCCGTTACAGTGAAATCGTTACCCCATTACATGATGTGCCCAATTTATCAATACTATAATGTGATATATTTATTAATAACATACCTTTTAATATAAATTCGTAAACACGCAAATTTGTGAAATGTCATAACGTTGTTACTATACCACACATTGATTTTTCATTGAATTATTTGTCAGCATAGACATTTTAGGATTTTCTAGATCTTTGATTTTTCTATTGCTTGTATCTAAGGACCTACACACAATCACGTCAATGAATAAATTAAACATTGATAGTAGTGAATTGGAAGAATTCTAGTTAAAAAAAACTCCCTCAAAATTATCAGTCTGTGCATACGTAAGCGTTTGAAATTCAATAAAAGAATACAATCGTATGATGAACAAATAGTAAGGTTAACAACTTGGTTAGTTCGTACCAACCTGTCAACTATGTGCCTCACCAGAAAAAACCGGTCAACTACACCTTGCGTGTAACGAGAATGGCAAAACTTTCTGTAGTTCCACTTGTAGCTTCCAACCCATAGTTTCTAACATTTGGTTGATGAACCAGCAGGACTTATATATGCCCAACTTTTCTATGGCATACCACTTTTTACCTTGTGTGAGATGCCAATCTGTCTATTTAAGCCTTCAAATATTTGATCGATCAAAGTTTTTGAGGGAGAAAGATGGTTGGTGGTGGTGGTGAAGCAAAAGAAGATGAGCAGTTGCCATTGCTCATAAGCTCTTCTTCAACAAATGAACTCAGCCAACAACCTCTCAAAAGAACTGGTAATCTGAGCTCAGCCCACTATTTCTTGTCTTGGTGATCTTCATTCTTTTGTGTTTTTGGCAATTTTATTGAGGCATATTCATACATATAGGGTCAACAGGTCAGGTTTTACTACAATTACTTGAAATGCGTTTAGATAACATCCTTTTTCGATTAGGTAAGGCTTCGAATATTCCTCCTCAAGCCCGCCAATTAGTTAACCATAGACATATTTTAGTTGGGTAGAAGTGCTTAAGAAACAGAGGACTATGATGGTTAGAACTTAAGAAACAGAGGACTATGATGGTTCATTTCATTTAATTGGGTAGAAGTGCTTTTTTGTTAGGTATGATTGGCAGTTGAGGAAGTACCCAAAAAAAAAAAAAAAAATCAGTGCTCCTAAAACCTGAAGATGATACTTGTGAATCTTTATCTCCACTTTTTAATGTCTCTCTCAACAGATGTTTCAGTTTCATGGCAAATCTGGACTTAGCTAATATAGATATTTTCTGAACCAATGCTTGATATAATCTTGGCTTTCAAATGTTCTTAACTTTTCAACAATTTGGTTTTCTTGCACTTTCTGCTGGATTGTAATTGAATCTGCATAATGTCATAAAGATTTGGAGGCTAATTTTGTATATGAATTTCTCTTGGCTTTCAATATAATTTCCATATCTAAAATGCACCTTCTGCAATTTGGGCTGTTTTTGCACTTTCTGCAGAACCTAATTTAAGACTTGGAGGCTGAATTTGTAAATGATTTGTTATGTATAGGAACCATATGGACTGCAGTAGCACATATAATCACAGGTGTGATAGGAGCAGGGGTACTATCCCTTGCCTGGAGTGTGGCTCAGCTGGGGTGGGTTGCAGGTCCATTGTTTATGCTAGTCTTTGCTGCAGTCACCATTCTTTCAAACAACCTCCTCTGTGACTGCTACAGATACCCGGATTCGGATGGCCCAACCAGATCCCGATCCTACATGGAAGCTGTCAAGATCTACTTAGGTTAGCGTTTCTAACTCTCTGTCTAAACACAATCTCTACGTTTTTTTTCTTCTAATTTTGTCACATCCCATTGTAAATTTTGATGCAAAGATGTTGACTTTGGTATCTTATGTTTTCCAAAAACTTTGTATCTACATGCATTACTTCAAAAACTAACTAGAGTAATGCTAGGTTTAGTCGCTCACGTGCAAGTGGATGACCATGAGCCATTGATGCACTGTCACCCAATTTCATGTGGGGGACTGAGCCTAGCATAGTTTATAAGTACATATAAATTATCAACTTTGACCTGTGTATGATGGAATTTTAGGAGAGAAGAGGCAAACTGTGTCTGCAATATTTATACATGAGAGCTTGTATGGCACTTGCATTGCCTATGTCATTACAGCTGCTAGCAGCGTCAGGTATTCTTTATCAAACCTTTCTCTGCCTTTGGGTTGAACATTCTTTGCCTATATCTTGCTTGTTTGCTTCCTCATTCTCAGCTTATTTTCTTGTTGGAGTTGCTTTACAAATCCAAAGTTCTTTCATTGCATCAATTGTTTGCCTGAACTTTTTTAATTGAATCAAAGTCCTTTCCAAGACCCTATTCAATTAATCATTTAACTCTCTTAAAAAAAAAAATAACATGTCTGAGGTCCTATATATTCATTTCCGGTGGGGTTTTGAGACCTTTTTCAACAACAGCAAAAGAATAAAAAATCATCAAAACTGAATTCAATATGAAATAAATAAATAAATTGCAGTTTAGATAACAAAAGAAAAAACAAAAGAGTGGTCTCCATCCAATTCAAGCGGCTATAATATGTTGCTCTACTCCCATTTATTGTACAACAATCCTGTCTCAATTGAATGATGGGCCAAATTGCTATTTATATTTGGGCTAATAAATTGAAAACAATTCTTTTGGGTCTTTTAATATGGTAGACTGGTAGGTTTTTTATTTGGTCAGTCTGTTAGTTATTGAGTTTATGACTCTACGACTTTTCCAAGTAAAATGCCAAGTTACCGATGGAGCCAAGCCAACTAAGACAGGCCTCTACGCAATAGACATGAAAAGAAAAGAGTGAGGCAATATTGCAGAAAGGGACAAAGCAAAACATGTCAAGCCAAACTAGAATAATTGAATTTGAAATGGCAAATCAATGGCCATGGCTTAGTTTGGCACCTCTGAAACTGACCCAGCAATTTCTGTGATGTGAGGACAAGTGTGATATGACATGATAATAGATCAACAAATCTGTCTCAACCATATATCAGCATATCATGTCTTTTTATAAAGAGGTTAATTGCATATAGCCCCCTCAAATTTTAGAGTTTATCTCAAAGATCGGGTGCTAATTTGAAATGTACCTTAAAGTTTGAGGGAGCTAACCCAAAAAAAAAATTAAATGATTGTTACTAGATTCTTGCTTAAATAAATACATAATAGAATGTTCATCTTGTGTGTTGTTAGTCTTGGATTCTTGCTCTTTGTGTCAGAATCATCAGTGAATAATGATTACTAGTTTGAGCTCCAAGACAATTATAAAGTAGCTTTTTGATGATTCAACAACAAAAAGAGGAGGGAGGGAGGGAATCTCTGTTTTTGTGACATGTCTGAAAAATTCTTAGACTTTTTCTTTTGGCATCAATAATTCACCAACTCTACCGTGAGATACTGACGTGGGTTTTTGAGCTCTTAATTCAGCCCGCCTAAGATTATTATGTGAAGGGAAAACCTTACCCAGATTATAATTTCAGCTTGCCATGAGTCAGAAGGGTAGATGGATACTCATAACTACTGCCATCTGCAGTCAAGGTCTTAAAAGTCAACAGATTTTAGGTCTGCACAAGTGTTTAGGTTAAGATGGATGTATCATTAGCCTTCTTTGGTTAAAATGGAGTGCTGTCGATGTAGAAGGACAACTTGTTTTCTGTTTTCAAGCAATTTCTTTGTTAGAAAAGTGGACTGACCACCAACCCACTTAGGCAAAGTCATGTTACTATAAATCCAAAAAATAAAGTAAAGTGAGGAAAGTTAACAAATGGGAAAAAGATGAGCATGACAGGGTTGATATCCCATTCCTCCATTATTGGTATGGAATCATGGAAGGTTCATATAAGACTATATAAGTATATGTCATCCATTTCACAGGTGTAAGCCTCCTTGCTAGGCTTAAGGCCCCCCCAACTGCAGCCATAAATTTTATTCCAAAACTGGGTAAATAAGTTGCATAAAGATTTATTTTCCTTTGATTTCCATCCATCATGTAGCTGGTAATTAACTCCATAGTCTGTGTCTGTCTAAGACTTGGTAAGGTCCAAGGATCAATCTACAGCTGTGTAGGAATCATCTGTATCAAATACCTTTTTTTTCTTTTTTACTAAGTCTACTCTACGTAGTACATCAAAGAAAGCCTAGTTAAATATTTATTACTCTTCCATCATCATGTGGCTGGTAATTAAATCTTTATTCTGTCTACAACTTGGTAAGGTCAAAGGGACATCAAAATTTTTATTATATTTTACCCAGTAGAATTTCTATACCAATAGACAAATACCTTTGTTTTCTTTCTTTTACTGAGTCCATATATTTTCTTACATCAAAGAAGGCCTAGAAAAGTCTCTTCCATTGAAGGTTCAATGATGGAGGCAAAGCTACATCCTCAGCACATATATGAATGCCAAGTCTAATTTAGAGGCATGGAAATGGCAAATGAAACTGTTGCCTTGTCAGGCATTGTGTTTAGTTACATCAATGCATGTTTGGTAAAGTGTTGTTTTATTAGAGTATTTGCCTTAGGCCTCTCTATATTTAGAATACACAGGTCTCAAAACTTCATAAGCTATTGTTAGTCTGATAAACATGGCAGTTCAGCACCCTCTTGAATTAGCTAATAATGGTTCCTGTGATGATGATGGCCATCCACTAAGAGCTGGTAAATTTTTCTCAGTCTACACTACACTTCTCCATAATTAAGAGTAAAATTCAATTTGTTCTTGAATTTACTTAGTTCTAGTGGGAAACTTATCAACCAGGAACCTTATGGAGTGGTGTGGCTCATATCATCACTGCTGTTATTGGATCTGGAGTTTTATCTTTGGCATGGAGTACTTCACAGCTAGGATGGATTGGAGGCCCAGTTGCCTTGCTTTGTTTTGCAATTGTCACCTACGTTTCTTCCTTCCTCCTTTCAGATTGTTACAGGTCTCCTGACCCTGTAACCGGAACTCGAAACAAATGTTACATGGATGCTGTCAAAGTGAACCTCAATAGTAAAAGACTAAAAACCTCTTTGTTTTGACTCTTTTTCTATGTAGTCTTCAATATAGGATATGTTTTTCTAATGGATTGAAATCTTTGATATGCGTTCTGATTTAGTTCAGTGATAGTTCAGGTAGAAAACAGTCCTGGTTTTGTGGTTTCCTTCTATATTTCAGCATGTATGGAACTGGTATTGCCTATGTGATTACCACTGCAACCAGTATGAGGTAACTACCCCTTAGTGATGAATGCTGTGTTTTTCATTTTGTTTCATCCCTTTGATATAAGAGCATCAATGGTTTTGTGTGTTGTGTGGGTATGCTTTTCCTTTTTTGTATTTTTTAATTTTTTATTAGTGAATAAGATTAACTTTTACTAAGATTCTTTTCATATGTTGATGCTTACTCCTCTTCTTTCCAACTGATTTCAATTTGGCTAAGAATCTGTATTAACTTTTGCATTCTATTTTCTCAATTTAGAGCTATTCAGAGGTCAAACTGCTATCACAAAGAAGGGCATCAGGCTTCATGTGAATATGGGACTAGTATATATATGCTGCTATTTGGACTTGTCCAGATTGTAGTGTCACAAATACCAGATTTCCATAACATGGCGTGGCTTTCAACTATTGCAGCAATCATGTCCTTTACCTATGCTTCTATTGGACTTGGCCTTGGCTTCGCAAAAGTAATAGGTATTGCTTTGATTGTACCAGCTTCTTTTAACATAGAAATCTGGACTATGTTACAGCAATATAAACCAGTAATGCTTTGTTGTGTTGCTAAAACTATATATGTAGTGAACAGAAACCCAGAACTTCAAATTCGTTTCAATTGGAACTTCAGAAAGAAAAAAATATTGAAAATAGCCCCCACATAATGGAACTTAATAAATATATAAAAAGTTATTTCTGGTTCATCCAGTTGTTCTGCAGTTTAAGATGTGTTTACATTTGCAGAAAATGGCAGGATTCAGGGGAGCCTGGGAGGAGTTCCAACCTCTAATTTTGCTGATAAATTATGGTTAGCCTTCCAAGCACTTGGAGATATTGCTTTTGCCTATCCATACTCCATTATTCTTCTTGAGATTCAGGTTGGATTTCTAATATTTCACAAACAAAATTGTGATTAAAACCTTATAAAATTATTATGTTCAAGCACAGATTTTGGTTGATTTAGAAGCTAACATGGAATTGTGATATCTGTCGAATCAAGGATACTTTGAAGTCCCCTCCAGCAGAAAACAAGACAATGAAGAAGGCCTCAATGGTTGCCATCTTTGTCACAACCTTTTTCTACCTCTGCTGTGGATGCTTTGGCTATGCCGCCTTTGGGAATGACACGCCAGGGAACCTCTTAACAGGATTTGGATTTTATGAACCTTACTGGCTCATCGATTTTGCTAATGCTTGCATTGTTCTTCATTTGGTGGGAGGATATCAGGTACTACCAGTTTACATTGAAAATGTTCAAGTTTGAATCACCATTTTGATCTTTCGTAGAAACCATTCTTTTTACATGATTTTATCTGCCAGGTCTTCAGCCAACCAGTATTTGCAGTTGCTGAGAGATGGTTTAGCAAGAAATATCCCGACAGCAGATTTGTGAACAACTTTTACTCCATCAAAGTCCCATTGTTGCCAAGGTTTCAAGCGAACCCCTTCAGGCTATGTTTCCGAACTGTTTATGTTGTGTCAACTACTGGGATTGCAATGTTGTTTCCTTATTTCAACCAAGTGTTGGGAGTGTTAGGGGCCTTGAACTTTTGGCCTTTGGCTATATATTTCCCTGTAGAAATGTACTTTGTGCAAAAGAAAATTGTGTCCTGGACAAGAAAATGGATTGTTTTAAAGGCATTCAGTTTAGTTTGCTTTCTTGTCACAGTTGTGGGGGTTATTGGATCAGTTCAAGGACTTATAAGTGCCAAACTTAGCTAGGGAGTATTGTAATTTCCTCATAGACAAATATAAATGTAAATTTCTTCATTTACAATGTAAATTTTTTCCTTTGCAAGTAATAGTAATGAGATTGCGCTGAGCAAATATGCAGCTTTGGGATTTTGGACAGAGGAATAGATAACATATAGTAAATATGAGCTGCGCATGGGATCTAACCTAGTGGAAAATGGCATTGATTTACAGATGAGTAGTCCCAAATTTGAACTTCTATGGCACCGATAAAAACCCCATCCCTCATAGTTTAGACTATTTTTTGTATTCAAAAAAAGATGGTAAACATGAGGCATGCAATATAATGAAAATCATGAAAATTGAACAAAATGTTTTTAGACCTTATTTATTAGTTTAGGTAGGATTTTGGTAGCTTTATAGGCTGATAAGTGGGTAAAAGCAACATCAGTACGATAGGATTGGGCATGCCCTGCTGCAGATAGCCACATAATGCATTGCATATGCATGTTATCTTCTGTACGAAAAACAAAAGCTGGTTCAAGGCAACATGAACATAGCTGGGAAGAAATTAATGTGCACGTGGCCTGCACGTGCAACAACCTTAACTTTTGCAACTTCTAAGTGAAGGGACAAGTAGACATTCGACCCCCTCTCCTCTGTAAGTTGGTTTTGTGTGAGCAGAGCAAAAAGCCACCCAAACCATCCAGGCATGCATGCAGTCAACAAGAGAGAGAGAGAGGGTTGACCGGGTGTCTTGTGGGTGAGCTACCGGCCCAAGTCTCACACGCTCAATGGCGTTGAATTCTTTAATAAAATCATGCACCTTTGATGGCTTTATCAGTAGCCTTTAGGCCATGGGAAAACACCCCCCATGCACTTGAACACTCATCCTTTATATAAAGAAAAGAATAGGTAAACCTGTAAGTCTCACAAATTACAATAGAAATAGAAAACAACCCAAGAAAAATGTTTTCATTTCTTTGTTTTTAACAAATCCAAATTACCCAAATCAAAGAAGAAGAAAAAACAAGCTTTATAGCTCTTTTAGCTTAGTTACTTCCACTACTCTCAACTCTAACTCTAGTCTTGTTTTTTATTGTTTTCCCCAATTTTATCGGCATTTTTTAGCTGAGTGAGTTAAAAGTTTTAGAAAATAGACAGAGAGAGATGGGTCGGATTCCATGCTGTGAGAAGGACAATGTGAAAAGGGGGCAGTGGACACCTGAAGAAGATAACAAGCTATCTTCCTACATTGCCCAACATGGCACTCGTAATTGGCGGCTCATCCCCAAGAATGCCGGTAACAAGCGCTCTCTCTCTCTCTCTCTCTCTCTCTCTCTCTCTCTCTAAAGTTTTCTTTGTTCGATTCATAAGGTCTACAAAGATGTGGGAAGAGCTGCAGGCTGCGGTGGACGAACTACCTCCGCCCTGACCTTAAGCATGGCCAGTTCTCAGACGCAGAAGAGCAAACCATTGTCAAACTTCACTCTGTTGTTGGTAACCGGTAATTATGGCATATCAAATTAAGCACTGCACATATCTTGTGATTAACCTTTTTCTTTTCTGACTGAACTGGATTTCTTATCCCTATGAATCTCCAACAATGGTGGATAATCTGATTGTTCATGCAGTTTTTTCTGTTTATTTCAAGTGCCAGATCACTAATCATTTCCCCATGAATGTCACAGATGGTCGATAATTGCAGCACAACTGCCTGGTCGCACCGACAATGATGTGAAAAACCATTGGAACACCAAGCTGAAGAAGAAGCTATCGGGCATGGGGATAGACCCCGTCACCCACAAACCCTTTTCCCATCTCATGGCCGAGATTGCAACCACACTGGCACCGCCACAGGTGGCTCACCTTGCAGAAGCAGCACTTGGCTGCTTCAAGGATGAAATGCTCCACCTCCTCACGAAGAGGCGCATTGACTTCCAGTTCCAACATTCTAATGCAACACCAGGGAACAGCACAGCCACTTACATTAACAGTAAGCAGGAAGAAAAAGATGACACTATTGAGAAGATCAAGATTGGTTTATCCAGGGCTATGCAAGAACCAGATATGTTAACCTCAAACAAACCTTGGGACCCTACGGGAGCAACATCTGCAAACTTTACAGGGAACTGCAGTGCTTTTCCCTTGCCCATGTCCGGATTTCAGTATGGCCCTTCGACTTTTGGGAATGAAGGGGATGGATCACCGTGGAGCCAGAGTATGTGTACTGGAAGCACATGCACAGGGGCAGACCAGCAGGGCCAGTTGCATGACAAACTAGGGGAACAAAATGGAGAGGAATCCGAGGGTGGAAAAGAGTTGAGAAATGGATCCAACATATTCAACTCGGATAGCATCTTGTGGGATTTACCATCTGATGATCTAATGAATCCAATGGTCTAAAATAATTTATACAAGCATTTGAGGGGAGATAGGTAAAAATAAATATCAAATGGCAGCGCTAGACAATGATAATGTAAATAAGGCTCGTTATATAAATTATGGTGAAAGAAAAATCTTATGAAAAATGCATAATTTATTGCTGACTTTCAATCAATTGTGAAATTGTGATACAACTATATCTTTTCTCTTTACTATGAATTACAAGGTGAATCATGCAAAATATGAAGAAGAAGAAGATGTATCAGCCAGAACCTGCACACATCAATCAAAGATGAAAGTTAGAAAACCAGCACTAATAACTAGATATATGAATGTAAGGCTTAGTTTGGCCAATACACACCTCAAGTTGCTCTTCAGTAAATGAATCTTTCTGAATATTCCATGTATCAGCATGGGTACGTCGAAACTCTGCAACTGCTTTTGTAACTGTGGATTTCACTGGCGATGGCTCTCCACCAAAACGAGCGAGTAAAGTAACATGCTCAGGTAACCAACTGAGAAAGCAGTGGAAATTTCTATGAGGCAGACATTCAAACATTCAAATTATTGGATAAATTGAGAAGAAGGGGCGCCGGGGAAGTGATGGAATTGAAAAAAAAAAAAAGGTGAACAAATGAAGTCCACCCTTATTTCAAGATAGCATAGCCAACATTAACCCCAAAAAAAAAAAGTAAGGGACCAGTGGTGTTCATAAATACATTGGAGCTGCCAAAACCCGACCTTTAGTGTGATTGCTAGAGTAACTCTGAATAAATTACAAGACCTGTTCCCTGTATTGAAGATGACTTACCTAGGCATATCATAAGGGGCTGATAACACAGAAGCTACCAAAGCAAGTACAGCACCATGAATGGAAGCTATGGACTGGCTCGAGCTTAAACTTCTGCATTCAAATATAATAAAAGTACGTAAGCCCATCAATGTATACAAAGTGTAGTATTGAATACTAAAAATCTAATAAGAATATTTGTGCAAAGATATTTTATGTTGAAGTCATATGAACCTGAATGATTGTGTGAATCAAGCATTTTCACATAAGTACAGAAATGAGATAAGACAATAAAATATACATAATCGTCCTGATTTTTACTAATGAGAAAATTTATAATGCAATAAACAAGGACTGAGTTAAGGTATTCCAAAACTGGGGCTTGCATGTATTCTGCCCACGATTTATAATTCTCTAGGCAATTGTTTATTTGCTTCAAAAATAGCTTCTTACACTCCTCATGTTTGAGCATATGTGAGCGTGGGAAGCTACTTTTGGGGTGTAAATAGCATTTCTCTTCTTCTCTAAATCATTTCTCTACCCAATAAAGACATTGAGTTTCCATGAAAACAACAAAACTTGATGCAAGACCAGAAGATTATAAGACTGAAAACTATGAAGACAAGTCTTTCAAAAGCCAGGGAAATACCTTCGCTTTCTCTTCCTCTGAAGAATAGTAGCTTCGGTGTAAGCTTTATCACGAAAGTCTTTAGCTAAATCTTCATCTCCACCCTTCATTAGGCCTGCTAATACTGCAGCAGCATGTTCTCTTACCTGATACATAAATTGTAAGTTTTTTTTTTAAATAAAAAAAACTCTACCTCATTCCTAAGAAATATAGGACCTAAAAGAGAGTCACAGACTCCCTTAAGATTTATGCATAATTGTTTAAGGACCATCCTGAAAAAACACCTGAGTTCAGGTTTTCCTTCTTCACAGGTCAGAAGCTTTAAAAGTGAGTTTATACATCAATGTCTTTAGAAAATGTTCTGACGATAGTAAATTTTAAGTCATCGAAAAATGAATTATATTTTTCGCTTGAACCAGAAACTTGCCTCAACTTGGTTGTCTACAAGTAGCTTTTCAACAGTTCTCCAAATTTGTTGTTTCTCCGTACTTGAGAGAATGTAAGTGTGCCTGTTGTTTAAGAAAATAGCAATAATAATATAAATTTCTTCACCCACATGCTAGAATCAACATCATATGTTATTTTTTGTCAAGAATGCACATTGTATGAAACTGGAAACTTTAAGGTGCAGACAGATAAAGGATAGACGAAAACATTTTTATAAATAACAATTTTGAAGTTCCAATGCTCTCGAAGTAAAATATGGACACACCGAAAATGTATACATAAAAAGCACTATTTGGTTTGTATTTCGGTATTCCTAATAGGAAAAGGGATACATACATTAGGGGATCATAACGAAAGGGAAGATATCCAAAATATGTATCATACCTATACATAAAAGTTCTCAGATATGTAAGTGTTGCAGATCTAATTCGCCAGTTAGAGTCATTGGCAGAAGAAAGAATCACGGACACAGCCTCCTGGAGATGAGGTCCCCAGAAAACTCTCCACTTCAGCAATTCAAAAGATGCCTTGGCTAAAGTTGACAAATCTTTATTTGAAGTTTCCTTAGAAAGAAAAAACCAACAACATTACTAAGATATACAGATCTGATACCCTACCAAACTGCTATCACCATTACAATAGAGCAATCCAGTAGACTGTTAAAATATCAAAGTAATTGAAATGTACACTAAGAGAAACATAGAGGTTATCCAATGATTACTAAGAGAGCCATTGAATTGATAAGAAAGGGGGAACAGCCAACAATAGATCATGTTAGATGAATCAATTAACGACTAGCGTCTGCTCAAACCGTAGAGCAAGTCCTCAAATTCTGAATTCCACATTACAAAAGCAATATAATTGGTGCTATGAAACTTATTGTGAGTTTAGGCTGCTAATCAGCCAGCCTCTTAAAATAAGATATTTAGTTGTTGCAATTACCAATCAGCTTAAATTAAGAGAGCTGATTGCTTATAATTACAAAATTATTAAATTAAGGGCACAACATTAGGAAAGATTTGAGGAGAAATTTATGTACTGGTGCTCTATATAAACAACTGCAATACACAGACTTTCCCTCTTTCATTATTATTTTTTTTTCCCAACAAAACTCTTTCATATTCTCCTGATTCCTCAAGAAAAGATTCCAAAATGTCATATACAACATGATGATAAACTATCCACAATTAGTCATTCAAGATTAGGAAACAAGGATTCAAACAGAAGGAAGAGTACATTCTAGTGAACTTCATAACGAGAAATGACCTCATAAGCAAACTAGTGAAACACTACTACCAAAAGACTCAACTTTAACTTCACTTACCTGCAATGATATTACAGGATAAAGAAGTCCCACAATTACATCCAGCAGATACGAAGCTCGCCCAGACTTCAAAGATGAGATGATAAAATGGAAAAGCTTCACAAAATATGAAAATGTACAAATTGATCAGTCCAATATTTTATAAGACTAAGAAGATACTATTAGAAACATTTCTGAAAACTAGTACCGTTTCCATCCATTTGACATCATCCTGTGAATCACCATTTAAATGCCCATTTTCAGGACTGATAGTTGCTGGGGTCTCCAAACTGTCAGACTGGGTGGTATTCTGAATATTTATTAGCACTTCAGATGCTCGCTCTTTTAGAAACTGAACCCAACTTCTCCCATCAAATTGCTTGGCAACATCTCTTCTTTCCTCCGCATGTGAATGTTCATGATCAAATGATTCATACAGTTGGATGTTAGAGCACAACACAGAAAGGGTAACACCTATAGCTTCTCTTACCTGTCCAAAGAAAAACATTCGTCAAATCTATAAACTCCCAAGGAAAATGCAAAACAGACCAAATGCTGCCTTTAAAATGATTAGTATAAGAATGAGGCATTTATAAACAAAAGTTTCTTGTTCATCTGATAAGTGCATAAAGATCTGGTATTTTACACTGCATACAAAAAAAATTAATTTGTAGCACGCAACTCTGTTCCATGGATTTCTTTTGGATGAAATCACATGACAGAGCCATTATCTGATGAGAATGATAAATTAAATATCTGAACACAACCCAGCCCTTAATTTCTTATGAGAAAAGCGCTGTTAATAGTTCTCCTAATGTATCTTATCCCTTTGCATATTATTATTAAAATAATAAAAAATAGTGAAAGACATGCACATGCACAGAATGAAACAGCTTACTTGGGCAGATGAATGGCACATGTTACCGAGCAACTCCTCCAGAAGTCTATAATGGAGCTGTACTTCAGTTAATGGCATTCTCTGTGGAGATAATTCAATAAGTGCAGCCGAAAGAAAAGCATAGCGCTTGGCAACTACAGTAGTAGTTACCGTTCGAGGTAAAGGTGTGGCCAAACAATCCAGTACTGGTTGTCTCAAAAGAGGCACTCTTGTTCCATGTTTCCCTTTCCCAGTAACAGCATAACGTATACAGGCTGCCCACTCAGGTATTGATTCTACTGATTGTGATAGAATGATATTCTGCAACTGGACCAAAATCCAATTCTCCCATGCTACTGAAATACCGTTAACATCAGAATGCAATATTCCAGCCAATGCTTCAGCAGCAACACACTGCTTAGACCTCTCCTTCGCATTTGCAAACTCCTCCAATGAGCTTTTAAGTGCCAATAAAACAGGCATGCCACATTCTTGTATTAGCCGCTTGAAAATTCTCGCAAAGTTTGAGTAAAATGTGTCACTTCCTAATAAAGAGATCCAAGTAGGAGTACGTGGCCATGAAGCGGTAAAATCAAAATAAAAACGGGTGATTGATTTGTCTGCTAGGCTCTGAAAAGAACTCCCATGGTTTCCTCTAGAAGATGTGCTTTCAGTATCAGTAACTATGTGAACATGAGAAAGACTGGTCAAGGTCTCACTGAAAAAACCATCTTCCTGAAATATTTGGGTTAATTCTCCTTCAAGGGATGACTTTCTACTTCCGTGCAAATTCCCAGAGGGGGAAGCCTGTTCTTCAGGTGAGAGTTTATAAGGCGATTCTTTTAACAGTGTATTTAAAGCTGATATTGCAAGTATCCTTGTCTGAGGAAGCTGACTTTTTAAATTCTTTAAGAAGTGACCTGAAGCAGAATTATCTCACAATTTTAGAATCTTACTAAAAAGTTGAACTTAAAAAACAAGATTAGTGCTAAAAAATAAAGAGTCAACTTATGAGTTAACAAAACCATGAACCCACCAGCAGTTTCACTCAAAATTTTTGAGGAGGAATTTGGGTCATTCCTAGATGCCATTGCCAACAGGAGTAGAACCCTGTTAGCCATCAGATTGTACCTGGAAAAATATAAAGAAAAAGATTTACCCCATAAATTTATGAATTTTTGAGTCTATGCAGTTAAACCTTCTAGAGACGTAAATTTTTCTTCAAAGCGAAATCAAAGGTAACACAAACCCTCGGATATACTTTCTCAGTTTTAGTGTTCAAAGGACACACCAGAAAGTTCAATAACATAGGTGAGACTCAACAACGTTCTTCAGACCTTAAAGAAAATGTCCAAGATATTAGTTATTTACCTCCAATGCAAGCCAATAGAATCAAAACTCATAGAAGTGATCTGAGAAACCAAATCTGAAAAATCTGGTGCATCTGTATGATTCCCTGATGTTGTGAAAATGCTTCTAGATACTCCAGCAAAGTAGATGTTGTATTTGACAAAAAGCTGCTCGCACAAAGTTTTTAGTTTTTATGAGAACAAACAATATTTTCGACAACAAGCAAATCACAACAATTAGCTTTATATCATATTTTACCTCATTGATTGCCTTCTGGGTTTTCAGTGATTCATGATGAGAGCTTCAAGAAGGAGAAAGGCAGATCAAAATTCAATCTATAACTTCAATATTCAGCAATTTTAAACCGAACCCACAACAGATATTGCTACATGTATAAAAGTAAGTATTACCTTGAAAGAATTCCAAGGATGAATGAAGAGAATGCCTTCGGGTCCTGGAATGACAGAAACATATCAGAAACTCTCATTTTATCATAATCAGTTGTGAGCAGTTTGTATGGAATGACTACCATTGTCAAATGCTTGAGAACTGTCTGTGTGGCAAGGACAGCACATGAACCTAGCACCACATATTCTGGTGACTTAGGACTCCTTAAGTTCTCAGTTAGAGAAAGAACGCACTTTGAAATCATAGATGGCCATCTCTTTATCATCTTTAAAAGAGCTTTCCCAGCAAGCCTGAACATCATGAAAAATAATAATAATCAGATATGGTAACACAAAATTGCAAACATTGAAAAACATTAAGCATAAAAATCAGTGTCATGAAGAAAAATCGAGCAGGAGGTAATAATTACATCTGAAATAAGTGATAAACAACATATCAAATGAAGCAACAGATAAAGGAACTTTTATTCTTCACTTGCAAAGAAACCACCCACAAAAGTTGACATAAGTGGCAAAAGAACACACTAGTGGAAGAGACAAAAGGAAACATGGAAAATAAGTTCTATTTTAGAGGAAATTCCTTGCTACTCTACCAGCAAAAACAGGAGACACTTCTATTGCTCATTGATATTTCATTCATGGAATTGTTCTTCTGCTTAAAGTTAATAACTAGGTCATGCATTGGTGCTACCGTAAAAGTCTTCAACCAACTATTTTAGGTTTACAGACCTACTCAGGACCAAGACACTTGAATATCTATCAGAAATCAAGACAAAAAGGCTTATTCAGCAACAAGACATCCAACAAACTGTTAAATCTGTCAGGAAGAGACCTCATTATATGACAGGACAAGAAAAAACTCTGCAAACATTCTTAAAACATGAGAAGACAAGTAAAAGTGTAGTGGTTTGCACACAATGTTAAATGTGAACAGATCAATTTCATTCTTTTGGTGAGTTGTTGCTTCTATAAGTATGTTGATTCCATGTCAGATGACACACATACAGACATAGTAGACTGCATTTTCTTAAGAAACTCACATGTGTGCAATTGCAGTCAAACTACTGCTACTGCAATTAAATTGAGTAAACAGTACTTCTGCTATGGCTTCATTATAAAGTAAGGTCAAGAAGATTAGAGACTCACACACGAACTGTTTCATAGCTATGCAATGTAAGATTTAGAAGATTATCCACCAAAAGATTCACATGGTCTGGTGGACCGAAATTTGCATTAGTACGATATACATGATAGGATGATTGTGATGATCTCCAGGTACTGTGCATGAATGCCTTGTCAATAAGTGCCCACCGCGGCCTGGTACAGAACAACATAATCAGGGTTTGAATTCAAGTATGCATGGTTCATGTGATAAAAAGGAGATCCATCAAACTTTTTTCTTTTTGGATAGTACGATCCAGCAATAGTACTCTTACCTTCTCTTCCCCTTAGACTGAGCTGAAACTATAAAGTTTATTGAAGGCTCTATAATGGCAGCCGATTCTAATTTCCATGCCTGCCTGTGATTTGACCATTCATCATACTCCAAACTTCCTGCATATAAGGTAAAGAACTGATGATGAGACAAAGCACACCCTAAAAGAGGGGTGGGAGATGAGTATTGTCAAGAGTCAGTGTCCATTACCATAATTTCCTAAGGCATCCATAATACGAATAATGAGTATCAACAGAATGCTGTCATCTGCTTTTTTGTCTAGTATATATCTGCACAATGCACAAAGACCAAATAAGATTCAGTAAATCGGATCTGCACAGTTGAAATGGATGATATCTGTGGGAAAACTCATATGTAAACATTACTTGCAGGCTGCATGTATAATCTCAGTAGCTTTTTCCCGCAATTTAGTGCTGCCAACACTTGAACCTGTTGCTCCAGCTATTAGAAAAGAAGCCTGATTTGGATGTTCAACAGTCCCATTCCTGGAGGATGGGGTGAAGTCAGGCAAGCAAGACAAAACACCTTGCAATGAAGAATCTATACGTAGAAGAGTCACTTTCAAGTGCTCTTTCTCATCTCCTGGGTTGAAAATAGCATGCATTGTCAGACAATATAACTTCACTTCCGTACATATAAAAACACACATGCATACAAGTGTATGTCCATGTCTACATTCATGGTTGCATATGAATTTGATTACTATTATTTGATTCACTGGATCTAGCTCCTGATAACTATATCTCCCTTCACTACTACATTTTCCGAGGATAAGAAAATAACACCATAAAAAATTACCTGGATCAGAATGGACTTTAGTTTGACATATTCTCAAAAGATCATCCAAAGCCAACCGAAAATGAAGGTCCAAAAGTTCATTTGCAAATTCAACTTCTTCAACACTTGGGATATGCCACTTGGGAGCCACGATTGGTTTATCATCTGAATAATCTTTGGTGCTGATCCATTCCTCTAATGCAGCAGCATTTGGATGATGCAAAATGCACCTAAAAGAAATAATATTATTTTTCTTCTTTGGCAGACAAATTTAAAATGTATGCACTCACACAATTATGTAACTAGTGAGAAAAGTTAATATACTTGTATTGATCAATAGGATAATAAAGAATCAGGCTTCCAAGAAGGGATCGAAGAAGATGATCACCAGCTCCATTGACCTGTCGAAAAAAAATCATTCAAACCATTGAACAATTTCAGTGAGCATTGCATGTAGAGACGCATGTATAGGAAGAAACAGTTGATCATGAGAGAACAACAGTCATCAAAGTAACAAGACCTTCCAAGATGGGGACTCAAAAGCAGAAATAATCGCCTCTTTGAAGTGATCCTTATAGCGCAGAAGTGCAGGACCTCCATAACTTATAGCAACTGATAATACTTTTAATTGATAGTCGATTGCTGTTTCAAGAGCTGGAGAAATTGTTGGTTTGACCTGGAAAGAAACCATTAAGTTCATAATAAAAATCTAGGCATAGACAGAAGCAAATAGTTTAAAACATTCATAAGAGAAACTACCTTTGTTGAAACTGAGGCATCGCACATTCCTCTACCTCCAAATCCTGTAGCTGGTGTTCCTTCTAAAGAAGATATAACAGACAGTAAAATTGGCTCAACAAGTTGAGTAACTGCCTCTTCTGGGTTAGAATGAACGCAGGCACAACAAAGCAGTCCAACCTCTGCAATTGCCCCAGGAAGAATATTTGTCTTCACAAACTTGGAGATCTTCTTCAAAGCCTGCCAGTGATTTGAGGAAGAGTTTACAAAATTGTCATGCTGAAAAGTATAACCATTATATATAAATAAATAAAATTTGAGTCTTTGAAGTCAAAAACTCAGAAACCTGATTATAGAGAGGTCGTGAGAGTCTCCCAAACAAGATTTCAAGCATACAATAGTAGTAAGGACCCTCCTCGACCAGAAAAGTTCCTGACGTTGCTGATGAATGTAGGCCTTCATTCCTGCAGCAAGTGTAACCAATTACTCTGACTACAAATAAGTTGTAAAGGGGAAACTGCAGAGAATGTATATCTTAAATAGTTGATACGAAACTATACAAGTGAAGCAACAGAGAACTGAATGTCATTACTTACGTAACACTGCTGGGTTCCAGGTGTAAGAGTAAGGAAAATAGGCGACATAAGAACTCATCTAACCATTCAGAAAATTGAATCATTGGCATGACTGATAACTCATCAATGTCATCATCCAATGAAGACATCTGCAAATACAAGTAAATTATAAGACTGTACATGCACAACCTACAGACATGTTTGATAGGTGATTGTATACTTACATTGGAAAATATAGAACCAATTAATTGCATTGTTGCCAAGGTTTTAGGAGGATCATTCGCATCCATACCAAGTAATGCATTGGATAGTGAAACCACCAGAAGATCAATGAACTCATCACCACTACCAGGATCAACTGGTTTTACTGCAGAACTTGATAGGGATGAGAGGAATAATGAACGCCCAACAAATGCTACCGACATCACTGCAATCTGCAACTGGTGGGTGGCAGTCATCTGACTAGACAAAAAAGTTGGAAAAGAAGAAGTTAATTCAATGAAAGGAACACCACTTGCAGTAGCAATCTAGCAAACATTTCCTGTTATCCTGTATATTGGATGCACTTATGGAAACAAACTGATAACTTTTCTAAGCCTCTGTATCTTTTAGCGGAAAACAGTTCTGCGGATAAAAATTTAAGAAAGGAAGACACTTCTGATGTTTGTTCGAACAGAAGGTTTTCTTTTAACGAACAGTTGACATTTTGTAAGGCTCTGTCTTTCAGCAGACACAGAAAAGAGTTTTCCTAAAACTTACCAGACAGCAGAAAAATAAATTTCAAAGAGAACACTTTCCAATAAACTTTTCCAGCAGATATATTCCATAAAATTTTATTCTCCATCCGGACAAACAGAGCCTAATGTAAACCACATATTGTCCATATTCAGTAGTTCTAGAATAAAGAAAAACATGGAATATGACTAACCGTCTCTAAGGCCATATGGAAGCGAGATGCAACAAAAGGAAGGACAAGAGAAGGCTCCACATAAGACAAAATTGAAGTTGCGGCAGCAACTGTCTCAGAAAGATGTTCATTCTTGCTATATTGACCACGATCAATTAACTTCAGCACCACATTGACAAAGAAAATCCTTTCTGATCTTCCTAGATACTGGTCAGCCTGAATATTTTTACCTATGTTTCTGTAAACAGAGTAATTTAGTGGAAAGAGGATAAAATAGGCTCAAGCATACAAAGAACAGATGCTATATCGTGCAAACAGATTCTTACAGTTGTTCATGCTGCAGGCGCTTCTGGAATGAAACTACCAAATAGAGCAGAAAACGTTCTAATGCATAAGTCCAGCGACCACCATTAGAAGGATGGTAATATCTACAAAAACAAAAACCGGTAATGAATCAATAATAGATGTTCAGAACAAGTACCATGCTTTTAAACAATATAACAGGAAAATAAAATAATATTAACATTGAGTATTTGAGTATACAAACTGTTCTAAGAGGTTGACCAATTTTTCAAAGTGCTCCTGTGCCGAGCTACCAGGCTTTAGCAAATAGACCTGCAGTTCCAGGTATAAAATATCTCACTCTACTATCAAGGAAGAGTTTATACAAGCAGCAGTTAATTTACACTGCAAAATGAAGGCATCTGCATATTAAACCTACAATTGACTTTGCAATGGCCTTTGCTGGGGTAGCTGTTTTATTGGAGAACAAGAACCTTGTGTTTCTTGGAACATCCACAGAAAAGGGATATGATCCACTTCCATTTGCCACAGGAACCTTAAATGCAAGATAAAAACATGAAAGTTTTATTATATTTCAGTACAACTTTTTGATATGTTTGCTATCATTACAAGCTAAGTTACAGTATAATTATCAATACTAGTGTAGCACGCATCAGTCAAGATGTAGTTGTACTTCTTTTATGGCATGACTTGAATATCAAGCAAAATACATGTAACCTAACTCTAAGAAAATTCAAGCTTTCTCGAAGGGCTCATTCACTCACCTCAAACATATTTAAGTATCTGGTGAAAAGTGCGGGCAAGTAACACTCCCAATCAATAAAGTTGTAGTTCTTTACAACACGAGCTATAACAGCTGCCCATTGACTGTTCCAAAATTGGCAATTCGGTATCGAGTCCCATAGGTGCAAAAACTCTTTGATCCAACCACTACAATACCAAGAATACAAGGTGACTTGCCACAAAAAGAAATATAAAAATAAAGAAAGTGTGCCAAAACCATAAAGAAAAAAGTGCGAGATATGTGCTCCTTACTGCGAAAAGAATTCCTGGTTATCCAAGTTTGTGGGAAGAAACAGCCTAACAAACCCAGATCCCTCAAAGGATGAATTATGCCATGGATTTTCCAATAAAGATCTGCACGTTTGTTTCATTAAACAAGAAGACAATACAATTACTCATGAGAGAGTGAGCGGAACAACTAAGAGTTCAACTATAATCACCTAGCATATGGTTTTATTTAAACATGGGTGTGCACATGTGTGTATCTATCTATTTAAACCAAAGCACAATACAATTTTTTGTTTGTATTGACAATAAGAAAAGGTCACCCAAAAAAAAGCTGAAAAGAATAAATTTATACAAATATGACTTGGAGCATGTGGAACAGTATTTTGCTTGTTTTGACATGGTGAAATATCAACTCAGTGAAACATCACAGAGATGGATGGAGGTGAAAAACCCCAGAAATGAAATTATGTTTCGCAGTCCAACTAACTAACTCTAGGGAAAAAGGCCTCAAAGTACTTACCTAAACTCAGACCATATCTCAAAGGCAGAACCTCGTGGGAAGAACTTCCGGCAGGACCGAACAAGAGAAGTAGTAGTCTCAAAATGTCTTTGTCTCAATCTCCAGCCTTCAGGACCTGTATTCCTGCAACATGCATCAACACATGAAGTTCTTCAAATGTGGCCTGTGTGTAAAATGTCATCCCAATTGTAGTTGAGCAGTTGGTTGCACGCCACAAAGGTAGCAAACAAGCCAAATATGTCAAGAAAAACAACAACAAGAACCATACAGAAATAACAAAAATAGATTTCAGGTTAAAAGCACTATTTCTAATTCATAGTTTGATTGCACCCACGAGAAAAAGCCAAAAAATTCATAACAAGTGATGACCATATGTAGAAACATTTATTGTGTTTGGAAAAAGATGGTCATCTCTTGAATATTTCCTACGTACCAAGGTTGCACCCCTTTGGAGCCTTTAACAGATTTTACTTATAAATTAAGATGAAGTAACGAATTAATAAAACTATAAAGGAAATGGAAATATACTTGAGGTGGATATATAAGACTCACCTAGTGAAATGTGTATGGATCAAAGTATCATACAAAGGCCGCCATTTTACTTTCAAGGACAACTTCTTTCGGTGCTTATTGAGTAATTTGACAAGGATGTTTCCCCATCTAACCTAATCAATACAAATGGAACCCACAATTTAAGAAACAAGAAATAATGACAGCAAGCATGTAACCAAAAAGATATGTGAATATATAGAAGCGGCTATGCGAAGTATTACCTGGGCATAAAGCTTATTTTGCGACACATGAAACAGTTCCAATCCAAATTCAACAAGAGCAGTTACATCTTCCAAAGATACGTCACTTTTTGCCTTGACAAAACTGCATGGCAAGTATAGAACCAACTTCAACATGATGAAGTGAAGTACATTTGAAACTGAAATTCATAACCAATTCATTGCTATGAAAGCTCAACTCTTATGAAATTATGAACATGAGTAATTTCAAATTTCAATCACATATTAACAAAACCCAAGTCAAAGAAGCAAAATTTAAACACACATAGAATAGCAAAAGAAGAAAACAAGATAGAAAAATCATATAATTGAATGAAAATAGAGAAGATATAGTGAATTGGGTGTACTGACAGGTCGATAACAGAAACCCATTTGAGAGTTGAATAGACGGATTCAGGATCGTCGGGTTTGTACGAGCCTTTGACGGAGGAGACGACCCAAGAAAGGACTCTTTCTCTTTCTTAGACTCTTCAGCCACCGGCGGTGGAAGCCATGCATTGTAAAGATGCATACTTTACACGATTTGCTTTGTGAATTGGTGATCCAAATGAGAAGGGAAATTGATTTGAGAGATAAAAGCAGTGAGTATGTTGGTATTTATTGATAGCATTTGAAGACTTCGGCTTCAGCTTTTCTTTCTTGTCAAGAAAGTTGGGAATTGAATTTGAGAGCAGAGAGAGACAGATTGGGATTTTCCTTGGCTTGTGTGAGGGATCAAGGAGAGGGATGACTGGCTACCGGTAACGGCGGTTTTGTTCACTTTATTGACTTTCTGATTCTAAAGAGAAAAATCTTCAGCGGCTGCCTTTTTAACCATTTTATGGCACATACATTCCTACGTACTCGTATTTCTGAATTTCTTCAGGTCTCGAATTACGAATCTTTTTAATGTTGGTACTTTTCCTTATGTATTAGTAAACGTATGGTCAATCATGATCGGAATATACCTATATGTTCTTTCTCAAAAAACATATGGGAATATATAAATATATATAAGTATATACTAAGCTACTGAAAATATTACTATTCATTTTCCATTAAAAAATATATACTTATTTGAAGAGAAAAACCCAAAACAAGCCACTTATCATTTTTAATTGGTTCTTTAAAAAATTTAACATCTAAGAATCAATTAGAAAATGAAAAATAACTTTACTAGATCATATATAATTATAGACTTTCAATTTTTTAATTAGGAATTATAAATAATATATTAATTTGATTTGGACCAACAAGGTGCTCTATGAAACAAAAGTACTTTACAAGAGTACAAAAGATATTATTCCCATTATTTGGGCATTTTGAACGATCTATTTGAAATTAAAAAATTCACGGCACAAAACAAATGCATTTTACAGTTAAAAAATTGACGTATTATATAAGGTCATCTCGCATATACTTGCTAAACAAGTTTAATCTTTTTAAATTTTTTTTTTTCCCTGTTGGTGATGCAAACAAAAATATTTTTGTTGAGAGAAAGTGTTGCAGGCTGCGGAAGACTATGAACGATGACACAAACAGGCAGAATATTTCAACGGCCAGATTGCATGCCACGTGGAAAGTCAAAATTTTAACTGGTTATTTTCTGTAATGGGCCGGCCGTAGAGCTGCGTGGGATTTTCGCTCAGATTGGTAAATGGAAAGCGACTTGACAAATTGGATTCTGATCCAATGGGCCTACAGAACTTGATGATTGAGGTGGGTGATGGATCAATCATAGAGCAATTCTATTTAGAAACATCGTGGAGGAATTTTATGAGACATCCAGGCATGATATTTGATTCCCAACCCCAATCATAAAATTTTGTCCACAGCTTCCAATTTGTTCATGTAATTAAATAACTTTTTTTTTTTTATATAACCGATAATGGGCGAGGGGGATTTTGAATACAGGACTTTGAATGCACAAGTAGCTACTATTAACCACTTGAGTTACAAACCTTTTGCATAAACAAAAAAATTTAAAGCTTCCCCTCATGCCCCGTACCAAAAAAATCCCTCTATTATGAATCATTGACGACCACGGTGGGCGACGAGCCCCTCTTCTATCCTCACTTCTACACTTCGTTGGCAACCCTAGAAGGAAGACGACAAATAAATAGGAAAGTGAGAGAGTAGGGGAAGGGCCATTGGCTACTGTGGCTGCTGGTGATGTGAGATTAGGATGGAGGGGAGGTTTTTAAGAAGCTAAGATTCCAAGTTTTACTTGTATTGAAAATAAATCATATTTTGTATTTCCTATCTAAAGCAAACCTAACTGAACGATAAGCAATTTCGTTTCACAAATGATGTAGATTCATGACAATTTACTTAAGAGTTTGACTCTATAAAAAAAACGACTATTTAGGAGAAACTTTACATCTTAAATAACAAGATCAAAAGTAACATAAGGAAAAAAAAATTCTTTATTTTGTTAGTAAAATTACAAGTTTTAAATTGGAAGTCTTGGATTTATTTTTATTTTTTTTTATAAAAAGTTCGTGGGATGTGTGTCTAAAGATCAAACTTGGGTGTCCGTAGAATTCCACGCACTCATATGGGCTTTATAAGAATTAGACCCAAACACTTTCCAGGCACGTCGGAGACGGAAATGTGACCGTTGGAAAATAATAAAATAGACGACCATAGTATCGGACCGTTGCGAAGAAAAAAAGTAACCGTTGGCAGCCAACGCTCTCACTCACTCTCAGGCTATTTTCAACAAATTTAAATACCTGAGAGTCCTTCTTCTTCCTCCACCAAAAGCAATCGATACTAATCATTTCTGTTACTTGCGCTCTCTCACTGCTAATTCTCAAAGCTCCCTCTGTCTCATTTCATTTGCTTTTCTTAATCTCTTAATTTCTGCATTGTTCTTTTTGCTCTTTCAAGGTTTCAAATTTAACAATTTCTTTTTATAACAATGGCTGAGATGAAAGATTCCCACGTTGTGGAAATCCCAGTAGATGAAGAGCACCAACAGAAACTCTCATCTGCCATGACCATCATTTCAGCTATCCAACACCACCCATTAATGGAAATCTCTGAGAGCCCCGGCCATCTCTTGCTTCTCAAGCTCTGGCGAAGAGAAGAAGACCTTTTTGGCAGGCTCATTGCCCGAAAAGAGTCCCGAATGGACTTGATCCGGGGCGAAATCTTTCAACTCTGCTGCTTCTTCTTAATCTTTCATGGGTTCTTCATGACCATCTTGTTCACATCTTCGGTTAATTCCGAAGAGCACATCTGTAAAAAATGGTGGATACCTAGCATTTTGTCGGTTTCGACCTCCTTTGTGTTTGTGTTTTTGGTGCAGGTGAATCTTTGCAGGTACTGGAAGGTATGGAACCAGTTGCAGAGGGAGAAGACTGACAACAGGGCACTCACTAGGTGCATTCAAGAGCTGAGGATGAAGGGGGCTAGCTTTGATTTGTCGAAGGAGCCACAGAGCGGGAAGAGGATGAAGAGCTCAAGTGTTGAGATCAAATGGAAGCCAGTGACTTGGTGCTCTCAGTATCTCATTACCATCTGCCTTGTTTGCTTTGCAGGTTTGGTTTTTCCAGTATCGAAATTCATGCTATGCGGCTTCTGAGCTTCGAGGAGGAGTTTCGGTGTTCTTGTGGCTGCTTTGTGAAGGTAGTTAATGCTCTTGCATTAGAGGGATTTGTGTATATGCTTCAGTTTCATTTGTGGTTTGACCAATTCTATCATCTGCAGACTGCCTGACTTGAAAGATATTGCAATTGAGAACGGAAACATTGAAGAGATAGCTGGAGCTGGAAACAAGTCATACATTGCAAAGTAAAGAAACACAAAATGCAAATTGCAGAAAGAAAGGGAAAGAGACGGCAGAAAGCAATCCCTCCAACCACCCAACACGTGACGTTGAACACAACACTGACATTGGCCAGACTCTTCCATCCATCAATCTCCTGGCCCTTGCTTGCTGCTTAACTCCTTCATGCCTACTGGTCATGGGTTGATCTGATCGAACCAGCACTGTTTATACGAGTCTTCAACAAACACTTGGGAAGTCTGCTAGTATCAGATATCTGTCATGATATCTAACTCTTTTGCTGCTGTAAGATCACCCTTTTCTTCAATGTCCAAAAGGGGAATGGGGGATGAAGCATCTTTGGTCCGATTACTAGCCAGACCACTCGAACAACCAAATTACATACCCTTTCGGGATTCTGATCATTCAACATGAAAGCTAGCAAGTTTATCTTCTCTCCTTCACTACCTCTGAAGTCTATTGCGCCTGCAACTTTAAACCTGCTTGCATATGTACTACTACTTCTTCAAGCCAGATCAAGGGGATACTGCTTGTGTGCTCTTTTTGTACATGCGATTATTTATCATTCAATGCTAACTTCTCAAACATCAATTTACTCAAAATTATATTGTTCTTTGTCTATACAGCAACACAAGTGTGTCAAATACTCAATATCTATCTAATGTCATACGCTGTGCTTTTTGATAATATGGAAATTTAGAACCAAAGGTTACGGGCTCAAAAGTGCTCTATCTAATGTCATACGCTGTTCTTTTTTATAGTATGGAAGTTCAGAACCAAATGGTTACGGGCACAAAAGTGCTCTACTTACAAGGCAAACAGAAAAAGGGCAAAACTCTCAGAGAAGGCCGCACTAAGCCAAATTTAAAAAGTGCCAAGTTTGCCTCATCCTTAAAAAGTACTTGGGAAAACTTAGTACAAACAGAACCAAGTGGTCACACACCGCACTTTGTCTTGGACATAACCTGTCAGCTGCTGTCAAATAATCACACATCTACGTTCTTTTGGACATGAGGTCAGACATTAGGCTGAGTTTTTGAAGCCAAATATCCTAAAAACACCTGCAAAAATTGAGGGCCAAAACATGCATCAGTTAGGCTTGCCTTGTGTTGATGAATAAGCTTAGTGGAACAAGAAACAGCAATGCACCTTCGTCAGTCTGGTATTTGTTCTTGTCATCGCCAGCATAAGCAAGCAGATTGGATTTAGGATTCCACTCAACACTGTTCATGGCAGCCCTACATGGGATTTGATGCACTGTCCTCCCAGTTTGAACATTGGACTGTTTTATACAGCAGCAGTTATATTGTTACTAGTTTTACTTAGGTGATGAAAGATGGATTGAATTCATATGAATGAACTAGCTACAAATCCTTTGTAAACAAAAAATATAACTTCAGTGAACATATATATCTTCTTCTTTTTTTAAATGGCATCTAAGCTACAAAACAGAGTCGGTGTACAGTAGTAAATTGGCCAGCTATGATGACAGGCTGCAGCCTTTGTAACCAGACATCCTCCCAGAAGGGAGAATATTCTTCTTGAAGAGATAAATTCCAACTGTAGTGAGCCACAAAGGTACTTACTATATCAATAAATAAGTCTTCGCTGGCAGAAGCAAGATACTCTCCAGTGTTGTTGAAGCTTATTGTCCTCACAGGCGATCTGAGAAAGGTACAAACAGAGATCATTCCAGGAATAGGGATGCTGATGATTAAAGTATACACAAGAACCTAAGGTAAATGAATGTGTGCAATGCCCACAGTTATTCACTAACTGGAGAATTTAAAAAGGAAAAAAGAATCTGAATAATAGGGAATTCAGGGTAGAACTCACTCAAGTTTTGTAAATGTTCTCACACAGAGCATCTCTGAGATATCCCACAGGCTGACCAAGGAATCGGCACTTCCAACAGCAAAATACCTGTCATTGTATAAAGAGCATTTAAAAGAGTATATGGCAGCGCTAAAAGTAGTCTTCGTGTGACATTTTCAAGAGAGAATTTTGGAACAGAGATAAATAGAACTACATAGATACAGCATATAAACGTTCTTTTCTCGTGATGGGATCAATGAAAGTGGACATGTTTATATGCACAGGACCAACTAATATTGCAAGTTAATGGCCCAGATGAAATCAGACAGTTTTTTTCCCCTTAAACAAATGAAAAGATAATAGATCTTTGTAGCATACCTTCCAAGTGGGTCAATCGCAATGCAATAACACCCAGCTGTATGAGCCATGAGAGTGTCAACTGGTCGAAGAGATGGGTATGCTAGTACTTCAACAGTACCTGAGCCAGAGAATATACAATAAAATACCCATTCCAAGTTCCATTATGTAGAAAGAAATTATGCAGAAAACTTGTTCTCACCATTTCCAGTCGTCAAGAAGAAAATTTCACTTGTTGTGCTCCAAGCAATTTCATTAACCTGGAAAAGAAGAAGAATGCTCAATATGTATTTGAGGTACAGAGACAGATAATATAAACAGGATTTATCAGCATCCCTTGTATTAGGATGAAGCAACTCTGTGTAAGGATCAGAAAAACCATCTATGGACAAGTTACACGTGAAAAAAAAAAAAAAAAACCTTGCAAACATAATCATGGGGATATAGACATTTCCACAAAAAATTTAAAAAGAACCCATGTTCATTGAAAAGTTATTTCTTGATAATTTCATAACTTCGACAGCTTCAACATCGGCAACTCATCATAGTGGCGTGCCAATATGTTTTGTGTGTGTGTGTGTGTGTGTGAAGAGAAGAGAGATAACTTAACATATTGTGATTTGTGTTCTACAAGCAATCGTTCTTAAGGTCAATTTCTAAGGTTACATTTGCATATCATACAGAATTGAACGACTTCTCAAGGTTGAGTAACAAAGTTTTTCTAAAAGCCTTGTGCTGATGAGACATTAATAGCCTAAAACTCATAAAGAACATGCAATATACAAGGGGGAAATTAAAAAGAAGCATCCCTTTCAATAATTACCTCATAATTGAACTTTCGCTTGTGAATGGGCTTAAATTTCCGAACATCTAGAATTGTTAGTTCATCATCCTACATTGTAAGGAGGGGCAAAAATCAGCATAAGAACAGCAACACCAGAATATGAAACAGCAAAACATAGCTATTAGCTATTGACACCCACTACTCATAATTCAACAAAATTAAGTTATTCACAATCAGAAAATTCAATGAAGTTATTCACAAGCAGAAAATTCACAAACTCATACAATAGAGGTTGAGCACAAGTAAACATTACCCTATTACCAACCGCGATGTGCGTCCCATCAGGTTTATAGGTGATGTTAATGTTCTCGCCACTAAGTTCTGCTAGCTGTGCACATTTTCCACCTGAAGTGCCCAGATGGATATAACATCAAATTCCAATCTTTTGTACCTAAAAAATTGAAACTTGAAAGAGCAATGACTTACTACGAGCATCCCATAGACGAACTGTCTTGTCTCCAGAGGCAGTGGCAATCAAATCAGCATGCTTGGGGTCCCAACACAGCTGATCCACACTATCAGTATGCCCCTTCAATTCAATATCTTTAACCTTACCCTGTAACATATATACACAAATATTCCCTCATTGCATAGAAATATAATAAATTTATTGGGAAATAATAATGAATTTTATTGGAACAGCTGAACTTACATGTCCGTGGGGCTCAATGTGCCAAACCCTAGCGGTTTGATCTACAGAGCCCGATGCGAGTTTCGTGCCCGTGCAGTTCCAAGCCACAGAATGCACCTTTTCACAATGACACATACAAAATTTAGAATATTGAAAATGGAGGCAAGATATTAGGGTTTTGTGGAGGTTGAAATTGGATTAAAAAATGTAACCGATAGTAAGAGAGGACCTTCTTCTTATGACCTGGGTACTCTCTGCTAGTGAGATTCTTAAAGGGTACTGTGGTTTCCTCCATCTCTGCCATTCTTCGAGTTTCAGATCAAATGTTTCAGTTCAAATTTTGAGAGAGCGTGAGAGTGAGAAAGTTTTACTTTTTGCTGTTATCAATAGCGGGAAGAGAATCAATCCCTCCATCGTCCTTTTTTACTCTCTCTTTTTGGACTGAGCCCAAGTCGGGATCCAAAATTCGGCCTTAGCCCAATGTTGTCAACGTAAAATAAAAATAATTAAAAGAATAATTTTTTTTAAAAAAAAATACACAGTATAGCCGGCGGCTATACTCTATAAATAGAATATTTTACGGTATAGCCGGTCGGCTATACTCTTTAAATAGAATTCTGACCATATCGCCGATCGGCTATACTCTTTAAATAGAATATTTTAACAGTCTAGCCGCATGGCTATAACACTTTAATTAGAATATTTTAAGGCGGCTATACTCGGTATAGCCGGTCGGCTATACTCTTTAAATAGAATTTTGAATATTTTAACAGTTTCGCCGCATGGCTATACGCTTTGAATTAGAATATTTTAAGGGTATAGCCGCCCGGCTATACTCTGTAGATAGAATATTTTAAGTATAGCCGGCCGGTTATTCTCTCTGCGTAGAATATTTTAACGGTCTCGCCGCGCGGCTATACGCTTTGAATATAATATTTTAAACATATAGCCGATCGGCTATACCCTTTAAATAGAACATTTTAGCAGTATAGCCGCTCGGCAACCAGCTATGAATATAATATTTTAGAAGTATCGCCGGGCGGCTATATTCTTTAAATAAAATATTTTAAACGTATAGCCGTGTGGCTATACTATATGAATATAATATTTTAAACGTATAGCCGCCGGCTATACTTGCTAAATAGAATATTTTAAGCATATATCCGGGCGGCTATACGCCAAGAAAATAATATTTTAATAGTATAGCCGAATCGGCTATACCCTTGAATATTTTAGAAGTATAGCCGGTCCGGCTATATTGTCAACCATACCACACTCAAAACCACCACCATCATCGCCATCGCCATCTTCTTCGTCGTCGTCATCGTCGTAAAATTCCAAAGAATTATCGTCTTATCCCAAAACTGGATGAAATTCCGAAGAGTTTTGGGAGCAAGGTTGAGAAATTCAGAGCTGGGTTTGTTGTTGTTGTTTTGCTGAGAGTAAAACTCGTCAAGTCTCCAAACCCTTGTCTTGCTTTGTTCTTTCACTTACCACACCCTTTCCTTTTCTCTCCATAGCTCTCTCTCTCTCTCTCTCTCTCTAAATTTCTAAACACACGCAGACCGTATAGTCTCTCTCTACAGGGAGAGATATATAATAAAATCTACTCCCAACTAATATTCATGCACATATCTATCGGAAATATTTTGGAATTCGAAGGTCTCTCATTCTCATTCTCCCTTTCGCTTCTGAACTCTGAGAGATAGAGAGATCCCAGAAAAGTTCATCGAGATGTCAAGAGCTTCGTCGGTTGGATCTCAATCTCAATCACTTAGTGACAGCAGTTTCTCTCGCACCTTCAAGTACTTGCTCGGTCAGTCTCTCTCACTCTCTCTCTCTCTCTCTCACACACACAAACCCAATTATGAAGATTATAAATTTGCTTTCTTTTTTGTTGCATCAGCTACGCAATTCTTGTCAAGGGGAATTCCATTTATATTCAATGCGTGGATCGTCAGGCACCTTTCAGTTGAGGACTTTGCGGTAACAATATATACTACTTTCTCCATCCTTTACTGCATTTTCCAAGTTCCTGCTTGATTTTCTCTTAAATCTTTGTCGATTTTACATGTTTCCATATATTTTCTTTTTCTGCTTTGGATTCAACTGTAGCCCACATGATAAATTTGTAAGCTTTAGTTTGTTACTTGTTCTTCCATTAAATTGGGCAATTGTCCAATCTTATACTGGACCACACTCTAGCAATCCAGTTCAATACAGCCTCTCAAAGAGCTAGGCTTGGAGCATGAATATCTGTTGTGGCATTTCCATTTGATTTGGAAATTAAATTACTTTATTGTGAAGTTATTTGTGTATTTCTTTTGTCTTCTGGTGGCAGCTCTATGGAGTACAATTTCCTCTTTTTGTCACCTGTGTACTGTTTCTCAGTCGTGAGGGAGTTCGGCGAGCATGCCTGCGGGCAGACATGAAAAGGTGCTTCTTCATTTTAATAGCAATGTGTTTATTTGTACCAACTAAGGACCTGTAATTCTTATGTATTATGCTACAGTGATGGTACTTCAACAGAAGAAAATATAGCAAAGATAATGACATTTGCCTGGTTAATTCCCCCATGTGGAATTCTTCTTACTGTTGCAGCATGCGGTGTTGTCTTCTGGAATAAAGGCTTAAGCTTTTCTGATCCATATGGGCAAGCAATCTTGATTAATGGTAGATCGCTATATATATTATTTTCTTTTAGAAAAGTATGTCTTGTTGCTGTTGCTGCTTCTCTCTGTTTATGGAGATTTTCACATATAATTTGTTATGACTACTCATTCAAAAATTATTTATGAATACGACATATGTTTGGTTTTCAAGTCCATTTGTGATTTGTGACGCATCAATATTGTTTCAGTACTTTTATAACAAGAATCGTTGATGGTTGGAAATCATAGACCATTTGGCTTTGCTTAAATGAATTAATTGTTTCACATTAATGTATCAGTGACATGAGTCATTTTTACGTGGCAGGCTCTGCATGTATTTTTGAACTACTGGCAGAGCCCTTGTATATCCTTTCTCAGAACTTGCTTCTGCTTAAACTAAGGCTAGTAGTTGAGACAGTTGCTACTCTTTCCCGCTGCATAACAATGTTCATTCTCATTGTCAAGCAAACTGACATGGTAAGAGCTTTTATCAAATTATTCTGGCAATCTTGATTTTTATTCATTTTTTAACATTGTTCCCTATATTCAAAATGAAACCTGCAAGGAAGTGTGTAATGATCTGTTTGATTCCCTTTTGTTATATGAACCTCATATGGGTGGTGTCCACTGGTTCCTTAACCAGTAATTTTATGCTTTAATGGAACCATTTTATTGGTTACTGGACATGGGAACAAATCTGGTAAAATATACTTTTTTACCTATTATCCATTTGAGAGGACCATGAAGAAATAAATTTGTATTCTGCCAATGAACCTGAATAGTCAGTATGAGTAGGTGAAGGCCTCTGTTATTAAGGATTTAAATTCTCTGAAGAGGAAGGATAGTTACTGTAGTAAATTGGAGTGTTTAGAACTGACATACCAACCGAACTTACTTAAAGGGTGGTTATCAATCCTTGACCTTGATTATTTATGGTATTAGATGCAACTTCTAATTATGAATGATCATTTGATCGGTTGCAGGATAAAGCGATTGTATTTTCATTGTCACAAACTGCATATGGAGTGTGCTTGTTCCTAGGTTATTGGGTCTATTTTCTTCTTTTTGGTACATGTAGAAGTTCTGCTATTTTCCCATTCAGGTATTTTTCTTTTTTCTTTCTTCTAATTCTACATTATTTTCTGTAGATGATGAATTTTCATTTTCTGTTATTCCTCAGAAGGGAAAAAATTTATGGGATAATGCATGAGTATAATCCAATGTTAACTGAAAAGACATACGTTAAGAATGGATTCTTCACATGGAGAGAAGTAGGGAATTCATAAGATCTTTGGCTGATGTCTCTTGTGGCCAAATATGTGGGCATCACGCTATTTGATTTCTTCGACCGCAGAAATGACTTCTTATTTATTTTTGGCAAGCGTTTTTGTAGAGTGCCTTGTTGGCCCTGGTCTTATCTGGAAGGCAATAATCCAGTGTCATATGTTCACTGTGAATGGTTTCATGGGAGTTAGTCAATCTTTATTATCAAATTTGTGGATTTGTGTAGTTGAGTGGAATATTATCACAACTTGTATTTCTTCACTCGTCAGATTTATTTGTCATATTCATTTGTATTGACAATTACAATTGGCTGGCTTAGCAGAAAGGATATGATAAGCAACACTGTTTTTCAATGAAATCTTATGTCTATCACAAATTTGCTTTAGTTGATAGCTTAATACTTTCACAGAGTAAAGAATAAGAAGCATTATGATGAGCAGCTGTCTGACATGTGTAAGTTGTTTACACTTCAATCCTTCATGAAGTTGATCCTTCAAGAAGGACAAAGTCTTGTCCTTTTATGGTGGGCGACATATTATAACCAAGCCGTATATGGACTTGTGGACAAATTAGGTAATTATTTGGTCCAGATCTTTTGAGTCATACAATTAATCACTTTGTCATCATAATAAGAGCTGATTTTGTTCTGAGACTACTTCAGAATAGAAAACATGTCAGTAATTTTGAATTTTCTTTTTATGATATTTATCACTTATTAGGGAGCCTAGTGGTGAGGCTGGTGTTTCTTCCTTTTGAAGAAAGTTCCTATGCTACATTTGCAAGGTCTGCATCAGGTTCACTTTCCTCTTTTGTTTACTTGATGGTTCTTTTGATGTTATCTTGATTTTGGGTTAATTTCTTTCTGCTTTTGTTTCTTTCATGTGAGTTACAAATAATTCTTCACATATGCTATATGCACACTTCAAATTTGGTTTGTATCCATGGAGAAAAATCCATGGTTCCATTAATATTGCATCATACAGTGCTAAATCTAACAAACTTTAATTTTCCAATAATATCTTTCATTGACAGGAAATGACCCAAATAAAGACAGGAGGCTAGGAAGTAGCCTTACAGAGGCCCTTAAACTGGTTTTGTTAATAGGTGCGTGCATGTGTGCATTTCAATTTCCTTTTCTCCTTCGTTCATACAGATCAAAATTATAGACAATATATATTGATATATGTGTATAGTCTCGATCTAATAAGTAGCCGAGTTGATTATTGTAATAGCATCTCAGTCGTTTAGATCACATATGAATCTATGATGAACAGAACCCAAGGGACTCAAACAACCTAGAAAATGTCTTTTAGAAAAGAAAATTTTACAAAGTTAATCGTAGCATGCAGATATGCAGACACTGCATGTTATGTTGTAACAGAGAGATCAGGTAGTGAAAACACTTGTATTGGCCTTTGATTCATTGTATAATGAGTAAATTAAAAGATCTGATTTTGATACATTATGAAATAGGACAAGTTGATGACCACAAAAGGAGCAAGATAATTATCTATAGTAGGAATTGATATTTGTTCTTTTCTTAAAGTCTTCTTCCTTAGTTGTTTCCTTGGTCTCACGATGCTCAGATATCCTGTAGGTCTTGTATTCATGGCGTTTGGTCCAAGTTATGCTTATTCTCTCATCAGATTGTTGTACGGACAGAAATGGAGTGATGGGGAGGCATCAACAGCCCTTCGATATTATTGCATTTATATAATTGTTCTGGCTATGAATGGTGAGTAATGCTCTGATTCTTCTTGTCAATATTCGCAGGCGTATGAGCCATAGTTAGAGGAATATCAAGCAACATGTACTTGAGTTAATGCTTTTCTATTTTTTGGGTCTTTATGATTTCTTCATTCGATTACTAATTATGGCATAATATTAATGAGATATGAATTTTTTTTTTGGCTACTTCCTTTCGAATGACGAATTCCCTCATTTTTGAAGTAAAGGAATTCGTATTAAGATGTAGTAAGGCTGCTAAGGACTAGGATACTAAAGTGGTAGTGATTGTTTGAAAAAATAAGTCGTATCTGTTTCCCAATCCATTGACAATCTGCTGAAATCTTTCATTTGGAACTGGTACCCTTTTTATATCATCAATTTTTGGCTGTGTTTGGTGTTAACTTAAAGATCTTACTGCTGTGCCTAAAAGGTATCAAGCTAGAACTGAGATTGTGCTTTGGTTTTACATCAGGAACATCAGAATCATTTCTACATGCCGTTGCAAAAGAGAAGCAACTAGTACAGTCAAACCTTTCATCGTTTATGTTCGCAATAATACATGTAGTACTGAATATCCTGCTGATCAACTCAGCTGGTGCTGTTGGCTTAATTTTGGCAAACTCAATAAGTATCCTTTTCCTAGTTTAGGCAGTTTTTTTAGGTTCGTTTGGTAAAGCTTTTCCTGATATTTTCTGTTACTTTTTAAAATTAAAGTACTAGTTATTTTTCATTTTTTTCAAAGAAAGCAGCTGCTACATTTTGCATATGCTTTTGTCAGAGAGTAAGAACATAAGGTTGCTGCTTTTCCCATGTATAAAGCTCACAGTATAGAAATGTATTTATTCAACTTTTGGTGCATTTGACCTGAAATTTTTTTGAGGCATAGAAATGTCTTTATTCAATTTTTCTTTTCTGTTTTTGTTTCACAAAAAATTACATGACACGGCAATATAGATGACATCATCAGTCTGGAATGGTGTTGATCGGTAAGTAATGTGCATTGTGAGCAATTGCAATTCAATTTATTGGTTCTAGTCTCTGGTTTCTTGACATGGTAAAGATATGATCCTGAGAATAGCGTACTCTGGGGTATTCATCAACCAATATTTCCAGGTATGATGTTAATTATTTATCTCGCATGTTTCATCAATGATTTTAACCTCATAGGCTTGTATGTGCTAATTTTTCTTCTGTCTTCACAGGATTCCTCCTCATTTTCTTTTTATAGATGCTTACCTTCAGGATGGAAGGTCCTACTGTTTTCAGGAATAACAACTATTATTTCTGAGAGGATATTTCTGGACAGGGAGAATTTCTGGCCGACTTTCTTTGTTCATTTCTCCATTGGGGTCGCTTGCTTCTGCATGTCGTCGTTTGTCATGTATCTTCTTGTGCCCTGTGTCCACCTTGAAATTGTTATTGTCATGCTACTCTTACTAATTTGCACATGAGAATATTCATCACCTGTAATATTTTCCTCAACAGATATCGCCGCGAGAGATCCTTCATCAACAGAATTATCCGCTTCCGTGATCACTCGGACTAAGAAAACAGAATTTTCATGATCCATCTAAGCGTGTAGAGAATATTTATTTGCCACTAATCTGATTGACAACTTCTTACATGCGTATCTGGGTATGAGGATTACCGATTACAATGCAGAAAAAACAACAGGATGGGGATTAATGATACCTATGGAAGGTAACTGTAAGCACCTACTGATATATCTATGTAATTGTTTGAGTATGCATTAATGAGAAAGAAACAGGTGCTGGATTATAGACAAATGCACAAGGGAGAACCCATTTAGTGGGAATTTTTAGAGAATTTATACCAGAAAGATTTCATTTACATTTCATATGTGAGAACTTCCAAAGCAGGGATAATTATCATGTAAATCTCCTTCTCATAAGAACTAGAAGTACTGCAATAGCTCTTTTATATGGTGATTTTTAGATGGTTTGAATGAATAAAAATTAAAGTTGATGACTGCTTTGACCTTGATCCAATACTACTACGCATAAACATGATGAAATTTAATGGCAAAGAAGAAGGATTGTTCATTATTAATACTTGGTCAATTTGTCTTCATAGCTCATACAAAAGTGTACATTACATTTGGATTAATTGGTCAAACCATACCAACCGCTGAAGTTTATAATTGGGTTTCTTTCTTTCAAAGCATTATTGGAGAGGATGCTTTTATTGCACATAAATTATGTTTTTAGTCAACATAATTGGCAGCAATTGTTATATGTATTTAGGAATATTGAAAATCAGAAAACTCATTGCCATACGAAACAGCGATATCAAAGAATTGATAGGACCATATACAACAAATGTTGACATGCCGATGAAAATATGGGTCTAAATTGATCCACGTAGCCATCTCTCAAGGGTTTCAATTTTCATGGTTGAGAACTTGAGACTAAAGAGTCCATTGATGGCCAACCCCTCTAGCTCCATAGTCTATACTAGAGGTTTGGTATAATAATAAGACCTATTATAGGTTTCACACTAATCAACCACCATTAAACATCTTAATTTTAATTTCCTAATAACACAAACTTGCATCTTTAGTCGAAATTCTATGCACAAATAGGTTTATCGACTAATCGAGAAAAAGTTTGCACATGCCGGGCAATCAATTCCCACCACAAATTGACCAATTTAATTTGTGAGACAATCTGACATGTTACATTATCATATATCATATTTAGATAGACATATCAATCAATCTATATGGCATATAGAAGATTACTCATTAATGCATACCAAAAGAAATTACTTTCCAAATAATAGTAAAAAGAAAGAAGAAGAAAAAAAGTTACTGTGTAGTTGGTGTAGTAGTAGTGGGGAAGGTAGAAAGTAAAAGGCAGTGTAAGTATAAATGAAAATCCACCGACGCTTAGACCTGGATTGAGAGATTTGAGAGACAGACAGAGAGCGAGCGTCTGGTTGGGAATCGCGATCGTCCCACCAGCCGGCCCCAGACACACACAGAGTCCCCCCAGACTCAGAGACAGAGACGACCGGGAGAAGAAGACGACGATCGGACGGTTGAGGCGTTGTGGAAATGACGTCATCATCGGGCGGTGGAAGGTATATGTCGTACTCGCCGTCGCCGTCGGCACCTCACTCTCCTCACCTTTCCGGCCTTCGCTCCGCCTCATCCGCAGCTCTCGTCGCCGCCGAGCAAGAAAAGTATGTCGCGAGATCTGTTCTTAATTTATCGATTGCCTAGATTTCTTGTGAAGAAGAAAGCTTGAGCTTGATTGATTGATTTGTTGACTTTTATCAATTATCATCATCATCATAAATATCGTTCTATTTTTTGGTTTTCTTTTTTCTTTTTGCGAAGCATGATGTTGTATAATAATAGCTTTACTCTCTGTGTTTCCAGATATCTATCTGAGTTACTTGCGGAGCGCCACAAACTCGGTCCATTTTTGCCTTTGCTACCGCATTGCTGCAGGTTAATAAACCAAGGTCAGTTTCGAACTTTGAATTCAGCTTGTTATTGTTTATCTAAACTGCTTTTATGGGTACAATTGCAATGTTCAAATGTGAAGACTCTGCGATCAGTAACTGCTCAACCCGAATCAAACGATTTGAATAACTTCACAGGTTATATGGGGACATACCCTTTTCATCTAACATGATTATGCGAAGCAAACATTTACAAAACACTCAAAGTGGTGAAACATAGTACCATTAGAAATTCATCACTGCTCAACTCACTTAATAGACTCGTAATTACTTTAACTTGGTTATATGTGTTAAGTTATTAGAGATGCTAATGATCCTGCTAATCAAATTTGTTGAGTTTAGTTTATGCACGCACTTCCTAATGATATGTAATGGATTACAAGGACAAGCGACTACTAAGTTGGGACTAATTGTCTCGTGATTTCATTTAGCTCGAGCTACATTGTATTGCATGCCTGTAGGCTGTATGTATTGAGAAATCCAATGAAGGATGCTGATCTCATCTAAAAAATTCAGGGGTACTTTGTTTCATGGGGTAGAATTATCAAAACCATCACTTAGTTTATTGGTTTGGAATGCCAGTTTCAATTCCAAATTCATAATTGTTGGAAAGTATTGAAGAGGTGCACATATCACAGGCAACTGGTTTGCATATGAAGAACAATAGGATTATAATGATTGCATGTGCAATACCATTACTTCAATCCCTCCTCCTTGATTATGTCTCTTCTAGCACCTAGTTCTTTCACATACCTCGGAGGTAGGAGATAGGTTACCTTGTTTAGTCTGACTTGGAGTTCAATGTTTAGTTCTCGGTTTCTCTTATAGACCTTGTTTTTCTTATTTGTCTATACAAATGATGTTTTTTCCCGAAATAACTGTTGAAGAAATATTTTTTTAAGACCAAAAGGGAGGATAATAGTAAAATCTTGTGTTTATCGGTGGGAAAGATGCTGACATAACAAGCATTGGGTGTTTTCATTTTAATTAGAGAATAACAATTGATAAACCTGGCCGTCATATATAAAGTGATACTGCCAATGTGACTTGGTCCTTGGATGTTTATGGTGGGACCCTCCTTTTGCCAACCATCTCTCCTTTCTACGAACAAAGATACCTAAAGACTACGAAATCACCTGTCCCAACCAAAAGGTGAACCTTTCTGAGGTAAAGGTTTTTGACTTGTAGTCTATCTTTTAATCCAACATTAGCAAATTCATTCACCAAGTTCCTAGTTGAAGACATAGCTTGATCCATAAGTGTTTCTTTCTTTCTTTTTGCGAGTGCTTGTTGTTTGCTTCTTTATGGGTATTTGTTCTTTTGGTTTTCCTTCTCTCTGGGAGGAATCTAAGTATCTTTGTTAGAATCGTAATATTGACATTGATTTCTCAGGTTTTAGCGGTTTTGGTGTTATCATATCAGGTGGTGATGTTTTGTGGATGTATATTCTTTTCTGGGGTTTTGCCCCTCTATTAACTTGGGTTCTCGTGTATTCTTTTCTGATGGTGTTCATGACTATTGTTACAATTAATAGGCTTCCATTCTTTATTAACTTTCTCATTACTTTGATGTTACAGTACTCTTTTGAAGTTAAATTTATTACATGGGGGAAACATTGATTTTAACTGACTCAGAAGAAAAATCCGTGTTGTCTCTCCATTTTGTGGTGACTGCTAACCTTATAACAAATGCTAACCGGTACATCTTATTCTTGAAAATTGACATTTTTGGAGCAGAAATATTGCGTGTAACTACACTGTTGGGGAATGCATCAGTTTTAGGTCAAAGTGGGCTTGAACATGCTAGCCCCCTGGCTTCTGGAGGAATGTTTTCAAATGGAGGTGCTGATGTGAACGGATGGGCTTCACGGTTTCAATCAGAAGTACGGATACTAACCATTAACTTAACATAACCTTATTTTCCATCTAATTTTACTGTCTTTTAGAAGCATTTCTGACACGGCTTTTACATTTCATGCTAACTCTTAACATTTGTTTTGGTGCCTGCAATTAATTTGCCACTTTGAGACAGGTAGTCTGAAGCTAACATCAACAACCAAATGATAATCAATTAGCTTTGCTTCTGGAATTCTACTTCAATTGATATGGTTCTCCATTTATTTGACTTTGTCTGTTTGTTGAGAGAACATATTTGAGTATATGACATATGATTAGATCTTACACTTGGCATGAGATGCAATTCCTAGTAGTAATACAGAGCATTGAAAAGAGTTTGTCCAATCTAAAGGAGATTATTGGACTCCTGGTTTTCCTGTGTAGAGTACTGACCCTTCGGTTATGTTTGTTAATTGAGTTTGGCTTACAAGGCACAGCCTTTTTTTCATTATTAATATGGTGTTGAAACATTTCAGTTACTGAATGCCTCTGTACGCAAGAGGGATTGCAAAATGATATTATTGTTGGTAATGGTATTCATTTTATATTTACTGTCCTTGAAATTCATTGTTTTCGACAGTCGTATATATCAGGAAATTTTCCGAGTTCCATTGTATCTGTTAAGGTGTACATTTTTCTCTCTGTTTAGTTATTTATTCTTTACATTCTTCAAAGCTGCAATGATGTATCCCTAATGAGTTTCTTTTTTAGGATCTTGGAGGTTCTTCGAGGACCAATATCTTATTTTCTCATATGTGTAGTGAAATATATAAATAACGGATCCCTATATGTTATGTTAGGTTTTAACATACTTGGATTCCACTGCTCAGATGCCAGGTTTATTACAGCCTTCGTCAACACAAAACTGGCTTAATTCTCCAAGTAGCTCATCTGGTCTAATTGTTAAGCGAACAATCCGAGTGGATATTCCAGTGGACAAATATCCTAATGTATGGATGAACTGCTAGATCCTGTTAATTTCTCAATGTATTTCTCTTTTGTTGTCTGACATCATTTTATTATTGCAGTATAACTTTGTTGGACGGTTGCTGGGCCCTAGAGGGAACTCTCTTAAACGAGTGGAAGCAACTACTGAGTGCCGTGTTCTGATTAGGGGCCGTGGTAGCATAAAAGATCCGACGAGGGTAATAATGAGACTTTTCTTCTTTGATGATTGCACTGATTTCACATTCATGCATACCAAAAGTATGAACATCTGTTGCGCTATGCTGTAAATGAGAATTTCCATTTATTCAGTCCTCATTGTGAGGATCTAATGTTAGTTCACTGTACTATTTTTGTTCTGAAGGAAGAAATGATGAGAGGAAAGCCAGGGTATGAACATTTGAACGAGCCTCTTCATATTCTGGTGGAGGCAGAACTACCAGTTGAAATTATTGATGCTCGTTTATCACAAGCACGTGAGGTACTTGAAGATTTACTCAGGCCTGTGGTATGTTCTCTCCTCTTATTTGGAAAAGGTTTTCCTCTTCCTGGCAAGTAAATTTTGTGAATTCTGCCTGCAAAACAGCAAAACTCTTGACCATGTTTTGGAATACTTTCGGCACTAATTGGGTTCCTTTTCCTTTTCAAAATATATTATTAGGATGAGTCTCAGGATTTCTACAAGAAACAGCAGCTGCGAGAGTTGGCGATGCTCAATGGTACACTTCGTGAAGAGGGTTCTCCAATGTCTGGTTCTGTGTCACCCTTCCACAACAGTCTTGGTATGAAGAGGGCCAAAACCAGGGGGTAATGGATGCTCTTCTTGGAGGGCTCTCGGAGCTTGTTTGTTAATTTCTGCCAGTAAACAGCAGTTTCCACGCCACAGGTGTTGCTGTGTCAGCCAATCCAACAACTGCCATCGGGGCACTGGCAACACCATTGTGTGCCAGTTCTAACTTGTTTCTATATCAAGTGTGTGTACCTACTGTTCGGGGGGGAGGTTGACGTATCGCATAAACAGGGACAGTTTGATTTCGGGGGGTTTGCTTTTGTATGTTGCATTAGACAGTTTGGTCAGAGCATTGCTCTCCAAGCCGGTCCTTATACTATTATAAGCATGTGATGACAGTTTTGTTACCATCTTGGGGTTTCTGTGAGTAAGCTATGGCATGGTGTGTATACGAATAGTGAGGCAAACATATGATCTACCCGAAGCATGTTGTCTGGGTTGGAGTATGTTGTACTATCTAGATTGCATTGGACTTGTTAAAAGAATTCTTTGTTTTGTTCCAGAGAGTCGCTTTTCATGTTTTTTGTTGCTTCTTGCTCTAATGTTTCTGGTTGTCATATTTGTCGTCAACGATGAGTTTTGTAATTTTAATTCTGTTAAATTTGCTGTGTATGTGTTTACAGGTCCAGACCGAAAAATAAGTAGTTGCATGTTACTAGAAGTTAAACAAATTGACTTGATGCAGAGGCATATGACAATGATAGAAACCCTTAAACCTTAACTCAATGCCAAAGAATCAGAACTATTATTTCTTATTAAAACTGGATTTACAATTACATGCCCTAGAATGAGCATAAGCCCACTAATATAATCGCTTCCCCGTTAAGCCAATAACAGCTGCTAACTAACAAAGCAAATTGCCAGCTAACTAACCAATTGCCTAACAAACCTTGCCAGCTCAGCTACATACCAAAAAAACCATATTAACCCTGAGAATCCTATCAATTACCCTTAGTAATATTTATTATACAAATTTATAAATAAGCCTTTGCACAATTAGGGCTTGTTTGGTAGTGATTATGTATATGCCAAAATCTCTTATAAAGAGAAGCATCTCCCACATGCTTCTCCATTTAATCACTTTTAAGTGATTTATAGTGATTTTCCATATAAGTGATTTTTGGCCTATCCAAAATCACTCTCAAACAATAGCTTAAAATTGGGAAACGATAGTATGTTTTTGGGGATGTTTTAAAACAATTGTGAAATAGTCGAAAAGATTCCAATTCAGTATGATTCAAGGCATCACCAATGCAGGGTTACCACAATGGTTGTGGCCGTCCCCTTTTCCCCCCCTGCTTGGCACTCAGGATCGAAACCCCTGGTTTCCTTCCTCCCAATGTAACGAAAAACAAAAGGCATCTAAACCCAACCTAAGATAGGAAAATCCTTTAACACAACACATCATCAAGTATTAAGTAAAATAAAGACTGCTGATAATAAGAGAAATTGGAACAAGTCTACATTTCCAACTATGTACATGGGGATCTCAGTGAAGGACTCATTGTAAAATTTTACATGCTCTATGACAATTGGCCCATTATTGGAAAAGCAAATGAGACCTTGTTTTGGAACTTCCAGGACTTGATTATATAATATCAGCCATGGTAAAGCAGAGCCAACTGCATGGAGAAGCTAAAAGCTACCAAACCTTCTCTTCCTGCTCAGTCCTCATCCTCGTCCTCAAGATCGTCAATTCCGATCCATCGGGTAAATGCAAACAGAAACTCCTTGAAATTCACCATTCCATTTTTGTCCCAGTCCATCTCTTCTGAAACAACAGAAAAGTGAGAGATTAATAAGCAAAGGGGTTCTCTCTACCAGATAACTTCGGACCATTTAACTAGATGAAGTAATTCCTATGAGATCACCATTATAGCTACGAACTAATAGAATCACAAGCTTCCATTTTCATCAAGTTACAAAATTTTCTCAGAAAATCATCCAAGCAAATGCATACAGAAATACACAAATGATCCTTATGTAGCAAAGAAATGATTCATTCTAATGAATATAACGACCCTATATATTCACAAGTAAAAAGAATCCTTTACAAAGGAAACCACATGTTCTAGTATGCCATAATGTGTGTGTTTGTGTGAGTGTGTTGCTCTGAGATAGAGGGAGCAAGAGAGGCAGACCAAATCTTTTCATGGCTATTCGGCCAGAGGAGCGTTCTCCTGTTGTAGTTTCATTAATGGCCTGGACCATTTCACTCTTGCTGACATAACCATCCTTGTTCTTATCCAAGAACACAAATGCGTCTACCAATGTTTCGAATGTCGCCTCCAGATCTGGCATTTCCATATGCAATTTCTAGGAAAGTCATGGAATACAAAGAGAACAAGCAAATGAAAAGAAAAGAAAACTGGAAAATGTGGATTGCTTCCCAGACAATTCCTCTATTTATGAATTGTTAAAGAGCAACAAATGGTAGCTAAAAAAGAATATGTAGAATAAAAGTTGTGTTTCGGATACAGTGTGAACGTCATTACTGTCATCCTTGAGAAGATAGACTAGGCAAATAAGAACAATGAACTCATTAAACTTGATACCCATGTCCTCATTAATATCACATGCCTCAAAGAGATCACTGATTTCCTCATCTGTAAAAGAGACTTCCAGTTTATAAAAACATTTTTTCATCTCTTCTTGATCGATTGCGCCATTTGAATCCTCATCTGTCAAGAAACGAAAAAGAACAAACCTCTTAGCAGTTACCAATTACGTGGACAAGGAAAACAGAAGAAGAAAAAAGCATATTCTTTGGTGGAATATGTTAATGGAAGAAATATGCTTAACCTAGACTGTTCAAATCTAGGCAAAGCAAAATTGGTAGGGTGCCTTTAGTATCAATGAAAACATTGATGATGCCTATGTATTGTTTTGCTAAGGATCACAACATATAAAATTTAAGCCTATATTTTTACTACATGTTTTACTTTGCAGATGCATGTTTAAGATACAATTGTATAAGAACTGGATACACACCAAATTGCTCAAAAATAGCCTTGCACTTTCTTAAGCTTTCGTCAATCTTTCGAAACTTCAAGATGAGGCTGTTAAACGATTTCATAACACTTCCTTTAACTGCTCTGCGCTTCATAGCTTCAACCATTTTGGCCTCTAGCTTCGTTTCATGGATTGAAAACTGTCTAGGGGAATCGCCCTTTCCCACTACAGCCCCCATTGCCAATTAATAAGAGAAAAATTGGGATGCAGGAGCGAATTTAACTAGTGTACCTGACCAGTTAAGTAAATGAACACTTCAGCTGATATTCGAACCATACTGCAAACAAATGCGATGAAGAAAACTAAGAATCAATTTCAATGAAAAGAACTGAATAAACAGATGAGCAACACTAAGAATTGTGCAGCTGAATTCCAGCCTTCCGGCATCACATCATCGCACTTCGAATAAGATCAATTATGCCAGAAACCATCTAACATGCCATTGGTTTAGTGCTACTATAGATGCAATTATGCACTGACCAAGTAAACTTAAACCATTTTCACCAACTTAAAGATTCAAAATTAGATAGAGCACAAATTGATGATACATACAATTCAAATATAACAGAAAATACAACAACTGGTTTGAATTGTTGAATCATATCACAACTTTTCACTCTCAAGTGATCCAAAAGGAGCACAAGTCAACTACTTTTTCATTTCAATGGTAACTTGGCAATAATCCCATGCTTAGTTTATCAAATTCAAGAAACTAAACAAACTGATTAAGAATAAGAGAAATTAATGAAAGTATGAACTCTTACTAAAAAAATGATTTTAACTAATGGAAGAACACACACCAGAAAATTCCCAGGTTCTTTTTACTGAATGAAACTTGAAACTTATCAAAGATCAGAAGCGCCAAGATGAACAAATCAAGAACCCTGAAACATGTAGAACAGAGAAATGTCTTCCTCTTGTTTGCGCCTGAAATTGATCATAAACCAAAGAAGCAGATAAAACCATCCAACAAATAAGAAAACAGGAAAGGAAAAATGGAAGAGAGAAGGTGTCAAAGTTTTGGTGCAGTTTCCTGGCGTTGCAAACAAAGATGCAAAGCCAAAGTATGAGGGAGGGAGTTCGGTTTGTTAGTCAGATGGGGTTGGCTTCATGTTTCTCCCTTTGGCTTCCGAACCAACATTTGTGCTCTACCCACCACGTATTGCTGTCCTTCTCCATCCATCTCCAAAATCGCTTTCAAATTTACAACAATACCACCTTCGCTGACTTTCACAACAATACAACGAAAGACTGAAAAACCATTTTATAAACGCTATCCATATATTAAATGCACGAATGTGGAAAATACATAAAACCAACCACATATATTAGAGGGTGAGACTAAACTTCATTATCCAAAAGTAAGCTTACTTTCATGCTACCATGTGCCATTGTTAAAGAAGTGCTCAAGTAGTTTTCGACATACACGAGCATGCACGCAATTTCTGATCATGAATGCATCTACGACTAAAAAATAATGAATAATTAGAATTCATCCACGACATGTGCGTCAGTGATTAACCGTAACATTTTTTTTAATGATTTGATTGCTTTTCCACTCAAATGTCTCGTTATTAATTTGTGTGTGTACATGAGTATTTCATTGGCACACACTCTCTTAAATTGTGGGTAGGATCCGATCCACTTTGTCACATCTTATAATTGTTACATGGTAGGGGCCATACTTGTAAGAGAAAGCAGCTTCCAATCATAAGATGCTTCGGAATATTCGTATGCCACTAACGTTTCCCCAATCCTGAATAGTCTCAACTGGACAACATCCATGAGCCATGTTTGTGGAGGAGAATTGAAAAAAAAAAAAAAAAGTAAAAAAAAATAGAAGATGAGCCCACACTTTTGTGCTGACCCAAACTATTAGGTCTGAGAGTAAAGCCCTTGTAAGTATTTCTATAAATTCTGTGATATTTTAAGAAAAATATATTAGAGGCTTAAAACAAGAAAAATATATTTAATAATGAATAGGAAAAGGTGACAAATAGGTGCCGAATGGGGAGCTACGTGGCGGAAATCAAATTCGAGTTTCACATGAAAACGCCCTCACTCACTCTGTCCTCTATAATATAAAATGCCAAACCCAAACCCAAACCCAAACCCACTTCTGTGTATCTCTCTCGGTGTACGGCTCTTAGTCGGGGAGTTTCTCTTTGTCTCTCGAAGCTCAAGCTCCCAAACCCAAAACGAAAACCCTAACCCGATTCACCGGTGAGCCAAGCCCTACCATCTTCTCTTCGATTCACTAATTTGTTATGCTTTCTTTTCTTCTTTACCGTTTTGATTGTTGATTTGTGGAACAATTATCGGACCAAATTTAGATTTTTAGGTTCGTAATTTTCGTTTGATTGTTCTGTTTGTTTCGATTTTTTGCGAATTTATTTTTGGAACAATTAGTTTTTTTTAGTTTTTTTATGAATGAATTTAATTAAAGTGATGACTCTCAATAATTAGGCGTTTCGTATCTGAATGGATCGTCACGATGCCTTGGTTAGTTGTGAGTTTATCAATTTTGTAATGCTAAATTTTTCAAGTTTTAGAATTATGAACCCTAGGGTTGGTTCAGTAATGGTACTGAGATGGATAGATAAGGGTTTCGATGTGATATTGTGAGTTTGTTTTAATTTAAGAAATCCTCCCTTTTTAGTTTTTTAAATTAGGAACCCAATTTGTTTTAGGAGAATGGAGCATCTGTAGTGTTAAAATTTGTATGTATCTGGTGATGTGTGCGTTATTTTGCTCCTTATGCAAGCTATACTTTAGTGGCTCATCTGGATGGTATAGGCTAATGGGCTTGTACTGTTTAATGAACTTTTCACTTTTCATCACAGAATTGAATTTAACACAGAATTTTCCTGTTTTCGTTTTTTGGTTGGGGAACCTCAGTCAGATGTATAGAGTAATTTCTCTTAACGTTATTGTGTTTGACCTTGCAGCAAACGATTCTAGTATTTCGTCATGGCCTCAAAGCGAATCAACAAGGAGTTGAAGGACCTTCAGAAAGACCCACCTGCATCCTGCAGTGCTGGTATTTTTTTCTATTCTCTCATAATTTTCAAATCTTTATTTTGTTATGTATATTTTCCAGTCAGTTGGTATCTTGTACATGTGAAGTTCCACATTTACCAGTTATAGTTCAAGTGTTCGTCTTTTCCCAGCTAGAATTTTTGTTGTGTCCTTGCTTTTGATTCATGGAGGTTATATGAGGAGAGTGTTCTCATTCATTATTGGCATAGAGAGGTCAGCTGATTATATGAAGAGAGTGTTCTCATTCATTATTGTGCATTGCTTGGTATCTTGGGCTGCTGGTTAAATGAGACTTTTAATGCTCTCTCCTTCTTTCCTTAGGTAAATGTGTTTGTTGTGGTATCAAAAATATTGTCTTCAGCTTTATTTTATTGTAAAGTCCTGATAGTTCCTTGGGGAAGGACCCAGTGCGACTGGTTAGTTTAATCAGAGATGTATGCGACTGGTTAGTGTTACCTTGCATTCTTCCGGTTGGGGGGATATATTGGTTGTTTTGAAATATTGTATGTAATTAATTATTTAACCACGTGTTTTTTTTTTGGGTAAGAACTGGGGTTTAATGCAGAAAAGAAAAGAGGCATCAAGGTTTCACTTTTGAAGTTTCTTACAAAATATTACTGTTTGTGTGCTTTACAATTAAGTTTTCCTTTTTTACAGGTCCTGTTGCTGATGATATGTTCCACTGGCAAGCGACTATTATGGGTCCAGCAGACAGCCCATTTGCTGGAGGTGTTTTTCTTGTATCCATTCACTTCCCACCTGATTACCCTTTCAAGCCACCCAAGGTATAGTGGTATTTCCATGAAAACTTTGTTTTGTCGGTACTCTCCCAATACAACCTAGAGCTTCCAGAACTTTTATCAAGCTGTTTTAGACTTTTTGATTTTACTGCAGTTGTATTGGTGTAAGTTTTTTTTTTTTTTTTTCTTTTCTATTTCTCTAATTGTCCTTTGGGGTAATGATGCTCATAAACACGCTCACTATTCTTGCATTGAATAGGTTGCCTTCCGGACAAAAGTCTACCATCCGAACATTAATAGCAATGGCAGTATCTGCCTTGACATCCTCAAAGAGCAGTGGAGCCCTGCCCTGACCATTTCCAAGGTAACATACTTGTCTCTTATTTGGATATTTTTGTTCTTTCAGTGTTGTTCCATATTGATGCGCATTATTTATCAGCTAAATAAAAATGGAATACTTCTTGCAGGTACTTCTCTCCATATGCTCACTGCTGACAGATCCAAACCCCGATGATCCTCTGGTGCCTGAGATTGCTCACATGTACAAGACTGATAGAGTGAAGTATGAGACTACTGCTCGATCCTGGACTCAGAAGTATGCCATGGGCTAGGGGCTTTTCTTCTGCCCGAGGAGGAGATCTATTATGCTTAAATGTTATTCTAATAGTAAATAAAAATAGATGTAAGAAGTGGAACTGGGTTTAAGGTACTTGTTCTTGTTTGGTCTGCTAATTGTCTCTTTGGTTCTGGAGATGGCCCTATATAGTTGGCCTTATTTCAGCTGAGACAATGCTATTTCAATAGGTCGGTATAGTAATTGAAAGTTTGGTGGAAAATTTGTCTTTCTTATATGCATTTCTTATTTTGTTTGCATGATGAGTCTCTGCTTTTATCTGATGTTGTATGTGCATGAGAAGAGGTCAAGTGTTTCGTCTGCATTTATTCATTTGAAAATTTGAAGCAATTTCAAATGTTTCAATCCCACGTGAGTTGCTATAATGAGGGGGCTACGTTGAGGGGGTGAGCCACTTAACGCAATTGATCGGATGACTATTAAGATATGATTCCTTCATTGCAACCTCTCATTGCAGTCTCTGCAATCTCACATTCGCAAATCTCTGAAACTTTGGGCTACATTTCAACTTGAAGTGCATGTCTCAGATGTAAAAGGGTAGAAAATGGAAAACAATTCTGAGACATTGCAAGGACATGTAGTTTGGGCCTTAAGATCTCATACGTCATGTCGTGGTTAGGTTTAGCCCATTGTCACACCAGACTTTTTTGATTTGGTAGGGTTGAGGCATCTGGGCCTCAACATATTGTCCTTCCTCGTTTAATTCTCCACTTCTTTGCCTTTTGTTTTCCTTGTTTTCCTTCCTCAAGAATGGAAAAACAATGTTGGGGGCGTGGTCAAAAGGCTGTGGGCACAGAGCACTTCACCAACCGGACCAAACCAGTGAAATCATATGGAGTATGTACTGAAATCCAGAGGCCAGGGTGGGCCATTTTGCTGAGGCAATGTTTTGTTGGGTTCACTGTCCTTTTCTATTTGTTTCTTGCTATCGCATATTTACCGTGAAGGGAAATTATGTAATGTAAGGTACCGTTAAATGTTAATCATGCTATGTTAATCACATGATCATCTAATATGTTTCAATTACATTAATCTGGCTTCTTTACAAAGATAAACCCAACTGGGGATATACAAAAGTTAAGTAATCACAATATGTAAATCTCATTTTGGTCACATAATATAATTAGTTATAAGTTGATATTTTTTTTAATACTACTCTAGAAATGTGAAATATGAACTTTTCCGTTTACACATATTATAACACGTGATCGTATTTCAGTATCATACAATATATTCATGTACGTTTATATGAGACATCATGGTCTTACCCTGGTAAACTCAAAGCCAAAATGTAAACTTGTTAGTTTTTTGTATCTTGCGCAGCTGTTGCAAGTTGGCCTCTAATGACAGTGTGAAAACAAATGTCTGCATGAATGGGACCCGTGAACACTCATCCACCCTAATTTATGGCATGTTTCTTCCACCACACCTTTGCTTGCTTTTTGCTGTCTCCCTCTCTCGTATCGTATTATTTATCTTTCTTCTCTCCAAGTAAACCAAGCACTGCAGAGGAACATGGATCTCGATATATTTTTTCCGAATGCTGTAAAAGTTTCAGCCAAAAGAAATGGGGGGAGGGGGGCAGAAGTGACTTAAGGACAAGGACCCCTTTTTCTGGGTGAAATTTACTATTGGCTCTCAATGGGTCCAAGACAAAACCTAAAGACTGCATGCAGTTTGGCTCTTCTGAAATATTTATTCATGCTTGCTTCTTTCCCCAGTGCATGAAGTGAAGGCACATGGTTATGATTGCTTGCTTGCTTGCTTTTCTTAAAACTTAAACGAATTCACCAACGGTTGCAAGTTGAGAGCCATCATGTTATAAGGACAATGATAAGGTACTTTATTTACTGCTGACCAAAAAAAAAAATTCATTTATCATTTATTATTATCACTTAATAAATAACTTGTAATTTAAGTTAATGATCCTCTAAAAGAAATTAGACATGATTAAATTCAAAGTATTTTACTATAACATGTAATTCTTGAGTACTTAGAGCACTTCCACCCATTTTCATGAAAAGGTTATTTATTCACATAAATATCTTTGCAGAATACAAAGTGTGTTTTCACCCATTGCTATGGCAAAGGACAAATACTATTCACTTTAAATTATTTTTAAATGATTAATTTTGATAGGGTTTTGGGTTTTTTTTTCTTCTCTTTTTTTCAATTTTTTATTATTGTAATTGGCTGTTGATGTCAGCATTATGTCACTTGCCCAAACAACAGCACGAGCTGAATTTGCCTGTGGACTTGCCCGGGTTGATGAGCCCCATGCCTTGCCCAAGCTTGCCCTTGTGCACTAAAGCTGTCATGTGGGCCTACGCCCTCTCCTGCCTAGGCTTCCCCTTACCGCTAGAAATGCTCTTACGTATCATGATATACCTCTATTAATTCTACTTGTATTTTCTATTTCGGACAATAACTTCTGTACATACAGCAAGTAAAACTATTTGGTGTATCTTAAAAAACGAAGGAAATTATTGTTGTTGTTCCTACTGGCATAGTGCACTAGCGATTAACATTTACCTTTCTTTCAAAGTAAGAAAAGGCATTTGACCCCAAAAAAAAGGGTGAGAAAATGTTAGGGGTAGTCCCAAAGTTCTTAACCAATGAATGTACATTGACTTGAAAGAAAGTATCTTGTCGTAGCAAAAGCTGTTGGTCAAGATTTTGATGTCGGTGCGTAGGATGCTCATCATCTACTGTACTCTAATGTATGTGTATTATTTTGAGGTCACACTGTATTCTATATTTAATTAAATTAATTAATTAGTATTATTCTGAGAAAAAAGAAAAGACTAGGGAGAGAGGAGAGCGTGCCAAGCTTATTTTATATAACATCTTCTCAATTTCCAAGTAATTGCGACTCATCCGCTGCCAAATTGTACTTAGGTTGGGTTTTTTTGTTTTCTTTTCAGTCTTTTAGGAAATTTTTTAAAAAATAAGGTAGTGCTATTTTCATTTTCTGAACTCACATAATGTTTAATTAGATTGTTTACCTTATATAAGTTTAGAGAGAGAGAGAGAGAGAGAGAGAGAGAGAGTTTGTTTAATATGAAAGATGGCGGGTTAACTTAGAGTCAAACAAAATATTATACAAATGAAGAAGATTGACCAGAGTGTGACTGTGGGATATAAAATTTTTAAAAAATGAGAAAACCAAAGCAAATGATGAGGAGTATATAATATATATATATATATATATAATATCTTAGAATAGAATTAAGATGGAAGATCGAGTGAATGATTAAATAATGAATGAATAGGAAGTGGAAGGAGAAGGGGAATGCCAAACAAATGAAATGATTTTCGTTTCATGAGATGAGCCCACTAAAGATATGGCGAGAACCAGGGGAGCCAAAGGCAGCAGCAGCACAGCAGGCACAAGCATCAACTCTCTCTCTCTCTGTGTGGGTACCCAATAGATATATATAGACATGAGATAAGATTATATCTTTGTGCATGCGGCTGGCTATATAGGTCACAGCTAGCTACATAGCTATATAGAATGTGTGGTCTAAAACATAGCAAAAAGCTCGATATGCAGCAGAGCAGGGCGTCAGAAAAACTACAGAGAATCACGGGCTTCCCTTTTTTAACTTTTCATCTTTTTCTTTTGGGTAGCTAAAGATAAAGAAATGAAGAAAAGAATGTGTTGATTATAAAAACAAAAGAGTTACTAGGGAGTGAGGAACAAGGACGCATCAATCACAAAAAGAAAATTGAGAAAGAGAGAGTGTGATTCTCTCTGCAACGAAATCTTGATGGGAAGAGAGAGAGAAGGGGGAGAAAGTATCTATTGATTGTCGATTTCTTTGAGGGTACATTGGAATATCTGGAGGGTATTTCATCTACGATGCTGACACTCGTTAGGACAAGACAGCCATGCAGTGGAGAGAGAGAGGACATGGTACTGGTGAAAGCTTGACTTGGCCTAAAACATGAAGCTAGTAGTAGGGTGCAATGCGTTATGTTATTTATGGGGACTAGGGAGAGAGAAAGACAGATTCAAGTAATGAAAGTGACCTATAACTGGCAACACTTTTTATATCTCTTCTTTTTCGTTGAAACTGACCTCTCTCCCTCCTACCGACGCCTACTGAGATGAGCAGTACTATACTATGTGGTCTTCAATGGTAGCAACGAATTAACCAGAAACTAGAAAATATCCCCTTCCCATCCATCTTCCATTGGAATTTCAAATGTACCAACTAGTCTTCGATCTAATGGAATTTATATTTATTTGGTCGGAGGAGATCTCCAATTCAACTCATGTACATGACAATAATGATAATTCGATACTTAATTGCTTATGGCTGAACTTAATATTGTGATGTAGATTATGAGTGTACTAGGTCTTTTTTTAGGTTAGATTGTTTTAATATTGGATATATCCAGTCATTTGTTTTTAAGGGAGATTCAAAGTCAAATGTTGCAATGTGGTGGTAACAACCAATAGAGCTAATGGTGGGGACCCTTAGCATATGTAAAGTGGTTAACCTTTAGGGGATATGCAGTAAATAAACAAAATATAATCAGTCAATCTCATCTGTATGCATAATGTATCGGTAAAGATTAGGTATGCCAATCAAAGGTTGGGAGTTTCTTGTAGATAAAATATGCATGTATATATATTTGAGGGATGCTTTTTAGAGTCTCTTATAACAGAAATTTTAATGATCTAAATTGTCTATTTTTCAAATTTTTATTCATAGATCATTATTAAAAAAATCATACAAATTGAAAATCATTAAGGTATATAATTGGGACCCGGACAAACACGATGCTTCAAGAAAAACTACAATAATAATCATATAATTAAGTGGTTAAATAGTTTTGGATTCAAGTTATTAATTTTTTTTTTGTTCTTGTTTTTTTGCAGAGATGATCTTTAATTGAATATGTAAAAACTAAATAGTTCGGATTACTAAAACACAATACGTGGTGGGCTCTATAAGAGTGTATAAAAATTGTTAATTCAATATCGTTGATGCATATACGCCTCACTATGAAATCTACGTATATTAACATATTGATGGTGGCTCTCGTATATAAATAAATTAGTCAGTAGTTTTATTAGTAGCTAGAATATGCAAATATACATTACTCTATTTTTTGGTCCCAATATACTGACTAGTGGGTAATCACAAAGCACTATTAAGTGGAGACTGTTGATATCTGATCCCACAATCCCTAGGGTGACCTCTCGCCAAATATATGCATTTTCTAATCAACTGATCGATCTCAAAAGATTTCGTGTAATGCAATTTCACCAAATGGGCAAATGGTTCAAATTCAAATACGTGCAAATGAAATGTTAAAGGGGAACGGAACACAGATTGCGTAGGGCAGTGGGATTGACAAAGAAAACACAAATCGATTTTGTAAATCACGTTTTGGATTGACTTCGCTGTCTTGTTGCATTTACGTGATGGTTTGCACTCACTATATCCCATATTCAAAATATGAGTGGCATGTTTTTGATATTGGGTTTTAGTGGCTTGTGAAATGTGATGACTCAATATCCCATGAAGATGACCTAATCGATCTCAATTCTAGATCGATCTTACGTACCCACCAAACAATACGAATAGCTTTTGTCAAGATTTATCTTCTTTTTATATCATGGAAAATGAGAGGTCGGGTGATGAGACATATCACAATTATGCAACATTCCTCTTTACCAATCATTCCAGTCTACAATGATTTCTACCCAAAAAACCAAAAAACAAAAAATTTAGAGCTTGTTAGATAACCATTTCAATCTTAGAGGGTAGATGAGACGGGAGAATGGAAAAGAAAGTAACAAAAGTGAAAACAAAAACCAAAAATTGAAATCTAGTTGAAATTGTTTTCATTTTCACTTTTGTTACTATTCTCTCTCATCCTCCCATCTCATTCTCTCTATCAATCTCACACTCACTTCCATTTTCACACTCATTTTCCTCTATACTCTAATACAAAAAATTAAAAATTAAAAATAAAAATAAAATGATTATCAAACGGGTCATAAACTATGATATATGTTTATCCTTGTTTTGGCCTAGCCGATCGACATACCCCACACATTGCATGTATACAACAAGAAACCTTTTCCCAACTTTAATTTTTTGATAAGTTACCTCTTATGAGAGGATTAGTCTTTTAATATTTGCAACCACATTAGTTATTAGTGAAAAACCAAATAAATGTTGCAGACGTAATCCAAATTAGGTAAATTACGTGAATCTCAACAATCAAAAACTTAGCACGCCAACCTTTACATTATATAAGCTTGAATTCAAGTTCTCACTTTTTCTTCTAGAACGTTCAGCAGAATACTCAAAACACAGTCATGCTAGCGCTTCTAGGTGGGATAGAGTTTGCCGTGTCAATTCTTCCAAGTAAACTCATGGTTATAAAAGGAAGAGAATCTCACTCAAATATTGGTTAGCTTTTATTTTTCCCCCATTAATATGGTACCAATATTCCACAACTGTCACTAATTAGGTTTTAGCTTTTTAAAACTATTTTTCTATTTTGGTTTTCATGAACTATAGAACTTGTTTGATAGGGACTACTAGACTAGACTAGAAAAATGCATACATTTCGTGTGCATTGAAGACATAATATGGACTATAAGAGGTTGATGACTAAAACTTATCCCCTCTAATTTCCTTGAAATTGGTGGGATTATGAGGGACAACTTTTAGTCATTAACTTCCTATGAAGTTCTCCGTCATCCTCTAAGTTAGACAACAATATTCATATTATGCCTTAATTGCACACAAAATGTAAGTATTTTGCTAGTCTAGTCTAGTATAGTCTAGTCCTCCATAACAAACGAGGCCTGAGTGTAAGAAGATGATGATTGTAAACTAACAACTTTTTGTATTTTTGTATTTTTCTCAAAAAGTACATCTACCCTATAGTATTTTGTACACAATATTTTAAGTGCACGAGTAACTGCTATTAACTACTTGCTACAAGCCCCTTACATAATCAAATTGTAGTTAATTAAAAAAAATATTTAAAAAAAAAATTGTAGTGGCTAAATTACGCCATTAAATTGGGTCCATCAAATGTTGTCGACATACATGGACACACAAAATTCACCTTCTTAAAATATCCAACACTTTTGGAGTGAACTTTTGTTTTTGTTTTTTTTTGGAGTGAATTAATTCAAGTGATTGTGGTGGCAAGGCAACACAAGATGCTTGTGATGAGATCATGTCATGAGAGATGACAGGTCTCCATCATCCATCATCCATGGACCATGGTGGGGTGGGGGGCTAACCTAATTAATTTCAAACCCTAGTTGGGCGTTGTAAATTCACTGCAACAATAGTTGGGTGAGTAAATCATGCCAACAGTACGGTGCGCATAGCCACCATGGAAACAGTAGGGTTTGGTGGAATTGTCGTCTTTGTTGCGTAGCTGTTGCTGTTGTTAACCCTAAATTTTTAACCACCAACTAACTCTACAGAATTCGAGTGTTTTGGTTCAACATCCTCCTCTCCTACGACTGCTGCTACCATCCTATCATTATTTAATAAATGACTATCAAAACCATTAATTATCGGTTTGGAATTTCTGAACCGCACGATTGACTGACAAATCATTGACCCATCACTCATATCAGGAATCAATGATCATGATGAGACCGTACTAACTAATAAGCTGACACTAAAAATTCGTGCCAACAAACAAAACCTACATTTTTTATTATAATTTTTTTATTTATATTTTTGGGTTACGGCAAACAAACAAACCTACTATTTTGGTCGTATGGAAAACCGTTTCCTAATTTTAATCGACCTTTTTTTATGCACCCAATTTCGTTGACTTGGAAATTAGTAACTTTGGCCAGTAAATTAAATTCTCAATTAAAAAAAAACTTATCTTTGTTTAATCCATTTTGACTGTATTTATAGCCCATAAACAAAAGGGAGAGTTATTTATTTATTTATTTATTTATAAAAACGTGGGAATGAAAAACGCTTTAATTTGCTTTATAGCTTATAGTACGTTTAGCTTCAATGAATGTACACGTACGTTTATATTTTTTAAATTTAATTTTCTTATCAAGTGGAATGAAGGGAACGTAAATAATCCATGTCATTAAGTTGTAAATTTTTTTTAGTCAAGTTTTCTAGACTTTTACAATTCTAATTCTTTTCGTACGTGTCATAGGTCGAATAATCTTTCAATTCGCTTCTAGAATTTTCAAACAGATTAGAATTATTTAACTTTTGGTTCGCAATCGAAAAAGTTTATAATTTAATAAAACAGGTGATTTGATGCAATTCCCCAATATCCCCAATATCATAATTAGCTATATATATATATAAATAAAAAGTAAGAACGAAACGAATCGAACAAGCAAAAGAGCATAACTTTGCTTTATCCGAGTCCAATCACCACCGTCAATCCAATTTTGCCGCAACCTCCCCTAAATACAATTAAAAATAAAAGAAAATGAAAGCAGAAACTGCCACGTATGCAAATCTGAGGGGACAGCGGTGCCAAATAAGCGAATTAAAGGCCATAAATAAATAATAAAAAAGAAGAAGAAGAAAATGAATAAAGAGGGAGAAGGAAAATAAAAAGAGAGAGGAGAGAGGACAGCTGGGGAAAGGAGAAGGAGAGAGCTCTCTCTTCCGATTGTGAATTTTGTTGCTTTTCGTTTCTTTCTGCTAATCTATCCTTATTATAAACTCATTCAGCTCTTCATTAAATTTTCTCGAGAAAATTCCCGATTTTTTCTCGGGAAAATCTCCTACCGACTTTCTTTTTTATCCGTTTATCACTCCGTCTCTGTTTCTGGATAGATTCTCTGCGCCCGAATCGATGACCTAAGCTTCTCGGATGGTGATCCAGCTTTCAATCTAGGTTTTTTTGTTTCTACTTCTCTTAAATTTTCTTTCTTTTTTGGAAATTAGAATATCAATATGTATGTATTTTTGGATTTTGGAGTGTACGTTTGGTTGTGTGGAAAATTTACGTAGAGTTACGATGTGATCCGAACGTGGCTTATCGGCATTGGTGAGATTTAATGCGTTTGGGGGATTTAGGAGCGTTGAGAAGGTGTAAATGCGAGAGCTTGATGGTTCAGATGCTCGAATAGCTTTTAACGGTTTCACTGTTCTCACAAACTCATAAGTTTCAGAGCTCCTGGAATTGAGTTGCTTAATGGGGTTTCCCTTTTCAGTTCTTTCATTAATCACCTGAAGTGAGAGAGATTCCTTTTCGACTGGTTTTCGGAAATCAGGCTGCTTCTTGTGGTTTTTGTTAAAATTAATGGAAACAGGAAAGTGAAATCCGTCAAAGGTGGCAAATTTGGATATGATGAGATTGGAATCTGCTTGTTCTGAAGATAGATTAAAATGGGGTGTCTGTAGTTTGGAGAATTTAGCTGCTTCAGATCTATCTACCTTTTTAAGAGTTATGTATTGAATTTTAAGGGGTTTGTTTGGTGAGCCTACAGGCGTTGGAAAGTGACTCTTATTTGCAAGGTTTAATTAAGCGGAAAATGACTCAGTAATTAGTGGAACATAGGTTCAACGGTTCAAGGGAGGCCTAATAGTGATAAGGTTTCATGGGAATGTGAAATTGTGGGGTAAGAATTCACAGGGAAAGTACCAGAACACAATGCAGTTGTTTCCTTTTCTCATTTTTACCAACTGCAGCCAAGAGCTGGTGATTTACATTTAGATAGTTATTCAGGTTTATTATTCTGATTTTTTTATATTATTTGGTTCCATGGGGTTTTACTTGTTCTGACCTTGATGGTTTGGAGGACTTGATTTGGTTGTGTGCGCATTTAAATTAGTTAATCATATTTCATCTTCTGTCCTACTAAAGAATGAAGTCAGTCACTTCACTTCTGCTTTAATTCTGTATAATGAAGATATGATTATGTCTTACCTTTGAATCCTAAGTCGTTGCTTATCTTTTTACAGTATATGGGTACATGCATGCTGTAGAGTTTACTGTGGATTTGCTTTCTTGCTCTGAAAAATTAGTGTCAAGCAACTCGGAAGATCTTCCTTCTGCATAGGACTAACATGTCAGGTATGCTTTTGGTCCACAAGCTTAATATATATACACATATATATATATATATATATATTTTCTGGTGGAAGAACAATTTTTACTCAGCACAATGTGTTAGTTCAAGGGAATGTGATGCTTGTTTCATTGGAAAATGCAAATTCGAGATAAATTTTGCATAGGAAAAGAATGTTTGAAAACAACGGGGTATCAGAAAAAGTTCATAATTATGATCTTTGACTGTGTACATTTGTTCACTTTAGGCCTAGAAGGGCTGGGAGCTTGTGATGAAATTCGAGATAGAAGGTCAGACTTTGAGAATTCTGAAGAGGAGCGACGACGCTCAAGGATTTGCAACCTCAAGAAGAAGGCGATAAATGCTTCAAGCAAGTTTACTCACTCTCTTAAGAAAAGGGGAAAAAGGAAAATCGATTACCGGGTTCCATCAGTTTCCATAGAAGATGTACGTGATGAAAAAGAGGAGAGTGCTGTCCAAGAATTGCGTCAAAGACTCCTTGACATGGACTTGTTGCCAGCGAGGCATGATGACTACCATACTTTGTTGAGGTCAGCCAATGCCTCAATATATCTGTGTTTCCTTAACATTGTGACTAATTATCAGCTGAAAATTCAGATTTACTGAACAGTAAGCTTAATATTATCTTTTTCTCCATCTCATGTAGATTTTTGAAAGCTAGAGACCTTAACATTGAAAAAACAATCCATTTGTGGGAAGAAATGCTTAAATGGAGAAAAGAATTTGGAACAGACACCATTTTGGAGGTAAGGATGTTAATTTTTGTTACTATTGATGTAATAATAGACTGGATAAGCTTTTGGTTTGCTAGGGAAGAGGAATTGTTCATTAACTCAAATTTAGTTGGAAGCAAAAGTTAGTTAAACTAATCTAAGACCTGAAACTGATGGTCAATCTTTGGCCATTAATTCATTAACATCTGAATTAAAACTGGCCTCGGAATGATGTCGTATATTTACAGTACGAACTTTTAATATATATTCCTTTAGTTCTAACACCTTTTCATAATAATCAATTGAAGGATTTTGAATTTGAAGAGCTCGATGAAGTATTGCAATATTACCCTCAAGGGTACCATGGGGTTGATAAAGAAGGCAGACCGGTTTACATAGAAAGGCTAGGAAAAGCTCATCCAAGTAGGCTTATGCAAATCACCAGTATAGAGCGATACTTAAAGTATCATGTCCAAGAATTTGAGAGAGCTCTACAGGAGAAATTCCCTGCTTGTTCAATTGCAGCGAAGAGACAAATCTGTTCAACAACAACTATACTTGATGTTCAAGGCTTGGTATGCTAACCTCTTCACTCTAATGCATTTATGAAATAATGTTGCTCTTCTACCTATAATGCATTTCCTTTCAGTATAGAAACCCCATTTTTCTAATTTGATACTCATAGGATCTTAAAATATTTGTACGAGTTTGGTACTTCCGTAGCTGCCATTGTGAATTTGCAGAATTTGAATTAGAAATTTGATGTTATGTGAAATACAGGGCATGAAAAATTTCACCAGGACTGCTGCGAATCTCTTGGGTGCTATGACAAAGATAGACACCAATTACTACCCTGAGGTAGCTGAACTTTGGTTTAAACAATTATATGTTATAAAGTGCTGCATGTGATCTAACTGTATTGCAATATATAGACATTACACCGAATGTACATTGTCAATGCTGGCCCTGGCTTTAAGAAGATGCTTTGGCCTGCTGCACAGAAATTTCTTGATGTAAAGACTATTTCAAAGATACAGGTAAAGGATACTGTTCGGGCCCATAGCATCTAGTTTTCCTTTCTCTTGCAGCCTTGATTTTTGTATTAACTGTATTAAAATCCAGGTTCTGGAACCCAAATCTCTGTCTAAACTACTGGAAGTCATTGATTCAAGGTATGTTTACATTATACTATCTGCAATGTTTTCCTTGGCACTTGACAGTACCCATCATCTCATTGTTACACATCTCCTTCCAGTCAGTTGCCAGATTTCCTGGGCGGATCATGTACATGTTCTACTGAAGGAGGCTGCCTTAAGTCTAATAAAGGTCCATGGAATGACATAGAGATAATGAAGGTTATTACCTTTCTTTTTTCTTATTGAATTGTGTAGTGGTTTTAGGCTTGAATCACTTTATCAAATTGATTCGTGAAGATTAACCTAAGTTCTCTAATTTGTAGCTTCTGCATGCTGCTGAAGCAACATTTGTGAGGGAAATCACCAGAGTGTCTAATGAACAGCAGAAACTTGACTCTTATATTCAAATAAGCCCACTGAAGGTTAGTTCAGAATTGTTATTTGTGGTCCATTCTATTACTGGTTCAGATAATGATGCATCCATCATTCTGTTCTTGTTCTTTTTAACCAGGGCAGAACAAGTGATACATCAATTGCAGAATCGGCGTCAGATAATGATGATCCAAGTTCTTCGCTGGGACGAAGGAGTTCTACGTTTCCTCCTTTGGATGCAGTTAATGAAGAAGTGAGTTTCGATATTTATTTTCTTTGTGATTTGTGTGGTTCCATATATGTACTGCATACATATGTTGGTGTGTGTTTTGATTAATTTGTTTTATGCACGTGAAGGCATCAGATCCAAATGCTTACTACAGCTGTGATGATAATTTGCCTCTGGTTGAGAAAGCTGTAACAAGTGATCAAGGAGTGGGACATCGTCAGGGTCAATCACTTAATCATAGCATGGAAAATGTTTTTCGTGAGGCAACATCAAATTCAGAAGGTAAATACTATTACTTACTTATTTTCATTTAGTTTTGCTAAAAGCTTTATTGTCAACTTTTACAAATGTACAAATTGTTATTATCACTTACTCGTACTTCAGCTATCAGCTGTTGTTTCCTTGTCAACCTTACCTTTTAGCTTATGTTCTAAATTCATGGATCTTTTCAGGTAGTTCAGTTGACTTTCGGCATGACATTGTTAAGGACCAAATTGAGAGGAGGGACTTCTCTCGTGTGGCAAGAATGCTGATATCTTTCCTGGTCAGAGTACTACCATTTTCTCATATTCTACGATTTGAATTTTGGGGAAGGAAGAACAACATTTACCCATCTAATTTGGTGGAAAGCAACACACATAGCCAGTCACCAACACCTGAAGCTGTGAATGAAGAAGACTATGTCCTCCCATGTTTACAGCGTCTTCAACAGCTAGAAAAGGTATACGAGGACCTTAACAACAAGCCTGCTGCGATTCCTTTAGAGAAGGAGCGAATGTTGATGGACTCTTTGGACAGGATAAAGTCTGTTGAACATGATCTTGAGCAAACAAAAAGAGTATGCTATGTAACTGTGACTACTTTTAGTCATTTGATTATTGAACTCTTAATAGCATAGATAATAATAATTTTCACTTGAATGTTATTGTTACAGGTACTGCATGCTGCAGTGGTAAAGCAACTAGAGATTGCTAGGTTGCTGGATAATCTGCAGGAATCTAAATTTCATGTAAGTCTCTTAGCAAAAACTGCAGTAACTTGGAACATCATTAAGTCTTCTATGGGGAATTTTGTTCATCGTAATATGATCAATATGAACATATGATATAGTCACAGGGGTCTAGCAATAGATAAGTAGTGAAAAAAGCGTTTTCTAATCATAGCTCTTAAAACCTGATGTTCATATTATAAATTATAGTTATGCTGAGCTGAATCTGACACTGGGGATGCTTTTTTGATGCAGCAGAAGAGACCGTTTTGTTGAACAGGTAAACGACTCATAGTAGAACAAGCTACATGCGTGGATCTATGTTAAAGAAGTATGATAATATACACACTCGGAAGAGGCAGAAGGATAGATTTTCTCCTCCCTCCCACCCCTTTTTCTTCCTTCTTTTTTGAAATTTCCTGTCTATCAAGCTACATGGGCTGTAACCTTTTTGCTGCTTTGAAACAGAACAGTGCAGAGATGAACCAAAAAAAAAAAAAAAAAAAGGAAAAGAAAAAGAATTAATGAAATCTTGTATAATTCGGCATCACTTGTTTTCGTTTTGGAGAAAAAAAAAAGCAAGGTCTTCTACTCTTCTTAGATCAGATCCATTAGAAGAAAATTTCAGTGTTCACTCAGAGATGAGCTAATTATATTTCAGAGTAAGAGCCCCACGGGGTTGATCTCTAGCATAAGAAATGCTGAAATGCCAACAGAGTTTCCTTTCCACCATGTTAGTTAATACTTGAATTGGCATGCAATTTGCCCAAACTGAGGAAGAGAAAAAAAAAACCTCAACTTGTCTTACCAATTGATGCACGGGTGATGACAGAAAGACCCTCCAAGTCCAAAAGGTGGTGTTAAAAAAGGCTAGGTTTATGAAAAAGGTAACGTGCGACTGTTCTGTGGAAATGCAAAGCCTAAGGTGTTAGGAGCTCTCAAAGACTTATATCAGCCATGGCTTCAAATTTAAAGACAACAAGAAGAAAAGTTATACTTTTAAACACTTGAAATAAGGGAATTTGATTGGATTATTGCATCAAATGCTTTTGGTAAAGCTAAAGCAATTGAAATAATTGAAAATATGATCTCCATAGTTATATATTGAGCATCATCTTTTGCCTCCTTGTTTGTAAAGAGATACTTCTCTTTCATGCGAATCACATTTTGATACATACGAAAAAAACAATTCATCAAAAACACAAAATGAAAAACTTATGCACACGAGTCACAGTACTATTAGTAAAAATGTAAAAGTTCCTACTTACCTTTAGGAAGTAAGTATTTTCCTTCATTAAGCCTAGTAATATTAGGCACCACTATGGTGGACCACATTATTCCATTGACGTAAATAATTAATCATATTTGTTTTGTGGTGAGTGGTGACAGCAAGATCTGGTTGGAAAAGGTTGAGCTAACGCGCAATTCCATTAAGATAAAATAAAAGCATGTTGGTCATTTTCGGAAGAAACGTGACATCCAAAACCACCATTGTACATTACCTCTGAACCAAGTGTTAAAAAAACAATTTTTAACTACAAGATTATGAGGTTGGTAATAAAATTTCAAATAATAATTATTTTTGAATAAGGTAAGCTTATCTATCTTACTCTTAAGTATGAACTATTTAGTCCACAATTTAGAGATCTGACAAGAAAAATAAATAATATTAAAGAAAGACAATAATACCCACTGCCCCAATGTAACCAAAATTAAAAATCAAATGGGAGGAGGAAAAAAGAAACCAGTTTCCGCGTAGCCTGCTGTACTCCATTTTCAATCAAGCCCGACTGTTTCTAAGGTAAGTTGCTACTAGCTACTTCAACTTGCTAGCAAAATTGCAAAAATTAAAACTAAGAAAAAAAAAAACAGAAAGATTTAAGCTTTTTATCCTCTTTTTTTTTTTTCCTTTCCAGAAGAAGAAATAGTGAACAAATAAAAGAAAGAGAAACAGAAGGTGGAGGAAAAACTCTCTCTTTAGTCAACAAAGTGAGATCTTTGATCTCTAACTTGGCTTCTCTTTGTTCTCTCCAAGAAACCAGAAAGCATGGTGTTGAATCAAAGCTTTTGCTTCAGCTTTGCAATTCTCTTCTTCTTCCTTTTGATGGGTTTTCCTGCTTCTTCTTCTTCTCCTACTTTCATTTCAGGTGTTGCTCAATTTATCAGATAATTTCTATATATGTAGTGCCATACCATTACATTCAATACAAGTAAGCTCAGATTCAACAAAGCTCTAAACTTTTGTTTCTTCTGTCTATAACTACAGATGGTATCTTTGAATCTCAGGCTTCAATCGGCCGGAACCTACTGCAGGCCAAGAAAGGTTTCATTTCCTTCACATCCTTCTCTGAATTTTTGTTTTCTTTGTTTGTCATGAATTTTAACTCTAGAAATTGAATTGTGGTGCCACAAGGTTTTCTAGTTTTAGACAATGCTCATTTGATGGCCTTTTCTAGCTTCAATTTTACTATTTGGACGATGAAAGCAGATTGCAATTTGCATCTATATGCCGCTTGTGTGCTAGATGATCTGTTATTGGAGGCTGATGGATTGGCCTTAATTAGGATAATTCACTAGTAATCAAGTAATTATCTTTTCTGTTATTTCAGTTTCTGGTTAGTTAAATCATGTCAAAACTGGGTTTGTTAAATTAATTGACCAAAATGGAATCGAAATCTAGTGACTAAATTGGGGAGTCTTTCACAGAATAGTATATATTTGCAAATGGTTGATGGTTTATCGTGTCTTCTTAAGTTCGCATATGCCAAAGTTTCCTTTTAACTCGCATAGATATAAGGAAGAGAAAAATAGAGGAGCTTGAGATTGGGCTTTAATTTGAAGCCAAGCTGATATTCTGCAACTTGATTATGCTGTGTATTGTCTCTCAGCTTGCATCCTTTTGTACCACTGGATTGCCCAAATTCTGCAAGATGATTGAAAAATGGCTTGCTATTTGATGCCCCTCTCTACTTTTTCCATTGATTTGGAAATTATAGGTCGAAGAAGCTTATATATTGTTTGTTTGAGAGATCGAGAATGCTAGAAGCATGTTTAGGATTGTGAATGAAACAGCAAAGAACGAAAATACAAAACAAGAACATGATTCAATTAGGCAATTTTTTTTTTCTTCAACAGATTGCATTACTTTGAAGCTTATTTTTCAATAAGAACTTGGAAGCTTATATGTCACACTGAGGCCCTTTTTGGTTCTGGGTTGCATAGAACCTTAATCCTCTTGAGAGCTTATTTTTCTGTTTATAGATCTTAATAGAAGGTAACTAAGTCTTGTGAAATATTGTCTCCTGTTATCTGCAGGCTGTACAGTGAACTTTGAGTTTTTGAACTACACTGTTATCACAAGCCGATGCAAAGGACCACGGTACCCTGCTGTCCAGTGTTGTGCTGCATTCAAGGAATTGGCTTGTCCTTATACAGATGTGCTGAATGACTTGACAAATGAATGTGCTTCAATTATGTTCAGCTACATTAACCTCTATGGAAACTACCCACCGGGGCTTTTTGCCAATGAGTGCCATGAAGGGAAGGAAGGTCTTCTATGCCCTGCATTACCACCATCAACGTCGGCTGACGATGTAAATGGTGTTCATACCACATGCAATCGATCTCCATTGCTAATGCTCACAGCTGGTTTCGTAGTATTGTTATTCAGGTTATTATGAATGTCAAGACCATTTTCAGCCATTTAGTATATTTAGACTTGTGAGGAAGTTACAATTTTTTCATTCATCGGGTTTTCATCCATGTTTTACCCACAAGTGCTAGAGCTAATACCGTTGTAATAAGATCCATTTATTTCAATGCATCATTTTGTGGTGGCATTTGGTTTTTGTAATATTTAAACGTCCGTTTGTGCAATACATTGACAGCTATACACTTCAAAATCTCTCGTTTTCATGAGTTCCGCTACGTCGTTTTTAAACGCTTCGGAGTATCTAATTGCAAACTCATCATGGTTTCCAAATGTGTCAAATGAGCTGGAGTGTAATGTGGGGACCAGATGCAATTATCTTCATATCATCTGTAGCTTGGACTTTTGTTTCTGTGGCTCCAAATAATTGATGCCAGTGCAGACCAAAATATAAAATTTGAGGAGAATCATCTAATCTTCTCCCCCAGCTGGCCAAAGTAAAACAATTTGGAGGGTTCACAGTGAGGTGTACAAGGCCTTTTAACTTCTAAACTCCTAAGGTTCATCTCCAACAAGAATTAGCAATTTATATGGCAATCATTGCTGCTCTTGCTCCTCCGTCTCTTGCCAATCAGAACAAGTTACCATCCTTCTCTTCGAAAATCCCGGTTAGAATGCCAACCACTCTGGTTTTTCTTCAAATGTGTAGCAACTTACAAGAAGTAAGACAAGTACATGCTCAATTAGTTGTATCAGGACTGCTTGACCGCCCTCCAAATGCAGGGAGGCTTCTTCAGTCCTATGTTACAGTTTCACAAATTTACCATGCCTCATCAGTTTTCGATAGAATATCTTGTCCTGATGTATTTGCCTACAATAACATGATCAGAGGATTGATACTGGGTAAGTGCCCAAATAATTCTTTGTTGCTGTATAATAAACTTTTACTAGATGGCTTAAAACCAGACAATTACACTTACACCTTTGTTCTTAAAGCATGTTCCCAACTGAGTGCAATCTTTGAAGGTAGACAAGTGCATTGCCGGATAGTTAAGGCCGGCACAGCAATAGATACACACGTTCATAGCTCACTAATACACATGTACTCGAGTTCAATGGACAGTTTGGTCTGTGCAGAACAAGTTCTTGCAGGCTTCCCTGAAGAGAACACGCTTGCGAAGAACTCGTTGATTTCCGGGTACCTCAGTCAGGGTGAAGTAGAGAAGGCTAGAGAAATGTTTGATAACATGTTAGAAAAGGATGACGCATCTTGGAGCGCAATGATAGCAGGGTACACAAAGAATGGTATGTCTGCAGAAGCATTAGGGCTCTTTCAGAAAATGATGATGATTTCCGAAGTTTCTCCAAATGAGGCAACCCTTGTGAGCTCATTGTCTGCCTGTGCTCATTTGGGAGCTTTAGACCAAGGAAAATGGATACATGCATATGCTGATAAAATTGGGGCTAAGATTAGTGTCACTCTTGGTACTGCTCTCATAGACATGTATGCCAAATGTGGCAGCATTGAACATGGCTATGAAGTCTTTAAGAAGATGCCACAAAAAGATTTAGTTGCTTGGGGGGCTATTATTTCTGGTTTTGCCATACACGGGCAAGCTGAAAAGTGCTTTGAACTGTTTGATGACTTGGTTGCTAATGGAACTTATCCGAATGAGATAATTTTTGTGGCTATTTTATCTGCTTGCTCCCATGCCGGCTATATTGAAATGGGATATGAGTACTTTCATCAAATGATGCATGAGTATGGGATAAGACCATCCATTGAACATTATGGATGCATGGTGGACCTTCTTGGCCGTGCCGGGTGGCTGGCTGAGGCGGAAGAACTTATCATGTCACTGCCAGAAAAGCCCAATTCGGTTATATGGGGTGCGTTACTTGGTGCTTGTAGGATGCACAATGACCTGAGGAGAGGGAACCTTGCTTTCAAGCACTTGACTGAACTTGAGCCAATGTCTGGTGACAGATATAAACTTGCAGGGCTTATGTTCGCTAAGGCTGGGGAAAAGGAAACTGCAACTAAAATTAGAAAGCTCATCAGAGAAAATGACTTGGAGACAACTCGTGGACTGAGCTTCATTGAAATAGATGGTGTAGTCCATGACTTTGAAGCAGGGACTATTAATCATAGCAAGTACAATGAAATCTACAAGATGTGGGGGGAAGGGTTAATAGATTTTTAGACATAGATGCAATTGAAGTTAGAATTCCATTATAGCATACATTTTCGATGTGGGAGAGTCCATAGATTCTTCACATCTTATTATTTTAAAGATGTTGATGCCAAGCAATTAAGTCCAATTTTGGTACTTATTATGAGGTTGTACACGTCAATGGTCTCCTGTGCTCTCTAAGTTAGAAAATTTCAAAATTGAGGAAAATGGAAAAAAATTCCACTTTTAGATATACAAATACTCGACACAATTATATGCTCAGTAAAGCCTCGTGATACATACAGTTTGTTCGGCACGGCAGAGAAGCTCGCGGTATTCGTAATTTATTGAAACTACATAATAGGATACTTATTCTATAGCAGGCTCCGACATATATGACTAATATACAATGAGAAAACCTCTCAAATTTCGGCCTGTTCTTCAAAAGAGCCTCTCTGCTTTGTCTCTCTGTTTTCTGTGGGAAGTTATAAGAAAATAACCTTGGAGTTTGGAGTTCCACCATAACCTCTTCATATCTTGTATTGGCCACGGCAGTCCTCAAATAAATAATCCAGAGTAATTATTCACCACATAAGCTTGACTTTAGGCTTCTGCCGGAACTGCTTCCTTGTCATGCACCAAGGACCGGGGAAGGTGCTCAGCTGTATTAACACCAGGTAATTATATATTAAACAGAATTTTAAACACCACCTTAAAACTTGCAACTCCAAGAGTCACATGGAGAAATCCAGATATCTGATAATGTTTATAGCCAACTGAATCTATGATGGATTTCTTTTAAAGATATTTTGCAATGGATATGTGCAGTTTTGCCTGTTCGAATTGTACATCCAAACACAGGTTTTGAGGTAGTGACAACACTTACGTTGCTGATCAGCTTGGCCCCAAACCATGCAGTATCTGCACCATATGGAGGGGGAATGACGGTGATTCCTTTAGATACAGATTGAGGGAGAAGTCCATGTAACTCCTTCTCTAACCTTCCTGAATAAAAAAAAAGGTTGAAAGAAAAAGGTAATGATTCGTATTCTTACAAGTAATTTGCAACATTTTTTCACATCTCTATTGCCACTAGATTAGTAAGCTGCCCATTTCAGATTCGGTTTTTTCTTTTGTCACAAAAGATAGAGTGCCTGTAATTGAATGATACCTGCAAGTCCAGGTAAACATGCACTCCCTCCTGACAAGACTACAGTCTTGAACCAAGCATCATCATCTGTTAGTTCTGCAGAATGACAATGGTCCATACAAAGAGCAACAGCCTGGTGCAAACCCATAGTACGCCTATACCAAAAATCATATTAAAATTTAAATACAGCTTCCCTCTGAAGTTCTGCATTCCGAATAAACTAAATGGTAATGTTGGATAGAAACCATGATTGATGATTTTATGTGATGAATGCAACAGAATCTGCAAAATGGGGAGAGGAAGAGGGGGAGGGAAAAATAGAAAGCAATTAATCTGAAACTTTCTAACAGTACTTACACTCCTGCAAGCCGTGGCTGGAATAAGATTTCTCCTGTTTGAAACCTCTCTTTTGAAAGAGTAAACCAACCTTCTCCAGTGGCTTCAAATGACGCTTGTGTATTTTTAGATAGCTCAGCTTCATAATCAGCAGCAACATAACATAAGTTCTGAGTGTTATTCAACCAACAGAACATTAGCCAAATTCGATAGTCTTTATAGTGATTTTAAGAAACACTAAAACATGAAATTGAAAAATTCTTTCTTTCTTGATTTATCACAATAACGAACACACTTCTTTCTTAACTTTGCACATTCCAGTCCTTGACCCAGTAAAGCATGGGGCGAATTGAACTTCTTCACCCATAATATTCACCTTACTTTCTAACTTTCCACTTGTCATTACACCAATAAGTTTCCATATACAACTATGACATAAGAAGAAAGAACAAAAAATAGAACCAGAAATTGTCCTTTATAAAGAACTGTTGAATGCTACTGATAGCAGTAACAGTCACTGACAGTATTCTATGAGGATAAATATCCAATAACCACAGCCTGCACCATGAAAGGATAGCCAATATACCTCTTTCAGAGTCCGAACAGTGTACAGTGATTCAAAACCGATATTGTTCTGCTGCATCAGCTCCCTAAGGAATCCTGTAAGCTTTAAAGCTCCCAACCCCATAACTTCCACGCCCACCTTGCGCATTACTTTACCATTTAAAACTGTAAACACAATGGTAAAACATAAGTACAAAGTTCCAAAAGTCCCAAGAACCAAAAATGGAAAAAAAGAAACAAGAAAAAAAAACCATAGCATCACCAGAGACAAGGATAAAAGAAACTATTGGAACTGAAAAGTTCAGTGGATGGTTTAGAAAAGTTTCAGTGGAAGAATTTTTCTAGAGATATCTAAAGAACTAAAAGCAAACAAGCATGCCTAGAACTACAAGTCACACAATGCCAGATTGCCAGCTAAAAATGAGAAGTAAACTGACATTTCAAAAAACTAATTCAAAAGGGTAAACAATATTATGTCATGCATAGATGTGAAGAAAAAAAATTATACACAATTGCAAAAGAGACACTACCCACATTCCCCAAGAAAACATTAACATGGACAGGTATCTGTTTTCCATCAGTTAATATTTCTGAAATCGCTAGGAAAATGAAATGAAAATTAAAATAGCTTACTTGGAACAATAGAAGTGACCTGGAAACCAATGTTTACAACAATCCCTGAGGTCCTTCTTGCTGCGTATAAAGCTAAAGTTGCCTACAGTTTTAAAAGCAGACAGTGAATCTGGATCAAGAACTCAATTAACCCATCTATACATTGAAACAATGCAGTTCCAGACCACATAGAAAAACTTTGCATGAATGCAATCCATCTTAGTTATGCTTTATTTCCTTGCTTCCCTATGGTTTTTAGACAACAGATTATATTACTATGGAGGGGAAGGGGAAGAGTCTACCTGATTAATGGCACAAACAGCAGGGACATTTATGTCAAAGAGTACTTTATATATGGCTTCTTTGAGTTGTCGTCTTGATGCTTTGGCAGATTCTGTATCTAGAGCAAAAGGAAAAGGAAAGGGAAAAAAAAAAGCACACAAAATGGATAAAAGTATACCTCGCGAAGGATAACAAGACAATGACTGTAACACAGAATTAATGCGACCAATGCAAGATATAACTCCAGGGGCACGTAATAGATAGCAACTCACCATCATAATGGCAGATGGGTATAGACAGAACCACTGGCTGTGAAGATGGTTTCACCTGCATCCTAAAGAGAAACACAATCACACATCATTTACACCTGATATTAAAGATTCGAAGGCATCGATAGTTTGAAGGTTCGAACCGCCATGCCACATGATAATTAATGTAGTGCATAAGTTCTGTTTCTTCCATACTTTTTCAAGTTGAAATTTTAGTGGAAAATTATTTTAAATGTGCTCACTTGTATTTAAGTTATTGAACATGTAGCTTAAATTAAATATTTATGCCATTAACTGAAAGAAAGAGAATTGCATCGAGACAAACAGCTACAGTTTTTTACTATAGTAATGAAAATTTAAAATGATAGAAAGGCACACCTGCTGTAAATAGTTACAAAGAAGTGGCGGAGTCTAGAGTACATTGGAGACTCAACGTTACCAAACTCCTGCAAATCAGGATCACTTCAGAACAGACATTGCAACAAAGTCCAAATTATGAAACTAACAATGCAGGAGAGCTTCAAACATAACCAACAAGCATGTGGGATTTCACCCATTTATGGGAATTGTATGCAAAAGAAATTCTAACTGTGAGCTAAAACAAACACTCACCAAAAAGGTTGCTGACCGCGCAGATGGGCAAGCATATTTACTCCAGCCAAACTTGCAATAGCCAGAGCCCCCTTCCCAAGAAATGTAAAGAGAAAATGAGGGAGTGGTTTATGTAGAAGCAAGATAAACTCAAAGGTTGTTAACAAAATTGAAATCTTATATCTGAGTATATCCTTCTGGATGGTAGATAAAAATTATACTAAAACATTCAATAGCTCTTGGTTTACATGCTTCCTAACAAAGCACAAAAGAAAAGAATGTATGATTTCAAGAAGAATGGGAATAATAAAAGAAAAAAGATGTAAGCATTCTCAAGAATAATAAATTGTAAATGAGTAAGGAGGTTAAAGACACTCACCATCAATGATAACAGAACCAGGAACTTGCTCTCGTTGGCCATAAATAGCCATGAAGGGCAACTGGGGCATCTGACTCCAGAATGGTCTGCAATAGAAATTCCATTTTGATGTGTCAGAGCATCACTCTTTAACCACAATTCAATGCATCAAAGAAAAATTCAGGTTTCCTCAGTAAAGCAGTTGATGAGGCATTTTCTCCAAGTTATGAACATCCACTATCACATAGATAGGCAAAATACACCAACCAACTGAAATCCAATTTACAAGTCTAACATTCTCTATGTTCGGTTACTTGAAAATTAGACCTTTATGCCGAAAAGAAAAACTCTCTTAGGAAAATCCCAATATTTACTACCAATAACACCAATTTGAATTAGATTTCTTCTATTTTCTGCATAACACAGACTGTAGAATTGAATGCTGAAATGGGTTTGGTAGCTGAGCTGCTAGAATTGAAAAAGTGTGGAAAGTCAGCTGAGTTGAATTTTAACATACTGAAGTGGGTAACCGGATCTCAAATGGGTTTCAGAGAAAAGAAAGGAATCCCAGTGAGGCTCTTCCTGCTTCTTCTGATTCTGTAGAAAGAAAATCCACAGCTCATTGTCTGAGACCAGACACCTCCAGGCTTTGCACACAGCGCTCAATTTCGCTGCTTCCTTGGGCCCCACCAGTCTCACGATTTGCATCAGTAGGTCTGTCGGTACCCGATCGAACGCCCCCAAACACGCCGTCGAGGACGTCGCCAAAGATGACGATGACGTTGTCTCCGTGTTCGAGCCCTTGCGGCTCGACACCGACTCCCACACTTTTCTGATCAAAGTCGTCATAATCTCTCTGCCTCGGACTGATTCTCTGTTTCTTTTCAATGGTCGTTTGGAAGAATTTTATCGGGAAAATGTGGCGAGAAAATTAGTTTCCATGGAAACAAAAGGGAGCTGGGTGTTTGTCTCTGTCTGACTCGAGGTTGGTAATTGGTAGTACCGTGATAAAGGACGGAAGAAATTGATGACGTGGTTGCGTACATTGTCGACACGTGGAGATTTGAGAGCCTCCAATTTAGATGCTATCTGAATAGCTGATTGCCGGGACACATGATTCCTGTGCGTCTCCTTTGTCTGCCAACTGCCAACTGCCAACTGCCAACGGAAGTGCGCGGAGGCTCAAGTGAAACATTTATAATTCCGAAAAAATTCCTTAATAATAAGGATAAGGAATGAAAACCATACAAGGATAGATAGTAAATTAATATTTTTTCATGTTTAAAAACTAAAAATTTAAAATAGGAAAATAAAAAGAGAACATGAATCTCCTATAAGAGCATTTTCAGCAGTTAGCCCTTGGCGAGCAAAGAAAGTGTGTTTCTAGCAGTTGTCCTTTGCCATAGCAAATACAATTTATTTTTTTGTTTTTTTCACAAATTTGTTTACTTAAACAATTAATTTGGATAATATTTTCGAATAAGATTTTATTTTATTACTTGTATTGGTTGGTATTTATAGAAAAAAAATGTATAAGGATTTGGTGTTAAAAGTGAAGAGTATTGGTTGCTATTTATAGACACTGGTAGACCTAGAATTTTTTTAGCGAAGGTGCAATATTGACTAAGTATGAAAAATGATTTTTCGGAATAATCATTTTCTCAAGCTAATTTTTGGCGGCTTTTATTCCTTACACATCAAATAAGAAAACTTGATTTTATGGGATTTTAGTATGAAGTATATATTGACTTAATGAGCCATCATTTTTAGCCTAAATCGTATTTTGCACTAAAACCGATTTTTCATATTTTGATTTGGTGGGAATTTGATTTTCTAATATTTTTATTTGAATCCAAATTGAGGGTACTTCCTTATTTATATTGTAAACTTAAGTAAATGGAGTAATATAAAAATAAATGAATGTCTAAAAGGACAAAGACATTTACTTAAATGTTGAAAATGGAAATAAGGTATAGAGAAAAAAAAACAGTAATTTTTTGGTATTTTTTTCAATTTTTTTCCCTTTTTTTTTCATTTTTATTACATAAAAATTTGCTGCCGTTGGATTGCTAGAAAAATCTGATCGGAGAGCCCAGCGCACGCCACGTGCACAAGGGCATTGAAGTGGCGTGTTCAAATTTTTTTTACTGTTGGCATGTGCATTGCACGCTCCAACGTTAAAAATTTTGAGAGCAAGGAGCTCGGGCCAACCAGTTCGCTAGTTCCCACTCCTTGCCGGGCCAAATTTTGTTGCTGGAAACACCATTTTGGGCTTGCCCCCCCTAGCCCTCCCCTTGGTCCCCTTTGTTGGAAGTGCTCTAAAGGTAAAAGCATCAAACAATATGAAATTTGAAGTATCTTACTTTACTCCCTTAAATGATAGAACTAATAATATTGTACATAATATTTAACACAACACTAATTCACACGAAAAAAATAATATATTCGGGTCGGACTTAATGAGTTGTGTTGAAAATGAGTGGATCCATTAGCCACCCCTTAAGCTAACGGGTCGTTACGTTATCCATGGGCAAATACCTATTATCGAACCACGAGTAATCATTATTCACCCATTCGCGAGTACCCATTTGGATATTTGGTGAATGATGTTTTAGATTTAAACATCATTTTTAATATTGTCTAATATGAGGTGTTTTCATTTAATAGTTTATTAAGAAATATAGTTTATCTTTGAAATGGGTGAAATGGGTCATGTAGGTTAAAGCAAGTGAAACGGGGTAGGTTAAAGCGAGTGAAATGGGTCATGTAGGTTAAAGGAAGTGAAACATATCATGTAGATTAAACTAACCCATTATTCTTAACGAGTGAAACATATCGTGTCATGTCATTCGTTATTATAACAGGTTGTATTTGTTGAGAAAGATGACGAAAAATCAAAGAGCCAATAAATAAATATGGCACTCCCTGGATCTGACTTCTCCCAGCCTTGTGTAAATAAAATGGACAAAATTAACACTCTATCTTCCACTAAGAAAAAATAATGGGAATACAATAATAATCTCACCAAACACCGGTGGCTAAACTCTCTCTTGGTTTTTCTCTCAAGAGGATTTTCTCTCTCACACAAGTGAGGTTTTCTTATCTCTCAAAACTCTCTATGTTTTGGTTTTCTTATCTCTCAAAACTCTCTATGTTTTGGTTTTCTAAGGGATGATTTGAACTGAAAGAAGGCAGCTGCTTTTATAGCCAACGTTCCTAACAAAATTGGTGGCCTTGCATGAGAGAGAGTTTTTCTCATATTCTCTTCCGTTCGTTTTCTTCAAATTTTCCCGTCCTTTCTTTTATTTATATTAATATTTATTTTCCTTATTTTTCTCTCCTCCACTAACGAGGGAAACCCATCAGTATTTGTGTCTACTGATTAAGAAATCGGGCTGACATGAACACGACAAACATGATTCGTTGGCTAGGTCTATTGATCGGTGTTTTGTCTTTCACTTTATCCCTCACCTTCAACTTTGTCAAATAATATGTTAAAAATGCCAACGTGATACAAGTGAGACCCGTTATTTAGCTAAAATATATGTCATGTGTGCAAAAACATAATATTTTTTTTTTTTTAAAAACATTATTGTTTAAAACAAACAATAAAAAATAGAAAATTTGGGATAAGTGAAAATCTAACAATAGAAGTTGGGTGTAATCCATGCATTATGATATGATTTGTAATTTTTTTGGGTTCTTTAATTTAGAGTACTGCTATTTCAATTCCCTATCCTATTTTCCCACCCACCTCATTTTCAAAATTTTAAAGACAAATTTACCCATTTATAAAGTAACTTCTAAAGACTTGGGGAAAAAAAAACCGACCTCCTTCAATGTAGCCCCATCTTCCCAACCATTCCTAAACCATCCACCACCTCCCACACCTCCAAGCCACCATATCCAACAACTCCTTGCCGGAGACGACCGTCATCGTAATCATCATCGCTTACGGCATTAGAGGTATTGATGAAAGAGTAAGAGGTCTTATCGAGAGACCCAGTTGGCCGTGAGCTTAAATTGGAATTTGAATTACAAAGTAGGCAAGGAGTTGTTGGGGATGGTGGTGGATGGTTTGGGAAGAGGGAGCTGTGTTGGGGGATGTGGTGCATGTTAGATATATGCCCTAGAAGTCAATATAAAATGGATAATTATAAAGAAATAATATATAATAGTAAAGGGGCAAGAACATTGCTTTACATACATACCAAGTCCATGGATTAAGATATAGAGGGAAAGTGGTCTAAAGAAGTTAGATGCATGAAACATTTCTATATATATAAATATTGTATTCTAAAATGTTCCTGGTCATAGGATCACCAATTGGACAATGATGACCCGCAAAGACTGGTACACATTATATCTGCTCAATTGGGAGCATGACTAGTCTTAAGTCATTCGTGTAGAGACACTGAGACAGATGTGCAGGTGCTCTATAGAAGATGGAGTCCACTGAACGTGATCAACTCTAGAATTCTTGTATGAAAATCTTACTTACAAATGTCAAACAAAGAATTCTAAGACATATGAAAATATTTCATAAAAATAAAATGTTTTTATATGTCCCATTTGTATTTTATGATACATCATACATATGCTTTTCTTTTTTTAATATATGTTCGAAAAATCCGTAGGCAGTAGGTGGGCGGCATGCATGGGCCTAGAGCCTAAAGGAGTAATCGGGGCCTAAGCACCCTTTTTTAAATAATTATTTTGTATTATAAATTATAAATTTATACCAAAATTATGCAAAATAATAAGATATATAAAAGAAAACTTCAATATTTTCCAGCCTTGATATTATCTGACTTTTTGTTTTGTTTGTATTTTCAGTAACTTCGATATTTAAAAAAAAACTGCAAAAAATGTAAAAATAGGCCCATTTTAATACAATGTTTAAGTGCATTTTACAAAACCCAACCCGTTAGTTATAATAAAAATTAGGTCAGATATCTTCTTCTTCCCCACGCAGCCTTCTCCTTCCTCTCTCTGTTTTCATCTCTCTGTCTCGATCTCTCTCTGTTTTCATCTCTCTGTCTCTCCGTCTTTCTTCCTAACAAGCAGCGGCTCCTGTACGCTTCAACCGCCCTTCGTCCGCCTAGACCCGCCTAGAACCGCCTAGGCCGCCTAGACCCGCCTAGGCTGGCTCCCAAGCGCCGCCTAACTCCCTGGCGCCTACACCTAATGATTAGGGTGAAATCACGGCGGTGTCCTCCCGCCTAGTGCCTAGGTGCCGCCTAGGCCGATTTTTCGAACCTATTTAAGATTACAATTTTTTAGAACCTATGTAAGATTACAATTTTTTAGTGTAAAAACCAAACAAAACTGCCATAAGTGGTTTGGTTTTTTGTCCCCAAAAAATGTGGTTTGGTTTGGCCGGTTTGAATGATGCATGCGGTCTTTCGCCCACCACTTTCGTATAAAGAAGAAAAAAAAACCAGAGCCACCTTTAAAATTGAACATGGGAGAGGACTTTTCATTTCCTGCACAGCAGAACCTGTAGATCAATACGTTAATGCTGCCTATAGCTGTGAAGAATGATATAGGCTTGAAGGCCTTGGTGGACAAGGGGAGCAACACAATTATCTTCGTAGAGTCTGATAACGATTTTATTGATGTTCTCTTCAGTTTCTTGACAATACCAATGGGAACAATTGTCAGGCGTGCCCGTAAACATTCAGTACCGCTGGAAATAGGTTGCATGAGCAATTTGTACCCCAGTGTTGCGAATATCGATGTTCGGCATTTCCAGACTGAAGCATGTAAAGAGATGTTGCTATGACCCCACAATAAGGCTGAATCTCATTGCAAAAACCTCAAACTGAAAATTGACAATGATGAGCCGACGAGGTACTTTGTGTGTGATAGTTGGCAATGCAACCTTGAAAATAAGTCAATAAGTCATTACGAAGGTGTTCTTTGTCAATGTGAAAGATGCATGAATCTGAAGTTGTCACTTTCAGTTTCATCCTCTGCTGAGCAACGTGGGGGCATCTTTGTAAAAGAATCAGCTAGGTTCATAATTACTGATGATTTATGTGTGATGTCCCCGTTATCGGTCGCAAGCAATCCTGTATTTACAAAGCTTGGAGCCATGAATGAGAATAGCACAACTGAACAACAGAATTTGAATATAGGAGCTCATGAGGTAATTCAATGCTGTTTGCCAATTGTTTTATTTTTCTTTTAATACAACTGTAGTGTTTGTGGTTTCTGACCTCATGGTCTTTTTTCCAGGTTTTGAACTTGCTTCTGCGCTCATTAGTATCAAAGAAACCTCTGTCCGAAACTATACTGAAGCATAATCCTGTACCAAATCCGAATTTGAGCCTTTTAAATCTGAATCAACTAATATTGACACGTATTGAATCTCTACTGCTTGGAGACATGATGGATGCGGAGGAAGAAGAAAAGATTGTTGTTAAGCTGACAATTAGCGTATCGAAGAATATTGTTTGTTATGCAGAAGCAGGGGAGGATTTTGTTAATTTGCTCTTCAGTTTTTTTAACTGTTCCACTTGGTTTCATAGTAAAGCATAAGAGGGATGCCTCTTTCAAAGGGTGCATTGATCAGTTGCACAAATGTGTCAAAGATCTTGATGAGCAGCACTTGAAGTCAAATTACCACGGGGATATTCTACTGGGTCCTAAGATTTATCCTGGTTTTTGCTACGAGAACCGTCTTTTAGTAATCGAGGATGGCCCAGTGGCCTCATATTATTATGCATATTGGCCGGTGGATATATTGGCTACTGATAAAACACTCATCGCTTCTAATAACGCAGTGACACTTCCACTCAAATTGAAGCTTGATAAAAGTACTCAAGGGTATTTGAAAGCATCAACGGCGTTCATGGTAACTGACAAGCTGATCATAAGGTCTGCATCTCCTTTCTGTGGCTTTTCGATTATAAATGAATTGAAGGTACCCTTCACTGACATACAGGAGGAAACTGTTGAGGTTGGCAAGAAGGAGGTGAATTAATTGTTTACAATTTTCATGTTGCCCTTTTCACTGCATCCTTCTCCCTTTTTAATTGTTGATGATTCTTGTGTTGTTACTTATTGTAGGCTTTGCGTCTTTTGGTGGCTACTTTTCTTAGCAACTCTGCTCTAACCGATGTCTTCATTAGGCAGCTGAATCAAGAGAAGTCTATAAAGAGAGATTGCTTATCTATTAAAAGATGATGATGCTTCTCCTTATACAGACTGGAACTCCAGTATGGATGATACTGTGTTTGCACTTCCTTATGGATAATGCTAATGCTTGCATACTAATACTTGTAGCGGACTCATAGTCATGGGTTCAATTGCTAGTAGAGATTTCTTTATGCAGAATATTTAATGAACGTTTGTTTCATGAATGACCTGCTGTATGTAATAATAATGCAGGCTTTGTTTTTCTTCTAGGAACTGGTTTCTTCTAGAGAAAAAAGAAAAAAAGAGAAGTGAAGTTGTAAAAAACTATGAGTTCTTTAAGGATGATATGTGCACTCATATATGTGTTTCTTGCTCTAGCTCCCTCCTTCCTCCTTATCTTCTCTCTCTCTTTCTTTTCTTATCACCCACGACCAAAAAGAGAGGTCTCTCAATGTGTGTAAACTGAACGCGTAAACCCTAAAGAGAAAGATCTCTCAATCAGTCTCACACTATTAAAACGTCGCCACTTCACGTATTCTAAATCAAAACGGCAGCACTTTACTCACTGTATGCCCAAGCCCATTATTAATTAACGAGAGAGGGGAGCTTCTACAATGAGGAGTTAAAGTGATGAGGTTATTTGAGGAGACCGATCCGACCTTCAAAACATTTAAAATATTTAAGTCCCATGATATTGATCGTGATGTCTTGTTTTCAACTTCAAAGCCTCCTTCTTATGGTTATTCCTCTCGCCATCCTTTTCTTTTTGGCAACCATCACAAGAAACCTCCGCCTGTTCTTCATCTGCAATATGATTCAGATTTTGAGCAGATGGTACTATTAACTTTTGCATCTAACTCTTAAATGATTACTAGAGAGAAAAATAAAAAGGAGATAAGAATAGGGTCTGGAATTGAAAAGATGCTAGGGTTAAAAACCCTAATTTTTTTATAATATAGATCACTATCTATCACATACCCTATTTCTTTCTCGTTTCTACCATTTTATTTTTTTTTAATTCTCTTTGGAAACTATTAAATACTCTTGTTGTACAAAGACTCAATAAGAAAGCCGATTAGACGAATGTCGATTCGGTTCAATGAACCGTCGGTTTGGATTTCCTCAACCGTGATCGGTCTGATTTGCTAGTGCCAATCCTACTGCCAGCCCATTTGGAACAAGACAAACAAAACTTCAAAATTTTAAAATTAATAAATAATAATAAACCAAAACTCACTCGGAAAGGTCCAAATTTAAAGAAATTACAAGTCAAAACACTTTTGACTTGAAGCCAACAAACTGCCAATTAAATCTCTTCGTAGCCTCATCCTTGATATAACAAGGCCTTTAATTTGGATTACCATTTTCGTTTTTTTTTTTTTTTTTTTGAGATAGGGGAAAGAATAAATGAATAAGAATGTATAAACAAAGTGGATGGGTGGTAGAAATTTTATGGTGTGCAGTCGTTTTTATGTGCTTACTCGCCACAACTCCAAGGGTCTCCAAGTTCATTGGAGAAATAATGTTGCCTGCAAAACTTGCACAATCCATCTTTGAGTGAAAAGAGTAACGAAAACTAATTTATACGAGGTAATTAACCTAGTAAGTGTTGACCAAAAAAAAGAAAAAACCTAGTAAGTAATCAATCCATGAGGTAGAATATAGCTGTTGTTGTAGTGTGACAAAAATTCATCGAAAGATTCAAACTATGCAGAAAATAGCCATTAAGGCAGACTTGCCCTCAGCACACCTAGAAATGAAGAATGATTGATTTCACTGATCTAGCATTTCTTCTGAACTCATAATATAAAGATCCTTTCTTTGTATCTTTGCCATCCGGTATGCCAAAGAGAAAAGAATCACGATCAAGTTACTCTTAATAGTCGAAACTGACACTTCCACATCACTGAATAAATTTGATAACGTCTAAAAGAAAATGGAAACAGTAATCTTTACCTTCCCTGACCCTTCTCCAGAATTAGGAATGTTTTCATAATTCTTGTATTGTTCTAACCTAGTTTGCCGGTATTTTTCTCTAGTAATGCTAAGTCTATCCCAAGGAATACCTTGGATGTCTTTTCCTTTTCTTGCTTGAGCAGCAGTTGTATCAGCTGCTTTGCTATTCTGCATGAGGTCCATATAATTATTCATATTTATTAACAAAACTAACCATCGAGAAACTTGAAACATACAACACCCATAAAAAATTCTAATAATGTGAACACAGACCCATATCATAAAGGGGAGTAAGATTATAAATTACAATATCTACTGAAGCTGTGAATATGTCATATATCTCATAAAGCATATAGGTGTGTCACAAACCAAGTAGTCATATTCATCAACATCAGAATCTGAGCCGCCCATTTCTCTACCACGAAACTCGTCATCCGTATCATCATCTACATCTTCCATTTCGTATTCATCTTCCATGTACCCAGCGTAATGGGACATATTCTTCCTAACAATGCCACAACTAGCACCAATAGAATTCGAGCCAGTTACTTAAGAATCAGGAAGGAAGCAAAATAAATCAACCTTGCAAACACACAAGTGAAAAGTTTGAACCAGAAACTTAACGAATTAATTACTCATGTTATTGGGCCATTGCTAAAAACTAGGAATAATATTATTAAGAAAATACCAAAAAAGAAAAAGGAATTTGGGGGAAACAAGGACAAAACTGACAAACCCAAGAATTGAATACAAAAAAGAAACCAGTCAGAAATATATATAACAAGAAGATTGATACTCACATGTTCCACCCCAAAACCAATTGGCAATGGAGGGAGTTGCTCAACTCCTTCAAAGAGAAGAACACAACGATAATAAAAATGAAGAATTCACCTCTCGTAATTTCGGGAATTGAGAAGTTTGGAAGGAGCCGCTGTTCGGATATGGAAATCCCCAAATTGAGAAATTGAATCCCAACCCTAACTAAGAAAGTGTGTGTATTTTATCTCCATCCACTGGTTCTCGGATTGTCGTGCGAATGAGAGAGAAAGGTTGAAGGGAACCTTATGAAATGGATGTGCTTTTTTTTTTCCCCCTCTTTTATTGTTGTTGTATGTATTTGGGTGTCGTCACTACAAGAAAAATACTCTACCACAACACGTTATTAACAACGTGCATAAATTATGCGTTGTGGAATTAGACTTTCCACAACGTGCAGAGTATGTGTGTTGTGTTATATCTCTTTCAACAACGCGCATTTAGTGCACGTTGTTGAAATGGAATTTCGAGGATGTTTTAACAACGCATCCTGGTGTGTTGTTATATTTGGAGTTCAACAACGCACAGCGCATGTTATCAAAACTATATCACTTTAATGAAGTAAAATATTCATGAAAAAAAAAAACCATCCGAATTTCCCTCACTCTCCCTTCCTCTTTAGCTAAAAATTTCAGTCTCTCTCTCAAACTCTTTTTAAATTTCGGGTGCCGCTCTTTCTTTTTTGTTTTCTCACTAATTTTCTAATTTCACCCCTCTTCTCAAACCCTCTACGTCCTCTGTCTCATCCCCTCCCAATCTCTGAGCCCAAACCCTCACTTGCTCTCTCTCATCTAGAATCCCTCTTCCTCTTCATTCTCAGACTTCACGCCTGAACCTCTCTCTCTCTCTCTCTCTCTCTCTCTCAATCCCTTTTATATTCTCAAGATATTAGACTAAACTTTATCCAAAATTGGGGAAGAATCTGAACCATCTATCTCTTCGTTCTCAACATCTGACAGCCTCCATTTCATGTGAATTTCCTTCCTTTCTCCTCAATTTATGTCTGTCATATTGAGAAATAATAAAACCCCCAAATCCCAAAACCCAAACTGCTGCCTTCCATCCATATTGGTCTCAATTCTCTGGAGAAGTAAAAGGTACGCTTTGATTGTTGTTCTTGGTATTTTGATGGGTAAGAGGGTTTGGAATGGTTCTGGGTATGGTTATGTTGGAGGAGGTAATAATTTGGTGGTGGACCTAAACCCGAGTCCGTAGGCAATCGGGCCTCCAGATCTGAGGTTTGAAGTTGAGGCTGTGTATGAGACCTCGAAAGAGGTCTCTTCAATGCCAAAGGTTCAACCTTTGTCTTCTGGTGGCCAAGTGGTCGGGAGAAGTGCAGCTTCCTTGGGCTACCGCAATGAGGATCAGGTAGAACACGTAAAAAGTTTAGTCTTACATATAAAAAAAGCAAAAATCTGAGTCCGATATGAATATATATTTGCTTTTGTTTTGGTACTTCGAATATATATATATATATATTTTGGAAATTTAATTACTAATTATAATTAATATATATTGTTCTGCTGAATTGATCATGTAATTTGATTGGTATTGGGTTTATAGGGTGTAGAAGTTTGGGCAGTGCACAGAAAGGGGAGCTCAGCTGGTGGTGGTATTTTCATTGAATATGGTATTATCATATTGATTTGACACTCAAGCTTTCATTTTAGAAGCAAAACAAGGTGTCTATTTGGGTGTTTTTGCTGTGCTCATCTATAATGCATGTGGGGAAAAGAACCCAAGATACAGCTTTTTGGTTGTCCCTTTTGTGTTAGTTAAACTGACATACATATCATCTCCAAATTAATTAAGTCCCATACAAGCTTAGAATCCATGTTTAAAACTAGCTCTGTCTGTCTCGAAAGTTTGTTTCACTTGTTGTTTGCTTTAATTCATCCAAGTTGCCCTTATTAATTATCATGGGATCTATGTTTCTTTATTAATTCCTTTCATTACTTTTAGATTCTCATTTAAGTCTTGAGTTCATGTTCTTTTATTGTAAAGAAATTGTGCACACCTGCTCTCTGGATGAAACAGAGCTTCACAATTACTTAGAAGAACGGGAGTCTATTGGTCTTCTGGACAGAGGGCCTATCTGTCAACATACTCATGTACCCCTTTTTATTTCGTGCTCTAGCTTATAAATGTCACAAAGAAGAGAAATATTCAATACTAAATAGGGTAAGTAATATTTCTCTGGATTGGTGAAATAAATATATGTGTTTGTGTGTATAATATTGGTGAATTTTGTCTACTTGATTTTATTAAAGTATCTAAACAAATGCATGTAGATAGGTGCATGAGTAGTTTATTCATTACATGATGTTTGTGGGTTCCTAAAGCATTAAAATTTTAAAAATTCTAAAGGTAATCCATTTCTACAGACTTGTATGTCAATATAATTTTTTCTACCACTCAATTTCAGTTGAGAGTGTTCCATCTGGAGAGGCCAAGCTTAGGATTGAAGGAAATTGCACAAGAATACAATCTGAACTGGGATTCTTCTAACACTGAAGCTGGCAGTAGCATATTGAATTTGGAATTCTTCTAACAATCAGGCACTTTACATCCAATTCATTGGCTCATCAGCTTTAGCCCAACTTATCAAGTTTCTAGATCATGTTCGACAAGGGTTTTGAAATGTAATTATAAGCATAGTACAGTTTCCCTCTACTTCCATGTGGATAAGTGTAACTCTGACAATGAATCTATCAATCTTTGTAATACGTGTGGAGTTATTTTTTGAATGAAAGTTCTTTATTATGTGTTATCTATTATTAGGAAAGAAGAAAATAGCTTTACTTACATGAAGCTTCAATTTACAGATGAACTATATTGTTATAAGGTGAATTTGAAAATAATAATAAAACATTGATATTTAGTATGATAATGTGCAAAGGCTGTTGTTAAAAATGTAACAACAACGTGCATACGAACGTTGTCAATGATGTGTTCAACAACATGCAGAACACGTTGTTGTACACTTCTTTCACAACATGCGCGCGTTGCATTTAATGGTGTTAACAACGAGCATTGATATCAATGACGACATGCAAAGCATGTTGTCGAAAGCTCTGGACCTTTTAACGACATCGGCTTCAACAACGTGCGCCGCGTGTTGTTAATACCCTTCAACAATGCACAATGCATGTTGTTAAATGACTTTTTTCTTGTAGTGTGTGTTTATTTATTTTAATTTTCAATTAAAATTGACCAACAGTGTTGTAAGATAATGTCCCCCCCAACCCAAAAAAAAAGGGGGTCTAGTACAACACCTCTCTCACGTGCTAATCACATGATCATATATTGTGAGAAGAGAATTGTATATGCCTGAGGTATCTCGTGAGTATGCGACTTTCTCTTGTTTGGTAAATTGATTCGAGTCTAACCAACGACTGATCAAATCTTAACTGAAGCAACCTTAAATCACTCTAAGCTATAGATGTTGGTATCTCGTGAGTATGCGACTTTCAGATTTGTGTTAATTTTTACGTCGGTTACATTTTTACAAATGTTGTCTTCATATCGTTTTTTTTTTGTGGACGAAATCTTGTTTCATTAAATAGAAGGTCAAAAGCCATATTACATCAAAATGAACTCAAATAATTGAGTTCACACAAAATGCAATGCAAACAGACATAGCCCACTACAAATAAAACTAACAAAATGCATAAAACATACATAAAGGCATTAAGCCCACATTGAGACGAAGGGCCCACATAACGGCAGAAAACTCACAAAAAACAAAAGCCCACAAAGCACAACACAACATTAGGAAACCCTAACACCATTAACAGACATATGCCGCACAATCCTACAGTCACAAGTCGCGCCACCATAGCAAGCCGGCAACCACCAAGGAGAAACCAGTAACCAACAGAAAATGGTGGTGGGCAAGCCACCAAAGCTACACCAAGTAGGAGTAGTGCTACCATAATCCAAGCAATAAGTGCGATTTGCACTTTAAGGGCACCAAACTCCAACAGTTCCACCGAGGATAGACAACGGAAGAAACATCCGTGGAGTCAAGGAGCCGATGATAGTGGTTAAGACCAGCTGATGTGACGCAGCCTCCAACAATAAGGAGAGAAAATGCATTGCGAAACCTGTAAAGAACACCTGAAAAATACAACCGAAGCCTTCACGGCCTAAAAGACGAAACAAATTAAACTTAAATAAAAGGAAAAAGGAAACCAAAAAGAAGAATGAAAAGGAACTGGCTCTGCAAAAGCAGAGCAGAACCCGTGGAGGAAAAATTTTAGGGGGATGGGAATGGAAGAGGGAGGAGAAGGTAGGGAAAAAAAAGGGGTAAAGGAGAAAATCAGAAAAGAAATTAAAAAGAAGGAGATGGGAGAAAAAGAACAGAAAGCAAAAGCAAAAAAATAGAAAAAAGTGAAGGTAGAGATCCGGAAAAGAGAACAGAGAAGGGAGGAGAGGAAGGGGGACGAAGGAGAGAGGGGGAGAGTGAAGGCGAACTAAGAATTAGAGACCTTCATCCAATTTATTGTTACCCAAGTGATCGATAGCCTTACTTGAGAAAGATGCAATGGAATTGAAATAGATGGCATGGTCCATGAATTTGAAGCAGAGATTGTTAATCATGGCAAGCACAATGAAATCTACAAGATGTGGGGGAAGGACACTAATAGTGCGTTTGGATTAGGAAATTTAAAAGTACAAATGATTTCATAAATGACAGAATTTAAAATGACGAAAATTAATGTTCTAGAAATTGTAAAGTTTCTTGTTTGGGTGACGGATTTAAAACACAAAATTTAACTTTTATTTGTAAATTGATATGTTTCAAAAACTCAATCTCTCTTGGGATTTTAGAAATGACGACTTTTAGATAGAATTTAAAGTTGGGATTTATGATCTCCAAATTCCATGTTTTTTCCTACGCGGAATTTCTAAATTTCTAAATTTTCTTATTCAAACACGAGAATTGATTCATGTCAATTTAGAAATTCTGACTTTGGTCAAAATCCCAAGTTTATTTCCCTCATCCAAATGCACCGTAAAAGAATTTTAGATATAGATGAAATTGAAGTTAGAACTCCAATAACTGCATCAACTCTTTTATGTGGTGATTTTCAGATGGTTTTTGATCTTATAGCTAGCAACCAAAGGTTTGAAAGAAAAAACCTTAATGGATTGCTTTGAGCTTGATCCAATATTACTACGCATAAGCGTGATGAAATTTAATGACAAGGAAGAAGGATTGTTCATATTATTAATACTTGGTCAATTTTTCTTCAACACAAACTTTATATATGATTTACAATATATGCATCATTAATCGAAGATTTTCGAATAGTTTTATTGATTGATTAAAAAAAAGTTTGTATATATCCGGCAACTAATTTCCAATATTAATTGATGGATTTAATTTGAGAAACAATCTTACGTGTTACATTATCATCATATTTAGAAAGACATCAATCTCGTTGGCAAATAGAAGATTACTCATTAATGCATATCAAAAGAAATTTACTTTCCAAATAATAGTAAAAAGAAAAAAAAGAGTTAATGTGTAGTTAGTATAGTAGTTGTGGAGATTCGGGAAAAAAAGAAAAGAAACTAGCAGTGGGGATAGTAAAAAGTAAAAGGCAGTGTAAGTATAACTTAAGTTAAAATCCACCGACCCAAAATATGGGTGTTGATTTAGCAAAGGACCCACTAGTGTAGTAGTTTGGAGTATTTACTCTCTCAGGCAAGGTCTTGGGTTCGAGTCCTAGCATCCGTGTAGTGCGTGTGAGTTTAGTATGCTATTGCCCATCTCAATAGAAAAGATCCTTAAATAAAAAATAAAAAAAAGTATAGCCACGCGGCTTTACGCAGCACTTTTTTAAAAAAATTCTTAATAAATCGTATAGCCGATGACTGTACTATTTATATATATTTGCTTGGATCCCTTTTTTTTTTTTAAAATTTTTTTCCCAGATTTTCTTTTATCGATAAGAGTAGTTTAGAGCATTATCTATTAGCCGGGCAGCGATACTTGGTTTTTTAGTTTTTTTAAAAGTAGTATAGCCGCACGGCTATATCGTTTTCTCGACATGTGGGTGCCTAGTCGCTAGGTGGGTCTTTTTTTATTTTTATAAATTGAATAGGCTATACTCGATTTGTTTTCATTTAAAAAAAAATTAACATGTGCTTTACTCAAGACTTTCTAAATAAATAGTATCGCCAAGCTATACTTTATATATATATATATATATATATATGCTGGGATCCTTTTATTCTTTTAAATTTTTTTCTTCGATTTTATTTTATCGATAATACTATTTTAGAGTATTATTCATTACTATTAGGTCATTACTTGAGTCTCTATTGTCCCCTTTTGATTTTTTTACATTTCTTACTTATTTTAACAAATATGCAAGATGGTGATTTTGCAATCTCTTTGCCAACTAGAACAACAATTTCAAACAAAGATTTATGGGTATATCAGTAAGAGAGGTGCTAGTATTCTTTATGTAAATTGTTGTTTGGAAAGTGAAGTAATTACCAAGAACATTCCAACTCAGCATGCAATTCTCTATGATAAAAAATGTGTGCACTAACCAAATTTAGTAGCACTCGAGAGAACGAGGTAGATCAAAGGCAAACATTCCCACACAAAAAAAATAAAGAGAAAAAATTGAACTCTTATATTGATTTAGTATGAAATTTATGTCTCTTCAATACCAAATTAGGAAATGTTAAAACTAGCAAAGTAATATCTATAAAGTATAAACTAATGCAACAAGGAGGGTCTTTCTTTCTTAATTTTTTATATATTAAATAGTATAGTTATAACATCACACATCGACCAACAGAGAGGGACTGATATAACTTATGTGTACATGCCCACCTCCATCTAGCATGAGGCCTTTTGGGAGTTGCTAGAGAAATCCCAGGATGGGAGACCCACTGGGAAGTTGCTCGTGAGTTCCTAGAAACAAAACCGTGATGGCAGAGAAGGGGGCCCAAAGCGGACAATATCGTGCTACGGCGAAGCCGATCCCGGATGTGACAATTTGGTATTAGAGTTACTCTGTGTGATACGAGTGTCTTGACGAGGACGTCGGGGCTCTAAAGGGAGTGGATTGTAACATCACACATCAACCAACGGAGATGGGGTGATGTGCCTTATATGTACATGCCCACATCCATATAGCACGAGGCCTTTTGAAAGCTCATCGCTTCGAGTCATGGAAACTCCGGTTAAGCGAGTTGGGACTAGAGCAATCTCGGGATGGGTGACTCATGGGAAGTTGCTCATGAGTTTCCGAAACAAAATCATGAGGGCAGATAAGGGGCCCAAAGCAGACAATATCATGCTACGGCAGAGTTGATCCTTGGATGTGACAATAGTTGCTCGGCTATACCTTTTAAATATAATGTATTCAACGAGTATAGCCACCCTGCTATACTACTGCTTTGATTTAAAAATAGTACAGCAGCTAGACTGTTTTTGACATGTGGGTACCTATGCACTAGGCATTCGTTTTGTTTTGTTTTGTTTTGTTTTATTTTTATAAATAGTATAGCCCAGTGGCTATACTCCGTTTTTAAAAAAAAATTTAAAAAATTAGTATAGCCGAGCAGCTATAATATTTCTAAGCATGTGGGCGCCTATTCGCTTGGTAGGTTTTTTTTTTTTTTTTTTTTTAATAAGTAGTATAGCCGCGCATACGTGGTTTTTTCATAAGTAGTATAGTTGCTGCTGTTGGACAAGTTGTGGGATATTTCCCTACTGATATTTGGGCTTCAAAAGCGGATGTTGCAACGGTTGACGGTACATATACTGCTGGGAATTCTGGGATTGCTGCTGCTGCTGTTGTGGAACTACCTGTTGCCTTCCTGGCAATTGCCTTTGAGAAGTAGCAAACATATTGGAGGGTACCCCCTGGCCCATATTCTGCATGTTTTGATTTTGCCCAACAATACTTGGAATAGGAGTCTGGGTTAAACCGGATGAAGGAGGTAGAGCAGATGATAAGCCAGCAGAACTTTGAACTCCAGCAGCTGGAATGTTATTCTGAATGTTCTGTGATAAGAGTTGTTGACGTGGCTGAGATTGATTAGCTGGCAACGGCATAGAGAGTGATTGCCCTTGATTGGGGACTTGGGGTTGCATACCAAAAGACCCTACTCATGTAAAATAGAAAGAGTAAACACCAAATAAACATTTCCAAATAGATAAAAAAGTGAAAAAAAAATTAAGTAAAAAGATATAGCAACCAGATTCCAGTCTTGAAATTTGTTGTGGAATAAAAAGACAAACATTTATTTTTATTTGAAATTTGTTGTGGAATAAAAAGACAAACATTTATTTTTATTTGTAATATTGTTATTGAAATTTGTTGATTAGAATTTATAAGCAACACTTGTCACATTTCATTTATTCGCACCAAGAAGGGCCATAACGATTACAATACTGCCAACTAGAGATGGAATCGATTCGGCAACTGGCCTAATGGGCTCCAACCGATAACCGACCGAGGGTGGTCGGTATACCCAAAAGTGAAAATGCTGCCGACGTCGTTGGCAAATAGAAGATTACTCATTAATGCGTATCAAAAGAAATGTACTTTCCAAATAATAGTTAAAAAGAAAAAAAAGAGTTACTGTGTAGTTAGTATAGTAGTTGTGATATTCGGGAAAAAAAGAAAAGAAAGTACGAGAGAGAGGGAGAGAGAGAGAGAGAGAGAGTGCTGCTTCCTTGGGGACTGTCACCTTAGATTCACACACCTCCAACACCCAAAACACCTCCAACACCCAAAAAGATTGGGGCTTTTCAGATCCGTGGACGATCTCAGATTGTTGCTGATCCATCATTATCATCATCGCAGAGAAAGAGATCTCATCTCAATCTAAAGGGTAAATCTTTCGATACTCTTCTAATTTATTTCAATTCAATTCCATGGCTCTGTTGTTATAAAGTTTGGAGCTTTTTGGCTAAATCTGCTTCAAGATCGTGAATTTTTCAATCAATTTCAATTTCCCTTAAGCTTTCCCTATCAGATTACATGAACACCAACTTTCTATTGCTAAAGTTTAAACCTTTGCGTACGTTGGTCAATTGGTCAGTTTGATTTGAATTTCTTAAGGAACCCTAATTTCATCCAACGTACTTGCAACCACACTTCCTTTATAAAACCATCAGAAAGAGCCTTCCAGAAATTCATATGCAACCACGAATGTGGACTGTCTCGGTCTTTCTTCCTCCACTTTACTCATCCTACCCTTCCCTTTTTCTTCACTTTTTACTGTTCATCTTCCTCTTCCTGACCATGAAAATTGAAATGCTTTTCTGTTTCAGAAACTCAGCTCCTACGTAATGGACGCCTCAGATCACTCCTTCAAAGTTCTGCAGTTGATCTCTCACCCTCACTTTGTCTTTGTCGTCAAGCCTCAAGCTTGGTAATAATATAATTAGAATCTCTTTCTTTTTTGTTTATGAACTGCGAACAGATTACTCTTATTATTGGCCTTGTTTGTTTGCATCTCTGAGACTAGAGTGAAAATCTCTTTGGCACCTTTAAGCATTGTCAAAGTCATTGCCAGGTTAAAGATCGTTGCAAAAAATTAGTTTCAAGCATGTTAATTTGTCTGGAATTTTAATTGAACAAATGTAAGGAAAATTCCTCAGCTTCTCTTTGTTTTGGTAAGTATTGCTTCCAGAGAAGGAAAACTTAAACTATGGTGTTTGATGAAATGAAAATGCAATTTGTAGTCATGTGTCTTTTTTGTGTTGTATTGTCTGACAAGATTTACATGCAATTTTCAATACAGGAGATGAAAAAGAGCAATTAGTGGAGGAGGCTCCCAAGTGTTGAAGCAGTTGGATTTTCAAATGGACATTTTCAGGAACAATGGCATATGCTTGAGGTGAGTGAACAAGCCCTTCAAGAAAGCTTGAGTTTGCATAGAGTTTTCAAGCATCTTTACCTGCCCCCTGTTATGTAGGATTTATGTAGTTTAGCGAAAGCGAAAACGATGGAAAATAGAACAAAAGGGATAGGTCTGGAACCTCTTTTTCTTTCTCAATTTCCTCATCTTTCTCCTCCTCCTCCACTGGAACGCATGCATTTCTACTACCGATGCACATCACATTTTGACCCCTCAATATTCTCACGAGTCCTTTCTCTCCCTACTTTCCCCCCCAAGAATTTTGGCATAACCATTCTGCATTCTTGCAGCCAAGAATGCATATGGCATGGTATCCACACCCGTATCCGCACCGATTGCACCAAGTCCATACTCTGTCTTTCTCACATATCTTGTAAGGGCATTCCTTTTTAGTGCAGATCAAGGGTTTCTCTACCTTATATTTCTTTTTAGAGCATTTGGCTTTTTTAGGGCATTTCGCACCATAGCATTCTTGGGGTCCCAAGATGCCCTGCAATAGAATTGAATGAGTGAGTCATGACCATAATGAGAACCCAACATGTGGAAAGCTTGTTTAGAAAGGATAAAGTAAACCTTATGTTTTATTTATTCCCTTACTGTTAGATTTTTGATATTAGTGCTCAGCTTTGAACATTATCTATTAAAACTTGGTCGGTGGTGTGCAGTGTCGCAGCCCATATAAATCTCATTCATTACAAAGGGGTGAGTTAGCCAAGTTTTAATAGATAATGTGCGAAGGTGGGCACTAATATCAAAAATCTAACAGTAAGGGAATAAATAAAACATAAGGTTTGCTTTATCCTTTCTAAACAAGCTTTCCACATGTTGGGTTCTCATTATGGTCACGACTCACTCATTCAATTCCATTGCATGACATCTTGAGACCCCAGGAATGCTATGGTGCGAAATGCCCTAAAAAAGCCAAATGCTCTAAAAAGAAATGTAAGGTAGAGAAACTCTCGAACTGCACTAAAAAGGAATGCCCTTACAAGATATGTGAGAAAGACAGAGTATGGACTTGGTGCAACCGGTGCGGATACGGTTGTGGATACCATGCTATGTGCATTCTTGGCTACAAGAATGCAAAACGGTTGTGCCAAAATTCTTGGGGGGGAAAAGTGGGGAGAGAGGACTCGTGAGAATATTGAGGGGTCAAAATGTGATGTGCATAGGTAGTAGAAATGCATGCGTTCCAGTGGAGGAGAAAGATGAGGAAATTGAGAAAGAAAAAGAGGTTCCAGACCTATCCCTTTTGTTATATTTTCCATTGTTTTCGCTTCCGCTAAACTACCTAAATCCTACATAACAAGAGGCAGGTAAAGATGCTTGAAAACTCTATGCAAACTCAAGCTTTCTTGAAGGGATAGTTCACTCACCTCAAGCATATGCCATTGTTTTATGTGCAATGGTGAGTATTTAAACTAGATTTTTTAGCTCAAGGGGAAGGAAGAAAAAAAAATTAAGGAGCTGAGGGTTCTGTCAAGTTGATGCCTTCAAAATTATGTTTTACTAATTGATGCCTTCAAAATTAGAGTTTCAATTTTTGGTACTAAGAAATAATTTTGCAATGCTGGTTATATTCCCCAATGAGCTACCTTTAGATGGTGTTATCAAGTGTTTTACTCCTTTCAAAGATCAAGGATGAGATTCATGTTGGGGTGCTTGATTGTTACTTTTGACATTGAATTTTATATCAGCCTTTACAGACTCCTTTTTCTTGTATTGGACAGAACTTGTATTGCTATATCCCATAACGGTCGGTGAGTTTTGTGCAGTTTGAGACACTGAGTGCCACATATTTATGATATCCAATTAAATTGAACATTAACTCAGGGACTCACTTATTGTAGTCAAGCTCGCATGCCCTGTGATATGCATAGATAAATTACATTAAGTGCTCCATGAACGATTTGTGTACTGCAGCCACTCCCATATGTATTACTCCATTAGGCATGTTTCTGTTATTTAGTGGTGATCCTTTTCTTAATAATCTTATTCCTAGTTTTTAGCAAGGTTCAAACTTTTCACTTTTGTGTTTGCAAGGTTAATTTATTTTGCTTCTTTCCTGATTCTGAAGTAACTGGCTCGAATTCTAGTTGTGGCATTGTTAGGAAAAATATGTCCCATTACGCTGGGTACGTGGAAGATGAATACGAAATGGAAGATGTAGATGGTGATATGGATGACGAGTTTCGTGGTAGAGAAATGGGCGGCTCAGATTCTGATGTTGATGAATATGACTACTTGGTTTGTGACATACCTATATGCTTTATGAGATATATGACATATTCACAGCTTCAGTAGATATTGTTATTTATAATCTTACTCCCCTTTATGATATGGGTCTGTGTTCACATTATTAGAATTTTTTACGGGTGTTGTATGTTTCAAGTTTCTCTGTGGTTAGTTTTGTTAATAAATATGAGCAATTCTATGGACCTCATGCAGAATAGCAAAGCAGCTGATACAACTGCTGCTCAAGCAAGAAAAGGAAAAGACATCCAAGGTATTCCTTGGGATAGACTTAGCATTACTAGAGAAAAACACCGCCAAACTAGGTTAGAACAATACAAGAATTATGAAAACATTCCTAATTCTGGAGAAGGGTCAGGGAAGGTAAAGATTACTGTTTCCATTTTCGTTTAGACGTTATGAAATTTATTCAGTGATGTGGAAGTGTCAGTTTCGACTACTAAGAGTAACTTGATCGTGATTCTTTTCTCTTTGGCAAACCGGATGGCAAAGATACAAATCCTTTCTATTATGAGTTCAGAAGAAATGCTAGATCAGTGAAATCAATCATTCTTCATTTCCAGATGTGCTGAGGGCAAGTCTGCCTTATTGGCTATTTTCTGCATATTGTGAATCTTTCGATGAATTTTTGTCACACTACAACAACAGCTATATTCTACCTCATTGATTGATTACTTACTAGGTTAATTACCTCGTATAAATTAGTTTTCGTTACTCTTTTCACTCGAAGATGGATTGTGCAAGTTTTGCAGGCAACATTATTTCTCCAATGAACTTGGAGACCCTTGTTGTGGCGAGTAAGCACCTAAAAACAACTGCACACCATAAAATTTCTACCACCCATCCACTTTGTGGGAAATGGCCTTCTATGCCACCCTTTTCATAATTTTAAGTGAAAATACCACCCATTCTCAAAAATTGTAAAACTATCACCTATAAATATATATTTATTGTCCACTTATTGCACAGATATCACTGTTACAGAAATTTTGGTCCCTCTCAGCTCCCTATGCACTCTCTCTGCGTTCGCTTGCTCTCTCTCTCTCTCTCTCTCTCAGCTCTCTCTCATAGTTCTCTCTTCCTCTCTCAGCGCTTTCTCTCTCCATCGACCACCACCACTCTCTTTCTCCCTCTGTCGCGAAAACCTAAACAACACTCTCTTTCTCTCTCTGCAGTCAATGTTAGGGTTTGTTGAGGGGGTTCTTGAAGGTGAAAGAGAGGGTTTCTTCGTTAAATGCTCTCTCCCTTCAACAATCTCTCAATTCCCTCTCTTTTCATGTCTTCAATCGACGTCTTTCTCTTCTCCTCTGCTCCTTCAGGGCCTCAAAAAACCCTAATTCTTGGTTTCGATTCTGACTTTTTTCACATACTTCCTCCTCATTCTCAATCCTCTCAGACAAAATTCGTGCTTTTCTTTAGGTGTTTCTGGGATTTCCAATTTGGTTATGTGCGCAAAACGAGTGATTCTAAGGTAGGTTTTGTATTTGTTATTGACTAGTTTGTCTTTTTGTATGGTTTTCATTTGAGAAGGATAATTTCACTAACTTGTGACTGATTTTGTGAAGTTTAGTAATTAGAGAGATTGTAAATTTCTGTATTTGAACTGTGAATTACTTCATGCTTGGATGAAACTTCTATTGGTCTGATTGATTTTACTCTATTGATGTAGCCTCTCCAATCAATTTCCAAGTCTGGAATTGCATAACAGAGAGCAGAATGGTCGGGTTGATGATTTATCAGCTTCTAAGGTAAAGGGGGAACTACATAAGTGTTTGAATGAGCCTGTTACAGTTGCTACGGTCTTGTTGCCTCGTGGTTTAATCAATTCAGGGAATCTGTGCTTTCTCAACGCAACGCTACAGGCTCTTCTATCCTGTTCTCCTTTTGTTCAGCTTCTGCAGGAATTGAGAACTCGCAAAGTGCCTAAGGTTTCTTTTGTTTATTCGATTACTTTGCATTTACGTGGTTTTAGTAGAATTTCAATTTGCAAATAACAAAATTGATATAGATTGCTGATCTCAGAAAATAGGAAGCTACCTTGCCTATGCTTGTTCTTTTTGTGTCTAATCACTTAACTAATATGTTGTCCATTTGAATTTGAATTTATATAGATTGGGTGCATTTGCAGAGTTCGTCTCTGAATTTGACATGCCTAGTGGTTCAAGTTCAAAGAACAAAGATGCAAGTGTTCTTGAGACTGGTAGGCCTTTTAGCCCTGCCATGTTTGAAGGCGTTCTTTAAATTTTTACTCCAGATGTACGAACTAGCATCTCGGGCAGGCCAAGGTGTGTATCTGATCTAGGTGAATAATTTTCTGTTCTAGGTTTTGTCTTTTTGTATTTTTTTATTTCTATGTTGAGCCTTCTTATTGCAAATTTAATCCTTGATGGTATTGCTGGCTGAAATTGTAAGGCACGATCATTGCAAAAAGATTTAGACACATGCATCTATTTGTGGTCACAAAAGTTGTCCTTCCTTGCCACTTTTTTTCTTTTAAATCCCTTATGCACTGTTTCCTTTCTTTCCTTATATTAATATCTTTTCACTATTTCCAAATAAACAAGAAAGGTCAGACATGTAGCACAATTTTGTTACTTTGTGATTCTCATAAATCTTGTATTGATCGGTAATGGTTTTCCTTCAGTATTATTAGGCTTGTTTGATAATTCTCATGCTTTACAATTTGTCTGATGGCTTGAAAAAGTGCCACTGCCTGACATAGCCCATGACTAAAATGCCTGCTGTTACAGTGTCTCCACTTAAATTGTTTATTTTCTGAAAACATGTTACACTTTTTTCCAATTTATTTCTCTGTTTGTGGTTTATTACACCTGTTGCAACCCATTTAATGTGAAATAATGGGTTAGACTGAGATATTTTAGAAGTTAACTTGTGATCGGTAAAATGTTGTAACAAATAGGTTAACAATCTTCTGTACTATTCTGAGTTCGCCAATATTTTCATGGACCAAGGAAAGAAGAAACCTAGAACACCTCAAGAGTAATTACCAAAGGGTTAAATTTGCATTGTTTAGTTTCTTCTCTGTCTAGTGTAAATATTTATGTCGGCATGTCTATATTCTACTTTCACTACAAGAAAATGGGCCTAAGTTGACACTTCATTCTTTTATATATTTCAAGTTGTTTTTCTGATTGGATATTGTGGGTGTTGTTATGGATTCTTATTTTGCCATTAATTTCAGTTATTTCTATGAACCATATGATTTTCATTTTTGAGACCTTGAGTAGGACAGTTTCTGGTTTGGTTTGCCTTTGTATCTCTCACACTAGATGCTGATAAAGCCTCCTTCCAAGGAAAATTCCATTTAGATTTAGTTAGGATTTTATTACTTTTTATTTTTATTCTGATAACTCGGTACTCTAGTTTTTTCACTGGTTTTTGATAACAAGGATGATGAAGTGCGAGTCAGCAGAACAAGTGTGACCTTATTGTCAATCTTAAAACTTCAGCAAACCAAAAAGTAGGTAAACTTAGTTTTCATCCCTTTCAAGCTTGTTCTGGTGCTTTGGATTTTGGATTGCCATATACAATTTAATAAGTTAAGTTCTTTACTTTCCTTTTGGTCTTGGCAGTTGTTGTGGTGGGATAGTGTAAATTTTAAATCCAAAGCTTTTGACTTTGATAATGGTAATAAATTTGCTCATTTTATTAAAATAATCATGAATCATCATTTACAACATAGGTCAGATTACAAATGTTGGTACTACTATATCTGCTTGTTTTTGTAATTAGTGGGGCTAATCCTGATGGAAATCAGTTTGGTCCTGCATAAGTCCTTCATCCTGATGATGTCCTTGCTTTTTTTTTTTTTTCCTCATTATTGATACCTTAGAATGTATAATGCTTTTGTCTAATATATGTACGCATTAAATTTGTTTGCAGGTTAGGAGTATCTGTCTTCGTAGAGAAGGTGCTGACATTCATGTAGATGTTGGTTTGTGTATCACTCAAATATTGCTTAAATATTTTACTTCTTTGAAGTTCTTTATATGCTTTAATACGAGAAACTCTTGAAGATTGAGTATATGAGATGGAGAAATAGAATAATCTCTTTTAACTTTGGCAATATCTAATTGTTTTTAGGTCACCAACAAACTCAAGTGTAAGAACTCAAATGGGTTTCATTGGTTTTGTGTATTTGGATCGTTTTTCTGATTGGATATTTTGGGCTCTGTTTTAGGTTGCTTGTTTGCAATTAATTTTGGCTATTTCTATGAACCCTATAATTTCGTATGGGAAATTCAAAAGGGAAAGAAGGTTTGACTAAATTTTCATATGGCCCTTGAAAGAATGCATGTCCTACTTGAACAAGAAAAGTATATGATCGTTTTTGAGTCTTTACACTCTTTGGCTGACCTTGTCCAAGCAAGTATTGGATGTTTTATAGGAACAACAAATTAGTGAAGTACTCATCCTAGCTTCAAATCCCATTGGGAGTTAAAAATGATAACTAGGATTTTAGTTTAATAGAAGAAGTCACTATTTTGTGCAGTGTATATATTGCTAGAATTTATCTGTGATGCACTATGTAAAGTAAAGTAGGTTTTATACCAATATTAGTCCTATCACGGTTCTTGAATATTCATGTTAATGACTTTTCTTGAGAAATCTTGTACTTGATAATTTCTAATTTTCTGTTTACATGTTAGAAGAAGATATTTTGTCTATTTATATATTCTTCCTTCTGGATGGTGCTTAGGACTTATAAGTTTTGGGAAGTACTCATAATTGTACTTTCGCCTGAGTAGGAATTTTTTTCCCAGTTTGCAAGAATTGTTCATCAAATTTATATAAGTTTGTAGATAGCACAAGCATGCACCTTTGAAGAAGCACATATGCGATTCTCATCCAACCAATTTCATTGTAACAAATTATGTATCTCTGACTCTGTTTTTTCCCTCAGGCTGGATTAGCTCTTGGAGAGTTGCGAAAGGAAAATAATTCCTAAGAAGCCTTTGGCCAGTAACTAATCCACCTTCAAGTCAAGAACATCTTTTACATCCTCAACTTTTACAGAAGCCTCTCCGCCCATTCCTTGCTCGAGGGTATTTTGACGATGTAGGAGTGTAAAATGTGATTCCATTAAGGACGTCGTGTCCTTTTTGTAATATGTTGTAGATTATGAATATATAGTGGGAATGTGGAGTTTTTGTATTGCCTTTGGATTGCTCCCCTATTGTATTTGTATTGTCATAGTATTGCCATTGTAGTGTCGTGGTATTGACTGGTTATTGCACTTATATTTATTTCTTATCACCTGTTTTTTCAAGTCTATCTTGTGAAGGAACTTATAAGGATATTTTGTAAAAGAAAACGCTTGATTGTATTAGTTTATTTTGTAAAGGAAAATGTTAGATCATTATTCATTATCATATAAATAAGGTATAACAAGCACCGTATATGTATCTCTTCAATATGATTGATTCATGTTCAGCTATTGCTGTAAGAATGTGATTCCATTATTGCTTTTTTATTGATTATTTATTATTGTAAGAATGTGATTCCATTAAGGACGTCACGTCTTTTGTATAAATCAAACTCATAGTTGCTTTCCCTGCAACAAATTATGTTAATTAAGAAAACCAACCAAAAAACAATAAACAAAAGCAATTTGTATATTGTATTCGAAGGGATGTATATAATGCCATAGTCTAACTGAAGTTGTATTAATTTACGTCGAGCCATCCTTAGCTTGGGGTGGTTATCATTATCAGTATAGAATTTTGTATTTATAATTTAAAATTCCATTATAATAAGGTGGAAAATGTGAAATGTGCATCATATCTCAATCTCATCATTGTGTTTGCAAAATGATGCATGCCTCAGCTACTTTCAGTGTCAACAATATCTCCAATTTCATAGGGTATGTATATCATTGGCAGGAAAAATGTAAGGGGAAATGTCTGATATAATCACTTTCTATTTCTTTCTGCAGTTTCGTCTTGACAATTTCTGTTTCTTTCCCCTTTTCTTTTCAGATTACACAAGAAAAAGAAAAGCACCCAACTTGTTTATTGTATTTGTATTGCGTTTTTATTGCGTGTCTATTGCCACTTTATTGCTTGTTTATTGCTATCGTATTGCTTTTGTATTGCATGTCTGTTACCACTTCATAATCTACGTGCCATTACTTTCATATGGTTTTCGTTTATTGCTTTTTGGTTGGTTTTCTTAATTAATATAATTTGTTGCAGGGAAAGCAACTATGAGTTTGATTTATACAAAGGACGTGACGTCCTTAATGGAATCACAATCTTACAATAATAAATAATCAATAAAAAAGCAATAATGGAATCACATTCTTACACCAATAGCTGAACATGAATCAATCATATTGAAGAGATACATATACGGTGCTTGTTATACCTTATTTATATGATAATGAATAATGATCTAACATTTTCCTTTACAAAATAAACTAATACAATCAAGCGTTTTCTTTTACAAAATATCCTTATAAGTTCCTTCACAAGATAGACTTGAAAAAACAGGTGATAAGAAAGAAATATAAGTGCAATAACCAGGCAATACCATGACACTACAATGGCAATACGATAACAATACAAATACAATAGGGGAGCAATCCAAAGGCAATACAAAAACTCCACATTCCCACTATATATTCATAATCTATAACATATTACAAAAAGGACACGACGTCCTTAATGGAATCACATTTTACACTCCTACATTGTCAAAATACCCTCGCAGCTCTTTCTCTCTCTTGGCTATCTCTCTGTCTCTCTGTAGTGCAACTCTCTGTCTCTCTCTTTGCTCTCTTTCTACAACGCAGCTCTTTCTCTCTCTGCCTCTCTCTCTAGCTTCGTTCTGTCTTTTTCTCCCCCTATTCGCTCTCTTGCTCTCTATCTCTTTATTCATACCTTCATTTTTTTGTAAATTATTTTTCAGTTGTTATTATTTTTTAAAATAATTTCTTACAATGTCTTATGGTGCAATTATGATGCACCTGACTGCCTGTTTTTGAAAGGCACGTTGTTTCTTTCTCCTCATCTTCTTCTTTTTGAATGAAGTATGGCTTAAACCGTAAACCCATTGATGAGCTGTAGTCAATATACATACAATATAATAGCAATATTAGGCCAATATACATACATTAGAGAATCAATATTAGGGCAATATAATCGCAATACGACAGCAATAGCATCACAATATACATGCAATACGGTGGCAATATGCATACAATATGTATACAATACATAGGCAATATTAGTACAATACACATGCAATAGGACAGAAATATTAAGTCAATCTACATACAATACACACACATCCATTACAGACTACAATTTAGACATGGAAAATAAATCGCCACCGAACCCTAACAATACTATCCTGCGAAGTAAAAATTATTTCTTTCATAAAACTTGAAAATTCAATTGTTATTACATAGTCAACCAATCTTTGCTCTATTACATACATACTTCCTACCTATAATTATAAATAATGGAGAGCTCACAAATTCTACTAATTTGATCTTAACTTCATCAATTTGTTCTTCGTTGTATGAGTTAGCTCTCCCTTCTTGCACTTTTTCCAAGCTGTTCTATTCTCCTCCCGTGTAGCAATATCAGCAACAACAGGTTATCTACAGCAACAAGAAAGAGAGAACCATTAAACAAAAAGAAAAATTCATGAGAGACAGAGAGAGATAGAGCAGCTGAAAGTTAATATTGAAGATAAAGTCAAGAATTAAAAATAGAAGAATAAAAAAATACATGGAAACTTCAACCATGCTGATATACTAAAAGAAACTTATCCACCAGACCTGTACCAAACAAAGAATAATTATTTACAAAAATATTTACACTAAACTCAGATTCCGTGTATGGATCGCCAATGGTGAAAACGAAAATATAGGACCCGCATACTATCAGATTCATTGAGGGAGAGAATTACGTTCCTTTTGAATATGAATCGATGTGCAACTCCAACCATCATTTCAAAGGTCAACATCAATTCATGCTAATATAAGGATGGATAACAATTGTCGTGTCCATGAGATTCGAATTCAGGATTACTTTCAATGAAGTGGAGACTCTGTTATTAGACCAAATGGCCATTGACATACGATATAATAGCAATATTAGGCCAATATATGTACACTATAGAGGCAATATTAGAGCAATATAACCACAATACAATAGCAATAGTATTACAATATCACCTATAAAAATATAATTATTGTCCACTTATTGCTGATTTTTGACATGTTCAGAAATTTTGTTCTCTCTTAGCTCACTCAGCTCTCTCTCTGGCACATCTCTCTTTCTCTTTGGTATCTGTCTATCGCAGCTCTATGTCTCTCTTAGAGAAGCTAAATAAGATCATAGCAAAATAAAAGGCTACAAAATCAAGTGAACCTATAGCTAGGGAGCCCTGTAAGGTCCTGTGAAAAGGCAGTAGTTGCAAAAGAAGGAACAGAATCCCTCTTGTGGGAGCCAGATTAGTCCACCCTGTAATCAGCCAAACAATATGATTGTTTATCATAGATGAGTTTTCTAGTAGTAATCAATTTTACTCGCAATATGGATAAGTACTATATACTTATTTCACCAGTAATAAACTTTTAACACTTTACTTTGCTTCCTTCTACCTCTCCCTAAAATTTTCCATGCTCTGCCATCGCTGAGCAATGGGCTAGGCAACTCGGAAATATTATCTAAATCTATTAAGTAGCCTAGGATGCACAAGAAACAATAAGCAACAACAGTTTTACAGTTTATTTGAAGGTGATTTCGTTAATAAGGACAGAATAGTACCCTAAATGCAGGGTGATGTCAGAATCTCCATTCTCAAATGCAAAATTGCTGACCAAATCTGGGTTTGTGAAACCATGGTTTACAAGGGATTTCTCTTTTTCCATCGGATAATATTCCAAATAGGATGGGACTGCACGGTCAGTTTGTGGAAATAAACACCGAAGCTCCTCATCCTACAATATAAGTATAGGCCATAACAGATACATTACATAATATACAAATCACTCACAGGGAAGTAAATGTCAGAAACTGATCAAATTTTCATTAGCAAGAAGAATGTTGTTTACCTGTCTGCGCAACATTTCATTCTCAAGTATAGCACGTTGTTCCTGGAGGAAACAAATAGCTTCAAATTAAATACCGGGTAAAATTGTCCGTTTTGTTGATAATAAATAAATAAACTTAGTCTTTTCTATACATACCAGTGTAGATGCAAGGTCATTGTGCAACTTATACCATAAAGCCAAGCTTTTAAAACCAGAACATAAGTATATAAGGAAAAACTTTACATTATAGATTAGTCACTTTCTTCCTTTTCCTGTCACTTTTCGTTGTCATATCCCTTCCTCTTTTTATTTTTTCTTTTCTTTTCCTCTAAATCATTGTGATTATCCATACTTCAAAGTAAAAGTAGCTTAATCGAAACAAAATAGTATCTTTAGTAAACTTCAAGAAAAACTGCAGCTTTCATATGTTTGGAGAAATGAATTTTCTGTGACCCTCCAAGTTGCATAAATTAACCACTCACAATACAGTACATACTTAGTTGCTCAGCTGATACATGACCACTCATAATTGAAATTCCTCCCAACACCACTGCAATAATCTGTAGATGTGATTTGACAAAGCGGAGTCAAATAATAGATTTTCATTTAAATGTAATAACTTGAGACATTTTCCTTTCTCACTTCAGAAAACCAACAACTTAAGCCCAATACCTTATGATAGTTAACTAAAAAAGAGCCAAACCTGCGTTGAATGATAAAGAGTACTGAAACTCACTCACCAGAATCCATAAGCCACACTCTCTCGAATGTTTACAAAAGCAACTTTGACTAGCCATTGCTTGAACCTAATATCACATAGGATGCATGCTTTAGGTGTCAGAATTCTCAGATTTTCTTGTGCTATGTTTATTAGAAAGACGGCAGTAAAAAGAAAATGCCTAACAGGAAATTAATAGTAAAATATACACCTTCCAAATTCTTTTCTTTCAGTTCCATAAACCCGGACAGTTCTCATCAAGGAAAATGTTTCTTGCGCAGCCTACATTCAAATAGGAAAGTGATCAACCAAAGAAGATTAACATAAATTTTGGAGCATTTTGGATCTATAGTCTGTCTATACTTCATTGGCACCAGCAGTGAAGTCTTGGACTAACTTTGCAGCTTCTTTTGGTACTTATATATTGTTATAAAATATAAAATAATCAAATATATCACTTCTTCATTTATTGTTATAGCAGAACTTTGCGGTATAAATAACCTCAAGCTTCGAAAAATCCAAATCAGATATAAAGTAGAAAGAAGGTAAAGAAGCTTACTATTCATAAAGAAGAAAAATCATAGATAACACACAGCAGATAAACAATGTTGATAATGCGAGAGGCCGAGATAATATCAGCAAATTGATCAGTGCACCTATCCCCTGAATATAGAAAAACTGTAACTTAGACTAGACTATTAAAAAAATCAAATGCACATTTGGGGGAGGGGAAGGGTAAGAACCACAACCTGAAGAACATTGCGTAAGATCAAACTAATATCATTCGCAATAACAAGAGATAATCGTTGACAATCTGCCCAAGTCGCTTGTCAAATCACCAACTGCTTCTCTGTCAAAAAAGGATATATCCTACGTACATCAAAGATTACACCAAAATAGAGTACATAATTGAATAAAATCGGAGATCAAGCAAGTCAACATTGCTTTAAATAAATTTGTTGACAATTGGCACACCCAATTGTTGCAATTACTAAATGAAACACAAACTTGGAAAAGAAGAACTGAGTAAAGAGTTTCCCTGAGATGCTTCATCTGCATTATGATGTTTCGAGCAGCAGATGGTGTATAAAGAAATTAGATAACAATCCCGGAAATAAAAAAAATTGATAAAACCATGCTTTCAAACAGAGAAAGCACAAATGCACAAATCTTCTGGGCACAAACTTTCAACAAAGTCACAATCTTTTGCATTTGATTTCTGTGAACAGTGCCTTTTCCATTTACGAACTTTCAACAAAGTCACAATCTTCTGGGCACAAAACAAATCCTAACCAATTTCAAAGCAACCTCTAAACCCTAAAACCCTAAACCAATTTGGAAGAAACCCCTAAACCAATTTCATACAAATCTATACACTATAAACTAAATTCACAAAAACCCCAAATTTCTAAGAAAAGGAACGTGAACAGTACCTTGTGGATGTGAACTATGGAGTTAAGCTTGGATGGCTGAGGGAGTGGCTAAGCTTTTATTTTTCTGGGTTGGCCTTGTAAGACCAGATAACCCTAGATAGGGGATAAAGATTGAGTTTTTTTGTTGAGAAATTGACACAGGGATGGATTTCGCGAGAGTGGGAGAAACAGAGTGGTGGTGGTCATGGAGCGACGGTGGAGAGATAAAACGCTGAGAGAGGAAGAGAGAACGCAGACAGCCACTGTTGAGGGAGAAAGATGATTGTCGTCGAAGAGAGAGAGGTACACGAGGGAGAGAGACGGTCGAAGAGATAGAGCGAGTTAGAGAGAGAGAGCAATTTCTGAAAAACTGATATGGGTACAATAAGGGGACAATAATTTTATATTTATAGGTTGTAGTTGTACAAAAATTAGGAAATGATGGTATTTTTAGTTAAAATTAGTAAATGGGTGGCATTGGAGGTCATTTCCCTATAATTTATCAGTTCCAAGCTTTGAGACCCTCAACCCAATCTGTGATATTTGAAATAACTCCAGCCGCAATTCTCCAAGGCTCCAACCTTTCCAAATCTCGACCGCCTTAACTACTGGACCCCAGCCCAACAGATTCAGTTGCAACAAAACACGCAATACCCGGCCGAGATCTCCAATATCCCGCCCGCAAGTCCTTGGGCACCAAAATCCGCCGCATAAACTTTGCAGTTCGGCCGACAATTTCTTTGCAAGCTCTCCAAGCCCCCAACAGACCAAGTCACGCCCTGCAACCCTCCGATTTCTGCCCCATTGCAATAGATCCGCCGTGATCTCCAGCCGTCCCGGCGTGAACTCCAGCAGCCTAGCTAAATCCTTGATCTCGCTAACTTCACCCACCGTGCCCAAAGAAAACCCGCCGCAACTTCAGCTCCCAGCCCCGCCATGATTCCAAGAGTCTAGCGGCCCGTGTCTTTGAAAGGTGCCCGGGTGATTTCTCAACACCCCCAAACACATGTCAATTAAACTTGTCGACAATTTTTCACTAAGTATTGACAACTTATTGCAAATGTGCAATTTGAAGGGTGGTGTTTTGCATACAACTTTATATATATATATATATATGTGTGTGTGTGTGTGTGTGTGTGTGTGTGTACCGGCCTTCTACCTGCCCTAGTGCTTAAGTGCTAGTGGTCCTAGTTCGAAGGTTGATACCATTTCCTCTACAAGACCCAAAAAATGTCTCTGTGTTAATGTGTTCTGATATAGTCTTATTGTGTGTGCTTGTTACACTGCTTGCACCAAATTTGGATAAAGATTAGAAGGTGGTCGTGGAAAAGTTAAATTACGAAAACAAAATAGTTTTAACTTATTGTTCCAAAGTCGTTACTAGATGCTGCTTCAAATGAATGGTCGTGAAGAAGTGAAGAGAACTAATCCAGAAACCACTATGAAAATAAAGTGTGATTTAAATGGAAATGGTGCAGTGTATCAAAGACTTTATGTATGTTTATGAGGGTGTAAAAAGGGGTTCAATGAAGGTTATAGGCCTCTAATTGGACTAGATGGTTGTCACTTGATGGCAGTGTATGAGGGACAAAATGTTGACAACCATTGGGATAGATGCTAAGAATGAGACATTGGTCATTCCTTATGTAGTGGTGGAGATAAAGACAAAACACTCTTGGACTTGATTCCTTGAATTGCTAGCTGCTAATTTTGATATTGTTAACTCACATGGGTGGGGATTTAAATCTGACAGGCAAAAAGGATTGTCTAGAGCATTTGAAGAGAAGTTATAGTACTTAATGCTAAGCATCGTTTTTGTGCGAGGCATTTATTTAGTTACTACATAAAATTACTCAAAGGCAATACATTTAAAGACATCTACTGGGGTTGTGTCAAAGCCACTACAGTCTTGCAATATCATAAGAGAATGGCTATTATCTAAGTCTCCACAACAGTGGTCTAAATCCCACTTCAAAGTACATGTGAAATGTGACATGCTCATCAACAACCCTTATGAGACATTCAACAACACAATTTCAGATGCAACAGATAAGCCAATCATAACTTTGGTAGAGATTATAAAATGCCTACTAATGAGTAGAATAGGATTCAGGATGATGGAATTCGCATTATGGTATATACCCTAGCATTTTTAACAAACTACAAACCAAAAAGGTTAAGTCTGGGCAATGCACTATAATGTGGTCAGGAGGCTCTAAGTATCAAGTGGATGGTAACAAAGGGAATCAATATGCGATGGACTTAGACAAACACACATTCTCAGGAAGAATCATATGATCCACGGAATCTCATAGCCACAAATTTTCTTTTATTTATCAGACATTGGACTTTCAATAAACAATCAAAATCTTCCTAATGCTGCTACTATCTTTCACCTATGTACTTACACGAGCCACCTTTATGGGTTTAGGAGTTGCATAACTCTCACATACACCACCTTTCACATTTCTGAACACACTAATTTCAACTTCCGCAAGCTGCAGCTAAGCATCTCGAAAGAATAAAAAATAACACAATTTTAAATATTTTGGCTATTCAGGTTGCAGAAAACCATACACATGGATAGTTTTCGAGATTGATGGTAGTGAGCTTCTCTCTTGTTGAAACAGCAATGCCTTCATCAACACATTTACTAGACAGATAAATAAACATGATACCAGACACCTAAAGACCAGCAAAATTAGGTTCTACAAATAGCATTTTCAATTCTAAATGATTCAACCTCTAAAGCCCTCATTGTTCCTCTTTCCTCTAGCCTTCTCAAACTTCCTTCTCTTTGACCGGACATAAGGTTTGGTGTACTTTTGAGGTACACCGGGAGCTGGACCGAAGTGTTTCGCCGCTTCACATGCATTCGTTCGACCTCTGAGGAATCCAGATCCAAAATCAAACACATAAGGTTTTTTTATTTAAAAAAATACCTGAACTGTGGAAACCCAAAAATAAGACGACAACAAACATAACTGATATGAATACCTGCGTTTTGGAGTGGTGGTTTCCTCTTTGTGTCCCGGGTTTGTGTATGAGAGATGAGGGGGCTGAGGGAGGCAGCAGAGAGAGGTTTCCTTTTCGCATACCAAATGATAACTGCTCTCGAGCCTTAGCATATGCATCAAAAACGTAGTCTGTTTCAAGCAAAAAATTCGATTCATTCATCAATATGCAACATTCTCACGTTTTCGGGTTTGTCATCCAAAAGAACTACTTCATATGCATAATTAGGAATATCATTAGCAGACTAACCCCACCAACTCCGCATTGAGTTTTGATCACGACTCTCTAATTATTAAGTCTTACCTCATAGATCATATTTGCAACAAAATCACAAAAATCATAAAATATATAACTATTTGATTGGAAGGTAATCATTTTAATATCAATTGAGAAAACCATGTTCGTCAAATTATTTCATTGCAACTAGATGCTTACGATTTGCCAAATTTTTTTTTTCAAGGATGATCTATGAGTAAAGACTTGAAAAATCAACAATAAGAGAAAAACCCTTAATAGTCACTGAAATTAGTTGCATAGGATGAGGTGGCTAAAGGGCAACATCAGTGGCTAATAGCTAACAGCCGCAGTTATTGGTGACCATTGTGATATTAGACACTAATAGTACCTCTAGCCATTCTGTACCACTGAAGTCAGTGGCTACTAATGCTTTTTCTTGTAGTGACGGTTTGTATAGTTAAACTACAGTAACAAGTGAGTCCTGGAATGATCACATTACTGACACTGTTAGCTAAATTCTTAAGGATGTTGTGAAAGCAGCATGCCATAATTATAGTACCTAGGTGATGATATAATCTTATAGGTTTTTTATTATCAACGAGAAGACAAAAGTCTTCCAACCACAAGCCATCCCTGGAATTAACTGACACTGTTACTTCGAAATATCTCATCACATCGGCATCAACTGCCTCCAGCAGTAGATCATAGTAAGAATCATATCGTGGCAAGCCAACATCTTTCCTTGCTAACACCCTCAGCACTCTCACAGACTGCAGTTGGATATTCTACAAGAGATGCCAAATCATTAGACAGATATCAAACGTGTCAATAATAATCCACAAAACCATTAGCAATAAAGAAGCTCTTCTTAGGAAAGACTAAATCTTGCATATATTGTAGTAAAAAGGGCAAAAAAAATGAAACCCTTTTCTTCCTCAACTCTTCGATGGCGAAACGAGCAGGTCCTAGTCCTCCAAAATCCAAATGACAATAAACTGGCTGTGAATTGAATCATGAGTCTATCAACACTTGATATTTGAATTGAATTGCAATGAAAGTTGCAATGAAAGTGAAGGCAATAACATAATTAATACACACACGCATGACGCACCTCTTTCATAAGCGATCCAAGAAGAAAAGGATTGCTTTTTTGATCCGCTTTGTTTTGATCATGGACGACCCCATAATAATCAAAAGGGTGATGAGGAGAGGAACAAACAGTAGGAGAACTCCCACCCATGATAAGTCTTCCATTGTTGGGAATAAATCTACTCCTACCCAGCTTTCCAAGCACAGAACGAACAGCCATAACCTGGGCATCAATGAAATCACACTAATTAATAAGCCATATATATAGCTAGAAAATCTAAAAATACAAATAATAGAAACGATTATCAACCCATCTTCCTGGCCGTTCGAACCATTGCCCATGGCCTCTAACAAAACCAAAAAGGGAGTTTCTTTGTACCTACCTGCCTCCGAAACAGAGAAAAGGAGCGTGTGGCCGTGAACTTAATTAACGCCTAGACCCTAAAGAGAAAGGTCTCTCATCGCCGCTCCATGCATTCTAAAAACAAAAACGATACCGTTTTATCTACTGTAAGCCCAAGGCCGTTAAAAAGAGCCCTCACTGGTATTTTGAACAAAATACAAGCCCAGTCAGAATAAAAGGAAGAGTAGATAAGCCCCATAATAAACTGGGAGTTTCACTAAAACACTCAAAATGAGAGCTGAAATTATAAAAAAACCCAACACCCAAAACACTTTATAAACACACCCAAAACTCATCATTACACATACTCAAAACTCATTTATAAACACACCCAAAAAATACACAATTGTTGACTTTGGGGTTGATTTTGGGTGTGTTTCTATGTTTAAATAGTGTTTAGGTTTTTTTATAAATACATGTCTAGAATTGGGTTTATTTATAAATTTGTATAATAAATTTAGGTTTGTCCATTTTGGCATTTTTATCCTTAGGAAATCCAAAAATAAATAAGGGCATTTTTGTCCATTTTGGCTTCTTTTCAAAATATTTCTCTCTTTTTTGGCCTTTTTCAAAATGCCCTTTGAAACTTGATGTTGGCATGGGTATTTTGATAAATTTAACAATTTAAAATTCAAATTAAATATAAAAATGCTTGAAATTATTTAAAATAGGTGAAAAAAAATTAGGATAAAAATATCTCCCTTTTTTTTTGGGAAGCTTTAGTAATATACCCAAAATAGGGGCTGGAATTATTAAAAAAAAACCTTACATGGAATGCACTTTAGAAACACACCCAAAAACCATTTACTACATATGAAATTAGTATTGAAGTTCCTATAAATTACATATCTGTCATTGATTAACTTAAAACAAGCCCAAAACAAAATTCCCAAAAAAACTCAAAACAAGCCCAGCGAGCCCATATCAAATTTTTTTGAAAAAACCCAAACGTAGAATAAAATTTATAAAAAAAAATTTGTGTTGGCAGACATTCAATATTTCCCAAGTTGGTTTTGATATTAATTTAGGCTTATTTACACAAATATCCTTTGAAACTACGGTCAAATCTCATATTGCCCCCCGAAACTTAAAGTGGCCCACTTACCTCGCTTGACCATGGGTTGGTAACTCACTTTGCCTCCTACCGTTAACTCTGTCTAAAAGTCTGTTAACTATGATGATGTGGCAAGGGTATCTTTGTAATCTCATACACATGGATCATTATCCACCAATTAAAGGGGTGATGTGGCAAGTAGAGCCCACCTCCACATATATAAGAAAATAATAAATATCCAAACCCCACAAAACTAATTTCTTTTTTAAAGATTATTATAGTCATAAATAGTTTTTAACCAATACATAGATCCGTCCTTGCATTGACAAGCTCGAAAACCATTGTGTCCGTTGCTTCCCAACATCCTAACCACCCTTGTGTCATGAGCAAACGACCACCATGACGCGCCTCTTCATCAAGCCTTGGTTTAACTTACCTCGCTTGACCATGGGTTGGTAACTCACTTTGCCTCCTGCCTGTTAACTCTGTCTAAGAGCACTTCCACCCACAAGGGCTAAGTCTAAGGTAAGGGCAAGCAAGGGCTGCCACTATTCACGTGAATAGTGTCAGCCTTTGCATTTGTGGTTTCACCCATGAGGGCAAAGTCTAAGGCAATTACTATTCACTTAAATTTATTTTTTATTTTTTATACTTAAACCATTGATTTTGATAAGTTTTTCGGAAAAGATTTTCAATTCCCAAGTTTAATATTTATCGTAAAATCCTCACATAAAAATCAAGATAACATTTTCGGATAAAAATTTGAAATTAAATTGGTGTGGAAAGTGAATAATATTGGTAGTATGTATAGAAAAAATTTCCAGAATTTTTTGATATATTTTTTAAAAAATTTTGATATTTTTTTCAATTTTTTTAGCCAAAAATTGGACAACCGTTGGATTGTGCAAGATTTTTTGATCGGAGGCTCTAAGAGAAGCCACATGGCTTGCAATGTGTGCTGGTAGGTCCAATAGTACAAAAAAATTTGAAAATCATTCTTGACGTCAACACCAGCAAAACTTGCCCTTGGGCCTACTGAGTTGGTGGGACCCACTGGAACCAGTCTTCTTCCCTCGCTGGAGCATGCTTGGGCTCACCAGGGGGCCTTTCCCATTTGGGTTCTGGACGTGCCCTAAAAGTCTGTTAACTATGATGATGTGGCAAGGGTATCTTTGTAATCTCATACACATGGATCATTATCCACCAATTAAAGGGGTGACATGGCAAGTAGAGCCCACCTCCACATATATAAGAAAATAATAAATATCCAAAACCCCCAAAACTAATTTCTTTTTTAAAGATTATTATAGTCATAAATAGTTTTTAACCAATACATAGATCCGTCCTTGCATTGACAAGCTCGAAAACCATTGTGTCCGTTGCTTCCCAACATCCTAACCACCCTTGTGTCATGAGCAAACGACCACCATGACGCGCCTCTTCATCAAGCCTTGGTTTAACTTCCCATGATATCCCATTTGGATAATCAAGCCTCACCTCACACTCTCTAATTTTGGCAAGTTCAAATCAATTCCGACATTCAAAAATTCTGGTATAAGTTGGACTGGAATTGGAATGTACCTTGAGTTTTTGAATTCAGAAATATGTTGAGATTTCACGCTTAAACCACATACAAGATAAATAAACAACATTATTTGTACTAATATATTAAGTTTTTTTGTTTTTTTTGTGGGAATTGCTCTCTTATTTTTGCCACCTTAAGTCAATCTTATTCTCAATCCCGTCTACTTTTTCTAGACTCTTCCATCTCCCCTCCCTCTCCCTCCTCCTCCTCCTCCTCCTCCTCCTCCTCCTCTACTTTTTCTCATTTTTACGTGCGCGTTTTTGCCACCTAAAGTCTCTGTTGGCTAGATTGGTCTGTTTAGACCAGTTGGTGTAGTCTGTTTCTTGGGGCTTTGCCCCCTTAATCAAAAATAAAAATAAAAAGAGTGTGTTGGCTTGATGGATTTGAATAAAGAGAAAAGAAGTTCACGCTGTGCTAAATAAACTGGGTTTTGCAAAGGAAGTCTCTTTGGCAAATGCCTTTATAGATGTGTATTGTAAATGCGGAAGTGTATGTCATGCAATTTACATGAGGTTGGTTTGCAAATTGCAAGACATTTTATACGTTTGGGTTCATTTTTCTCACAGCTTACTTGACTATTGGATAAATTTAAGTTTTAAATTAATGAAATGGGTAAATTAAATCAAATCTCCCTAGACACGCACAGCAAAATCCTCAATACTCGTGTGGTTGAAATAAACGCGCTGACTGTCCAGAACAGTAACACCCCTACTAGAGCTCATAATCTGTTGATTCTTCCTTAAACCTAAAAGTGCCTCCATCAGAACACTCTGCTCAATTCTTTTCACCTGCACCCAAAGCTACTATGAACAGTAATTCCTCCTTTAAAAATGCTCTGAAAATAAGTAATCGAATTTTCAAAAAATTCCTGAAAATAAGTTAAGAAGATTGGCCACAATCTGAGCGGTACCACCCACCCTATCCTACCACCTATAGGCGGCCTCGTCGGGCAGTGGCTTATCTCTAAACATCCCCTCCCTCTTTAAAGTATATCCAAGACAAAATCTCAATCTTTACTAAAAAGCAAAACTTAAACTGGTGCTCTGTCAACAATACAAAATTAAAAACTCATGATGAATATACACCATGAATATTCGTTTCAAGAATAAATATAAATATCAGCTCCCTGTCAAATTTATGCAGCTTAATATTATCGGAGAGGTGACATGCGTAGTAAGGTGCTTAGTATCTCTTCCTCAAGACAATTTCTGCTTGTCTTTCTTGGAATCTTCATCTTCATGTGCCTTTGGCCTGTGGAAATGACAATGAAACACTTATGCCAATCAGTGCATTTGAAAGTACCATATATCATAATAAAAAATGTGTAAGAAGAATTGCCGTCTGCAAATTAATATATGGACCGAGCATGTTTCAAGGCACGGTGACAAATATCCAATCTAGACTTTAATGGACTTTTTAAAAATCTGCGAAATTAAATTTGTAAGGATTAATAATCAATATAGCATGGCATAATATAGTTACCTATGCACTCATACGGTCCTTCACAAGGTGTTGTAGGTCTTTTAAAAATTAGTTTTAACAAACTCCCGTTATCAACATTAAGAAGACCAAACAATCGTAGCACTGTTTCGCGGCTACGTACAAAAACCAATGCTTGGTAAACTTTAACCACACCCTTATCAACTGCCTCCATTTTGAAAAAATATGAGATTGAAGCACCAGAACATTTGTACCATGCCCTCAAAACTCTCACAAGCTGCAGTTTGGCATTCTAAAAGAGAACGGAGAACATTATGTAGAGTTCAAACAATTAAACATTAATACAAAAAAAACTACGATTAGTAAATATTAATTATTTTTTCAATAAATTGGAAGAGGTATATGATATGTTCAAACCTTTTCCTTGTTGTACTCTCTCACAGCGAAAATGGCAAGAGCTATGGTATTGGGATTATCCATAGAATACGGAGCTACACGATGATTACCTGCTAATCCCTAAAGTAGTGTTACAAGCACACGCAATAAGACAATATTTGAGTTAGAATGCCAAGTAAGACCATAAAAGTGAATTGCATACATACATGTACCAAAAGTAGAAATCATTTCAGCATTAGATGCAAAAGGTAATATCATACTTACACCGGGCCACTTAAAATATTCCAGATGCAGAACTGGCGGAGCTTTCTTATGGTGGTTACCAAAAAGAAAAGGATGGCGAGAGGAATAACCATAAGAAGGAGGCGGCTTTGAAATTGAAAACAAGACATCACGGTCAATATTGTAGTTGCTGACTACTGAGCTCCTAATTTGAAAGTCCCCAACCCTAACCATGTTTGCTACTGTTCTTCCTTTGCTGTGACAACACGAAGAGTATTTACTCCCCAACTTTCCAACCACAGACCGAATAGCTGTTGTCATATGCCTCTCCTCTTCTCCAACTCTATTATGCAATGCTAGAAGAATCCCAAAACCCTAACCTCCAAACCTAAATCAAATCAAATCAAATTATAATGATATGAATGCAATTGAAGCATATATATATATATATATATATATATCTCACTAAATCAGCAGAGCGAAAATCAACCAAATTGAATTCGTGATGAAATATACCTGACCTACTCTACCAAGACAGAGAAGGGTGGCTGAGAGTCGAGGCTTGCTGTGAATTTCTCTGCTCTTCAATTAACTTGATCGGCTGTCAATAGTGGGCTGGGCATTTTACATACAACGGAGCTGTTGCTTTTATTGGGATTGAGCTTGAGTGAGGGTCTCACTAGTTAATGGGCTTTGGCCACACAATGCTTTAAAACGTCATCGTGCATGTTCGACAATTCTTATAAAACAATAGTTTTTTTCATACTTATTGACAAGGATTAGAAAATAGTGTTGCTAAACAAACCCTAAAATTAACTGAGTACACCCTACTACCAAACTATTTATTGAATTACTAATTTATCCTAATATAAAATGACCACTGTTTACACCATAATCAACCGAGCATATCCAGTCTCAAAACAACCAGCACCAAGGCAGACACACCTTCTCTCCTGTCGAAGGAAGACACTCTTCCGAGGAGCCAAGCACCTGCCGAAACTCCCGACTGCCAAAGCTCACAAACTGTTAAACCTAATTCTCATGACACGTGTCACCACCTGCGGCGACTTGCACAGAGTCCCACATCGGAAATCTACACCAACCTCCCACTTTCACTTCCCTATAAAAAGGGAACAGTACCCTAGTAAGAGGGGTAACTACTTTTCTGCCTTTTACTATTACTCTGCAAAGTTACCCTTCTTAGTGACTTAAGCATCGGAGAGCCTTCGGCCGGCACCACACCGTGCCCGGAGTTTGACGATCGCTTCCCTATTTTTGTCTTCTGCAGGCTAGCCTTTATTGAAGGCCCAGACCACTTTCCCTGCTGAAGGCAAATCCTTTTTCTAAGTTGACCCTCTCCTAAAAGAGCATCAGTTTACGCCGTCTGTGGGAAGCGATACTTGAATCCCATTTTTCTCTACCTGCTCCTTCTCCTATCCGCCCCGTCGCCTCTTCTTCACTCCACACTCAGCTATGCCTACCGAGGATAGCCAGGACTCAAGACCATATCCCCATGGGGTACCTCCCAGAAGACCTTCACAGATGCCAATCTCGCAGAATCGAGAGCCTCCGCGCCTGATGTCACGGGATGTCCGAGAAATATGACCATCTTCATGCTAAGAATGTCGAGCTCGAGCATGACTACCGCACATTGAAGCGTGAATCGAGATGAATCAGACCCAAGGCTCCTAACGCAGCCCTACCTGTGTACTGAGCGTACACAACCAAACCAGCCGAGCACTCCCACCACAATGTCCCAACCCGGCCTAGGCCCCAAGGGTAAAGGCCCTCTATCCGAACGACCAAGTCGCGGCTTCTCCGCATCTCCCCACCAAGGAACCGCCTCATGAACCAACAAAGGTCTACGGGATTGCAGGACCGTATCCTGGACCGTCAAACGGAACCCCATCTTATCTCTGTTAATCTCCAAGACCCAAAGATGAAACACTGGGCCCCCCCAAAGCCTACCCAACTACCCCTTGGAGAAGGTATATGGGACTCGAGAATCTGGGGCGGGGTTACTCGAAGACTACGAGTCTTATCAAACCGAGGCGTTCAAGAATTCTACCCAGCCCATGGCCACCCACACACCAGACCCCCATCACCCGAGACTCTCCCTCATACCGACCCAGCAATGAGGCTTCTCTTCGAGAAAGTCCGGCGCTGGAGAGCGAACATCAGCGCAACCACCAACCTCTCTGCAGGCAAAGCCACGACTGGGCCCTTTACCGAACGCATCCTTAATTACCACCAGGAGAAGGACATCCACCACTCCGACGCCTTCTACACCTGCACGAGGATCCTCTCACCCACATACATTCTTTCCGCCCAGGGTGCAAGGGCCTCACCGACGAAGGCATGTGTCTCCTCTTCCTTCCACTCTCTGGCGCGGCCTGAATCGGTTTCTGGTGAACCCCGCACTATCAATACATTTTGATGCATTGAACAGCCTTCTGGACCATTTCATGATCCGCACCGATCGCTCTACTCGCGGACGACCTATACATGCTTAGACAGGTGAGGATGAGCCCCGAGTATGCAGCCGTGTTCAGCCACGAATACTCCCGCTGCCCGACATCGATGATCGTGCCGCTGTGTTTTCAAGAGTGGCCTCCGAGAGTCTAACTTCCGTACTGTCCACAAGAACCCTTGGAACACATATGCCGGCTGATGAAGCAAGCAGCTCATGCCAAGGTGAGTACTTCAACTCAAGCGCACCACCATCCGGCAAGCATAATCCTTTTGTCGATCCTCCACCGCCGGTACCCATCCCGGCTCCACCCCAACATTCTCCCTCGCACAAGCACCCAGGTGCCCAACACCCCAAGAGGAAGGATAGCTACCAAAGATACCTTCAACAATAACAAGCGGGGCACATGGGAACCACCACCAGTCTAGTGGAGGCAACCCCCAAGGACAAATGACCGGGCCCCACTCCCATTCTCACCCAAACCCAGGTTCGAGGTCTTCACCACCCTCAACACTACCTATGAGAATGTCCTAGTGCACGAGGCACCTATCATACCTCAGCCTCTACCCCGAAACCAGGCAGCAAGCCTATGCCTAACACAGGAGTCTTCTGTCGCTTTCATCAGTTCGGTGGCCATGATACCGAATCTTGTGTTGCCTTGCGCAACATCATTGAGGGACTTATTCGCGAGGGGAAGCTGGATAAATACGTGCACAACCTCCCACCTAACCCTCACCAACGGCAGATCAACATGATCTCAACCATCAGTGGTGGCCCAACCATGGCTGGCACCTCCAACAACTCCATCAAACATTATGTCCGCTCTACTTATGCGCACTGGTCTTCAAGATCTTGAAAGGGGCGCTTGCCAAGACACAAAAAACAAGCTGGGCCTCCATTACCTTCATGCGAGGAGGAGGAGCGCGGCGTTATCCTCCTCATGATGACCCAATCATTATCCGCGCCGACATATCTAACTTTGACGCTGGGCGATATTGGTAGACACTGGCAGCTCAGTCAGTGTGATGTTTGTCGATGCCTTCAATGAGCTCTGTGTCCCATCTCATTTGCTCGACCAAGGCCACACCCCTGGTGAGCTTTTCGGGTGATGTGGTCAGCCTATTGGGAGCATTCATCTCCCTATCTCTATTGGAGCAGCTCCCTAGCGAACGACGATCACCACTCCCTTCCTCATCATTGATCGCCCCACACCTACAACGTTATCTGGGACGCCGCCATGGCCCGGATGAAGGTCTTCATTTCCACACATATGTTACTATTGAAATTTCCTACCCCTATGGCACGGCATCGCGCTGTGATCAATCGGGCGCCCAAGCTGCTATGCTTCAGCAGTAAAGTCTACTAATCGCCAACATAGGGGTGAGGCCCTAGCAGAACCCGGCCCTAGCCCTACCTCGAGCCGGGCATTGAGTGCCCAGAGGACCCTGAGGAGGAATCGCCACCCAACAAAGCCGAACTCTGGAGGACCTTGAACTGGTCACTCTCCATGAGGATATCCCGGATCGACAGTCGATCGGCACCTCCCTCTCACAAGAGCTTCGCTCGATCTTATTGCCTTCCTCCGCCTCAACTCAAGTCTTTGCTTGGTCTTACAACGACATGCCGGGCATATCACCGACGTCATCTCCCATAGGCTAAGCATTAATCCTGCCGTCCGACCCGCTCGGCGTAAGCATCGCGGCTTATGACCCGAGCGGTATGAGGCCATGAAGGCGAAGTGGATAAGCTGAGCACCATTGGTTTCATCAAGGAGGTGGATTATCCCACCTGGCTAGCCAATGTGGTAATGGTACGTAAACTAAAGAAGGGTTGGCGCATGTGCGTAGACTACACAAATCTCAACCGGGCCTGCGCCTAAAGGATAGTTTCCCCCTACCCGCATTGACCAGCTAGTTGACGCCACACCTGGCCAAGCCCTCCTCAGCTTCATGGATGCTTACTCAGGGTACAACCAGATCTTCATGCATCCTGAGGACCAAGCTCATACATCCTTCATCACCGACCGTGGCCTTTACTGCTACAAAGTCATGCCATTCGGCCTCAAGAACGCCGGGGCTACATATCAGCGTCTGGTGAATAGCATATTCGCTCCACTCATTGGCAACACCATGGAGGTTTATGTTGATGACATGCTGGTCAAGAGTCGCACTGCTGACCAGCACATCCCCAACCTCTCTGCCACGTTCACCATTTTGAAGCAGTATAGGATGCGGCTCAACCCCACCAAGTGTGCATTTGGGGTGGCCTCCGGCAAATTCCTTGGCTTCATGATCAGCCAAAGAGGTATTGAGGCCAACCCAGAGAAGATCCAGGCTATTTTGGACATGACGATACCCGGGACGGTCAAGGACATTCGAGCCTTACCGGTGTGTCGCGTACGACCAGATTTATCTCTAAGGCCACGATCGTTGCGCCCCATTCTTCGTGGCACTTAAGGGTAGCAAGCGCAACATCACCTGGACTGCAGAATGTGACTAGGCATTCGGCGAGCTCAAGGCATACATGAGCCGAGCCCCTTTATTGTCAACCCCAGTGCAGGGGACGTCCTCACCATCTACCTTTCTGTCTCGGCCAGCGGTTAGCTCTGCTCATTCGACCACATGAAGGTGCTGAGCATCCGGTGCACTATGTGAGCAAAGGATTGCAAGATGCGGAGATTCGATACCCAGACATTGAGAAACTTGCTTTCGCCCGGTGGTTTCGGCTAGACGCCTTGGCCATACTTTCAAGCTCACACAATCCATGTCCTAACCAACCAACCACTCAGGCAAGTGTTGCAGAGCCAGAGACTTCTAGGAGGTTAGTCAAGTGGGCCATTGAACTTGGTGAGTTTGATATCCACTACAAACCCCGCCAAGCAGAAAAGGCCAAGCCGTGGCTGATTTCATATCCGAACCACCGAACCCCATACTCGCCACCCTCGATTGCAATCACGCCTACTCCTACCTCGAACCAGGTCCATGTTGCCAGCAACGGCTCCCTAGACTTAACTCAGCCCTTGTGGACCTTGTATGTGGATGGCTCTTCCAATGCCCAAGGATGTGGAGCTGGCCTCGTTCTCATATCCCCAGACAAGGTTGCCCTTGAGTACGCCCTCCGCTTCAAATTCCACGCCTCCAACAATGAGGCCGAATCACGAAGCACTCTTAGCCGGCCTTCGACTAGCCAAGGAAATGGGCGCCAAGCAAATCCAAATATTCAGCGACTCGCAGCTTGTTGTCCACCAAGTCAACCAGGACTTCACAGCCAAGGACATCTCCATGACACCTACCTCCAACATACCCGCCACCGCTACAACTTTCAATGCTTATCTCATAGGCCAGGTGCCACGCTCTGAGAACACCATGCGATGCATTGGCAAGGCTAGCCTCGGCGATGGAGCAGGGCATAGGTCGAAACATCCACATCGAAGTTCTTGGACCAGCCCAAGACACGGCACCACTCATTTGTGTCATTGATCAAAGCCCTACATGGATGGACCTCATCACTCGCTTCTTGCAGAACTGACACTACCGCGATCCTGCAAGCGCCGGCGTGTTCGCTATCGTTCGCCCGATACTTGATCATCAATGGTGCCCTATACAAGCGCCGGCTTCAGCCTCCCTACCTTCGCTGCCTCGACCCCAGAGGAAGGTACCTATGTCCCTGAGAGAGATTCATGAGGGTATCGTGGCAACCACTCAGCGCCGCTCCCTAGCACACAAGATCATTCGGCAGGATACTTTTGGCCATCACTCGGATGCCCTGACCTTCACCCAGTGCGATAAGTGTCAGCGATTTGCCAACATCCCACAACTTCCAGCTGAGCCATTGACAGCCATGGTCAGTCCTTGGCCATTCGCCCAATGGGGACTTGACCTCATTGGACCTATGCCCGAGGGCAAGGGCCAAGTCAAGTATGCAGTTGTAGCTGTGGACTACTTCACCAAGTGGGTTGAAGCTGAGGCCTTAGCCACCATCACTGCAGCCCGCATTGAAACTTTTGTTTGGCAAAACATCGTCTGTCGCTTTGGCATCCCCAACACCATCGTCACAGACAATGGCCGGCAATTTGACAACGCAAAGTTCAAGCAATTTTGTTCCAACCTCAAGATAAAGCTTTGCTTCGCCTCCCCAGCCCATCCTCAATCTAATGGCCAGGTGGAAGCTGTGAACAAGATCATCAAGAAAACTCTAAAAACTAAGCTTGACAAAGCTAAGGGTTGCTGGCCGGAGCTACTCCCAGAGGTTCTCTGGTCTTATCGCACCACCTTCCGGACCTCAACAGGAGAAACACCTTTCTCTCTCTCCTTTGGTACCGAAGCGGTGGCAGTGGAGATTGGCCAGCCCACATACTGCACCTCCACTTATGAGGCCGAGGTCAATGAGCGAGCTAGCCCGAACCTCGACTTCATTGACGAGCTTCGTGACCAATCCAACATGCGCAATGTCGCGTACAAACAGCGCATCGCTAAGTACTACGACTCCCGAGTCAAAGCCCGTGCTTTCAAACTTGGGGACTGGGTCATGCGCAAGGTTTCCTTGGCCACCAAGAATTCCAGAAGGCACCTGGGCCCAACATGGGAAGGTCCTTATGAGGTTACCAAAGTCTGCCACCCCGGCACTTATCAGCTTCGTGACACCAAGGGCAAGACCTTGCCTCATCCTTGGAATGCTGATCACCTCAAGTACTACTATAAGTAAACATACCTAGACTCTAGGCCATTATGTTTTCTTATACGTTGGTCTCGAGCCTTGACTCAACCAACTCTTGTACTTTTTGCCTTCCGCAACATATTTAATGAACGCCCGACCCTAGCTCATTTTCATCAATCACATGGTTCCCATTTTGCTAAGCACAATTGATATCAAATGACAACAAGTCTCATATCATAGCACATCAAAATAACCTTGCCCCAGGCAAGGCAAAATGTTCATACATAACCAAAATAAACATCAAGTGTTTAAACTAAAAAGCTAGAATACATAAAGAAGGCAACGCCTTCAGGACTCAGTCGATGGAGCATCCGTAATGGCTGGCTCTGGCTCTGGCTCTGGAACAACATCAGATGGTACGACTAGATGAGGGAGGCTCGCCACTCGTATCAAAGTTAATCTCCACCTTTGAAGGGTTGAACATCGCCACCCTCTCCTCCCAACCCAGCTGCATCGCCACCATCCGATCCATGATGTAGCTCCTCCTCCTCCGAACCCCGAACGACTCGATCGCCGACCGGGCGGCGGCTACCTCCTCGCCCTCGACCGCTTCAGCTCTTCCATCTCCTTGGCCATCGCCGCTTTCTACAAAGACTGTGGTGTTCTTCTCTTGGATGGCCTCCTGCGCCTCCACTATCTTATCCTTGGCCATCTCATTGCGCCTCTTCAACCTCTGGATCTCCTTATCCGCCTTGGCCATATTCACGTACATCTCGCCATAAGCCTGCAACACACAGCATGATCAGTTCAAGGCAAATTTGAATTATATGAACAAAGTCTTAAGACAAGCCAACTTACATGGGCCTGGGTCAGGAGCGTCTTCTGGGCTCGATCTGCATAGGAGGTGGCGGGGTCCTCGCCAGAACCTGCGGGTCACTCTTCACGCCTTCGGAAGACGCGTTCACCAAGGAACCTCCTGCCGATGCATGGCGGGTTCACCTCTTCTTCGCGGCGCGGTCAGAAGTCCACCTTCTCTACCCTCGGCGTAAACATCATCCATACCAAAGGGGAGCTTTGGCGGCGCCTGCGGGTCAAAGGGAGGAAGCCTCGGCCCTGTCCCCATCACGCTCCGGTGAGCTTCCTCCAGCGCTCTCTTCTTTCCCAAAGACATCGAGACTAGGCCCTCATCATCTGGGACGCCTCCCGGCCTTTGTTGGGCACCCTTCTCGCCTTCTTGGCGAGACTCCCTAGCCGTTTGCATCTCGGGATCATCGGATCCATGGCCACCCTCGTGCTCCCCTTATGATCCCGCCATCTGCACATCAAAAGCCAAGTCAGTTTCAACTACAAAATGAATCATAAGACAAACAACAAAGTGACCAGGTACTTACTCCTTGCAAGAGTCCGGACTCGACAGTTCTTCTGGTGACTAAGTTTCTACGCTCACGCGAGTCTCGACAACAAGTGACCTCACTCTTCAACCTCGTCTTCTCGCTCCTTGAGATCGGTCCCCACTTCACCGAACCTGCACCACAGTTCAGATATCAACTTAGCCATTTATGCTTGCACAAGCAAAACAATAAAACATAAATAAAGACCTAAGCGTCAAAACACTACAACACAACTAGTCTTAAAGGATGGGGCTAAGGACCTATCGACTAGAAGTGGGTTGGAATGTGTCTGGAGACGGTCTTCCCTGGAGGACACTCCCAGTCACCATAGGCCAAGCACCATCTGTTCCGCCAAGACTTCTGCGCTTATGCCCAATAAAATAACCTCTCTCCTTCGCCTTCCGGAATTGGCTTGTACCCACCAAAGGTTCCCTGTTGCTTGGAGATCGAATACAAGTACATAAACTGCTCAAATGTTGGCTCCCCCAACCCAACCAACCACCAAGCAATGTAAACTCCATGCAGAAGTAGCCAAAAGTTGGGATTGTATTGCCCCGGCGCATACCCCAACTTACAAGATCATCTGTACCCAAGGATGAAACGGTGATGTCGAGACCATCTTTGGTACATATCGGTGAATATCATCACTGAACCCTCCGGAGGATATCTCACTACATCCGCAGCACTAGGTAACCTCAGGCCCACATAGGATGGCACACTATAATCTGTCCGAAGCTCAACCAACTTGGCTTCGGTGAGTGTATTCCGATTCCCCAACAGGACACCAACCCGGATGTCCACCCCTCTGAAGCTGAAACCATGGCTATACCCACAGACTCTGATGGTGATGTCTGATTGCTCGAGCCCACCTCCGGTGTATGTGCCAAGGCTAGAACCCGATCAACACTGGCTTCTAACACTTTATACTTCTTCGCATCTTCCTATATGCCTCGGACCCAGACTCTACTGATGGCCCAGCCATCTCACCCTCATGAACTCCCATCCTAGCTTCTATAAGCCCTTCTACAAAACTATCTGTCTGGGAACTCTCCTCTTCAGAACAAACATACTCACTGGCCTCTTCACTCTCAGACATCTACAACATGCAGAAACAAGAAAAAGGAACTAATGCACATGCAAAGAGGATCTAAGCACAAAAACACAAACTTGGACAACCTCTACATGCTTTTTGATCTAGATGCATACATTCAACATGTTCATACTCATGCTCAAGGTGTTCATCATACTCTTCAACATGTTCATACAAAAAGTTGAATTTCATTTCAAGAATTCAAGAGAAATGAGGTCTAACCTTGTTTGCACTACCACCAAAATCTCACCAGAAATCTTTTTCTCCTTCTCACTTTCTGACAATCTTTCTCAAAAAATCTCCAAGTATGATGCCTACGTCACTCCAAGTTCCTATTTATAAGGCCCTAGGGTTACAAGAGAAACCCTAGCACCCTTTCACCTTCCCTCCCAAACCCTAGGCCCTAGGGTTACAAGAGTACCTACACAGCATTTCTAATTTCAAATTAGTCAAAAAAAAAAAAAAACGAAGGAGGAAGTTGAAGGGACCTTGCGAGCAGCAAGGCCCATGGAAATGCAAAAAAGGGCCTCACAATTCAATTTTGCCGGCTCCAAGAAATTTCTCCACATATATCACCCGATTGGCCTAGCTCATGGATAACTCAACTCATCACCTACCAAAGGCCCAGCTCCAGTGACTTCCCAACACGTCAGCTCTGACTTTTTCGTGTCTTGCGAAGCCCGGCTACACGGACAGCCCAAAGCCTCCCTGGCCAACAACAAAGTGCTCGAGTCGCGGCTCACGCAAGGGCCCACCTGACTTTCTCTCCTTGACTTCAAGATCCCAGCTATTCGGACTCACGGTTGCAGCCTTGTCGAACCTAGCTCCAATCTCCTCCTCCAAATCCCAAAATTGCAACTGACCCACCTCCAAAATGATCAAGACCCCAGCCCTGCACTTACTTCACCCAGCCATTCTCACCGGTCAAATCTGCCTGGGCCTAAGAGCCTTGCCAAACCGAAGCAATCAAGCACTTTTTGCCTAACGGCCTAGCTCCATGCAACCTGCCGAATAAACAACAAACAAAGATAATCACAAAGGCCCTAGGTCACTTGCCGAACGGCAAGGACCATGAAAAATCCAAATGGGGACTCATGAAATTCTCAAGGTGTCAAGACCTGCCTACCCGGCTCCAATTCTCGCTCACCGGCACAGCACTAAGCTCACCAAGACCAAGGCCCAGGTCACCACCTTGCCAAGTACCCACCTGCTGAATTTGCTCTAGCCACCCAAGCTGCAAGAGGACCCCAATCCTTGGTCACGAATCCAGCCAAACCCTGCACCACCAGGCCGAAAACAAAAACAAAAACAAACTGATCAGGGCACCCAGCCTCCAGAGCCTAGTCTCTTTGATGAAATTCCGAGCTCAATCCATGATCTCGCCCTAGGGACCTAGCCCACAGAGAATCATGCCCTTGCCGAACGGCAAGGGCCATACAAAAGAAAAGAAGGAGGCTTCACGGTTGCTTACCTTCACAAAGTACCCGGCTACTTCTCACCACGGACCGACATTATTACTTGGAAGCCCAAGTCTTTATGGCTGCCTCAAGACACCCCAGCTCTTCATAGCCCCTTACAACCTAACTATAACTCGTTGGCCCAGCTCACACCACAAGGTCCACCCCAAGTACACAAACCAAATCTCAATTTGCTCAGACACCCGGCTCCACTTTAGCACACAGCGAGGACTGCCCAAAATCTGAAGCCAAAACCCAATAATGCTAAGTTTGTGCTCACAAACCAACATTTGTGGCGAGGCTAGGTTCCAGATTCCAAATTTCCTCTTACCAAAGGTTAGCACCCTAGCGTGAGCCTAGCTCTGTATACACCGAAAAACCCCAAGACCAGCTCACCTAGCTTCCACCTTGCAAGCTCGACCACCTCCTTGCCAAAGCTGAAAATTTGCCCACGAACTCCGACTCCAACTGATCTAGACACTCGGCTCCAATCCAAGTGCTCCGCCACAAATTCACAAAACCACAGACCAATCGTCGGATGTGCACCAAAATTTTTCAAACCTGACCTTGCGAGCGGCAAGGTCCATACTGACTCAAACGAGGGCCACCCATCCTCGGTTCCACACTCACCTATGCTCAAGCTCCAGCCAATCCGGACAAGGACCCACTCACGGGATAGACGACACTACGGACCCAGCTCCGGATCGTCACTAAACCATGCACTCAGCCCACTCCTTGCCGAAGAGCAGATCAGCCCTCCTTGGGTCCCTTGCCAACGGCACCCGCCGCCTCAATCCTTCCTCCCAGTGTCTCGGAGCCCAGCTCCACCTTCACGTTGAAACCGCTGGTCCCGTGGCTAAGGAACTCAAAGTCCCAGCTCTCTCTTGCCTAGCCCCTCCTCTTCTTTGGTGCCCTACTAACTTAATCGGCTATCTCTGCCGAACGGCAAGAGATAGTCAAACTTATTATATACCCCCCTCTCTAAAAAGACCAAGCCCTAGCCCTTCTATCCCAGCCTTGGCCTCCTTACCGAAGGTACAAGGTCCTAGCTACAACAACACAAGGACTCAGCCCCAATGGCCTAGCTTTGTGACTCAGCCACTTACGCAGCTTCCTAGCCAAACCTCAGGCCCAGCTGTATGGCTCAACTAAACCCTGCCAAGACCCAACTCATGCCAAGTACACTGCCCCCTTTTGATTTCACCTTGCGAACGGCAAGCATTTGTAGGATTGTTTTTATACTCCCCTCAATACCCTAGCGAGCTACCTGAGTCATACCTAGGCTAAAATTGACAGCCCAGCCCCAACAATTAGCTAGGTCAATGACAAAGGGACCCCAGGCCATATTTTCCCTTTTTTCTTCCTTTAAACAACCTTCCCAAAACTTATCAATCCTCTGCTCCACCATTCAATTTCGCCTGCCCTTTGCTCTAGGCTAAACCAAAGGCCTTAGCTCCCACCTATTTTCAAAAAATGTAGAATGGCCCACCCTCTTTTCCTAAAGCACCATGCCGAAGCGGGCAGGCAGGAGGCGCGGCAAAGTTTTGAGAGGCTCACAACCTCCAAAAAAAGGGGGAGAGCCAAACCTGGCCACATACCCGGGTCCTTGCCCAAAACAAGGACCTTGCCGAAGGCCCAGCCTACCCAAATGATCCCAGCTCACTCCCCTTGCAAAAACAAAAACAAAAAAAACAAAAACAAAAAAAACGTTGGGACTTTTGCAAAAGGAGCATTCATTTTTTTAGGGAGGTTCATGTGGTTCTCCCTTGCCAAAGCCCACTAGAGCCTTGCTGCCTAAATTCCAAAGCCCAACCTTGACCAACAAAAAGCTCGGCTTTTTCTCTTAAAATTCCAAGGCCCCTTTTTGGTTTTCTTTTAGCTGCAAATTTAGGCCCAAGTCCCTATTTCCTCACCACCTATCCCTTTGGTTATCAGTGAAGGACCCGGTCATAAACACTAGGGCTACTGATTTTCTATCAAGCTTCAAAACCCAAGTCTACTTTTCTTTTAAAGGTACCACTACCAACAAACACCGAGGCTAACATGCTTTTATTATACCTTCCAAGTGTTAACGCAACTTCTAGCTTGACAACTTGGGGGACTAGGATGCCTCTATACTGCTTCCCATCAACTGGAATGCTCGGCCATGATCACGCAAAGCTACAAGTTCCCAACCTGAAGTCACTTGACCGCGAACTTGGGGGACTACTGTTTACACCATAATCAACCGAGCATATCCGGTCTCAAAACAACCAGCACCAAGGCAGACACACCTTCTCTCTGCCGAAGGAAGACACTCTTCCGAGGTGCCAAGCACCTGCCGAAACTCCCGACTGCCAAAGCTCACAAACTGCTAAACCTAATTCTCATGACACGTGTCACCACCGCGGCGACTTGCACAGAGTCCCACATCGGAAATCTACACCAACCTCCCACTTTCACTTCCCTATAAAAAGGGAACAGTACTCTAGTAAGAGGGGTAACTACTTTTCTGCCTTTTACTATTACTTCTGCAAAGTTACCCTTCTTAGCCGACTTAAGATCGGAGAGCCGGCCGGCACACACCGTGCCTGAGCTGACGCATCGCTTCCTATTTTTGTCTTCTGCAGCTAGCCTTTATTGAAGGCCTGCACTCTTTCCCTCCAAGGCAATCCCTTTTTCTCTAAGTTGACCCTCTCCGAAAAAGAGCATCAACAACCAAAATGGATACATTGAATTATGAAATAAATTTTTTTAATAAGTACACTTTATTCACTATTTTCAACCCTAATCAAACGCAAGGGAATGTCATGAAGTTGTTTGTTTTGATACAGATCGTGGACATTGGTGGTAGATAACACTGTGGCAGATACATGCTTCATGGAGTGCACTCCGACAAATTCTTTAAGGGGTTGTGGATGATTCATACGATGAGGAAAAATAAATAAATAATGTATTGGATGAAAGTTGAGTCCTTCAAACTTAGAACATTCTCTTGGTTTTTTTCTATTTATTATTTGATTCTGGAACTATAAAAAGGAAGAAGGAAGAGTAATATCTTCAACAAAATCATCTCCAGCTGCAGAGGAGGCATTAGGTTTGGTGTTATGTGATAAGAGTGTATAGGTGTATTTTTGGTAATTAAATAGGGTGTGCTTAGTTAATTTTATTTTTTTATTTAAATATTAGGGTGTACTTAGATTATAGAGTGTACTCAGTTAATTTTAGGGTTCGTTTAGCAGCACTCTTAGAAAACACTACACAATAACTCCATACTAGCCCCTTACATGCTCACGCATGTGCCAATTGGTTTTTTATTTTTTTATTTTTTATTTTTATAATTAAGAAAAGATAACATGGGTAGTTATGTTCTATAAAAGTAGGACGTATTATCTGATTTTGTTTTTAATTTTAATTTTAATTTTTTTAATATGAAAAAAATGTGAATTTACCATATCATCCTCATTTAATTAATAATTTCAATTATTTATGTTTGAATTAACCAAGGGTATTTTCTGGTATTTTGAATGTTTCACCATTCTCTCCCTTTTGCTTTATATATACTAGCCTCTCCACACGCGCTTCCGCGCCTGAGATGCCTTTTTTTAAAAAAATTTAAATTTATTTAAGAATTAAAAAAGATAATTGGTAGTTGTGTTCTATAAAAATAGGATCAATTATTTGAGACATTTAGGTGTTAATTTAAATTTGAGGTTGACGATGACTGATGTGGGTTAAAGTGAATTCGATAAAGTTGGCCTTGAAACACGCATAAAGTTGACAATATGCACGTGTATCCACTTCCCTTGGTCTAAAGCTCCCAAATGAGCACAGGCAGATAATGAGCTCACAAGGGTTGGCTCATTTGGGCAAACTTAGGAAACCCCCTATCTAATATAATTGTAATATTGTATAAATATGTGGCTAGTATACCTGACCTACTCTACCAAGACAGAGAACAGTGGCTGACAGTCGAGGCTTGCTGTGAATTTCTCCCTCTTCAATTCAACTTGATCGGTTGTCAATAGTGGGCTGGGCATTTTACATACAACTGAGCTCTTGCTTTTATTGGGATTGGGATTGGGCTTGAGTGAGGGTCTCTCTACTTAATGGGCTTGGCCACACCGTGCTTTAAAACGTCATCGTGCATGTTCAACAATTCTTATAAAACAATAGTTTTTTGATACTTATCGATAAGGATTAGAAAACACAACACAATAACCCATACTAGCCCCTTGGCAATAAAGAGAATGTGCCAATTGGTTTTTTATTTATTATTTATTATTTTTATAATTAAGAAAAGATCAATATGGGTAGTTAAGTTCCATAAAAGAAGAATGTATTATCTGATTTTGTTTTTAATTTTAATTTTTTTAATATGAAAAAAATGATTACCATATCATTTTTATTTAATTAATAATTTCAATTATTTATGTTTGAATCTGATGTTGACGATGACTGATGTGGGTTAAAGTGAATTCGATAAAGTTGGCCTCGAAACACGCATAAAGTTGACAATATGCACTTGTATCCACTTCCCTTGGTCTAAAGCTCCCAAATGAGCACAGGCAAATAATGAGCTCACAAGGGTTGGCTCATTTGGACAAACTTAGGAAACCCCTTATCTAATATAATGGTAATATTGTATAAATATGTGGTTAATATGTTATACTGTTTTCTTTTATACTTCATTTGTCATGTTGAGACGTTAGTCTATGAAAACATTATAAATCCTAAAGAATTGACAATTTTATTTGGTATTGGCTTCTTTTTTTTATTACATTGGAAGGAAAGAAATTCCAGGGTTTCGATCTTGAGTGCCAAGCATGGGGAAGGGGGAGGGCCACAACCACTATAGTAACCCTTCTCAACTTTCAACATACTATTAAGAATGAATTTCTTTTCATTTTTCTTTTAACTATGTTATATATTCCGCTCATGATTTCGCCTTTCTTATATATATATATATATATATATATATATAGGTGTGTGTGAAAAAAGTCTACTTGAATTCAACAAGCTTGCACTTTTAATGTTCTTACTCAAATATGAGTGTCAATTCCATTGCATCTTTCTCAACCAAGGCCATCAATCACTTGGGTAACAATCACTTGGATGAAGGTCTCTAATTTTTAGTTGGCCTTTGCTCTTCCAACATCTCTTTTAGCGATATGATGTGAGAGAGGTCTTGTATTTTGGTCAACCCCTCCTACCTCCATCTCTATCTCTTCTCTCTTCTCCTCCGATCTGAATTTCTTAGTTAGGGTTGGGATTCAATTTCTCAATTTGGGGATTTCCATATATGAACAGCAGCTCCTTCCAAACTTCTCAATTCCCGAAATTATGAGAGGTGAATTTTTCATTTTTATTATTGTTGTGTTCTTCTCTTTACGTGAGTATCAATCTTCTTGTTATATATATATATATATTCCGATTGGTTTCTTTTTTGTGTTCAATTATTGGGTTTGTTTGTTTTGTCCGTGTTAACCCCCAAATTTCTTTTTCTTTTTTGGGAAATACGCTGGTGTAATCACGTTTCAGAAATGGTGTGTTCAAATGATCACGCTACAATTTGTGTTTTGATATAATCACTTGGGGGACGTGAAGTGACCAAAGTGCCCTCCATATAAAAACATATCTATTGGGGAGTTATTGGCCATTGATTGCCGACCTAACACTTCTGGCTTCTCTCTCTTTCTCATCTCTCTCACAGTTGTCTCTTCCTCTCTCGGCGCTTTCTCTCTCCATCGGCCACCACCACTTATTTCTCCCTCTGAGCGAAAACCTAAGCAGCACTCTCTTGTTCTCTCTCTGCATTGAATGTTAGGGTTTGGTGAGGGGGTTCTTGACGGTGAAAGAGAGGGTTTCTTTGTTAAATGCTCTCTCCCTTAAACGATGTCTCAGCTCCCTCTCTTTTCATGTCTTGAATCGACGTCTTTCTCTTCTCCTCTGCTCCTTTATGGCCTCAAAAAACCATAAATCTTGGTTTCGGTTCTCGACTTTTTCACATACTTCCTTCTCCTCTCAATCTCCACAGCACAAAATTGTGATTTTCTGAGGTGTTGCTGGATTTCCAATTCGGTTCTGCTGCACAAAACGAGTGATTGTAAGGTGGGTTTTGTATTTGGTATTGACTAGTTTGTGTATTTGTATGGTTTTCATTTGAGAAGGATAATTTCACTAACCTGTGACTGATTTTATGAAGTTTAGTAATTAGAGAGATTGCAATAATAATGTATTTTAACTAGGGGTGATTGCGGTTCGGTAACCGCGAATTTTTACTCAAACCGCAAACCGACCGACTATTTGCGGTTTGGTGATTTTTGAAACCACAAACCAACCGCTGCGGTTTGCCATGATTGTGGTAAACTGCAAAATGCGGTCGGTTCGCGAATTGCGGTTTAAAACCGCAAGTTCTCAAGCATTCACAAAAATATAAATTCACAACATAAATAAATAAATACACAACCTCAATTTCTCAAGCATATATAAATTCACAATGTCCTCAACTTCTCAAGCATTCACAACCTAAGAAAATTAAAGTTACAATTCCAAGCATTCCAATTAAAGTTAAACTTCTCAAGCATTCCAATTTCAAATCCTTTAAAGTTACAAACCAAAAGGAAAATGCAAAGCAAAATGAATTAAAGTTACAACCAAAAAGAAAAATACAATTCAAAGTTAATTAAAGTTACAAACTAAAAGGAAAATGCAATGCACCAATGTTACAAACTCAAGTGTTGGTGGTGAGTGGATTTGAAGAACCCCGTTGTGTTGTTTGAGCACCAATGTTATCTACAAATAAAACAACATAGTTTAGTACATTTTATTATAAGAAGAAGCATAAATAACATTAGCATAAATAAACTAATTACTTACAAGTTGTCATATGTTCAATTTCCTTGTATAATTCAACATCATCATCCGTGCGGCTATATTTTGCGGTTTGCGGTAACCGCAAGTTTTGAAAATCATATATGCAACGAACCGCAAATGCGGTTAATTTTAATACCGCAAATGCGTTCGGTTTACCGCGATTGCGGTTTCATTGCGGATAAATTGTCGGTTGGTTTTTGCGGTTTTTCGGTTTAAAATGCCACCTAATTTTACTATGAATTACTTCATGCTTGGATGAAACTTCTGAGCGGTACCACCCACCCTATCCTACCACCTATAGGCGGCCTCGTTGGGCAGTGGCTTATCTCTAAACATCCCCTCCCTCTTTAAAGTATATCCAAGACAAAATCTCAATCTTTAATAAAAAGCAAAACTTAAATTGGTGCTCAGTCAACAATACAAAATTAAAAACTCATGATGAATGTTGATGCTTTTTTTGAGAGGGTCAACTTAGAGAAAAGAGGGTTGCCTTCAGAGGAAAGATCCGCCTTCGTGAAAGGCTAGCCCCAGAAGACAAATAGAGGAAGCAATGTTAAGCCCGCACCGTGGTGCCGCCAAGGCCTCCGATGCTTAAGTCCACCTAAGAAGGGTAACTTTTGCAGTAATAGTAAAAGCGTAAAAGTAGTTCCTCTCTTACTAGTCTTGTTGCTCTTCTTTATAAGGAAGTGAAAGGGAGGTGTGTAGATTTCATGGGACTTTGTGTGTCAGCGGTGGCGCACGTGCCATGAGAATTGGTTTAGCAGTTTGTGAGCTTGGGCGGTCGGGAGTTTTGGTGCTTGGCACCGGAAGAGTGTCTTCTTCGGCATGAGAGAAGGTGTGTCCGCTTTGGTGCTAGTTGTTTTGAGACCTGGATATGCCTTGGCGGTTGATTATGGTGTAATAGTCCCTGTTCGCGTCAAGAAGTGACGGGTTGGGAACTTGTAAGCTTTTGCGATCATGACCGAGCATTCCAGTGTTCGCGGGGAGCCGTGAGGGCAGTCCCTAGTCCCCCAAGTTGTCAAGCTAGAAGTTGTGTTAACACTTGGAAGGTATGATAAAAGTTGTGTTAGCCTCAGTGATTGTTGGTAGCTGGGTATTTTTAAAAGAAAAGTAGACCTGGTTTTGAAGCTTCAGAAGGAAATCAGGCCTCTGATTGTTGACTCAGGTCTTGCCGTTTGATAACCAAGTGATGGTTTTGTCTTGGCCGAAATAGCCTAGGCTGGGTGTGGGCTTTGTTGGCAAAGGGTTTCAAAGAGGTATGTCCAAAAAAGGGGGTTTTGGTGGGGTGTGTGGCCATGCCCATGACCCCTGCCGTTTGGCAATAAGGGCTAAGCCTGCCCAAGCAGAGTTTTGGGAAGGTAGTTTGAGCAAAAAGGCTGGGCCTTTTTCGTTAGGTTTATAAAAATTGTTTTTGCTCTTGCTGTTTGGCAAGGTGAAATAAAAGGGCTAGGTACCTGGCATGAGCTGGCTTTTTGTGTGGCTAGGCCCTTGGGATATTGTAGCTGGGACTTTGTACCTTCAGTAAGGAGGCCAAGATTGGGAGAGAAGGTGATATTGTAGCTGGGACTTTGTACCTTCGGTAAAGAGGCTAAGATTGGGATAGAAGGGCTAGGGCTTGGTCTTTTAGAGGGGGGTATATAAATAGGTGTTAATAGCTCTTGCCGTTCGGCAAGCAATGGTTGGGACTTTTTTTTTTTCTTTTCTTGTAGCTTCCTCTTCATTCAGCAAGGCTGAGCTGGTTTAGGAGTTTTTGTGTTTTGGCAAGGTAGCTGGGCTTTCTAAGTCTAGCGAAATTTGAAAATAGCTAGGGCTTAGAGTTAGAAAGGGGTCTAGGCATTCGGCAAAGGGGATCAATGATTCCGTCAAGATCTGGTCTGTGAGAGCTCTTGGGTGTTCGAGGCCTTTTCATTTTTCGGCAGAACAGCCAATCGGTGAGGCTAAGCTGAGCTGTCGTGAAGTAGCATCCATTTTTAGTCCCCCATTTTCCTTCCACACAGCCCTTGCCATTCGGCAAGGGTGTGTTTTGTTCTTGAGCTGGCCCTTGAGAGTTGATTCTTGGAAGGAAGAGATCGGAGCTGGTACCGTTCGGCAAGGAGGAGCTTGGGGGGAGGTTGGTTTCATCTTGTTCATCCTTCCGCTGGTGAGCTCAGAGTTCGGCAAGAGGGTGGTGCCGGGCCGTGGCTTCGGATAGGTGTAGCCGGGACTCTGCCGGCAGCTTGGCCAGGCTTTTGTGTTGAAGACTCGGGTCGGAGGTTGAGTGAGCTTGGAGCTAGGACCCTTGTTTGTTCTTGTGCCTTCACTAGCCAAGGTTCAGCCCTTGCCGTTCGACAAGGGTTGATTGAAAGTTTTGTAAGGTCTCTTGTCGTTTTTGGTTCGGAAAATATGGGTTGGGAATAAGAGCTGGGCACACCATGGGTGTCTTGAGCATGTTTCTTCTTTGAACTTCTTTTTATTATTATTATTTTTTGTTTTTTGTTTTTGAATCCTTGTAGAAATCGGCTGAGCTGTTGGTGTTTTCTTTGGCAGATTTGTCGTGGCCTTTGGAGCTGAAATTTAGAGCTGGGTCTTTGGTAGAAAAGATTCGGGTGCCTTGATCAAATTTGGAGCTGGGTTCTTGAGAGTTTTGGGGCTGAAGCGCTGATCTCTGGGTCCTTGCAGCTGGGCTTTCTATTCAGCAAGTTCGCAATTTCCGCAGCCTGTGTTCGGGTCTGCCTTTTTGTAAGCTAAAGTGTCTTCGGGGCTGGGCTTTGTAGCTGCTCTAGCTTTGGAGCTGAGGAACTCGAGAGTGGAGCTGAGCCGTTGGTAAGACTTGGGTCTAAGTGCATGCTTTTCACAAAGAACCGGAGCTGGGTCTGCATCCTTGCGGTGGTTTGAGCAAAAATAGGGGCTGGGGCAGTTGCAACAACTCTCTGTTTTTAGCAGGTGAGAATTGGGCGGATCCTTGGCCTCGTTGTTTTTAGCAGGGGTGTCCTGATCAGTTTTTTTTTGTTTTCGACCTGGCTGTGCAGGTTTGGCTGGATTCGTGACCAAGGAGTGGGTTCTTCTTGCAGCTTGGGTGTCTAGAGCAAATCATGGCTCCTCTGTCCTGAGTTGGTTCCAAGTCTTGAGCAAGGTGAGGATACTTTTGAAGGTCATCATGACTCCTCTGTTTGTCAAGGAAAGAGCTGGGTCCTTGTGAATTTTTTATTTTTTTTTTTTTTTTTTTGTGGGACAAAACTTTGGTGAGTTAGACCTTCGGCAGGTTCAAAAAGACTGAGTGTGGGCTCATGAGGACCTAGGTCCTGCCTTGGGCTGAACAGTAGATGAGCTTTAGAAATGGCTGGGCAAGGAAGTGGAGGTGAAGAGAGGGGGGGTCCAAAAAGGGTCAGCATGACCTTTGCCATTCGGCAAGGGTAAGTTGGGAAAAATTTTGGGGCTGACCTAAGTTTGTACCTGAGTCTTTGGCATGTCCGAGACCTGTCTTCTGTCTTGGAGTGGGCTGGGCCAAGGCCTTGGAGTCATGCATTTTTAATTATTGTTTTTTTGGCAAAGCTGGGCCTCCGACTTGGAGTTGGGCTGTGCGTTGGCAGCTTTTACCCAGCACCGTGGGTTTGGTCCCTTGTGAGTTCACTGGTTTGTGAGCACAGCTTTAGTACCATTGGGGCTAGGCTTGCTTCGGCAAGGAGGGCTTGGGCCGGGCATTTAGTTAAGGCGGACTGAGCTGCCGTTGTCACACCATGTAGACTTGGAGCTAGGTCTATAAATTTAGGAGGTTGGGCTCTTATCCCTCGAGCCCAGCAGAGTTGGGCAAGTGTTTTTTTTTTTAAATTTTTTTTTGACTAATCTGAAATTTGAATAACTTGGAATTTGAATGTCCAATTGTGTGTAGGTACAAGGAGTTGAGAGGGAAGGTGAAAGGGTGCTAGGGTTTCTTTTGTGCCCTTGGGATCTTATAAATAGGAACTTGGAGTGACGTAGGCATCACACTTGGAGATTTTTGAGAAAGATTATCAGAAAGTGAGAAGGAGAAAAAGATTTCTGGTGAGATTTTGGTGGTGGTGCTAGGGCTAAGGAGATTTTCGACGAATTTCCGTGGTGGTGCAAACAAGGTTAGACCTCATTTCCCTTAAATTTTCGAAATGAAATTCAACTTTTAGTATGAACATGTTGAATGTATGCATCTAGATCAAAAAGCATGTAGAGGCCGTCCAATTTTGTGTTTTTGTGCTTGGATCCTCTTTGCATGTGCATTAGTTCATTTTTCTTGTTTCTGCATGTTGTAGATGTCCTGAGAGTGAAGAGGCAGTGAGTATGTTTGTTCCAAGATGAGAGTTCCCAGACATGAGGGTTTTGTAGAAGGGCTTATGGCTTGTGGATGGTAGTTCATAGGGTGAGATGGTCTGGGCCATCGAGTCCTGGGCCGAGGCATATAGAGATGCAAGAAGTATAAAGTGTTATAAGCCGTTGCTGATCGGGTTCTAGCTTTGGCACATACACCGAGGTGGGCTTCGAGCAATCGACATCACCATCGAGTCTGTAGGTATAGCCGGTTTCGCCGTAGGGGTGGACATCCGGTTGGTGTCCCATTGGGAAGCGGAATACACCGCAGGCTGCTGGCTGAGCTGACATTATAGTGTGCCATCCTATGTGGGCCTGAGGTTACCCAGTGCTGCGGATATAGTGAGATATCCTCCGGAGGGTTCAAAGTGATGATATTCACCGATATGTACCAGATGGTCTCGCATCGACTGCCGTTTCATCCTTGGGTACAGATGATGCTGAAGTTGGGGTATGCGCCGGGGCAATACAATCCCAACTTTTGGCTACTTCTACATGGAGTTTACATTGCTTGGTGGTTAGTTGGGTTGGGGGAGCCAACATTTGAGCAGTTTATGTACTTGTATTCGATCTCCAAGCAACAGGAACCTTTGGTCGGTATAAGCCACCCTAAGGCACAGAGAGAGGTTATTTTATTGGGCATAAGTCGAGTACGCAGAAGTCTTGGCGGAACAGATGGTGCTTGGCCTATGGTGATTGGGAGTGTCCTCCAGGGAAGACCGTCTCCAGACACATTCCAACCCACTTCCAGTCGATAGGTCCTTAGCCCCATCCCTTAAGACTAGTTGTGTTGTAGTGTTTTGACGCTTGGGTCTTTATTTTTGTTTTTTTGTTTTGCTTGTGCAAGCATAAATGGCGAGTTGATATCTGACTGTGGTGCAGGTTCGGTGAAGTGGGGACCGATCTCCAAGGAGCGAGAAGACGAGGTTGAGAGAGTGAGGTCACTGTTGTCGGAGACCCAGCGTGAGCGTAGAAACTTAGTCACCCAGTAAGAACCGCAAGTCCGGACTCTTGCAAGGGAGTAAGTACTGGGTCACTCGTTTTTGTTTGTCTTATGATTCTTTTTGTAGTTGAAACTAACTTGGCTTTTGATGTGCAGTGGCAGTGGATCATAAGGCGAGCACGAAGGTGGCCATGGATCTAGATGATCCCGAGATGCAAAACGCTGAGGGAGTCTTGGGCCAAGAAGGCGAGAAGGGAGGTGCTCAACAGTTCGGGAGGCGCCCCAGATGATGAGGGCCTGGTCTCCGGCGTGTGCCGGAAAAAGAGAGCGCTGATGAAGCTCACCGGCGTGATGGGGACAGGCGAGGCTTCCTCCTTTGACCTGAGCGCCGGCTCCCATTTGGTGGGATGATGTTTACGCGGAGGGGTAGAGAAGGTGGACTTCTCCGTGCGCTGGCAGAAAAATGAGGTGAACTCGCCATGCATCGGCATGAGGTTCCTTGGTGAAGCCTTCCTAGAAGGCGGAAGAGTGACCCAGAGGTTCTGCGAGGACCTCGCCACCTCCTATGATTGGGCCCAAGACGCTCTGACCTGTGCCTATGTAAGTTGGCTTGCCTTAAGACTTTGTTCATATAATTCGAATTTGCCTTTAACTGATCATGCTTTGTGTTGCAGGCTTATGGCGAGATGTACGTGAATATGGCCAAGACGGATAAGGAGATCCAGAGGTTGAAGAGGCGCAATGAGATGGCCAAGGATAAGATAGCGGAGGCGCATGAGGCCATCCAAGAGAAGAACACCCTGGTGCTGCAGAAAGCGGCGATGGCCAAGGAGATGGAAGAGCTGAAGCGGTCGAGGGCGAGGAGGTAGTAGCATGCCCGGCCGGCGATCGAGTCGTTTCGGGTCTGAGGAGCCGAGGAGCTCCATCATGGATCGTCGATGGTGGCGATGTAGCTGGGTTGGGAGGAGAAGGTGGCGATGTTCAACCCTTCAGGAGATTAACTTTGACACGAGTGGTGAGCCTCCCTCATCTAGTCGTACCACTAATGCCGCTCCAGAGCCAGAGCCAGAGCCAGAGCCAGCCATCACGGATGCTCCATCGATCGAGTCCTGAAGGCGTTGCCTTCTTTATGTATTCTAGCTTTTTAGTTTAAACACTTGATGTTTATTTTGATTATGTATGAACATTTTGCCTTGCCTGGGGCAAGGTTATTTTGATGTGCTATGATATGAGACTTGTTGTCATTTGATATCAATTGTGCTTAGCAAAATGAGAACCATGTGATTGATGAAAATGAGCCAGGGTCGGGCGTTCATTAAATATGTGCCGGAAGGCCAAAAATACAAGAGTTGGTTGAGTCAAGGCTCGAGACCAAAGTCTAAGAAAACATAATGGCCTAGAGTCTAGGTATGTTTACTTATAGTAGTACTTGAGGTGATCAGTATTCCAAGGATGAGGCAAGGTCTTGCCCTTGGTATCACGAAGCGATAAGTGCCGGGCAGACTTTGGTAACCTCATAGGACCTTCCCATGTTGGGCCCAAGGTACCTTCAGTGGGATTCTTGGTGGCCAAGGAAATCTTACGCATGACCCAGTCCTCCAAGTTTGAAAGTACGGGCTTTGACTCGGGAATCAGTAGTACCTAGCGATCATGCGCCGCTTGTACGCCGACATTGCGCATGTTGGATTGGTCACGAATCTCGCCAATGAAGTCGAGGTTCAAGGCTAGCTGCCATTGGCCTCGCCTCATAAGTGGAGGTGCGGTATGTGGGCTGCTAATCTCCACGGTGCCACCGCTTCAGTACCAAAGAGAGAGAGAAAGGTGTTTCTCCTGCTGAGGTCCTAAGGTGGTGCGATAAGACCAGAGAACCTCTGGGAGTAGCTCCGGCCAGCAACCCTTAGCTTGTGCTTAGTTTTTAGAGTTTTCTTGATGATCTTGTTCACAGCTTCCACCTGGCCATTAGATTGAGGATGGGCTGGGGAGGCGAAGCAAAGCTTTATCTTGAGGTTGGAACAAAATTGCTTGAACTTTGCGTTGTCAAATTGTCGGCCATTGTCCGTGACGATGGTGTTGGGGATGTCAAAGCGACAGCACGATGTTTTGCCAAATAAAGTTTCGATGCAAAGCTGCAGTGATGGTGGCTAAGGCCTCAACTTCACCCACTTGGTGAAGTAGTCCACAACTACAATGCATACTTGACTTGACCCTTGCCCTCAGTGCATAGGTCCAATGAGGTCAAGTCCCCATTGGGTGAATGGCCAAGGACTCACCATGGCTGCCAATGGCTCACCGAAGTTGTGGATGTTGGCAAATCACGACACTTATCGCACTCCGGGTGAAGGTCCGAGCATCAGGTGAAGTGATAGCCAAAAGTATCCTCGCCAATGATCTTGTGTGCTAGGAGCGAGCGCCGAGTGGTTGCCACGTATACCTCATGAATCTATTCAGACATAGGTACCTTCCTTTGGGGTCAGTGCACCGAAGGTAGGGAGGCTGAAGCTACGCTTGTATAGGCACCATTGATGATCAAGTATCGGCCGGAACGATAGCGAACACGCCGCGCTTTAGTAGGATCAGCAGGTAGTGTCTGGTTTTGCAGAACTGAGTGATAGGGTCCATCCATGTAGGGCTTTGATCGATGACACAAATGAGTGGTGCCCGTGTACTGGGCTGGTCCAAGAACTCGATGTGGATGTTTCGACCTATGCCCTGCTCCATCGCCGAGGCTGGCCTTGCTAATGCATCGCGATAGCCGTTTCTCGAGCGTGGCACCCGCCTATGAGATAAGCATTGAAAGTTGTAAGTAGGTGGCGGGTATGTTTGAGGTAGGCTGTCATGGAGATGTCCTTGGCCGTGAATGTAATAACCCAAACCCAAAATTAATATTTAATTATTAATTTATTTGGAAGGAAAAAAAAAAGACCAAATATTAATATTTAATTATTATTTTAAAAGTTGACTTTTTGACTGGGAATGGATTTGAGGATTCCAGTTGTACTGTTGCGTAGAGCGCGACAAAACGAGTCCGTAGACATGTAGTGGACTCAAATCGGAGTTGTAACGAAGGAGTTACAAGCAAAAGAAGTTCAGTGGCATAACCGTAAATATTTCGAAGTTCAGATTTTATAAACCCAGTTTTCTTCTCCTCCTCCAGTGCGACGAGCCGACTTTAGGAGAGAGTTTCTCTCAGCTCCGACCACCAAATTGAGCAAGACCCGTGCCAAACGAACCACCTCACTCCCCTCTTTCAGTTTTAACCCATCCCAGCCGTGATCCGCCTGTGTGGACGCCGGAAACCGCCACGAAACAGGGCGGTTTGGACAGTTTTTGATGAAATTTCACGGAGCTCGTTCGGACACCTCCGGCCACCAAATCGGACGAGTGAGGTATGGATTTTTAGCTATTTTTCATGCTCTAGCTGCTGGTTGGGTGTGATTTCAGAAATTTCAAGCGTAGATAGCTCGATTTACGAGTTAGGTTTCAGCCGGTTTTCGAGTCACTGTTCCGGCCATTTCCGGCCACTTTTTTGGGTAGGTCCAAGAACAAAAGTGGTTCCAAATAGGGTGTTTTACCTAGGATAGGAGTCTTGAACTGAGATGTTGAGATTTTCCGGCGAGGCTTTATCGCTTTAGGCACCACGCACCGCCAGGCGTGTGGCGGCGCGTGGGCAGCAGGGTGGGGACCACAAGTCAGTCCTAGAATGATCTCCCAGTCCTCACGAGCGCGTAGGATTTTGCGGATCTTAATTCGGATAACGTTTGAACCCCGAACGGATCTCGCATAGTATGCGATTTCCGTTCTATACGCTTGAACCGTTGGATCGTAGTCAATTTCAAGTAGGTTGATCTAGGTATTTCCAGGATCGTATAGATTTGACGGATCGTGAAACGGAGTCCCTGATACTCGTAAATGTCAGCCCTAGAGTATATTTATGATAATTAAACCAGTTACAAAATAACGAACAGTGAGTCAAGAATAGAGGAAAGAACTACGTGTGGCTTGATCCTCGAAGGGTAATGCGATGCAGCCTATAGTTGTTAGGCGAGCCACAGTTAGGTCCCCGAGTTTATGTTAATCTTTTTCAGGCATTTTGGTCTTTACGACCCACTGCTAGTGTCGCTTTAAACAGTGTTTCGACCCCAGATTCCAAAGTGGAAATTGGGTCAGTCGCTTCAAGAAGTCCTGGTTGACTTGGTGGACAACAAGTCGCGAGTCGCGAATATTTGGATTTGCTTGGCGCCCATCTCCTTGGCTAGGCGAAGGCCAGCTAAAAGTGCTTCAGATTCGCCTCATTGTTTGAGGTGTGGAATTTGAAGCGGAGGCGTACTCAAGGGCAACCTTGTCTGGGATATGAGCATGAGGCCGCTCCACATCCTCGGCATTGGAAGAGCCATCCACATACAAGGTTCACAAGGGCGAGTTAAGTCTAGGGAGCCGCTGTCGCGACGTGGACTGGTTCGAGGTAGGAGTAGGCGTGATTGCAACCGAGGACCGTGGCAGTATGGGGTTCGGTGAATTCAGATATGAAATCGCCACGGCTTGGCCGCTTGCGGCTTGGCGAGGTTTGTAGTGGATATCAAACTCACCAAGTTCAATGGCCCACTTAACTAACCTCCCGTAAGTCTCGCTTCGCAGACTTGCCTCGAGTGGTTGGTTGGTTAAGACATGGATGGTGTGAGCTTGAAAGTATGGCCGAGGCGTCTAGCCGAAACTACGAGGCGAAAGCAAGTTTCTCAATGTCCGGGCATCGAATCTCCGCATCTTGCAATCCTTTGCTCATAGTGCACCGGATGCTCAAGACCTTCGCGTGTGGTCGAATGAGCACCGAGCCAACCGTGAGCCAGAGGACAGAGGTAGATGGTGAGGACGCCCGCACTCGAGGGTTGACAATAAAGCGGCACGGCTCATGTACGCTTGAGCTCGCCAATGCCCGGTCACATTCGGCAGCCTGTAATCGCGCTTGCTACCCTAAGTGCCTTGAAGAATGGGGCGAACGATCGCTGGCTTTAGAGATAACTGGTCGATCGCGACACTAAGGCTCAATGTCCTTGACCGCCTTGGGTATCGTCATGTCCAAGATAGCCCGATCTTCTAGGTTGGCCTCAATACCTCTTTGGCCGATCATGAAGCCAAGGAATTTGGCCGGAGGCCACCCCAAATGCACACTTGGTGGGGTTGAGCCGCATCCTATACCGCTTCAAAATGGTGAACATGGCAGAGAGGTTGGGGATGTGCTGGTCAGCAGGCGACTTTGACCAAAGATGTCATCAACATAAACCTCCATGGTGTTGCCATTAGTGGAGCGACGATGCTGCTCACCAGACGCTGATATGTAGCCCCGGCGTTCTTGAGGCCGAATGGCATGACTTTGTAGCAGTAAAGGCCACGGTCGGTGATGAAGGATGTATGAGCTTGGTCCTCAGGATGCATGAAGATTTGGTTGTACCGAGTAAGCATCCATGAAGCTGAGGAGGCGTGGCCACCGTGGCGTCAACTAGCTGGTCAATGCGGGTAGGGGGAAACTATCCTTTGGGCAAGCCCGGCTGAGATTTGTGTAGTCTACGCACATGCGCCAACCCTTCCTTGGTTTACGTACCATTACCACATTTGCTAGCCATGTGGGATAATCCACCTCCTTGATGAATCCAATGGGGCTCAGCTTATCCACCTCCGCCTTCATGGCCTCATACCGCCTCGGGTCATAAGCACGACGCTTGCCGAACGGGTCGGACGGCAGGATTAATGCTTAGCCTATGGGGCGGAGGAAGGCAATAAGATCAGAGTGAAGCTCTTGTGAGAGGGAGGTGCCGATCCTGACTTGTCGATCCGGGATATCCTCATGGAGAGTGACCACCCGAGGTCCTCCACAGTGTTCGCATGTTGGGTGGTAGATTCCTCCCTAGGGTCTTCTGGGCGCAGTGCTAGCTTGAGGTGGGGCTAGGGCCTGGGTTACCGCTAGGGCCTCACCCCTATGTTGGCGATTAGTAGACTTTATTGCCAAGCATAGCAACTTCGGGCACCAAGTTGATCACGCACCGTGCCCGTGCCATGGGGTAGGAAATTTCAACAGAGCATATGTGTGGAAATGAAACCTTCATCCGGGCCATAGCAGGGCCCCAAGATAACGCTGTGGTGTGGGGCAATCAATGAGGAAGGAGTGGTGACCGCCGTTCACTGGGTCGCTCCAATAGAGATAGGAGATGAATGCTCCCGATAGGTTGGACCACATCCCCGAAAAGCTCACCAGGTGTGACGCTTGGTCGAGCAAATGAGACGGACTCGAGCTCATTGAATGCATCAAAACATCACACCGACCGAGCCTGTCTACCAAGATGTGCCCAACGTCAAAGTTAGATATGTCGGCGCGATAATGATTGGGTCATCATGAGGAGGATAACGCCACGCCCTCTTCCTCGCAGGTAATGGAGGCCCACCTTTTGTGTCTTCAAGCATCCCCGCCGGTCAAGACCCGTGCGATAGGTGGAGCGAACATAATGTTTGATGGAGTTGTTAGAGGTTCCAGGCATGGTTGGGCAACCACTGATGGTTGAGATCATGTTGATCCGCCGCTGATGAGGGTTAGGGGTGGGAGGTTGTGCACGTATTTATCCAGCTTCCTTCGCGAAAAAGTCCTCAATGATGTTGCGCAAGGCAATACAAGATTCGTATCATGGCCACCGAATCGATAAAAGCGGCGTAAGACTCTGTGTTAGGCATAGGCTTGCTGGTTTCGGTGGAGGCCGAGGTATGATAGGTGCCTCGTGCACTAGGACATTCTCATAGGTAGTGTTGAGGGTGGTGAAGACCTCGAACCTGGGTTTGGGTGAGAATGGGAGTGGGGCCCTGGTCATTTGTCCTCGGGGTTGCTTCCACTAGACTGGTGGTGGTTCCCATGTCGCCCCGCTTGTTATTGTTGAAGGTATGCTGGTAGCTATCCTTCCTCTGTGCCGGGCACCCGGGTGCTTGGTGTAGGCGAATGTTGAGGTGGAGCCGGGATGGGTACCGGGCTGGTGGAGGATCACAAAGGATTATGCGCCGGTGGCTGGCCGCGCTTGAGTTGAAGTACTACTGGCATGAATCGCCGCTTCATCACCGCATATGTGTTCCAAGGGTTCGACCATCAAAGTTGGATTTCTGAGGCCACTCTTGAAAGCAGGCGACACGATCATCAAGATCGGCGGAGTATTCGTGGCAACTCGGCATACTCGGCGGGCTCGCCCTCACCCCGCCTAAGCATGTATAGGTCATCCGCGAGCAGAGGCGATCGGTCCGGATCATGAAATGGTCCAGAAGGCCTGCTTCGCATCACAAATGTGTTGATGGTGCGGGGTTCACTTGTAAAACCAGCAAGGCCGCGCCACCGAGAGTGGAAGGGAAGATGAGGCACATGCCTTCGCATGAGGCCCTTACACCCAGGCGATTAGAAAGAATGTATGTGGGTGAGAGGATCCGCGTGCTGCAGAAGGCGGCGCGAGTGGCTGGATGTCCTTCTCCGGTGGTATTAGGATGCGTCTAAAGGGCCCAGTCGTGGCTTTGCCTGCAGGGGTTGATGGTTGCGCTGTTCGCTCTCCAGCGCCGAACTTTCTCAAGAGAAGCCTCATTGCCGGTGTATGAGGAGAGTCTCGGTGCCGTGTGTGGGTGGCCATGGACGGTAGAATTCTTCTGATGCCTCACGTGATAAGACTCGTAGTCTTCTAAGTAATCCCGCCCCAATTCTCCGAGTCCCATATACCTTCTCTAAGGGTAGGTTTGGCAGGGCCAGTGTTTCATCTGGGTCTTGGAGATTAACAAAGATAAGAGGGGTTCTGCTTGACGGTCCCTGCAATCCATGTAGACCTTGTTGGTTCATGGGGCCGGTTCCTTCGGGAGATGCGGGCCGCGACTTGGTCGCTTCGGAGAGGGCCTTTACCCTTTGCTGGGCCTAGGCCGGGTTGGGACATTGTGGTGGGAGTGCTCCGCTAGTTTGGCTGTACAGTTCCTGGCAGGCTGCTGGGAGCCTTGGGTCGATTCATCTCCCGATTACGCCTGTGCGGTAGTCATGCTCGAGCTCGACGTTCTTAGCATGAAGATGGTCATATTTTCGACATCCCAGTGACATCAGCGCGAGGCTCTCCGCTCGCCTCGAGATTGGCATCCGCCAAGGTCTCTCGGGAGGTACCCCATGGGGATATGGTGCCGAGTCCCTCGCTATCCTCGAGGCATAGTTGAGTGTGGAGTGAAGAAGAGGCGCAGGCGGATAGGAGAAGGAGCACTGGTAGAGAAAAATGGGATTTAAGTATCGCCTGCATGCCAAACTGTGATGCTCTTTTTGCAGAGGGTCAACTTAGAGAAAAAGGGGTGGTGTTTGCCTTCAGCAGGAAAGGATCCGGCCTTCAGAAAGGCTAGCTGCAGAAGACAAAATAGAGGAAGCCGTTAAGCCCGCACCGATGTGGTGCCGAAGGCTCTCCGATGCTTAAGTCACTAAGAAGGATAACTTTGCAGAGTAATAGTAAAAGGCGAAAAGTAGTTTCTCTTACTAGGTCTGTTCCCTTTTATAAGGAAGTGAAAGTGGGAGGTTGGTGTAGATTTGATGTGGGACTTTGACAGACCAGTCCGAATTTTAACCCGAGATTTAACCTCATGGAGACCCCGATCACACCCACGCCTGGATTCACTCCTTAAAACTATGTCCCTTTTACCAGAGAGGATTTATGGCACTAGACTTTCTGCCAAAATTTGTAGTCTCCCCTGTAAATTGAACATTCCCAAAATTTCCACCTACATAAAACACATTTTATAACCCAACCAAGAAAGACGCACAATCTAATCTCATGCAATTTACATAAATGGCCTCCACTTCAAATGATTCTGCAGAACTACTCACACTGCTTTTAAAATAACTCCATGCATCAAACATGCATATAACAAATTCCAAATCTATCTATGCACACCTTAACTCACTCAGTCCACCGGACAAGCCTCAATTCAACCAAGTTTCGGGACCAACCACGAGGTCCGCATCATACTCGATAAAACCACCTAAGTGGTGTCTAGGCCGTGGCTGCACCTAGGCGCTATCCCAGCGCCTACGTACCCTAGTAAGGGATCAAGCCACACGTAGCTCTTTCCTATCAATCCTGGCTCCTAATATCAAATAAACCATTACATCCATATAAATTCATACATTCTAGGTTTCATCCATCACAACACACCAAACACAATCACATAGCTCCCCTCATACGTCAGACGCACCCGCCACGTATGGGTCACAACATGTCAAGCTAATCCAAAGACGCGTGCGACCTCACACCGGCACGCCATTCTCACCTATCACACAATCATATCTCCTCATACGCCGGACGCACCCGCCACGATGGGGTCCGCAACACGCCGGCTAATCCAAAGGCGCGGCGACTCACACCGGGCGCTACATTCTCACGGCTATCACACAATCATATCTCCCTCATACGCCGGGACGCTCGCCACGTATGGGGTCTGGCAACACACCGCTAATCCAAAGACGCTGCGACCTCACACTAGGCCGGCTACATTCTCACCACCTCACACAATCACATCTCCTCATACGCCGACGCCGCCACGTATGGGGTCCATCAACATCCGAGGAGGTACATAGGGTAGTGCATATAGCACTGCAAACTAACATTCAATTATAAAATCCATACATAATTTTTATACATTACTTTCTAATAATATAAACACCTTAACAAACAACTAGCATCCGATAATTCCCCATAATCCCCATAACATCAGGACCTGTCTCTATGGTCATTCTAACCCTCCTGGGAAGGTAGAACTATCCCAAAGGTCTCACAGTCAACCTAAGGTCAAACGGGTCTGCGGGGCCCACAACCTCCAATTTCTGATCCGAAAGTTTCAATAGGTTCTACAAGCTCTAAGATGCACGTCCTGCAAGTTTGGTCCAAATCGGACGGTCAGATCGCTCACGATCACACAATCGAACTACTAAAACCCTAACCCTGTGGTTGGCATTTCGAGTATCCGGACTCCGTTTACGATCCGTCGAATCCTATACGATCCTGGTAATACTTAGATCAACATAATATAACTTCAGGACCATCCAACGGTCCAAGCCTAGCGAACCCGGAAAATACGCGATATGCGATATCCGTTCGACTCTAACGGTATCCAAAATGAGATCCGAGCACACCTATGCGCTCATGGCAACTCGAGGATCCCATTGGGACAAAAATGCCCTCGCCATGGTCACGCCGCCACGCGCCGGCGTGGTGTCCAAAGCGATATCGCATCGCGAAAACGCAAATCACGGTCAAGACTCCTACCCTAGGTAAAACACCTAATTTGAGTCGCTTTGTTCTTGGACATACCCCAAAACTGACCGGAAGTGGCCGAATCTCCTCGAAATCCGCCAAATCCACCGAAAATCGACATCCTACGCCAAAATCGATGCAATCCTACCCAACCATCACTAGATCATGCGAAGGATGAATTTCCATACCTTGATCGCCAAAATGGCGGCGGAAGACGAGAACGGCCGGCGGTTTCGGCGAAACCGAGCTTTTCTTCGATTTTCCGCGAAATCTCGACGCGAGACCGGGTAGGAAGAGGACTACGCGGCGGTCATTTTGGTACGCCGTCGACTTTGGTGGCCGGACGAGAGCACGGCCGGCCAAAGCGTGGCCATTGTTCTACCGTCGCGAAACCAGAGAGAGGGAGAGACGCGCGCAGGAGAGAGAGTGTGAGAGAGACGGGGGCAATTCTGTCTTTTAACCAAAAATCAATTTTCCAAATATTTACGATTATGCCACTGAGCTTCTTTTGATCATATCTCTCTCGTTACAACTCCGATTCGAGCCCACTACGTGTCTATGAACTCATCTCGCCGTGCTCTACACAACGGTACATCTAAAATTCCCAAATTCCTTCCGAGTAAGAAATTGACTAAAATACCCCTATCCCACGGGTAAATTCTTAATTTCACTCAAATTAATTAAAATAGGGGATAAATTTGGAGTCGGGGTGTTACAGACTTTGTGCAAGTCGCCGCGGTGGTGACACGTGTCATGAGAATTAGGTTTAGCAGTTTGTGAGCTTGGGCGGTCGGGAGTTTCGGCAGGTGCTTGGCACCTCGGAAGAATGTCTTCCTTCGGCATGAGAAAAGGCGTGTCTGCCTTGGTGCTAGTTGTTTTGAGACTGGATATGCTCGGTTGATTATGGTGTAAACAATGAATATACACCATGAATATTTGTTTCAAGAATAAATATAAATATCAGCTCCCTGTCAAATTTATGCGGCTTAATATTATCGGAGAGGTGACATGTGTAGTAAAGTGCTTAGTATCTCTTCCTCAAGACAATTTCTGCTTGTCTTTCTTGGAATCTTCATCTTCATGTGCCTTTGGTCTGTGGAAATGACAATGAAACACTTATGCCAATCAGTGCATTTGAAAGTACCATATATCATAAAAAAAAATGTGTAAGAAGAATTGCCATCTGCAAATTAATATATGGACCGAGCATGTTTCAAGGCACGGTGACAAATATCCAATCTAGACTTTAATGGACTTTTTAAAAATCTGAGAAATTAAATTTGTAAGGATTAATAATCAATATAGCATGGCATAATATAGTTACCTATGCACTCATACGGTCCTTCATAAGGTGTTGTAGGTCCGTTAACAATTAGTTTTAACAAACTCCCGTTATCAACATTAAGAAGACCAAACAATCTGAGCTCCCAAAGTACATGTGGAATGCGACATGCTCATCAACAACCCTTATGAGACATTTAACAACACAATTTCAGATGCAACAGATAAGCCAATCATAACTTTGGTAGAGATTATAAAATGCCTACTAATGAGTAGAATAGGATTCAGGATGATGGAATTCGCGTTATGGTATATACCCTAGCATTTTTAACAAACTACAAACCAAAAAGGTTAAGTCTGGGCAATGCACTATAATGTGGTCAGGAGGCTCTAAGTATCAAGTGGATGGTAACAAAGGGAATCAATATGCGGTGGACTTAGACAAACACACATTCTCAGGAAGAATCATATGATCTACGGAATCTCATAGCCACAAATTTTCTTTTATTTATCAGACATTGGACTTTCAATAAACAATCAAAATCTTCCTAATGCTGCTACTATCTTTCACCTATGTACTTACACGAGCCACCTTTATGGGTTTAGGAGTTGCATAACTCTCACATACACCACCTTTCACATTTCTGAACACACTAATTTCAACTTCCGCAAGCTGCAGCTAAGCATCTCGAAAGAATAAAAAATAACACAATTTTAAATATTTTGGCCATTCAGGTTGCAGAAAACCATACACATGGATAGTTTTCGAGATAGATGGTAGTGGGCTTCTCTCTTGTTGAACCAGCAATGCCTTCATCAACACATTTACTAGACAGAGAAATAAATATGATACCAGACACCTAAAGACCAGCAAAATTAGGTTCTACAAATAGCATTTTCAATTCTAAATGATTCAACCTCTAAAGCCCTCATTGTTCCTCTTTCCTCTAGCCTTCTCAAACTTCCTTCTCTTTGACCGGACATAAGGTTTGGTGTACTTTTGAGGTACACCGGGAGCTGGACCGAAGTGTTTCGCCACTTCACATGCATTCGTTCGACCTCTGAGGAATCCAGATCCAAAATCAAACACATAAGGTTTTTTTTTAAAAAAATTACCTGAACTGTGGAAACCCAAAAATAAGACGACAACAAACATAACTGATATGAATACCTGCGTTTTGGAGTGGTGGTTTCCTCTTTGTGTCCCGGGTTTGTGTATGAGAGATGAGGGAGGGCTGAAGGAGGCAGCAGAGAGAGGTTTCCTTTTCGCATACCAAATGATAACTGCTCTCGAGCCTTAGCATTTGCATCAAAAAAGTTGTCTGTTTCAAGCAAAAAATTCGATTCATTCTTCAATATGCAACATTCTCACGTTTTCGGGTTTGTCATCCAAAAGAACTACTTCATATGCATAATTAGGAATATCATTAGCAGACTAACCCCACCAACTCCGCATTGAGTTTTGATCACGACTCTCTAATTATTAAGTCTTACCTCATAGATCATATTTGCAACAAAATCACAAAAATCATAAAATATATAACTATTTGATTGGAAGGTAATCATTTTAATATCAATCGAGAAAACCATGTTCGTCAATTATTTCATTGCAACTAGATGCTTACGATTTGGCTAATTTTTTTTTTCAAGGATGATCTATAAGTAAAGACTTGAAAAATCAACAATAAAAGAAAAACCCTTAATAGTCACTGAAATTAGTTGCATAGGATGAGGTGGCTAAAGGGCAACATCAGTGGCTAATAGCTAACAGCCACAGTTATTGGTGACCATTGTGATATTAGACACTAATAGTACCTCTAGCCATTCTGTACGACTGATGTATAGTTAAACTACTAATGCTTTTTCTTGTAGTGACGGTTTGTATAGTTAAACTACAATAACAAGTGAGTCCTGGAATGATCACATTACTAATACTAAATTCTTAAGGATATTGTGAAAGCAGCATGCCATAATTATAGTACCTAGGTGATGATATAATCTTATAGGTTTTTTATTATCAACGAGAAGACAAAAGTCTTCCAACCACAAGCCATCCCTGGAATTAACTGACACTGTTACTTCGAAATATCTCATCACATCGGCATCAACTGCCTCCAGCAGTAGATCATAGTCAGAATCATGTCGTGGCAAGCCAACATCTTTCCATGCTAACACCCTCAGCACTCTCACAGACTGCAGTTGGATATTCTACAAGAGATGCCAAATCATTATACAGATATCAAACGTGTCAATAATAATCCACAAAACTTGCATATATTGTAGTAATGCATCTGTACTAAAGAAAAAAGGGCAAAAAAAAATGAAACCCTTTTCTTCCTCAACTCTTCAATGGCGAAACGAACAGGTCCTAGTCCTCCAAAATCCAAATGACAATAAACTGGCTGTGAATAATCACGAGTCTATCAACACTTGATATTTGAATTGAATTGCAATGAAAGTGAAAGCCATAACATAATTATTGAATTGCAATGAAAGTGAAGGCCATAACATAATTAATACACACACGCATGACGCACCTCTTTCATAAGCGATCCAAGAAGAAAAGGGTTGCTTTTTTTATCCGCTTTGTTTTGATCATGGACGACCCCATAATAATCAAAAGGGTGATGAGGAGAGGAACAAACAGTAGGAGAACTCCCAACCATGATAAGTCTTCCATTGTTGGGAATAAATCTACTCCTACCCAGCTTTCCAAGCACAGAACGAACAGCCATAACCTGGGCATCAATGAAATCACACTAATTAATAAGCCATATATATAGCTAGAAAATCTAAAAATACAAATAATAGAAACGATTATCAACCCATCTTCCTGGCCGTTCGAACCATTGCCCATGGCCTCTAACAAAACCAAAAAGGGAGTTTCTTTGTACCTACCTGCCTCCGAAACAGAGAAAAGGAGCGTGTGGCCGTGAACTTAATTAACGCCTAAACCCTAAAGAGAAAGGTCTCTCATCGCCGCTTCATGCATTCTGAAAACAAAATACCGTTTTATCTACTGTATGCCCAAGGCCATTAACGAGAGCCCTCACTGGTATTTTGAACAAAATACAAGCCCAATCAGAATAAAAGGAAGAGAAGATAAGCCCCATTGAAACTTGACGTGGGAGTGGGTATTTTGATAAATTTAACAATTTAAAATTCAAATTAAATATAAAAATGTTTGAAATTATTTTAAATAGGTATAAAAAAAAAAGGATATAAATATTGAGTTTTTTTATTTAAACCTCATACTTTTCTTTGTTCACCCCAATACTTAAATCATTAAGCTCTTAAGTTTTATTATTGAGTTAAAAGACAAAAAAAGTCATCCACTTATTATTGTGTTTAAACCCCGTAACTTTCTTTGGTTTCTTATTGCTCAAATTAAGAACATAATTCACTGCTATCAACAACAAAAAAACAAAAACCATTGCTTGCAAAGTCCAGGCAATCATCGAGCTCTCGCATGACTGCTCTTCATTTGTCATTCATGAAGACATAAAGATAACCACTTGTAATTCTATCGCCATTATCTTCTTGACACTGAGTAATCTTTTTATTTGTCTTTTCTGAATTTATAATTGTTTCCCTGACGTTGTTGTTATCTGGGTTATTTATTATTCTTTTTGGTATTTATTTGAAAGGATCCTCAGTAGTTGGTGCAATATTTCTTCAAGTTTTGGTTACATTTTCCTTTTCTTTGGGGTTCTTATCATCTGGGTTCTTGGTGATTGTTAATTGTATTTGTGCAAATGGGTTTTTAGAGGTGACATTAAGTATTTTTTTATTTTTTCTTGTTGCATTAGTTTTTAGTTTATTTATGATCTTAAGGGATTCTAGTAATTACTAACTTAGGTGCTTAAATCCATAGTGTTAATTATGCAATTTGTTTTCATTTGGTTCTGGACAACTAAGATAAAACTTTGGCGGCTTGAGCCTAGTGTGGTTGTGGAAATTGATGGAACCCCAAGAAAGGAATGAGGAGAGCCGTTTCAGAAGAGATGGACCAAGAAAAGACTGAGGTGCCTAAAACTCTTGCAGCACCAAACACTCGAGTAAGGCTCCGATTGCTTCGCTCGACATAACACCACACAGAAGGAGAAAGTGGGGTGAGGGGTGAGGTTAATGAGTTTTATTTATTTATTGTTTTTTCTCATGGGTGTGTGTTTAGGGGTAGTTTGGGAAAGACAATGGGGTTTACTTAGAAATTATGAAATTTTGAATTAGAAGTTGGGGTGAACAAAGAGAAGTGCGGGGTTTAAATGAAAAAATCAAAATATCTCCTCTTTTTTTCTTTTTGTTTTCCCTTCAATCGTCAGCCCCACCACCTTTTCCCTCATCTCAACCAGCCCCACCGCCCAATCAACCCCCACCTTCCCCATCCCCATTCCTCTGTCAAAAGAAAGGTACCAAAAAAATCCAGCAACCATCTCTCTCTCTCTCTCTCTCTCTCTCTCTCTCTCTCTCTCTCTCTCTCTCCAGTAGTCAAAAACCCAACTCGCCCTCTACCCTTTGTCTTCGCCGCTGTCTCCTCCTTCGCTCTTCGACATCATCAAATCCTAACCAACAATTCACCCTTTGTCTCTCACCTCCCAATTGTCTCTCTTTCTTTGGCAGCCACCAATGGAGATTTGGACTACCACATATATGAAATTTGAAGTCAATTTAGTGATTTTGTTTGTGGGTTTTGAGCCTTTTGACAACTGGGGGGTAGCGGTTGACTAGAGAGAGAGAGAGAGAAGGGAGAATTTGGGGTGGGTTTTCTTTAGGTGTGTGTTGTTTGGGCGGTGAGGCTGGTTGAGATGAGGGAGAAGGTGGTGGGGGGTGATGATTAGGGAGAAGAAAAAAAAGGAGACATTTTTATCTTTATTTTTTTACATCTTTTAAATAATTTCAATCATTTTTTTTATATTTAATTTGAATTTTTTAATTTCTATTAGTTAAATTTACCAAAATATTCATGCCACTTCAACAAATTTAACGGTTTTTACCTGAAAACTAACAGAATAGGGTAACCTTGGTCATTTAAAAGAAGTTAAGGAGGGAGATTGAGTCATTTGAAATGTCATAGGGCAATTGAGACTATTTGAAAACTACATGGGGCATTTCAACAAATAAGCCTTAAAATTTTGTGTTGGCAGACATTCAATATTTCCCATGTTGGTTTTGATATTAATTTAGGCTTATTTACACCAATACCTCTTGAAACTACAGTCAAATCTCACATTGCCCTCCAAAACGTAAAGTGGCCCACTTACCCCGCTTGACCATGGATTGGTGACTCACTTTGCCCCTGTCGTTAACTCTGTCCAAAAGTCTGTTAACTATAATGATGTGGCAAGGGTATCTTTGTAATTTCATACACATAGATCATTATCCACCAATTAAAGGAATGACGTGGCAAGTAGAGCTCCCCTCCACATATATAAGAAAATAATAAATATCCAAACCCCCCAAAATCAATTTCTTTTTTAAAGATTATTATAGTCATAAATAGTTTTTAACCAATACATAGATCCGTCCTTGCATTGACAAGCTCGAAAACCATTGTGTTCGTTGCTTCCCAACATCCTAACCACCCTTGTGTCATGAGCAGACGACCACCATGACGCGCCTCTTCATCAAGCCTTGGTTTAACTTCCCATGATGCCCCATTTGGATAATCAAGCCTCACCTCACACTCTCTAATTTTGATAAGTTCAAATCAATTCCGACATTCAAAAATTCCGGTATAAGTTGGATTTGAATTGGAATGTACCTTGAGCTTCTGAATTCAGAAATATATTGGGATTTCACGCTTAATCCACATACAAGATAAATAAACAACATTATTTGTACTAAAGATTTCGGCTTTCACCCAAAAATATTAAGTTTTTTTGGGGGGGGAATTGCTCTTTTATTGACAAACAAAAAAAGTCAATCTTATTCTCAATCCCGTCTCTACTTTTTCTAGACTCTTCCATCTCCCCTCCCTCTCCTCCTCCTCCTCTACTTTTTCTCATTTTTATGTGCTCATTTTTGCCACCTAAAAGTCTGTTGGCTTGATGGATTTGAATAAAGAGAAAAGAAGTTCACGCTGTGCTAAATAAACTTGGTTTTGCAAAGGAAGTCTCTTTGGCAAATGCCTTTATAGATGTGTATCGTAAACGCGGAAGTGTATGCCATGCAATTTACATGAGTTTGGTTTGCAAATTGCAAGACATTTTATACGTTTGGGTTCATTTTTCTCACAGCTTACTTGACTATTGGATAAATTTAAGTTTTAAAATTAATGAAATGGTTAAATTAATCCTCAATACTCGTGCGGTTGAAATAAACGCATTGACTGTCCAGCAAGGGCCTACGGTAACACCCCGTCTAGAGCTCATAATTTGTTGATTCTTCCTTAAACCTAAAAGTGCCTCCATCAGAACACTCTGCTCAATTTTTTTCACCTGCAACCAAAGCTGTTATGAACAGTAACTCCTCCTTTAAAAATGCTCTGAAAATAAATAATCGAATTTTCAAAAAATTCCCGAAAATAAGTTAAGAAGATTAGCCACAATCTGAGATGTACCACCCACCCTATCCTACCAAAATATCAGCTCCCTGTCAAATCTATGCAGCTTAATATTATCGGAGAGGTGACATGTGTAGTAAGGTGCTTAGTGTCTCTTCCTCAAGACAATTTCTGCTTGTCTTTCTTGGAATCTTCATCTTCATGTACCTTTGGGCTGTGGAAATGACAATGAAACACTCATGCCAATCAGTGCATTTGAAAGTACCATATATCATGAAGAAAAATGTGTAAGAAGAATTGCCATCTGCAAATTAATATATCCAATCTAGACTTTAATGGACTTTTTAAAAATCTGAGAAATTAAATTTGTAAGGATTAATAATCAATATAGAATGGCATAATATAGTTACCTATGCACGCAGATAGTCCTTCATAAGGTTTTGTAGGTCCTTTAACAATTAGTTTTAACAAACTCCCGTTATCAACATTAAGAAGACCAAACAATCTTAGCTCCCTTTCGCAGCTACGTGAAAAAACCAATGCTTGGAAAACTTTAACCACACCCTTATCAACTGCCTCCATTGTAAAAAAATATGAGATCGAAGCACCAGAACATTTGTACCATGCCCTCAAAACTCTCACAAGCCGCAGTTTGGCATTCTAAAAGAGAACGGAGAACATTATGTAGAGTTCAAACAATTAAACATTAATACAAAAAAAACTACGATTAGTAAATTTTAATTATTTTTTCAATAAATTGGAAGAGGTATATGATATGTTCAAACCTTTTCCTTGTTGTACTCTCTCACAGCGAAAATGGCAAGAGCTATGGTATTGGGATTATCCATAGAATACGGAGCTACACGATGATTACCTGCTAATCCCTAAAGTAGTGTTACAAGCACACGCAATAAGACAATAATTGAGTTAGAATGCCAAGTAAGACCATAAAAGTGAATTGCATACATACATGTACCAAAAGTAGAAATCATTTCAGCATTAGATGCAAAAGGTAATATCATACTTACACCGGCCCACTTAAAATATTCCAGATGCAGAACTGGCGGAGCTTTCTTATGGTGGTTACCAAAAAGAAAAGGATGGCGAGAGGAATAACCATAAGAAGGAGGCGGCTTTGAAATTGAAAACAAGACATCACGGTCAATATTGTAGTTGCTGACTACTGAGCTCCTAATTTGAAAGTCCCCAACCCTAACCATGTTTGCTACTGTTCTTCCTTTGCTGTGACAACATGAAGAGTATTTACTCCCCAACTTTCCAACCACAGACCGAATAGCTGTTGTCATATGCCTCTCCTCTTCTCCCAACTCTATCATGCAATGCTAGATGAATCCCAAAACCCTAACCCCCAAACCTAAATCAAATCAAATCAAATCAAATTATAATGATATGAATGCAATTGAAGCATAATAATAGGAAGCATATATATATCTCACTAAATCAGCAGAGCGAAAATCAACCAAATTGAATTCTTGATGAAATATAACTGACCTACTCTACCAAGACACAGAATGGTGGCTGAGAGTCGAGGCTTGCTGTGAATTTCTCTGCTCTTCAATTAACTTGATCGGCTGTCAATAGTGGGCTGGGCATTTTACATTACGACGGAGCTCCTGCTTTTATTGGGATTGGGCTTGGGCTTGAGTGAGGGTCCCACTAGTTAATGGGCTTGGCCACACCGTGCTTTAAAACGTCGTCGTGCATGTTCGACAATTCTTATAAAGGGAATTTGTTGAAATGTCATCTAAACTTACACCTTAGTTTCGATTTGTCACCTGAATTTTTTTTTAAGTGAAATGTCACCTGAATTTTTCAAAATCCATGATTTGTCACCTCAGCTTAACATAATCCAATTTTCCATATATTTTCAAGGGTATTTTAGTCTTTTCATTTTCAAGAATATTTTTAAAATGGAAAAAATTACTATTAAAAAAAATAAAGCTTAAATGTAAAAATGGTTGGGGGTTAAATGTGAAAAGATATATAATTTTTGTAATTTCCAAAGGTCTTTTCATAATTTTTTTATAATGATTTTTCCATTTTTAAAATACTCTTGAAAAGAAAAAGACTAAAATACCCTTGAAAATAGTTGACAAATTAGATGAAGTTAAACTCAGGTGACAAATCATGGATTTTGAAAAATTCGGATGACATTTCACTTAAATTTTTTTTTCAAGTGACAAATTGAAACAAAGGTATAAGTTCAGGTGGCATTTCAATGAATATCCCTTCTTATAAAACAATAGTTTTTTGATACTTATCGACGAGGATTAGAAAACACTGCACAATAACCCATATGATATGACCTCAAACTCATTCAACACAAATAACTGAAATCACAAAAATTATGACTAATAGGGTACCATACACAGGCTGCGCGCATCCTGAAGGACGGAAATTCCGGCTCATTTCGTCGTCTCACTTTTTCCAAATCGCAGCGCCTGGAGAAATTGCAACTCCTTCTCTTTTTCTCTACATATCGATCTATCTCACCGTCGCCGAACCATTCCGATTGATGGTTTCGTTTCAACCGAAATCCGATAAACCGACGATGTCGGCAATGGTTTCACTTTTGGGTATACCGACCACCCTCGATCAATTATCAGTTGGAGCCCATCATGTCGGTTACCGAACCAATTCCACCCCTAGCTGGCAATATTGTAATCGTTCTGTCCCTTCTTAGTGAGGATAAAGAAAAATGAAATGTGGCAAGCATTGCATATAAATTCTAATCAACAAATTTCAATAACAATATTACATAATAAAAACAAATGTTTGTCTTTTTATTCCACAACAAATTTCAACACCCATTGCATAAAATAGAGCAAATGGTTTCCTTTTACTAATGGTAAAAGTAAAACATTGTGGGAAAAAGTGCTGAATTTAACATCGCCATAATCCATCTTAGTGTGGACAGTGAATATAGGTTGATGTCCATTGAATTGGAACGGTTGGCTTTGGCTCCTCTAGTTTTTTCACTTCTCCAACATTTACAATGGAAGCAAAGCCAAGCTGCTTGTCCAAGGCACTCTACAAAAACGTTTGCCCACAAAAAAAAAAAAAAAAGTCATATCGGCTGTCGAAGAAATCAAATGGCGTGATGCCCACATATTTGGCCATGAGAGACATCAGCTAAAGATCTTATGAATCCCCTACTTCTCCCCGTGTGAAGAATCCATTCTTAACGTATGTCTTTTCAGTTAACATTGGATTATACTCGTGCATTATCCCATAACTTTTTTCCCTTCTGAGGTATAACAGAAAATGAAAATTCATCATCTACAGAAAATAATGTAGAATTAGAAGAAAGAAAAAAGAAAAATACCTGAAGGGTAAAAGAGCAGAACTTCTACATGTACCAAAAAGAAGAAAATAGACCCAATAACCTAAGAACAGCACACAACATATGCAGTTTGTGACAATGAAAATACAATCGCCTTATCCTGCAACCGATCAATTGATCATTCATAATTACAAGTTGCATCTAATACCATAAATAATCAAGGTCAACCTTTAAGTAAGTTCGGTTGGTGCATCAGTTCTAAACACTCCAATTTCCTCTTCGGAGAATTTAAATCCTTAATAACAGAGGCCTTCACCTACTCATATTGACTATTCAGGTTCGCTGGTTTCTAGCCTCATATATCAGGGTATGGACAAGTGCTTAAATTCAGCATGTGAATCTTTTACAATGGCAGAGTTGAGAGTACAAATTTATTTCTTCATGGTCCTCTCAGATGGATAATAGGTTAAAAAGTATATTTTACAAGATTTGTTCCCTTGTCCAGTAACCAATAAAATGGTTCCATTAAAGCATAAAATCCACCACCCATATGATGTTCATATGACAAAAGGGAATCAAACAGATCATTACACATTTCCTCGCAGGTTTCATTTTGAATATAGAGAACAATATTAAAAAATGAATAAAAATCAGGTTTGCCAGAATAATTTGATAAAAGCTCTTATTACCATGTCAGTTTGCTTGACAATGAGAATGAACATTGTTATGCAGTGGGAAAGAGTAGCAACTGTCTCAACTACTAGCCTTAGTTTACGCAGAAGCAAGTTCTGAGAAAGTATATACAAGGACAATTGCCCAATTTAATGGTAGAACAACTAACAAACTAAATTTTAAAAATTTATCATGTGGGCTGTAGTTGAATCCAAAGCAGAAAAAAGAAAATATATGGAAACATGTAAAATAAAAAAAAGATTTAAGAGAAAATCAAGCAGGAACTTCGAAAATGCAGTAAAGGATGGAGAAAGTAGGATATATTGTTACCGCAAAGTCCTCAACTGAAAGGTGCCTGACGATCCACACATTTAATATAAATGGAATTCCCGTTGACAAGAATTGTGTAGCTGACGCAACAAAAAAGAAAGCCAATTTGCATCATCTTCATCTTGGGTTTGTGTGTGTGTGTGTGTGTGTGTGTGTGTGAGAGAGAGAGAGAGAGAGAGAGAGAGAGAGAAGCTGCCGTAAGAATTTATCAATCAGATTAGTCCGCAAAGAAATATTCTCTACACGCATAGATGGATCGCAAAAAGTCTGTTTTCTTAGTCTGAGGGCTCGTAGAAGCGGATAATTCTGTTGATGAAGGATCTCTCGCACCGATATCTGCTGAGGACAATATTACAGGTGATGAATATCCTCACGTGCAAGTTAGTAAGAGTAGCATGACAATAACAATTTCAAAGCGGACATAGGCACAAGAAGATACATGACAAACGACGACATGCAGAAGTAAGCCACCAAAATGGAGAAATGAACAAAGAAAGTCGGCCAGAAATTCTCCCTGTCCAGAAATATCCTCTCAGAAATAACAGTTGTTATTCCTGAAAACAGTAGGAACTCCCATCCTGAAGGTAAGCATCTGTAAAAAGAAAATGAGGAGGAATCCTGTGAAGACAGAAGAAAAATTTTCACATACAAGCCTATGAGGTTAAAATCATTGATGAAACATGCGAGATAAATAATTAGCATCATACGTGGAAATATTGCTTGATGAATACCCCAGAGTACGCTATTCTAAGGAACATATCTTTACCATGTCAAGAAACCAAAGACTAGAACCAATAAATTGAATTGCATTTGCTCACAATGCACATTACTTACCCATCAATACCTTTCCAGACTGATGATGTCATCTATATTGCCATGTCCTGTAATTTTTTGTGAAACAAAAATAGAAAAGAAAATTTGAATAAAGACATTTCTATGCCTCAAAAAATTTCAGGTCAAATGCACCAACAGTTGAATAAAGACATTTCTATACCGTGAGATTTATACATGGGAAAAGCAGCAACCTTATGTTCTTACTCTTCTGACAAAAGCATCTGCAAAATGTAGTAGCTGCTTTCTTTGAAAAAAATGAAAAATAACTAGTGACTTTAATTTTTAAAAGTAACAGAAAATATCAGGCAAAAGCTTTACCAAACGAACCTTAAGAAAACTGCCTAAACTAAGAAAAGGATACTTACTGAGTTTGCCAAAATTAAGCCAACTGCACCAGCTGAGTTGATCAGCAGGATATTCAGTACTACATGTCTTATTGCGAACAGAAACGATGAAAGGTTTGACCGTACTAGTTGCTTCTCTTTTGCAACGGGCATGTAGAAAAGATTCAGAATGTTCCTGATGTAAAACCAAAGCACAATCTCAGTTCTAGCTTGATACCTTTTAGGAACAGCAGTAAGATCTTTAAGTTAACACCAGACACAACCAAAAATTGATGACAGAAAAGGGGTACCAGTTCCAAATGAAAGACCTTAGCAGATTGTCAATGGATTTGGACACGCGTACGATTTATTTTTTCAAACAATCACCACCACTTTAGTATCCTAGTCCTTCGCGCCTTACTACATCTTAATACGAATTCCTTTACTTCAAAAATAAGGGAATTCATCATTCGAAGGGAAGTAGCCATATAAAATTTCATATATCATTAATATTATGCCATAATTAGTAATCGAATAAAGAAATCATAAAGACCCATAAAATAGAAAAAGCATTAACTCAAGTACATGTTGCTTGATATTCCTCAAGTACATGTTTTCACTACCTGATCTCTCTGTTACAACATAACATTGCAGTGTCTGCATAAATGCATGCTACGATTAACTTGGTAAAATTTTCTTTTCTAAAAGATATTTTCTAGGTTGTTTGAGTCCCTTGGATTCTGTTCATCATAGATTCATATGTGATCTAAACGACTGAGATGCTATTGCAATAATCAACTTGGCTACTTATTAGATCGTGACTATGCACATATATCAAAATATATGTCTATAACTTTGATCTGTATAAACAAAGGAGAAAAGGAAATTGAAATGCACACAAGCACGCACCTACTAACAAAACCAGTTTAAGGGCCTCTGTAAGGCTACTTCCTAGCCTCCTGTCTTTATTTGGGTCCTTTCCTGTCAACGAAAGATACTATTGGAAAATTAAAGTTTGTTAGATTTAGCACTGCATGATGCAATATTAATGGAACCATGGAAATTCCTCCATGGATACAAACAAAATTTGAAGTGTGCATATAGCTTATGTAAAGAATCATTTGTAACTCACATGTCAGAAACAAAAGCAGGAAGAAATTAACCCAAACACAAGATAACATCAAAAGAACCATCAAGTAAACAAAGGAGGAAAGCAAACCCGATGCAGACCTCGCAAATGTAGCATAGGATCTTTCTTCAAAAGGAAGAAACACCAGCCTCACCACTAGGCTCCCTAAGAAGTGATAAATATCATAAAAAGAAAATTCAAAATCACTGGCATGTTTTCTATTCTGAAGTAGTCTCCGAACAAAATCAGCTCTTATTGTGATGACAAAGTGATTAATTGAATGACTCAAAAGATCTGGACCAAATAATTACCTAATTTGTCCACAAGTCCACATACAGCTTGGTTATAATATGTCGCCCACCATAAAAGGACAAGACTTTGTCCTTCTTGAAGGATCGAAGTGTAAACAACTTACACATGTCAGACAGCTCCCCATCATAATGCTTCTTATTCTTTACTCTGTGAAAGTACTAAGCTATCAACTAAAGCAAATTTGTTCTAGACATAAGATTTAATTGAAAAACAGGGTTTCTTATCATATCCTTTCTGCTAAGCCAGCCAATTTCAATTGTGGATACATATGAATATGACAAATAAATCTGACGAGTGAAGAAATACAAGTTGTGATAATATTCCACTCAACCACACAAATCCACACATTTGATAATTTAGATTGACTAGCTCCCACGAAAACCATTCACAGCAAACATATGACACTGGATTGTTGCCTCCCTGATAAGATCAGGACCAACAAGGCACTCTACAAAAACACTTGCCAGAAAATGAAAAAGAAAAAGTCATTTCTGCTGTCGAAGAAATCAAATAGCGTGATGCCCACATATTTGGCCACAAGAGACATCAGCTAAAGATCTTATGAATTCCCTACTTCTCTCCACGTGAAGAATCCAATCTTAACGTATGTCTTTCCAGTTAACATTGGATTATACTCGTGCATTATCCCATAAATTTTTTCCCTTCTGAGGTATAACAGAAAATGAAAATTCATCATCTACAGAAAATAATGCAGTTTGTGACAGTGAAAATACAATTGCCTTATCCTGCAACCGATCAATTGATCATTCATAATTAGAAGTTGCATCTAATACCATAAATTATCAAGGTCAATGATTGATAACCACCCTTTAAGTAAGTTCGGTTGGTGCATCAGTTCTAAACACTCCAATTTCCTACAGTACTTGTACCTTTTTTAACTATCCTTCCTCTTCAGAGAATTTAAATCCTTAATAACAGAGGCCTTCACCTACTCATATTGACTATTCAGGTTCACTGGTTTCTAGCCTCATATATCAGGGTATGGACAAGTGCTTAAATTCAGCATGTGAATCTTTTACAATGGCAGAGCAAAAAATTTATTTCTTCATGGTCCTCTCAAATGGATAATAGGTTAAAAAGTATATTTTACGAGATTTGTTCCCTTGTCCAGTAACCAATAAAATGGTTCCACTAAAGCATAAAATTACTGGTTAAGGGACAAGTGGACACCACCCATATGATGTTCATATTACAAAAGGGAATCAAACAGATCATTACACATTTCCTCGCAGGTTTCATTTTGAATATAGAGAACAATGTTAAAAATGAATAAAAATCAAGATTGCCAGAATAATTTGATACAAGCTCTTATTACCATGTCAGTTTGCTTGACAATGAGAATGAACATTGTTATGCAGTGGGAAAGAGTAGCAACTGTCTCAACTACTAGCCTTAGTTTAAGCAGAAGCAAGTTCTGAGAAAGTATATACCAGGGCTCTGCCAGTAGTTCAAAAATACATGCAGAGCCTGCCACGTAAAAATGACTCATGTCACTGATACATTAATGTGAAACAATTAATTCATTTAACCAAAGCCAAATGGTCTATGATTTCCAACCATAAACAATTCTTGTTATAAAAGTACTGAAACAATATTGATGAGTCACAAACAACATGTTCTTCAGTTGAAGTACCATCACTGTAGCATAATACATGAGAATTACAGGTCCTTAGCCGGTACAAATAAACACATTGCTATTAAAATGAAGAAGCACCTTTTCATGTCTGCCCGCAGGCTTGCTCGCCGAACTCCCTCACGACTGAGAAACAGTACACAGGTGACAAAAAGAAGAAATTGTACTCCATAGAGCTGCCACCAGAAGACAAAAAATACACAAATGACTTCACAGTGAAGTAATTTAATTTTCAAATCATATGGAAATGCCACAACAGATATTCAAGCTTCAAGCCTAGCTCTTTGAGAGGCTGTATTGGACTGGATTGCTAGAGTTTGGTCCAGTATAAGATTGGACAATTGCCCAATTTAATGGTAGAACAAGTAACAAACTAAAGCTTACAAATTTATCATGTGGGCTATAGTTGAATCCAAAGCAGAAAAAAGAAAATATATGGAAACATGTAAAATAGACAAATATTTAAGAGAAAATCAAGCAGGAACTTGGAAAATGCAGTAAAGGACGGAGAAAGTAGTATATATTGTTACCGCAAAGTCCTCAACTCTCTCTCTCTCTCTCTCTCGCTCTCTCTCTCTCTGAAGCTAAAGTGAGAATGGAAATGAGAGACCTTCGAAAAAGTGCTACTATCTTGCTAAACTCTGTTTTTGGTAAACTGTCGTTTGCCTCGTTTTTTTGCCCTTTGTTAACTGCTAAATACATCACAAAAAAAGTTATCAAATTGAGAAAACTGGAAATACAGCGACCAAGTTTAAATCGACACGAATCACATTGACCAAAAATGAAAGTATAGAGTTGTCAATTAAAGACCACTGATGAAGACAAACATGATTACTTGAAACTATATCTATTACATAAATTCTATACGAATATTGATATTGTAAATGTATACTAATAATGTATTGAAAAGTTTTGTTGGCGATAATGATATCGATACATTAACAATGACATATAAGTTTTTTTTTATCCCTTAAAGAACGGACGTTCATTATGAGGCCAATATCCATTAGATTATGCTAACACTAAAATATTTTGGATACATAATTGATCATATTCCACTAAGTTACACAATTTATATGCTAATTTGATGAGTATCTAGTATTCAACTATAAAATAATGACTAGCTACCAACCTACTATGAGCACCACTCACATTAAAACATAAGGCATTAACACATCCATACAACAGTTTACTATAATTAATGCTAATTATCTATTGCTCATCCAGGGGGCATGCTATACATCAAAAAATGAAGGTAAGATCAACTTTGTTTCCCCAAAGTTATGATTTTTCATCACCATACAATTTGCAAAGGATAAATGTTTTACAAAATTACTTTAAAAAGTTTTTGTTTTTGTTTTTAATTTTAATAACAGTGGACAGATGGAGAGTTTGATATCGTATGGGTTGGGCTAAGGCCGAATTTGGGATCTTCACTTGGGCTCAGTCCAAAAAGAGAGAAGAATAAAATATGGGAACTTTGGTGAGCATTTCAGTTATGGAGGGATTGATTCTCTTCCTGCTATTGATAACAGCGAAAAGAAAAACTTTCTCACTCTCTCGCTCGCTCAAAATTTGAACTGAAACTCAAAGAATGATAGAGATGGAGGAAACCACAGTACCCTTAAGGAATCTCACTAGCAGAGAGTACCCGGGTCATAAGAAGAAGGTCCTCTCTTTCTATCTGTTACATTTTTTTAATCCAATTTCAACCTCCACAAAACCCTAATCTCTTGCTCTCCATTTTCAATATGCTAAATTTTATATGTGTCATTGTGAAAAGGTGCATTCTGTGGCACGAAGCTCACATCGGGCTCTGTAGATCAAACCGCTAGGGTTTGGCACATTGAGCCCCACGGACACGTTAGTTCAGCTGTTCCAATAAAATTCATTATTATTTCCCAATAAATTTATTATATTTCTATGTAATGAGAGAATATTTGTGTATATATGTTACAGGGTAAGGTTAAAGTTATTGAATTGAAGTGGCATACTGATAGTGTGGATCAGCTGTGTTGGGACCCCAAGCATGCTGATTTGATTGCCACTGCCTCTGGAGACGAGAGTTCGTCTATGGGATGCTCGTAGTAAGTCATTTCTCCTTCAAGTTTCAATTTTTTAGGTACAAAGAATGGAATGTGATGTTATATCCATCTGGGTACTTCAGGTGGAAAATGTGCGCAGCTAGCAGAACTTAGTGGCCAGAACACGCCTATAGACCTGATGGGACGCACATTGCCGTTGGTAATAGGGTAATGTTTACTTGTGCTCAACCTCTATTGTATGAGTTTGTGAATAAGTTCATTGAATTTTCTGATTGTGAATGACTTAATTTGGTTGAATTATGAGTAGTGGGTGTCAATAGCTAATAGCTATGTTTTGCTGTTCCATATTCTGGTGTTGCTGTTCTTATGCTGATTTTTGCCCCTCCTTACAATGTAGGATGATGAACTAACAATTCTGGATGTTCGGAAATTCAGGCCCATTCACAAGCGAAAGTTCAATTATGAGGTAATTATTGAAATGGATGCTTCTTTTTAATATCCCCCTTGTATATTGCATGTTCTATATGAGTTTTAGGTTATTAATGTCTCATCAGCACAAGGCTTTTAGAAAAACTTGGTTACTCAACCTTGAGAAGTCGTTCAATTCTGTATGATATGCAAATGTGACCTTAGAAATTGACCTTAAGAACGATTGCTTGTGGAACACAAATCACAATATGTTAAGTTATCTCTCTTCTCTTCGCGCGCGCACACACACACACACACACACGTATATATATTCATAAACCATTTTGTATACTTATGTTGGCCAGGTGTTATATCTGAAATGAATTGGTTTTTTCCACTTCAAATTACCAAAACATATTGGCACACCACTCTGATGCGTTGAAGCCCTAAAAGTTATGAAATTATCAAGAAATAGATTTTTTCAATGAACATGAGTTTTTTTTTAAAAAGTTTGTAGAAATGTCTATATCCCCATGATTATGTTTGCAAGGTTTTTTTTTTTTCCACATGTAACTTTCCCATTGATGGTTTTTCTGATCCTTACACAGAGTTGCTTCATCCTAATACAAGGGATGCGGATAAATCCTGTTTATATTATCTGTCTCTGTACCTCAAATACTTTTGAGCATTCTTCTTCTTTTCCAGGTTAATGAAATTGCTCGGAGCACAAGAAGTGAAATTTTCTTGTTGACTACTGGAATGATGAGAACAAGTTTTCTGCATAATTTCTTTCTACGTAATGGAACTTGGAATGGGTATTTTATTGCATATTCTCCGGCTCAGGTACTGTTGAAGTACTAGCGTACCCATCTCTTCGACCAGTTGACACTCTCATGGCTCATACAGCTGGGTGTTATTGCATTGCGATTGACCCACTTGGAAGGTGTGGTACAAAGATGTATTATCTTTTCATTGATCCCGTAACGAAAAAAGAATGTTTATTAGCTGTATCTATGTAGTTTTATTTATCTTTGTTCCAAAATTCTCTCTTGAAACTGTCACATGAAGACTACTTTTAGCGCTTCCATATACTCTTTTAAATGCTCTTTAGACGATGACAGGTATTTTGCTGTTGGAAGTGCCGATTCCTTGGTCAGCCTGTGGGATATCTCAGAGATGGTCTGTGTGAGAACATTTACAAAACTTGAGTGACTTCTACCCTGTGTTCCCCTATTATTCAGATTCTTTTTTCTTTTTAAATTCTGCAGTTAGTGAATAACTATGGACATTGCACACATTTTTTTACCTTAGGTTCTTGTGTATACTTTAATCATCAGCATCCCTATTCCTGGAATGATCTCTATTTGTACCTTTCTCAGATTGCCTGTGAGGACAATAAGCTTCAACAACACTGGAGAGTATCTTGCTTCTGCCAGCGAAGACTTATTTATTGAAATAGTAAGTAGTACCTTATGTGGCTCACTACGCTTGGAATTTATCTCCTCAAGAAGTATATTCTCCCTTGTGGGAGGATGTCTGGTTACAAAGGCTGCAGCCTGTCATCATACCTGACCAATTTACTACTGTACAACAACTTTGTTTTGTAGGTTAGACGCCATTTAAAAAAAAGAAGAAGATATATACGTTCACTGAAGTTTTTATTTTTTGTTTACAAAGGATTTGTGGCTAATTCAATCCATCTTTCATCACCTAAGTAAAACTAGTAACAATATAACTGCTGCTGTATAAAACAGTCCAATGTTCAAACTGGGAGGACAGTGCATCAAATCCCATGTAGGGCCGCCATGAACAGTGTTGAGTGGAGTCCTAAATCCAATCTCCTTGAAAGTAAAGGGCGGCCATTTTATTATGATACTTTGATCCATACACATTTCAGTAGGCGAGTCTTATATATCCACCTTCAAGTATATTTCCTTTTCCTTCTATTAATTCTTCTTAATTTATAAGTAAAATCTGTTAAAGGCTCTGAGGCAAGCGGACATGGAGATATGCTCTGCATAAAGCGATACAACCCAACGGTTTCAGAAGAAGTTTGAGGATAGCTCTCGCACAAAGTTGGAGACTATACTTTTACCCGAAAGTGTAATCCATAGTCTCAGTCGTGTTGGACACCGTACCACATCTGATTACATAGACAAGGCTCTAGCACTCATATCGATCAAGGGAATGTATCTACAAGATGGCTGCTCTGATTATTATGCAATAGTACCAAATAATGTAAGAAAGAGACAAGAATCTTTACCCTAAAGAATCCGTGTTCTCCACTTGTCAGTTATATAAATATATTGCAGTTATCGAAGTCAGCTTCACAATGAAGTTTGTGTATCATTGTTTTGGCAATTAGAGTGGTGACCGTATGATTGAGTCAACAGTGTTATCTTTTCTCCAATAATGTCAATCACAGGAAATAAACACTTTTTAAAAATACGTTCCAAAAATATGTTTTAAGGTTACTAACAATTCCTGCATTGTTACATTGCCTAGGTCTAAGCGTCGGTGGATTTTCACTTATACTTACGTTGCCTTTTACTTTTTTCTATCCTCACTACCTTTTTTCTTTTTTTTCTTTTTACTATTATTTGGATAGTAAATTTCTTTTGGTATGCATTAATGAGTAATCTTCTATTTGTCAAATGGATAGATGTCTTTTTAAATACGATGATAGATGATATGATAATGTAACACGTGAGTGAGATTGTTTCGCAAATTAAATCAATCAATTAGTATTGGGAATTAGTTGCGAGAAATATACAAAAAAAAATTATCAATCAATGAATGAAGCTGTTCAAGAATTTTCAACTAATGATGCCATATATTGTAAATCATATGTAAAACTTGGGTTGAAGACAAATTGACCAAGTATTAATAATGAACAATCATTCTTCTTCGCCATTAAATTTCATCATGCTTATGCTTAGTAATATTGGATCAAGCTCAAAGCAGTGCATTAAGTTAATATTCATTCAACCTTTGGTTGCTAGCTATAAGATCAAATACCATCTGAAAATCACCACATAAAAGAGCTGCTGCAGTAATTGGAGTTGTAATTTCAATTTCATCTATGTCTAAAATTCTATTACTGTCCTCCCCCCACATCTTGTAGATTTCATTGTGCTTGCTATGATTAATAGTTGCTGCTTCAAACTTATGAACCACGCCATCTATTTCAATGAGGCTCAGTCTACCAGTTCTTGTCTCCAAGTCATTTTCTCTGATGAGCTTCCTAATTTTACTTGCAGTTTCCTTTTCTCCCAGCAGCCGTATCGAACATGAGCCCTGCAGGTTTATATCTGTCATCAGAAATATTGGCTCAGTTGTGCTTGAAAGCAAGGTTCCCTCTCCTCAGGTAATGGTGCATCCCACAAGCACCAAGTAAACCAATTTAGGCTTTTTCGGCAGTGACATGAGGAGTTATGCCGCCTCATACAGGTAAAAGGCCAAGAAGGTCTTATCCCGTACTCATGCACCATTTCAACATTGCCCATGGAGCAAGCAGAAAAAATAGCCACCTAAATAATTTCATTCGGGTAAGTTCCATTGGCAACCATGTCATCAAACAACTCAAAGCACATTTCAGCTTGCCCATGTATGGCAAAACCATAAATAATTACCCCCAAAGCAATTACATCTTTTTGTGCCATCCTCTTAAAGACTTCATAGGCCCCGTTTTCAATGCTGCCACATTTGGCATACGTGTCTATAAGAGCAGTTCATATCAAGAGTTACACTAATCTTTAGCTCCAATTTTATCAGCATATGCACGTATCCATTTCCCTTGGTCTAAAGCTCCCAAATGAGCACAGGCAGATATTATGAGCTCACAAGGGTTGGCTCATTTGGAGAAACTTCGGAAACCCCTTATCTAATATAATTGTAATATTGTAACTGCTAACTACATCAAAAAAACCAAAAAAAAAAACAAAAAAAAAAGTAATCAAATTGAGAAAACTAGAAATACAGCGACCAAAGTTTAAATCGACACAAATCACATTGACCAAAATTGAAAATAGAGTTGTCAACTAAAGAACACCGATCAAGACAAACACGATTAATTGAAACAATATCTATTACATAAATTCAATTAACAATGACATATAAACAATTTTTTCCCCTTAAAGAACGGACGTTTGTTACTAGTGAGACCCTCCTTCAAGCCCCTGCAATAAAAGCCCACTAACTAGTGAGACCCTCATTCAAGCCCAATTCAAATAAAAGCAAGAGGAGCAGCAGCTCAGCTGTGAGCTGATTTGATCTGAAGAGAGAAATCACAAGCAGCACGCCCCCGCCTCCTCTCTCAGCCTCTGTGGTCAGGTAATTATACAATGATATTTCCACTCAGCCTCTGTCGGTCAGAGCGATATGAGCTTCTTCTTCTTCTTATTATTCAATTGCATTCATTTGATTTTAGTTGATTTCAATTGCATTCATTTGATTTTAGTTGATTTCGGGTTTGGGAGCTTCTTCAGATTATTTGATTTCAACTGCATTCATTTGATTTTAGTTGATTTCAATTGCATTGATTTGATTTTATTTGATTTCAATTGTGTTCATTTGATTTTAGTTGATTTCGGGTTTGGGATCTTGTTATTATTTGATTTCAATTGCATTGATTTGATTTCAATTGCGTTCATTTGATTTTAGTTGATTTCGGGTTTGGGATCTTCTTCTTATTATTTGATTTCAATTGCATTCATTTGATTTTAGTTGATTTCGGGTTTGGGATCTTCTTATTATTTGATTTCAATTGCATTCAATTTGATTTTAGTTGATTTCAATGTTAGGGTTTTGGGATTCTTCTACCATTGCATAACAGAGTCGGAGAAGAGGCATATGGCAGCTATGTGGTCTGTGGTTCGAAAGTTGGGGACTAAATATTCAACACTACCACAGTAAGTCTCATATCAACACAAATTTGCCATTGTAATCCAAACAAATCGTGATCTTAACTCTCTAAGACCTTGAGATTATTTTTGTGTTTTCATGCTTCCTATTTTACCATGCTTTTGTTCTAAACTCTCATTTGATCATCATTCAATGTTGTCACAGCCGTCCTCCTCTTTTTGGTAACCATCAGACTCTTTTTGGCAACCATCAGAATCTGAAAGCTCCGCTAGTTCTGCATCGGCAATATTCCAAATTGCCCCATGTATGTAGGATATTACCTTTTTGTATTTCTTATTTGATAAATAGAATGCAATACATAAAAAATAAAACATTGAAATTACCCCGCATTCTTATCTGATGAAACTCCCTATCTATATTTAACTTATCTATTTGCCTCCAAGCAGACAGAGGAGATTATAGACCTCAGGCCCATAATGGGTCCCGTCCGGGACCAAGGTGACACATGTAAGTAAATTACTTCCCTTTTCTTTTCCCTTTTTCAATTTTTCATGGCCTAAATACTGAATTCTGACTAAAGCCCAAAAACAAATACTAGCTCAATGTTGGGCCCTAGCAGCCACAACATTTGTTGAGGGAGTGCATGCGTGCCGCACTGGGAGAAAGATTATCCTTTCCCCACAGAGCGTGATTGAGGGTCTTGGCCGTGGTGATGACCCTGACACACCATATTATACCTGGAGGGCCCTACAATATATGCGCGACAAAGGGGTCTATTTGGAGAAGGATTGGCCTTTTAAAGCCAAAAGACCAATAAACGTAAGTCAAACACTAAACCATTACTTAGTAACTTCTGAAAAGTATCAATTAATACATTTTCATTCTACTTTTTTTTCTTCTTCCTTTCAGTATTCTGCAGAGAGGATTTACCTCAATGGTTTTAAGACCATACGCGGAGAGAAAGCCATCCAAGAGGCACTCAATAGGAACCTGCCAGTGTTGTGCTGTGTAGCAGTCCATCAATCACTTTTGTCCTACAAACGGGTGAGTTATGTTAATGATTATGCTTGCATAATAAGTTCAAATAAATATTTCTAATGCAATTTCTATTTAACTGCAGGGTATCTTGGACACCCAAGAATTCTATGGATTTGAGTGCCCAGCATGTGAAGAAAGAGTTTGGAGCTGGTGCAAAGGGTGTGGATACGGTGAGGGATTCCACGTCATGGTTCTAATTGGATATGGAATATATAAGGGAATACCATACTACAGAGCCCAGAATTCTTCAGGAAAAGCTTACGGAGAAAATGGATTTATAAGGATACGAATGGGCAAAAATATGCTGAGGATTGGAAATGAGGCGTGGATTCCACTTCCAATGGTTTAACATCTGAATCAATCTTTGGTGCTGATCCATTCCTCTAATGCAGCAGAATCTGGGTGATGCAAATCGCACATAAAAGAAATAATCTGTGCCAGGGACCCAGGAGACATTGAGAAGTGAAAATTCTAGGTAACATGGTCTGATAGACTAATAGGGCCAGACCTAGTGGTCAAGTGTGGACTCTTAAGTGTAAGCATAAAGTTAGCTAAATCCTATGCATATATTTTGTATTAAAAACAGATATTTAAGTATGGAATTTGGCACAGAAGAAAAATTTGTACGCAGAAGATGGGAGAGAACCTTTGTTTCGCCTGAGACAGTTTTGGAGTAAGAGAAGGTTTGGAAGTATTCTTCTGCTGAAACACAAAGGCAGACATTAACGCCACAGCTTCTTCTGGTTCCAGGTCATCCAGTTGGTTCTCAAACAAACACTCTGTGCAAATCAACTCCTCCCCTGAATTCATTTCGCATGCAACACGGCCTTTTATTTGAACAACAAGGTCGGCATCTATACATCCAATGTCCTTCAGAACATCTATCTGAAAATATACAATTAAAATACCAAGAGGAATCATAAGTATTAAGCCACAGAAACTTAGAAAAACACATGCATATCATGGACATTTACCCGGCCTTGAAAATCTGGCATTTGTTGCAGTGCTTCATCTGACATTTCATACTTAAGAGCATTAACTTCCTCTTTGTGTCTCTTTATCTCTCTTGCTAAAATAATGTGCTCCTCCAACTTTGTACAACCATGGCACTTATTCTTTGCCATCTTTTGCAACAAGTTAGTCCACTTGTAGTATGTTTCCACAAGATTCACATCTCTCAACTTCAGATCTGAACCAGAGTCACCACTATGAAGGTCAGCTTAAAGAGTGAGTTAAACTCTATAATTCTCAATTGATCCAAGTCTTCAGAACATTCTAACAAGTAAAGTGCCCATAGAAGTTATTCAGTTCGAATGCTTTATCAACAATAGAATTCTTGAACCTAACAGAAATAATCGAACAGAAAAGAGAAAGTAAATGGGACAAATGAATATCGAATCAAGGAGTGGACAGTCAGGAGGTCAGATTTCCAACGGTATAATAAAAGCATCCACAGAATGAATGCATCACAACTCTATATAGTTGCAATCAAGTGTATATTAATCTAGGATGAATATAATTTATAATGATACAACTGGACTTTAATTTTCCAAAACCTTTTATGTTTTATTTAGACTGACAAATAGATATACCTTCCATTGGATGTAAGGCTGGAGGGTACTTATTTCCATTGGATTTTGTGTCCAACAGCTGTTGAACTGTCTTGGAGTAAGCAGGACTGCTACCGTCTTCAAGAAGCCGAACTTGGTCAATCTTTATCTTGCAATTGCATATGCATAAAAAATCCTTGTTATCCACTTCTCTAACCTCAAACCTTACCCCAGCAGCAGAACCCTGGTGTGGTAATTTGATGTTGATGACACCCGATCCTTTGCGAGAAGTGACGCCAGAAAAATAATCTTCTTCAGTAGCACGTTTAGATTTTGGTACCATGAAATAACCTTGTGGAAAATCGTTGTTTTTACTATCTTGCAAGTTACCACGAGCAAGGGGAGTTTGTAATTCAGGTATCAGCACTAAAACAATGTATTGCTTATTACTAGAAGAAGGAGCTTTCACGACGACTCCAAGCAAGTGGTCCTGGGCCTGTTGGTAAGGCATGATACACGTTTAGCATACCCTCAACTACTCTGACAAAGAACCAGATACAATATCAATGAAAAAATGGAAGTCTACTTGTACAGTTTAATATGAGAAAGAGACACCACGGTAGATGCAGATACCAACATATCATTCTTATGTGAGGACTAGAAACCACCAAATCAGCACCAATCAAACATATCACTGGGGAACAAGGACTCCCTTGAACTTCAGTTTCAAGGGTGAAGAGAGGGAGAGTGAGATGCCACAGAGAACTATCTCGATTAACCCTCAAAGTTTCTAAAACTTGCCTTTTCTGTTATCAATCATTTCATTTCCAATGTAAAAATGATGAGTTCTGAGTTATTTATTAATTAAAATTGGTTACCAATTTGTTCTCTAGGCTCAAGATATGGAATAATTCTCAGATTACAATTTGTGATGATCTTCCATGCAGGCTGTAGGATCGTGTCTCCTGATTTTCGCATAGAAGTTGTCATTGAAGACTCCAGCTTTGGGACGTTTAAGGGAAATAAATTGGGTGACTTGTTTGAAGTCGGGGCTAAATTATCACTAAGAAATAGAAAATATTAAAGTCCAAGTCTTATTCAAATTACAATATTTCATTTTTTTTCTTAACACATTAATAATCAACCCACCATCAGAGGACATCATTCTTTTTTTCTTTTTCAAAGGGTAGACATCAGATGCCCACATATTACGAGTATCTCTACACATCATGTAAAATAAAAGAATCACCCATAGTCATGCAGGAAAGCAATCATTCCTATTAGCACAGAACAATAATCAGAAGAGTAACACTACAATTTGATCCCGAGGGAGGAAAAAGCAGGGAAATAAATAAACAAACAATTTAGGATATGACTGGAATTATTGTGTAAACTATGTAAGGGACTTACTGACTCTGATTTCATGACTACCACTCTCCCAGCTGTAAGAAATTTTTGGGCAACAGGGGACTGCATAACTGCCTCCAATATTCCCGTGTTATATGTCTCAGCTTCTGAGTACGTCATAATACTCCCAATAGCTGGTTCACCTTTTATACATCTACATGCAAATAGTCATGCAGCATAAAAAATAGAATTGCAGCATATTTGATGAAAGGCAAAACATAACATCAAAAATAGAATTGCAGCATCTAACAAGTAATAACTTCCATTTACTAAAGTGTCTTAGACGATGCTTTGACAATTAATGATTATCATAGAGATGCATAGACCTTATACATCAACTGAACTGATAAACAAGGACAGACCATCGTCAATTGCTTAAAAGAAATAAAAAAATCACTTTTTTATATCGTTCAAAAATGCTAATATGCTATTACAATTTACAAGGCCACAAATGCTATTGTTAGATGAATACGCAATGATAGCAGCAATATCCTCCTAATGAGATAATGATATATGAGCCTAAGCCAAAATCGGTTCAAACACAACTATTTTTATGTAGCACTTGGTTAACAGTAAAAGTTTCAAAGCCTGCACGCCTAACAGAGAGCTATAGCCACATTTAGTGGGTTACCACTGGATTGAATATATCACGTAACATATAACATGTGTCCTGACATATTATGCAGATAACTAATAATCATGACTCTGCCATTGGCCTACTCAATAGTTTTTGTAGGTTGTGCAAGCTATAGCATCAGAAGTTGCTGCTGTTCTGGTAGTTTCTTCTGAGCATGGAATTCAGCAAAACTTCTTTTCAGCATGTCCTCCACCTGCAGTGACGGTCCCAATGCACTCACTAAAACTGCAGAGCTAAAACCTTAACTTATCTTATGATATGAAAAGTAGACTTGTATTTTTCACAAACACAGAATTAATTAAAAGGAACAGCTAATACAATTTTTCGTTTTAGCAAACAAATATACTTTTACTCTAAAATTAGCCTTTGTTGATAGAATACTGTGACAATGAGGTTAAGATGCAGAAGCCATTCCATCACTCCATGGACCCAAGATGGTCATTATAAATGCAGCCACCAGGGTTTTGTTACTTCTCCTAGTGAGCCTCAATCAAATATTAATCTACCCCGAAAATTATTGTATTTTCACCACAGGTTATAAAAAAAAAATTTGTTTAGCTCCCCATAAAAGTAAAGATGTTATGGATGAACAGTATGTATTTATCCAAATCAACACGTATAAACACGTCGGTTTTATTTTTAGCTCCTACAATTTGGACACGGACTTCAATTTTTGAAAATTATTGATCAGCAATCTATTTTATTTTCCCATATTTATATGAACGGAGTTGAAATGAAGTAAATAGGCACCTTCAGTTCCTCAACACGAAGGAGATGCAAGATCATAATATAGGTCAGCCGAAACTGAGATTCAAGCCTGGTTGCACTTCCAACTATGACATGATTTAAATCTCTTTCTTCTAGGATTTCATCACGGCACATTACAATAACTGTACCAATTTTATCAAGTCCTCTTCGGCCTGCACAGCCTGCCATTTGAGTGTATTCTCCTGGCAGTAATTGTCTAAATTCCTTGCCATCAAATTTCCTTAACGTATCAAAAACAACCTGCAAAAATATTGACCAAAGTTAGAAGTTAAGATAGCAATGTTGTATATGCAACTAAAGAATAGCGAACAGGTAAGAAGATGCCTTGTCGGCTGTCGGTAACACATCTGTCAATTTATAAGATATTTTAGTGGCAAATTTGAAATATTTTTCAATACTGAATTTCATCAATACAAACAAACCACAACTAGTACAGGATGTGAAGTGAATTTGCAGAAATTTATAATACGTTTAGGGGTCATAGGCCATGCCGTTTCTCATTCTAGTGAAGTAATGAAACATAAAACTCAAGTTTGAAGTCAAAACCATCAACCAAATCAATTCAACGGCAGAATCAAACTAAAGGAGCTCTTCCACGTGACTGCATTATAAGATGTCAAAATAGAAGCTCTAACATGTGCAGCTTCAAATTCAGGAAATAAATTATTCAATCAACAAATTTGCAGACACTTGTACCATCAGAACTATTTAGAAGGACCTTTTTCTTTTTATAGTTTTGCAAGACTGGTCAATGTTAATCAATTGAAAATTTAACAGTAGGAAACTAATGCAACAAAAGAATTCTGAAATATGCACCAAATCAAGAAAACCACCAAATTCTTGATATTGTAGCAGAAATTATACTTCAATTTTGGAAAAACTGCCCAACAAAACTCACCGTTCTAGCTGGTGCATTGACTCCCATTGCAAATGTCTCTGTTGAGAACAAAACCTACAAAATAACAGATATAGTCACTAAAAAGTTATTAGATCTAAATTCTAAAATGACCATTAGAACTCAACGACATGTGAAAATAACAGAGAAAATTTAACTCTAAAGATTATTAACACAAATATGCAAACTATTTGCAATGTCACTGTTAACATCTAAAGATCATCAACGGTAACTGGAGTATCATTTTGGAAAACAAAATATGAATGTCATGACACAGAAATAACCCAGACGTAAAATACCTTGATTACACCACGACAAAAAAGCATTTCAACAACTTCCTTAACAATTGGAAGCAGTCCAGCATGATGGGCACCAATCCCTCTATGAAGAAGGTTTTGAACTCTGACAACCTGTACATCAAATCATATTATGTCTAAGGCCCAAAGTTATTTTGTTAATTAAAAAGAAATAATTAGCATGTGACAAACCTGTGGTAAAGTTCTGTCAGATCCCTTTAGCCGCGAAAATGATTTATCACAGAACACACGAATCTCACTTTTCTCAGAACTACTTGTGAGGTCAATCCCATACATACTATCAGCTGACTTATCACAGCGATTCTTTGAGAAACAAAATATAACCACCTAGGCAGACAAGTCAAGGAATTGAGATCAAGATTACAGAATTATTACAAGAAAATGTAATACTACACAGGCATTTACAAGATAAAGCAACAACTCTTTGGTTCCGAAATATGAGCCGAACTTCTACTCTTTGCATGGACAATTAACAACAGTTCCATAGATACTTGAACTCAAAACATGGAGGAGACATAGTTATTTTCCCTGTTAAATATGACAACGACCAAGAATACACATTATTTGTCTAAATTTATTTCTCTATTTCGGTAGACAATCTAAAATTTAATATTTTTTCCCTTTTCATTTCTTTTTTTTTTTCCATAAAATTAAAAATATTATTATATAAAAAAAATAAAAAATAAAAACACTGCACAATTAACTGTCGTAGGGAGTTGTATTATTTCCATAAATTACTATAACCAAATAAATTTAAAGCAAGAGACATGCACAATAAGGAATTATATTCAAACATACAGGTAACAGAGACTTCTTCGAGAGCTTGTTAATAAGTGACAACCACAGAGAGGCATCTGACCTCCTTAAACCCCAATTGTTCATGCCATTTCCATTGTTTTGATTTGCTCCACCAGCTTTGGAGAAATTCCCCGAATTTTGGGGACCAGATTGTTTCTTTTGTTTTGCCCAGTTAGAACTTTGTTTTTGAGTTCAAGCCCATCATGAGAAGCTGGAGCTGGAGCTGGAGCATGTGATCCACTACCACCAGTGGCAGCACTCATATTCTTTTTCTTGAATGCATCTTTTGCAGCTTTGAACCCCTAGGGAATAAAGCTTTCACTTTCACATATTTTGTGAAGTTCTCCGGAGTAAAATAGGCAGTGCTCCAATGGGACTGGTCTTTTTGTAGTCCTGATATCAAAATTATACCCTCAAATACGAAAAGAAAGTAAAAAAGTTGACAACAAGGCATTACAAACTCCCTTTCTGCCACATTCTTAGAAGAATGAATAGTAAGCAGTGATAAAAACAAATCAAGATAGTTTTAATTGATTTGAATTGACTCAAAAGAACAAAAATAGTTAAATCCATATGCCACACAGATTCATGCTTACCCAGTAACACGGATTTTCTTTTGCTTTGTCCGTCCAATACAATCCGCAAACTCCACTTTGTTTGGTACCTACAAATTTACAATTAACACGTAATGCAATGCATCTGCTGCTGCAAACAAAAAATAAAAATGAAGAGGCAGGGGAAAAAAAAAAGACCAACTGCCTACATATCGAATGCACAAGTATCTTTACAGAAGCTGAGAAGTAATAGAACAGTTATGCCATTGTTTTCAAGGAAGGCTTTAAAAAGATATAGACAACGGAGCAGGTCCCAAGGCAAGGTAAACTAGCTATTCCACCTGCTACCAACGCTTCGATAATAGGTAGGTACTAGATACAATGACATACAAATTCCATAGCCCGGGCAATATAACGTCAGAAAACAACAAAGATAATGGACAGTGCTTTTATACTTGCGTGGAAAATACAGGTTGCTTAGCATCTTCTGACACAAAAATACCAATCTTGCAGCTGGAATCGTCACTCAGATTATTTGGTCGAAACTCTTTGCTCTATTTCCTAAAAGACCTAATCTATAACTTGGTCAAAGAAAACACTACATACCCCTTGTATCGATCAATAGAATAATAAATAACCATTCAGAAAATCCAATAATTGGCATGACTGATAACTTATCAACGTCATCAACCAATGAACATCTATGAACACAAGTGAAACAGTAAGACTGTACACGCACAACCTACAGATAGGCAAAGGTTTAAACTTTAGCAATATAAATTGAAATTGGTTGAAAAAAAATCATGATCTTGAAGCAGATTGCATCCTGTCTCTGCGAAAAATGAAGGTATCATCATCAATTTAGCCAAAAAGCTCCAAACTTTATAGCAACAGTGCCATGGAATTGAATTGAAATGAATTAGAAGAGTATCGAAAGATTTACCCTTTAGATTGAGATGAGATCTCTTTCTCTGCGATGATGATAATGATGATGATGGATCAGCAACAACAGTTTTGTTTCTTCGCAATCTGAGATCGTCCACGAATCTGAAAAGCCCCAATCTTTTTGGGTGTTGGAGGTGTTTTTGGTCAACTGCATGCACAACCTACAGACATGTTATCTATACTGGCTTAAATTCAAAGAAGGAAGGATGGTTGCAAGGTGAACCTTACCCTTTGGATGAAATTCAAATCAAACTGACCAAACGACAAACGCAGCCATTGCACAATAGGCAAAGGTTTAAACTTTAGCAATAGAAATTGAAATTGGTTGAAAAAAAAATCATGATCTTGAAGCAGATTGCATCCTCTGTCTCTGCGACAAATGAAGGTATCATCATCAATTTAGCCAAAAAGCTCCAAACTTTATAACAACAAGGCCATGGAACTGAATTGAAATGAATAAGAAGAGTATCGAAAGATTTACCCTTTAGATTGAGATGAGATCTCTTTCTCTGCGATGATGATATGATGATGTATCAGCAACAACAATTTTGTTTCTTCGCAATCTGAGATCGTCCACGAATCTGAAAAGCCCCAATCTTGGATGTTGGAGGTGTTTTTGGTCATCTGGCGTTGGAGGTCAGGTGTCGATGAAACATAACTCCGGTTTGGGACTTCATTAGGGTTCCATACTGACAGACACGTGTGTGAACTACTTTACTTTTGGTCGTGTACTCGAGTACTTAATGAATGGGCCCCAAGGAAACAGCGCTCTCTCTCAAATCTCTCAAATCTCTCAATCCATGTCCAAGGGTCGGTGGATTTTAAGTTATACAACACTGCCTTTTACTTTTTACTATCCCCACTACTACTTTCTTTCTTTTTTATTTTTTCCGAATCTCCACAACTACCATACTAACTATACAGTAACTCTTTTTTTTCTTTTTACTATTATTTGGAAAGTAAATTTCTTTTCATACGCATTAATGAGTAATCTTCTATTTGCCAACGAGATTGATGTCTTTCTAAATATGATGATAGATGTGATGATAATGTAACACGTATGATTGTTTCTCAAATTAAATTCATCAATTAATATTGGAAATTAGTTGCGGGACGTATATAAACTTTTTTTAATCAGTTAATAAGAGTAATTAAGAATTTTCGATTATTGATGCATATATTGTAAATCATATATAAAGTTTGTGTTGAAGACAAATTGCCCAAGTATTAATAATGAACAATCATTCTTCCTTGTCATTAAATTTCATCATGCTTATGCGTAGTAATATTGGATCAAGCTCAAAGCAATGCATTAAGGTTTTTTCTTTCTAACCATTGGTTGCTAGCTATAAGATCAAAAATCATCTTAAAATCACCACATAAAAGAGTTGATGCAGTAATTGGAGTTCTAACTTCAATTTCATCTATATCTAAAATTCTTTGTTTCCTTCCCCCACATCTTGTAGATTTCATTGTGCTTGCCATGATTAATAGTCTTTGCTTCAAATTAATGGACCATGCCATCTATTTCAATTCCATTGCATCTTTCTCAAGCAAGGCTATCGATCACTTGGGTAACAATCAATTGGATGAAGGTCTCTAATTTTAAGTTTGCCTTCTCAATTCCAACATCTCTTTTAATGATATGAAGACAACATCTGTAGAAATGTAACTGACTTAAAAATTAACACAAATCTAAAAGTCGCATAATCACGAGATACCAACATCTGTAGATTAGAGTGATTTAAGGTTGCTTCAGTTAAAATTTGATCAGTCGTTGGTTAGACTCGAATCAATTTACCAAACAAGAGAAAGTCGCATATTCTTGAGATACCTCATGCATATACAATTATCTTCTCACAATATACAATCATGTGATTTGTGGGAGCAGATATTTTCGTCTCCAATCACAACAACGCCACGTGGAAAAGAAGATTATCTCTTTTAATTAATTAATTGAACCAGTTTATCTGGCCAATTAATTAATTGGGATAAATATCTTAATTAACATGATATTATCTTTATTTAATAAGATAATATCATTAATTAAAATATTATCCTAATAAAGAGAAGATAATGTCATTATCTCATATATTATCTCCATAAAAAGAGATAATATCATTTAATTAAGATATTATCTCCATAAAAAGAGATAATATCATTAAATCAGATATTATCTCAGTCCGACTCGATCCCTACGAATTTGGGTAGAGAATAAACTCAGCATATTCTCTACGAAACCCTAGCCCCGAGGCTCCTATAAATAGATGACTTCATTCATCATTCAAGGTACATCTAAACCTACTCCTTATACCCGAGAAAAATACCCAAACTCTTTCTCTCTCTCCACTCTCCATATTTTCTCCACACGGCTCCGGCCACCACACACGGCTCCGGCCACCACACACGGCTCCGGCCGCCCCACACCCTACATAAACACTACTCCGTACCCTTTGCTTAGCTATTGTTTTTCTACAAACACTCGAACTAACTTAGGCATCGGAGGGCCTTTGGCCAACACCCCCCGGGTGTGGTCTATTTACTCCAATATGTTTTACAGGAATCGAGGAAGAGAAAGAAGGAAGATCAAAGGTTGAAGGATCTAGAAGCGAATATTCTCCCGTGAGATTATTTGCACAAACATTTGGTGCTTTCATTGAGAGCACGAGTTATACTCAACGCGTGCTCAAGGAATTCGTTCCTCCTATTGTCCAATCCGCCGAAGCCTTCCAAACAACCATGGTTGGAAGCAAGCGCACAAGGAGCAAAACCGCCGCGATGGCTAAATCGCGACGACCCAAAGCCACTCCACCCACGATCCCGCAATCGACATGGTGGCACCACCACCTCTCACCACCGTGCCACCTACCGGACCCGCAGTCGAATCTAGCAACCTCCGTGGCACCGCCACCGAGCATAGTGGAACCTCTCATCATGGTGGGCTCGTTACCACCATTGACTTAGGCCCGGTCTTGGAGCAACTTCAATCATTCCCTCCATTGCCTCCACGCTCGACGCATGCTCCTGCATACACATCCAATGAAACCCTAGCCCATGTGCAATTGGGCTCCACACACTTCTCTCCTCCCTATCCACGAAGTCAAGCAGATCTTAATATGAGAGTTGACCAGCTAGCTCAAAGGATGGACGACCAAACCAATATGATGAGGCAGCTCCTCCACCAAATAAATTTGGTTCAAAACCTTGACCTTGGACAACCGGGCGAAGAGAGAATGATGGATAAACGCACCTATCGGCAGCTCGATGGGTACCAAGCAGGTCGAGCAGGAATGGGCAGACAAGGAGAGGGACAACAACATGATCGACTTGCCGTCATGTCACAAGCATCTGCAAGCCACACACAAAGCAACGTGCGAGAAAGACTCGGCCCACGACTTGATGTTTGCGCTCGCCTGGGCCCGCAGGAAATGTTCATGAAAGGCTAGGTTCCCGGGATGTCAAGCGACAATCGCCATGTCGCAATCAGGATCATGAAGAGAGGTGCTCGCTACCCGCTCGCAGAGAAATATTCACGAAGGCTAGGCCCCCAAGGAGGTCAACTTGGTAACCCGCATAATGAGGGCCATGAAGAAAGGCACTCCACTGACCGCTCTCAAAGAACCAATTCTCATCGCCAAGTTACAGAAAATCCCTCGCAAGCACGATCCACCAACACGCCGCCTAGGCAGCGCAGAGAAGATCAACCTTTGCAAACCAACGAGGAAGTTACTCGGTCTTACCCAAATCGTAAAGGTCATCAACGTGACCGACTAGCCATGTGTGCGAAAGACGTTGAGAAGCTTGTGAATAACCGACTTCGAGACTTAAAGATTGGTGGAAATTTCGAAGATGCACTACGTGTTGAGGTAGACCGAGCAAACTCATCACCTTTCACCGTCGAAATTGAGCAGGCTGCTCCCCCGAAACGATTCTCAACGCCCTCTTTTACATGATTCAAAGGCGATTCCAATCCCAAAAGCCATCTGAAGCATTTTAAGAGCCTTATGATCCTCTACAAAGCTGAAGACGCGCTAATGTGCAAGGTGTTTGCAATGACTTTGCAAGGAGCAGCTCAGGACTGGTTTCACACTCGCCATCCGGGTCGATCAGTAGCTTCAAGGAGCTTGCTTATGTCTTCACTAAAGAATACACTTCTTATCGGTTAATCAAGAAGAATCCTGACCATCTGTTCAACCTTTGCACAAGAAGTCCAATGAATCCCTGCGAGACTACATCAAGAGGTTCAAAGCGGAGAGGGCAAACATTGTAGGATGTGATGACCAAATTGCGTCCTCTGCCTTCAAGAGGGGGTTGCCAACGAATGTGAGTCAGATCGCGAGTGACCATCTATCCTCGCCAAACAACGGTAGAAATCTTCGCTATAGCAGAGCGCTATGCATTATGGGACGACGCACCGGATCGCCACGAAGAAGGTGATCAAGTAGTGAGCGAGCAAACCAAGAGCGCAAGCATAGATCATAGCCTCGGGAAGGTGCTTCAAAGAATGAGAGCTACACCAAGTTCACTATCCCGATACACCAGATCCTGGCCCAAGTAAAAGACATGCCTTGGTTGAAGAAACCATCGCCTTTAAAGGGAAACCCAACCAAGAAGGATACCGGTAGATACTGCATATTCCATGAAGGGCATGGTCATTACACAAACGACTGCTTCGCCTAGAAAAGGCACCTTGAAGATCTAGTCGAGACGGCCATTGCACGGAATTCATCGCAAGGAGGGCTATCCAGCAAATCAAGGATTGTGACGCATCTAACGATGAACCTCCACGAAAAAGGTCATATGGATCAACACGATCCTAGCTGACTCCAAAAGCCCCAGACTGACCACAAGGGGCAAAAGAGAAAGATCAAGCAGGCGACTTCCGTCTCCTAAGCCGTCACTAGCTACCAAGTTGTGGAAGACGAACCTTTCATCATCTTTCAATGGAAGGAAGTTCTAAGACAATGAAATACCCATCACCTCCAAGGGTACTATCCATGAACCTCTTCACTTATCAGCTCGGCTCTAAGCAGGCGACCAAGCCTTCCTCACCTCCATTGAAGACAAGTTACTTTTGATGTTACTCATGCACTCATCTTTTTTGTTCGATAAAACATCAATATAAGTTCAAGCTTTTCTTTCCAATGAAGTATTCACAAAAGAAATCGACACGTATCTGGACGTAGGCCAAACGGGCCGCTCTCAACGACACGTCTCGGGACGTAGGACAAACGGGCCACTCTCATCAACATGTCTCCGAACATAGGCCAAACGGGCCACTATCATCGACACGTCTTCGGACGTAGGCCAAACGGGTCACACACATCGACACGTCTCGGGACGTAGGCCAAACGAGCCACTATCATTGTCACGTCTCGGACATAGGCCAAACGGGTCACACACATCGACACGTCTCGGGCGTAGGCTAAACGGGCCACTCTCCGACACGTCTCGGGCGTAGGCCAAACGGGCCACACTCCGACACGTCTTGGGACGTAGGCCAAACGGGTCACTCTCATCGACATGTCTCCGGATGCGAGCCAAGCGGGCCACTATCATCGACACGTCTCGGACGTAGGCCAAACGGGTCACACACATCGACATGTCTTGGGACGTAGGCCAAACGGGCCACTATCGCATCGACACGTCTTGGGACGTAAGCCAAGCAGTCACACCATCATCGACACGTCTCGGGACGTAGGCCAAATGGGCCACACACATCGACACGTCTCGGGCGTAGGGCACACGCCACTCTCATCTACATGTCTTGGACGTAGGCTAAACATGCCACGGCCAGAGTAACACTCCTCCTATCTAGCGGCAAATAATCGGGATCGTGACCATTCGCTTTCATCCCTCGACATTCTCGGGGCAAACCATCGTCTTTTCTCGATACTCGCCAGCAGCAACTAGCGGCCACTCTCTCTCTAACCTTCTTCGACCGCCACCACGATGTCACCTAGCTAGTCCTTGCCTCGAAAAAAAGAAGACGAAGAAAAATATACGTGCTCGACTTACCTTGGGATGCACGGCAACTCCTCTCTTCGACAAGCAGTACAAAATTCTCCAAGATCTTTCTCAAGCTAGAAAGTAGAGAAATTAAGTTTGCAATGTAAGAAAGAGTGAAGAGAAGCCTTGTATTTGTACAAGTTGGACAACTCAGGTCAAGAAGGAATCGCAAGCTCTTTCCTACTGGGAATCCAACTCCAACAACGAGTCAGAAGCCTACACCAATTGAGAATCCGATATGCAAAAGGAGTCCAACTCACGAAGAAAGCCGGACTCGGTTGGAGGCCCGAAAAAAATAATTTCATCTCCTACATGCCACAAAGCGTCACGCAGGTCGGGGCATTTGTGGAAAGCAAATATTTCCGTTTCCAGGGCACGCCACGTGGAAAAGAAGATTATCTCTTAAATTAATTAATTGAACCAGTTTATCTGGCCAATTAATTAATTGGGATAAATATCTTAATTAATGGGATATTATCTTTATTTAATGAGATAATACCATTAATTAAGATATTATCCTAATAAAGATAAGATAATATCATTAATTCAGATATTATCTTCATAAAAAGAGATAATATCATTTAATTCAGATATTATCTTCAATAAAGAGAAGATAATATCATTAAATCAGATATTATCTAAGTCCGACTCGATCTCTACGAAACCCTAGCCCCGAGGCTCCTATAAATAGACTACTTCATTCATCATTCAAGGTACATCTAAACCTACTCCTTATACCCGAGAAAAATGCCCGAAGCTCTTTCTCTCTCTCCACTCTCCATATTTTCTCCACACGGCTCCGGCCACCACACACGGCTCCGGCCGCCCGGTTCACACCCTACATAAACACTACTCCGTACCCTTTGCTTAGCTATTGTTTTTCTACAAACACTCGAACTAACTTAGGCATCGGAGGGCCTTTGGCCAACACCCCCCGGGTGTGGTCTATTTACTCAATCATTTACAGGAATTGAGGAAGAGAGAGAAGGAAGATCGAAGGTTGAAGGATCTAGAAGTGAATATTCTTCCGTGAGATTATTTGCACAAACATGATTAGCACGTGAGTGAGGTGTTGTGCTAGACCCCTTTTTTTGGGAGGACAATATCTTACAATATTGTTGGTCAATTTCAATTGAAAATTAAAATAAATAAATACGACATCCAAATACATACAATACGAACAAAAACAATAACAAAAGAGGAAGAAAAAAATAAGGCACGTCCTTTTCGTTCAACCTCCCTCTCTCGTTCACACGACAATCCGAAAACCAATGGATGGAGATAAAATACACACACCTAGGGGTGGGCACGGTTCGGGTTGGACTGATTTTTGCCTAAAATTAGAACCGATCAGGTACTATTCATCTAGTTTAGTTCGATTCGGTTTTAATAAAAAAATTCAAAAACTGTCCAATTCGGGTTGAATCGATTTCGATTCGATTTTGAACCGGATTATAAAAATTATTTTTTAATACAATTCTCAACTGAAATATTATTATTTTTACTTGAAAATTAACAAATTATTTAATTTCATATAAAAATAAATATTAAAGTTAGAAAAGAGAGATATTTTGAAATTGAACTTGGATAATTTTTTTTTGTTAAATTAAAAATATAGCATTAAATATAAATATATATTGAAATTATATATATTTTTAATTTGACTGGTTCGGTTTGACCCGGTCCGATTTTTGAAGACATGGAACCGGATCCAAAATAGGTCCAAACTGGTCTGATTCAATTTTTGATCGGTTGTTGACTTTTTTGTCAACTCGGTTTTTTTATGGTTTGATCCGGTGCGCTTTGGCTCAGATTTCCGGTTCGCCGGTTTGAGTGCCCACCCCTACACACACCTTTTCTCAACACCCCCCCGCCCTCCATCTCTATCTCTCTTCTCCTCCGATATGAATTTCTTAGTTAGGGTTGGGATTCAATTTCTCAATTTGGGGATTTCCAGATCCAAACAGCAGCTCCTTCCGAACTTATCAATTCCCGAAATTGCAAGAGGTGAATTTTTCATTTTATTATTGTTGTGTTCTTTTCTTTGCGTGAGTATCAATCTTCTTGTCTGTTTTGTCCTTGTTTCCCCCAAATTCCTCTTTCTTTTTTTGGTATTTTGATAGGTGAGGAGGTAAACTTGTTGATAAATCGTGGTGCAACAGTTTTGAATTCGTGCTTTTTTTCGGTTCTTTTGATTTTTAATTTTTCGATTTTATGTGTTTTTTTAATTGATTTATGAGTGCAACTACAATTTGGGATTCTTAACCTTTTTTTACTTTCTAATTAGGGTTTTTGTTTTTGTTTCTTTAAATATTTTTATTTGCTTAATGCATGTGTTAATTAAGAACACATCTACAATCAATTTGCTCCAACCAGGGAGAAGGGTGAATTTTCATTTGCTTGTTTTATGTGCAATGGTGAGTGTTTAAACTAGATTTTTTTAGCTCAAGGGGAAGGAAGAAAATGGGAAGATAAAAAAAATTAATAAGGAGCTGAGGGTTCTGTCAAGTATGCCTTCAAAATTATGCTTTACAAATTGATGCCTTCAAAATTATGCTTTACTAATTGATGCCTTCAAAATAATTTTGCAATCTGGTTATATTCCCCAATGAGCTACCTTTAGATGGTGTCATCAAGTGTTTTACTCCTTTCAAAGATCAAGGAGGAGATTCATGTTTGGGTGCTTGATTGTTACTTTTGACATTGAATTTTATATCAGCCATTAGACTCCTTTTTCTTGTATTTGACAGAACTTGTATTGCTTTAGGCCATAACGATCAGTGAGTTTTGTGCAGTTTGAGACACTGAGTGCCACATATTTATGATATTCAATTAAATTGAACATTAACTCAGGGACTCGCGTATTGTAGTCAAGCTCACATGCCCTGTGATATGTATAGGTGTATCCAATTCTAACTTTCAAAGACTTTTTTTAAGTGACTTTTCTAGAGTTGACAAATTCTTAATGACTTTTATATACTTGATAAAGTTACGTGACAAACTTTCATATACTTTTGTTAGAGTTTTATAGACTTTTAAATACTTATTTTTATTGTTTTAAATTTTACGAATAGCATTTATCTTTTATGTTGAATGAACTAGTCGGCATACATGGAACAAAAAATTAGGAAAAAAAAAAAATTGGATACAAATCCTTATTAATTGTGTATGTTTTCATAATAGCTTATTAGTAAAATGCATCCAATGCACCTTTTAAATTTTTATTTATCAAATCTAATCACATAGATAAGTAACATATTCTTATCAAAAGAAATAAATATTACTCAATCACGAATAATATTTCATAAACACTCACAAACCAACATAAATGGTCAGATTACAAGAGTCTATATTCCCGCAATTCTCCTAGCTCAATACGTGGGATGTAATCAAATTGAGAATATTATAGGAAAAAATTATCCACATAATGAATTATGGGTAAAGAAACAGTACCTAAATAATAAATTAATGGGTTTAAGGGCAAAAAATTATATAATAAAATATTGTATGCAAACATAGCATATGAGACAATCAATATAATAAAATATTTATATGCAAACATAGCTTTGTGATGAAATATAGATAAGCTTCAGGATGCAAGCATGATGAAAAGAATAGAAGAAATATTCATCAACAGAGGGAAAGTACACGTGTGGATGAGAAGGGAAGAAAAACATTCAAAAATTTTACTAACCTGAACTGAAGGAAGTGGATGACAAGATGGGTTACAAAAGTGGAGCCCTAACCATGAAGAAAAAAGACCCATCTGCTTGCTGCTTGATATAACGAGGGAAGAAAGAATTGGAGACATTTTGGTTATATCTTCCTAGCTTCCCAATATTTTCATAAAATCTAGTGTAAATTAGCAAGACTTTTGGTAGTAAGAATTAGCTTCAAAAGTATTGAAAAGTTATTTATTTAACAAAGTTTTTAAAAGTCATTAAGATTTTGGATACCTCAAAACTTTTAAATACTTTTTAAAACTCACAATTGAATACAATTAAACTTTTAAAGACTATTTAAAAGTCACAATTGAATACCTTCAGACTTTAAAAGTCATTAAAAGTTAGAATTGGATACACCCCCCTAAGTACTCCATGAACGACTTGTGTACTGCAGCCACTCCCATATGTATTACTCCATTAGGCTTGTTTCTGTTATTTAGTGGCGATCCTTTTCTTAATAATCTTATTCCTAGTTTTCAGCAATGGCCCAATAACATGAGTAATTAATTCGTTAAGTTACTGGTTCAAACTCTTCACTTTTGTGCTTGCAAGGTTGATTTATTTTGCTTCTTTACTGATTCTAAGTAACTGGCTCAAATTCTATTGGTGCTAGTTGTGGCATTGTTAGGAAGAATATGTTCCATTACGCTGGGCAAGTGGCGAAGCAGAATTTCATGTGTGTGGGGGCCTCTCACAAAATATAAACAATAAAAAATTTGAACTCACAAGACATACCAAAACATCAAAAATCATATTATGTATTCATTACAATCATCATTGTTCTTGACGAGTTTTCATATTTTGAAATCGTTGCATAACAACCTCGTCATCTGTACTATTGAAAATGTCTCTCTCAATATATGCAACGAAGCAATCATTTATACATAAATTGAAGATCTATTAAAATCAATAAAAAGAAAAAAAATCAAAATTTTATGAACTAAAAATAAATAAAGAAAGAAAAAAATAAAAAAGAGAACTACTAAAAAAACTTTAATTGAATAAATTAACCTAATAAAAACTTGATAGTTTAATATGGAGTTTGAGAGAAAAACTCATAGGCAGTGCATTGAGAAAGTCTGCTTTGTTGCTTGTGTATCTCCAAGAAAGGAGAAAAATGGGTTAGGATTTTATCAATTTTTTTAGAAGAGTAAATATATAATAATAAGAGCCATAAACCTTTGGAAAAAGGAAAGGAAAGTGGCTTACGCTTGGTGGAAAGGAAAACAGGATTTGGCTGCTGGCCCACGTGATAAACTAAACATATTAATTAATATAGATTATTCAATAACATCAATACATATTACATTTTAAAAGAAAGAAAAAAATTGAGTGGGGGCCAAGTGATCAGACGTCCCTACGTGCCTCCGCCCCTGACGCTGGGTACGTGGAAGATGAATACGAAATGGAAGGTGTAGATGATGATATGAATGATGAGTTTCGTGGTAGAGAAATGGGCGGCTCAGATTCTGATGTTGATGAATGTGACTACTTGGTTTGTGACATTCCCCTTTAAGGAAAATTAGGAATTAGACATAATTAACTTTAATAATTTGGATTTGAGACATTAGGTATTTTGGTTTGGGTTTTAATACCCATAAAAGAATATGTATTTTGGATTAGGCCAAAGAGAAGGCTCAGATTCGTTGGCCCACCTTATATTAATCACTGAAAAGACAATTATACCCTTTTTATTAAAATATTTATTGGTCTCCCTTTTTTATTAGATTAGATCTCTCTCTCTCTCTCTCTCTCTCTCTCTCTCTCTCTCTCGACGACCACAGCCTTCACTTGCGGCTGGGATGGAATTCTCAAGCTGCTCATCCCTTCGGCCTTCATCGGTAACTCCAAGGTCTTCTAAATAAAAATGTTGACCGTAGAAAAACTTTGGACCCAAGTAAAATAGAACAGCTTCAATTACGAAAACTCCTTTTCCTTATAGGATTGAGAAAGATTTAGGCTATAAATAATAGCCGGGCACCTTTTATTTTCTACCTTGAGTGAGTGAGCAAGCCAATAGGAAATCAACTAGGTTTTGCTTCTGGGCAAACGTCAATTTCCATATTTGACGAAAGCTCTTGAGTTTCCAGTAACAAAGAGAGAGTTTTGTTGGGTCTGTGTTGTTTTCTTGAGATAGTTTGAATAGAGAATTATTGGTTCCTTAAGCCGCTCGGTGAAGGAAGTTTTGGGGTTGTATGGAAGGCTTTGCACAAGGTGACTGGTGAGATTGTTGCAATTAAGCAACTGAAGAATGAGGTATCGAGGTTGACTTCATGGGAGGAGTTTCTCCAAATGGTGGAAGTTGAGTCTCTGTCTCAGTTGAAGAACCACCCGAATATTGTCAATTTGAAACAAGCTTTCATGGAAGTTGATGGCACGGCTTCCCTTGTCTTTGAATTCATGGAGGGCAACGTATCTCAATTTATGCTTGCAACGTTATATTTCTTTATTTTTCAGTAGGTGAAATTTTATACAGGTTATACATTGCAGTTTTGGAAACTACATTGCAGTTTTGGTAATTATAATTGGATTTTTGCTCTTTTCTTGGCCGTCAACCTCACCAATTTGAAGAGTAGAGGCTACCCAGATGAGGAATTGGGTGGGCAAGAGAAGAGTAGAACTACCCAAGAGAAAGGGAACTCAAAATTGGACTTTAGAAACTGGAAATTGCATTGCAGTATTGGAAACTGCATTGCAGTTTTTATTTAATTACAATTTGATTTTTGTTCTTTCCTTCGCCTTCAACCTCACCAATTTGAAGAGTAAAGGCTACCCAGATGAGGAATTGGGTGGGCAAGAGAAGAGTAGAACTACCCAAGAGAAAGGGAACTCAAAATTGGACTTTTAGAAACTGGCGCATTGCAGTATTGGAAACTGCATTGCAGTTTTTATTTAATTACAATTTGATTTTTGTTCTTTCCTTCGCCTTCAACCTCACCAATTTGAAGAGTAAAAGCTACCCAGATGAGGAATTGGGTGGGCAAGAGAAGAGTAGAACTACCCAAGAGAAAGGGAACTCAAAATTGGACTTTTAGAAACTGGAAACTGCATTGCAGTTTTTATTTAATTACAATTTGATTTTTGTTCTTTCATTCGCCTTCAACCTCACCAATTTGAAGAGTAAAGGCTACCCAGATGAGGAATTGGGTGGGCAAGAGAAGAGTAGAACTACCCAAGAGAAAGGGAACTCAAAATTGGACTTTTAGAAACTGGAAACTGCATTGCAGTTTTTATTTAATTACAATTTGATTTTTGTTCTTTCCTTCGCCTTCAACCTCACCAATTTGAAGAGTAAAGGCTACCCAGATGAGGAATTGGGTGGGCAAGAGAAGAGTAGAACTACCAGAAACTGAGATGCAGAAAACCAAATTGTATTTCTTTCTACCAAAACTAGAAACTGAGATGCAAAAAACCAAAATCAAAACCAAAACCAGAAACTGGGAAGATTATGTCCCATTACGCTGGGTACGTGGAAGATGAATACGAAATGGAAGGTGTAGATGATGATATGAATGATGAGTTTCGTGGTAGAGAAATGGGCGGCTCAGATTCTGATGTTGATGAATGTGACTACTTGGTTTGTGACATACCTATATGCTTTATGAGATATATGACATATTCACAGCTTCAATAGATATTGTTATTTATAATCTTACCCCCTTTATGATATGGGTCTGTGTTCGCTTTATTATAATTTTTTATGGGCGTTGTATGTTTCAAGTTTCTTTGTGGTTAGTTTTGTTAATACATATGAATAATTCGTGGACCTCATGCAGAATAGCAAAGCAAGCTGATACAACCGCTGCTCAAGCAAGAAAAGTAAAAGACATCCAAGGTATTCCTTGGGATAGACTTAGCATTACTAGAGAAAAATACTGGCAAACTAGGTTAGAACAATACAAGAATTATGAAAACATTCCTAATTCCGGAGAAGGGTCAGGGAAGGTAAAGATTACTGTTTCCATTTTCTTTTAGACGTTATCAAATTTATTCAATGATGTGGAAGCAGTGGCGGAACCAAGAATCGAAACACAAGGGGTCTTAGTGTAAAAGTCCCAAAAAAGAAATTTAGTATGGAATCAACATATATATTCATATGCAAAAAAATGAAAATAAAAACTCACATTGTTACTGGAAATTAGTGTGATAAACATCTCTAAGAATCTCATACTTCACTTACACACTAAACACATAAACTTGAGACATCATTTTATTCGAGATCACATAGAAAAGGGAGGGAGGAGAGAGGAGATTATGTAGTTACCCTAAATTCCTTAATTAAATTGCTGCCTAAGTTTTAATTTAAAAATATATATATATATATTAGAATGGCATGCACAGGCCGAGGCGCAAGAGTGGCAGAAGTTGCAGCTTCATATGGATATTAAAAATGTAAACTTTGTTATTACTGGGGGCAAGAATGCTTTGAGATGGTCCAGAGGCCAATAGATAGCAATTTGCCATTTTGATTTGACTTCAATTATAGTGTCTCACATGCTGAAAAGCAAAGTCTTCTGTGTGGCCAAGAATATGTAAAATACATATGAACTTTGGCTTAAGGACAGATTCCGTCAAGTTGTGTTGTGGAGAAGCCAGAGGATACCCTGGTCTTTTTCTTATTTTTTCAAACCTGGCCCAAAACGACATCGTTTTGGCCAGTCATTTTAAAAAAAAAGCTGCGCTAGCCTTCATCTTCACCTGCAACCCATCGTTCTTTCAGACATTTCGTCGACCACTTAGTGTGCAGCTCCAAGAGGTCACACCAGCAGCTCCAATGGACCTCTAAGCCTATTTCTATGGCTTCCAAGAGGTCGTGCAACCCTAATGACCCCACTGTGGCTCCGCCACTGTGTGGAAGTGTCAGTTTCGACTACTAAGAGTAACTTGATCGTGATTCTTTTCTCTTTGGCAAAATGGATGGCAAAGATACAAAGAAAGGATCTTTATATTATGAGTTCAGAAGAAATGCTAGATCAGTGCAATCAATCATTCTTCATTTCCAGGTGTGTTGAGGGCAAGTCTGCCTTATTGGCTATTTTCTGCATATTGAAAACCAATCCACCAACATATGTCATATTCACATAATGCCTCTGTCTGCTAGCCTAGTGCCTTCCTCCCAGTCCACCAAACATATTTGAAACATGCCTTCATATAAACAACCACCTCGATACAAAATTTTACTCTAATTACTGCTAATTGTACTCTAATATAACTTTTAAATTTTCAATCCATCATTAATAATGCGAGGTGTCGCACTTAGAAAATAAAAAACAGAAAGGTAACATCAGTTGCATCCCAAAACTTTGAATTTTCATTTCTATAAAGGACAGATGAGATGAGATGGAGGAAACCACAATAGCTAGCCTAAAAAAATCTCACTAAGAGCACAAGAAGAAAACCCTAATCGATATCTCTATACCATACTAGTCTTTTGCTATTAGTGTCCCATTCGAACAAGACTTTAGAAAAACTTTGTAGCTCAACCTTGAGAAGTTGTTCAATTCAGTTCTCTGAATGGTTATGTTAGTATGAAATTTGTATTGTCATTTCCTAGACTCTAGCATAGGTGAAATTGGCACAACTCATTTAATCCCATACTTCCGAGGCATGACTTGACCGATATGAGAAACTGATTTCAGGTAAATCATGACATAATCATGCATTCATTATAGAATTTCTAATTGGAGTTATTTTCAATCAAGTACTTTTTTATTAGCCCTATTTTTAATATGATTAGATTTTATCTCTTGAGATTATTTCCTAGTTGGACTCTATTTTGAATTAAGGTAAAATATTATCCTTTTCTTTTATGACTTGCACGTTGAAATCTTTTCCTACTGGATTGGTCTAATTCGTTTGTTTTACATATTTGTGTGGAGCATATAGAATTCTTAGAAAAAAGCTGTTGTGCATTTATTTGAGATAAATCATCAAGTGTTCCATATTTACTTGATGATTTATCAAACACTTTAATCATTCATATTGCATTCATATGCATGTCGGTGACTTATACGGTTGAGGGCACCAAGATCGTTGTGGCGGTTTTTCTCCGGTGAGCTTGAATCGATCGTGACAAGTATCGGATTCAACATAAGGAGAGTTGGAAGAACTTCGGCGAGCTTGAAGCAATCGTGACCAGTATTGCGTTCAACATAAGGAGTGTCGAAGATCATCCCGTGACAGAAGTTGAGTTACGAAGAAGTCGATAAACATTATCTAGAATGTGTCTAGGATAAGTGTGTGAGTACTTCTTGTAATCATCGTTCTATAGTGGATTTGTGTTGGACTGAGGAGTCTCGTGGATTTTCCCCAGAGGTGGGTTTTACCACGTAAAATAATTCTCTACATGTTCTTTTATTTTATGCCCAACGTGTTTTAGGATTGATAAGCCATATCAATCATGCTACTGAAGTTTATTTTTATTTATTTGATTATAATCTTAAATTAGCCTATTCACTCTCCTCTAGGCTTTTTTAGTCATCCTATAGGTATATTCAGGTTAGATGAGTTCTTACAAAAGATTTCCACTATCGTGATTTATAAATCATAGAACTGGGCTTGGTGCAGTCGCATGCTGCTGCGTCTTTTTCAAAGATGATGAGTTGAGGAGGCCACGCTGCAAAGTGAAGATTTCATTCAATAATGAAGTCGAACAATTGGATGACACCAACTATGCCCTATGGTCCCAAGTTGTCGAGATGTATATCACCAACAAAGACAAATTGGGATATATTAATGGAGATCTTCCACAACCTTCAACGACCACTCCAACATTTACCCGATGGGAACCAAGAACTCGATTTTGAAATGATGGCTCATTAATTCTTTGGAGCAGACCTTGATTGGCAATTTCATTCACTTTCCAATGGCAAAAGTAGTGTGGGATGCGCAATTGTCACAACCTACTATGATGGCGCAGATACCTCTCAGGTGTATGATCTGAAACGACGAGTCTTCCATATGCAACAAGCTAGTGGCTCTACTAAAGCCTACTACAATACTCTCCAAAGCTTGTAGAGATAGATTGATTTTCGTTGTCCCAATATGATGGAATATGAATGTGATATCAAGCGATATAATGATGTTATGCAGGAACGAGTTTACATCTTTTTGGATGGCTTAGATGATCGTCTTGATAAGGCCCGAATCGATGTTGTTTAGATGACTCTGTTTCCCATCGTGGACCAAGCCTATGCCTATGTCCGTCATGAAGACGTTTGACAAGCTGTGATGATGGGTTCATCTGCACCCACCAGACCTTGGTTTAGCAGCCAAGAGTGCTCCTCGATCGGGGCCAACGGTTCAACAGATAGGGACCCTGTTCATCTCCACAAAAATCAGCGTTGCACGTCGTTGTGTTTTTATGGGCTATGCCACTCATAGAAAAGGCTACGATGTTATTACTCTTATACCTGGCATACTTATGTCACTTTGGATGTGACCTCTCTGGAATTTGAAATGTTTTTCTATGACCCAACATCCAATTCTATGCTTTATGGAGAGATACGAAGTAAAGTGCATAATTGGAACAACTTGGGAGAAGAAGAACTTCACGTCTGCACAGAAGCAATCGATCGTCCTACCTTTGACGATTGATCGCCATGAGGTTTGGAGCATGGGGCTTCTCTCGACCAATAAATGATTGATCATCCAACATCGACGATCAATCGCCTTGAGCTTGGAACGAGATGTTCTTCCCTGCCGGAAACCGATCAATCGTGTGTGGGAGCAAATTTTACACCATAAGCAATAACCCACTACTCATGCATCCTAAACTTGGGAGAACGGAGAAAATCAAGTAACATGACATCCATTATCCTGAGTCATGGAGAAAAAAGAGGAATGTGGGAGTTAGAGTCCAAGACTTCACTGCCCATAAAAGGCCAATTAACACAACATCCCAAGGGGATGAGAAAATCAGATACAATACTATTCTAAACTGTCATGTGATTATACTTTTACTGATTTGAGCATCGGAGTGTTTTCTTGCAAGTACCCCCCCTCCTCTCACTAGTGGCAATCGAAATGGTGTCCAACTTCTCAACATGGAAATCATATTAATTGTTGGAGGACCCGAAATTTTCTGCTCCAACCGTTGGCGCCGTCTGTGGGAAACGTACGAAAAGTCACTTTGAGAAGCAATGGACACTGTGTGATTGAAGTCTCACCCGTGCTACAATGGGGGCACGAGTCTAATCCCCCAAACAGAGAAGAATTTCTAAACTCTCTTTTTAGGATTTCACGAATTGGCGTTCGCTACTATTGTTTTCCTTTGCGTTTGTGGCTTTAATGGGATTTCTCAGGTCTCTGATAAAGAATAAAAGGGAACAGTAACAAAGGGAATGTATAATCCCTCACGGCTCTGGAATTTAACAAGACAATTTCTTCTAAGACTTTGATGAGTCGATTTTATATTATATATTTAACCCTATTCTTAGTATATTTTGGTTAATATTTTGGAAGAATTTTGATACTTTGAATTATATTTCCAATATAGGACTTTCGACTCTCTCTGGAGCAAAACATAATCAAATGGACGAATTTTGGAGTAATTCCAGTTGGAGGACGTACGTGAGTCACTTAGCTTGATCGTATCAAAATATCAGACTTTTACACTAAGCGATGATTTCCTGGTGAATAAATGAAGGAGCGATGTGCAGTGCTGGAATAGTGACGTTTTGGGCTTATATTGCGTTTTTGGAGCCCAAGATGACCTCGGATGGGTTCGTGGCCTTCTGGAGAAGTGTTCGGAATATTTTTATCTTTAAAACGAGCTATCTTGGGCCAGATTTGGAGGAGATTTGAGACCAAAACGTGGCTGGGCAGATTTGGGCAGATTCTCCTAATCCAATTTGGACTTTATTTCCTAGTCTTATTTTATTTTAACTTAGTTTCCTTGTGGGGATTGGGTAGCTAGGTTTTAGGAGGTATTTAAGCTTCTTTTCACTGCAATTTAGGATCTCCTTTTAGAACTTCTTTTCGGCTTTGGGAGCAATTGCTAGGGTTTTGGATTTTCGCTACTTTCAGGTGTTTTCATTCTTAATCATTCGAATGATGTTTTCTTGGATTTCAATTATGATTATGTGTAACTAATTCCTTTGCTAGGGCGAGGCCGTAAGCCTTAGCATGAATATGTAGTTTTATTAATTTGCTTATGAATGGATGCATGTTTGCTTTGAATTATTAATCATTGTGTTTAAAACTATCTATCTATTTTAATGACTGATCACCATTAGGATATGTAGACAAGTAATTTGATGCAATTTCTGTTGGAACATCACCCTAAAATTGAGGAGGGCTTCTTGTGATTAGTAATTGTAAGTTCACTTAAGGCGAACATCACGCTCTTAAGGGTTGCATGGTTTTTCAAAGGGTTTTCACAAAGCTTAATGAGTCTTGCATGTTTAGATTTGATCCTGAACATCACAGACGGATTGCATGTTAGATATACGTTTTCGCTTGAACATCACAAGGAAAGTATGCATTAGGAAAACCTAACCTTCAAAGCATATATGTGGAAATTCATAAGTAATTGATAGAATTGCATAGGATTGCTACGGTGTTGGCTGAACCCTAGTTTTCTCTAAATTGTTAGTCTTTAAAAAGAAATCATTTTTCTTCTTTGCTGTTATTATTTCCCAACTTTCAGATTTCTTTTACTGTTAGTTTAATCTTTTTCAAATTCATAAACTTCAAATCTTTGATAAAATCTATTTTAGTTATTAATTAAGAGTTAGTTTAATTACAGATTAGTCAAACAATCTTTGGGGACAACGACCTTGCATGAGCATTTATACTACAATTACCTTGTATTCTTGCAAGTATTTTCAGTGATTTTAACCCTGTTTGCGCAGGTACTAAAAATCCTATCAGACTTCTTCACGATTTTCAAGTTTTCCAAATATTGGTATCAATTTTTATTTATTTATTTTATTGATTTATTGGAAGACATGCAATCATTTGGTGCTAGGGAAACTCAACGTTGAGTAATCTTTGAATTGGCTAACAACCAATTGAATGGGGGCACTGGCTAAGTCCCGCATAAAAAGGATTTGAACCCTAGTCTTGCTTTTCTAATTGGCTTGTAATCTATTTCTTGGCTTTCAGCTTTCTAATTTTTTTTTACTGTCAATCTTGTTTGACTACATAGATGTTAACGATTCCGAGACTTCTAGTAGAATATGGAACACATACTGTTTTGCCTAAGATTTTAAATCAAAGATTTAACTTTCTTTAATTCTTTCTTATTGTTAAGGTTGCAAGTTTCTGAGCGGTGCTCGCTGTATATTGCTAAATATTGTGTGCTGGGGGCATCTGTGCTTCCCTGGAATTTTGGTTGAATTAGTTTCTAATTGATACAATTAGCAGAAAAGGCATGGGTGATGGCCACAATGTCGTATCACGAAGCTTGTTGCAAAAGAAAACAGGTTCCTATAGATGCAGTGCTTAGAAAGGAAGGAAAATCATTTCAACCCTGAATTATTGAACGAAGCAGCCACTCTCTCAACTTCTCTCAAAGCAAGATAAGAAATCATCTAAACCCATCCACTTTGACTTTCACATAATACTAAATTACGAACAATTTCACACCTTTCACATAATACTAACTTGGCTGGTCTCCAAGTCGAAATATGCTTTACTCTCATTGCTTAAGTCTATCATGGAAGTTATGACCTAATAATTCTTGGTTATCTTTTCAATATAGTTAGCTTATACTGTCTACTCATATGGACTAGCTCAACTATTATATTTCTTAAAATTCTTATTGCAATGTTTTCTACACTAATGCATTCATAATCGTATATTCATCAAGTGCTTACGCACCCAATTTGAATCCTGCAAAAATTAATTGTTCATCTCGTGGAAGACCTTTTAAATGTCTTATTTTTATATTCATTTTCCAATTTGCATGAAAACTGATTATAAATCTAAGAAAATTATATTCTATGCCTCTTTAGTCACCCCAATTTATGATTTTGATAATTGACAAAAATATGTTTATATGATTTGAAACTCAACGTGACATAGGTAGGTGTAATGGGAATGTCACACAAGGTTTGCAAACTGGAAGAAAATCCAAATTTTAATTCAAAGACCAACAAAACTCAACTAACAAAGTTGAAGATAAATTGAAGAAAGAAGAGGTGTGTACCAAAGCCAACATGCTCCATGAACGTGGTGCTTGGGCAACGACATAGTCATTAACAAAGCACAACAAATATGGTATGCTTCAAAACTCCACAGACCATCTTGGTTCATATCAATTTTAACAATATCATTGGATCCATGCCAATCCCAACATCATCTTCAGGGTTACCAATCCCCTCGAAGCAATCAATTGGATCCATATCGATCCCAACGTCATTATGAGGTTACCAATCCTCTAGGGGCGATCAATTGGGTCCATGTCGATCCCTATATCATCCTGGGGGTTACCAATCCCCTCGGTGCAATCAATTGGATCCATGTCGATCCCAACATCACCCTAGGGGTTACCAATCCCCTGAGGGCAGTCAATTGGATCCATGCTGATCCCAACATCACCTTGAGGTTACTAATCATCTTGGGGCGATTAATTGGGTCCATGTCGATCCCTATATCATCCTGGGGCTTACCAATCCCCTGGGGGCAATTAATTGGATCCATGCCGATCCCAACATCACCTTGAGGTTACCAATCATCTAGGGGTGATCAATTGGGTCTATGTCAATCCCTACATCACCCTAGGGTTATCAATCATCTGGGGACCATCAATTGGATCCATGCCAAGCCTTACATAATCTCGAAGTTATCAAATCCTCTTGAGCCCATCAATCGGATCCTTAGTTGATCCTAATCAATTGGATCCTTTGTTGATCCCAACCAAAGTTCACCAAATTTGCAATGCATATCACAACTCAAGGACTTGTGGATCAATGATTTCTCGAGGCGATGCTTTACTCTGAATCTTTGCTTAGCCATGGTCAAAAGGTAACAAACTTAGTTTGCTTCTAAATTCCAAAATTTATATTTCCTCATGTTCCTTAGTTAACAAATGTATTTATTATATTACTTGATACCTCTTGAAATCTTACATGGAATGAATTCCCACAATGAATATTTTCTCTCTCCACACCCGAGAACGAAGCGTGTCTAAAGAGAGAAAAAAAGGGCATGTGTAGGAGCAAATTTTACTCCATAAGCAATAACCCACTACTCATGCATCCTAAACTTGGGGGAATGGAGAAAATCAAGTAACATGACATCCATTATCCTGAGTCATGGAGAAAAATAAGGAATGTGAGAGTTAGAGCCCAAAACTCCACTACCTATAAAAGGCCAATTAACACAACATCCCAAGGGAAGGAGAAAATCAGATACAATACTATTCTAAACTCTCATTCAATTATACTTTTACTGACTTGAGCATGGAAGTGTTTTCTTGCAGGTACCCCCCTCCTCTCACAAGTGGCAATCAAAATGGTGTCCGACTTCTCAACATGGAAATCATATTAATTGTTGGAGGACCCAAAATTTTATGCTCCAACATTGTCCATTCCCGATGATTGATCGCCTAACCACTGCAAAGCTATTTATGATTTGAGTCCCATTTCTACAAACAACATAGAGCAACAAGTTGAAGACCCTTCTCTTAATCAACAGTACCAACAGTCCAATCTCTTGAAAATATCTTTGAGGTAACTACGTACTCCTACTACACTTGTGAATTTAGAGGATAAATCTATTGATTATCAATTACCTTTCAAGCAAAATCGTGGGAAACTACCAAACCATTATTCACTTAATATTGGCAAGACATTAAAGTATCCAATTGCGAATCATGTATCCACTAAGAAACTGTCTAAACCAATCAAGGCTTTTGTGCATAAGTTTTCTGCTATCCATATCCCAACCAAGGTTGCTGAAGTATTGAGAGATCCTAAGTGGGTTCAAGCTATAAAGGAAGAGATGAAAGCTCTTGAGGAAACTCAGACTTGGACATTGGAAACTTTACCACAAAGAAAAAAGATCGTCGAAGGTAGATGGGTGTTTACTATAGAGAAACCTTTGCTCCAGTAGCAAAGTTAAACATCGTTAGTGTCTTATTGTCCCTCGCAACTAATTTGGATTTGCCACTACACTAGTTTGATGTAAATAATACTTTTCTGCATGCAAAACTCACGGAGAATGTGTATATAGACATTCAGTCATCGCGAGCATGGTTTGGACGGTTCACCATGACAATGAAGAACAATGGTTTCAGACATAGTAACTCAGATCATATTATGTTCTTGAAATATCATAAAGGGAAGGTAACAACTTTAATAATATATGTTGATGATATGATTACTACTGGGAATGATAAACAAGAAATATCTCAACTACAAGACTATTTGGCTATTGAATTTGAGATGAAAAATCTAGGTGGACTCAAGTATTTCTTGGGGATTGAGATGGCCCGATCACTAAAAGGAATATTTCTCTCTAAAAGGAAATATGTCTTGGACTTCTTGACAAACACATGAATGCTAGATTGAAAACATGTAGACACTCCTATTGTTCAGAATCATCATCTTGGAGAATACTCGGATCAAGTTTCAACTAACAAAGAAAGATACCAAAAGTTAGTGGGAAGATTGATCTACTTGTCACATACTCGACTAGACATTGCTTATGCGGTGAGTGTCGTCAGTCAATTTATACATTCTCCAAGTGAAGACCACATGAATGCAGTTCTTCGAATACTTAGATATTTGAAGTATGCACTCGGAAAATGACTTATACTCTCAAAACATAGTCATATGAATATTTATGGTTATTCATATGCAGATTAGGCAAGTAGAATAATAGATAAAAGATCCACATTTGGTTACTTCACATTCATGGGAGGTAATTTGGTGACATGGAAGAGCAAGAAATAGAAGGTAGCAACTCTATCTAGTGCAGAAGCCGAGTTCATAGGTATGACTAAATGAATTTATGAGCTCCTTTGATTGAGGAAGTTGCTTACTAAACTTGGGTATGAACCTGCATCCACAATGAATCTCTTTTGTGACAACAAAGTTGCTATAGCTATTGCATAGAATCCAGTTCAACAACATTACACTAAACATGTTGATGTGGATCGACACTTCATCAAATAGAAGCCTTTGAGGCTAAAGTGATTCAGTTCCCTTTCGTGAAGTCCGTTGATCAATTGGCGCATATTTTGACAAATGCGATTTCCAGTAGAACGTTCCACAATTCACTATACCAGTTGGGCATTGACGACATCTATGCACCAACGTGATGGGGAGTGATGAGTCGATTTTATATTATATATTTAGCCTCATTCTTAGTATATTTTGGTTAATATTTTGGAAGAATTTTGATACTTTGAATTATATTTCTAATATAGGACTTTCGACTTCCTCTGGAGCAAAACATAATCAAATGGACGAATTTTGGAGTAATTCCAGTTGGAGGACGTTCGTGAGCCACTTAGCTTGATCATATCAAAATATCATACTTTTCCACCAAGCGATGATTTCCTGGCGAATAAATGAAGGAGCGATGTGCAGTGCTGGAATAGTGACGTTTTGGGCTTGTATTGCGTTTTTGGAGCCCAAGATGACCTCGGATGGGTTCATGGCCTTCTAGAGAAGTGTTCGGAATATTTTTATCTTTAAAACGAGCTATCTTTGGCCAGATTTGGAGGAGATTTGAGGCCAAAACGTGGCTGACCAGATTATTGGCAGATTCTCCTAATCCCATTTGGACTTTATTTCCTAGTATTATTTTATTTTAACTTAGCTTCCTTGTGGGGTTTGGGTAGCTAGGATTTAGGAGGTATTTAAGCTCCTTTTCACAGAATTTAAGGGACTCCCTTTTTACTTCTTTTTGGCTTTTGGAGCAATTGCTAGGGTTTTGGATTTTGCGACTTTCAGGTCTTATTCTTCTTAATGATATTTTCTTGGATTTCAATTGTGAACATGCGTAACAAACTCTCTGTTGCTAGGGTGAGGCCACAAGCCTTAGCAGGAATATGTAGTTTCTGTCCAATTTGCTTATGATTATATGCATGCAGGTTTTCGAATTATTCATCACTGGGTTAAACTATCTAAGTGTCTTGATGCTTGATCACCATTAGGATGTTTAGAAAAGTAATTTGATGCAGTTTTGGTCGGAGGTCGGTCCCTGAAATTGACGAAGGCTTCTTGTGATTAATATGTGCAAGTTCACTTAGGATGAATACCACGTCTTAAGGGTTGCATGGTTTTTCAAAAGGTTTCACAGAACTTAATGAGTCATGTATGTTTAGATTTGATCTGAATACCACAGACGGATTGCATGTGTGATATACGCTCTATGTTGGGGGTCCAAGTAGGCATATTTTAGGAATACCTAACCTTCGAAATATGCATGTATAGGTCATAAGTAATTGGGGGAACTATATAGAATTGTTAAGGTGACGGCAGATCCCTAGTGCTTTCTTAATTTGATTTCTAAAAACACAACTGTTTCTCTTGCTCTTAGCTTTAATTTTGCATATTGCCTTATTTTTATTAGTTAAATTCCTTTTAATTTAAGGTCTTCAAATCAAACATCTCAACTTTCTCTTTTGCAATAATTAATTAGAATTTGGTTGCTACGAGTTATTTAATAATCCCTACGGAGAACGACCTTGCGAGAATCATTTATACTACAATAACCTTGTCATTCTTGCAAGTTTTGTAGGAGTTTTAACCCTGTTTGCGCAGGTATTAAAAAGCCTATCAGGGAAGTGTTGGCATGACTTGTGGACCATTGACTTTCCTTGCACGCCAAGGATTCCCACATTAATTGTAATTGATTTTCTTTAATTCATGATTTCTTACTATAAATGGAAATATGAATTTATTATTTTACTTGGCCACTAAGGCTATGCTGTATTATCAATATGACCTCCTACAATGAAAGAAATACACTAAAAATTCCCACAAAGAATATTCTCTCATAAGTTTTTCATATTTTAGCAACTTCAATAAAGTGTTATGTGCTTGGGACAGGGCTCAAGTGATTAGGAGATTAGGTACAGGGAGTTGATATGCACTTTTCTTCTTACAGCCTATGTTTGCAGCAATACTTAAAAGGCTCAATTGGGATAATAATTAGACGAATAGGATTGCTTCGAGCGAACCCAAAACCTCCAAGTTAAACAACCTAACAATTAGGGATAACATTTGATATCTCATTAATGAAAAGCCATTGGAATTTATATAAACAGAGACTCTAATTGAAAGCATAAAAATAGAAAAACACTTTCCCACAACGCATCTCCACTACGGAAGTGGAAAAACTTGACTCATATAATTACTCAACTAAAGTTTAAAAGACATGCAAACTCTATAACTATTCAACAACTAAATACACGCAGTCATTACTTTAAGCACTTCCACTAAGCACGTGACATAAAGGCACGTTCTTCCTCTTCCAGAGGATGGTTGAGCGTGCGAGGAAAGCATCATCACATGGCAGTCAACACGTCACCAATCATTGCTCACTTTTTTTTTGGGCATGGATTATGTTGCTAAGAAGACCAAATCTCAAGTTGCAATTGAAGATTTGAATTTGAATGCATCTGGAGTCTCAAGTGCACACCAAAGTTAATCCATCAAGATCTGTGAGAAACAACCATTGTAGCGCTTTCCCTTTACAACCAGTTTGTAGCAGTTTCCCCTTTACAAACAAATCACATCTTTTCTTTTTCTTTCCTTTTCAAATTTGTGGATTTACAATTGTTTATACCAAAATGAACAGCCAATGAATATCGGACACGTGGACTAAACCAGGGTTATGGGTGCCTTCGGCACCCACCTTCGGTATCATCCCTACCAGTCGCAACATTAGGGCAACCTCACCCCCTTCGACATGTGGTAGTCCCATAATTGATGTCCACAGTCCCACATCGAAACTCTAAACAAATTGCACACCTCTCAAGGCCTATAAAAGAGGACAACCATCCCAGCTTGGAGGTAATCAATCAGAACTCACGGCATACGCCTATTGATCTATAGTTCAAACTTACTAAACTCCGTACTCATTTAAGCATCGGAGAGCCTTCGGCCGGTACCACACCGGTGCCCTAGGACTTACCGAATGTTTACTATCCGACAGTACAACGCCCTACCGAGGACATAGCATATCAAGGAAAACAAATCACTAAGTTGCGCGGGAAAGTGTCGAACCATTTTTCTGCGTCAACAGTTTGGTGCCGTCTGTGGGAATCGGTAATAATCAACCTATAATTCCTAAAAAGATATGGGAACCACTTCAGACCACAGTTCCTATCGGACGAGGATTACCGTGACGGTATGCCAAGTGGAGCAAGCCCGCGCTGCACCCTTGCACCCTTTGGTAATCCTCCAGTGCTTCAGACCACGGTCGAGCAGAGCTTCGCTCAAATGACTTCTTCGGAGAAATGGCTAAACTCCAAGAACATAACAATCTCTCTCGTCCAAAGTGGACGAAACCCGATGGTTGCTTAACGGCGGGAAAATCAGGCTACCGAAGTCTTCCCAAAGTCTGCACTTCACGGCGTAAGAGGGAAAGAGGGGGCAACGGCAACGCTGCGCTTTCCAAGCAGTTGGTGGTCCCAGCTCCACAGGACCAGCCTCACGTGCCGAAGAAGGTGTACACCGATTGTCATCAACGGATCAACGACAAGAAGGATGCCGAACGGCATAGGTCCCCAATCGGGGTTAATGCCCGCTGCGGACTCGCGGATGAAGGTTCCGTAGATAAATCGCCCCCTAGGAAGGTCCAAGGTTTGGATTCGGGTTTGGAATATGACGATGAGTACGTCCCCACTAAGGGCACGAATCAAACTACCATTCGAAACTCCCGAGTATTCAAGGCAAGACCACTAAGTCGAGGAGAACTTCCAAGACTTCGAGGAGGTCCCAAGCCGAGACCCGCTATCCATCGCTATTCCGGAGAATCCAGAAGATGGAAGATGACCGGACCAGTCCTGTGTTCCCGATCGGGAAAACGGCCGGGACCATTTACCGAGCGCATCAAAAAGTCCAGACAGACAGGGAGGTGGAGCCGCGATACCATTTTATACCGTGGAGGACCCTTTGACGCACCTTCACTCCTTCCAATTAGCAGTTGGATGCAAGGGCCACAATGACGAGGGCAATGCTGCTGTTCCCATTATCCCTACCAAGCCTCTTCGAATCTGGTTCTACCGCCTTGAGCCTGTGACGGTAGACTCATTTGACGAATTGAAGAAGATTTTCCTTAATCACTTCATGATCCGACAGATCGCTTGTACACCGCTGATGATCTATACGATTGGCAGAGAGAAGACGAACCCTTACGGAGTACGCAGCGCGCTTCACCACGAATACCGGTGTCCCAAACCGACGATAGTGCACTTCGGACGCTTCAAGAGTGGCCTTCGGTCCTCTCACTTCCGTATCTCGCACACATATGACGAGTTGATGAAGCGGCGGCTCATGCGAAACCCGAATATTTCAACTCCAAAGCCGGGCCTTGGCTCGGAAGGAAAGTCGCGACCAAGAGTCATCCAGGCGAATCGACAATTCTTCGGCGGGGCACAAATGGAAGGACGACCGTGATAGTCGCCAAGGAAACTCGAAGAAAGGGCGCGGGAGATACGGTCATAACGACCACCGGCGCCGCTACCGAATCACGATCGTGCCCAAGAAGTCTTCACCTGCGAACACAACATACGAGACCGTTCGATGAACGAGCATGACCAAATCGAAGCCAACCAACCAAAGCCCAATCGGCGTGATAATCGGGACACTAGCAAATTTTGCGATACCATTAGCGATGCCACAACACCAAGACCGCATTAGTCCGAGGAAGATCGCGAGCGCTTGATTCGGGAAGGAAAGTTGGATCGCGATACATTGCCGTGCCACCAGGCACCGGCACCGAACGCGAATCGCAGATCAACATGATCGGCCACGATCGTGAGGCCCCACTGGCGGGACCCTCTGCTGTTCAATGAAAGATGTGCGTGCCGCCACTACCCCGAGGTCTTTGGCATAGCGCACGCATCGTGCCGCAAGGTCCCGAAGGTGGGATGGGAGCCCATCACATTCAGTGAAGAAGAAGAGGAATGGATTGTTTACCCCACGATGACCCAATGATCATTCGGGCCGAGATCGCCGACTACGGCGATGTAGGGCGGAGCCGATTGACACCGGAGTTCGGTGAACGAATTTTTATCGATGCATTCAAAGGAGGAATTGCCGACATCATGGTCAATCGGAACTAACGCCTCCTCGCTTTTTTGGGATCTAGTCCGGCCAATGGCAGATAGTTCGCCCATCGCTTTGGCGTCGCCCCAAGGACAACAATGACCTACGACCAATTCCTCATTGTCGACTCCCAACGGCATACAACGTCATCGTAAAGCGGACGACACTCACCAGGTCAAAGCCCACTTATCCCCTCACATGTTGTCGATGAAGTTCCCGACACGCAACGCACGGGCGCCATCCGGTGACTCGGGCGCACGAACGTGCTATGCCACAACCCTTAAATCAAGAGCTTGCAAGTCGCCAATGGAAGCCATAACCGTGCAGGACTATCGAACGGTAACGGACCCATTGATGACCCTAGGAGTAACGCCAACGCCGGTGGCGCACCGCCAAGAGCTCGAACCCGGTCGTCTTGGCGCGAAGGCTTCGCCATACTTCAGCGCACGAGATCACTATTCGACAAACCAGCCTTCGCAGTACTCCAAAGCCGTAAACGCCGGGCCGATTGATCAAATGGGCAAGCCGTCGCCGACCTCATCTCTCGAGCTCACACCTCGCACTATCGGAGACATCCCGTCCGAACGCTATCCTTCGCAGAAGAAAATGGATGCCGAGCGCTGACACTTCGTCCTCTCTCGATTCGCGCGTGGATGGCTCGGCAAACCAGCAAGGTGGTGCCGCTTAGTGTTAACCACTGACGGTGGCAAAGTCGAATATGCCCTCCGATTCAACTTCCTGACCTCTAATAACGAGGCAAAGTATGAGGCTCTCTTGGCCGCCTTCGCTAGCCAAAAGCATGAGAGCGAGGCGATCAAAGATTCATAGTGACTCCCACTCATTGTGAATCGATAACGGCAGACTTTGCAGCCAAGGATGCCTCTATGTCGTACCTATCGCCAGCCACCAACCATCGCAAAAATTTCAGGCCTACGAGATCTGGCGATCCCGAGGTCGTAAACCATCGCGCCTCGCTTAGCTTCGGCAATAAATGACAAGATCGGAAGAAAGGTACCGTGGAGATATTATCCCAGCAAGCACGGCCTGAGGTGTGTATCAGACGGCGAGACACATGGATGTCTCCGATCTATGCTTTCCTAACAATCGAGTCCTTCCGACCGATAAGTCCTGTGCTTGGAAACTCCGCACCGATCGGCAAGATACGGTCATCGACGATGTGTACAAGCGAGGCTACACCACGCCGTATCTAAAATGCCTAACCAAAGAGCAGGGGACTACATCCGGGAGGTCCACAATGAGTCTGCGGTGACCATTCAGATCCCGATCGCTCGCACACAAAGTCTTCCGACAGGATATTTCGCCGATTCGCACCAAGATGCGAACATGTTAGTCAAGAAGTGTGACAAATGCCAACGGTTCGGTAGCGTCCCTCATGTTCCTACCGAGCCACTCACCGATTGTGAGCTGTGGCCATTCGCCCAATGGGGTTAGATTTAATTGGTCCAATGCCAAGGCAAGGGTCAGTCAAATACGCTGTGGTTGCCGTGGACTACTTCACCAAATGGGTAGAAGCCAAAGCCTTAGCAACAATAACGACCGGTGAAGATTTCGTCGACGAACATTTGTTGTCGATTCGCATCCCCTACGCCATCGCCACGATAACGGCGGCTTTGATTCGAAGTCTTCAGGAGTTACGCATTCGCCCGAGATCAACCTATTCTTTGCTTCGCCACACTCAATCGAGCGACCGTGTCGAAGCAATGAATAAAATTGTCAAGAAGCTATTAAACGACGCTTGACAAAGCCAAAGGAGCCTGGCCGAGAAGCTTCGGAGGCGCAGGGCCATCCGACATCCTACCAACGGCAATCGAAACACCGTTCTCCATGGCTTTCGGCTCGAAGTGGTAGTCCCAGAGAAATCGGAGAGCCTTCCTATCAACGAAAGCTAAACCGAAGCGAATGAGGGCGCCGCTTGAGCTCGACTTGCTCAAGAACGCGTCGAGCACAAGCCAACCTTCGAACGGCTTACAAGCGAGCGCTCTCAAGACTATGACTCCGGTCAGATCCCGCTCTTCCGAATCGAAGATTGGGTCATGCGAAAAGTCTCTCGGCAACCAAGAACTTCGGAAGGAACCTCGGACCTTCTTGGGAAGGACCCTACGAACTCATCGGTATTCAGCGATCGGGGACTTATCGACTCAGAGACTCCAACGGAAAGGCCCTCGGTCATCCTTGGAATGTAGAGCATTTGAAATATTATTTTAAATGAAATCACCTAGCCTACGGCAAGGTTAAAATAGAGTGCAGAAAGCCCTCGACATTTTTATATTCACACCTTCAACAAGATAACGCCCTCAGCCTCACGGGTTTTTAATTGTAAAACGCACTCCAGATGTATCTTTGCCTTTGGCAATTTATCAATGAAAGGGCCTTCGGCTCATATATTGAAAACCTTTGGTGTACCCTTTAAGCTCTTCTCATTTAAAAAAGATACGATAGAGACCATCGGTCGCAGTAAACTACGCATTTTGGCATCGCTATTAGCCTACCGACCGAAGGACAACTTGAAAGGATCATCTTAATTACCCACTGATTCAAGGGTTTGAGCTTTTATTAGCCTTTGGCACTTAAAGCCGTTACTTAGCCTTCGGCAACTACGTCTGTTGTTCTCAAATTCCTACTAGTTGAATTTTTGCTTGGAAGATAACTTTATTGGCCAACGGCTAATGAACTTTTTACCTAGCCCTCGGCATTCAAAAAGAAATTTTCCTAAGCGTCCTACCGATTGCAAATTAACTTGTAAAACTACTTGGACCCTCAAGTTTGAAAATAAAAATAGCTTCAATCAAAAGATGCCCACGACATCAAGGTTACATTAAGGGATGCCCACGGCATCAAAAGTTACATTACAGATTACATTTAATAAAAACTTAAACAAGCTCAAACGGCAGTCTCCTCCTTGGTATCAGGGGCAACGGGCTCTCCCGGGACGTCCTCCACTTCGTAATCCTTTATCATCTCCAAGAGCTCAACCAGCTTTAGTTGAAAATGAGAAGAAGCTTTTGGAGAAGATTATCATTGCAGAGCGTACGAAGCTTTCGTCAGCGGCGCCTCATCGGCTTCGGCAAAGAATCCCATCGACTTCAGCAGTTCCTCCCATCGGGATCGGCTGGAGCCTCTTCTGTGGCATCCTCTCCCTCGTACTCCTCGACCATTTCTTCGGTTATGCCTTCAGAAGAGGGGGAGCATCGGCAATGAAGTTGAGGTTGAGCTTTTTCCCAAGGTTGTACCGCTTGAAGCGGTAAAGCGGGTCGCCATTTCCAAGCCTGCCTCCTTGTCAAGCAAGGTAGAAAACAGTAGACCAGTGACAAGACCCTTCAGACGCCTCCTAGGCGGCACCTCGATCTCGGAAGTACCACGACCGCTCGGACTCCTCAAAGGCCACCCGATCGCCTCATTCGACTCGAGAGCCTCCTTTGCCGTTAAGTAAGCGCGCCGCCCCAAGGTGCCGACATCTCACCGAGCTTGGCAGATAAACTTTTACATGCCGTTCGCAGCGGCTGCATGTCGCTTCGCCAAGTTTGCACGAGCTTGGATGGCTTTACCGCCTCGGCAACCTTACGGCTCTGCCGTCTTCATATGCCTTCTTCGCCTTTTCGCGGCATTAATGGCTAAGCTTGAGCGCACGCACCACATGTCCATTGAGGCTCAAGAGCAAAGGAAAATGTTAGGCGAAAGGAAAGCACGACGGTAGGAAAATCGAGAATCGTTAAGCACTTATACTGAAGCTTGAAGACGGAAGGCACGGCCAGCCTCCTCCGAATGAGCTTCTTGGGAGGTCCTCGATCTCGGACAGCTCCATTTGTGAACCAAGGATCATGGTTCCTAAAGCTGGACCCGCTTTGAAGGGAGGAGGCGGGGTGGCGTGACACGGAGGCGCCGCCGTCTCGGGCAGCTAAGATGACCCATTTTTGGTAGCCTTCAGGCAATTAGCTGAACCCAACCTGTGATCGACGACCGACTTCATAACGCCAGCAGATGGGAGAAGCGCACCGTAAGGCTCTCTCGCCGACCATGCGACTACACCCGTTAGCGCCTACCCGTGAGTTGGGGTTGCGCGGGGCATAGCCTATTCGCGCCAGATCCTTTGAACGGCGGGCTGCAGAGGAGCCTCACCTTGCAGAAACGTCCGCGAAAAAGATGACCGCCATCCTTCGATCGCTTAGGAGTCGGTAGGATTTGGGATCCTGCATGCCTACCGAACTGGAATAAAGTACTAACGAAACCTCGCAATCTCCTCTCATGATCCTATTAGGCTCCAATAACCACGCCCAAGCGAGCTCCTTCGAACTCCATCGCACCTAGGATTGCCGATAGACTATCAAAACCCTCGGCGGAGAGATGGTTCGCGGCTGACTCTCCACGGCGGAAGTGGAGGCTCTCATTCGCGACTAGCGCCACCTCCCCAAAGTGCGCCTTAGACCCACATGGCGCTGCGCCGCTATAGACAATGGACAACGGCACGGCGGCCATTAGCCCCTTTTCGATGCCATGTATTGGGATGGAGTTGGGCCCTTCACCGAGTATCTCGACATCGATATCACTTTCATCCTCGATCGCCTGCCGCTTCACCATCGGCGAAAAAGACTTTCCGATGACTCATCGAACGCATTGGACTCATACTGAGAATGACCGCCATCGGACATCTACAAAAACAGGAAAAGGAAACTAAGGCCAAGCCGGATGCTATCTCAGTCCCACATCACTACCTATGGCGACTAGACTACCGAATGGAACCCTATGGTCACTCTAGTTCAAACCAAGGAAGGACGTAACTCTTAAGATATGTAAGAGAGGAAAGTGGAGGTGCTGAACGGTACCTTAGTTCAAACTCGAAAAATAAACGCGACTGCGCTTCAAGTTGTCTTGACAAAAATCGCCTTCCTACCGTTTGTAATGCCGGAAATCGCCTGGTTGCCGTTAGCACTTGTCGGAAATCACCTTGAATCACGGCTCTGCGCCGAAAATCGCCTCAACAGAGCTCTCGCTTCTCACTAAGTGCAAAGTGATTTACCGGTCACCCTATTTATAGGGCGAGGGTTCAACGATACACCTCGAGAAACCAAACGGCGCGTGCGCCGCGCACCATCATTGCTCCCACCACGTGTCGCTCATCCTAGGGGGACTGACGCACGCGAGGCCGCGAGGCGCGGAAGTCGAGCGCCAGATGTCCCTTCACCCGCCCACTCAACGCGACCTTCTGCGACTTCACCAACGCCAGCCTCTCGAGGAACGAATAAGAACGGAAGGGTCAAAGTTGAGCCCTTCCACTAAATCGGTTTACCGAACGGTAGGACGGCATTCCCTTCCGAGGACAACTTCAAATCCCCTTCCGAGATCTCTCGCAAGAAGACTTGGGGGACTCCTGTTTATACCAAAATGAACAGCCAATGAATATCGGACACGTGGACTAAACCGAGGGCTATGGGTGCCTTCGGCACCCACCTTCGTATCATCCCTACCGGTCGCAACATTAGGGCAACCTCACCCCCTTCGACACGTGGCAGTCCCACAATTGATGTCCACAGTCCCACATCGAAACTCTAAACAAATTGCACACCTCCCAAGGCCTATAAAAGGGACAACCATCCCAGCTTGGCAGGTAATCAATCAGAACTCACGGCATACTGTCTATTGATCCTGTAGTTCAAACTTACTAAACTCCGTACTCATTTAAGCATTGAAAGCCTTCGGCCGGTACCACACCGGTGCCCTAGGACTTACCGAACGCTTACTATCCGAGTATAACGCCTCTACCGAGGACATAGCGCACCGAAGGAAAAAACAAATCACTAAGTTGCGCGAGAAAGTACCGAACCATTTTTCTACGTCAACAACAATGACACCAATTACATGTCAATTAAACTTGTCGACAATTTTTCACTAAGTATTGACAACTTATTGCAAATGTGCAATTTGACGGGTGGTGTTTTGCATACAACTTTATATATATATATGTGTGTGTGTGTGTGTGTGTGTGTGTACCGGCCTTCTACCTGCCCTAGTGCTTAAGTGCTAGTGGTCCTAGTTTGAAGGTTGATACCATTTCCTCTACAAGACCCAAAAAATGTCTATGTGTTAGTGTGTTCTAATATAGTCTTATTGTGTGTGCTTGTTACACTGCTTGCACCAAATTTGGATAAAAATTAGAAGGTGGTCGTGGAAAAGTTAAATTACGAAAACAAAATAGTTTTAACTTATTGTTCCAAAGTCGTTACTAGATGATGCTTCAAATGAATGGTCGTGAAGAAGTGAAGAGAACTAATCCAGGAACCACCATGAAAATAAAGTGTGATTTAAATGGAAATGGTGCAGTGTATCAAAGACTTTATGTATGTTTATGAGAGTGTAAAAAGGGGTTCAATGAAGGTTATAGGCCTCTAATTGGAATAGATGGTTGTCACTTGATGGCAGTGTATGAGGGACAAAATGTTGACAACAATTGGGATAGATGCTAAGAATGAGACATTGGTCATTCCTTATGTAGTGGTGGAGATAAAGACAAAACACTCTTGGACTTGGTTCCTTGAATTGCTAGCTGCTAATTTTGATATTGTTAACTCACATGGGTGGGGATTTAAATCTGACAGCCAAAAAGATTGTCTAGAGCATTTGAAGAGAAGTTATAGTACTTAATGCTGAGCATCGTTTTTGTGCGAGGCATTTATTTAGTTACTACATAAAATTACTCAAAGGCAATACATTTAAAGACATCTACTGGGGTTGTGTCAAAGCCACTACTGTCTTGCAATATCATAAGAGAATGGTTATTATCTAAGTCTCCACAACAGTGGTCTAAATCCCACTTCAAAGTACATGTGAAATGTGACATACTCATCAACAACGCTTATGAGACATTCAACAACACAATTTCAGATGCAACAAATAAGCCAATCATAACTTTGGTAGAGATTATAAAATGCCTACTAATGAGTAGAATAGGATTCAGGATGATGGAATTCGCATTATGGTATATACCCTAGCATTTTTAACAAACTACAAACCAAAAAGGTTAAGTCTGGGCAATGCACTATAATGTGGTCAGGAGGCTCTGAGTATCAAGTGGATGGTAACAAAGGGAATCAATATGCGATGGACTTAGACAAACACACATTCTCGTGAAGAATCATATGATCTACGGAATCTCATGGCCACAAATTTTCTTTTATTTATCGACATTGGACTTTCAATAAACAATCAAAATCTTCCTAATGCTGCTACTATCTTTCACCTATGTACTTACACGAGCCACCTTTATGGGTTTAGGAGTTGCATAACTCTCACATACACCACCTTTCACATTTCTGAACACACTAATTTCAACTTCCATCATAGCTGCAGCTAAGCATCTCGAAAGAATAAAAAATAACACAATTTTAAATATTTTGGCCATTCAAAGGTTGCAGAAAACCATACACATGGATAGTTTTCGAGATAGATGGTAGTGGGCTTCTCTCTTGTTGAACCAGCAATGCCTTCATCAACACATTTACTAGACAGAGAAATAAACATGATACCAGACACCTAAAGACCAGCAAAATTAGGTTCTACAAATAGCATTTTCAATTCTAAATGATTCAACCTCTAAAGCCCTCATTGTTCCTCTTTCCTCTAGCCTTCTCAAACTTCCTTCTCTTTGACCGGACATAAGGTTTGGTGTACTTTTGAGGTACACCGAGCCTGGACTGAAGTGTTTCGCCGCTTCACATGCATTCGTTCGACCTCCGAGGAATCCGGATCCAAAATCAAAATATAAGGTTTTTTTAAAAAAATACCTGAATGGAAACCCAAAAATAAGACGACAACAAACATAACTGATATGAATACTAAAGAGAAACAAAGAAACCAGAGGAACAAAGGAAAACAAAAGAAAAGTTTTACTGAATAATCCTCTTCTCATTTACTGAATTTTCTTACATAATTACATTTACATTTTAGGTGTATATATATAACCTCAAGGCTGTACTAAGCTTTCCTAACAACCTCATGTCAGAACAAACATATGGCATGATAACAGACTAAAAGAGCTGTCATGAGTCATGACTTGGCATCTTTATCTTTACACCCCCTCAAGCTGAGCTTGGAAAGACTAGGAGTACCAAGAGAAAGCTTGGATTGAAGAAAGAGGAACCGATTCTTAGACAAAGATTTAGTATGAATATCAGCTATCTGGTCTTGGCTGCAAACATATACTGAATCAGTAACTGAGTTTGCAAGAACCACTTCTGATATAATGATAATCAATTTCCACATGTTTGGTTCGGGCGTGAAAAAGATTTGATGCAAGGAGATAAGCAGAAATGTTATCACACCAAATGGTAGGTTTAACAGAGGAGGAGAAACCAAAATCTCGAAAGACTTTGCAGATCCATGTAACCTCGGCAGCCAGTGTGAGCCTGAGGATCGATATTCAGCCGGAGACGAACGAGCAAGTAGGCGCTTTTAGCACTCCACTCACTAAGTTGGAGCCAAGAAACACACAAAATCCACCCGTGGGATCTCCTATCAAAGTGCAGCCAGCCCAGGCGTCGAGAGTAGGCGGATAGAGTGAGAGGACCTTTATGAAACCATATACCATGTGAAGGGGTACCTTGAGAAATCGAGGATTGCTTGGCTGCATATGTGAATCAGTTGGAGCATGCATGAATCTGGCAGACTTGATTAAGCTTGCAAAGAGATATCAGAGTCCAAGTTAAATATTGTAGGCCTCCCACAATGGATCTATACTCTGTGGGATTTTCCAAAGGTGTACCACCGTGATCCAGTTTGGTAGTTCCAAGAGGTGTAGAACAAGGCTTAGCACCCTCCATATTTGTCTTTTGTAACAAGTCCATCAGATATTTACCTTGGTGGAGAAAGAGTCCCTTGTTGGTGCGTTGAACTTCAAGACCCAAGAAATAATGTAAGGGACCCAAGTCCTTGACAGAAACAAAGAGCTCAGTTTCTTGATGAAAAGAGTGCACACTGATGAATACTGGACCGCTGACCAAGATGTCATCCACATAGACAAGGACAATAACAAGAACTGGAACCTTGAGAACAAAGAGGATGCGTCAGAAGATGATTGAGTGAAACCAAGAGACCTGGAGAGCCTGAACACAATTTATCAAACCAGGCCCAGGGAGCTGTTTGAGGCCATACAAGGACTTTTGAGTTGACACACATGATTCGGAAAGCTTGGATCACTGAAGCCAGGTGGTGATGCATGAAGACTTCTTCCTTTAAATCACCATGAAGGAAGGCATTACTAATATCAAGTTGATGCAGAAACCAATTGAATTGCACAGCAAAAGTTAACAAAATTCTGATAGTGGACAGCTCGCCACAGGACTAAAGGTTTCGATAGTCCAAGCCCTCTTTTTGATGAAATCCCTTGGCAACGAGCCGAGCTTTATACCTGTCAATGGTCCCATCAGGCTTTTTCTTGATTCTAAACACCCATTTACAGCCTACAACATTCTGGGATGAAGAAGAAGGAACCAAGATCCAAGTTCCAGTTGATTGGAGGGCATTAAATTCAGCTTGCATGGCTGATCTCCATGCAGCAAATTTAGAGGCTTGAAGATAGGTTGTGGGGACATAATCAAGAGAAGATGATAAAGGGTGTTTGGTAGCAGTGTAAGCTTTAGGCTTAAAAATGCCATTCTTTGATCTAGTAACCATAGGATGGATATTTTGACCTGATAAAGAGGGAGAAGAGGAGTGAGATTGCAAAGGGCTGAAATTGTGTGGTGATACAATTGCACTAGAATTAGGAGGAGAAGAGGAGGGAGATTGCAAAGGGCTGAAATTGTGTGTTGATACAAATTCACTAGGATTAGGAGTATGTGAAGAAGGATGGATGGAGGGAGAACTTGGGAAGATAGAGTGTGAGTTGGGAATGGGAAATTGCAGGTCAAAAACAGGAGATAAAGGAGGGATAGAATTAGAGGGGGATGCAGACTTGGCAGTAAAGGGAAATGACTTCTCATCAAATAAGACATGCCGAGAGATATAGACCCTGTCAGTGATCATGTCTAAGCACCTATAACCCTTATGCTGTAAACTATATCCAAGGAAAACACACTGCTTGCTCTTGCCATCAAGCTTAGAGGAAACATAAGGTTTCAACCAGGGGTAACAACTACAACCAAAAATCTTTAGCTTAGTATAATCTGGTAATGTATGAAATAAAAGCTCCCATGGAGATTGGGCAAGACCAGAAATAGGCAACCTGTTGATCAAGTAAGTAGCAGTGGATAGAGCTTCAACCCAATAGAATTTAGGAACATTAGAAGCCACTAACAATGTTCTAGCTGTTTCAACAAGATGCCTATGCTTGCGTTCTACACAGCCATTATGCATTCTCGGTGTATGAGGACAAGGCTGATGAGAAATACCATGCAAATTAAGATAAGACTGAAAAGAAGCACTAGTGAATTCACCCCCTGAGTCAGAACGAATAGCCTTTATTTGATTACCAACAGATTTTTCCACATATGTCTTGAAAGTTACAAAGGTAGAATACACCTCAGATTTCCTTCTCAAAGGAAAGAACCACTATATCGGGTGTAATCATCCACTAACAGCAGGTAATATTGAAAACCACTCACAGAAGTTACAGGGGCAGGTCCCCATACATCACAATGAAGTAAAGCTAGACTATGGGAAGTAGATGAACCAGCAGGGTGAAAAGGCAGTTTATGATTTTTAGCTATAGCACAATCTGAACAGAAGAAATCAACAGAGGATTTACCTTGCAGGGCAAGCTTATTACCAGTAAATCACTTTTGAAAAATATTGGAGGAGGGATGACCCAATCTACTATGCCAAATCCGCACCGGAGCTTTAAGGTGACAAATGTCTGAAGAAGAAATGGAAGAAGCGGGACCAGTGAAGGAGAGCTTTGCAAAGGATAGGATCCATCTCTAATCTGGTCCCCGCATAAAGCATCTTCCCCGTAAAACGATCCTTGACAAGGGATCCATCAGAATCAAGAGTCAATGAACATGAATTGTCTTTGACAAATTGAAAAGCAGACAGCAAGTTGTGCTTCATTTGAGGAACATGAAGGACATTTTTCAACTTAAAGGAAACTGGGAGTATGTAACAAAGAGGAACCAATATGGTTGATGGACAGACCTTTACCATCACCAATATAGACTTTGTCTTCACCAGTGTAAGGAGATGAAGAAGAGATGTTGGAGATGTCATTGGTAATGTGAGAAGTTGCGCCAGAGTCAATGAGCCAGAAGGAGAGGGCTTTGATGTATAGTGCGCACACATTGCAAAGCAAGCTTGGTGGGAGGGATTTTACCGAATTGCGGATTCATGCGATCATAGCGATCGATGGCCTCATGACTTGTATTTCCACAAATCTGGCAAGGAACACGAGCACCGGAGGAAAAGGAACCACGAGAGTTGGAATTATGACCACGATTGAAACCAGAAGGGAAGCCAGAGTTGTGGTTGCCTCGATGAGAGCGTAATTGTAGTTGCCGATTATGACCATAGTTGCCCCGATTGTTGGAAAATTGATTATTCCTGCCACGATTGGAATTATATCGAAAAGAGTTGTGAAGCGGTGGATGTTGAGCAGCAAATGCGAGGTGTGTAGGAAGAAAGGCGGTGAGACTTGGGCCGAGAGAGCATGAAACGGTTCATGGTAACAGAGGAAGCAATTTTCTTCCGTCGAGTCATGGAGAGCTCCTTTGTGAGTAATAAACCATGTAATTCATCAAGAGAAGTTGAAGAGAGACGAAGCATGATAGAATCAATGAATGATTCAAAATCATCAGGAAGCCCAGCCAGTGTAGCAGCAATAAGATCGCGATCCGAAACCGAAGCTCCGGCTGCAGTGAGGGAATCAGAGATTTCCTTGAGCCGTCAGAGATAATCACCATTGTTTGGGAGCCTTTCAATATTCAAGACGAGAACGAAGGTGATGAATATGAGCATCGAAACACCACCAAAGCGCCTGCTCAAGTTTGAGCCACAGATCTCTAGGACGAAGAAACACCAACAGTAAACGGAATGACTTCCTCAGAGAGGGTTGAATTGAACCAGATGAGAAGATTCTGATCCTTCTCATACCAACTTTCATAAGCAGGATTGAGTGATCGATCTGGTAAAAATGGCATCGGACAAGACTCAGTTCCATCAACAAGTCCAAGAAGCTTGTAGCGACGAAGAATTGGGGCAAACAGAGCACACCAAGGCAGATAATTCGAACGCTTGAGCTTGATCGGCACCATGCTACCGATGTTTTGAATTGTAAGAGAAGTGTAGGTTTGGGACGAATTAGGGTTTGAAAAGGAAGAATTGGGAATCGAGTGGGGATAGACGGAATCGGAGAAGAGGATTCAAGAGGTGACGCCATCAGAGATGAAGGAGACAAAGAATCAAGAGAAAGAACAGAATCCAATTGCATGCACAGAGATCAAACCAGAGAGTAGAGCACGAGCGGAAGAGACTAGGATCGAAGAGTGCCGTGAGGCAGTGGCGAATGATACCATAAAGAGAAACAAAGAAACCAGAGGAACAAAGGAAAACAAAAGAAAAGTTTTACTGAATAATCCTCTTCTCATTTACTGAATTTTCTTACATAATTACATTTACATTTTAGGTGTATATATATAACCAAGGCTGTACTAAGCTTTCCCTAACAACCTGCTGTAACAAACATAACAGCATAACAGACTAAAAGAGCTGTCATGAGTCATGACTTGGCATCTTTATCTTTAAATACCTGCGTTTTGGAGTGGTGGTTTCCTCTTTGTGTCCCGGGTTTGTGTATGAGAGATGAGGGAGGGCTGAGGGAGGCAGCAGAGAGAGGTTTCCTTTTCGCATACCAAATGATAACTGCTCTCGAGCCTTAGCATATGCATCAAAAACGTTGTCTGTTTCAAGCAAAAAATTCGATTCATTCATCAATATGCAACATTCTCACATTTTCGGGTTTGTCATCCAAAAGAACTACTTCATATGCATAATGAGGAATATCATTAGCAGACTAACCCCACCAACTCCGCATTGAGTTTTGATCACGACTCTCTAATTATTAAGTCTTACCTCATAGATCATATTTGCAACAAAATCACAAAAATCATAAAATATGTAACTATTTGATTGGAAGGTAATCATTTTAATATCAATTGAGAAAACCATGTTCGTCAAGTTATTTCATTGCAACTAGATGCTTACGATTTGCCTAATTTTTTTTTTCAAGGATGATCTATGAGTAAAGACTTGAAAAATCAACAATAAAAGAAAAACCCTTAATAGTCACTGAAATTAGTTGCATAGGATGAGGTGGCTAAAGGGCAACATCAGTGGCTAATAGCTAACAGCCACAGTTATTGGTGACCATTGTGATATTAGACACTAATAGTACCTCTAGCCATTCTGTACGACTGATGTATAGTTAAACTACTAATGCTTTTTCTTGTAGTGACGGTTTGTATAGTTAAACTACAATAACAAGTGAGTCCTGGAATGATCACATTACTAATACTAAATTCTTAAGGATATTGTGAAAGCAGCATGCCATAATTATAGTACCTAGGTGATGATATAATCTTATAGGTCTTTTATTATCAACGAGAAGACAAAAGTCTTCCAACCACAAGCCATCCCTGGAATTAACTGACACTGTTACTTCGAAATATCTCATCACATCGGCATCAACTGCCTCCAGCAGTAGATCATAGTAAGAATCATATTGTAGCAAGCCAACATGTTTCCTTGCTAACACCCTCAGCACTCTCACAGACTGCAGTTGGATATTCTACAAGAGATGCCAAATCATTAGACAGATATCAAACGTGTCAATAATAATCCACAAAACCATTAGCAATAAAGAAGCTCTTCTTAGGAAAGACTAAATCTTGCATATATTGTAGTAATGCATTTGTACAAAAAAAATGAAACCCTTTTCTTCCTCAACTCTTCGATGGCGAAACGAGCAGGTCCTAGTCCTCCAAAATCCAAATGACAATAAACTGGCTGTGAATTGAATCATGAGTCTATCAACACTTGATATTTGAATTGAATTGCAATGAAAGTGAAGGCAATAACATAATTAATACACACACGCATGACGCACCTCTTTCATAAGCGATCCAAGAAGAAAAGGATTGCTTTTTTGATCCGCTTTGTTTTGATCATGGACGACCCCATAATAATCAAAAGGGTGATGAGGAGAGGAACAAACAGTAGGAGTAGGCCTCATCATTTGGCCCGCGGGCTCATTGGCGATGGGGGCCCGCCCGGCCCATTGGAAAAAGCCCGCCCGCCCGTTATGGGCTTTGAGATGGCCGCCCGCCTTGGCCGGGCTAGGCTTGGGCTTGCAGGTCTGCCCGGCCCATAGGCCCGCCCGATTAAGCCTAAGAAAGCCCGGCCCGGCCCACCCACAAAAGCCCGGCTCGTTAGGCCCGCATATATATATATATATAATTATGTATAAATAAGAGTTTAGGATTAGGATTATATCACTTAAATCACATATATAATTTGTTTCATTTCATTTACTTTTCTTTACTCATTCCTAGTTTATAATTGGATGATTAGCACATTAATTTGTGTCAATTATTAATACAACAATTATATATATATATATATAAATAAGATGAACAATATATCATATCACTAAACATAATCATATCACGAAACATAATCATTACTACTACCACCAAATATAATCATGTTTTTCTTGAACACATCACCAAACATTTACATATTTATTTATACCATCCTTTAAAAAATATCTTTTTGATACTTATTATTTTTTTAAATTATTTCTTAAAACGTATTATGGTCTAATTATGTAATAACCTCAAAAATAATACTTTGTTTTATTATTTTTGTGGAAAATCTTATTAAGTTGTGTGACTTTATTGAGTATTTTATGAATTTGGTTTGATGTGAAAATATTGGAATTAAGTGAGTTTAATATCAAATTTAGACTAAAATGCCCTTATGATTAAGTTTATGATTTTTTTCGAATGAAGTAGGCCCGTTTCGGCCCGGCCTGTTGGGCTTAGCCCAGCCCGGCCCAATGGGCTTTCTCAAGCCCGACCTATGGGTCGAGCTTGGGCTTTGAATTTTCTAAAAACCCTGCCCGGCCCGCCCGATATTTTCTCTCTCCTCTTAAAGCCCGGCCCGCCCGACCCAAGCCCGTTAAATTTGGGCCGGGCTAGCCCTGCCCGCCCATTGACGAGCCCTAAGTAGGAGAACTCCCACCCATGATAAGTGTTCCATTGTTGGGAATAAATCTACTCCTACCCAAGCACGACTAATAACCATAACTGGGCATCAATGAAATCACACTGATTAATAAGCCATATATATAGCTAGAAAATCTAATAATACAAATAATAGAAACGATTATCAACCCATCTTCCTGGCCGTTCAACCATTGCCCATGGCCTCTAACAAAACCAAAAGGGAGTTTCTTTGCACCTACCGCCTCCAAACAGAGAAAAGGAGCGTGTGGCGTGAAAACGCCTAGACCCTAAAGAGAAAGGTCTCTCATCGCCGCTTCATGCATTCTAAAAACAAAACGATACCGTTTTATCTACTGTAAGCCCAAGGCCGTTAACGAGACCCCTCACGCATTTTGAACAAAATACAAGCCCAGTCAGAATAAAAGGAAGAGTAGATAAGCCCCATAGTAAATTTAGGTTTGTCCATTTGGCATTTTTGTCTTTAGGAAATCCAAAAATAAATAAGGGCATTTTTGTTCATTTTAGCTTCTTTTCAAAATATTTCTCTCTTTTTTGGCCTTTTTCAAATGCCCCTTGAAACTTGATGTCGGCATGGGTATTTTGATAAATTTAACAATTTAAAATTCAAATTAAATATAAAAATGCTTGAAATTATTTAAAATAGGTGAAAAAAAATTAGGATAAAAATATCTCCCTTTTTTTTTTGGGGAGCTTTAGTAATATACCCAAAATAGGGGCTGGAATTATAAAAAAACCTTACATGGAATGCACTTTAGAAACACATCCAAAAACCATTTACTACATATGAAATTAGTATTGAAGTTCCTATAAATTACATATCTGTCATTGATTAACTTAAAACAAGCCCAAAACAAAATTCCCAAAAAAACTCAAAACAAGCCCAGCGAGCCCATATCAAATTTTTTTGAAAAAACCCAAACTTAGAATAAAATTTGTAAAAAAAAAAATTTGTGTTGGCAGACATTCAATATTTCCCAAGTTGGTTTTGATATTAATTTAGGCACTAAAAGTCTGTTAACTATGATGATGTGGCAAGGGTATCTTTGTAATCTCATACACATGGATCATTATCCACCAATTAAAGGGGTGATGTGGCAAGTAGAGCCCACCTCCACATATATAAGAAAATAATAAATATCCAAACCCCACAAAACTAATTTCTTTTTTAAAGATTATTATAGTCATAAATAGTTTTTAACTAATACATAGATCCGTCCTTGCATTGACAAGCTCGAAAACCATTGTGTCCGTTGCTTCCCAACATCCTAACCACCCTTGTGTCATGAGCAAACGACCACCATGACGCGCCTCTTCATCAAGCCTTGGTTTAACTTACCTCGCTTGACCATGGGTTGGTAACTCACTTTGCCTCCTGCCGTTAACTCTGTCTAAGAGCACTTCCACCCACAAGGGCTAAGTCTAAGGTAAGGGCAAGTAAGGGCTGCCACTATTCATGTGAATAGTGTCAGCCTTTGCATTTGTGGTTCCACCCATGAGGGCAAAGTCTAAGGCAATTACTATTCACTTAAATTTATTTTTTATTTTTTATACTTAAACCATTGATTTTGATAAGTTTTTCGGAAAAGATTTTCAATTCCCAAGTTTAATATTTATCATAAAATCCTCACATAAAAATCAAGATAACATTTTCGGATAAAATTTTGAAATTAAATTGGTGTGGAAAGTGAATAATATTCGTAGTATGTATAGAAAAATTTCCAGAATTTTTTGATATTTTTTTCAATTTTTTTAGCCAAAAATTGGACAACCGTTGGATTGTGCAAGATTTTTTTATCGGAGGCTCTAGGAGAAGCCACATGGCTTGTAACCATTGGGTAATGTGGGCTGGTAGGTCCAATAGTAAAAAAAAATTTGAAAATCAGCTGCGACGTCAACAGCCCAGGCAAAACTTGCCCTTGAGCCTTCAGAGTTGGTGGGACCAGTGGAACCCAATCTTCTTCCTCGAGCTGGAGCATGCTTGGGCTCACCAGAGCCTTTCCCCAGTTTGGGTTGTGCGCTGGACGTGCTCTAAAAGTCTGTTAACTATGATGATGTGGCAAGGGTATCTTTGTAATCTCATACACATGGATCATTATCCACCAATTAAAGGGGTGATGTGGCAAGTAGAGCCCACCTCCACATATATAAGAAAATAATAAATATCCAAACCCCCCAAAACTAATTTCTTTTTTAAAGATTATTATAGTCATAAATAGTTTTTAACCAATACATAGATCCGTCCTTGCATTGACAAGCTCGAAAACCATTGTGTCCGTTGCTTCCCAACATCCTAACCACCCTTGTGTCATGAGCAAACGACCACCATGACGCGCCTCTTCATCAAGCCTTGGTTTAACTTCCCATGATACCCCATTTGGATAATCAAGCCTCACCTCACACTCTCTAATTTTGGCAAGTTCAAATCAATTACGGCATTCAAAAATTCTGGTTTAAGTTAGACTGAAATTGGAATGTACCTTGAGTTTCTGAATTCAGAAATATGTTGAGATTTCACGCTTAAACCACATACAAGATAAATAAACAACATTATTTGTACTAATATATTAAGTTTTTTTGTTTTTTTTGGGGGAATTGCTCTCTTATTTTTGCCACCTTAAGTCAATCTTATTCTCAATCCCCTGTCTACTTTTTCTAGACTCTTCCATCTCCCCTCCCTCTCTCTCCTCCTCCTCCTCTACTTTTTCTCATTTTTACGTGCGCGTTTTTGCCACCTAAAGTCTGTGTTGGCTAGATTGGTCTGTTTAGACCAGTTGGTGTAATCTGTTTCTTGGGGCTTTGCCTTAGAGCATCTCAGCGCTATTCGGGCTAGGGGAAAGGCTGCCCGACGCAGCCGAGTGCACTCAGGCCCGTGAGCCCGATTTGGTGGCGGGTCCCACGAGCCCGAGGAAGCCCAAGGGCAGTCTTGCCGGCTAAAGCCGAGGCGTTTGGCGTCAGCGCCGACGCCCGGTAAGTCAAATTTTTTACCGTTGGCGCGTGTAATTCCACGCGCCAAAAAAATTTGCGCGCCAACGCCAATCGACATCTCCAACGGGCGGGTGCCACGTGGCGCGACGGGACTCTCGATGGAATTTTTCCAACCGACGGTCCTCGTTTTTGGCTAAAAAATTGCAAAAAAATCGAAAAAATCTGAATTTTTTTTTAAAAAATACCCAAAATTCTGTATTTTTTCTCTATAAATACCTAACCAATTTATTTACTTTCCACACTAAAATCTTCATACAATTTCTTCTCCATCCCATATTTTTACTCTTTACTCACATTATTCACTTTCCACACCAATTCTTCATACAAACTTTTCTCCTTCCAATTTTTTTGTTCATCTCCACTCACATTTTTCACTTCCACACCAATTCTCCATACAAACTCTTCTCCTTCAAATATTTTTTACTCTCTTTCTACTACTTTCCATTTGTATAAAACAAAACAAATGGCATCTTATATTGAAGTCGGAGGCTCGTGGTCAACGAATGAAGATATTGCGTTGTGTCAATCTTGGGTGAACATTAGTCATGACCCTATCACGGTAATGAGATGAAGTTTCATCACATGTGGAGCAAAATTCATGGAGAATTTTGTCAAAGATCGGGTTCTATTCGGACCGAAATGGCGTTGTCTAGTAGATGGAAACTTCTTAATAAAGAGTTAGGGAAATGGAGAAATGCCTTGACAAAAGCAAAGGCGAACATTCAAAGCGGTCAAAATTTAACCGATGAGGTAAAATATTTATAATTGCCATTTTAATCAATTCAATGTCACTTTTTTTTTTGCATATTCTATTTGTTTTTCTTGCATAATTTCTTTTTCTTGGTGCACCTTTAATTTGTCTATATTTTCTTGCATAATCAATTTTATTTTTGCATTTCAAAATAGTTTATATTTTCTTGCATAATAATTTTTGTTTCTTGCACTTCCAATTATTTATTTTTAATAGATGGTACAAGCACAAATGTGGTTCGGTGCCATGGGGCAAGGCAAAAAGTTTCGTGCATTTCAATGTTGGGAAATTGTGAAGGATTGTTCGAGATTCAAAATTATTCCCACCGGTCCGCCGGTTGTGATGAATGAGATGCCACTTCACGATTCAACATCAACCGATTCTCCATTGGACTCCCCAATGGAAACGGAGTCACCATTTGTGCCACGTCCGCCAAGACCTATTGGGAGAAAGGCGCAAAGGCCAAGAGAGGGGCCACTTCACCAATGATTGTGTACAATTATTGAGCATATAGCTAAGAGCGCCTCACTAAGAATGGAGAGAGACTTGAAAAGAGATGAAATGGACAAGGCACGAGAGGAAGCATTTGTTCTCCAACAACAAATGGCACAAGAAAAAGACATAGAGGATAGAGAGATTAAAATCATGGCTATGGATACGAGCCATATGTCTCCCGAAACAAAGGCTTATTGGAAGCAACGAAGAGATGTCATGAGGAAAAAACTTTTCAATGACGACGGACCTAGCTGGATTGGTTAAATGATGAAAACCATTAGGAAGCAATTGAAACACCTTTGCCATATGTTGTATTGTTGTATTGTTGTATTATCCTTTGTTGTTGTATTGTTGTATTTTCCTTTCATTTGTTGTATTGTTCCTTTATCCTTTAATTTGTTGTATTGTTCCCTTTTATTCAATCAAAAGCATTAAATTAAATGACTATTTATTAAAAACATTTGAGCATCAAAACAAATATTAATTCAAAAAAACCTTCATTGATTGCAAACAACACACAAAACAAACCATACATAAAAGCATAATAATAAAAGCCTAATTCCAAAAAAAAAACCACACACAAAATGAAGCATAATTAAAAACAAGGGTAATTCCAAACAAAGCACTAATCTTGACTTCATCCATTGTGATTGCCTTTCATCTCCCACAAGTGCTCGATCAAGTCACGTTGACGTATCTCGTGAACATATGAAGATTGCATTTCTTGATACCGATCAATCATGGGGTTGTTGAATTGACCATCCCGAAGTATTGGTTCGGGCTCCAGTGGTAGTCCATTTGGTCCAATCGCCTTTCATATATTCTTGTCAACGATGTGTTCATTGGATCGGGTTCAAACACCTCTTCAGCATCATAGTCATACTCATCCTCCACAATCATGTTGTGAAGGATGATGCAAGTCATCATAATACTCCGCAGCACCTCCTCATCTAGCATCCGAGCAGCACCTCTAATAATTGCCCAACGAGCTTGCAAGATACCGAAACACCTCTCCACGTCTTTCCAGTAACCTTCTTGAAAGGAAGCAAAGTTTCTTTCCTTCTCGGATTGGGGATTCGGAACTGTTTTCACGAATGTCGCCCACCTAGGATAAATTCCGTCGGAAAGGTAGTACGCACGAGTAAACGGTATTGTTGATTTGGTACGTGACTGGGGAATGACCTCAGACCTCATCGAACACCGATTGACCAAGGACATTGAGGTCATTCGAGAACCGCAACCCCAGAAGAAGGCATGCCAAACCCAACAATCGAATGAAGCTACGGCCTCCAAAATTATACTTTTTGGCCCTTCCGATTCCCCTTGCCAAAGAGGACAGTTCTTCCACCTTTGCCAGGCATACAATCGATGCTTCCAATCATTCCTGGAAACCTCGGGCCTCGCCTTTTTGTAGAAGCCGTTGCAGGTCTCTTGGCGTTGGTTTGCGAAGGTACTCCCTCGTGTACAAATTTTCCACTGCATCACAAAATCTCACCAAGCACTCTAGGACAGTAGATTTTCCCATCCTTGCAATCTCATCCACCTGCTCTGCAGATGCCCCATAAGCAAGCATCCGCAAGCATTTGTCGTTTTGCTCGGATAAGACCTACACCCAACAAAGATCATGCTTTTGAATGAAGTATGTGTCGTAATTACAAATATCATGCATGATTTTTTGGAACAAATGTGGTTGCATTCTATATCTTTCTCGAAACTTAGAAGCAGGATATAACGGATTTGGGATAAAATAATCCTCCATGAGATTCTTACCGAGACTCCCTATGTCATCACATTCGGGGCACGAGGACGACGGTTTTGCCTTGATTGATCCATCATACACACCGCTGCTGCAAGCAGTAGTTCCTCTTCTTCATCGGCTTCCCGATCTTCTTCAGCACGTCTACGCCTTGTTTCTTCCCTTTGTTTCTGTGCCTCTCCAACACCCTCAACAAGTTTGACATTGAGAGTAGAATGTGTTTTCTACAATCTGAGAAATGAAGGAATAGATAAGAGATGGTGTGAGAGGTTTGAAAATCAGGTATAGTTTATAGACGGATTTAGAAGATTGAGATGACACGTGGCACAATTTGAGAGGATGAAAATCTTATCAAAAATCTGAGATTAAAATTTTTAAAAATATCTGAAAATGTTATTTGACATTTGACACGTGGCACAATTGTAGAGGGTGAAAATCTTATCTAAAATCTGAGATTAAAATTTTTTAAAAATATCTGAAAATGTTATCTAACATTTGACACGTGGCACAATTTTAAAAGGAATTTTCTTTGAATAATTTTTATTAAAATCTAAAATACTAAAAATTAACTACGAAACTTTAAATGCCGTTTTGGAAGGCCAACGACCTCAAAATGCCAAAATCCATCATACGTCACAGCAAAGCTGTGAGTTTGACTCGTGGCATCGCTCCTTTCCGAATGGTATTTTGCGCCCTAATCGAGCTCAGACGACAAATCTGCAAATTCCCACTACGTCCTTTTTCTAACTCAAGCGATAAAATCTGACATTTGTTCTACATCAGACGTGGCACAATTTTAGAGGGTGAAAATCTTATCCGAAAATTTAATTACAAAAGATTATCAAAATTAATGGTTTAAACTATAAAAAATTGAAAATAAAGTACAATGAATAGTAATTGCCTTAGACTTGCCCTAGACTTTGCCCTTGTGGGTGGAACCACAAATGCAAAGGCTGACACTATTCACGTGAATAGTAACAGCCCTTGCTTGCCCTTGCCCTAGACTTTGCCCTTGTGGGTGGAGATGCTCTTACTTAATTATAAAAAAAAAAAAAAAAAAAAAAAGAGTGTTGGCTTGATGGATTTGAATAAAGAGAAAAGAAGTTCACGCTGTGCTAAATAAACTTGGTTTTGCAAAGGAAGTCTCTTTGGCAAATGCCTTTATAGATGTGTATTGTAAATGCGGAAGTGTATGTCATGCAATTTACTTGAGGTTGGTTTGCAAATTGCAAGACATTTTATACGTTTGGGTTCATTTTTCTCACAGCTTACTTGACTATTGGATAAATTTAAGTTTTAAATTAATGAAATGGGTAAATTAAATCAATCTCCCTAGACACGCACAGCAAAATCTTCAATACTCGTGTGGTTGAAATAAACGCGCTGACTGTCCAGAACAGTAACACCCCTACTAGAGCTCATAATCTGTTGATTCTTCCTTAAACCTAAAAGTGCCTCCATCAGAACACTCTGCTCAATTCTTTTCACCTGCACCCAGAGCTACTATGAACAGTAATTCCTCCTTTAAAAATGCTCTGAAAATAAGTAATCGAATTTTCAAAAAATTCCTGAAAATAAGTTAAGAAGATTGGCCACAATCTGAGCGGTACCACCCACCCTATCCTACCACCTATAGGCGGCCTCGTCGGGCAGTGGCTTATCTCTAAACATCCCCTCCCTCTTTAAAGTATATCCAAGACAAAATCTCAATCTTTACTAAAACGCAAAACTTAAACTGGTGCTCTGTCAACAAGACAAAATAAAAAACTCATGATGAATATACACCATGAATATTCGTTTCAAGAATAAATTTAAATATCAGCTCCCTGTCAAATTTATGCAGCTTAATATTATCGGAGAGGTGACATGCGTAGTAAGGTGCTTAGTATCTCTTCCTCAAGACAATTTCTGCTTGTCTTTCTTGGAATCTTCATCTTCATGTGCCTTTGGCCTGTGGAAATGACAATGAAACACTTATGCCAATCAGTGCGTTTGAAAGTACCATATATCATAAAAAAAAATGTGTAAGAAGAATTGCCATCTGCAAATTAATATATGGACCGAGCATGTTTCAAGGCACGGTGACAAATATCCAATCTAGACTTTAATGGACTTTTTAAAAATCTGAGAAATTAAATTTGTAAGGATTAATAATCAATATAGCATGGCATAATATAGTTACCTATGCACTCATACGGTCCTTCACAAGTTGTTGTAGGTCTTTTAAAAATTAGTTTTAACAAACTCCCGTTATCAACATTAAGAAGACCAAACAATCGTAGCACCGTTTCGCGGCTACGTACAAAAACCAATGCTTGGTAAACTTTAACCACACCCTCATCAACTGCCTCCATTTTGAAAAAATATGAGATTGAAGCACCAGAACATTTGTACCATGCCCTCAAAACTCTCACAAGCTGCAGTTTGGCATTCTAAAAGAGAACGGAGAACATTATGTAGAGTTCAAACAATTAAACATTAATACAAAAAAAACTACGATTAGTAAATATTAATTATTTTTTCAATAAATTGGAAGAGGTATATGATATGTTCAAACCTTTTCCTTGTTGTACTCTCTCACAGCGAAAATGGCAAGAGCTATGGTATTGGGATTATCCATAGAATACGGAGCTACACGATGATTACCTGCTAATCCCTAAAGTAGTGTTACAAGCACACGCAATAAGACAATAATTGAGTTAGAATGCCAAGTAAGACCATAAAAGTGAATTGCATACATACATGTACCAAAAGTAGAAATCATTTCAGCATTAGATGCAAAAGGTAATATCATACTTACACCGCCCACTTAAAATATTCCAGATGCAGAACTGGCGGAGCTTTCTTATGGTGGTTACCAAAAAGAAAAGGATGGCGAGAGGAATAACCATAAGAAGGAGGCGGCTTTGAAATTGAAAACAAGACATCACGGTCAATATTGTAGTTGCTGACTACTGAGCTCCTAATTTGAAAGTCCCCAACCCTAACCATGTTTGCTACTGTTCTTCCTTTGCTGTGACAACATGAAGAGTATTTACTCCCCAACTTTCCAACCACAGACCGAATAGCTGTTGTCATATGCCTCTCCTCTTCTCCAACTCTATTATGCAATGCTAGATGAATCCCAAAACCCTAACCCCCAAACCTAAATCAAATCAAATCAAATTATAATGATATGAATGCAATTGAAGCATATATATATCTCACTAAATCAGCAGAGCGAAAATCAACCAAATTGAATTCGTGATGAAATATACCTGACCTACTCTACCAAGACAGAGAAGGGTGGCTGAGAGTCGAGGCTTGCTGTGAATTTCTCTCCTCTTCAATTCAACTTGGTCGGCTGTCAATAGTGGGATTGGGCTTGAGTGAGGGTCTCACTAGTTAATGGGCTTGGCCACACCGTGCTTTAAAACGTCATCGTGCATGTTCGACAATTCTTATAAAACGTCATCGTGCATGTTCGACAAGGATTAGAAAACACTGCAAAATAACCCATATGATATGACCTCAAACTCATTCAACACAAATAACTGAAATCACAAAAATTAAGACTAATAGGGTACCATACACAGGCTGCGCGCATCCCGAAGGACGGAAATTCAGGCTGCGCATCGCGACGGAAATTCAGCTCATGTCGTCGTCTCACTTTTTCCAAATCGCAGCGCCATCCCAGCTTGGAGGTCATCAATCAGAACTCACGGCATACTGTCTATTGATCTGTAGTTCAAACTTACTAAATCCGTACTTATTTAAGTATCGGAGAACCTTTGGCCGGTACCACACCGGTGCCCTAGGACTTACCGAACGTTTACTATCTGTTGGAAGTTTGAATTAAATTCAAGAACCTTTGTCCTACATTGATAGAAAGTAGAAAGAGTGATGTCCTTATAAGTGTGGAAGTGCCACACTTAGTAAATGGAAGTAGGCCAAATGGAAGCAATTTGGGCTTCAAAATCGATTTGGGCTTTGAATATTATATAAAAATATATAATATTTAATAGTCAAAAAGATGGGCACTTGGGCACTTTCAGATTTAAAATTATTTTTTGGTTTCGAATTGATAATTTTTTATTAATTCGGATTAGTTTTATTAACTGTTTTCTAACAATTGTGACTCTTCTGATAAGGTTTCAAAAGTTTATTTAAATCAAATAAGGCCTCATACGTTCAATACAGAAAAAGCATTCTACAAGCATTTCATATTGTCTGAGAGGAAAACAAACAACGTTCGCCAGATTCTAAGTCCGAGTGCTAGGGCTTAGAATACAGATAGTTGAATCCTGAGAGGCAGTCACCTGTAGAACTTCAAGCACCGAGAAGAGGTGAAATTACTGTCTTTAGGACATTGCATCAAATCTGCAAGCCTCTATCTCAAATTCAAGTCAGTTTCATTTATTGTTCATATATTGTATTCTGTGATACAGATTGTTATAAATTCTGTTTATATAATTGTTTTAATCAGTCATTGATAATTGTTTTTTCTAACACTATCTGACAGGTATAACGCCCTACCGAGGACATAGCATACCGAAGGAAAAACAAATCACTAAGTTGAGCGGGAAAGTGCCGAACCATTTTTCTACGTCAACAACAATGACACCAATTACATGTCAATTAAACTTGTCGACAATTTTTCACTAAGTATTGACAACTTACTGCAAATGTGCAATTTGACGGGTGGTGTTTTGCATACAACTTTATATATATATATATATATGTGTGTGTGTGTGTGTGTACTGGCCTTCTACCTGCCCTAGTGCTTAAGTGCTAGTGGTCCTAGTTTGAAGGTTGATACCATTTCCTCTACAAGACCCAAAAAATGTCTCTGTGTTAATGTGTTCTGATATAGTCTTATTGTGTGTGCTTGTTACACTGCTTGCACCGAATTTGGATAAAGATTAGAAGGTGGTCGTGGAAAAGTTAAATACGAAAACAAAATAGTTTTAACTTATTGTTCCAAAGTCGTTACTAGATGCTGCTTCAAATGAATGGTCGTGAAGAAGTGAAGAGAACTAATCCAGAACCACCATGAAAATAAAGTGTGATTTAAATGGAAATGGTGCAGTGTATCAAAGACTTTATGTATGTTTATGAGAGTGTAAAAAGGGGTTCAAGGAAGGTTATAGGCCTCTAATTGGAATAGATGGTTGTCACTTGATGGCAGTGTATGAGGGACAAAATGTTGACAACCATTGGGATAGATGCTAAGAATGAGACATTGGTCATTCCTTATGTAGTGGTGGAGATAAAGACAAAACGCTCTTGGACTTGGTTCCTTGAATTGCTAGCTGCTAATTTTGATATTGTTAACTCACATGGGTGGGGATTTAAATCTGACAGGCAAAAAGGATTGTCTAGAGCATTTGAAGATAAGTTATAGTACTTAATGCTGAGCATCGTTTTTGTGCGAGGCATTTATTTAGTTACTACATAAAATTACTCAAAGGCAATACATTTAAAGACATCTACTGGGGTTGTGTCAAAGCCACTACAGTCTTGCAATATCATAAGAGAATGGCTATTATCTAAGTCTCCACAATAGTGGTCTAAATCCCACTTCAAAGTACATGTGAAATGTGACATGCTCATCAACAACCCTTATGAGACATTCAACAACACAATTTCAGATGCAACAGATAAGCCAATCATAACTTTGGTAGAGATTATAAAATGCCTACTAATGAGTAGAATAGGATTCAGGATGATGGAATTCGCATTATGGTATATACCCTAGCATTTTTAACAAACTACAAACCAAAAAGGTTAAGTCTGGGCAATGCACTATAATGTGGTCAGGAGGCTCTAAGTATCAAGTGGATGGTAACAAAGGGAATCAATATGCGGTGGACTTAGACAAACACACATTCTCAGGAAGAATCATATGATCTACGGAATCTCATAGCCACAAATTTTCTTTTATTTATCAGACATTGGACTTTCAATAAACAATCAAAATCTTCCTAATGCTGCTACTATCTTTCACCTATGTACTTACACGAGCCACCTTTATGGGTTTAGGAGTTGCATAACTCTCACATACACCACCTTTCACATTTCTGAACACACTAATTTCAACTTCCGCAAGCTGCAGCTAAGCATCTCGAAAGAATAAAAAATAACACAATTTTAAATATTTTGGCTATTCAGGTTGCAGAAAACCATACACATGGATAGTTTTCGAGATAGATGGTAGTGGGCTTCTCTCTTGTTGAACCAGCAATGCCTTCATCAACACATTTACTAGACAGAGAAATAAATATGATACCAGACACCTAAAGACCAGCAAAATTAGGTTCTACAAATAGCATTTTCAATTCTAAATGATTCAACCTCTAAAGCCCTCATTGTTCCTCTTTCCTCTAGCCTTCTCAAACTTCCTTCTCTTTGACCGGACATAAGGTTTGGTGTACTTTTGAGGTACACCGGGAGCTGGACCGAAGTGTTTCGCCACTTCACATGCATTCGTTCGACCTCTGAGGAATCCAGATCCAAAATCAAACACATAAGGTTTTTTTTAAAAAAAATTACCTGAACTGTGGAAACCCAAAAATAAGACGACAACAAACATAACTGATATGAATACCTGCGTTTTGGAGTGGTGGTTTCCTCTTTGTGTCCCGGGTTTGTGTATGAGAGATGAGGGAGGGCTGAAGGAGGCAGCAGAGAGAGGTTTCCTTTTCGCATACCAAATGATAACTGCTCTCGAGCCTTAGCATTTGCATCAAAAAAGTTGTCTGTTTCAAGCAAAAAATTCGATTCATTCTTCAATATGCAACATTCTCACGTTTTCGGGTTTGTCATCCAAAAGAACTACTTCATATGCATAATTAGGAATATCATTAGCAGACTAACCCCACCAACTCCGCATTGAGTTTTGATCACGACTCTCTAATTATTAAGTCTTACCTCATAGATCATATTTGCAACAAAATCACAAAAATCATAAAATATATAACTATTTGATTGGAAGGTAATCATTTTAATATCAATCGAGAAAACCATGTTCGTCAATTATTTCATTGCAACTAGATGCTTACGATTTGGCTAATTTTTTTTTTCAAGGATGATCTATAAGTAAAGACTTGAAAAATCAACAATAAAAGAAAAACCCTTAATAGTCACTGAAATTAGTTGCATAGGATGAGGTGGCTAAAGGGCAACATCAGTGGCTAATAGCTAACAGCCACAGTTATTGGTGACCATTGTGATATTAGACACTAATAGTACCTCTAGCCATTCTGTACGACTGATGTATAGTTAAACTACTAATGCTTTTTCTTGTAGTGACGGTTTGTATAGTTAAACTACAATAACAAGTGAGTCCTGGAATGATCACATTACTAATACTAAATTCTTAAGGATATTGTGAAAGCAGCATGCCATAATTATAGTACCTAGGTGATGATATAATCTTATAGGTTTTTTATTATCAACGAGAAGACAAAAGTCTTCCAACCACAAGCCATCCCTGGAATTAACTGACACTGTTACTTCGAAATATCTCATCACATCGGCATCAACTGCCTCCAGCAGTAGATCATAGTCAGAATCATGTCGTGGCAAGCCAACATCTTTCCATGCTAACACCCTCAGCACTCTCACAGACTGCAGTTGGATATTCTACAAGAGATGCCAAATCATTATACAGATATCAAACGTGTCAATAATAATCCACAAAACTTGCATATATTGTAGTAATGCATCTGTACTAAAGAAAAAAGGGCAAAAAAAAATGAAACCCTTTTCTTCCTCAACTCTTCAATGGCGAAACGAACAGGTCCTAGTCCTCCAAAATCCAAATGACAATAAACTGGCTGTGAATAATCACGAGTCTATCAACACTTGATATTTGAATTGAATTGCAATGAAAGTGAAAGCCATAACATAATTATTGAATTGCAATGAAAGTGAAGGCCATAACATAATTAATACACACACGCATGACGCACCTCTTTCATAAGCGATCCAAGAAGAAAAGGGTTGCTTTTTTTATCCGCTTTGTTTTGATCATGGACGACCCCATAATAATCAAAAGGGTGATGAGGAGAGGAACAAACAGTAGGAGAACTCCCAACCATGATAAGTCTTCCATTGTTGGGAATAAATCTACTCCTACCCAGCTTTCCAAGCACAGAACGAACAGCCATAACCTGGGCATCAATGAAATCACACTAATTAATAAGCCATATATATAGCTAGAAAATCTAAAAATACAAATAATAGAAACGATTATCAACCCATCTTCCTGGCCGTTCGAACCATTGCCCATGGCCTCTAACAAAACCAAAAAGGGAGTTTCTTTGTACCTACCTGCCTCGGAAACAGAGAAAAGGAGCGTGTGGCCGTGAACTTAATTAACGCCTAAACCCTAAAGAGAAAGGTCTCTCATCGCCGCTTCATGCATTCTGAAAACAAAATACCGTTTTATCTACTGTATGCCCAAGGCCATTAACGAGAGCCCTCACTGGTATTTTGAACAAAATACAAGCCCAATCAGAATAAAAGGAAGAGAAGATAAGCCCCATTGAAACTTGACGTGGGAGTGGGTATTTTGATAAATTTAACAATTTAAAATTCAAATTAAATATAAAAATGTTTGAAATTATTTTAAATAGGTATAAAAAAAAAAGGATATAAATATTGAGTTTTTTTATTTAAACCTCATACTTTTCTTTGTTCACCCCAATACTTAAATCATTAAGCTCTTAAGTTTTATTATTGAGTTAAAAGACAAAAAAAGTCATCCACTTATTATTGTGTTTAAACCCCGTAACTTTCTTTGGTTTCTTATTGCTCAAATTAAGAGAATTATTTCACTGCTATCAACAACAAAAAAACAAAAACCATTGCTTGCAAAGTCCAGGCAATCATCGAGCTCTCGCATGACTGCTCTTCATTTGTCATTCATGAAGACATAAAGATAACCACTTGTAATTCTATCGCCATTATCTTCTTGACACTGAGTAATCTTTTTATTTGTCTTTTCTGAATTTATAATTGTTTCCCTGACGTTGTTGTTATCTGGGTTATTTATTATTCTTTTTGGTATTTATTTGAAAGGATCCTCAGTAGTTGGTGCAATATTTCTTCAAGTTTTGGTTACATTTTCCTTTTCTTTGGGGTTCTTATCATCTGGGTTCTTGGTGATTGTTAATTGTATTTGTGCAAATGGGTTTTTAGAGGTGACATTAAGTATTTTTTTATTTTTTCTTGTTGCATTAGTTTTTAGTTTATTTATGATCTTAAGGGATTCTAGTAATTACTAACTTAGGTGCTTAAATCCATAGTGTTAATTATGCAATTTGTTTTCATTTGGTTCTGGACAACTAAGATAAAACTTTGGCGGCTTGAGCCTAGTGTGGTTGTGGAAATTGATGGAACCCCAAGAAAGGAATGAGGAGAGCCGTTTCAGAAGAGATGGACCAAGAAAAGACTGAGGTGCCTAAAACTCTTGCAGCACCAAACACTCGGAGTAAGGCTCCGATTGCTTCTGCTCGACATAACACCACACAGAAGGAGAAAGTGGGGTGAGGGGTGAGGTTAATGAGTTTTATTTATTTATTGTTTTTTCTCATGGGTGTGTGTTTAGGGGTAGTTTGGGAAGACAATGGGGTTTACTTAGAAATTATGAAATTTTGAATTAGAAGTTGGGGTGAACAAAGAGAAGTGCGGGGTTTAAATAGAAAAAATCAAAATATCTCCTCTTTTTTTCTTTTGTTTTCCTTCAATCGTCAGCCCCACCACCTTTTCCCTCATCTCAACCAGCCCCACCGCCCAATCAACCCCACCTTCCCCATCCCCATTCCTCTGTCAAAAGAAAGGTACCAAAAAAATCCAGCAACCATTCTCTCTCTCTCTCTCTCTCTCTCTCTCTCTCTCTCTCTCTCTCTCTCCAGAGTCAAAACCCAACTCGCCCTCTACCCTTTGTCTTCGCCGCTGTCTCCTCCTTCGCTCTTCGACATCATCAAATCCTAACCAACAATTCACCCTTTGTCTCTCACCTCCCAATTGTCTCTCTTTCTTTGGCAGCCACCAATGGAGATTTGGACTACCACATATATGAAATTTGAAGTCAATTTAGTGATTTTGTTTGTGGGTTTTGAGCCTTTTGACAACTGGGGGGTAGCGGTTGACTAGAGAGAGAGAGAGAGAAGGGAGAATTTGGGGTGGGTTTTCTTTAGGTGTGTGTTGTTTGGGCGGTGAGGCTGGTTGAGATGAGGGAGAAGGTGGTGGGGGGTGATGATTAGGGAGAAGAAAAAAAAGGAGACATTTTTATCTTTATATTTTTACATCTTTTAGATAATTTCAATCATTTTTTTTATATTTAATTTGAATTTTTTAATTTCTATTAGTTAAATTTACCAAAATATTCATGCCACTTCAACAAATTTAACGGTTTTTACCTGAAAACTAACAGAATAGGGTAACCTTGGTCATTTAAAAGAAGTTAAGGAGGGAGATTGAGTCATTTGAAATGTCATAGGGCAATTGAGACTATTTGAAAACTACATGGGGCATTTCAACAAATAAGCCTTAAAATTTTGTGTTGGCAGACATTCAATATTTCCCATGTTGGTTTTGATATTAATTTAGGCTTATTTACACCAATACCTCTTGAAACTACAGTCAAATCTCACATTGCCCTCCAAAACGTAAAGTGGCCCACTTACCCCGCTTGACCATGGATTGGTGACTCACTTTGCCCCCTGCCGTTAACTCTGTCCAAAAGTCTGTTAACTATAATGATGTGGCAAGGGTATCTTTGTAATTTCATACACATAGATCATTATCCACCAATTAAAGGAATGACGTGGCAAGTAGAGCTCCCCTCCACATATATAAGAAAATAATAAATATCCAAACCCCCCAAAATCAATTTCTTTTTTAAAGATTATTATAGTCATAAATAGTTTTTAACCAATACATAGATCCGTCCTTGCATTGACAAGCTCGAAAACCATTGTGTTCGTTGCTTCCCAACATCCTAACCACCCTTGTGTCATGAGCAGACGACCACCATGACGCGCCTCTTCATCAAGCCTTGGTTTAACTTCCCATGATGCCCCATTTGGATAATCAAGCCTCACCTCACACTCTCTAATTTTGATAAGTTCAAATCAATTCCGACATTCAAAAATTCCGGTATAAGTTGGATTTGAATTGGAATGTACCTTGAGCTTCTGAATTCAGAAATATATTGGGATTTCACGCTTAATCCACATACAAGATAAATAAACAACATTATTTGTACTAAAGATTTCGGCTTTCACCCAAAAATATTAAGTTTTTTTTTTGGGGGGGAATTGCTTTTATTGACAAACAAAAAAAGTCAATCTTATTCTCAATCCCGTCTCTACTTTTTCTAGACTCTTCCATCTCCCCTCCCTCTCCTCCTCCTCCTCTACTTTTTCTCATTTTTATGTGCTCATTTTTGCCACCTAAAAGTCTGTTGGCTTGATGGATTTGAATAAAGAGAAAAGAAGTTCACGCTGTGCTAAATAAACTTGGTTTTGCAAAGGAAGTCTCTTTGGCAAATGCCTTTATAGATGTGTATCGTAAACGCGGAAGTGTATGCCATGCAATTTACATGAGTTTGGTTTGCAAATTGCAAGACATTTTATACGTTTGGGTTCATTTTTCTCACAGCTTACTTGACTATTGGATAAATTTAAGTTTTAAAATTAATGAAATGGTTAAATTAATCCTCAATACTCGTGCGGTTGAAATAAACGCATTGACTGTCCAGCAAGGGCCTACGGTAACACCCCGTCTAGAGCTCATAATTTGTTGATTCTTCCTTAAACCTAAAAGTGCCTCCATCAGAACACTCTGCTCAATTTTTTTCACCTGCAACCAAAGCTGTTATGAACAGTAACTCCTCCTTTAAAAATGCTCTGAAAATAAATAATCGAATTTTCAAAAAATTCCCGAAAATAAGTTAAGAAGATTAGCCACAATCTGAGATGTACCACCCACCCTATCCTACCAAAATATCAGCTCCCTGTCAAATCTATGCAGCTTAATATTATCGGAGAGGTGACATGTGTAGTAAGGTGCTTAGTGTCTCTTCCTCAAGACAATTTCTGCTTGTCTTTCTTGGAATCTTCATCTTCATGTACCTTTGGGCTGTGGAAATGACAATGAAACACTCATGCCAATCAGTGCATTTGAAAGTACCATATATCATGAAGAAAAATGTGTAAGAAGAATTGCCATCTGCAAATTAATATATCCAATCTAGACTTTAATGGACTTTTTAAAAATCTGAGAAATTAAATTTGTAAGGATTAATAATCAATATAGAATGGCATAATATAGTTACCTATGCACGCAGATAGTCCTTCATAAGGTTTTGTAGGTCCTTTAACAATTAGTTTTAACAAACTCCCGTTATCAACATTAAGAAGACCAAACAATCTTAGCTCCCTTTCGCAGCTACGTGAAAAAACCAATGCTTGGAAAACTTTAACCACACCCTTATCAACTGCCTCCATTGTAAAAAAATATGAGATCGAAGCACCAGAACATTTGTACCATGCCCTCAAAACTCTCACAAGCCGCAGTTTGGCATTCTAAAAGAGAACGGAGAACATTATGTAGAGTTCAAACAATTAAACATTAATACAAAAAAAACTACGATTAGTAAATATTAATTATTTTTTCAATAAATTGGAAGAGGTATATGATATGTTCAAACCTTTTCCTTGTTGTACTCTCTCACAGCGAAAATGGCAAGAGCTATGGTATTGGGATTATCCATAGAATACGGAGCTACACGATGATTACCTGCTAATCCCTAAAGTAGTGTTACAAGCACACGCAATAAGACAATAATTGAGTTAGAATGCCAAGTAAGACCATAAAAGTGAATTGCATACATACATGTACCAAAAGTAGAAATCATTTCAGCATTAGATGCAAAAGGTAATATCATACTTACACCGCCCACTTAAAATATTCCAGATGCAGAACTGGCGGAGCTTTCTTATGGTGGTTACCAAAAAGAAAAGGATGGCGAGAGGAATAACCATAAGAAGGAGGCGGCTTTGAAATTGAAAACAAGACATCACGGTCAATATTGTAGTTGCTGACTACTGAGCTCCTAATTTGAAAGTCCCCAACCCTAACCATGTTTGCTACTGTTCTTCCTTTGCTGTGACAACATGAAGAGTATTTACTCCCCAACTTTCCAACCACAGACCGAATAGCTGTTGTCATATGCCTCTCCTCTTCTCCAACTCTATTATGCAATGCTAGATGAATCCCAAAACCCTAACCCCCAAACCTAAATCAAATCAAATCAAATTATAATGATATGAATGCAATTGAAGCATATATATATCTCACTAAATCAGCAGAGCGAAAATCAACCAAATTGAATTCTTGATGAAATATACCTGACCTACTCTACCAAGACAGAGAAGGGTGGCTGAGAGTCGAGGCTTGCTGTGAATTTCTCTCCTCTTCAATTCAACTTGATCGGCTGTCAATAGTGGGCTGGGCATTTTACATTACGACGGAGCTCCTGCTTTTATTGGGATTGGGCTTGGGCTTGAGTGAGGGTCCCACTAGTTAATGGGCTTGGCCACACCGTGCTTTAAAACGTCGTCGTGCATGTTCGACAATTCTTATAAAGGGAATTTGTTGAAATGTCATCTAAACTTACACCTTAGTTTCAATTTGTCACCTGAATTTTTTTTTTAAGTGAAATGTCACCTGAATTTTTCAAAATCCATGATTTGTCACCTCAGCTAACATAATCCAATTTTCCATATATTTTCAAGGGTATTTTAGTCTTTTCATTTTCAAGAATATTTTTAAAATGGAAAAAATTACTATTAAAAAAAATAAAGCTTAAATGTAAAAATGGTTGGGGGTTAAATGTGAAAAGATATATAATTTTTGTAATTTCCAAAGGTCTTTTCATAATTTTTTTATAATGATTTTTCCATTTTTAAAATACTCTTGAAAAGAAAAAGACTAAAATACCCTTGAAAATAGTTGACAAATTAGATGAAGTTAAACTCAGGTGACAAATCATGGATTTTGAAAAATTCGGATGACATTTCACTTAAATTTTTTTTTCAAGTGACAAATTGAAACAAATGTATAAGTTCAGGTGGCATTTCAATGAATATCCCTTCTTATAAAACAATAGTTTTTTGATACTTATCGACGAGGATTAGAAAACACTGCACAATAACCCATATGATATGACCTCAAACTCATTCAACACAAATAACTAAATCACAAAAATTAAGACTAATAGGGTACCATACACAAAGCAAGATCTCAAGGACGGAAATTCCAGCTCATGTCGCCTCACTTTTTCCAAATCGCAGCGCCATCCCGGCTTGAGGTAATCAATCGAACTCACGCATACCCTATTGATCTGTAGTTCAAACTTACTAAATCCGTACTCATTTAAGCATCGAGAGCCTTCGGCGGTACCACACCGGTTGCCCTAGGACTTACCGAACGCTTACTATCCGATGTATAACGCCCTACCGAGGACATAGCATACCGAAGGAAAAACAAATCACTAAGTTGAGCGGGAAAGTGCCGAATAATTTTTCTACGTCAACAACAATGACACCAATTACATGTCAATTAAACTTGTCGACAATTTTTCACTAAGTATTGACAACTTATTGCAAATGTGCAATTTGACGGGTGGTGTTTTGCATACAACTTTATATATATGTGTGTGTGTGTGTGTACTGGCCTTCTACCTGCCCTAGTGCTTAAGTGCTAGTGGTCCTAGTTTGAAGGTTGATACCATTTCCTCTACAAGACCCAAAAAATGTCTCTGTGTTAATGTGTTCTGATATAGTCTTATTGTGTGTGCTTGTTACACTGCTTGCACCAAATTTGGATAAAGATTAGAAGGTGGTCGTGGAAAAGTTAAATACGAAAACAAAATAGTTTTAACTTATTGTTCCAAAGTCGTTACTAGATGCTGCTTCAAATGAATGGTCGTGAAGAAGTGAAGAGAACTAATCCAAGAACCACCATGAAAATAAAGTGTGATTTAAATGGAAATGGTGCAGTGTATCAAAGACTTTATGTATGTTTATGAGAGTGTAAAAAGGGGTTCAATGAAGGTTATAGGCCTCTAATTGGAATAGATGGTTGTCACTTGATGGCAGTGTATGAGGGACAAAATGTTGACAACAATTGGGATAGATGCTAAGAATGAGACATTGGTCATTCCTTATGTAGTGGTGGAGATAAAGACAAAACACTCTTGGACTTGGTTCCTTGAATTGCTAGCTGCTAATTTTGATATTGTTAACTCACATGGGTGGGGATTTAAATCTGACAGGCAAAAAAGATTGTCTAGAGCATTTGAAGAGAAGTTATAGTACTTAATGCTGAGCATCGTTTTTGTGCGAGGCATTTATTTAGTTACTACATAAAATTACTCAAAGGCAATACATTTAAAGACATCTACTGGGGTTGTGTCAAAGCCACTACAGTCTTGCAATATCATAAGAGAATGGTTATTATCTAAGTCTCCACAACAGTGGTCTAAATCCCACTTCAAAGTACATGTGAAATGTGACATACTCATCAACAACGCTTATGAGACATTCAACAACACAATTTCAGATGCAACAAATAAGCCAATCATAACTTTGGTAGAGATTATAAAATGCCTACTAATGAGTAGAATAGGATTCAGGATGATGGAATTCGCATTATGGTATATACCCTAGCATTTTTAACAAACTACAAACCAAAAAGGTTAAGTCTGGGCAATGCACTATAATGTGGTCAGGAGGCTCTAAGTATCAAGTGGATGGTAACAAAGGGAATCAATATGCGATGGACTTAGACAAACACACATTCTCAGGAAGAATCATATGATCTACGGAATCTCATGGCCACAAATTTTCTTTTATTTATCAGACATTGGACTTTCAATAAACAATCAAAATCTTCCTAATGCTGCTACTATCTTTCACCTATGTACTTACACGAGCCACCTTTATGGGTTTAGGAGTTGCATAACTCTCACATACACCACCTTTCACATTTCTGAACACACTAATTTCAACTTCCGCAAGCTGCAGCTAAGCATCTCGAAAGAATAAAAAATAACACAATTTTAAATATTTTGGCCATTCAGGTTGCAGAAAACCATACACATGGATAGTTTTCGAGATAGATGGTAGTGGGCTTCTCTCTTGTTGAACCAGCAATGCCTTCATCAACACATTTACTAGACAGAGAAATAAACATGATACCAGACACCTAAAGACCAGCAAAATTAGGTTCTACAAATAGCATTTTCAATTCTAAATAATTCAACCTCTAAAGCCCTCATTGTTCCTCTTTCCTCTAGCCTTCTCAAACTTCCTTCTCTTTGACCGGACATAAGGTTTGGTGTACTTTTGAGGTACACCGAGCTGGACCGAAGTGTTTCGCCGCTTCACATGCATTCGTTCGACCTCGAGGAATCCAGATCCAAAATCAAAAACATAAGGTTTTTTTTAAAAAAAATACCTGAACTGTGGAAACCCAAAAATAAGACGACAACAAACATAACTGATATGAATACCTGCGTTTTGGAGTGGTGGTTTCCTCTTTGTGTCCCGGGTTTGTGTATGAGAGATGAGGGAGGGCTGAGGGAGGCAGCAGAGAGAGGTTTCCTTTTCGCATACCAAATGATAACTGCTCTCGAGCCTTAGCATATGCATCAAAAACGTTGTCTGTTTCAAGCAAAAAATTCGATTCATTCATCAATATGCAACATTCTCACGTTTTCGGGTTTGTCATCCAAAAGAACTACTTCATATGCATAATGAGGAATATCATTAGCAGACTAACCCCACCAACTCCGCATTGAGTTTTGATCACGACTCTCTAATTATTAAGTCTTACCTCATAGATCATATTTGCAACAAAATCACAAAAATCATAAAATATATAACTATTTGATTGGAAGGTAATCATTTTAATATCAATTGAGAAAACCATGTTCATCAAATTATTTCATTGCAACTAGATGCTTACGATTTGCCTAATTTTTTTTTCAAGGATGATCTATAAGTAAAGACTTGAAAAATCAACAATAAAAGAAAAACCCTTAATAGTCACTGAAATTAGTTGCATAGATGAGGTGGCTAAAGGGCTAATAGCTAACAGCCACAGTTATTGGTGACCATTGTGATATTAGACACTAATAGTACCTCTAGCCATTCTGTACGACTGATGTCAGTGGCTACTAATGCTTTTTCTTGTAGTGACGGTTTGTATAGTTAAACTACAATAACAAGTGAGTCCTGGAATGATCACATTACTAATACTAAATTCTTAAGGATATTGTGAAAGCAGCATGCCATAATTATAGTACCTAGGTGATGATATAATCTTATAGGTCTTTTATTATCAACGAGAAGACAAAAGTCTTCCAACCACAAGCCATCCCTGGAATTAACTGACACTGTTACTTCGAAATATCTCATCACATCGGCATCAACTGCCTCCAGCAGTAGATCATAGTAAGAATCATATCGTGGCAAGCCAACATCTTTCCTTGCTAACACCCTCAGCACTCTCACAGACTGCAGTTGGATATTCTACAAGAGATGCCAAATCATTATACAGATATCAAACGTGTCAATAATAATCCACAAAACCATTAGCAATAAAAAGCTCTTCTTAGGAAAGACTAAATCTTGCATATATTGTAGTAAAAAGGGCAAAAAAAATGAAACCCTTTTCTTCCTCAACTCTTCGATGGCGAAACGAGCAGGTCCTAGTCCTCCAAAATCCAAATGACAATAAACTGGCTGTGAATTGAATCATGAGTCTATCAACACTTGATATTTGAATTGAATTGCAATGAAAGTGAAGGCAATAACATAATTAATACACACACGCATGACGCACCTCTTTCATAAGCGATCCAAGAAGAAAAGGATTGCTTTTTTGATCCGCTTTGTTTTGATCATGGACGACCCCATAATAATCAAAAGGGTGATGAGGAGAGGAACAAACAGTAGGAGAAGTCCCACCCATGATAAGTCTTCCATTGTTGGGAATAAATCTACTCCTACCCAGCTTTCCAAGCACAGAACGAACAGCCATAACCTGGGCATCAATGAAATCACACTGATTAATAAGCCATATATATAGCTAGAAAATCTAATAATACAAATAATAGAAACGATTATCAACCCATCTTCCTGGCCGTTCGAACCATTGCCCATGGCCTCTAACAAAACCAAAAAGGGAGTTTCTTTGCACCTACCTGCCTCCGAAACAGAGAAAAGGAGCGTGTGGCCGTGAAAACGCCTAGACCCTAAAGAGAAAGGTCTCTCATCGCCGCTTCATGCATTCTAAAAACAAAAACGATACCGTTTTATCTACTGTAAGCCCAAGGCCGTTAACGAGAGCCCTCACTGGTGTTTTGAACAAAATACAAGCCCAGTCAGAATAAAAGGAAGAGTAGATAAGCCCCATAGTAAATTTAGGTTTGTCCATTTTGGCATTTTTGTCTTTAGGAAATTCAAAAATAAATAAGAGCATTTTTGTTCATTTTGGCTTCTTTTTAAAATATTTCTCTCTTTTTTGGCCTTTTTCAAATGCCCCTTGAAACTTGATGTCGGCATGGGTATTTTGATAAATTTAACAATTTAAAATTCAAATTAAATATAAAAATGCTTGAAATTATTTAAAATAGGTGAAAAAAAATTAGGATAAAAATATCTCCCTTTTTTTTTGGGGAGCTTTAGTAATATATCCAAAATAGGGGCTGTAATTATAAAAAAAAAAAAAAACCTTACATGGAATGCACTTTAGAAACACATCCAAAAACCATTTACTACATATGAAATTAGTATTGAAGTTCCTATAAATTACATATCTGTCATTGATTAACTTAAAACAACAAAACAAAATTCCCAAAAAACTTAAAACAAGCCCAAAACAAAATTCCCAAAAAACTCAAAACAAGCCCAAGCGAGCCCATATCAAATTTTTTGAAAAAACCCAAACTTAGAATAAAATTTATTAAAAAAAAATTTGTGTTGGCAGACATTCAATATTTACAAATTTATAAATAAACTCAATCCTAGACATGTATTTATAAAAAAACCCAAGCACTATTTAAACATAGAAACACACCCAAAATCAACCCCAAAGTCAACTTTTTGGGTGTGTTTATAAATGGGTTTTGAGTGTGTGTAATGATGAGTTTTGGGTGTGTTTATAAAGTGTTTTGGGTGTTGGGTTTTTTTATAATTTCAACCTCCATTTTGGGTGTTTTAGTGAAACTCCCTTCAATATTTCCCAAGTTGGTTTTGATATTAATTTAGGCTTATTTACACAAATATCCTTTGAAACTACGATCAAATCTCACATTGCCCCCCGAAACTTAAAGTGGCCCATTTACCTCGCTTGACCATGGGTTGGTAACTCACTTTGCCTCCTGCCGTTAACTCTGTCTAAAAGTCTGTTAACTATGATGATGTGGCAAGGGTATCTTTGTAATCTCATACACATGGATCATTATCCACCAATTAAAGGGGTGATGTGGCAAGTAGAGCCCACCTCCACATATATAAGAAAATAATAAATATCCAAACCCCACAAAACTAATTTCTTTTTTAAAGATTATTATAGTCATAAATAGTTTTTAACCAATACATAGATCCGTCCTTGCATTGACAAGCTCGAAAACCATTGTGTCCGTTGCTTCCCAACATCCTAACCACCCTTGTGTCATGAGCAAACGACCACCATGACGCGCCTCTTCATCAAGCCTTGGTTTAACTTACCTCGCTTGACCATGGGTTGGTAACTCACTTTGCCTCCTGCCGTTAACTCTGTCTCACGAGCACTTCCACCCACAAGGGCTAAGTCTAAGGCAAGGGCAAGCAAGGGCTGCTACTATTCATGTGAATAGTGTCAACCTTTGCATTTGTGGTTCCACCCATGAGGGCAAAGTCTAAGGCAATTACTATTCACTTAAATTTATTTTTTATTTTTTATACTTAAACCATTGATTTTGATAAGTTTTTCGGAAAAGATTTTCAATTCCCAAGTTTAATATTTATCGTAAAATCCTCACATAAAAATCAAGATAACATTTTCGAATAAAATTTTGAAATTAAATTGGTGTGGAAAGTGAATAATATTCGTAGTATGTATAGAAAAATTTCCAGAATTTTTTGATATTTTTTAAAAAATTTTGATATTTTTTCAATTTTTTAGCCAAAATTGGACAACCGTTGGATTGTGCAAGATTTTTTTATCGGAGGCTCTAGGAGAAGCCACATGGCTTGTAACCATTGGGTAATGTGGGCTGGTAGGTCCAATAGTAAAAAAATTGAAAATCACGTCAACAGCCAGGCAAAACTTGCCCTTGGGCCTTCCCGAGTTGGTGGGACCCTGGAACCCAGTCTTCTTCCTCTGAGCATGCTTGCTCACCAGGGGCCTTTCCCATTTGGGTTGCCCCTGACGTGCTCTAAAAGTCTGTTAACTATGATGATGTGGCAAGGGTATCTTTGTAATCTCATACACATGGATCATTATCCACCAATTAAAGGGGCGACGTGGCAAGTAGAGCCCACCTCCACATATATAAGAAAATAATAAATATCCAAAACCCCAAAACTAATTTCTTTTTTAAAGATTATTATAGTCATAAATAGTTTTTAACCAATACATAGATCCGTCCTTGCATTGACAAGCTCGAAAACCATTGTGTCCGTTGCTTCCCAACATCCTAACCACCCTTGTGTCATGAGCAAACGACCACCATGACGCGCCTCTTCATCAAGCCTTGGTTTAACTTCCCATGATACCCCATTTGGATAATCAAGCCTCACCTCACACTCTCTAATTTTGGCAAGTTCAAATCAATTACGGCATTCAAAAATTCTGGTATAAGTTGGACTGGAATTGGAATGTACCTTGAGTTTCTGAATTCAGAAATATGTTGAGATTTCACGCTTAAACCACATACAAGATAAATAAACAACATTATTTGTACTAATATATTAAGTTTTTTTGTTTTTTTTGGGGGAATTGCTCTCTTATTTTTGCCACCTTAAGTCAATCTTATTCTCAATCCCCTGTCTACTTTTTCTAGACTCTTCCATCTCCCCTCCCTCTCCTCCTCCTCCTCCTCTACTTTTTCTCATTTTTACGTGCGCGTTTTTGCCACCTAAAGTCTGTGTTGGCTAGATTGGTCTGTTTAGACCAGTTGGTGTAGTCTGTTTCTTGGGGCTTTGCCCCCTTACTTAATATTAAAAAAAAAAAAAAAGAGTGTTGGCTTGATGGATTTGAATAAAGAGAAAAGAAGTTCACGCTGTGCTAAATAAACTTGGTTTTGCAAAGGAAGTCTCTTTGGCAAATGCCTTTATAGATGTGTATTGTAAATGCGGAAGTGTATGTCATGCAATTTACATGAGGTTGGTTTGCAAATTGCAAGACATTTTATACGTTTGGGTTCATTTTTCTCACAGCTTACTTGACTATTGGATAAATTTAAGTTTTAAATTAATGAAATGGGTAAATTAAATCAAATCTCCCTAGACACGCACATCAAAATCTTCAATACTCATGTGGTTGAAATAAACGCGCTGACTGTCCAGAACAGTAACACCCCTACTAGAGCTCATAATCTGTTGATTCTTCCTTAAACCTAAAAGTGCCTCCATCAGAACACTCTGCTCAATTCTTTTCACCTGCACCCAAAGCTACTATGAACAGTAATTCCTCCTTTAAAAATGCTCTGAAAATAAGTAATCGAATTTTCAAAAAATTCCTGAAAATAAGTTAAGAAGATTGGCCACAATCTGAGCGGTACCACCCACCCTATCCTACCACCTATAGGCGGCCTCGTCGGGCAGTGGCTTATCTCTAAACATCCCCTCCCTCTTTAAAGTATATCCAAGACAAAATCTCAATCTTTACTAAAACGCAAAACTTAAACTGGTGCTCTGTCAACAATACAAAATAAAAAACTCATGATGAATATACACCATGAATATTCGTTTCAAGAATAAATATAAATATCAGCTCCCTGTCAAATTTATGCAGCTTAATATTATCGGAGAGGTGACATGCGTAGTAAGGTGCTTAGTATCTCTTCCTCAAGACAATTTCTGCTTGTCTTTCTTGGAATCTTCATCTTCATGTGCCTTTGGCCTGTGGAAATGACAATGAAACACTAATGCCAATCAGTGCGTTTGAAAGTACCATATATCATAAAAAAAAATGTGTAAGAAGAATTGCCATCTGCAAATTAATATATGGACCGAGCATGTTTCAAGGCACGGTGACAAATATCCAATCTAGACTTTAATGGACTTTTTAAAAATCTGAGAAATTAAATTTGTAAGGATTAATAATCAATATAGCATGGCATAATATAGTTACCTATGCACTCATACGGTCCTTCACAAGTTGTTGTAGGTCTTTTAAAAATTAGTTTTAACAAACTCCCGTTATCAACATTAAGAAGACCAAACAATCGTAGCACCGTTTCGCGGCTACGTACAAAAACCAATGCTTGGTAAACTTTAACCACACCCTCATCAACTGCCTCCATTTTGAAAAAATATGAGATTGAAGCACCAGAACATTTGTACCATGCCCTCAAAACTCTCACAAGCTGCAGTTTGGCATTCTAAAAGAGAACGGAGAACATTATGTAGAGTTCAAACAATTAAACATTAATACAAAAAAAACTACGATTAGTAAATATTAATTATTTTTTCAATAAATTGGAAGAGGTATATGATATGTTCAAACCTTTTCCTTGTTGTACTCTCTCACAGCGAAAATGGCAAGAGCTATGGTATTGGGATGATCCATAGAATACGGAGCTACACGATGATTACCTGCTAATCCCTAAAGTAGTGTTACAAGCACACGCAATAAGACAATAATTGAGTTAGAATGCCAAGTAAGACCATAAAAGTGAATTGCATACATACATGTACCAAAAGTAGAAATCATTTCAGCATTAGATGCAAAAGGTAATATCATACTTACACCGGCCCACTTAAAATATTCCAGATGCAGAACTGGCGGAGCTTTCTTATGGTGGTTACCAAAAAGAAAAGGATGGCGAGAGGAATAACCATAAGAAGGAGGCGGCTTTGAAATTGAAAACAAGACATCACGGTCAATATTGTAGTTGCTGACTACTGAGCTCCTAATTTGAAAGTCCCCAACCCTAACCATGTTTGCTACTGTTCTTCCTTTGCTGTGACAACATGAAGAGTATTTACTCCCCAACTTTCCAACCACAGACCGAATAGCTGTTGTCATATGCCTCTCCTCTTCTCCAACTCTATTATGCAATGCTAGATGAATCCCAAAACCCTAACCCCCAAACCTAAATCAAATCAAATCAAATTATAATGATATGAATGCAATTGAAGCATATATATATCTCACTAAATCAGCAGAGCGAAAATCAACCAAATTGAATTCGTGATGAAATATACCTGACCTACTCTACCAAGACAGAGAAGGGTGGCTGAGAGTCGAGGCTTGCTGTGAATTTCTCTCCTCTTCAATTCAACTTGGTCGGCTGTCAATAGTGGGATTGGGCTTGAGTGAGGGTCTCACTAGTTAATGGGCTTGGCCACACCGTGCTTTAAAACGTCATCATGCATGTTCGACAATTCTTATAAAACGTCATCGTGCATGTTCGACAAGGATTAGAAAACACTGCAAAATAACCCATATGATATGACCTCAAACTCATTCAACACAAATAACTGAAATCACAAAAATTAAGACTAATAGGGTACCATACACAAGGCGCGCATCCTGAAGGACGAAACGCGATCCGAAGGACGGAAATTCCAGCTCATGTCGTCGTCTCACTTTTTCCAAATCGCAGCGCCATCCCAGCTTGGAGGTCATCAATCAGAACTCACGGCATATCTATTGATCTGTAGTTCAAACTTACTAAACCGACTTATTTAAGTATCGGAGAACCTTTGTACCACACCGGTGCCCTAGGACTTACCGAACGTTTACTATCTGTTGGAAGTTTGAATTAAATTCAAGAACCTTTGTCCTACATTGATAGAAAGTAGAAAGAGTGATGTCCTTATAAGTGTGGAAGTGCCACACTTAGTAAATGGAAGTAGGCCAAATGGAAGCAATTTGGGCTTCAAAATCGATTTGGGCTTTGAATATTATATAAAAATATTTAATATTTAATAGTCAAAAAGATGGGCACTTGGGCACTTTCAGATTTAAAATTATTTTTTGGTTTCGAATTGATAATTTTTTATTAATTCGGATTAGTTTTATTAACTGTTTTCTAACAATTGTGACTCTTCTGATAAGGTTTCAAAGTTTATTTAAATCAAATAAGGCCTCATACGTTCAATACAGAAAAAGCATTCTACAAGCATTTCATATTGTCTGAGAGGAAAACAAACAACGTTCGCCAGATTCTAAGTCCGAGTGCTAGGGCTTAGAATACAGATAGTTGAATCCGAGGCGATCACCAGAGAACTTCAAGCACCAGAAGGGGTGAAATTACTGTCTTTAGGACATTGCATCAAATCTGCAAGCCTCTATCTCAAATTCAAGTCAGTTTCATTTATTGTTCATATATTGTATTCTGTGATACAGATTGTTATAAATTCTGTTTATATAATTGTTTTAATCACTCATTGATAATTGTTTTTTCTAACACTATCTGACAGGTATAACGCCCTACCGAGGACATAGCATACCGAAGGAAAAACAAATCACTAAGTTGAGCGGGAAAGTGCCGAACCATTTTTCTACGTCAACAACAATGACACCAATTACATGTCAATTAAACTTGTCGACAATTTTTCACTAAGTATTGACAACTTATTGCAAATGTGCAATTTGACGGGTGGTGTTTTGCATACAACTTATATATATATATATATATGTGTGTGTGTGTGTACTGGCCTTCTACCTGCCCTAGTGCTTAAGTGCTAGTGGTCCTAGTTTGAAGGTTGATACCATTTCCTCTACAAGACCCAAAAAATGTCTCTGTGTTAATGTGTTCTGATATAGTCTTATTGTGTGTGCTTGTTACACTGCTTGCACCGAATTTGGATAAAGATTAGAAGGTGGTCGTGGAAAAGTTAAATACGAAAACAAAATAGTTTTAACTTATTGTTCCAAAGTCGCTACTAGATGCTGCTTCAAATGAATGGTCGTGAAGAAGTGAAGAGAACTAATCCAGGAACCACCATGAAAATAAAGTGTGATTTAAATGGAAATGGTGCAGTGTATCAAAGACTTTATGTATGTTTATGAGAGTGTAAAAAGGGGTTCAAGGAAGGTTATAGGCCTCTAATTGGAATAGATGGTTGTCACTTGATGGCAGTGTATGAGGGACAAAATGTTGACAACCATTGGGATAGATGCTAAGAATGAGACATTGGTCATTCCTTATGTAGTGGTGGAGATAAAGACAAAACGCTCTTGGACTTGGTTCCTTGAATTGCTAGCTGCTAATTTTGATATTGTTAACTCACATGGGTGGGGATTTAAATCTGACAGGCAAAAAGGATTGTCTAGAGCATTTGAAGATAAGTTATAGTACTTAATGCTGAGCATCGTTTTTGTGCGAGGCATTTATTTAGTTACTACATAAAATTACTCAAAGGCAATACATTTAAAGACATCTACTGGGGTTGTGTCAAAGCCACTACAGTCTTGCAATATCATAAGAGAATGGCTATTATCTAAGTCTCCACAATAGTGGTCTAAATCCCACTTCAAAGTACATGTGAAATGTGACATGCTCATCAACAACCCTTATGAGACATTCAACAACACAATTTCAGATGCAACAGATAAGCCAATCATAACTTTGGTAGAGATTATAAAATGCCTACTAATGAGTAGAATAGGATTCAGGATGATGGAATTCGCATTATGGTATATACCCTAGCATTTTTAACAAACTACAAACCAAAAAGGTTCAGTCTGGGCAATGCACTATAATGTGGTCAGGAGGCTCTAAGTATCAAGTGGATGGTAACAAAGGGAATCAATATGCGGTGGACTTAGACAAACACACATTCTCAGGAAGAATCATATGATCTACGGAATCTCATAGCCACAAATTTTCTTTTATTTATCAGACATTGGACTTTCAATAAACAATCAAAATCTTCCTAATGCTGCTACTATCTTTCACCTATGTACTTACACGAGCCACCTTTATGGGTTTAGGAGTTGCATAACTCTCACATACACCACCTTTCACATTTCTGAACACACTAATTTCAACTTCCGCAAGCTGCAGCTAAGCATCTCGAAAGAATAAAAAATAACACAATTTTAAATATTTTGGCCATTCAGGTTGCAGAAAACCATACACATGGATAGTTTTCGAGATAGATGGTAGTGGGCTTCTCTCTTGTTGAACCAGCAATGCCTTCATCAACACATTTACTAGACAGAGAAATAAATATGATACCAGACACCTAAAGACCAGCAAAATTAGGTTCTACAAATAGCATTTTCAATTCTAAATGATTCAACCTCTAAAGCCCTCATTGTTCCTCTTTCCTCTAGCCTTCTCAAACTTCCTTCTCTTTGACCGGACATAAGGTTTGGTGTACTTTTGAGGTACACCGGGAGCTGGACCGAAGTGTTTCGCCACTTCACATGCATTCGTTCGACCTCTGAGGAATCCAGATCCAAAATCAAACACATAAGGTTTTTTTTAAAAAAAATTACCTGAACTGTGGAAACCCAAAAATAAGACGACAACAAACATAACTGATATGAATACCTGCGTTTTGGAGTGGTGGTTTCCTCTTTGTGTCCCGGGTTTGTGTATGAGAGATGAGGGAGGGCTGAAGGAGGCAGCAGAGAGAGGTTTCCTTTTCGCATACCAAATGATAACTGCTCTCGAGCCTTAGCATTTGCATCAAAAAAGTTGTCTGTTTCAAGCAAAAAATTCGATTCATTCTTCAATATGCAACATTCTCACGTTTTCGGGTTTGTCATCCAAAAGAACTACTTCATATGCATAATTAGGAATATCATTAGCAGACTAACCCCACCAACTCCGCATTGAGTTTTGATCACGACTCTCTAATTATTAAGTCTTACCTCATAGATCATATTTGCAACAAAATCACAAAAATCATAAAATATATAACTATTTGATTGGAAGGTAATCATTTTAATATCAATCGAGAAAACCATGTTCGCAATTATTTCATTGCAACTAGATGCTTACGATTTGGCTAATTTTTTTTTTCAAGGATGATCTATAAGTAAAGACTTGAAAAATCAACAATAAAAGAAAAACCATTAATAGTCACTGAAATTAGTTGCATAGGATGAGGTGGCTAAAGGGCAACATCAGTGGCTAATAGCTAACAGCCACAGTTATTGGTGACCATTGTGATATTAGACACTAATAGTACCTCTAGCCACTCTGTACCACTGATGTCAGTGGCTACTAATGCTTTTTCTTGTAGTGACGGTTTGTATAGTTAAACTACAATAACAAGTGAGTCCTGGAATGATCACATTACTAATACTAAATTCTTAAGGATATTGTGAAAGCAGCATGCCATAATTATAGTACCTAGGTGATGATATAATCTTATAGGTTTTTTATTATCAACGAGAAGACAAAAGTCTTCCAACCACAAGCCATCCCTGGAATTAACTGACACTGTTACTTCGAAATATCTCATCACATCGGCATCAACTGCCTCCAGCAGTAGATCATAGTCAGAATCATGTCGTGGCAAGCCAACATCTTTCCATGCTAACACCCTCAGCACTCTCACAGACTGCAGTTGGATATTCTACAAGAGATGCCAAATCATTATACAGATATCAAACGTGTCAATAATAATCCACAAAACTTGCATATATTGTAGTAATGCATCTGTACTAAAGAAAAAAGGGCAAAAAAAAATGAAACCCTTTTCTTCCTCAACTCTTCAATGGCGAAACGAACAGGTCCTAGTCCTCCAAAATCCAAATGACAATAAACTGGCTGTGAATAATCACGAGTCTATCAACACTTGATATTTGAATTGAATTGCAATGAAAGTGAAAGCCATAACATAATTATTGAATTGCAATGAAAGTGAAGGCCATAACATAATTAATACACACACGCATGACGCACCTCTTTCATAAGCGATCCAAGAAGAAAAGGGTTGCTTTTTTTATCCGCTTTGTTTTGATCATGGACGACCCCATAATAATCAAAAGGGTGATGAGGAGAGGAACAAACAGTAGGAGAACTCCCAACCATGATAAGTCTTCCATTGTTGGGAATAAATCTACTCCTACCCAGCTTTCCAAGCACAGAACGAACAGCCATAACCTGGGCATCAATGAAATCACACTAATTAATAAGCCATATATATAGCTAGAAAATCTAAAAATACAAATAATAGAAACGATTATCAACCCATCTTCCTGGCCGTTCGAACCATTGCCCATGGCCTCTAACAAAACCAAAAAGGGAGTTTCTTTGTACCTACCTGCCTCGGAAACAGAGAAAAGGAGCGTGTGGCCGTGAACTTAATTAACGCCTAAACCCTAAAGAGAAAGGTCTCTCATCGCCGCTTCATGCATTCTGAAAACAAAATACCGTTTTATCTACTGTATGCCCAAGGCCATTAACGAGAGCCCTCACTGGTATTTTGAACAAAATACAAGCCCAATCAGAATAAAAGGAAGAGAAGATAAGCCCCATTGAAACTTGACGTGGGAGTGGGTATTTTGATAAATTTAACAATTTAAAATTCAAATTAAATATAAAAATGTTTGAAATTATTTTAAATAGGTATAAAAAAAAAAGGATATAAATATTGAGTTTTTTTATTTAAACCTCATACTTTTCTTTGTTCACCCCAATACTTAAATCATTAAGCTCTTAAGTTTTATTATTGAGTTAAAAGACAAAAAAAGTCATCCACTTATTATTGTGTTTAAACCCCGTAACTTTCTTTGGTTTCTTATTGCTCAAATTAAGAACATAATTCACTGCTATCAACAACAAAAAAACAAAAACCATTGCTTGCAAAGTCCAGGCAATCATCGAGCTCTCGCATGACTGCTCTTCATTTGTCATTCATGAAGACATAAAGATAACCACTTGTAATTCTATCGCCATTATCTTCTTGACACTGAGTAATCTTTTTATTTGTCTTTTCTGAATTTATAATTGTTTCCCTGACGTTGTTGTTATCTGGGTTATTTATTATTCTTTTTGGTATTTATTTGAAAGGATCCTCAGTAGTTGGTGCAATATTTCTTCAAGTTTTGGTTACATTTTCCTTTTCTTTGGGGTTCTTATCATCTGGGTTCTTGGTGATTGTTAATTGTATTTGTGCAAATGGGTTTTTAGAGGTGACATTAAGTATTTTTTTATTTTTTCTTGTTGCATTAGTTTTTAGTTTATTTATGATCTTAAGGGATTCTAGTAATTACTAACTTAGGTGCTTAAATCCATAGTGTTAATTATGCAATTTGTTTTCATTTGGTTCTGGACAACTAAGATAAAACTTTGGCGGCTTGAGCCTAGTGTGGTTGTGGAAATTGATGGAACCCCAAGAAAGGAATGAGGAGAGCCGTTTCAGAAGAGATGGACCAAGAAAAGACTGAGGTGCCTAAAACTCTTGCAGCACCAAACACTCGGAGTAAGGCTCCGATTGCTTCTGCTCGACATAACACCACACAGAAGGAGAAAGTGGGGTGAGGGGTGAGGTTAATGAGTTTTATTTATTTATTGTTTTTTCTCATGGGTGTGTGTTTAGGGGTAGTTTGGGAAGACAATGGGGTTTACTTAGAAATTATGAAATTTTGAATTAGAAGTTGGGGTGAACAAAGAGAAGTGCGGGGTTTAAATAGAAAAAATCAAAATATCTCCTCTTTTTTTCTTTTTGTTTTCCCTTCAATCGTCAGCCCCACCACCTTTTCCCTCATCTCAACCAGCCCCACCGCCAATCAACCCCCACCTTCCCATCCCCATTCCTCTGTCAAAAGAAAGGTACCAAAAAAATCCAGCAACCATCTCTCTCTCTCTCTCTCTCTCTCTCTCTCTCCAGTAGTCAAAACCCAACTCGCCTCTACCCTTTGTCTTCGCCGCTGTCTCCTCCTTCGCTCTTCGACATCATCAAATCCTAACCAACAATTCACCCTTTGTCTCTCACCTCCCAATTGTCTCTCTTTCTTTGGCAGCCACCAATGGAGATTTGGACTACCACATATATGAAATTTGAAGTCAATTTAGTGATTTTGTTTGTGGGTTTTGAGCCTTTTGACAACTGGGGGGTAGCGGTTGACTAGAGAGAGAGAGAGAGAAGGGAGAATTTGGGGTGGGTTTTCTTTAGGTGTGTGTTGTTTGGGCGGTGAGGCTGGTTGAGATGAGGGAGAAGGTGGTGGGGGGTGATGATTAGGGAGAAGAAAAAAAAGGAGACATTTTTATCTTTATTTTTTTACATCTTTTAGATAATTTCAATCATTTTTTTTATATTTAATTTGAATTTTTTAATTTCTATTAGTTAAATTTACCAAAATATTCATGCCACTTCAACAAATTTAACGGTTTTTACCTGAAAACTAACAGAATAGGGTAACCTTGGTCATTTAAAAGAAGTTAAGGAGGGAGATTGAGTCATTTGAAATGTCATAGGGCAATTGAGACTATTTGAAAACTACATGGGGCATTTCAACAAATAAGCCTTAAAATTTTGTGTTGGCAGACATTCAATATTTCCCATGTTGGTTTTGATATTAATTTAGGCTTATTTACACCAATACCTCTTGAAACTACAGTCAAATCTCACATTGCCCTCCAAAACGTAAAGTGGCCCACTTACCCCGCTTGACCATGGATTGGTGACTCACTTTGCCCCCTGCCGTTAACTCTGTCCAAAAGTCTGTTAACTATAATGATGTGGCAAGGGTATCTTTGTAATTTCATACACATAGATCATTATCCACCAATTAAAGGAATGACGTGGCAAGTAGAGCTCCCCTCCACATATATAAGAAAATAATAAATATCCAAACCCCCCAAAATCAATTTCTTTTTTAAAGATTATTATAGTCATAAATAGTTTTTAACCAATACATAGATCCGTCCTTGCATTGACAAGCTCGAAAACCATTGTGTTCGTTGCTTCCCAACATCCTAACCACCCTTGTGTCATGAGCAGACGACCACCATGACGCGCCTCTTCATCAAGCCTTGGTTTAACTTCCCATGATGCCCCATTTGGATAATCAAGCCTCACCTCACACTCTCTAATTTTGATAAGTTCAAATCAATTCCGACATTCAAAAATTCCGGTATAAGTTGGATTTGAATTGGAATGTACCTTGAGCTTCTGAATTCAGAAATATATTGGGATTTCACGCTTAATCCACATACAAGATAAATAAACAACATTATTTGTACTAAAGATTTCGGCTTTCACCCAAAAATATTAAGTTTTTTTGGGAAATTGCTCTTTTATTGACAAACAAAAAAAGTCAATCTTATTCTCAATCCCGTCTCTACTTTTTCTAGACTCTTCCATCTCCCCTCCCTCTCCTCCTCCTCCTCTACTTTTTCTCATTTTTATGTGCTCATTTTTGCCACCTAAAAGTCTGTTGGCTTGATGGATTTGAATAAAGAGAAAAGAAGTTCACGCTGTGCTAAATAAACTTGGTTTTGCAAAGGAAGTCTCTTTGGCAAATGCCTTTATAGATGTGTATTGTAAATGCGGAAGTGTATGCCATGCAATTTACATGAGTTTGGTTTGCAAATTGCAAGACATTTTATACGTTTGGGTTCATTTTTCTCACAGCTTACTTGACTATTGGATAAATTTAAGTTTTAAAATTAATGAAATGGTTAAATTAATCCTCAATACTCGTGCGGTTGAAATAAACGCATTGACTGTCCAGCAAGGGCCTACGGTAACACCCCGTCTAGAGCTCATAATTTGTTGATTCTTCCTTAAACCTAAAAGTGCCTCCATCAGAACACTCTGCTCAATTTTTTTCACCTGCAACCAAAGCTGTTATGAACAGTAACTCCTCCTTTAAAAATGCTCTGAAAATAAATAATCGAATTTTCAAAAAATTCCCGAAAATAAGTTAAGAAGATTAGCCACAATCTGAGATGTACCACCCACCCTATCCTACCAAAATATCAGCTCCCTGTCAAATCTATGCAGCTTAATATTATCGGAGAGGTGACATGTGTAGTAAGGTGCTTAGTGTCTCTTCCTCAAGACAATTTCTGCTTGTCTTTCTTGGAATCTTCATCTTCATGTACCTTTGGGCTGTGGAAATGACAATGAAACACTCATGCCAATCAGTGCATTTGAAAGTACCATATATCATGAAGAAAAATGTGTAAGAAGAATTGCCATCTGCAAATTAATATATCCAATCTAGACTTTAATGGACTTTTTAAAAATCTGAGAAATTAAATTTGTAAGGATTAATAATCAATATAGAATGGCATAATATAGTTACCTATGCACGCAGATAGTCCTTCATAAGGTTTTGTAGGTCCTTTAACAATTAGTTTTAACAAACTCCCGTTATCAACATTAAGAAGACCAAACAATCTTAGCTCCCTTTCGCAGCTACGTGAAAAAACCAATGCTTGGAAAACTTTAACCACACCCTTATCAACTGCCTCCATTGTAAAAAAATATGAGATCGAAGCACCAGAACATTTGTACCATGCCCTCAAAACTCTCACAAGCCGCAGTTTGGCATTCTAAAAGAGAACGGAGAACATTATGTAGAGTTCAAACAATTAAACATTAATACAAAAAAAACTACGATTAGTAAATATTAATTATTTTTTCAATAAATTGGAAGAGGTATATGATATGTTCAAACCTTTTCCTTGTTGTACTCTCTCACAGCGAAAATGGCAAGAGCTATGGTATTGGGATTATCCATAGAATACGGAGCTACACGATGATTACCTGCTAATCCCTAAAGTAGTGTTACAAGCACACGCAATAAGACAATAATTGAGTTAGAATGCCAAGTAAGACCATAAAAGTGAATTGCATACATACATGTACCAAAAGTAGAAATCATTTCAGCATTAGATGCAAAAGGTAATATCATACTTACACCGGCCCACTTAAAATATTCCAGATGCAGAACTGGCGGAGCTTTCTTATGGTGGTTACCAAAAAGAAAAGGATGGCGAGAGGAATAACCATAAGAAGGAGGCGGCTTTGAAATTGAAAACAAGACATCACGGTCAATATTGTAGTTGCTGACTACTGAGCTCCTAATTTGAAAGTCCCCAACCCTAACCATGTTTGCTACTGTTCTTCCTTTGCTGTGACAACATGAAGAGTATTTACTCCCCAACTTTCCAACCACAGACCGAATAGCTGTTGTCATATGCCTCTCCTCTTCTCCAACTCTATTATGCAATGCTAGATGAATCCCAAAACCCTAACCCCCAAACCTAAATCAAATCAAATCAAATTATAATGATATGAATGCAATTGAAGCATATATATATCTCACTAAATCAGCAGAGCGAAAATCAACCAAATTGAATTCTTGATGAAATATACCTGACCTACTCTACCAAGACAGAGAAGGGTGGCTGAGAGTCGAGGCTTGCTGTGAATTTCTCTCCTCTTCAATTCAACTTGGTCGGCTGTCAATAGTGGGATTGGGCTTGAGTGAGGGTCTCACTAGTTAATGGGCTTGGCCACACCGTGCTTTAAAACGTCATCGTGCATGTTCGACAATTCTTATAAAACACTAGTCTTTTGATACTTGTCGACAAGGATTAGAAAACACTGCACAATAACTGAAATCACAAAAATTAAGACTAATAACTGAACCCTAAGCTGTGATTATTTACTTGGCCACGTCACCTTGAAAGCATTGGCTTATCGGAGAAGCCATTTTGGCTAAAATATATAGTCTGACTAGTGTAGTGTGTTAAACACACCTTGGGTAGAGAGAAGAAAAAGTACATATCGTGGGTTATTATAAAGAGTGAGAGACTTTGAGACACTAAGAGCATGTCGTCTGCTGCACCAAACCTGGGCAAAAGGCCCCCTTGGCAGCCCATTCTAGCTCCAGCGTGCAACAATGAGCCCGGGCAAATGGTGGGTTCCACTAGCTGGGCAAGCCCACGAGCTAATCCTGTATGGGCTATTGCCCTCAAACCGCCGACGGTGACTGATTTTCAAATTTTTTATCACCATTGACGCTGACCCACCAACCCACATAGCCCAACGGTTATAAGCCATGTGGCTTCGCCAAGCCTCCGATCAAAAAATCTTGCTCAATCCAACGACTGTCCAATTTTTAGCTTAAAAAAATTGAATAAAATATCAACAAAAAATTTAAAAATATCAAAAAATTCTGGAAATTTTTTCTATAAATACCTACCAATATTATTCACTTTTCATACCAAATCTTCATACAAATTCATCTCATTCCAATATTTTTCACTTTCCACACCAAATTTTCTACTACAAAATTTCATTTGTGCAAAAATACAAATGGCCTCTTCCATCGAAACCAGAGGGTCATGGACAAACGTTCGAAGAGGTCAAAATCTTGGCGATGAGGTAAAAAAATTTTTTTTGCCGTTTTATTCAATTTAATGTCATTTTTTTAAATATATATTTCTTGCATTTCCAATTTCCTTTTTAAAAAAAATAGATTATTCAAGGGAAAACAAAAAAGAGGAAAACCATTACACATGGCTCCTCAAGTGAACAATGCCCGCAGTCGGTTCCAGTGGTGCGTTCCATGTCGGAAATAATGGCACTATTACGTCCTCCGAAGGAAAATACTCCCCTACGTCGTGATCCGGTGGAATCGCCTTCGCCAATGACGGAGTTGTCCTTGTATTCCATTATATCGGACTATGAGAACCAAGAATATTTCAATTGTATGATGAGTGAGTAGGTATTTCAATTGTATGATGAGTGAGATGCGAATTTTATAATAAATATGGACACGTGGCAACCGAAAATTTTATCCAAAAATTTTATTTGAAAATTTTATCCATAAAATGTTATCTTAAATTTTTTTTGAGAATTTTATAATAAATAGTGACACGTGACAACCGAAAATATAATCTAAAAAGCTTATCAAAATTAATAGTTTAAGTATAAAAAAAATAGAAAATAAAGTAAAATGAATTGTATTTGCCTTAGACTTGCCCCAGACTTAGCCCTCATGGGTGGAACCACAAATGGCAAGGCTGACATTATTCACATAAATACTAGCAGCCCTTGCTTGCCCTTGCCCTAGACTTAGCCCTTATGGGTGGAGATGCTCTAAGAGCAGTTGGCACTTCTATAGAGATAGAAAGTAATAGGGCTAACAACAAAAGGTACCTTGCTGGTTTAGAGTCATTCTCGAATTGGACCCCATAGTATCAATTTTATTAATTTACGCCCTGACGTTTTGAACATCGTCCAATTTCATCATTCCGTTAAGTTGAACAGATGATCAATCGTTAATCACGACGTGGCACTCGTGGGACCCACCTCAAAAAGCCCCAAACGCGGTCATCCTCAACTTCAGTTGGAGATCGAAGAGAAAGCCCCAAATTTGTCCTAAACCCTAACGTAAATCCTAAATTTCCATTTTAGCTTAGATGAGTTCTTATGAAAGATTTCCATTTTACCCGAGGGCAAAATTGTAAATTCATATTTAAATTAATTTAATAATTTAATTAGATAAATAAATCAAGGTCGGGGTCTTACATAGCTACCAACCTACCATGAGTGTGGGATAACCTTACCCTGTAAGACCATGATATCCCATTTCAACATTGCCGGCATGGGAGCAAGCAGACAAAATAGCCACATAAATAATTTACAAATTTATAAATAAACCCAATCATAGACATGTATTTATAAAAAAACCCAAGCACTATTTAAACATAGAAACACACCCAAAATCAATCTCAAAGTCAACTTTTTGGATGTGTTTATAAATGGGTTTTGAGTGTGTGTAATGATGAGTTTTGGGTGTGTTTATATGTTTAAATAGTGCTTGGGTTTTTTTATAATTTCAACCCCCATTTTGGGTGTTTTAGTGAAACTCCCTAAATAATTTCATTCGGATAAGTTCTAGTGGTAACCATGTCATCAAACAACTCAAAGCACATTTCAGCTTGCCCCATGTATGGCAAAACCATAACTAATAAGCCCCCAAGAAACTATATCTTTGTGTGCCATCCTCTTAAAGACTTCATAGGCACCGTTTTCAACGCTGCCACATTTGACATACATGTCTATAAGAGCAGTACCAAGAGTTACACTAATCTTAGCTCCAATTTTATCAGCATATGCGCGTATCCATTTCCCTTGGTCTAAAGCTCCCAAATGAGCACAGGCAGATAATGAGCTCACAAGGGTTGGCTCATTTGGAGAAACTTCGGAAACCCCCTACCTAATATAATTGTAATATTGGTTATACTGTTTTCTTTTATAGTTCATTTGCCATGTTGAGACATTAGTCTATGAAAACATTATAAATCCTAAAGAATTGACAATTTATTTGGTACTGGCTCTTTTTTATTTTTTATTACATTGCAAGGAAAGAAATTCCAGGATTTCGATCCTGGGTGCCAAGCATGGGAAAGGGGGAGGCCACAACATATTATTAAGAATGAATTTCTTTTCACTTTTCTTTTGACTGTGTTCTATATTCCACTCATGATTTCGTCTTTTTCTTTAATTATGTATATATTGTTGTAACCTCAAAGGTTATGGATGCCCACCATAAGTCCATTGTATTTCCTCTATTATACCCATCATTATACCTATCATTATAGGGTTGTACATATGCACTAAATACCATATTTATAATTGGTTATTATGTTTTGTAACCCACTACTTAAGGGTGGTAAATGATGATGTATTTCCTATGCCTATAAATAGTAGGCACTAAAGATGAATAAGAGACTTGAGCATTGAGCTATTGAGAACTAATCTTACCTTTCATATACTTTCTCTTTTCAGTTTTATAACACGTTATCAGCATGAATTCTCTTTCAAAATCTAGTTGAGTGCCCCAATCAAATCCCTCTGCTTTACTCATCCTCTACTTGAGGTTTTCTGGGCAATTGTGTTTTCCAGCAATGACATGATGAGTTATTCCGCGTCATACAGCTGCCCGGCACGGCCAAGAAGGTCTTATCCCATACTCATGCACCATTCATAAAATAAAAGATCATGATATCCCATTTCAACATTGCCGGCATGGGAGCAAGCAGACAAATTAGCCGCATAAATTATTTCATTCGGATAAGTTCCAGTGGCAACCATGTCACAAACAACTCAAAGCACATTTCAGCTTGCCCATGTATGGCAAAGCCATAAATAATAAGCCCCCAAGAAACTATATCTTTGTGTGCCATCCTCTTAAAGACTTCATAGGCACCCATTTCAATGCTGCCACATTTGACATACATGTCTATAAGAGCAGTGCCAAGAGTTACACTAATCTTAGCTCCAATTTTATCAGCATATGCGCGTATCCATTTCCCTTGGTCTAAAGCTCCCAAATGAGCACAGGCAGATAATGAGCTCACAAGGGTTGGCTCATTTGGAGAAACTTCGGAAACCCCCTACCTAATATAATTGTAATATTGGTTATACTGTTTTCTTTTATAGTTCATTTGCCATGTTGAGACATTAGTCTATGAAAACATTATAAATCCTAAAGAATTGACAATTTATTTGGTACTGGCTCTTTTTTATTTTTATTACATTGCAAGGAAAGAAATTCCAGGATTTCGATCCTGGGTGCCAAGCATGGGAAAGGGGGAGGCCACAACATATTATTAAGAATGAATTTCTTTTCACTTTTCTTTTGACTGTGTTCTATATTCCACTCATGATTTCGTCTTTTTCTTTAATTATGTATATATTGTTGTAACCTCAAAGGTTATGGATGCCCACCATAAGTCCATTGTATTTCCTCTATTATACCCATCATTATACCTATCATTATAGGGTTGTACATATGCACTAAATACCATATTTATAATTGGTTATTATGTTTTGTAACCCACTACTTAAGGGTGGTAAATGATGATGTATTTCCTATGCCTATAAATAGTAGGCACTAAAGATGAATAAGAGACTTGAGCATTGAGCTATTGAGAACTAATCTTACCTTTCATATACTTTCTCTTTTCAGTTTTATAACACGTTATCAGCATGAATTCTCTTTCAAAATCTAGTTGAGTGCCCCAATCAAATCCCTCTGCTTTACTCATCCTCTACTTGAGGTTTTCTGGGCAATTGTGTTTTCATGATTTCCTTGTGTGTAAATACAAACTCCCTTTGGTAGCATTCTATGTTTACAGAAAACAAACCAACCAGAGAAGAAAATTGAAGATCATTCTAAGAGACACAAATCAAAAACAAGGACCGATTTTTACCAAAAGAAACAAATTGAGGTGTTGAGTTTCTTGACGTTCAGAGTGGGATATGAACACCCACGAAACAAAGAGATAAGCTTTCTGACTTACACTTTATCTTCTTCAATTTATTATTATCATCATCATATCTATACTCATGCTAACATCTAAAGCAAGTATAGATGTGCTGGAACTTATTCTTGTGTGGCAGGTGCAAAAGTAGGAGCATATGGTCAATCCTCCACAAGTAGACCATTTTAATATATTAATCATGGTTTTTGTCGGTTTCACTTTCACATGATTTCATTTTATATCGGTACATATAATATTAATATGTAAAGTTGATGGTAATACAATATGATATATATATATGCGGTTTTATTTTATGTATATATACCTAAATATATGTATAAGTAAATAAAACTATGACTGCTAGAAGCTATTTATGTCCATTTATTATATATTCATGGTTCACATTTATATGAGAATATGATGGTGGTTACACTCCATGTTTGTTATGATGGAGTTGGGAAAAATAAAGGAATTGAGACCCGAAGATCTTGATCCTCAATTATAAAAGGCTTGAAGACCCTAAATTTTATACAATTAAAGGAAAAAACCTGAAGATCCTAAATTCCTATACATCTAAAAGGGTATGAAGATCTCAATTCATGTATAATAAAATATAAGGTTGAAAAATCTACACCTTTGTATACATATATGTGACCCGGAAGTTCACATCTTAATGAGCTAAACCTGGAGTTTAACATTGAGCAAGTGTAATAATTATAGAACCAGAAGTTCTAAATGATTTTAGTGGAGCGTACTATCATATTACAGTTTTGAGGGTTATGAGTTCCTCAATTCATTTTCAATTAATTAGGACTACAATATCCTAAATTCTCAACCCTTGTAATATACTTGTATGTGGACATGAAGTTCCTCATTTTTCCCAAAAGCATAGAAGACCAGAAGTTCTTCAATCTCTCTTATTGAAACTAGAAGTTTCAACTATTTATTTTGTTACACCAACTTAATTATTGTCTTACTTTTGTTGTTGTACTTTATTTTTGTCATTTCAAAATTTTATATAAGGGCCTAATGTCCTAAAAATGACTTGTAGTTCAAACATCTCAATTATAATAGTTAATTATGTGTAATCCAAGACCAGAAGTTTTTGGGACATATGTATTAAAGTATATCAATTTGAACTTTAAGGATGAATTTGCATGTTTATTGTGTGTGTATATATATATATATATGTATTTTGTTATTTGTTAGAAATTCAAAATTTTCATTAAGGAGCAAAGTGAGAGACTCAAGAATTTTTATTCTTATACAACCAATGGAGGACTAGAAGTTCCTCAATTCTTATGTACTCATATAAGGGTCAGAAGATCCTTAGATTTCAATGCTTATAATATAAATATTAATGGAGGACTAGAAGTTCCTTAATTCTTATTCAATCATCTAAGGGCCAGAAGATCCTTAGAATTCAATCCTTATAACATAAATATTTGTGGACTTGAAGTTCCCCAATTCTTAAAAGACAAATGAAGACTTGAAGCTCTTTGATTTTTTTTCATTGGAACCAGAAGCTTCAACAATTTATTTTATTGTAATATTTTATTTTATTTTTGTTGTATTTCACTTTACTTGGTTCTTTTCTTTGGTTTCCATTTTTTATTTTATGCAAGAACCTAAAGTCCCTAAATTATTCTTATATAATTAAATAAAGACTTGAAGTCTCTTAGTTCTCAATCCATATAATATCTATACAAGGAATTGGAGTTATGCAATTCTTAGAAACCAAAACAAAACCTGGAGTTCTTTGATTTTCTTTAACTGCAACCAGAAGTTCCAATAGTTTATTTTATTATAGTATTTTTATTATTATTATTTTATTTTTCTTGTTGTATTCAGTTCTTTGTTTTCATTTCAATAATTTATAATTAAGGATTTAAAGTTCAAAAATCTTAGAACCCGAAATTAAAAAAAAAAGGGAAATTCTAGAACCTGAAGTTCTAATTGTGTCAACCTTCAAATTGATAGTTCAACAAGTGCATATGTATTATGATTTTGGGTTGAAAACTATACATTATGTTAAGAACTTGAAGTTTCAACATTGTTTGGCTTTCAGATTTTCTAATTTATTATTATTATTATTATCGTTTTATTTTATTACCTTGAAAAATATCATATTAATACAAATTTGGACCTGAAGTTCAAAACCAAATATCCTTTTTAAATTTGATATATGTATTCGAACATGAAGTTCCAGATATATGTAAATATATATCCAAAGTTCATCATTTTTATTGAGATTAATATTAATATGAACCTGAAGTTCATACCTTATCAAGAACCTACAGTTCATACATTGTCAATAACCTGCAGTTCTGGCATAACATATATGATATTTTAATTTGAACCTGAAGTTCATAATCAAATTTTTTTGAAAAATTATGTATTTATCATGTTTTCCACAATGGAATCAAAATATTGTAACCAAATTCTAATTGGAACTTTCGAGTTCCTGGGTTCTTAATTTTAAATTTTTTTTATATGTAATTTGAACCAGTAGTTCAAAGCACAAAATGAGAAGATAAGACCATTTTGGAAGAATGTCATGTAAGCAATCGTTCCACAAGGACGACATGTTTTATGTACAAAAGAGTGTTCTAGAAGAACAATTTGCATTATGTACAAAATATCATTCTAGAAGAATGACTTGGATTACATACAAAAGACCATTCTAAAGGAAAGGCTTGAATCATCCTGATATGTATCTATTTCTAAATGATTAAATACAGTGCAAATTCTGAAGATTGCAAGTTGAATACATTGATAATACACTGCATAAATTAAAGTCCCAGAAGGACAACCCATTAACATGTCAATATTAATATGATGCACGCCGTATGCATTAAGGTTCTTGAAGGACAATACTTATGACATGAATTAAGGTCCCCGAAGGACAATACTTATGACATTCTTGGTATTATTTTGATGAGACCAAAATTCCCGCCGTTACGGGGAGATTTAGTTGTTCCTAAAAGAACAAATAACGCTGTGAATGATTATGAAATGTATTTATTATTGTCTCATCAAACAAATTGGTATAAAAAATAAATGCCATAAGCATATACAGACACAAAGTAAGTGACTACTAATAGCCAATTTGTTGCATACCTAAAGCATGACAGATTTATAGATTGCAAAAACTGAACTCCCTATAAAAGCTGTTAGATGCCGAAGCATGACAGATCTATAGGTTCAAAAGACTTAACTCCTCAGAAGATTAGATTAATTGCAAAGTTTAAGCCCTATTCAAAATAACGCTCTAGAAAAGGTTATGATCCACATTCTATAAATTATACATCTTAGAAGAGATATTTGTCCATGAATTGACAATGAAAGCCTCTGAAGTGGCACTGGTACCAGAAAATAATGAAAGCAATAAGATGCTTATAAATTATGCATGCGCATGCACATGAGAATTGTGGGATCATGAATTGATGATATATTGATTTGTAGTACGCACTAAAGTTATCAAGGGCTATACATGATGATATTGCACCACTTGTTATAATTGTCGACAAATGCAAATAAAGATTGGTCAACTGGAAGAGGCAGTCTAGTAAATTTGGATATTTCCGAAAAAAGTGCAATGATTGAACCTATAGTTAAAACACCAAAAAGATATAAAAATGTATATATTACAAATTGGTGTTTGAGATGAAGTGAAATAAATCACTTGATGATGTGGCACAACGTTTCCCAGTAAAGATATGGGATTATGATGGTAAACATATGCAGCTATGTTATGCATTTTTATGGAAAATTCATGTGTATAAAAATTCCTGAAGGATTCAGAATGTCTGAAGCAAATGATTAAAATATGATGGCTTGTAATGATCCTTGTGTGGATTAAAGTATTGTGGAAGAATATGGTATAATTGTCTTACTGAATATCTATTACAAAAGGGATATATAAATAATTTGGAAATGAGTTTACCATCATTGCATATATATATATATATATATATGAAGAATTTTGTTAGAACTCTTGAAGAGTTTACAAAGGATTCCCCTGATTTAATAAATGAATTGGAGATGAAAAATCTAAAAAGATTATGAAGTTAAGCATATCGCTAGAAGCGATCTTTTGAAGAATACATAGGAATAAATTCTAAGAGATGTAAAATGTCATACATTATATAAATTATTGAAAGTAAATCTCTAAGAAGTTAAGGAGCCTGAAGCTCAATGTCTATACTCAATTTTCATGAAATGAAAATGATCTAATTGCCTCAAGTGAGGGTATTGACTGAGTTATGAATTCGAATTCAAGTTCAAAATTGTTGCAACGTATTCAAATTTTTATAAGAAGTTATCAGAATATTTAGGTCTCTTGAAGAGCCTATGACAAGCTAGCATAGTATACAAAAATTTGTATGAATAGTATATTACATCATGCAATTTTATACTCTTATCCTTGTAACGGTAACGTATGAATTTGCTTATATTATTATTTTGATGATATTTTAGAATATGATGTTATTTTAAGAATTGTTAAGTTTTGAAAATAGTCTAGATATTTTTGGTATTACTCTAACCTCAACAATGATTCAAAAGAATGACACACATATATCCTCCAATGATGATATTGAAGAAATTTTTATACAAGCATTACCAAAGATCACTCTGTGAAGTATGGATGTGTGATCAATATCATTTATGTTGGATTACCAAAGAAGTATAAAGACATCAAGAGGAATAATTCTTCAAGGGGATCATCCAATAATATTGCAAGATTGATTCACGGAAGCAATGCCAATTACGACAATCAAAATATGGTCAACAATATGGCTTAAAGATATTTTGTGAGCATCAAGGGGAGCGTGCCATCAATAAGATCTTCACACACTGTACTCTTTTTCCTTCGTCCAGGTTTTTGTCCCATTAGGTTTTTCCTGGCAAGGTTTTAACGAGGCAGAATCGCACGCGTGTCAGTATTATATGCACATAATTTTATGTTACACATGGTTATGCACTCTTTTTCCCTTCGACCAGTTTTTGTCCCACTGGATTTTACTGGCAAGGTTTTTAACGAGGCATACTCCATGTATAGTGGACATCCAAGGGAGAGTGTTGTAACCTCAAAGGTTATGGATGCCCATCATAAGTTCATTGTATTTCCTCCATTATCCCCATCATTATACCTATCATTATAAGGTTGTAACATATGCACTAAATACCATATTTATCATTGGTTATTATGTTTTGTAAAATGATGGTAAATTGTGATATATTTTCTATGCCTATAAATAGTAGGCACTAAAGATGAATAAGAGACTTGAGCATTGAGTTATTGAGAACTACTCTTACCTTTTACATACTTTCTCTATTCAGTTTTATAACATGTATATATATATATGTGTGTGTGTGTGTGTGAGAGAGAGAGAGAGAAAAAAAAAAAAAAAAGGACTACTCATATACAACAAGCTTGCACTTTTAATGTTCTTATTCAAATATGAGTGTCAATTCCATTGCATCTTTCTAAACCAAGGCTATCGATCACTTGGGTAACAATCAATTGGATGAAGGTCTCTAATTTTTAGTTGGCCTTCACTCTTCCAACATCTCTTTTAGCGATATGACGTGAGAGAGGTCTTGTATTTTGGTCAATTTCAATTGGAATGCGAAGGAAATGGGGCATAAAAACAATTGGGCTGGACCCTAAACTTTGGAATTTGACTGACTATTGGGGTTTGTATTTTGGGTGCAGCAAAAGTCCAAAAATAGAAAGCCAACATTTGTAGAAATATCTAACTGACTTAAAATTTGACACAAATCTGAAAATTAAAACAAATAAATACGACACTCAAATACATACAAGTAAGAACAACAACCAAAAAAAAAAGCACGTCCTTTTCGCAGGTTCCCTTCAACCTTATCAGGCCTCTCTCCTGCCTCATGGCACCCCTATTAATATGTCTACCTCAAACGACTTTCAAAATTCATTTTCTGAAATTGTCATCCCTCCATCTGACCTCTCTTCCTCATCCTTTCCTACCGTGTCTACACACAATGTCCCCAATCTCATGCCAATCAAGCTTCACCGAGACAATTACATGCTTTAGAAAGAACTTTTCATTTCTATATTACAAAACTATGACATGCTTAGCATTCTTGATGGCTCAGCTCCTACTCCCCCACGCTTTCTTCCTCTCCCTAACCTCTCTCTCTCCACCACAGAAAATCATGCCTTTACCCTTTGGACAAAACAAGACCGTACCTGCAAAATTTGGCTTCATGCTTCTTTGTCTGAAAGCATTCTGCCCTTGTTGTTGGTTGCCCCATTGCTAGAGACCTATGGCTCACTCTAGAAAAGAGGTTTGCTAACCTCACATGCTCTCATGTCCTCCAACTTAAATCACGCCTTCAAACCCTTAAGAAAGGCTCTGCCTCCATGCTTGACTATCTCCAATCCCTCAAACACATTGTGATAGTCTTGCTGCTGGTGCTCCTTTGGACACCTCTGACTTTCTTGCTTATGCTCTCTATGGTTTGCCCTCTGATTACGATGCATTTGCCAGCTCTATCTGTGTTCGCTCTGACCCCATTCAACCAGAAGAACTTCATGGTCTCCTCCTCAGTGAGGAAATTGCTGTTGAAAATCGCCTGACTCACATCCTTCCCTCGGATTCCCACCTCCATGCCTTTCACACCTCTCAATCCTCTGCCTCTTCAGCTCCCTCTCCTCAAGCTCTCAACACATCTTCTCAATCCTCTCACTCTTCTTTCTCTTCCTCTCGGCCAAACAACTTTACCCCTCGACCCACACATTACAACTCCAACTTTTCCCGCAAACCAAAATGCCAAATATGCTCCAAACTTGGCTACTCTTCCCTCACATGCCGCCAAAGCGTAAATATGGCTTTTCAAGGACCAACACCACCATCTTTCCTTACTCAAAACACCACCCCCTCCATCCTTGGCCCCTACAACCCATCTGCCTCCTTCACCTCTTTCCCTCCTCCCTCAGCCTCCATCACCACTTGGTATGACGACTCTGGTGCCACAAATCATATCACCAACAATCTTGCAAATCTCTTCATTCCTTCTCCTTATCAAGGTAATGAAAGTATCACTTGTTGGCGTGACTTATGGATATTGACTTACTTTCCTTACACACGAAGAATTCCTATTATAATTATAATTGATTTACTTTAATTCTTGATTTTCTATTGTAAATAGATTTAGGAATTTATTATTTACTTGCCCATTCAGGTTTCGTTGTATTATAAATATGACCTCCTACAAGGAGAAGAATACATAGAAAATTCCTACAAACAAATATTCTCTCATAGTTTTCATATTTTAGCATGGTATCAGAGCGGCGATCTTGGAATTGCTGACTCTAGTTTCAAACCACCGCCGTCGCTGTGGGTGTTGATGAGTTTTTCAACCCTCATGGAGGTAGCACTACCGACTCTTTCTCTCCTTCTCAACCAACCATAGCCGAGTTGAGTGCCCAAATGGCTCACCACAGATGCAGACTTTGGCCCCAATTTGATCCTGAATCGGGATCCTATTTTGATGACCCGAACCCGATCCGGAATCAGGATCCTATTTTGACGACCCCGACCCTTGACCCCAACCCCGACTATGACGACGACGACCCGACCCGACTCGAAGACGACCTCGACCCCAATGATGACCACGACCCGAATTTGTCTATGATTCAGACCTCGATCCCGATTTTGACTCGACTTCAGCCCGACTTAGGCTCAGATCCCGATCCGAATTCCTACTCAACCTGTATCCTATGCATCTTGCTGCACAGATTATGACATCTCGACTAACGACCCCGACACATGGACTAGATTGCGCATATTGTGGTGATCCGAGACACACTTTGAGACTTGTTTTAAATTGCATGGCTACCCCGATTGGTGGGTTACTCTTAAAGATCGAGGACAATGCAATACGACCAATAATGGTACTGGTTATGGATTCCATACTTCCGATAAGATTGATTCCAAGAGTTGGATAATTGATTCCGGTGCAACTGATCATATGACGTTTGATCCTGATGATTTTCTGAATACTACACAACCTCGACGAACCTGTATTGCAAATGGCGTTACTTATCCTGTGATAGAGGCTGGCATTGTTGCACTCTCATCCTCTCTCACACTATCTAATACTTTACTTGTTCCATCTTTATCCACTAAATTGTTGTCCGTTAGTCAACTTACTGAACAATTGAATTGTTGTGTACTCATTTACCCGAATTTTTTGTTTGCTTCAGGATATTCACACTAAGGAGATTCTTGGTCGTGGTACTAAGATAGGGGGCTATATTATGTCGATGACTTCAGTCTTGGCGTGGCTAATAGTGTGATGCATCCCTTTAATAGTAAACAAAACCAAATCTGATTGTGGCACAGTCGATTGGGACATCCGTATTTTAGTTATATGAAGCATCTTATACCAGATTTATTCTCAGGTTTCAAGGACTCCGATTTCACATGTGATACTTGTATTTTGGCCAAGAGTCACCGTGTGCCCTACCTGCTGAGTACGAACAAATGTACTACTCCATTTACGTTAATTCACTTTGATGTCTAGGGACCTTCACCTATCACTGCTCCTTCTGATGTTCGATGGTGTGTCACATTCATAGATGATTGTACACGTATGACATTGCTTTATTTGCTAAAGAATAAAAACGAAGTGTTTTCCCGTTTTCAGTCATTCCACAAACAGATGAAAACTCAGTTTAATGCTCAAATCCAGATTCTTCGCTCCGACAATGGTGGAGAATTTGTCAATCATGACTTTCAGACTTACTTCCAACAACATGGAATTATCCATGAGACGACTTGTCCTCAGACACCGCAACAAAATGGTGTTGCTGAACGAAAGAATCGACATCTTCTTGAAACCGCCCGAGCACTTCTGATTGGCACTCATGTTCCTCGCCATCACTGGGATGATGCTATTGTCACTGCAGTTCACCTAATCAACCGCATGCCTTCTGGTGTATTGACCTTTAAAACTCCCTTACAGGTGCTTGCGCAACACAGACCTCTGTTTTGGTACTCACACCCGAATCTTTGGATGTGTGGCTTTCGTTCATCTCCACAAAAATCAACGTAGCAAACTTGATCCTGTGCACTTCATTGTGTTTTTGTGGGTTATGCCACTCATCAGAAAGGCTACCGTTGTTATCACCCTCCTACCAGACGTACCTATGTCACTTTGGATGTGACCTTTCTGGAATCTGAGATGTTCTTCCATGACCCATCATCCAATTCTACGCTTCAGGGGGAGATACGTAGTGAATAGCAAAATTGGAGCAACTTGGAAAACGAAGAAATTCTCTTATGTATAGAAATGATTAATCATCCCGAGTCTGGAGCATAAGATTACTGTCTACCGAAAAGTGACCAATCGCCCATTCATAGCGATAAATTATCTGACTCATCTGATCCATACGAAGATATTTCTGATCCGAGTCTCACACCTACAGACAACACAGAACAACAAGATGAAGACCCCCCTCTAACTCAACAGTACCAACAGACCAATCTCCTGAGAATATCCTTGAGGTAACTACTCCTACTAGACTTGTGTATTTAGAGGATAAAACTATTGGATATCAATTACCTTTCAGGCAAAATCGTGAGAAGCCACCAAACTGCTATTCACCTGATATTGGCAAGACATCTAAGTATCCAATTGCAAATTATGTATCCACTGAGAAGCTGTCTGAACCACTCAAGGCTTTTGTGCATCAGTTGTCTGCTATGCATATTCTAACCAAGGTCTCTGAAGCATTGAAAGATCCTAAGTGGGTCCAAGCTATAAAAGAGGAGATGAAAGCTCTTGAGAAAAATCAAACTTGGACATTAAAGACTATACCATGAGGAAAAAAGACTATCGGATGTAGATGGGTGTTTACTATAAAACATCTATCGAGCGATACAAGGCAAGACTTGTGGCAAAATAGTACACACAGACCTATAGTATAGATTATGAAGAAACCTTTGCTCCAGTTGCAAAGTTAAACACCGTCAAAGTCTTATTGTCCCTTATAGCTAATTTCGATTAGCCACTACACCAGTTTGATGTAAAGAATGCTTTTCTACATGGTGAACTCACGGAGGAGGTGTACATGGACATTCCTCCTAGTTATAATACTACCCAGACTGAAACAATTTGCATGTTACGAAAAGCATTGTATGGGTTGAAATAGTCACCACGTGCATGGTTTGGACGATTCACCATGGCAATGAAGAACAATGGTTTCAAACAGTGCAACTCAAATCATACTCTGTTCTTGAAACATCAGAAATGGAAGGCAATAGCATTAATAATTTATGTTGATGATATGATTATTACTGGGAATGATAAACAAGAAATATCACAGCTACAAGACTATCTGGCTACAGAGTTTGAGATGAATGATCTAGGTGGACTCAAGTATTTCTTGGGAATTGAGGTGGCTTGATCGTAGCAAGGCATATTTCTCTCTCAAAGGAAATATGTCTTGGACTTGTTGACAGACACAGGAATGCTAAATTGCAAACTGCGGACACTCCTATTGTTCAGAATCATCATCTTGGAGAATATCTGGATCAAGTTCCAACTAACAAAGAAAGACATCAAAGGTTAGTGGGAAGATTGATCTATTTGTCACATACTCGACCAGACATTGCTTATGCAGTGGCGTTGTCAGTCAATTTATGCACTCTCCAAGTGAAGACCACATGAATGCAGTTCTTCGGATACTTAGATATTTGAAGTCTGCACCTGGAAAAGGACTTATGTTCTCAAAGCATGGAAATCTAAATATTGATGGTTATTCAGATGCAGATTGGGCAGGTAATGTAACAGATAGAAAATCCACATCGGGTTACTTCACATTCGTGGGAGGTAATTTGGTGACATGGAGGAGCAAGAAATAGAATGTAGTAGCTTTATCCGGTGCAGAAGCCGAGTTGAGGCATGACTAAAGGATTTGTGAACTTCTTTGGTTAAGAAAGTTGCTTACTGAACTTGGGTATAAACCTACATCTACAATGAATCTCTTTTGTGACAACAAGGCTGCTATAGCCATTGCACAGAATCCGGTTCAGCATAATCGTACTAAACATGTTGAGGTGGATTGACACTTCATCAAACAGAAGCTTGAGGCTAAAGTGTTTCAGTTTCCTTTTGTGAAATCCGACGATCAATTGGCGGATATTTTGACAAAGGCAATTTCAGTAAAGCATTCCACAATTCACTGGATCAGTTGGGCATTGGCAACATCTATGCACCAACGTGAGGGGGAGTGTTGGCGTGACTTGTGGATATTGACTTACTTTCCTTACACACCAAGAATTCCTATTATAATTATAATTGATTTACTTTAATTCTTGATTTCCTATTGTAAATAGATTTAGGAATTTATTATTTACTTGCCCATTCAGGTTTTGTTGTATTATAAATATGACCTCCTACAAGGAGAAGAATACATAGAAAATTCCCACAAACAAATATTCTCTCATAGTTTTCATATTTTAGCATCATTGTGGCAAATGGTCAACACATGCCTATCTCTCACACTGGTAACTCTACTTTTTTTTTCTCTACCTCTTCTTTTCAATTTAATGACATTCTTTATATTGCAAATCTCTCACACAACCTTCTCTCTGTCCATCAATTTGTTACTGATAAAAATTGTCACATTATATTCATTCCTTCTTCTTGTATTGTCAAGGACAACAACACGGGGACAACTCTCTATCAAGGCCCTACTGAGGGACATCTCTACCCCATCAAGCTTTCAACTTCTCCCTCTCCTCTCACATGTTTCAGCAATCAAGTCTCTTCCACTTTATGGCACCAACGCCTTGGCAATCCCAACAATCAAGTCCTTATGCAGCTCATCTCTAGCAAACAACTTTCAACCACACCTACATATGCCACTTTATCCTTTTGTTCCTCTTGTCAATTAGGAAAAAGATCAACGCTTCCTTTCGCTAAATCATCATGTACTACACATTCTCCTTTGGAATTAAGAGCATCTCCAAGGGAGATGTCAAATACCAAACATCAAATTTAAATTTGATGGCTGATGTGGCAATTTGATATTTACATAGTTTTACACTCCACCCGATATGTCAAATAAATAATTATTGTAACAGTCAAATCATTTAAGATAAAGAAGATAAAAAATATAAAAAGGAAAATAATTAATGAAAGTAACAACCAACTATCTTTAAAAATAATAAAATATTCATTTGACATCTTACTTTTGGGATGTCAAAAATAACATCTCAACCTCCAGCCTTCATTCCACATCAGCTTTGACACATCGGTTGGAGTGATGTGAGATGTTATTTCTACGTTAAATGTCTATGTGGCACTTTTAACACATCGGTTGGAGATGCTCTAATACATTCTGATTTATAGGGGCCCTCTCCAGCAGCTTCAATTTCTGGCTTCAAATACTATATTGTTTTTATTGATGATTGGTCACATATCTCATGGCTGTATCCACTTCACAATAAGTCAGATGCACTCCATGCCTTTAAAAAATTTAAAACCTATGTCGAAAACCTGCTTGACAAGAAAATAAAAACACTTCAATGTGATAATAGTGGTGAATACACAAGCTTAGCATTCAAAACCTTTCATTCATGGTATCAGAGCGGGTTGCCCACATGTGAAAGTCCAACGGCCACACGTGCTCCATGTCACCCAAAATGTGTTGTCCACATGTCAGGCTTCAAAATTCGCCACACGTGTGGGGGTGTGTGAGAATGTGAAGGTAAAAAGTCACACATTGGAAAGTTTTGAAACCTAGCAATAGCTTATAAGGAGTGGGCTACTCCCCTCATTGCCAATTGATTTTAGGGTGGAACCTCAACTCCCTTCATCTCATTCGCACGACAATTCGAAAACAAGTGGATAGAGATAAAATACGCACACACTTTTTCTTGTTATTGTTGTGTTCTTCTCTTTGCGTGAGTATCAATCTTCTTGTTATATATATATTTTTTTTTTCCGATTGGTCTATTTTTTGTGTTCAATTCTTAGGTTTGTCTGTTTTGTCCTTGTTAACCCCCAAATTTATTTTTCTTTTTTGGCATTTTGGTAAGCTTGTTGATCGTCGTGTGGTGCGACAGTTTTCAGAATTCGTGCTTTTTGTCTTTTGTTCTTTTGATTTTTAATTTTTCGATTTTATGTGTCTTTTTAATTGATTTCTGAGTGCAACTACAGTTTGGGATTCTTAACCCTTTTTACTTTCTAATTAGGGTTTTGGTAAAGAAATCTTTTTATTTGCCTGATGCATGTGTTAATTAACAACACATCTACAATCAATTTGCTCCAACCAGGGAGAATCATGAATTTTCATTTGCTTGTTTCACGTGCAATGGTGAGTATTTAAACTAGATTTTTTTAGCTCAAGGGGAAGGAAGAAAATGGGAAGAAAAAAAAATTAAGGAGCTGAGGGTTCTGTCAAGTTGATGCCTTCAAAATTATGTTTTACTAATTGATGCCTTCAAAATTTAAGTTTCAATTTTTGGTACTAAGAAATAATTTTGCAATGCTGGTTATATTCCCCAATGAGCTACCTTTAGATGGTGTTATCAAGTGTTTTACTCCTTTCAAAGATCAACGATGAGATTCATGTTGGGGTGCTTGATTGTTACTTTTGACATTGAATTTTATATCAGCCTTTACAGACTCCTTTTTCTTGTATTTGACAGAACTTGTATTGCTATAGGCCATAACGATCAGTGAGTTTTGTGCAGTTTGAGACACTGAGTGCCACATATTTATGATATCCAATTAAATTGAACATTAACTCAGGGACTCGCGTATTGTAGTCAAGCTCACATGCCTTGTCATGACAAAGGGCAAATGGATGGAGTTGCTCTCAGTAACTGGCTCGAATTCTATTGGTGCTAGTTGTGGCATTGTTAGGACAAATATGTCCCATTACGCTGGGTACGTGGAAGATGAATACGAAATGGAAGATGTAGATGATGATATGGATGACGAGTTTCATAGTAGAGAAATGGGCGGCTCAGATTCTGATGTTGATGAATATGACTACTTGGTTTGTGACATACCTATATGCTTTATGAGATATATGACATATTCACAGCTTCAGTAGATATTGTTATTTATAATCTTACTCCCCTTTATGATATGGGTTTGTGTTCGCTTTATTAGAATTTTTTATGGGCGTTGTATGTTTCAAGTTTCTCTGTGGTTAGTTTTGTTAATAAATATGATTAATTCTATGGACCTCATGCAGAATAGCAAAGCAGCTGATACAACTGCTGCTCAAGCAAGAAAAGGAAAAGACATCCAAGGTATTCCTTGGGATAGACTTAGCATTACTAGAGAAAAATACCGGCAAACTAGGTTAGAACAATACAAGAACTACGAAAACATTCCTAATTCCGGAGGAAACCACAATAGCTAGCCTAAAAGAATCTCACTAAGAGCACAAGAAGAAAACCCTAATCAATATCTCTATATTATACTAGTCTTTTGCTATTACTGTCTCATTCGAACAAGGCTTTAGAAAAACTTTGTAGCTCAACCTTGAGAAGTTGTTCAATTCAGTTATCTGAATGGTTAGATGAGTTCTTATGAAAGATTTCCACTATTGTGATTCATAAATCATAGAACTGGGCTTGGTGCAGTCGCATGCTGCTGCGCCTTCTTCGAAGACGATGAGTTGAGGAGACCACGCTGCAAAGTGAAGATTTCATTCAATAATGAAGTCGAACAATTGGATGGCACCAACTATGCCCTATGGTCCCAAGTTGTCGAGATGCATATCACCAACAAAGACAAATTGGGATATATTAATGGAAATCTTCCACAATCTCCTCCGACCACTCCGACATTTACCCGATGGGAACCAAGAACTCGATTTTGAAATGATGGTCATTAATTCTTTGGAGCAGACCTTGATTGTCAATTTCATTCACTTTCCAACGGCAAAAGTAGTGTGGGATGCGCAATTGTCACAACCTACTATGATGGTGTTGATACCTCTCAGATGTATGATCTGAAACGACGAGTCTTTCGTATGCAACAAGCCAGTGGCTCTACTGAAACCTACTACAATACTCTCCAAAGCTTGTCGAGATAGATTGATTTTCGTCGTCCCAATATGATGGAATACGAATGTGATATCAAGCGATATAATGATATTATGCAGGAACGAGTTTACATCTTTTTGGATGGCCTAGATGATCGTCTTGATAAGGCCCGAATCGATGTTGTTTAGATGACTCTGTTTCCCATCGTGGACCAAGCCTATGCCTATGTCCGTCATGAAGACGTTTGACAAGCTGTGATGATGGGTTCGTCTGCACCCACTAGCGTTGGTTTAGCAGCCAAGAGTGATCCTCGATCAGGGCCAACTAGTTCAATAGGATAGGGGCCCTTGTTCATCTCCACAAAAATCAACGTTGCATGTCATTGTGTTTTTATGGGCTATGCCACTCATAAAAAAGGTTATCACTCTTATACCTGGCATACCTATGTCACTTTGGATGTGACCTCTCTGAAATCTGATATGTTTTTCCATGACCCAACATCCAATTTTATGCTTTAGGGAGAGATATGAAGTAAAGCGCAGAATTGGAACAACTTGGGAGAAGAAGAACTTCACGTTGCACAGAAGCAATCGATCGTCCTACCTCTGACGATCGATCGCCACAAGGTCTGGAGCATGGGGATTCTCTCGAAAGAAATGATTGATCATCCAACATCGACAATCAATTGCCCCGAGCTTGGAACTAGATGTTCTTCCCTGCCGGAAACCGATCAATCGTGTGTGGGAGCAAATTTTACTCCATAAGCAATAACCCACTACTCATGCCTCCTAAACTTGGGAGAATGGAGAACATAAAGTAACATGGCATCCATTATCCTGAGTCATGAAGAAAAAAGAGGAATGTGGGAGTTAGAGCCCAAGACTTCACTGCCTATAAAAGGCCAATTAACACAACATCCCAAGGGGAGGAGAAAATCAGATACAATACTATTCTAAACTCTCACTAGTGGCAATCGAAATGGTGTCCAACTTGTCAACATGGAAATCATATTAATTGCTGGAGGACCCGAAATTTTCTGCTCCAACAGTTGGCGCCGTCTGTGGGAAACGTACGAAAAGTCACCTTGAGAGGCAATGGACACTGTGTGATTGAAGGCTCACCCGTGCTACAATGGGGGCACGAGTCTAATCCCCCGAACAGAGAAGAATTTCTAAACTCTCTTTTTAGGATTTCACGAATTGGCGTTCGCTACTATTGTTTTCCTTTGCATTTATGGCTTTAATGGGATTTCTCAGGTCTCTGATAAAGAATAAAAGGGAAAAGTAACAAAGGGAATGTATAATCCCTCACGGCTCTGGAATTTAACAAGACAATTTCTTCTAAAACTTCTTCACGATTTTCAAGTTTTCCAAATATTGGTATCAATTTTTATTTATTTATTTTATTGATTTATTGGAAGACATGCAATCATTTGGTGCTAGGGAAACTCAACGTCGAGTAATCTTTGAATTGGCTAACAACCAATTGAATGGGGGCACTGGCTAAGTCCCGCATAAAAAGTATTTGAACCCTAGTCTTGCTTTTCTAATTGGCTTGTAATCTATTTCTTGGCTTTCAGCTTTCTAATTCTTTTTTACTGTCAATCTTGTTTGACTACAAAGATGTTAACGATTCTGAGACTTCTAGTAGAATATGGAACACATACTGTTTTGCCTAAGATTTTAAATCAAAGATTTAACTTTCTTTAATTCTTTCTTATTGTTAAGGCTGCAAGTTTCTGAGCGGTGCTGGCTGTATATTGCTAAATATTGTGTGCTGGGGGCATCTGTGCTTCCCTGGAATTTTGGTTGAATTAGTTTCTAATTGATACAATTAGCAGAAAAGGCATGGGTGATGGCCACAATGTCGTATCACGAAGCTCGTTGCAAAAGAAAACAGGTTCCTATAGATGCAGTGCTTAGAAAGGAAGGAAAATCATTTCAACCCTGAATTATTGAACAAAGCAGCCACTCCCTCAACTTCTCTCAAAGCAAGATAAGAAATCATCTAAACTCATCCACTTTGACTTTCACATAATACTAAATTAGGAACAATTTTACACCTTTCTAATGATTATTATCAGACATGTCCTATTATTTCACTTATGCATACAAATTAGATGTCTATGGCAGATGTAGTTTAACTTTGCCTGGAGGCATGTAAAGTTAAACTACAATGAAACCTTTACATTCATTGAAAGATGCTCAAAGTATGCCTATGGTCAATTTACTTTGCCTGGAGACATGTTTGCCTCAATAAAATTATAGTTGAACGAATGCTACTAATTGCTACAGTAAGCTATAAAACAATTTTTGCATGATGCCTAGTGCAAGTAACTTGGCTGGTCTCCAAGTCGAAATATGCTTTACTCTGATTGAAGTTTCTTTTTAGCTATGTGAACAACTTCTTCTGTCAAATATTTGCCAATGCAATGGTACTCTCTCAGCTACATATATTATTGCTTAAGTCTATCATGAAAGTTATGTTCTAATAATTCTTGGTTATCTTTTCAATATAGTTAGCTTATATTGTCTAGTCATATGGACTAGCTCAACTATTATATTTCTTGAAATTCTTATTGCAATGTTTTTCCACACTAATGCATTGATAATCGTATATTCATCAAGTGCTTATGCACCCAATTTGAATCCTGCAAGAATTAATTGTTCATCTCTTGGAAGACATTTTAAATGTCTCATTTTTATATTCATTTTCCAATTTGCATGAAAACTGATTATAAATCTAAGAAAATTATATTCTATGCCTCTTTAGTCACCCCAATTTATGATTTTGATAATTGACAAAAATATGTTTATAAGATTTGAAACTCAACGTGACATAGGCTGGTGTAATGGGAACGTCACACAAGGTTTGCAAACTGGAAGCAAATCCAAATTTTAATTCAATGACCAACAAAACTCAACTAACGAAGTTGATGATAAATTGAAGAAAGAAGAGGTGTGTACCAAAGCCAACATGCTCCATGACGTGGTGCTTGGGCAACGACATAGTCATTATCAAAGAACAACAAATATGGTATGCTTCAAAACTCCACAGACCATTTTGGTTCATATCAATTTTAACAATATTATTGGATCCATGCCAATCCCAGCATCATCCTAGGGGTTACCAATCCCCTGAGAGCAATCAATTGGATCCATGTCGATCCCAACGTCATCTTGAGATTACCAATCCTCTAGGGGCAATCAATTAGGTCCATGCCGATCCCTATATCACCCTGAGGGCAGTCAATTGGATCCATGCAGATCCCAACATCACCCTAGGAGTTACCAATCCCTTGGGGACAGTCAATTGAATCCATGTTGATCCCTACATTACCCTGGGGGTTACCAATCCCCTAGGGGCAGTCAATTGGATCCATGTTGATCCCAACATCACCTTGAGGTTACTAATCCTTTTAGGGAGATCAATTGGGTCCATATTGATCCCTATATCACCATGGGGGTTACCAATCCCCTGGGGGCAATTAATTAGATCTATGCTGATCCCAATATCACCCTAAGGTTACCAATCCTCTGGGGGCGATCAATTGGGTCCATGTCGACCCCTACATCACCCTGGGGACCATCAATTGGATCCATGTCAAGCCTTACATAATCTCGAAGTTATCAATCTTCTCGAGTCCATCAATCGGATCCTTATTTGATCCTAATGAATTGGATCCTTTGCTGATCCCAACCAAAGTTCACCAAATTTGCAATGCATATCACAACTCAAAGACTTGTGGATAAATGATTTCTCGAGGCGATGCTTTATTCATGAATCTTTGCTTAGCCGTGGTCAAAAGGTAATAAACTTAGTTGTTGTGAATTTTAGACAACCTAGAAAATGGAGATTATAAAGATTAGTCTAAACACAAATTATACTTGCAAGTGCACAAAGTCAATCATAATATAGTATGGCAAATACGAGGTCATTCCCACGAGGATTGAGTTCAACTACCAATTAGTCCAACCTAATTTATTTCACAAAATACTTCAACTACTCTAATTATATAAACAAGAAATTAAACACGTAGCATACTCACATAAACAAGAAAAAGGTTTTTGAAAGAATGATTTAATTAACAACGAAATTAAAAGACAAAACAAGTAAAAAGTCACGAAACACAAGGATGAGAAATTCAAATTGATAAAAGCACTAGGAAAATGAATTCACCACTAGTAATCCAATCTAGCCTTTTATTCACCTACCTATTAACTAACCATTTGATGTCGCCGCTAAGTTCTCCTTTTTCATGAATTACCTATGGTATTTAGGCTAACTCGTATGTTCCTACATGCAATTCGCCTATAGTATTTAGGTCAATATCAATACATAGAAACTCATTAAGATCATTGAAAACCTCGAACAAGCATGCAAACACTAGGTGTATGGTATTTATCCTAGACGAATTACAAATCTTAATAACAAGAAGCAAGCCTCAAATTAAGTATGGTATTTACTCTAATTTGCATCTGATTAACTCAATTAAAAGTCTAGATGGAAATCAAGCATCAAGATAAGAAACCAACATCAAACGGCAATCAATAGATAGGTAAAATAAGAAAACTAAATCATCATACTATGGCAACATCATGCCCTAGCAAAAGAAACTTAGTTACACATCATCATAAAATTCGACATAAGCAAAAACATAAGGAAGAAACAATCAAACTTAGCCAATTGCGGTACTCTTCCAGTGTCTCCAATTTCTCCTAGTCTTTGAGTATCTCCTCCAGGGAGTTGTTTCCCATGCTTAAATAAAACACGCCATGTCTATTCCTACCATAGCTGGGCTTTTACAGCAGCCCAAAAATAAAGAAAAACCTAATTAAAACATAAATCCAAAATGGGTAAGTAGTTGACTCCTCTTCCTACTTGGACTGGGCTAATACGTCAATTACTTTGCAGGGATGTTTGGGGTTGTTCCTCCTCCAAGAAAATTCAGCAAAAATATTTAAATTGTAGATTTTTGTCTTATCTTTCCAGCCATATATCGCACGCCTTAAGGAAAAATCAAGAAAGTCTTCAAATGGTCATTCTTCCACAACAACACAATTTTGACGAGATTGCACTTTATGCTGAATTAACTTCAAAGACTGCTCTCATTGGCTGCTCTAAAAATTCTAGAAAAATTCCATAATCATCTTCAAGGTCTAAGCTTTCATCTCCAATTGGTCTTGTACTAAAACTCCACCAAAAAGTCGTATTTCCGTTGAAAACAAATTACTTGCTCTAAAAAACTGAAAATTGAGAAAATAAAATAATAAGTTCTTTTTAAATCAAATTCTCCTACAAAAACTAAGTAATAAAGAGTACATAAATGTGTAAATTTATGGATTTATCATTAGTTTGCTTCTAAATTCCACAATTTATATTTCCTCATGTTCCTTAGTTAGCAAATGTATTTATTATATTCCTTGATACCTCTTGAAATCTCACATGGAACGAATTCCCACAATAAATTATCTCTCTCCACACCCGAAAATGAAGCGTGTCTGAAGAGAGAAAAGGGGGCATGTCTGGGAGCAAATTTAACTCCATAAGCAATAACCCACTACTCACACATCCTAAACTTGGGGAAATGGAGAAAATCAAGTAACATTACATCCATTATCCTGAGTCATGGAGAAAATTGAGGAATATGGGAGTTAGAGCCCAAGATACCACTACCTATAAAGGGCCAATTAACACAACATCCCAAGGGAAGGAGAAAATCATATACAATACTATTCTAAACTCTCATGCGATTATACTTTTACTAACTTGAGCGTCGGAGTGTTACCTTGCAGGTACCCCTTTCCTCTCACTAGTGGCAATCGAAATGGTATCTGACTTCTCAACATGGAAATCATATTAATTGTTGGAGGGCCCGAAATTTTCTGCTCCAACATCATCCATTCCCGATGATTGATCGCCTAACCACTGCAAAGCTATTTCTGATTTGAGTCCCATTTCTACAGACAACCTAGAGCATTCAGCAATATTTGCATATGTCTGAGGTGAATGAACGAGTTTCCCCAATCAAATTCCATGACCACCAAAAATCAACTCATATTACATGTTTTTCTTTATTCTAGAGAATGACCAACCTCTTAGATACTCTTTGAAAAAAGGGTCAACCCCTTAGGTACTTTTTTTTTCTTCTTATTGTTATATTGTTTAAAGCATGTCATTTGTTCTGAACATATATTATTGATTTTTATTGGTGTTTGTTTTTGTTGATATTACCATCCTTCTAATGGTGGTTGTAGCACTGATGTATTCGTACATTTTTTGCTCTATTTGATAGTGTTATTCCAGAAACGCCTAATGCAACAACTGTAAGAATCTATTTGCATGATATGATATCTTTGCTTTTTATCCTCTTATTACAAAAAGACAAGTAAAAGTAAATAGGCTAACTAGTATCTAGGAAGTGGACTCCATGCGACATCTCCAATGCACAGCACATTGTGATCTTAGTATCGTCTCTTATTACAAAAACATAAGTAATAGTAGATAGGCTGACTAGTATCTAGGAAGTGGACTCCCATGTGACATATCTAATGCCCAACACATTTTTACCCTTGCGTATCCTTACAAATCCTTTTTCTCCATAAGTTTCTCCTCTAGAATTATGGGCTCTCTAGTATTGCTCAAATATTCCATTTAGACACATCACGTGGAATCCCTCACGTATCCACAATTATGACACCAGCTCTAAACATCTTCCCCGCGTGTCGCATGTCATTCCATTGAATTCTTGGGTATCCAAGATACCCTGCAGTTAAATAGAATTTGCATGAGCAACTAGAACGAGAACCCATAAGATTCAAGTTTGCATATGAGTTTTGGATATTTTTGGTGTACTTTTTGGGTATATAATTAGTCATTTTTTGTGTTCGGAATATCTATTTTAACTTATTATGCAGGCATAATCATTAACATAACTCACCCATTTGTAAGACGCAAGTGATTCATGGGCTGCTCAACACGCGACTTCTTATCGAGTGCCTCTTGAATGGCTTTTTCTCGTGTATGGTCGAAAACCATTGAGGTAAATCCTCTTTGCAAAATACAGAAAGGAAGAAAGAAAAAGGAAGAAAATGTATGAATTGACACTTTCCATAAGTTACAAAGTAATGGTTTAGTGATTGACTTACGTTTCTTGGCCTTTTGGCTGAAAAAGGAAAATCCTTCTCCAAATAAACCCTCTCGCTGCATATAAATTCTAGGGCCCTCCAAGTATGATATGATGTGTTTGGCTCATTACCACGCCAAGAGCTAAATCACACTCTGTGGGGAAAGGATAATCTTTCTCCCCGTGCGACACCTATACAATCCTTCAACAAAAGTTGTGGCTGTCATGGCCCAACATTGAGCTAGTGTTTGGTTTTATGTTTTAGTGAGAATTCAGTATTTAGGCTAAGAAAAATTGGAAAAGGGAAAAGAAAAAGGTAAGTAATTTACTTACACTGTTACCTTGGTCCGGATGGGTTCATTTTGGGCTTGAGGTTTATAATCTCCTTTATCGATTGAGGCAAATCGTTTGTGGTTCAATAGAGGACGATTAAACCCATGTAATTCAAATAAAGAAAGGAATGAGTACCTGAATCAAATTGTATATACAAAATCAATGTTGTGGGCATGAGTTGGGTCCTTAAACAGATAAGTTAAACACATATATGAAGTTTCACATTTCATCAAATCATTGAGTTACCCCGCATTTTAACTCAATGATATGATGAAATATGAAACTGAAACTTCCTATCTGTGTTTAACTTATCTGTTTAAGCAGACCAACTCATGTCCACAACATTGATTTTGTATATACAATTTGATTCAGGTACTCATTCCTTTCTTTATTTGAATTACAGGGGTTTAATCGTCCTTATTGAACCACAAACGATTTGCCTCCAATCAGACAAAGGAGAATATAAACCTCAAGCCCAAAATAGGTCCTATCCGGGACCAAGGTAACACGTGTAAGTAATTACTTACCCTTCTCTTTTCCCTTTTCCAATTTTTCTTAGCCTAAATACTGAATTCTCATTAAAACAAAAAACTAAACACTAGCTCAATGTTGGGCCATGGCAGCCACAACTTTTGTTGAGGGATTGTATAGGTGTCGCACGGGGAGAAAGATTATCCTTTCCCCACAGAGCGTAATTCAGCTCTTAGCCGTGGTGATGAGCCGAACACACCATATCATACTTGGAAGGCCCTAGAACTTATGTGCAGCGAAGGGGTCTATTTGGAGAAGGATAGACCTTTTTCAGCCAAAAGACCAAGAAACGTAAGTCAATCATTAAACCATTACTTTATAACTTATGAAAAGTGTCAATTCATACATTTTCTTCCTTTTTCTTTCTTCCTTTTTGTATTTTGCAAAGAGGATTTACCTCAATGGTTTTCAAACCATACACAGAGAAAAAGCCATCCAAGAGGCACTCGATAAGAAGCTGCCGTGTTGTGGCGTAGCAGCCCATGAATCACTTGCGTCTTACAAATGGGTGAGTTATGTTAATGATTATGCCCGCATAATAAGTTAATATAAATATTCCGAACACAAAAAATGACTAATTATATACCTAAAAAGTACACCACAAATATCCAAAACTCATATGCAAACTTGAATCTTATGGGTTCTCGTTCTAGTTGCTTATGCAAATTCTATTTAATAGCAAGGTATCTTGGACACCCAAGAATTCTATGGAAGAACATGCCTAACACGCGGGGAAGATGTTTGGAGCTGGTGTCATAATTGTGGATACGATGAGGGATTCCACGTGATGTGTCTAACTGGCCATGGAATATTTAAAGGAAAACAATACTAGAGAGCCCAGAATTCTAGAGGAGAAACTTATGAAGAAAACGGATTTGTAAGGATACGCAAGGGTAAAAATGTGTTCGGCATTGGAAATGTCACATGGGAGTCCACTTCCTAGATACTAGTTAGCCTATCTACTATTACTTATGTTTTTGTAATAAGAGACGATACTAAGATCACAATGTGTTGTGCATTAGAGATGTCGCATGGAGTCCACTTCCTAGATACTAGTCAGCCTATCTACTTTTACTTGTCTTTTTGTAATAAGAGAGGATAAAAAGAAAAGATGTCATATCATGCAAATAGATTCTTACAGTTGTTGCATTAGGCGTTTCTGGAATAACACTACCAAATAGAGCAGAAAATGTACAAATACATCAGTGCTACAACTACCATTAGAAGGATGGTAATATCTAAAAAAACAAACACCAATAAAAAAATCAATAATATATGTTCAGAACAAACGGCATGCTTTATACAATATAACAATAAGAAATAAAAAAAAAAATCTAAGAGGTTGATCGTTTTTTCAAAGAGTATCTAAGAGGTTGGCCATTCTCTAGAATAAAGAAAAACATGCAATATGGGTTGGTTTTTGTGGTCATGGAATCTAATTATGGAAACTCGTTCACTCACCTTAGACATATGCAAATATTGCTGAAAATGTCACTTTGAAATTCAACAGCTTCAACACTTGGGGGCTTCCTCCATTAACTTATCTTTGCTCCTCCTTTTCATCTCCTGGATTGAAAATTGCACGTATATATTGTCAGACAATACAACTTCAGTTCCGTACACACAAAAAGGACACATGCCAACAAGTGTGTACGAACGTCCACATTCGTGGTTGCGTATGAATTTCATTAAATATTATTTGATCCACTAGATCTAGCTCCTGATAACAATATCTCCCTTCACTACTCCTAGGGATGTCAAGATTAACATACATTAAATTCAAGACGATCTAACGGTTGAAATCTATAAACCCGGATAACGTACAATAGGCGAAATTCGTTCGAGACTCAAACGGTATCCGAATTGAAATCCGAGCACACCTACGCGCTCATGACAACAAGGGGATCACATCGGGACACAATGCCCCTCTGCAACAGTGCTCACGCGCCGCCACACGCGCCGGCAGCGCGTGGGTGTCCAAAGCAATACCACTCGCCGGAAACACCTCAAAATATCGGACCAATACTCCTCTCCTAGGTCCAGGACATCAATTGGAGACACTTTTGTTCTTGGGCCTACCCAAAAAAGTGACCGGAAGTGGCCGGAATTTCATCCCGAAATCCGGCCAAACTTAAATTCGAAAATTGATCTATCAACGCTTAAAATTTCTGAAATCCTACCCAACCATCAGCTAGATCATGAAAAATAAGTGAGAAAGCATACCTCACTCGCCGGAATTGGTGGCCGGATGACGGAGAACGAAGTCGGAGAAATTCAAGCGAAAAACCGGCCGTTTCTCTTCGATTTTCCGACAAAAACACGGCGGCAGGCAGCGGGGCTTGACTGGGGTTGGAAGAGGAAGACCAGACGGTCATTTTGGGACCAGTCCCGCCGGATTTGGTGGCCTGACGTGGCTGTGGTGGCCCAAAATCCGGGCGGGTGAATAGTGACGGGGGGGCTGTTTCTTGCGAAAGGAGAGGGAGAGGGAGAGGGAGAGGGAGAGGGAGGAAGAAGAGAAGAAAAAGAAAATTTAAAACTGCCCGGTACTGTAGCAATGTGCTGTTTGCTACAGTAACAAATTTTAAAATTACTTTTGCATCCTTTTCGTTTTCAGACTTTTTCTCCTTCGTTACAACTCGAAATTGGGCGTGCCGCATGTCTACAAACTCGTCTCGATGAGCTCTACGCAATGGTGATACTCATTTCTCCAAAATCTTTCTGGATTAAAAAGTGATCAAATTACCCCTACCTCGATGGCAAAATTGTAAATTCATATTTAAATTAATTTAATAATTTAATTGTATAAATAAATCAGGGTTGGGGTGTTACATAGCTACCAACCTACCATGAGCACCACTCACATTAAAACATAAGGCATTTACTATAATTATTGCTAATTATAGCTCATCCAGGGGCATGCTATATATCAAAAAATAAAGGGTTAATGACCTAAATGGTCCCTCAACTATCGCTATATTATCATTTTGATCCATCAACTAAAATTTTCAATTCAAACGTCCTTAAACTTTTTATATTGTACCAAAATCATCCTTCCGTCAAAGTCTGTGAATTGTTCCGTTAAATCGAGGGACAAAACCGTATTTTTAGGTGAATATCCTCTTCTAATTAATAATTAATAATTAAAAGTTAAAAAAATTAAAAACCAGTAAAACATCATCGTCCAATATTGTGCTTGCTAACATGGCAAGATCATCACTTGACCCGACAACCCAACAACCCAAGCCGTCCAGCACCACCGTCGTCGCCAAACACACATACAAAATTTTCAATTTGCATCTGACTACTGTAAGTTTCTATGGTCAAATCCGTATCATCTTAATCATATAAAACATTTAGCTGTTTTGCTTGGCAATCTGAAATTAGTAGTTGTATATTCTGCAATCTACCAAGCATGAACATACGTACGGTCCACACCAACTTAAGCTGAACTCCAGCTCCAACATATATACACATAATTTCAACAATTAGTCAATTACATCAGCAATCATGTCATCACTTTCCGAGAAACCAAACAGAGACCAGATAAACTCATGAGCAATCAATATCATCATCAAATCAAACAAGATGACCCAAAACAAGAAATACCAAATAACCCAAATCAAAATTTGACCAAACAAATCAAGAAACAAAACCCAGCAGCCAATTCCTCAAAATCAGAAAGAACATAACCAAAAAAAAAAAAAAGCTTAAGCTTGAGATTAGATCAAAGTCTGTACCTAAACGTATGTTCTTTCTGGTTCCTAAACTACAGGACAACAATCAACGGTATAAAATTTGTGATATTCCTCTTTCTCCGCGCACGACGAATGCGTCGTCGTCTCTGCGGAGTCCAGACCCCTTCTCTCCTCCTCCTCCTCGATCGTGAACAATGAACGACCCCGGATCCCATATCTAATAAACAACCTTAAAAAAGCTACACGATGAGAAACAGAGAAATCCCAAAAACAGAGGCACAGATGCAGCAACTAATAATTGAAGAAAAAGAAAGAGTAGAATGGAGAAAAAGCGGTCACTCCCACGAATCCCGTGCGCCTAAAAGGTCTAAAAGGGCGTCATATCATATTCATACACGGACTGCAAAAATTATGGATTTTGGATGCAGCAAAAGTCTAGCTGGGTTTTAGAAGTCCCTTTTAATCCAACCTGAAATGGGTAAAAAGGCAAACACGTTTAATCAGTCAAAAATTCATATCTCCAATCCATACATATAAATATATATCAAAAATTCATATCTCCTAAAAAGAGAGGAGAGTGATTAGAGAAAAAAAAAATGTGTCTCAAACACCATGAGGAAGAAGACTGAGATGAGATAAATGCCCGATCCGGGTCTGAGATATCGGCGCCAAAGGAGGAAGAAGAGCTGGGCTGCAGGGCTGCGAGGAAGAAGAGGAAGAAGACCACCATTCATGTGTCTCAGCATATACTCTTCAATACTCAATACTCAATCACGGAATCGGAAGAATGATTTTCACGCGTTTGAATTGAATTTAGGGTGATAGTTGGAGGACCATTATATTATAAAAGAAACTATGATTTTACTATTATACAAAATTATAAATAATGTCCTTATTTATCTAAATGGGCTCAGTGAAAGAAAAAAAGATGTGAATTTTGGTGAGCATTCAGTTATGGAGGGATTGATTCTCTTCCTGCTATTGATAACAGCGAAAAGTAAAACTTTCTCACTTCATCGCTCCCTCAAAACTTGAACTGAAACTCAAAGAATGACGGAGATGGAGGAAACCACAGTACCCTTTTTAAGAATCTCACTAGCAGAGAGTACACGGGTCATAAGAAGAAGGTCCTCTCTCTTTCTATCTGTTACATTTTTTAATCCAATTTCAACCTCCACAAAACCCTAATCTCTTGCTCTCCATTTTCAATATGCTAAATTTTGTATGTGTCATTGTGAAAGGTGCATTCTGTGGCTAGGAACTGCACGGGCACGAAGCTCGCATCGGGCTCTGTAGATCAAACCGCAAGGGTTTGGCACATTGAGCCCCACGGACACGTAAGTTCAGCTGTTCCAATAAAATTCATTATTATTTCCCAATAAATTTATTATAATTCTATGTAATGAGGGAAAATTTGTGTATATATGTCACAGGGTAAGGTTAAAGATATTGAATTGAAGGGGCGTACTGATAGTGTGGATCAGCTGTGTTGGGACCCAAGCATGCTGATTTGATTGCCACTGCCTCTGGAGACGAGAGTTCGTCTATGGATGCTCGTAGTAAGTCATTTCTCTTTCAAGTTTCAATTTTTCAGGTACAAAGATTGGAATTTGATGTTATATCCATCTGGGTACTTCAGGTGGAAAATGTGCGCAGCTAGCAGAACATGAACATCACCTATAAATCTGATTGGACGCACATCGCGGTTGGTAATAGGGTAATGTTTACTTGTGCTCAACCTCTTTTGTATGAGTTTGTGAATTTTCTGCTTGTGAATAAGTTCATTGAATTTTCTGATTGTGAATAACTTAATTTTGTTGAATTATGAGTAGTGGGTGTCAATAGCTAATAGCTATGTTTTGCTGTTCTTATGCTGATTTTTGCCCCTCCTTACAATGTAGGATGATGAACTAACAATTCTGGATGTTCGGAAATTTAAACCCATTCACAAGCGAAAGTTCAATCATGAGGTAATTATCGAAAGGGATGCTTTTTTTTAGTTTGCCCCTTGTATATTGCATGTTCTATATGAGTTTTAGGCTATTAATGTCTCATCAGCACAAGGCTTTTAGAAAAGCTTTGTTACTCAACCTTGAGAAGTCTTCAATTCTGTATGATATGCAAATGTAACCTTAGAAATTGACCTTAAGAACGATTGCTTGTAGAACACAAATCACAATATGTTAAGTTATCTCTCTTCTCCACACACACACACACCCCCCACACACACACACACACATATATATATATTTTCATAAACCATTTTGTATACTTATATTGGCCAGGTGTTATATCTGAAATGAATTGGTTTTTTCCACTTCAAATTACCAAGACATATTGGCACGCCACTATGATGTGTTGCTGATGTTGAAGCCGTAAAAGTTATGAAATTATCAAGAAATAAATTTTTTCAATGAACATGAGTTTTTTAAATTTTTTTTGGAGAAATGTCTATATCCCCGTGATTATGTTTGCAAGGTCTTTTTTTTTTTTTCCCCTCACATGTAACTTGTCCATGGATGGTTTTTCTGATCCTTACACAGAGTTGCTTCATCCTAATACAAGGGATGCTGATAAATCCTGTTTGTATTATCTGTCTCTGTACCACAAATACCTTTGAGCATTCTTCTTCTTTTCCAGGTTAATGAAATTCCTTGGAGCACAATAAGTGAAATTTTCTTCTTGACTACTGGAAATGTCACACGAAGACTACTTTTAGCGCTTCCATATAAATGCTCTTTATACGATGAGAGGTATTTTACGGTTTTGTTTTTTTATTTCTTTGTTTGGTTGTATACTCGAGTACTAAATCTAAGGTGAGAGTTTAACTTTCATTCCCTTGTTTCTCAATAGTTTAACTCACTTATGAAATCAAGTTTAATGTATGAGCCTAATGAATGGGCCCTAGTTTAATCACTGCCTTTTACTTTTTACTATCCGAAAATCACCACATAAAAGAGTTGCTGCAGTAATTGGAGTTCTAACTTCAGTTTCATCTGTGTGTAAAATTCTATTACTGTCCTTCCCCCCACATCTTGTAGATTTCATTGTGCTTGCTATGAGTAATAGTAACTGCTTCAAACTCACGGACCACGCCATCTATTTCAATGAAGCTTAGTCTACAAGTTGTCTCTAAGTCATTTTCTCCGATGAGCTTCCTAATTTTACTTGCAGTTTCCTTTTCTCCCAGCCATATCGAACATAAGCCCTGCAAGTTTATATCTGCCATCAAACATATTGGCTCAAGTTGTGCTTGAAAGCAAGGTTCTCTCTCCTCATGTCATTGTGCATCCTACAAGCGCCAAGTAACACCCCCCATATAACCTAATTAGGCTTTTCCAGCAATGACATGATGAGTTATTCCGCGTCATACAGCTGCCCGGCACGGCCAAGAAGGTCTTATCCCATACTCATGCACCATTCATAAAATAAAAGATCATGATATCCCATTTCAACATTGCCGGCATGGGAGCAAGCAGACAAATTAGCCGCATAAATTATTTCATTCGGATAAGTTCCAGTGGCAACCATGTCACAAACAACTCAAAGCACATTTCAGCTTGCCCATGTATGGCAAAGCCATAAATAATAAGCCCCCAAGAAACTATATCTTTGTGTGCCATCCTCTTAAAGACTTCATAGGCACCCATTTCAATGCTGCCACATTTGACATACATGTCTATAAGAGCAGTGCCAAGAGTTACACTAATCTTAGCTCCAATTTTATCAGCATATGCGCGTATCCATTTCCCTTGGTCTAAAGCTCCCAAATGAGCACAGGCAGATAATGAGCTCACAAGGGTTGGCTCATTTGGAGAAACTTCGGAAACCCCCTATCTAATATAATTGTAATATTGTATAAATATGTGGTTAATATGTTATACTGTTTTCTTTTATAATTCATTTGTCATGTTGAGACGTTAGTCTATGAAAACATTATAAATCCTAAACATTATAAATTTTTTATTACATTGGAAGGAAAGAAATTTCAGGGTTTTGATCCTGAGTGCCAAGCATGGGGAAGGGGGAGGGCCACAACCACTATAGTAACCCTTCTCAACTTTCAACATACTATTAAGAATGAATTTCTTTTCAAATTTCTTTTAACTGTGTTATATATTCCGCTCATGATTTCGCATTTCTCTTTAATTACATATATATATATATATATATGTGTGAAAAAAAGTATGCTCTAATACAACAAGCTTGCACTTTTAATGTTCTTACTCAAACATGAGTGTCAATTCCATTGCATCTTTCTCAACCAAGGCTATCAATCACTTGGATGAAGGTCTCTAATTCCAACATCTCTTCTAGCGATATGACGCGAGAGAGGTCTTGTATTTTGGTCAATTTGAGAATCGGAATGCGAAGGAAATGGGGCATAAAAGCAATTGGGCTGGACCCTAAATTTTGGAATTCGACTGATTATTTGGGTGCAGCCGAAGTCCAAAAATAGAAAGCCAACATCTGTAGAAATATGTAACCGACTTAAAAATTGACACAAATCTGAAAATTAAAACAAATAAATACGACACTCAAATACATACACATACGAACAACCACCAAAAAAAAACAAGCACGTCCTTTTCGCAAGGTTCCCTTCAACCTTTCTTTCTCATTCGCACGACAATCCGAAAACCAGTGGATAGAGATAAAATTCGCACACACTTTTTCTTCCCCCCCACCCCCCCCCCCCCTTTCTCCTACCTCCATCTCTATCTCTCTTCTCTCTTCTCCTCCGATCTGAATTTCTTAGTTAGGGTTGGGATTCAATTTCTCAATTTGGGGATTTCCAGATCCGAACAGCAGCTCCTTCCAAACTTCTTAATTCCCGAAATTACGAGAGGTGAATTTTTCATTTTTATTATTGTTGTGTTCTTCTCTTTGCGTGAGTATCAATCTTCTTGTTATGTATATTTTTTTCCGATTGGTTTCTTTCTTGTGTTCAATTCTTGGGTTTGTCTGTTTTGTCCTTGTTAACCCCCAAATTTCTTTTTCTTTTTTTGGCATTTTGGTAAGCTTGTTGATCGTCGTGTGGTGCGACAGTTTTCAGAATTCCTGCTTTTTGTTTTTTGTTCTTTTGATTTTTAATTTTTCGATTTTATGTGTCTTTTTAATTGATTTCTGAGTGCAACTACAATTTGGGATTCTTAACCCTTTTTACTTTCTAATTAGGGTTTTGGTAAAGAAATCTTTTTATTTGCCTGATGCATGTGTTAATTAACAACACATCTTCAATCAATTTGCTCCAACCAGGGAGAATCATGAATTTTCATTTGCTTGTTTTATGTGCAATGGTGAGTATTTAAACTAGATTTTTTAGCTCAAGGGGAAGGAAGAAAATGGGAAGATAAAAATTAAAATTAAAATTAAGGAGCTGAGGGTTCTGTCAAGTTGATGCCTTCAAACTTATGGTTTACTAATTGATGCCTCCAAAATTAAAGTTTCAATTTTTGGTACTAAGAAATAATTTTGCAATGCTGGTTATATTCCCCAATGAGCTACCTTTAGATGGTGTTATCAAGTGTTTTACACCCTTCAAAGATCAAGGATGAGATTCATGTTTGGGTGCTTGATTGTTACTTTTGACATTGAATTTTATATCAGCCTTTACAGACTCCTTTTTCTTGCATTGGACAGAACTTGTATTGCTATAGCCCATAACGGTCGGTGAGTTTTGTGCAGTTTGAGACACTGAGTGCCACATATTTATGATATCCAATTAAATTGAACATTAACTCAGGGACTCACGTATTGTAGTCAAGCTCGCATGCCCTGTGATATGTATAGATAAATTACATTAAGTACTCCATGAACGACTTGTGTACTGCAGCCACTCCCATATGAATTACTCCATTAGGCATGTTTCTGTTATTTAGTGGTGATCCTTTTCTTGATTATCTTATTCCTAGTTTTTAGCAATGGCACAATAACATGAGTAATTTATTCGTTAAGTTACTGGTTCAAACTTTTCACTTTTGTGTTTGCAAGGTTCATTTATTTTGCTTCTTTCCTGATTCTTAAGTAACTGGCTCGAATTCTATTGGTGCTAGTTGTGGCATTGTTAGGAAAAATATGTCCCATTACGCTGGGTACATGGAAGATGAATACGAAATGGAAGATGTAGATGATGATATGGATGACGAGTTTCGTGGTAGAGAAATGGGCGGCTCAGATTCTGATGTTGATGAATATGACTACTTGGTTTGTGACATACCTTTTGCTTTATGAGATATATGACATATTCACAGCTTCAGTAGATATTGTTATTTATAATCTTACTCCCCTTTATGATATTGGTCTGTGTTCACATTATTAGAATTTTTTATGGGTGTCGTATGTTTCAAGTTTCTCTGTGGTTAGTTTTGTTAATAAATATGAATAATTCTATGGACCTCATGCAGAATAGCAAAGCAGCTGATACAACTGCTGCTCAAGCAAGAAAAGGAAAAGACATCCAAGGTATTCCTTGGGATAGACTTAGCATTACTAGAGAAAAATACCGGCAAACTAGGTTAGAACAATACAAGAATTATGAAAACATTCCTAATTCTGGAGAAGGGTCAGGGAAGGTAAAGATTACTGTTTCCATTTTTGTTTAGACGTTATCAAATTTATTCAGTGATGTGGAATTGTCAGTTTTGACTACTAAGAGTAACTTGATCATGATTCTTTTCTCTTTGGCAAACAGGATGGCAAAGATACAAAGAAAGGATCTTTATATTATGAGTTCAGAAGAAATGCTAGATCAGTGAAATCAACCATTCTTCATTTCCAGGTGTGCTAAGGGCAAGTCTGCCTTCAAGTCTATTTTCTGCATATTGTGAATCTTTCGATGAAATTTTGTCACACTACAACAACAGCTATATTCTACCTCGTTGATTACTTACTAGGTTAATTACCTCGTATAAATTAGTTTTCGTTTCTCTTTCCACTCAATTATGGATTGTGCAACACTTGTTATCTACAGAGATGGAAAATTCAGGGGCAATAGTGTGATAATAATTACAATCCAACATTGAATTAAACAAGCTCACAGAACAACAGGTTATTGAAATAGCTAGTTCTTGCATTGATAGAAAGAGTTTATGGGAGATGCACCTAATATTCTTACCTATGCTGGTTGTTTGGCAAGCATTTCACCTGATTAGCCATCCCATTTAAAATGCATTATGAACGGTTTCAAAAGTTGCAAGAGAAAACACCAAAGTCCTTGAGTCATAAGCCAAAATTCTTGAAATTAAATAATTAGCCAATTATCAAAATTCTTTCAATCTACCTACACACAAGCAAGCAACCCGGGGCTTGCCTTGTTACTCTTGACGGGTTTTGGCGTTTTGGTATTATTAGCACAGCCCCTAACTTTGGCACACTTTTCCATATTGTAGCCCCTTGATGTGGGTTGTTTGACTGATGTTCCTTATATGTTGGTGATGCAGTTGCGTAACTTGGTCTGGGCTACTTCCAAGCATGATGTGTACCTTATGTCACATTTTTCTGTCATTCATTGGTCTTCATTAAGTTGCACAAAGTCTGAGGTTCTCAATGTTTCAGGGCATGTGGCACCATCAGAGGTGAGTGTTTTTTAGATACTTTGTTCAACACATCAAGTTTTTATTGGAACTGATCCTTTTATTCTTCCCATATAGAAACATCCTGGAAGTCTCTTGGAGGGATTTTCGCAGACTCAAGTTAGTACTCTTGCAGTAAAAGATAAGTTGCTAGTTGCTGGAGGATTCCAGGGGGAACTTATTTGCAAGGTGAGTTACAAATAATTTAAGTCAATTAAAAAGGGATGGAGCAGATATTTGAGAATGATTGGGCATTTATTCAGCAGCAGCGTATCTCTTGTGCACCTGGTGTCTAAACACATTGTATCTTCTCTTTCCTTTAGCTCCATGGGAGCTACTGCATATCCGATGGATCTGCTGAAAGGGGTTTAGCCTCCAAGTGATCCCTTTTAGTTTCATTATTTTTTTGTTTTTGTTTTTGTTTTTGTTTTGAAGAACTAATGAACAGCTAAGCTGACAAATTTATGTTATCTTTGATTGGTCTGCAGCATCTGGATCGGCCTGGAGTTAGCTTTTGTTCAAGGACAACTTATGATGATAATGCCATCACAAATGCTGTTGAGATTTATGACAGTCCCAGGTACTTGCCCTTTTTATTAAGATTGGAACTTTTGATTTCCAAACATGAACTCAACTGATCTAGTGTCCTTGAATTTCACAGTGGGGCAGTTCACTTTACAGCCTCAAATAATGATTGTGGAGTGAGAGACTTTGACATGGAGAAATTTCAGCTTACTAAGCATTTCCGTTTTCCTTGGCCAGTGAATGTGAGTCTCCTGCTGACTGTTAATTTCTAATCATATCTGGCTGGAATTTCTTTCATGGAGGGTTGTGCTTTTGTTCCTGCAAATAATATATGATATTCTTTAGGCAGCTGTTTTTTAAGTGTGAATTTGGAAATTACCTTATTTCATCCAATGATGATTTTATGTTGTGTAACATTTCACTTGTGGAGATCCAATCACTTAAAACCCTTCCTACACTCAACTTTACTAAACTGCCGTGCACTTCTATGCTTTGATTGCAGCATACTTCTCTGAGTCCCGATGGTAAACTTCTTGTAATCGTTGGAGACAATCCGGATGGAATGTTGGTAAACTCTCAAACTGGAAAGGTATTTATCTTAGAATTTGTTAACTTACTTTGTTTTGGTGTTTATCCACCTGGGGCCTGGAAAAGGAAGTAGTGCTGATTTGGATGAGATTATTGCAGACAGTAATGCCTTTATCTGGGCACTTGGATTTCTCATTTGCGTCAGCATGGCATCCTGATGGTATCACCTTTGCTACTGGGAACCAAGACAAAACCTGTCGGATTTGGGATGTTCGAAACCTGTCCAAGTCAGTTGCTGTTTTGAAGGGCAACCTTGGTGCTATTCGGTCAATCCGTTTTACTTCTGATGGCCGGTATATGATGATGGCAGAGCCAGCAGATTTTGTTCATGTCTATGATGTGAAAAGTGGGTACGAGAAGGAACAGGAAATTGATTTCTTTGGCGAGATATCTGGCATATCATTCAGCCCAGACACAGAGTCACTTTTTATCGGAGTATGGGATCGTACGTATGGTAGTCTTCTAGAGTATGGCCGATACCGGCATTACTCTTACCTCGATTCTCTTGTTTGAGTTGAATATTCAACCTGCGAATAAGTGTGTTGGTGTTGCTGATTCCTCGGTGCGATTGCAGAGCTTATTGTAAAACATATTTCATGCAGTTGAGGAGGGTGTAGGTGTACATGTAGTATTTTGTGCAATTGTAGCTCTGTTTTGGTGTTCCGTCGTTTCCCCCCCATAAATGTGTGTAATAGGGAGGAATGTACAGAAGGCTAAGGCAATGATGGTCCAAACAAATAGGAAAGAAGACCAGGGTGTCTTAAGGTGAAACAAGTTGGATGCTTACCTTTTAGAAATTTTATCTCAATGTGGGACTTATTATGTGAGAACCTATCAATCATCTGGTTGAGTTTGATATTCCTGTCTAATTTGGAAATTGAAAGTTACTGTCTGTTCTGTAGCTTCTATTGTGGGTCTTAACTTTTGCTCTGAAGTGTCGATGTTGAGAGCTGGGTTTATCCATTATTGAAGAAAATCCTTTAATAGTACTACAAATAAAATTATCCTGCAACTTTTGTTGTATTAGTTAGTGATAATATAACACCCTTAAATTTTGATTCTTCTTGGGATGAGGTTTCCTTGATTAGCTAGCTCTCTAATAATACTTTGGCTTGTACACTTGTTCATCTTGAGAGCCCTCTGCATCTTATAGCTTACTTTTCCGAATAGTTCCTTTAAAGATATGAAAAATTGATATAGTATGGTAAGTAAAGGTAAGTAAACACTTGGAAACAGTTTTGAGTCTTGTTTGTTTGTATGAAGATCACTGCAGAAACATGGTACTTACAAACTTTTTTGGTGTACTGGTGATCTACCTCCTGAACTTGTATTTAATTTTCAATTAACCTCCTATTCTTTCTTTTTTTTTGAAAATTAAGGATATTAACTTCTTTTTTTCCTCCATTTTCCCCCCTACTATTTCGCTACTCATTTCAGATAGGTAAATATGTCCTTGGATTGAGTTTATATTAATACACCACATAATCTAAAAGTTGGGATTCTCTCTAGTCCTCGCTGCGTTAGTCTATATTTACAAGTTGAGAGACTGCAGAATTCAGATCTAGCCAAAAATCTCTGATCCAGAAGGAACCAATAAAACAAGGCCAACTCACCATCCAAAATCTTTTTTCCATCCTTTCCATCCTCACAATCTCCACCTCTACTCCAATCACAACTGGTGGGGATATGGCCCTTTTACACTATTATACAAATCTCATCCCCTCCACAAGCCAACCTCTACTTTTATCATAATTCTCATAATCCAAACTCACAACCACACCCTTCCTCCTCTTCCATAATTAACAATGGCAGCCTCTTCCTCCACCTTGTTCTCTGCCCCAGCCATCTCTTCCACCATCTCAAGGAGCCATACTCACCAACTCTCACCAACCCAAATCTCCTTCCAAGGCCTTAGACCCCTCACCAAGGCTGCCCCAAGCACCAAGCTGAGCTTCAGTGCACCAAACACCAAGAGATCAAGTGGTGTTGTGAGAGCAGAGCTGAACCCATCTTTGGTCATAAGCCTGAGCACAGGGCTGTCACTTTTCTTGGGGAGGTTTGTGTTCTTCAACTTCCAGAGAGAGAATGTGGCCAAGCAAGGCTTGCCTGAGCAGAATGGAGTAACCCATTTTGAGGCAGGAGACACCAGAGCCAAGGAGTATGTGAGCCTCCTCAAATCTAATGACCCTGTTGGCTTCAACATTGTAGATGTTCTGGCTTGGGGCTCCATTGGTCACATAGTGGCTTACTACATCTTGGCCACTTCTAGCAATGGCTATGATCCCAAGTTCTTTGAATGATTTCATTCCATTTAAATCCACCATGTTGTGTTTCTCACGTGTTGTAATTTGTATAGCTTATTAATGAATCACTAGTTGGGGAGCTTCTTTTGTTGATTTTCATTTTTAACTTTTGAGTTTACATGTATGTGTTTTGTTGTTGGAATTTGGAAAGCTCTGTTGTGTTCTTTTTTTATTGAGATTGGAGAGCCTTCTGATTCCGTTAATTTTCTCCTTGCTCTATTCATGTTCTGAAAAATCCTTCAAAGTGTATCTTAGAGCACAAGCTTGCATTAACCTTAAGGCATCAACACAACAACTACTTGACACATTCTCTATGTCATAGTTTTAAAATACTCTCTCTCCAAAATAACCCTATTTTAATTTTAGTTTTTTGGATAATTTGGGCAAAGATAATCAAGAAATTAAGCCAACACAAGCATAATTTCTTAACTCAAGTTAGACAAATAAGGGAATCTCCAAACCCAGCAATCTGAGAACTTTGCATATCTATGAATATATAATTTTATATTTTGTTTATGTATATGAATATATAATTTTATATTTTGTTTATGTATAATCATTTGATTTTTGGAACTTTTTAGTTGAATTTACTACGCAATACTTTGTGTTTGAACCCTTCACCAATGGCAGTGCTCCATAGCCCTCAAATCTATTTTGTATAAATAATTTCACATAGAATAATAACAATCTAGTTTAAAATGGAGGATAAAACAATTTTAGAGATGCTCAAGTCAAATGTATAGATGTCTATGGATGCAATATACCTCTATTATTCTTGTTGTTTTTGTCGGAGCCTATTGTTAATGTTTTTGATAATCTGTAAACGTATTATCATCTGAATTGTGCAAAATCTCCTCCAATTGAAACACTGTTGATGTTTTTTTAAAAATTACTTCTGACCAAGAAAAAAGTCACCATCTTCATTTCCCTTACCGTTGGAACTAATTTTCCCATATTACCTACTTTAAAAATTGAAGTAAATTTAGGTTTTAGCCAAAAAAAAAATTCACTTTTGGAAAAAGCCAAAGCTTTTTCAAAAAAGACAGAAAAACTTCTCAACTTTCAAATAAAAACATGCAAATGTAAAGGATTCCTTAGAAATCCAAAAATAAATAAGGCAATTTTGTCCATTTTACTTATTTTACAAAATTTCTCTTTCCTTTGTGTTTTTCCAAAATCTCCCTTTAATTTACAACCCACCAAAAAGGAGGAAAAAGAAAAGATCTAAAAGGCACAGATAATCATATTAATTTTGGGCAGGAAATACCTTTCTTGACATTGCCTTCCCAAATTTGTGTGCTACCAAACCCATCAGGCCATCCCCATTCCTTTCACCAACAAAAATAAAAACATTGGTTTAATTTATATCCTAATAAAGTTTCAATCTTTTTTTAATAAAGAAAATAAAAGGCTCAATCTTTTTTATTTTATTTTTTGAGAATCAATATTTAATTGTTTGAAAGTTTTCTAGGTTAGCAACTTAGAATAGCGAGCATTATCCTATATCTTATATTGATAATGGACTAATTATATAAGGGGTCTGTTATCTTCTGGTAGGTTAGGAATAGCAAAAATAAATCTACCTAGTATCTTAATCCATCTTTACCCTCCTTCTGACTAAAAATGTCTGAGGCCCCAACAACACCAATTACAGAAAAGGAGCCTTCTTCAGCCATTTCAGCTCAGCAGCAACAAGTGCGCACTGAAACCGCTAATGGGTCTTCCTCATCATCCCTCACCTCCACTACCAAGGTTTATCCTCCGGCCACGGCTAAGTATGAGGAAGTCGTTCAAAGCTCTGACCTTTTCTGGGAAAAGCTCAAGGAGTTTCACGATTCTTTCAGAACCAAATTCGTGTAATTTGGCTTTGTTCCCTTTTCTAACAGCTTAGATTTTTCTTTGTTGGGTCATTTGATGAATTGGGTTGTTTTTGTCTTTGCTATTTTATGTCTTAATATGCTAGAGGAATTGATAGATTCTATGCTTATACTTTATATATTGCCATTGTTTTTGCATGTTGCATACTTCAATTGACTGGTTTTAATCAAACTATGTTGCCTAATCCTCGGGTTGAATTGATTGAATGGCGAATGACTGCATAATTCTGAAAATTTTGAACTACATTGTACAATCGTTTTGTGTGTTTTTAGCAAAATTAGGATCCTTATCAAGGATTTATGATGTTGGATTCCATTACTGGATGTCTCTAGTTTTTATTTGAATACCATTATGAAACTTTTATGTCGTATTGTGCCTCTCTCTACCTGGGTTTCAGTTGGGGATGGTGGCTACTTGAGCAATACAGACATTTATTCCAATGCAATTCATCATTTCCACAACCCATCTGCAATACTGGCTTATATTATTATTCTTTTTCTTTTTCATTAGGAAGATTTTGTTTCTTTTCCAAGATCTGAATTTGGCATTCACCAGAGATGCTTCATTCAAGAAAAGTGAAATTTCCCATGTCTTCATTAATTGTTGGCTCCCTTCCTTAACTTCAATAAGTGGGGATATAATTTTTCTCATATGTCTACATTTGAGCTTTAAAAATTCCATCTATGCAGCATTACCATACCGAAAACACTCTGATACTGATTGCGAAACGGGACTGTATTTGCTGGATCTGGGATTTGTGGAGAAATTAGGACTCTTTCCTTTTGGGTGATTTAATAATTACTACATATTTTTAGTATGCCATTGTTTCGGTGTCGGTACTTTTGAGCTGTTATTTCCTTATGTCTCTTCATTCTTATTTTGTGCTCATGGAAACTTAAATTCCGTGTAGGGGGTTAATGAGTCTTCAATTGCTTGGTTTATGGGCCTATGCTTGCCAATTTACATTTGCCTAGATATTATTGCATAATTTTCTAAGAGTGCTCCGGTAGACTTTGGTGCTTTTGCTACCTGCCGAAAGCATAAATATTTGGGCTGTTTGATAACTAGGAAAATTTCTCTGTGGTGGTTGATAAAATGCCTGAAATTGGGTGTGTTGTGAGATGTCCGAAAGGGTTTCTTCATTCATGTCATGTTGTGTAATTTAAATTCCTAATAGGTTAAGAATCAAAATATGAAATCTTTGCATGAGAAGGGGGCTACGTATTGAAGCATTTAGCTTCACGTTCATCCTCAGTCTCCCATAGCCGCCCCCCCGCCCCCCCTTTTTTCTCTCTCCCAGAAAAAAAAGAAAGAAATATAAATTCCGCTATCAAGAGAAAGTGGGTTGACTTCGAAGGATAATGTGGGCTTTTGTCATGCCATGATTCTTTTGATTATTTTTGGGCATCAGAAACCTTTCCTAACCTGCTGTCCTAACTGTATAACTTGTTTCCTTTCAGTATTTTTAAGCATTGATGAAAACTTAGTATGGAGGACCTGACTTCAACAGGATCTGTCCTCTAGTATCATATTTCTGAATCCTTGAGTTCATGAAAATTGAGTGTGGAGTGCAGAAAAACAGAAAGTCCATGAGGATATAATTGATGCTCTTTGTGTAGGATACCTACCGTAGGAGGAAAAGCTCTAGATCTACATCTCCTTTTTGTGGAAGTCACATCTCGTGGTGGACTTGAAAAGGTTCGTGCATTTTATTTTTCTACTTCATGGCTGTTTTTATATGAGAGTCTTGAAGCTGAAATTAAACATATTGCTTGAAAAGTGGATCTTAACCCCAGTTATCCTCTATTTAACTAGTTAGTATTGTTGAGTGTGCCTGATATGATTTACACTCTGTGTTTTGAACACTAGCTATGATGAATGGGGGATGGGGTCACAGCTGAGTTTGAACTGTGGCTGACTTGTAACTATTAGTCTATTGGTAGTCTCAGTTAAGACCAAAGTAAGTTAGAGGTTTATGAAAGTGTCCAACTTTACGTAAGTTTTACCTATATTGATTACATAAGTTTAGAGGCTTATGAAAGTGTTCAAAGTTCTCTTTTTCTCTTTTTGGGTTTGTTTCCCCTTCAAATTCTCTTAAACTGGTTACAGGTGATTAGAGATCGCAAATGGAAGGAAGTGATTGTGGTCTTCAATTTCCCAACAACAATTACCAGCGCTTCATTTGTCTTACGGAAGTACTATTCATCTTTGCTCTATCACTTTGAGCAGGCCTATTATTTCCACAAAGAAGTTTTTAGCATCCCAGTGCTTGGTAATTGAAGACATGGCTCCTTGTTAATTCTTTGTGTTGTTTCTTTTTGTAGATTAGAAAGATTATAATTTTCTTTTCTTTTTTCTTCCCAGAACCTCTTAGCAGGAACCTTTTGAATGGGTCAGCCACCCTGGAGGAAGGTGCCAGTAGAAACCAGTTTCCAGGTCAGGGTAGGTGTAACCTCCATTTCAATGTGATAGTTCTAGTAGTGGTTGTGTTCAATTTTTTACACTAATTCTAGAAGTAGAGTCATATGTATGTATATTTTCAGTTTGGTGTCTACATTAAACAGTAAAAGTTTCCAAATTGCCTTTCATTTGCAATCATAGAAGAAACCTGACAGGTCTTGGAATCAATCATATAGAATAGCTGTTTCTGTAACTTTTTGAAGTCGGATAGTTGAATAAAGAAATTTCTCACTGGTGATCGAGCTTTTGTGATGTCCCTTTTGAAAGTTGCAATGAAGGAAGATAAACAACATTGTAAATTTTATTAGACAATCTGCATAAACGACATTGGAAACTTTATTAGCCAATCTGTCTTATAAATTGATGACTTTCTATAAGGGGTTTGCTTTCATCTTTCTAATTCTGTATTATTATTTCCTGATTCCTTTGCCAATTTTTTCAGCTGTGGGTCATGACCAAATTGTAATACAGATCTGTTTTTTCTATCTTATGTACAGAAAGCTCAGAAGTGCAGCTTGGCTGTTCAATCATGGGAAGCATAGATGGGAAATTTGACCATGGATATTTGGTTTCTGTGAACTTGGGTTCTGACGAGCTGAAAGGTGTCTTGTATCATGCTCCTACATATGTTTCTCAGAGTTTTTCGGACATGCCCACCCGACGGAATCGAAAGAGGTCCAGGTTGGCATTACGTGATCCCTCTCGGCCCAAGTCAAACAGGAGCGGGTACAATTTCTTCTTCGCTGAGCATTATGCCAGATTAAAGCCTTTGTACTATGGACAAGAGAGAGCCATCAGCAAGAAAATTGGGTTTCTATGGAACAATCTCACAGAGGCTGAGAAACAGGTATGATGAATTGGTGACACAGTTATTTTCCTGTTAGTTTCTTTTAGCTGATAGCATCCCAAAAGTAATGTCACACCTGCTGCATCCTTGAACTCACTCTCTTATACATGAGTTCCGGATGATTTTGTGACATGCATAAGTATTGATCTAAGGTTTCAAGAGAAATTCCACATGTTTGGACTATATTCATTTCCTTTTGCCTTGATTCTCAATCTTTCTAACTTCCTCACTGAGCCAATTTGACATATGATAAACTTGGAGTCTATCAGCTCAATCTTCGGGCAGTCATCATAACACTCCATTGCTACCATGCAGGTATATCAGGAAAAAGGGATGCAGGACAAGGAGAGATACAGGACCGAAATGCTGGAATATAAATCTTCCGGCAATTTAACACAACAGTAGCCTCCATCTTGTCGGTTAGATAGGCTCCTGTTTCATAGGCATCAATTTCCTCCCTTGCGTGCTCTTGTTGTTGTTGAAGTAGTAGTAGTTGTTGTAGTAGTAGCTACTCCCTCCGTTTAACCGCCTTTTTCCCGTTTCCATTTTTCTTTACTAAGGTTACCCCTCAGTGTGCTCGTCCGGAATAATTGCGGAAGGGGTGAAAGGGGCAGCTCTGTAACATAACTGTTGAATTTACCTTCATTTTGGATTAGCAGAACTTTATTACAGTAATAATCTTCATGTTTCTTGACATTCCGTTGCAAAATAGTAATTCAAACAGTCAACTTCTCTCTCTTGTGTGTGTGTGATCAAAGTGAAAGTCAACCTATGAATTTTGGGCCAAAAGGAGATGGTCAAATATATGAGTTGGAAATACAATTCAGTGCACTGTTTCCAACACCTGCTGAATGCAAATCCCTGCAAAGCCTTTGCTACAATTGTTTTGGATTATTTTTTTTAATTTTTTACTACAATTTTATTATCCTAAATTATTTTTTTACTTCAATTTTATTTTTATTATTTTGGATTTCTATCTAACTTTAATCTCATTGTCACATAACTTGTTTTATGTAATCCACTAATAAGAAAACTGTTGGCTTAGGAAATAAATTCGAACATATATTTTTGGCCTTACATGACTGTGGTAAATATCATATTTTATTTACCTTAGTTCCCCTCAGAAGAACCAGGCTGCCATGCCATGCTAATATGCTATGCTGTTTCAATGTTATTAAAGGCCATCTTTGGTTGGCATGGGGACTTCGCTGAATATGCTATGATGTTTCAATATTATGTGTCTCATAAGAAATTTTCTTATTCTAGTGTTGAATTTTGCGTAATACACTAGGTATAAGAATTATATTTTCTCTTTTTACAAATTGACACAATACGAGGATATAACTTTAATTTATAGCAATATATTGATAACATAAGTAGCCAATCATGTAGCAAGCTCTCACAAGAGTGCGTACGAGATGAGATGCACAATTTATGACAAATTTTACAATGTTACGTTATGTGCGAAAATTCAACACAATGCACCGAACAAGCACACAAAAATACTAATGAATATGGAATTGTGATACACACTATGTCTGTTTAAATCGAGTAGCATATTCCTCAAATATTTTCGACTGGGATTAATATTAAAAGATTTGCAATGCCTTTTTATGAGTCATCTGCTTAACATCGATGAGCACCTATTTTAGAGGAAGATAGAGACAAAATTATGATATAGTTTTTATTTAAAAGGGCAGACATTGGCAATTTGGCATGACCTCAAGCACTTAATTTACCTACCACGAAAGGGACTTTATAATTATTTTCATATTTGACATGGACTAGCTTGTAAGATTGAGCATGAAAGCTGCCTGGTTATGGAATTTTGATTATTTGCAGAAGGAATTAATCCATCTATCACACCTTTTTTTCCGAACTCTAATAATATTCAAACAAATTATATATTTTTATGCCCAACAGGGAAACATAAACTGAGTTTTGATTGGCGTAAAGTGTTGTTGAGTCGATCCTTAAATAATATTACTAATTTAATTACGCGTTTATGAAACTCCAAACTCAACTTTTTGCTCTCAAATTTCCTCATAACCGTCTAACATAAGCAAAAACTGAGATAATAACCTTTTTAATTGAGAAAAAAACACTGATCAGAGATAATATATTGTAGCCTTGAAAATTATGAATCCATCCATCTAATATCAACCAATAACAAATTAAGCATAAAAATAAATTTTTTTTAAAAAAAAACTAATTAGAACATGACAAGTACTAAATTATCAACCCATCAATTTTAAAGAAATTTTTTATCATGTTACTAAGGAAGAACCAAATTATTGTTAGAAGAATACTTGAGTCTATGGTTCGTGTGAACGTGAGTGATTGATAGTTATTAATTATTATGAATCCCTCTCAACTTCGTTTCTATTCATACTTGTTTGGGTAACTAGCATTAGCAAAACTCTCTTATCGCAAACAAACTTCGCTTAATTATGCGGAATGGAGTCACGAAGATAATGGTTGAAAGTAACTAAATATACCATGGTATGTTCTATTTTTGTAAATGGCCCTGTCCTCCCAACATAGAACATACCATGTCCATGTATCCTATTTTTCCCTTGAAGTTCTAATTTGAAAATCGTGCATGTCATAAAAGTTTTCAAGCCTAAATAAAAGGTAATTATTATTTAATAGATTACAAGCTTAGCATATCTTTTTTGGCTTTGATAGAGAAAATGTGTGAAATGATTCATTACATTGGTTTGGATAAACTCTTGAATGATGGTTAGCCATCAATTCTCATTTTCTCGAGAGTTTATCCGAAGTAATGAATTCCTTCACACATTTTCTCCCTCAAAATTAAGAAAAGATATGCCAAGCTTAGCTTGTAATCTTTTAATTTGTAAGCATGAAATATTTTAATGATATGCAAGGATTTAAATAAAACTTTGTGAGCTGTAGAGAAAAGAAAACCATTGACACAAAAAATCCTATGTACCAAAGTAATGAATTCTTTTCTCTATCACAACCAATATCTTTCACGCTTTTTTTTTTTAATATCAAATTCAAAACCAATATAATAGACTTTGTTCTATCAAAATAAAAGAGTTTAAGAGCTGTTAATTGGTTAGATAATGCATAAGCAAGGGACGTGACCCAATTTTAAAATCATTGCTCGTAAAATTCCACTCAGTCACATACATACATTTAGGATTAGTTCTTTTTATAATTTTTTTTAGTACAAGCGATGGTTTAAACTACAGGAGAATGAGGGTTTCTCACATACACACAATCAAGATGGCATGGAGATTTGAACTCAAAAACTTTGCCCTTTACAACTGGGCTAAACCCTGTTGGTTATAGGTTTGTCTAACTTGCCTTAAAATTGACCAAACAAAAAACTTGCCATAAACATGGGATTAAAAGTTAAAACTGAGGGGTAAAATTGGAAACGTGCATGGAGGCCATTGAAAGGGTTGAGAAACAGCGTGGAAACAAAAAGATAGAGGAAATAAATTGCAAAATTTTCTCCGGTGATTACTAATTACTTATAGAGAGACTATAAAAGGGATAATAATGACATTTATTAAAATAAGAGATGGCGATAAGCAAGGATTTTGAAACTAACCCAAGAAAGACTTCCCACTTCGCAAGGTTTCTTGCCCTTTCTCCCTCTCCTTGTTAGGGTAGGAAAATCCCAAAACGATTTCATCCCAAAAAGAAAAATCAGAGAATTAATTAATTAATTAATTAGTGCTTACAAATGGTAATATTACAAGAAAATAATAATAATTTTTGGATTTTGAAGCCTAAATTTTGTGAAAATTTGAGAGATTTCGGGTTGTTTGGCCTGGAGTATCTTCCAAGGAAAACCTCAAATTCAATAAGCAAAATCAAAAAAGGAAAGAAAAAATTTATTTTAAAAAAAAGAAAAGAAAATCTAAAAAGCCTTAATCTTTGGGGCAGGTTTGGTGGTGGGTAGAAACTATATAGTCAGTGTTTTAGTGCCTCCTAAATAGTCGTAGTGAGTGGCACACTTCACACTAAACAGTAATTAGTTTTGTTTGGAGACTTGAAGTCTTCGAGTCTTCTAATTTGTGCTGGTTTTAGTGGTTATGGTTTTCATGTGCACTGTCTCTCTCTCTCTCTCTCTCTCTCTCTCTCACCCACACACACACACATTCAGTCAGTGACTCAAAATTTTATGAGAATTTGGAGCTTCTGAAAGAACGGAATTACAGGCCGGACAGTCAATTTCCCACTAACCAAAACTCACAAAAGAGCAGTTAAAAAACACATAATAATATTAATTATAAAGCTAATTAAATTAATAATATCAATATTAATATTAATCATCCTATAACAATCTGGTGACTTAAAAGACCAAAGGCCTGGCCAACTGCTGCAGAATTTGGAAAGCCCCTATCTTTTGGTCTCTCTATCTCTCTCTCTCTCTCTCTCTCTCTCTCTCTCTCATCTCTCTCTCTCTCATTCTTAATATCTCTGATAGCTCTTCTGGGTTGGTTTGGTTTCTCTGCTTCTTTCCTGAGCTGTTTCCTTTGGGCCTTATTTTGAGCTCTAATCTATGACATCAATAGCTGGAAGCCACAGAGTTTCCTTGTTTTCTTTCCCCTCTTAGCGTTCTTGATTTTAGGAAGGTCAGGATTTTCAGGACTATAATTACCTTAAACAAGATTATGATCAAAGATGCTTAATTTGCTTCTCAGCTAAGCTACCCTTTTATATGCATATAATCTCTATCTCCTTGTAGGGTTTGTGTACTCATATATGTGCTTCTTGCTCTAGCTCCCTCCTTCCTCCTACCCACCATATCTTCTCTCTCTTTCTTTTCTTATCACCCACGCACCAAAAAAAGAAAGAAAAAAAAAGGAGAGAGCTTGGTCTTCATAATCCTCAGTAGCTGCGGTTTCACACACAATTTTTTCTGAGCTGGGTTTTTTTCTCCAATGGATATTGAAGACCAAGAGACTCGGTTTCCGCCACGAGCTGGCGATCAAGAACAACAACCCAACAAGAAAGCAAACCAAGAGACAGAGAGCAACAATGGAGGACTATTTGCCAAGCTCAAGTTCCCAAAGCCAGAACCTTTAGACCAAGAACGCAAATACCCAGCTCCTCCTGAATTCACTCGAATCTGTGAGGTCTGCAACAAGGGGTTTAGCTCAGGTAAGGCACTTGGAGGTCACATGAGAATGCATGTTCAAGCAAACAGAGAACTGTTTCAGGCTCGCAAGAACAAGTTTCAAAAACCCACCAAGATTCTGAAGCCCAACAATTCTGATGTTAGCAGCTCGAATGGTGGTGGGGGTTTTGGGGTTGAAGGTAATAGCAATAGCAGCATGAAGCCTGATTGCTGTGTTTGCGGCAAGAACTTTCCGTCTATGAAGTCTCTGTTTGGGCACATGAGATCACATCCTGAGAGAGAATGGAGGGGAATTCAACCTCCTCCAACAATAGCCAAGAACAGCTCGTCTTCTACTTTATCAGATGCTGGGCCTCAGAACAACAGTAAAGCTGATGATCATCAGATTGACTCTGCTGCTACTCCTGTTGGGTCCAATAATTCTGCTCCTGATCTGTCCAAGACTCTGCCTGGTTGGTCTCTCACTGCTAGGAGAGGTAGGAAAAGCATTGGCTCATCAGGCAACTCTGAATCTGTGTCGGGATTGGATTTGAGTCTCGGAGTTGAAGAGCAGATGGAGGAAGCTGTTCATGATCTTTTGATGCTAGCTCAATCCAATCCCCGCTTCTATGGATTGTCAGATAAGGGAAAAGGAGCTGAGATGTGTGAGGCTACTAACAGCAATTTCTTCATCACCAACAACAGCAACCAGGCTGATTACATCAAGGACAAAAACCAGGTAATTGATTATGAGGGGGCCTCAAAGAAGAGAAAAGGAACTGAGATGTGCTTTCCATCCAAGAACATGAAAAGTGAGAAAAAATGGTTTGATGAATATGATGGTGTGAAAGGGAAGGGTGTTGTGGGAATTGGGTTTGGTCCAGAAAAGTCACCAGTGAAGAATTTCTTGAAGTTGGGACCAATGGAGGACAACAAGAACAACAACATTGAAGAGGAATTATCAGACAGTCAGAACTCTGAGAGCATTGTGCTTGCCAGCATGAAGAGGAGGAAGAGGAGAAAGATGAAATTGGTAGACTTGGAAGGAGTGGTTGGAGAGATTATTGGTGCTCAGGGTCATCATCAAAGTCTCCATCAGAAGCTCAGATACAAATGCAGTCTTTGTGGCAAGTCTTTCCCAAGTCATCAAGCATTGGGTGGCCACATGTCCAGCCATAACAAGCTCAAGAACAACAACAACAACAACATCATCGTGAACCATTCATCTCTGGATGATCAATCTGCCTCTGCTGATGAGACAGCTGCTGAAGGTGGGCATAATCTTGATGAAGCACAAACAACCATGGCACTTGATCAAGATCATCATGTGGCTGGTGCTGGCTCTGGCTCAGGAGCAGGAGGACTAGGAGCTCATCAAGCTCATCACCAATGCAAAATCTGCGACAAGATTTTTCCAACAGGTCAGGCCTTAGGGGGTCACAAAAGGTGCCATTGGACTGGGCCCACTGAGCAGCTGCTACTTCAGTCCAGTCAGGCAGCTTCACCAGGTGAAGCAAGCCAAAACGCAGGTCGTAAAGTTCTCAACTTTGACCTCAATGAGCTTCCAGCTATGGAGTTTGAAGAAGGTACAGATCAGTCTGGGGCAGCTGGCTATGCAACTTCTTCTCACAATTCAGTAACTTAGTCAGCTGAAGCTGAGATTTTTTCTTCTGGGTCTCTGAGTCTCTTTGGTGACGGTTTTAGGATCACTCTTTTGCAGAGGTCAGTAGCAGCTCTGTTTTTGGTTTTCTGATAGTCGAGTTAGTTTTTGTCTGGTAGTCTAGTTTTTGCAGCAGTGAAAGGCACTTGCATTAGAAACCCTATGTTGTTTCCACATTGCTCAAGGTGGGGTCATAGGCTCCTTGTCTTTTTATGCTAATTTTCTTCATGTAAAGCATGAATGATGGTGCTCAAGGGTTTTTGCTTTAGTGAAGGAGGTTTCCAAATGGTCCTAGTGTTTTTACTCTGGGATGGAGATCATGTAAAGATTCTGCAATTCTGCATATATACAGTCTTCCTTTTTGGTCACATTAATTTCTCTACTTTTTCTTTCATTAATTTTCTTGTTATAATCATATCTCAAATCTAATTTTCTTATTGATTATGTGTGTGTGCATTTGATTATCATTTATTTATTTGTGATGTGAGGCTAATAACATAGCACTGAGTATGTAGTGGAGGTCCATAACAGGTAGCCATTTTTTTTCTAAAAGTCAAGAGACTTCTCTTCTTCCCAATAGGAGCTTTCACCCATTAACCTTGTTTGCAAGAAGAGCCAGTCTTTTTCTCTTGCTCAATGTATATACACACATAAAGTTTTCTTTGAGAGAAACCAAGAGAAGCATCCAAGTCTCCAAAAGCAACTTGTGAGAGTTTGGGAACTTGGTGTATCTTCCACATGAACTACTTGTGGGGTCAGTTTTGAAAAGGTCCTGGTGTACTGATAGAGATGTAGAATTTTTTATTTATTTATTTCCACATCATCATATAATTTAATTGCAAAACATGAGTAGCCTATTTTTTAAAACACACAATTGTTAATTCCTCTCCAGCTTGAGCTTTATAGCATCTATTCTCACTTTATGTGAGTTCATTGTGACCAGGTCAGCAAAAGAATATGAACAAGAAACCAAAGTGTCTAGAGTCATGTATATTACTTGCGTATGTGTATGAGTACATATACATGTATAAATATGTCAAAATCTAAAAGCACCTCATTGACACAAATGAAATGTTATGCTAACATGTATTTTCACATTAGTAAAACTACTTTTCTCTCATTTGCTTACCACACTTCTCGTAGAAACGAAACTCACTTGTCTAAATATTTTGCACTTGTAAATATAGGTAAGATTAGTTGGTCAAAATAATACGTCCGCCTCATTGCACTCGAGTTTGAAACATGCGTGCAAGTATATGTTCATTTACATAGACAAATCTCACACGGGTTTCACATAAGTTACATTTTATAACAGATACAATATGATCAGTAAATATGGTCAGATTAGGAAAGGCACTTATTTATGTTGTAATGTAATGATAGCGGGGGAAGACTGGGACTGTGAGTCTGTGAGGGGTAGGATGCCTTAGCATTTACATTTAGCATATAGAAGAAAAAGGGGGCTATGGCTCAACTGTTTTCTTGACAAATTCTCGTGACCTCAAACTTTCTATACAAAATCATTTGACTTTCATATCCATTGCCACCTTTCTCACGCCATTTTCTTAACTGCCAAACAATACCCATGTACCATAATATATATGGGGGCCAACTCTAGCTTGCTTTCGTGTCTTTATGTCATTGGTCCTAGGATACAAATATATATTATATTAGTTTGGATTAATTATTGATTAAAATATTTTCTAATTAATGCTAAAATTCTGTTTCTTGCACATGGTTCTTTTTATATACATTTCCTTCTTTTGGTGGGATTCTTGTACTTGTCTCACTTTATCCGCAATCTGATTCTGATATTCATGTACAGAACAGAGGGTTGGTGGTGTTCTGTTTTCATATCTTTAAATGGGTTTTTACAAGAAATTAATAGAAAATAATTCATTTTGGAACATTTACAATTTCAGCTTAAAAGTCAAATAGTAGTAGTTGTTTATGCAGCTCTAGCACTTGCACGTTTAAGAAATTAGCACATGTTGTGCTCGATTATATATGGATGCAGAAACTCTCTCTCTTTAAGTAATGGTTTATGTACTACATTTAGTGACAAGATTATGGACCACGTCTTTCATAGGATAAATTGTTCATAAAACGTATGTCTCGTAGCATGACTAGTTATTATTATAATATAAGCAACGTACCTCTCATAAACGTATAGTGCACGGGCTACTTATGTGAGAGATGTAATTAGTAATGTGGTTAATAACGTACATAAACATATGCATGTTAAATTCAGATTTACAATCTTATGTCATTTATTAGGTCGTGCATATTGTATTGGTGAATGTATAATATCCGTGATCAATAAGTCATCATACATTGTATCTGATAAAACTTTGAATCCAAATTTAAAATCTTATGCCATTTACAACATGGGCATTCATAATAATGAATGAAACAATATTCAACTTCACAATCGACACAAAAATTTCTATTTTTCTTTGCCAATCGATTGACATATATAAATGGCTTGAAATTATTTCTTCTTGGGTTCTAAGAGCATTTACTTATGCATCCGATGTATTACATTCGATTCCCTAATTCCTCAATATCGCTTGTATAAAAAAAATTATTCATCTATTCTCTACAAACTTAAATTTTGAGGGTCCGTGATTATCCAACATAATAGTATGGGTGAGTTTTGCAATAGGTGCGCTACATTCAAAATCTCATGTTCTTTGTTAGTTTGCAAAATGAAAAATAAGGCCATGTTTAGTATTCTACTCAAAAAAGTAAATTCAAAGATCTAAAAACTTGTTTGGTATTGATCTCCAAACTATTTTTAAGAATTAAAAAAATTGAAATTAAAATCAGAAAATCAGAAACCCTAGATTCCCAAATTCAAATTCAAATTAGAAAATAAAAAACCCTAGATTTCCAAATTCAAATTACAGAGAGAGAGAGAGAGAGAGAGAGAGAGAGAGAGAGAGAGAGAGACGCTATAAAATCTCACCTTTTTTGTTTTTAATAATGGAAGTGTTTTTGAGTTTTTAAAAATGGGCCTACTAAACAGGTTTTGTCACTTTGGACTTAAAAACCTGTTTCTGAGTTTATAAAATTGAATCCAAGTAGGATACTAAACATGCCATAAGTTACTTGTGAGAGCTAATGTTAGCTTAATATACATTATTATTTATTTCTTTAACAATATAACTGTTATAAATGATTTTCTAACCGTACTTACTACTCAGTATGTGGAGAAATTCTTGAGTGAAGCAGTCCGATCACATGTGCAACTATTCTCACAGGAGAGCGAATTCACGCATTAGAGGCAGAATCATCGTGGGACAGAGTGGACACTAGTACAAGTGGTCTCCCTTTTTTGTGAGAGCAATCGCATGGTTAACGCGATCAAACCGCTCCATTCCAAAACTTTATTCGGAATGAGAAATGGGAAAGGGGACGAGCAAAGGAGTTGGATGCCGTCATGCTGGAGTAAATTCTCCTACTAGGCTCCTAGGCTCCTAGGGTAAAGTACAATTGATCAATTAGGGGATTTGTGTCCTTGGAAATTAGTAAATCTTAAAGCAAACGCAATAATACGCGTCATAGTTTTTTGTACTTTTGTACTCATCCTCGCCATTCACGCCATTCAAGGCTTCAACTCCAAATTAGACGTCTGGTCAGCAAATCTAACAAAACCTTGACTTTGAACTTCTGTGTCTGGTCGTGTACACTGCCTTAAAATACTAAAATTCATATATTTATATTTGGAGTACCATTGTCTCTACTAAAATTATTAATAAGTAGAGTCCAGTGAGATGGTCATGGTGACATGGTGCAGTATTGGGCCGCCTCAATTGAGGACTAAAAATGATGATCCTCGTAACTAAGAATTTGATTCAAAGTCTAATAAAATAACATTTTTGAGATATGACGAGGAAAAATGTTCTCTATCTGTCACGTGCGGCGGTGTATTTTAAGCCGTTGATGTGCGTGAACCCGATAGTGTATCGCATGGTGATCAATGACTTGCAATGCATCATGTTTGACTGAGAGTAGCATTGCTCGTAAGACAGTAATTATTGTAAACATCCATCAAATTTTCCCTGCTGACCTTTTAAAAGTCCGGGCTATTGGGCATAGTTTAATCATCTTGAGTTTAGAAATTGGAAGATAAAAAATTCTTAGCATATCACATTATATGTATTCCAGCCTTTCTTTGTCTTGGCGCATAAGTTATGAGTAACACAACATGGACTGAGGACCAGAGTTTATATATTGTCCTTCCAGGCTTCCACTAGATTTAGAAAATATACCCACATGCATGAAAGTAACATACTTTTATCAACAGCCTAGTCAATTCTTTTCGCAAGCAAAACCAAGGGAGAGCAACCACAGCTTTGACCAAACATTGTTGTGACTAACTACGGCGGCTTAAACGCATCATTAGCACCAATAATGACAATGACTCTAACTTAAACCATCTCCTGTCAAAAACACACATGACACCTGCAAACTAATTAAACCATTTCCTGTAGTACCAAAGAACTTTAAATAATCTCAGTTACAAGTGATTCAGTGTTCCTTCAATTTCCAATAACACAACATCCAACAGGGTAACCAAATTGAACTCGAAAATATTCAGCTTGGGAAGGTAGAAAAAGCTACGGGCATTTATATAAAATTTATAATTTTGGGATGCTTTTGTTCCTAGAAAAAAGACAAAAAAATTACAACATTGTTGCAAAAAGAAAAACATAGAGAGAAAGGAGGGAAGAAAAAGGTTCTACATGAAAAAAGATAAAATATAACATTCAAATATTTGCCTAAAGAGGTTGAGAATACACAAAAAAAAAAAAAAAAGGGCATTACTAATCACAGACTCAGGTGGGTACAGCCACCCCTTGATGGGGGGTCTGTGAGGAAAAAAACCAGACAGCGAAGCCCAGCAATATCATCTGAATAAAAAGACATGAAGTAATCTTACAAAACCTCTTCTGCATAGTGAAAACCTCTTCAGTCGCTACAATATCTCCACCATATTTCCCCAACTCCTCTGCTCGTTTCTTTAGCTTTGCAGCCCTAATTTCTGCTTCTCCAAGCTTGTTCAGCATCTGTGCTTGCTCTCCAGCCACTTCTTCTTGCTCGTTAAGTAGTGCGATTTGGCCACCTGCAGCAAACTTCAACCTCTGTGTGGTTCTTTTAATTGCAATATACTCAACCTGAGCTTCAATCATTTGCCTAAACACGCCCTCAAGTTCAGTCTCTAACTCTCGATATTTTTCCTCCTCTAAATCTATGGTACTACCTGATTCTTCTTTTGGAGACTTGCTAATGTTAATCATATCTTCGAGTTCAGCAACCTTGGACTCCTTCACCTCAAGCATAGCCCTACTCTCATCCAGCTGGCTTTCCAAAAGCTTCACACTTTGTTTCAAACCTAAGACTTGCGCTTCCAAAGACTTCGAAGAAGTTTGTCCAATATTTTCATAACCCAAATGGTCAGATAAATTTGATTCACTGATTCCCGGATCACTTGAAGAGAGGTCAGCAGGTATACCACTACCATTCACTGAATTATCACCCGGTGATAAAGGTTCCTTCCCAATCTCCCCGAATTTCTGAACCTCTGCATGAGGACACATAACTCCGTTAATGTCATGTCCTAAAAATAGCCATAACAGCATAGCAGAAATTCCCCGAAAATAAAACAATATTCTTAGAAAGCAGTCGCAAGTAGTTTCAGCAGGAACAAAAAGCCATGGCTAATAAGGAAGACAGACAGTGGTAAGTTTCAATTTTTGTAAAGCATGCAAGATGGCTCTAAATAGGAGAGGGGTAAAATCAATGAATCCACAAAACAAAAAAAAAGGTACACTAACCAAGATGGATGGTACAAGACACAAGAAATAGAAGAATACCAGTTCCCTTGAACTGAGAGCCTTCATTAGAGAATAGGAAAGAGAAACAAGGGAAGACATTACATCACCACTTCTGACTGTCTAAGAATATCAATGAATGCCAAACCATAACTTCAATGAAGTTACTAACAAGTTAAATCAAGATCTAGGCTCCTCAAAACGATTATGTATCAACCGTAAAGACTCACCACATATCCTATCACACACATGGGGCACTTAAAAGGTATTTCACAAACACTCTTTTGTTTGTACTACAGGAAAGAAATTTCTTTTTTCATGGGAAAGAGCGGGACAATTTGTCATTACCTAATTGCTAACATCTCACAAGTCCAAGTAAAGATCTATTAAATCCTTCTCTAAAACTTTTTAAGGATCTGAAAGAAAATTATCGTCCATAAATAAGAGCACTTTCAAAGCAATGGATAAGAGTATTTATAATCTATAGGAAGACATTGGAGGCAATAGCAATTGGTAAAAAGTTATGAAAAGCTCAACCCATAAGGTGCAAACAGAATTCCCTCTTATTCAACCCCACCTGAAGGACAAGAAGAAAGTGTTGAGGAAAACAAGGCCATAGTTGCTGTGATACCATAGGATAACAAGGAAGCTGTACAGAATACAAGAACTATGACACTGAATCAAAGGAAAATGAAGGAAATTTCCACATGCAAAAGCACCAAAGAAAAAGTACAAAATAATTTTTTTTTAAAGAAGACTAGCATATGGCTGCCATCGAAACTCTCTCACCCATTGATTACATAGTCTGCAGCCCTGAGCCTAGGTTTCTCCTTTTCTCTGCTCTCTCTTCTATTTCTCTTTCCCTATGCTACAACGAATTCTTAAGTAAAACATATACACAAAACCAGAGTTACATGTTATATAACCAAGTAAAAGTCTCTAAAGAAGACAGAACCTTTTTTTTCTTCCTTTTTTTTTACTTTTTTTTTTTTTTTCATTTAAGGGTCCTACAGTCTACTCTAGAGATGACCAAGAAAATTTGCTTGCCAAACAAAGATACTGTACATGTCACTTGAATTCCTAAATCTATACCCACTACAGCACATGGATCCAAAGATGGCCAATGCGTAAATAACAATGGAAAGAAAAATAAACTTTGCATGTTTACGAGAAAAATTTACATGATTAGCATTTAGCAGACAACACAATTTTGCAAGGCCAGGTTTTCCAAAATAATATTTCTATGATTTTAATATTTATTGTATTAATTCTTCTACCTTCTCCAGATCAGCACAGAAAGTAGTTAAACAAAAAAATTTGAGATAGTCAATTAACAATATGATAAATCTGATCAATCAAATTTAGGAGAACACCAACACATTTTCAGAAATATGTCTGGAAAGCAGCAAAGCAAGACAATAACACAATTGTCATAACTTTTTTTGTTTAATTTTTATCTTTTAGAGGTTTCAGATAGACTAACCTTTAGCAAGTGCTTCTTGTACAGACTGGAGATTAAGGATAGACTCAAAGAGAGGATCCTGATCTTTTAAGGACCTACGATTCTTATTTTTTTCACCCTTAACCTTCCATGGCAAGTCTGCAAGAAAGTCATCTTGAGAAAAAAATTCGGCTTCTCCTACATTCTCTTTGTTATAACCAGTTTGAACTTCTTCACTGTAGTGTTGTTCACTTGCATGAACTTCATCACTGTTTTCTCCGTCATGACTCATTGACCTTCCACTGTGCTTCCCGTTACTAGTCAGAATTGAACTCTGCATAAACACATAGTTGGAGCTTCTTGAGTCAGATTCCACGCTGGAATAAGAGTTTTCCTTCTCAACCTTGACCCTGTCTCCTCTATGCTTCTTACTGCTTTCAATTTGTACCCTTCCCTGTTGGGCCCTTTGAGCTGAACTATTCAAACTCTTTCCACCGGTACTCTTCATCCTGTTCTTCTCCCTTGCATGCCCCAATACTGCAGGCAGCTCATACTTGGCCTTTGGAACACTGGCAGCTGTAGAAGACTTGCTACTCCGATCCTCACTGTTCTCAGAATCTGCACCAGCAGCAAATGCAGAACCCACAGCAAATCTGGAATCAGAACTTGAACCATGAATTGCAAAGCCATCAACAACTCCCACATTTCTTAACATATTCACAGATCCAACAGAACCTTCACTGTTATGATTGATTTCACGGGGTGAATTCTTAGACTTAACTGGGTTTCCATTACCAGACAAACCCCGCTTCAAAACTTTACTAGAATCATCAACTGCATTGTCACTATCATCCCTAGGAAAATTTCTCTTAATCCTCTTCCACTTCTTTAAGCCGTGCCCTTTGACGGTGGGAGGTGAACCCCCACCGGGAGAGTTGGCAGCCGGCAAAGTCAAATTCACTGGCTGTGCAGTGTCAACATGATTAACTCTAGTATTTGCTACATTTTCAGTCACATTAGCACATGGCCCATTGTTCCTGATCTCATTACTACCATCATCGTTATCCTTATCATCAGCATGGAACACTGTTTGTGGGTTTACTTCATTATCTTCCGCAGATTCACTTTCCAAATCCATAATTAAGAAAAATTCAGGGTCTCTCCCTCACACCCAATTCAATGAGATCAAGAACAACAACTACCATCCCATCTCATGGCCCAAATCTAGCAAATATGTAAATGGAAATGAAATTTCGATCATAAATCACAACATACTTATATAAATGAGAGAATAAACAGATTCAGAGTAATCAATGGCTGAAAGATTAAAGTTTGGAGAATTGAATTCTGAAGAATAACATGAAGCGATGAATTCAAAATATCGGATTATTGGAATTGGGAACTTACCGTTAGAATTATTAACTAAAGCTCAGAAGAAGATGCAGGTGTTGATAATTCGAAGGGCATTGAAAACCCTAAATTGTGATCGGATTTGCGGTTTTATAGCAATCATATTTAATTAGGAATATTAAATTGTTATAATTATTCATTAATAACGATAAAAGAAAGGAATAAAGAAGGGGGAGATGGAACGTGGGGGAGACTGAGCAAGGCCACATGCACGATGGTGGGCCCATACCACACCCCGCACACCATTGGCCACCGCTGGGCATCTGATCTGGATATGACAAGGTCGGCTGCCTCTTGTTGTTTGTTGGTCATTTTGTACGGGATTCCAGTTTTGTACAAGGGTCTTGCTTATTACCCCAAACTTTCTTAATTATTGTTTTATACATTTATTAATCAACTCAATCGTCGGCAGGTGGTTACGAGTATTTATCTTGCACAAGGTTTTGTGTTTGAATCTCTCTTCGTTTCTCTAATATAAGGAAAAAAATTTGAACTCAACATAATTGTATACAAATTTATTTTTATATGGATCAAATTTTAATTTGCAGAACCTTTTTAAAAACAGAGACGTCGATTTATTACTTATTTGCCGTATTTTTAGTGGTTTATACTCTGGGCCATGTGTAAAACCAAAATGAAAAAAGGAAAAACTTATCCGTATGGGTTCTAATTCTAAAGCATATTGGGCCATATTGTGATGGTTTGGCACTATGAAGAAGACCAAGGGCCTGCAACTCTCCAAGCTTAGTATTGTGTTGCACATATGAAAAACAAACTTGATTGATATATTTCTGATCAAAAAAGCTAGATTGATATATATAGTTATTCTCTCATCTAGATGTCTATATGTTATTATTATACGGATGTCATTATAAACATGGAGAAAGCATGGAATAGTAAAAAATACATGGCGTTCGAATGGTAATAACGTTTGGATGTCAACACAAGTGAGTTTATATATATATATATAAAACAAAATGGCATGCACCTACCTAACTCATAGATTTCATATGTATTGTTACAGAGGGTCTATTTTCTTCTTTCCTAGACTTCAATATAATTTAGTTTTACAAAAATTAAGTTTGATGGATGTCCTTGTATGTCTTTATAAATTAGACTAATTGGGTCATGAAAACTCATCAAAGAACAAAATAGCATGTGCAAAGAGAATAAACCCACTCTAACTTCAATTTATTCTGGTGTGTCATTTGCTTTGTGGTGTAAATGTAATCATGAGACAATCAAACCAGCAAGCAAACATGAAAGATAGGAGAGTAATTAAATATACAAATCAGGTTTTAATAAGTTGGAAGACATATAAATACATTAATTAGTAAATTAATTAGAAATTCAAAAGGCAAAGAGCAAGCAAAGAGAGAGGAGAGGAGAGGAGAGAGTGTATAATAATTTATGGAAAAGAGACCAAGCTTTTTAAAGAGTTGAGGACGGTGGCTAAAAGAATTGTGATTGAGACATTATCTGTGTCAGTATGACTTTCCAGCTTTGCCCCAGTCATGCATAGAAATGAAAAGATCAGAAACTACGTATTTTATTTGTATATGCTCTTGCCTTTCGTGAAGCCGTAGGGTTTTATTTATTTGATTGGAGAGTAATATTGAATAAAGGCTAATGATCATTCTCTCCGCATATGCAAATGAGTATTTAGAATGATCATTATGGGTCCAAACTAAGTAGACAAAGACATCGATGGATAATTTTTTTAAATACAAACTATAATCGCATGAACGTAATCACAATTTGTGGTTGAATGGTAGGGTTGTTTGGTGTCATTAGTATGTATGATACAATGTGTAATTTGTAATTTGACGATAATATGAATTGAAAAATATTTAGAACATTAGGATAAGTGCGTTGTGTTACTCATTTAATATGAGTTGTTCTCGAATCAGAGATCTCTAACTTATTTAATAAATTGGGTGTATTTAAGTTGAAGATTTTTAAACTATCCAAAACCCGATACAAATCCTTTGTTATACCTACATAAACCATTCAAGAGAAGCCTCTTTCTTGCAATTTCTACATTTACCTCGTCCATATCCATTCCAATGATCACACCTCAATTTTTCTGTAGTGAATCTTATCATATGCATAAGAATCTAAAGATAATATAAAAAGGTGACTCCATTTGGAGTGCCCAGAGAACCCATATAGGCAAAAGAAAATCACTCTTGAATGGTAAATTCTTCAGTCCTCTCAGTGAGTCAGTTGGACTGGTCTTTGGTCCAATTTCCCATGCAAATATTATTCAAACTCTGTCGGATGACTTCATTCACTCAGAGGAAAAAACTGCATTGCCAAATATATATATAGTTTAGGAAACAATTAATATATGGTAAATATTGTTTTTTATTTATGACTAGTACAATTTGAGTTTGAACCCCATTTGGTTTGGCCACAAACCCACCCAAGTGTACAAACAAGTTGTGAGTTATGGTTGCTCTCCCAATGTCCTTTTCTCCTAGTGCTTGCTTTCTGACCAATCTTTGGCTTCTGTGACCAAGTGAGAGAAATCTCATGTTAGATTTAGAATTGAGAGAGATTAAGATGTACAGCACATAAAACAAAAATAAATTGGCAAACCCCAACACAAATTAATATAATACAAATGTTATGCATTTAACCTTCTGTTGCAACTTCTTTTTAAGCATTTTGGGTAATATTTTATGTTCAAAACCTCACAGATCCAACCCATACATTAGCAATTAGATTCCCACCCATCTCTCTCCTCTCTCTCTCTCTCTCTCCATCCAGCTTGTTCAATCACAGAAACAGAAACATAAAGACGTGGGCTTCGCAGGAGTTGCAGCAAAGTAGGGCCTTCCTTTTCATCTTAGCCTCCTATCCATCAAAGCTAAGGTAACAAATTGATTGATTTTGAGAATATTGCACCAAATATATATATGGTCATTTTTAGTTGTTATATTATGATTATATAGATCAATCAAAGCAACAACTTCAATCATAGCAAGCAAAAGCTTAAATGATTAGCATTCAAATCTTCCCAAACTATAGGCTTTGATGTAAATGCATGAAAAATAAAAAGAACCCAACTCATCATTCACTAAGGTGGATTTTCTGTGCTTCTGTTTCTAACCCTCTTGGTCAAATCTGCTCTCATCAGCTGCAGGATAGAAACAAAAGTCTGGCTCTCACCAAAGATTGGCCCACAATGGCCAGTGATATACATCAAGAGCAGAAGATTTCTCCTGTTTGAGTTTTACTGTTGCATTCATCTTCTGGCAGAGTCTTCCCACATCTGAGCCATTCACAGAAACATTGTATCTTTCAGTATATTTTTGAAACTTAAAAAGAAAGCACAGTAGAAAGCTGAGGGATTTTGGTTCCCTTCAGCCAAAAAATGATTCTTGTGAGGACCTGGGGATGCTCGGTATTCAAAGTACATTGTAGAGAGAGAGAGTAGTAACTCTTTAAGTACTAATGCTTTCTGGTGAAAAGAACTGGAAGACTGGTGTAGTTTAAATATCTGAAGTGAGATCTACCAAAGCTGCAAATGGCCATGGATGAAGAGAAACAAGCATCAAAATCTGCTAAAGCTCCCCAGAAAACTCCTCTAGACACCATGGTTTCTAGTGGGCTTACCATCAAAATAGCTTCATCAACAACACCAACAACAACAAAAACTTGTAGCAGACAAGAAACAGGTAAAGAGACCTCGCCTTCTCCAAACTTGAAGAACTCAATTGAATCCTCACCATACAACTCTCCATCTCTAGTCTCCCCACCTTCATCAGCATTTGTTTCAGCTCTTCAGTCTCCATACATTTCTCCAAGGGCCTTAACTCCAAAGGCCCAAGAAACCCAAGAGAGCTCAAACCCCACCACACAGCCTTCTCCACTGGTCTCATTATGCCGTGGTTCACAGTCAGATGACATACCAAGCAGTTCTTACACTCCACCGTCAGATCAATATGAATATTCTGATGATGTTTCTGACCCTTTGAAGCTCAAGTTTGACTCTGCACCTCCACGCATTTCTTTTTCCTTCCCTGTCCCTCGGATTTCATTTGCCAAAGGCCCTGTTTCCCCTGCTTCAAATGCCAAGCTGAGGAGCTGTGATGTGTACATTGGGTTCCATGGCCAAAATCCAAGCTTGGTGCGCTTCTGCAAGTGGCTTAAATCAGAGCTTGAGCTCCAGGGTATTGCTTGTTTTGTTGCTGACAGGGCTAAGTACTCTGATACTCAGAGCCAAGAGATTGCTGACAGAGTCATCTGCTCAGTGACATATGGGGTTGTGGTTGTTACTAGTTCTAGCTTTATCAACCATTTGAGCATGGAGGAGGTTAGGTTCTTTGCCCAGAAGAAGAACCTGTTCCCAATATTCTTTGACACTGGGCCTGCTGAAATCTTGGGTCTTCTCAACTACAGCTCAATTGACAAAGAATGTAAAGAAGCCATTGATGGGCTCATGAAGACCAATGAGTTCAAGCTGGAAGCCAATGAGGGTAACTGGAGGAACATTGTATCTAAAGCTGCCGGGGTTTTACGGGCAAAGCTTGGGAGGCAAAGCGTGTCTCAGACAGATATGGAAGGAGTTGATGAGCTGCCTTTCCCAAGAAACAAGTTCTTTGTGGGAAGAGAGAAGGAGATTATGGAAATTGAAACTGCTTTGTTTGGTTCTTCAGGGGACTACTTAGAGCAAGAATGCTCTATGACCATCATCAAAGGAGAAGCCAGTGGCCATTCTGAAGGCATAGCAGATGACGAAAGCGAAGTGGTTACCACTAGAGGAGGGAGGTACATTAATTTAGAGATGGGCAAGTGCAAGGAGCCCAATTTAGAGGCTTGGATTGAACCAGTTGTGGGAAGAAATTCATTCAAGAGGTCGAAGTACAAGAAGTCGAAAAGTGGGAATTACAAGAGCTTGGGAAGCAGTGTGATCTGCTTAAATGGGGTTCCAGGCATTGGAAAGACTGAACTTGCACTGGAATTTGCTTACAGGTATTGCCAAAGGTACAAGATGGTCTTGTGGATTGGTGGGGAAGCTAGATATTTTAGGCAGAACATATTGAATCTGTCTCAGAATTTGGGATTGGATGTGAGTGCTGATGCTGAAAAAGATAGGGGACGAATTCGAAGCTTTGAGGAGCAGGAATTTGAAGCATTCAAGAGAGTCAAGAGGGAGTTGTTCCGGGACATGCCTTATTTGATTGTGATTGATAATCTTGAGACTGAGAGGGAGTGGTGGGAAGGGAAGGATCTACATGACTTGATCCCAAGGAACACAGGAGGGTCTCATGTGATCATCACAACTAGGCTGTCCAAGGTAATGAATTTTGATGCAATGCAGCTTCCACCGTTGCCGGTTTCAGATGCAATGATTTTGATCAGAGGAAGAAAAAAGAAAGATTACTCAGCTGAGGAGTTGGAAATTCTGATGAAATTTGATGAGAAACTAGGAAGGCTGAGCTTTGGTTTGTGGCTGATTGGGTCACTGCTTTCTGAACTAGCTATTGCCCCCTCTGCTCTCTTTGAAGCTATCAGCCAAATGCAACTTGACGAAGGCTCCCCTTGTCCGTTCATAAGCATCACTGAAGAGCAGTATTACAAGAACAACTCTTTCCTAATGAAAGTCATATCGTTTTGCTTCGCCGTCTTACAGCAATCTAGTGGGATCATCAACCTTCTTGCCTCAAGAATGCTTCTTGTTGGTGCCTGGTTTGCCCCAACACCTATTTCCTTGACTCTTCTGACTACTGCAGCTAACAATATGCCCGCCACTAAAAGCCGGCTCAGGAAATGGACGAATTGCATTAGTGTTACATTTGGCTCCTGCTCTAGTTGCTTTGCACCACAAGCATGGAAGAGTGCTGAAGAAGACTCAGCCCATCTTCTTGTTAAACTAGGATTAGCGCGAACGGCCAAAAAACCATTCGGATGTTGGATCCAGTTCCATCCCATAACACAGGTATATACAAAGAGAAAAGAAGGTTTAGTAGCTGCCAAGGCAACAGTTCAGGGCACAAGGAAAATTGGCAATCCATTGGTAAACTTAGACCACCTGTGGGCTACTGCATTCCTTGTTTTCGGGTTCAAATCGGAGCCTCCTCTCGTGCAGTTAAAGGCGATTGACATGGTTTTATACATAAAAAAGACAGCCCTCCCTCTTGCAATTAGGGCCTTCACAACCTTCTCCAGATGCAACTCAGCATTGGAACTTTTAAAGGTTTGCACAAATGTACTTGAGGAAGTAGAGAAGTCCTTTGTCTCTCAAATACAAGACTGGTGCCACGGCTCCCTCTGTTGGAAGAACAAGTTGCAAAGCAACCAAAGGGTGGATGAATACGTGTGGCAAGACGTGACATTGTTGAAGGCGACATTACTGGAGACCAGGGCAAAATTGCTGCTTCGAGGCGGGCATTTCGACAGCAGCGAAGAGCTGTGCAGAACTTGTATTAGTATCAGAACAGTTATGCTGGGTCACAACCATGCTCAAACCTTGGCAGCTCAAGAAACTTTGGCAAAGTTAGTAAGAATGAGGAGCAAGATATAATGGGAAATCCTCATGTTTGAAACCAACAATCCTTTTGTTCTAAGGAACTCAGTTTTGTTAACACTTGTAATCAATCTAGTTAGTTGTAATATCAGCAATTTAGACCATATATTTTCCTTCAGGACACTACTGCAATTTGCTTACCAATATTGCACCAGAAGCAATCAGAGTGACTTTCTCAAGCAAATTAAGAGCAATAAAAAAAAAGTATGGTAGTTTGAGAGTACACCCTTAGTTTTGTTTTGTTTCATTTCATTTGATCTCCTAAAATAAATACTCAATCAAGGCAGGGTCCCATGTTGATAGCAAAGCCATAAAAGTTTGCTTGCTGTGTGACACAATCAATTATGGTTAGAGAGAGAGAGAGAGAGAGAGTGACAAAGACCCATCTTTCTTTCTTCTATCTGTGTAAATGCAGTGCATGAAATTTTATATGCAATTTGCAAAATTACAAGTACAATGAGAGCAATCTTTGAGTCTGAGCCAACAAACCCAAACAAGTAGAAAATTAATAACACAAGCATTAAATTTAGTAAAATTTCTTCATTCCATTCCATCAGAAAAATAATAGAAACCCATAAATCAATGGTTACAAGAGAAAGACACTATCATTTTTCACTCCATTATTAGTTACACTCTTACACCCCTAATAAATGAGTCAAACATCAGTCAAAACCCAACACACCACAATCCACAGACACCCAAAAAAATTCAACCAAAACAAAAAGAAAACGACAATGAAATGCTTGTCGTTTGTTTTCAAGCCACAGAATGCAACAAACTCATCAATCCCAAATAATAAAATAATTATTAAAATATGAAGTTAGGATTTATCAGCCTGATGGAGAAGTGGGCCCGATCAAGCCTTGGGAAGCCGCGTCATTCTCGTTGAGAAACAAGCCTTCCGGGTTCCGGAGCAGCCCGTGGACCCCACACAACACAAGCCCAACTACAAGGCCCAATAAGACACTCCCAAGTCCACCGCTGGCCCAAACAACCAAAACAGATACCAATCCCAGACCCACCAGCACGGCCCAATCGCTGACGTGGTGGCCCCACACCTCAAGTGGGTCCTCCCTGAAGAAGTAGATCACCAGCCACAGCCCCACGACGGCCGCCGTCACCACAAGCCATCCCGGGCTTCCGATGAGCGAGAGCGCCCCACAGGCGCCGATCAGGAGCAAGTAATTGACCCGGAAGTGGTTGGCGTTGGTCCGGATCCGGGTCAGCGCGGCGGAGAACGAGTCGGGCCGGTCGAGTGAGGAGGCGAACTCGGGCCAGTGGCGGCGGCGGGAGACGGCGTCGTTGAGGTTTTTGATGGATCGGGTGATGGCATCGGAGCCGGAGACGGAAATGGGTATGCTGGTGTAGGTTGGTGGTGTGACGGAGTGTGACGGTGACATTTGGTTTTCGTTTTCGATGGGGTTTTTGATTGAATGTTTGACTTGGCAACTACCCTTCAACTCTGTTTGTGTTTCTTCTGTGAGTTTGATTGGTTGGTAAGTGGGCCTCAGACTCAGAGAGAGAGAGAGAGAGTTACCCCGAAAAAAAAATATTGCACTTGAACTCAAAATGCTCAATTCAAGTACCAAATTAACTTTCAAGCCAGTTGGGGATCCAAATAAACTCACAAACATAAAGGTTTTTTACACAATTGGGGTAGGGGAATAAAATTTAGGATCTCTTAAAGGAGTTTCTAATTCAAGTAATTAAGAGTAGGATCACTAAAACACCCAAAATGGGAATTGAAATTATAAAAAAACTCAAGTACTATTTAAACATATAAACACACCCAAAATCCTATCATTACACACACTCAAAACATATTTATAAACACACCCAAAAAGTTGACTTTGTGGTTTATTTTGGTTGTGTTTCTATGTTTAAATAGTGCTTTGATTTTTTTATAAATACATGTCTAAGATTGGGTTTATTTATATATTTGTATTAAGAGTATTTACTTGTGCTTTGAAAGTCTAAGTTTGATTCTCTCATCCCTAAAATCGCTCAAGCAGTTAAGAGCATTTAACTCTGCACTCGAAGTCTTAGCTCAAGCCTCTTGCACAAACATCAAGGTTCTATGTGTTTGAATTCCATGGATTGTTTGGATTGGGCTGCATGGATTTCTAATAAAATTTCTCTTCGGCCCAAACAAAAAAAATCATCGAACTAGATTTGATATTCAAGTCACAAAGTTCAAGCCAACATAAAACTTGAACCTTATTGTTTAATATACTATGTCTATTAACTAATATAATGTGATTTAGCTGGTAATTAGAATTGGGAATAAGCTTAGGATTTGGAGCAAATTTGACAGGTTTTTTCAACTCTTAAGTTAAGAATGCAGACCCAACCCTTCTAACATGTCATTTGAATTCAAATTTGGAATTGAGTTGTAGTGAGTGTATTTTACAAGTTTAAATAAATTATTAGGGTTGGATTTTTGACTCTTGTTTGTTGTCCATACGTGCTCAAATTGAGCAGCTAGAATCATTTCAACATGAATCTCATGGTTTTGCTCAAAGACAAAACTATTTTCATAAACCCATAAAAGGTCAAGTCCTCTCGAAAAAATTACGAATTCCACTTCCACCAAAACACGGGACATTTTTCAAACCAAACTCAAATGCGTTTTATACAGAATGTGGGTGGGAATGTCTTTTTCATAATTAATATAATTAACGAAAATGATTAAGCTAATAGGTAGCACTACACAAATAGTGAGGAGCATTATATATACTATGTTTGGAACTCTATAGACTGGTCAATGCTATTATAATGAGAGAGAGAGATTCGAAGGGTACGTGTAGAACACAACAAATACTTTTTTTCTCTCTCTCAAGATTGAACACCAGATACTTCTCTCTCTCTCTCTCTACGTTCAGAGTATGCTTTTGAGAGGCCACATTAGAATTAGAATAAAGTGACAAGAAGAAAGACAAAGAATGGCCCACAAAACACAATTGCACAAGTAGAGCCATTGTCTTTGTAAAGAGTGTGTAATGGGGGAGGGTCCAGCTTTCACCATGCAAAATTTACATTCCCACGTTCCATCCATTTGCCTAACCCCCGACCCCCAATTTTTTAAACACGCACAAACAATAGCTTTTCAATTACATATCATGTTGTCCTTATTAAAAGAAAAGAAAGGTGCTCGATATGTTCATCTATTAACTAATTAATTAAATTCGAGAACGGCTCTTTCAACAAACAAAAGTAACGTTAAAGAAACCATATTGTTATATCATATTGTGTATCGTACCAATTAGAAATATGAAACCTAATTGTATCGGGACATACCCGTCTCTATTAGGTGTGCGTGACTTCCTAGTTATGTCTTTCAGTAAAACAGGAACTGCCAATAGTACCACGTACTGCATTATTATTGAGCAAAGCATATTATTGCGAATCCAAGGGACATTTTATTTCGTATTTTTTCAATTTGTCGTTTTTATGTACCTTAAATTGACCATGCACCTCTCTCATTATCTCTCATTCGTTCATTCATATAGTACCATTTTTTCGCATTGTACGTAGCATGGAAATTGAGGAGGAAGATAAAGCAAGAAACGAAGAATAAGTGACGTAAAAACAGCCAAAAGTTAAAACATTCTATGAGTTTTATTGGCAAGAGGGTCTCAGTCATCACTGTAGCCTCTGCATTTTCTCTAGTCATAAGACCCCACATCAAATAATATCTATATATATGTAAGTCTATAGCTAGCTAGCTAAAAGATACACTGTCTCAGCAAAATCTAATGGTGGAGCCTCTCATCTCTTGGTGCCTAGAAAGAAAACACATACAATATTGATGATCAAAACCAGGAGAAGATATCATCAAATGGTTCGATGTATGATTTGCCAATATATATATATATATATATATACACATCTTTGTTGGCTATCTGCGTAGGTTTCTGCATGTGGGTTTTTCATCGTGCAAGTTTTTGAAATGTTCGTTCATAGTTATTCCTATCAAGTTAATTTGGTATTTCTCCCCTTGTGTCGTTTTATTTTTAGTATTTTATGTTCCTTTAGCTCAAGGCAAGGAAAATCATATTCAGAAGCCTTCCTCTTCAAACCAAGATTTGCATCACCATTTTATTATCCAATTTTATGCTTCAAGATTGGCAATAACGGCAGATACCATCGATGCTACTTTATAACTTAGCTTCATGTTTGATTGGTTTTACTTCAACAGAATTTTCTCTACGGTTTGAAGTACTCAAATACGTATGGAAAGCGCAGATGAACCGAAACCAAATCAGAAAATAATAGATTTTCAAGACTAGAGCTGGTGTTGCTTGTAATTCACATTTAATTGAGGCAAAAACACATGAAAGTAGCTCTAACAAAATTCTATAAAATAAAAAAAGAGGAAAATACAAAATAAAACCTTCCTTACAGCAATGCTCGACTATATATATTGACTTTGAGCCAAGCTTTTATGTCAACTATATATTATTCATGGATCCCTTATACATTGTCTATTCTCTGGGTAGCATCCCTAAGCAGAAGCCTGAAAAACTGCATTGTTTTGAACCAACATTTGGTACAGTGTACATCTCTATCTTTGATCAACCGCCATTCCCTCTTCTTTTATCCCCCAAAAGTTTCCAGCGATCTGTCTACGAGCATTCTAGGATCAGTACAGAGTTTGATTAAAGCAAACCTGGTTGTGCTCAAAACCAGGTGAAAATAGCCACTTTCAAACACAACTTGGTTACTATGAGAAGCTCGGAGAATTGTAAACTGTAGGTCTCAGATGACTTCTTGAAGATGACGATGCCGCAAGAATAGGAGTCCGCTGCAGCACACCAGAACCTTCTGAAGTACAACTCCACCGGGCAGGACTTGCATTGGCTCGTCGGGAGGGAATTGCATGCAAGGCGGTGTTGTACAAAACTGGTGATCCACAGAGAAGAGAAGGGTCCTGTGACTCATAACAAGAGAAAGGATTCACACGCTGTGAGTTATAACTGGGAGCTGCTGGAACTGGAATGCCAGAACACACTACTTGGCCTTCCCTCGACCCTTCTGAGTAGTTTGAAACATTACAGGCCAAATCTGGTTCACTTTCAGGATCATCAATGATGATAATCTCTTTATTTGCACTGGAAGCAGAATCTGAATTCTTGCGTCGGTGGTCAGGAGTGTTCATAACTCTCTCCATTTGAAATGCGGGTGCTCCAATGGGTTTGCTTATATTCTTGTTCTGTGGGATTGGAAAATTGTAGTCACTTTTATACTCATGAGATTCCATGGATGCCACAAAACCAACATCCGTATGCTGCTGTGAAAACAAGCTTACAGGTCCTCGTGCAACCACTTGTGGTGTCTTCGGATTGCTATAGCTTCTAAAACTGTTGAAGTGCGCTGTATCAAAGCATTCCCCCACTTTGTTATGGGGATCTTGACCAAAGATAACTGAACCATGAGGAAGACTGTGATGGAAGGAATGGTAAAACTGATTTTGATTGCCAGGAACAACTCCTGAGAATGTTGGAAACTGTGAAGTTAGATGGTTAATTGGGGCATGTGATTGGGCCTGCACCGGCGGAGCTGATGCATCTTCATCTCTATTAACCACCATCAAATTCTTTCCCATCAGCCGGAGTATGGAATTAGAAGCAGATGGACTAACAGAATCACAATCACTGTGACCAGATAACTTCCCTTTGCTATCTGGAGAACCCTTCAAAGGAATGGGACCTGCAGATGACTTAGTGACAGAGAAAACCATCTGTTCAGATCTTGAAGTTGGGAAACCATTCGGAAAGGTGTCTGTCATGTCAGACCTCGTCTCCACATTGTTGGTTCTTGTGTTTGGATTGCAACCCACTTGCTTTCCCATGGCAGGCAGTGCCATTGCTCGTCGCCTTAATAGCGGTGATTCTTGATAATTTAAAGCCACACCCTGAAAGGTTCTCTCCTTTCTTTGACAACAGCAAGGTTGATCGTTACCTTTGAAGCTGAGAGGTCCCCTCTCAAGAGATGTCTTGTTGACTTTAAAGTTCTCTCTATCAAAAGCAAGTTTTTCTGCTGCTATAACAGTTATCTGTTGAGCTGCAGCAGCATTAATTTCTACACAATGATCAATGATTGCATGTGATAGGCCCGACCTGATGTTATCTTGAACTGATTGAGGTCCTATAGATGATAATGGTTCAGAATACTTCAGATCACATTTGGTCCCAGTGGAATTAGAGATGGTTGACGTTGTAGAAAGAGGTGAATCTGATGAATCCCCATCAATAAAATCAAGCTGATCTTGAGATGATTGAACTCGGCTCGTGGTTAGTGAAGAGTTCCCTTGAAAATCATCTGACCCCATATCTCTAGGACTTGGCAAAAATGATCCTGGTGGCCCTGGAATAGGTATTGGATCAACCTCTGGAAAATAGCTTCCCTGGCCAACTTCCGAGTCCATTTCGTCGGCATTACTAAGATTCTGCCCGAGTGGGGCGTCTTCCACTTCATCAGCAGAAAACATCTCTTGCTCGTTACTAATTCTTGGATCAGCTGGACTTGCCAGTGCTTCAGATTCGGAAAAAGGTCCCTTATATTTTTGACAGTCGGATTTGGCTTTGAAACGGCCACTCGGTATGTGAAGTTCAGGATCTACTGTATTGCAAAAACTAGCAACAGTCTCCCCAACACCTATTAGGGAAGACGTTTCAGTAAACGTTTCAGTAACAATGTCATTACCGAGGATTTGATCCTCCTGAGCTACTCCCAAGCCATCAACTCTAACAGAAGAATCCATCTTTTCCCTCCCATCATGTCCATAACACTCGGATGCAAATTGTGAACTCTTCAAGGCCATGGTTTCTTTCCTTCCAGAGATACTTATGGAACCTCTATTTTGTCTCCTTTGCAACACACTGTTTCTGCAAATAGATATTTCGTCAGTAATATCTCCTCTTCTAGACCGCTTTCCAGCACAATTATACATGAAATCATACCGTTGATCAGGCTCAGAATTCCGGGGAGCAACCTCTTTATCAACTTCTACCCTTTCATGCACTTGATTCTTAACAGCTGGGCTTTTAGCCACAATGGAATTGGATTCAGTCAAAGATAACCCACCGCCAACAGACAACACATTTTTCTTTGGTAAGGGGGATTTCATGGCATTTGATCTGGAGGCATCACGACTCTTAGATGGTTTTGTGCTAGCATCTGGAGGACTATCAAAATTTTCAGATAGACCTGCAGCAGAACCAACTTTATTGTTGCTCAAAGGTGCAAAGTTCCCGTCAGGGTTTGTAAGGTTCAGGTTGCAACTATCAGGAGCAAAATTTCTGTCTTTACTAAACTGATGGGAGTTTCGCTGAAGGGACCTCTCAGGATTATCACTGATATCAGCACCAGGAAAGGGACTTCCTGCTCTCTTTCTCCCAGGAGAGCAGTCACTCTTGTCACTGTCTTGAGCTTCATAATATACATTCTCTGTGCTCCCACTTTTTTCTGGAGAAGAATTTTGATCTCCAGAAAAATTCATTGGTTTTATAGCACGGTTTCTCTCCACAAGACAATTATCTAAACCTCTTTGATCACCCTCAACCAAAAAATTCTGAGACACATGCTTCTTGTTCAACTTCTTTACAACACCAGTCCGTTTGGAGCAAGCCCATCGTCTTAAAGCTCCAGGATTGCAGGAATTGGCCTGCTTCTCCATTTGCTGTCCCTCATCCTTGGAACTTTCTTTCACTCCATATCTTTCTTGACTCCCATGAATCTGTTCAAAAACAATTTTGCCATATGTTAATTTATAAACCACCATATTTGCAACAAAGAGGTTTCTTAAACTTGTAATTCAAACGAAAAGCAGTGTTAGCAAAGAAAATCCAACGAAAAGCAGTGAGAAGCATATTGAGGGCATGTAATATAATTTTCATTCTGAAATATAGCAATGCTTTTTTCTTTATTCATTTTCCTTTCATGTCATCAAAGTGCATGTTGTCAATAAGTTGGTGAGACATAAGGTGAAATTAGTAGCCTGTCTTGAGGAACTTCTTTAGTCAAACAAATGACTTTAAGAAAAACCGTGAAGAGATGTATATAAATAAATCAGTAGAAGAGGGTAAAAGACCATGTAAATACATAAAGCAAGAGTGGCGTACCTGAGAAGAATGAGCCTTGGAAGAGAAAAAGTTTTTGCTTTGAGGAGCGAGTTTAAGGTACTTGTGATGTTTAGATGCATGGCGCTTTTGCTTTTTGGCTGAAAGGAATTTGCTTCCTTTACCCCGTTTCAAAGGTTTTCTTGGTCGAAGATGCTCTACCACTTTAGGCACTGATGGAGATGGCGCATCATCAAACTTGGATAAAATCCTAACTTTGGTGCCATTGGCGTCCACATAGACTGCACCAACATCGATATCATCAGGATGGGCTGAGGACACTCTTTGCCTTTTCTCTTCAACAGGCATCTCAGAGTGCTCATTATCCTGAGTAGGAAAGCTTGAAACACTAGTGGCCCAGCTGGAACCATTTCTTCTATCAAGATCTTCTAATGTGCAATGCTGGGCAGTAGTATATATATCCACCATCAATTTGGTCTTCCTTGGCTTAATTCTGTGCCTCGTTAGTTTATTAGAATCCACAGTCCACTTAGGAGTTGACTCCCCGGAAAGGCACTGATCAATATGAGCATTCAAGGTGGTATTAGAAGACGATGAGAAGGTTTTGCAAACAGGGCAAATTTTTGAAGTCATTGTTTCTGAAACAGCAGTACAATTTGAAGCAATATCTTCAGTTGAGCTTCTCTCGGAGTGGCTGCTGAATTTTACTACCAATCTGCACTTCTTACCCGAGGGTCGGGTCTTGCTTTCTCTCTTGTTGGCAACAACAACAGGAAGACTTACAGCTTTAACTTCAACTGAGGCAGCTTCCAATGAAGTACCAGTTCTTAACAGTGGGCTTGATTGCCTGTTGGTAGGAACTGACTCTTCTATTTCAGATTGAGAAATGCTTGTAGTTGTGGATGGAAAATCATTTTCTCCTTCAGACCTGCATGAAGTTGTTGTTGTGTCCGTGCAAGCTTCTGCTAGCTTCTCCTTCAGTATGGTATTGTTGGACGAGTCCAATACTACATGATCATCATGTCCAAAAGATTCTGCAATATCAAGATTGCTTTTGTTTTCATTTTCAACAGTACATCTATTAATGGATTGGTTCTTTGCAGCATCAAGACTTTGAAATGGTGGCAACAGATCCTTCACGCCATGTTTCAAACAAAGTTGCAAATTCTTCTGGGAAAAAGGCCAGTTGGTCTGGATATCCTTGCTCCGTGAAGTAAAAACATAATCTCTGCGAAACAAAACATCATATCTCATTATTAACTTAAATGGTCAATTGCAATGCATGACTCATCTAAGCCACCTTTAGACCGAGTCCAAAGAGAACTCAAACTACGTTACTGTTAGGCACCCTTTATTGTACGTTAATTTTTAACAAAGAAAGGGAATAAATATGGACCATGGAACTAAAAAGGAAAGAACGAAAGAAAAAAAACACACACACACACACACAACAGTAGAGAAAAATCCAAGATATGCCCAAGTGAGTTGGAGATTCGATGATCTAGGAACTCAGAAGATGTCTGCAGATATGGTCTGAACAAGCTCTGAGATTAATTAAAACTCATGGCAAATAAAGGTGACATGAAATCACAAGCAACAACATTGGGGGAAGAAAAGCAAGTAAAAATCCTGGAAATCTAGTTGGGTAGATTAAGAGCATGAATTAAGGAAATAAAACACATGAAGAAACGTGTGGCTTTGTGGGATTAAGAGCCGTGAAAGAGTTCATTATTAGCCAAAGCAGGAAAAATCCCCAAACACTAAAAATAGAGACAAGATGGGGGTGTGGTCATGACTTAGGCCCCATGTTGGACTGAGCCACAAGCAACAACATGCATCTCTGGATCTGACTCAACACGCTCTAAGATGGGATAAACTTTGAGATCACAAAGAGAAAAAGAGAAGCAGTTAGACCCATGATAGGAAAAACAAAACCAAGCTGTGTTATGATCATAATCAACAACTATTCATTCCCTCCTCCAATGAGAGAGAGAGAGAGAGAGAGAGAGAGAGAGATTACCTTATGGAGAACTTGGGAAGGGGTGGCTTTGATAGATCTACTACCTCTGGAAAGGATGGAGTTTGAGAGGCCTTCTCATCATCACTACTATCTTTGATCAGTGCTTGCGGATGACATGGGGGATCTGGTGGAAGGTTTTCAACGGATAACATCTGATGAAAAGCTTCTCTCTTCTTGTGCTGTCTTCCCAACAGTCACAAGCTCTACTAATACCTCTACCTCCGGGCCTTATCTTTAACTTAGATTTCAGCATATATAATGATAGGCCAGCCCTCCCTTTCTCTCTCACTGTCTCTCTCTCTCTCTTACTCTTACTCTTTACTCTAAGCACCACCACCACCACACACTATCAGAAAGCAGCAGCTGCAGAAAAATCAAACAAGCCCACTAGAATCTTCATCCATATCAGCAGCCTGCAATTAAGAGAAATGGAAAGGGGCATGAGATCATGGATTTTGGTAAAGACCCAGATGAACACGGCAGAGTATAGAAGATTCCAGACCCGTCAAGAACGTTATTTTATGTGACGGGAAAGAGTGAATTTAAAGCATATGTGTTTGAAAAATCAAAACACCAAGGAACCCAATTGAGCAAGCAAAGAACAAAATAGGCAAACTAACAAAAACCCACAAGCAAAGATATCTGCTCAAGTCTTAAAAGTTCATGGAGTGATATTTTATGTGGGGAAGCCCAGGAAAATTGAGGCTTTAGACTCAACAATCCACTAGCTAGCTAGCTAGCTACCATAGCTCAGCAATCAATCAAATCTATGAAAATTCAAAACATATAGAGTTGGAAGTTTACAAAAGCAAGAGATCATGAACCCCCCAGATGAATAAATTTTTTTATGAACAAGAAATCTCAAATGAAACAACAGAAAGGGTGAGGGAAAGAAGGAGATTTAAGAAGAAGAAAACAAACTTCAGAGGTTGAAAGCTAGACAGACCAAGAAGCCCAAATCTTAGGGGCATGCAAATGAACAGTAGGACTGACCTCAACACATCTCACCATAACAAAGTCTAGTGTAAATCTCATGACCAGATTCTGATAATTTTTTCATTTGTTCAAACCGGAAGCTAATGAGCGGTCAAACCATCCAAAAGACCCAGAAATTCAAAACACATGAAAAACGAGAATTCCGTTCAAGCTAAGGAAACAGAAGAAGACCAAAGAAAAAGAAGAAGAGAAAAAAACCAAAAAGAAGCAGTCTTTGGGCAAGAGAAAACAAACCACAGATCAAGGAAACCGCTGAGCAGATGATGGTATTGGTTTTGAAGCTCTTTTTTTTCTGGGTTGGTTTGGACTGGAAATGAGAAAAAAAATGAAGTCTTTGTAGAGACTAATAAGCAACAAAAGAGAAAGAGAAGAAGAGAGAGAGAGAGAATAGTGAGAAAACAGCACCACCCACTCACACATCAAAAGGGCATCAGGTTCTCTTTCTCTCCAAAAAGCAGGTTTGTACCATTAAACACCACGATTCACCTCCCATCTGTGAATATGCGTTAAGAGAGTTTTGAAGAGAGAGAGAGAGAGAGTGTGTGTGAGAGATAGAGATGGAGAGAGAGAGAGAGAGAAAGTAAGAGAGAGGAAGAGTGTGGTGTTTTCCTCTATAAAAATAAAAAATAAAAACAAAGAAATACATAGAAAGCTGTCCTATCCTATACCTACCCTACAGCCCCTCATATGTCATACAAATTTCTTTCATTTTTTAATTCTTGATTTTTATCATGCCCATCGCCGTTGCCATTGCCCCTCTCTCAATTGTCTGTTTTGCTCTCTTTCTTTCTCCCAAATTCCAATCTCAGACGCCCATCTTGTCCCACTACACGACAAACTCTCCCTGTTGACAATTATCACCACCGTGGAAATATCACTTTTAACCCCCCTCCCTCCCTCTTCTTTTATCTATTTCAAAATGAAAAACAATTGAGTTTTTTTTCAATCGGTTAACATGTTATGTTGTTAAACAGACTAATATGTCAATTTAGTTGAGTAATTCAAATTCTCAAACAGTTTGATATGGTCAGTCCAGCCTCGATATGTTACGTTGTTATCCAATTTAACTTGTTAATAAGTTCAATGTATTTACATCATCTATTAGTCATATATACTATGGTATATTATCAGACAACTTGATATGTTATGTATTCTAGTAATTTAACATGTTAATTAGTTCAATGTATTTACATCATTTATCAGTTGTGTATTAAGTTATATTGACAAATAATATAATATGTTATGCATTTTAGCAATTCGGCATGTTACATTATAATTGAACATGTCAAAAGTATGTATGGAATAAAATTTTATACTATGAATGAATATCAAGCCATCATATTTGAATGTAACCCCACCCTAACTGATGTTCCAATAATATAACATGGCAAATTAATATATATATATATATATAATATTAGAGTCTTATGTCTCGTTTGGTTCACGTAATGAATTTAAGGGGAAATCATTTCTCATGTCATTTTCCAAGGGATAGAAAATGGAAGATTCATTTTTCATGTTTGGTAATGCTAGGAAAGTAACCGGGAGATATCACTTTATTTCATTCCCCATATTTGTTTTGAGTAAGAAGTTTGTATAAATTTTTAATTATACTCATATTAAATCAAATAAAAAAAGAACGCATTTAATGATATATTGTAATTCTAAATTATTAATGGGAACGAAATGGTCATGAAAAATGTTCATTTTCCCAAACTTTCCCTTGATGAGGGAAAACAAAACCCAAGTTGGAAGGATGATTTCACTTTCCTCTCTACTTTCTCATTAGTGAGGCAACGATTTCCATATCTAACTTACCAAACATGAGACAGCAAAAATATAACATATAACTATTTTTTTAAATTTGGTTGGATATTATTGTTGTTATTAGAAAAACATAGATAAAACTTAAAAGGCAATCTACCATCAGGATACTGTTTTGTAATCTTAGCCTGCAGGGCCCTGCTCCTCTGTTATGGTGTGCCCTACCCATTAAATACAAAGAGACTCGTAGTCTTATTTATTTATTTATTTATTTCTTATTTATGTATTAAATTTGGAGTTGGAGGCCTCAAAACACTGCAGTTTTCGCTTTCTGAGCGACTTTAATGGTGAACCTTGGCACCTATCATAATGTCCCTTCCTTTTTAACTATTATCGTATCTGTTACGTTCACCCATTTTTTCCAACATCATTATTAATTGTCGTTCTTGTTATTTATATATATATGCACAATTATTGTCCTTATTTAACCACACATATGCTCTTCTTTTGGTAACCAAAAAGATAATAATAAGAATTAATTAGATCAACATTATGCATTATATGGAAATTAAGACCCAACTATTGATAGTTTAATCAAATCGACGGGATAAGCTACCAACTAACTAACCTTTGGTCTAGTAGTATTTATCTCAACTTTAGTTGAATGAGGTCTTGTATTCGACTCACATAAATGACCATGACTATAAAAATATTCTATCATTGTGATCCATTGTAACTTGGTTATATTTTATACATATTCTATCGCTTGTCTAAAAAGGATTAAATCTTATGCTAGTTACATTTTTAGATATATATGAGCTTTATACTTTATTGAACTAGATTAGAATGAATAAGTGATTAGCATTTAATATCTTTAACCACTTTAAATTATCAATTTCTTTATCGCTTTGACTTTTACCTCTTCTATAGAGCTACTTTCATCACACATGGTGGGAGTATTAAGATTAAGTTTAAACTTAGCCACTAAGAGAGAGAAAGAGAGAAAAAATAGGGAGAGAAAGCTTCATATCCGGGGGTTTTCTTTTGGATTTCGTTGGATCTTTGGTGTTCTTTGGCTTTTGGTGGACCTATGTCAATTTACTCTTCTTTTGACATTGCTCATTGGTGCATTGAGGTTTTGAAGTAACTAGGTGGCGTTTTGTATGTCATGTCTCGAAGGAAGATTAGCAATTGGTTTTCCTTTTGTTGACGTAGTTTTAACTTTTTAATTTTGGTTTAATTTGTTTAAAAAAGTCCATAACCTCTTTGAATTTTCTATGTTCTTTCTCGCATAATTTCATAAACTAGTTTACTAAATGTTCTTAGTCTCTTTAGGAGAGTCATGTCGGTTAACGGCTAGTTTTTCTCATTGATGTTATCGGACTAGATTCAGAGAAACTATGACGATTGAAATGAGTTATAGAAAAGTTATTTTTAGGAATAATTTTCTCCAAATCATTTTAACCTTTCAAGAGGGTCACGTTGAAATAACTATTACGAATTGAAAACCCAAAAGAAAAAGAAAAAAGGTTACCCATTTGTTGTTCAAAAGATGTAAAAGTAATTTTCTTTTAATCAGTTACAAATATTAAGAAATGAATATCTAAAGTTTGTTCCAAGTAAGAAATGGCTGCCGACCAAAATTCTTTTCTTTTTTATCAAACTGATGAAAACAAAAATGTATTGTGTAAGAATGATGAATATGCTACGCTTTATGACCCAAATAATAAGAACAAAAATAATAAAATCCTTTGTATGTATCTGAATATTACACATGAGACATGCCAGAGGGTAATATTTGTTACTCGTATTAATCCAACTGTCCACTTCTCCACCAGAAAAAACGAACAAATTCGTACGTCTCTCCGAGTATTAAGGTACACATACAATTTTTTTTTGTTGGGAAGTATTATAATTAAGCTATATATTGTTACTCAAACCAACGCAACAAACTTTATTTGATTGAAATTTTTATTTATGGTATATTTTGGTGGAAAATAATTAATAAAATGAAAATACTTTTTCTTTGAGAAGTAATAAACTATTTACCAAAATACTTCTACAAAGGACGACTAAGAATAAGGCTAAGCAACTATAATTAGCAATAGCAACCGCGGTTCGGGGCCAGATATGATAATAGCATCCTCATTCTAATTCCCCATCCCTCCGTATCAGGTAAAACAATTTCAGGGAATTCCCATCCCTGTCGGGGTACCTCCCAAACCCACTATGAATCCCCACTTTTTTATTAAAAAATATTTATCATATATTATGTCACTTAAATTTCATCTTAAATTATCATTCAACTCAATTACATCCCATTGTATCATAAAATCCAACTCAAGAACTAAAAATAATATCAATTCAATTTGACAAAACTAAATAAATATTATGTTATGTCGTAATCATACATGGCTATATTATACTATATATTAATTAAAAATAAATATATTACTTATCGGGCCGGGTATGGGTATAGGGATGGGTATAACAGTACCAAATTCAGGGATCTCAATACCTGCCCCCAAATTTCCTCCGAAATCTCCTCCCATTAGGGTCGGGGACTCAATAGAAATCCGGCCCAGCCGGAATTTATGTCATCTCTAACTATAATAGGCTAATCACAACTAGGGATTGAATCTAAAATTTCTTCTAACCAGATAAAAATCACTATTTCCGGACCAAAAATTAATTGGTTAGTAAAATTACGATTCATTCAAACTAGAATTGTGCATTGAAGGTAAAATAAGTTGTTTAATATCCAAGTATGCAATGTCTTGTCTAACAACTCAATTCTCATGTGAAAATAAGAATTTCGGTTTCGTTATATATCCGATATAGTCCATAAATTTTTGTTTGTTTATTAATAAAAAAATGTATCAAAGCCTGTTTCTGGGGCACAGCAACGAGCTGTTTTCTGGAAACATTCATGCACCACTCCAAAGGGCGCATGAAAACAAAAAAACATGGGACATTTTCTAACAAGTGATGTGCTCCCAAGTCATGTACTCAAATTTTTGGGAATTAAATATTTGAATTTTTGGGAAGAAAAAAAAAATTTCAACTGCTATAAATTTGTAAATAATGTGTTTTTGAAACTCTCACAATCTATCTTATCGATGTAATAAAGACATAAATCCCACAAATCCAATGTTTGAAAAAGCACTAAATTACAGTTATTTTTAAAAACAATTTTAAAAATTAAAAGTTAGAGGTGTGGTGACAAAAACCTCCTAAAGCTAATAACTTTTGCCAATATTATCGATCACTGTTCTCCCCATGCGTGGGTGGAGTGCTGTATGAGTCTATGTCATATTAGTAGCTAGCACATGTAACATGTTTCTTCTTCCTTTACCTTTTTTCCTTTTGGTTTCTAAAATTAGTGGCTAAACATTTATAACGTGGACAACAATTATCTACGTCAGGGCTGGTTTGGTTGGCAGATTGAACTTGTTGGAATGAATTTTTATGTCTAATTTCATGAGATGAGAATGAAGTATACTCATTTCCATGTTTGGAAATGTTAGGAAATAATGATCTAGAAACGTCATTTTATCTCATTCCCATGTTTGGTTTGAGTAGTATTAGAAATGAAAATTTGTTCAAATTTCCAACAATACCCCCTTTTTTTTTAATTACAAAGAAAGAAATACAATTTGTTTTTCTAAGGTTAAAACATGGTATTTTAAAAATGGAATAGGGTTAAATTAGTCATAAAAATTTACATGAAATGTTTTCCCAAGTGAGGGGAAATTTTTTCTCAAGCTTAGTCAAGGCTATGAAATTCCTCCTACATAGGAAGTCCATACCTATGAGTCCATAATTGCATTCTCAAGAGTGTATTTACTAAACATGGCTTGAGAATGCAATTTCAAATCTATTCCCAAACTCCTAAACCTTGAACCAAAGAGGCCCTAGATGTTTTTTTTTAATAGAAAAAGAAAATAACTACAACTGGAAACCACAAGGGCACCCATGCTCAAACAAATCAAAATAAAAAGGAATCAAACAATTTAGAGGCAATCCATGCTCCCACAAACGCAATGGAGAAAGGCCATAGCCTAAACCAGCTAAAGCATCAAGTAGTGAAATTGGCTTCCCTAAAAACATGTTTAAAAGAAACTTCTTCACAAGATGAAGTCAGTAGCTAAATATCTTGAAATCACAGCATAATACCCCAAGGAATAGAAATTGCCTTGTTTATGCGGTCAATAACGACTTTAGATTCCACTAAGAGTGTTGCCATTTTCATATACATATCCTAGTTTTTCGCCCATGATTTAATGAAAGTGTATAAATGGTAAATCTATCTATCATGTATGGTTGGTTGACTGACTTTTTCTTACGAATTACTGAGGTGGAGTGAGTCAATATTTAATGAATGAGATGAGATAATTTCCACTAAATGGGGTGGAGTCCCTAAGATTTATATATGTGTAGAGGAAACATTTTCTGACTTTATTGGTAGGTTTAGTGAGATTGCTAATGCATCGTTTACCCTAGGTGAAAGTATTCCTTAGTCAAAGTTGGTTAATTGCAAATCAAGAAGTTAAATATTTGAATACTTTGAAACTTGAAGAGCTAATAGGATTTCTGAAAACCTATGAAATAGATAAAAGACCAAGCGTGTAGTTTTTAAAATTGTAAAATATGGTGAAGTTGCGCATGATAACAACCCATCAATGAAGATGAGTTATTTTTCTTTGTTAAACAGTTTAAGACGAAAGCTTGAAGTTTCAAGGAAGTTGTAAAGTGTTATGAATGTCGAGGATATGGTCACATTGCTTTTGAATGTGAGTTAGTTTCGTGCCGTTATTGAGAAGACATGACGATTGACGAAAGTGACATGGTTGGGGATGGATTTGAAGAGACAGTGGTCGTTTCCTTCCAGTGAGAGAGGGGATGGAACCTGGCATCATGGCTTCCTTAGAGTCAAGAACAAGAACCATTTTCAGGTTCATATGAACACAGGAAAATCGACCATTTGCATCAAGTTAGGTGGAAGATTGCCAAGATTGCAACTAGGACCAAAATTAAAGACCAATTCATTTAATTATTACGTTATTTTCAATACTCGGTTATTGATTTCACCCAGACTTTGTGAAAATAGAGTAATCTTGCTGGCTTGAAAACAGATAATTAGACCATCCATACAGCTATGGCTAGCTAGCTAGCTCCTGCTACCCAATTGCTGGAAGGCTTTTTCTCAATAGGGAAAGCAATTGGTAGAAAAGGACAATTATATTAGACAATAATCCATAGTGATCTTTGTAAGGGGTAAGAGGCAAGCTTTTCTGAGTAGATCCATTCGGTGAGTTGTTCATAAAGTCTAGCTATGTGGTTTTTAAGGTTGGGCCAAATATTAGGTTAGATGGTGAAAGCATTTTCTTTGTAAGGGGTTTACTTTTTTCTTCTAATTTTAATTCAAAAGAAAAAAAAGATTCTATTAAACTTTTTCTACACATCCTCACTAAAATTCTTTTCTTTTGACAAACATATATGTCAGAAACTTATCAAATACAACATATAATAAGTGATCTTTTTATGACAGATATAATAATGATTAGTAATTTCACGGCTAATATGAGACCCGATTATAGTGGCGTTATATTAAAACAATAAGTAATGGGTCATTGATGTGTGTCTCTGACATCTTAATAACTTTCATAATCCTTGAACATAGCAAGATCAAAAGTCTCCCTTTCTCACTCTCGAAAACTCACCGGTTGGGCAAAAATTTCAATTCATCTTTGATTGGCTCTTGGCTTGAACTTACTCTGTTCAAGATTGGACAAAACCTTAAAACCCATGTTCAATTCTCAAATCTAGGTTTTGACCACAAAAAAAAAAAAAAATCTCAAATCTAGGTTGACAGTGAATGGAAAAAGTTGTAAAAGGCCTTTAAATTTTTTCACACTGAGTCACTGTAGATTTGTTGTCGTATATAATTGAAGGCACTATCATATTTTTGTACCTAAAAACTCGGTACATTTGTTACATATATATAGTATAAGTTTGAGCTAAGCTAGGTCGGCAATAACCAAATTTGGTTTATATTTTCTCTGCCAATGTATCACAGCTAGGTTAGGCGGCCCCATAATCCCATTTTGGGTTGATGTCGGCAAAGGTGCTCCATTGTATATAAGCCTGTAGCGTTACAAGAAAAACATTACACACCTATTTCAAATAATAGGCCTGCCTAGAACACATCCATTTTTTATTTTTTTCATCATATTAATTTCTTGAGTAATATGTTGTGTAAGGAGTAGTATAGGTGTTTAAATATGGTGATCTTTTAACTTGTTAGTTTTTTTTATGTACAATCTAATAATATAGCATGTTAGACGATTAGACAAGATAAATAGTTACAAATAGCAAGTGAGCGTTACTAATATAATGATTGTTAGAGAATATATGCTCCTAAAATAGATGGTTACGTGAGTGGAACTATATATAAAGTAGAATTGTTCATTTCAATTATTGTTTATTCATGGAGAACAATTTTACTATTGCTATTTTTAAATGGTGATGAGCATAACCACCGGGTGAATTGTTATTGAATAAGTTTAACTTTTAAATTCGTACAGAAAGTAAGTTCAATCATACTCATCTAACGAGAATTAACATCACTACAAATGATGAGTGGTGACCCAAAAAAAAAAGCTCTTTCTTACAATTTGGTGGGTATGAAGATTAACAATTCTAGTTACCGATTGGAGAGAGTTTTACATATTTACTGTTTCACTGGAGTAAATTGAAATTGATTAGAAGAGAAAAGGTGATTAGGCAGTAAAATCAAGAAAATTAGAATGAAAATGGAAAGCGATGGAACGGTTTAGATGTCCGGTGTTAATTCCAATCAAGTGGGTCCCGCAACACATCGGGGTATGATTATATTTTTTTGACGTTATAAAATAGGCCACGTGTACTTTGTTTGACGTTGTCTGGCTGTCGGACGACTCGGACCCCCTTCTCGCATCCGATCCAGCTCCCACATGACATGGGCCAGCAAGTACAAACGGCGTCGTATAAGGTAGCTTCTATTTCTCTGCTTTTGAAATGAGAGTGAAATGGTCCATGTGGAAAAGCTTAAAAATAACAAAAATCAAAGTCAGCAAACTAATAATTAATCAAAAGGAGAGATAATTATTTATTTATTTATTTATTTATTTCCCCCTTTGAAGTAGTGGAGGAAATTGTGGGAAACACAAACACAATGAAGAATATTAAGTCATTATCAAAACTGGTCTTTTAACGTAATGATGCAAGTTTTTTTTTCCCCTCCATGACAAGAAATAGTTCAAGCCACGCCTGCCATTGGAAACTTGACAAGGACCTGCAATTATGCCATCTTCTATATATAGATGATCTTATCCTTCTCCAAATTTACAGCTTAATTTACTACAATATGTTACACAAAGCCAAGTTGCTCTAACCCTAATGCAGAGGTCCCTTGACGCCGGTCAATCTGCCGGACCGAAGAATTTCGACCACACCACCTCCGTTTGGAGGAAAAAACTTGCCCATACTTGCGTTTCACATATGACCCATGTAACGCTCTCACAAGATATACCAAGCGTGAAACACAGTTTTCATAAGGACCGACGTGGACAAGTTTTTTTCTCTCAATTTGGAGAGATATGTGGATGGTTGTTTAGTGGCTGCCTTTATTCAAATTGGAGATCTAAATTTATTACTACTGTGCACACGCTTTGACAGTTACATAATCTTTTACGTCATCATGCATGAATGAAGCTATAGCTTTACTACCATACCATACCATCTCATCTGATCATAACAGTGAATTGCGGAAGCAAGTACTGTGTACCATACATCCGTACAAAATTTTGACTCTCAAGCAGAATTTCATGTCCTTCAACATGATGGCTGTCCACACCATAATTTACTATGAATTTTCAGTTTTTTTGTTTGTTTGCATGGCTATTAGAAATGAAAATATCTACAATTCTAGAAAGGAAAAAACAAATATCAGTTCAAGAAAGGAAACTTGTGTTAGATAATCAAGTTAATTGTATTCATCATTCTCTGAAAATCACAATTTGATATATGTGCAAAAATAATTTATCAAAAGTACAACTATCGACAGAAATGTAAAGCTCCTACTTACACGGGAGAAAGGGAATTATTTTCCTTTATTTTATATCTTATAAGTCCAATACCAAGTCCAAGTATCAATTTGGTTTTTCATTTTTGGGTTAAATAATATTGGAATTATTGGACAAACCGCATGCACCAACAAAAATAATGAGAGATATTTTGCACGTTTTTCCAACTCTGCTTTTATCTAATGAAAACTGCGATGCAAATGCCAATGCCAATGCCATGCGAGTTGCTGGTTTGGGAAGAAGGAAACCAATCTCCTTCTCCAAGGATCAAACACCAACTACAGGGATATGGAAGCTGAGAAAAGAGTGCCATGAAAAGTTATTATGTATGCCAAATGATGGATCTTTCTAATTATTTTTTGTCCAAGCCGACTAACCAAAATAATATTGAATATAATTTTTCAGACTGGACCAAAAATTTTAAGCTCCAACAGCAACCTTATATGTGAATTTCATAAACTCTCTCTTTCTGGGGACTTTCAGGCATGTGAACTTGAGGAAGCAGTATCACTTATTCATCATAGCAGTTCTCATCCATTCTCAAGCAACTCACACCTCTAGATTTTATTATAATCAAAGGCCAATTCTTTATTGAAAAAGCAAAATTTTCAAATTGAAAACCAAAAGAAATGTAAGAAATAAGATAAAGGCATGATGTAGTCTCTATCTCTCTATGTGCTACATATCAAGATGACAGAATGAGATATTTCTCCAAAGAAGTTGTGGAATCTGTCCACTCAAGGACAGCATGTTCAGTTGAGCAGGCTTGTAGCTTCTCTAGAAAACACAATGAAATTTAGGTTCTTGAAAGAACTAGAGGAAATGAAAGTTCAAGGAACACTTTTTCTTATAGGGTTATCAAACACCAATGCAACAATAGAGACTCTCCCATCACAACTCAAAACAAGTCGTGCAAACCTTTTACAAATTATCTTGACAACGAATCCATTCGAACAAAGGAAAAATATGAAGATTTGAAGATTTGCAAACAAACTAGTTTATCTGCGCTAAAACCCTAATATGCGGGGAGTTGAAACGGTTAAGATCCCAGTAGTCATATAACGGACTTCCAATCACCACAATGTCATGGATTATCTGTCTTCAATATTTACCATGTAATATTACTCTCTGTGTAACACCTAACCTTAGCATCATTTGTATATGTTAAGTCAGCGAGGAAAGAAGGTACCAAATGAGTTCAACCATTTCTGCCAATCAATATGAACAAAAAGTGTAAGATCTATGTGTTAAGTCACTGAGAAACCGAAAACAGACAAGTAACAGATGGCAACCACTACTGCCAATCAACATGATTAACATGTTTCACGTAAGAACAAGGTGTAACAGAGAATTAAAATCATTCAACATCCTTAAACATCCTACAAGAGGAAGAGATTTACTTGCACCCTTAATAAGTGAAAAAAAGAAAAAAAAATCAATCAAAGCAAGGTTGCCACTTAATAGAGCTAGTGATAGGACAAAAGAAACCACAATGACCAACGCTAAGCATACCGAATTATACATCTGAGAAATTTTATGATTGGCTGGATCAAAAGGGCTTCTCATACTCCTGCGGGGTTGGCTGCTCCCAGGGCCTCAAAAAGGCTGCATAAGTAATTTAAGAAGTATTGTTAGACAAGCAAAATAAAGGATTGGAGAAATAGTATAAAGTTGAAAAGCCAAAAATACCATTAAAGGTAAATGCATCACACAACAAATTGCAAAAATTATGCTTCCTAATTTTTTAAGATAGCGAAAATAAATCAGTACTTCTTCAGATCCTTGTTGCAAAATTTGCTGCAACCCAGGACTTTTCTCTGACAAAAAAGGTCGTATTCACACTAATCAATAACCCCTACCTTTCAGTCATTTTGCGTAAGAGTGGTGATTTCCCCTTTTTCTCCTATTTTATCCACTTACACTCCTTTTTTTATAACTAATCAATAACCCCTACCTTTCAGTCATTTTGCACTCCTTTTTCTCCTATTTTATCCACTTACACTCCTTTTTTTATAACTAAAAAAGGAGTGTAAGTGGATAAAATAGGAATGGGGAAATCATTGCCCTTTGCGTAATAGCTTCCTCATTTCGAACTCTACTACATGGTTGCTATACTATAATGATAAAAACCTAGTAGCCATTTTCCTCTAAATTACTACTAGCAACCTAACATTTAAATATCTATATGTGTTTTATGTAACTAACTTATGGGTAATATTTTTGAGTTTCTTCAACGAATTTTAAATGGAACTGAAACAACTTTACCAAGGTTTAATTGTTACACCTGCACCTCTATCAGATTTGGGAAAATCTACAGATAAATAATGGTAGACAAAATTGTTTTCCTATGACAAGAAGTTTCGTGCTTTAATCAATCGGATTCTGTGTTTGTCCAGAAGCAAACATATATTACAGACTATTAGTTACCTCAAGCAACTCATTCTAGTTTTTCTCATTTTAATTTAGGTTCTTTTGGAGCAAAACTTGTTCAAGTTACATCTAGTATCACTAATTTACAATTCCCATCTCATATTCATGTCCGGTGCAACATATTCAAACACATAGAACGAGTTGAAAGGAACAGCTTAGGGTACTTATTGAGCATTTCCTTTGCTTCCACCCATTCTAGGATGACCAAAAGCTGTCAAAATTGATTAAATATATGGAAATTTGTGCACTAACTTGCTGGTAGTTGGTACAAGGCATGTAATAGCTAAAAGCACACTACCATATAAATGTTCTAACACACACACCCACACCCACACCAATAATCCAAACATCACTCAGACAGAACTTGACATTTGAGATTCATTAGAAAACAAACCAGTGTATTAAAAATGTGGCATACTTAATGGTATTTCTCCAAGAGCCATATATATTGCATCATCGTCGGCAAGAGTCTCCTGGAACAATCGGCCAAATAAAAGGAGAAACATCAGTTGTTTAATGTGTGAGACATATGCTTATAGCAATGCATTTCCATCACAATAAATAAGCCAAATGGGAACAATTATGATGCATATAGATGTATAAATTCAAGTAATCCATTTATATGCATTTCTGATCAAATAACCACCAGGCATTATGCATTGAATTAATGACAGTACCTCTCCATTATGAAGGCCAATTTCGTTATGCATTGAATTAAGATCCTCTGGTACTGAAGAACAATTTGGGAAATCGTTTCCCAGCAATTCCGAGATCATAAGTCCATAACCATCTTGAACATCAGGGATATCACTAGTATTCTGTGCATGGTTAGGAAAGCCCTCCAGAGGAGTAAATTCAGTCTGTGGCCTGTATATTGAAACAAAATTAGATCAAAAAGAAAAATACATGTCAAAGAAACTAGGAAAAAAAAAAAATAGACTAACAAAGAAAAAACTATCAGCTGCAGCTCACAAAGCACTTAAATCTAAATGGAGAGAGCCAAACTGACTATTCTACAACGTTTTTTCTTTTATGGGAAGCAAGGTTTTACTATATTATTATCCAAATAGAAAATCATATCAATTTCATGAAGTTGAATGCTAGTAGGATAAACTTACTTTCTTTCTGCATCATCGAAGGCCTTGTTTTCTTGGATAGAGTCATTTTCTAAATCAATGACTTCAATCTCTTTAACATCGACAGTGTGTCTACTGTTCTCACCAGACACATTGGAGTTATTCATTGATAAGTCAACATCAACAGGAGCTACTTTTTTCTTCATTCCAGAATTAGCCCGATAATCTATTATAGGATCAGTATCACGATTCTCATGTGCATCACAAACCTGCATGAGATTAAGGTCGCAGATCTTGAATGAATTCTGAAAAGGCTTCTTTTCTTGTACAAACTCGATGCAGGCTTCACCTCCATCTTTTTGGGATTGGGATTCATTCATCACCGAGCTCTCCTGATCAACAGCTATAATCAATTTCTCACCAGAACCGTTTTCTTCCAGTGAATTTACTTTCTTTTCACTCAAGTTTGAAAGCTCGAAACAATCATCTGCCTCTGTAACCATGTAAGGAAGCCATTGTCTTGGTTTTTTGGCTTCCTCCAGCTGATCATGTTCTTCCAAAATCCTTTTTTCACCCCTTTCCTTAACTACAAAGCTGGAACTCCTAAGCCCTACAGGTCCCTGAGTTGATTCTTGCACATTTACAAAAGCTCTACCTGGCAAAGACTGGGACCTTGCATATCTGTTCTGCTCAATACTACCATATTCAGGACCTGATTCTACCAAATTTTCAGCAGAATGACTGGACTGAGCTTTAGAGGTTTCAGGGTTGAGACAATTATCATAATGAGTTTTATCTAATAGTGTGGTACCTAAAGAAACATCAACGGAACCGTTTTTAACTAAAGCTTGACATTCTTTGTGTTCGACGCCAGCGTCAGAGGTGGTCCCCTCTTGGGTATTTGGAAGTGTATCATCAACCTTTGGACCCCTATGCGTCAATGATGAGCGGATTCTAGTGGGCACCTTGGCAAATTTGCAGAGTGTTAGCAAGTCAGTCCCATTCTTGCCTGAGGAATCACCCTCACCCTCAGCTTCTGCAGCACCAAGCTGCATCAGTAAGTTCTCCGAAACACTTTGTTTCTCAGTTTCCTCATTGTTGGCACAATCTTGATCCTTCATCTCTTTATCCGATACCTTGGCAGGTTCCTCACCAACTTCATCAGTTTCATTTGGACCATCTTTCCAAGCTCCAGAAGAACTTGGTTTTGAACTCATATCATCATCTGGGTATCGGCCCTTGTTCAATTTAGATTCTGAATCCACTGCATCCTCACTCTTGGGCCTCAACTCGCTTGGACTGGAGTTTTGTTGCAATGCATTATTACCAGCATCTTTACTGAGCTTCTGCTCCTCATGGTGTCCAGAAACAGAACCTTCATCACCCTCCCTATCAGAGGAAGCCCTACTATGTCTATCCGAGAATGAACCACTCCTGCCATAGTCTCGTCCCCAATCCGAGCCATAACCACCCCGATATGATCCAGCCCCATTTCTCCTCTTTCCCTTGAAATGATTCCTTGTGTTGCTGCTAAATTCATCAACACCAAACCTTCCCCTTCTTGACCCTCCATCCGAAACCGAATTCCCCAACCGAGCAAGAGCCGAAGTCCGGCCTTCTGATGCAATTTGCAAATGGTCAGCCTCCTGAAACTCCCCAACTTGCTTCTTTAAACTAGTGTTCTGCCATTTGGCGGGGAGCGCATTCGGAGGCAGCAGCCCCTGAGATACCAAATACTCAGCGGCAAGGCGCCCGCTTCCATAAAGATGTCGCCTTTGCGGGGCGGAGCTGGAGGCGGAGGCGGAGGCGGCGGAGCTGGAGGTGGCTGGAAAGATTTGGGGCGGCCAAAACCGCGATTGAAGTTTCGGTGTTCGGAGTTGTAAAAACTATGGCCCCTCAGAGAAGTCTCTGGGGAGATCCGAGAATTGGGAGCCATGCCCATCCCCATACCCATGGAATTGGACCTGTACCCATTTCCAGGATTGCGATGCCGGGCATGCATATTTTATTTGTGGATACTAATACAAATGAAAGATGAATTCTTAGAAAATTAAGCTACAAATTCAGTGCATCGCCGAAAAGAGTGTTCTTGTGGGTTTCAGGTACCTTGCAATTCAGAATTGAGCTCAAATGAGGTTACCCACCTACCAACAGCTGTTCATCCAAAGCGTAACACCTAAAAATTGCCTCTCTTTGTTTCGATCTTTCCAAATTTTCATACCAAAGATTCGAAATTCAAAATTTACAAGAACAGATTTGTCTCTCGGCAGGAACAGCTGAAATTCTGACCTTACTTTCTAGATTTTGGAAAATCGAATTTGATTCGATCCAACCAGCTCCCAAATTCGTATCACGGAGTTTTCAATTGCAGATCCACCTCAAATTCCCAATCTCAATCTGAGAATCCTAGCTCTCTCCATTTTCCCCCTTTTGCAATCAAATGGAGGCCGAGCTTGTTTATCAGTCAATTTTTTGGTGATCAGCAGAGCAGGTTTGATTTTTGGTTATTTACTTTTAGGAAGAAAGTGAATAAAGGATGAAAATTAAATTATATAATCCGTAATTGCCTCTACGTCACCTCCGCACTACCGTCATTTTACCCATTTCTTTAAATACGACGCTGCAGATATTAATCTCAGACAACTTTATTTTTAACATTTTACCAGAAAACAAATTTGAATTTTCAACGGCCCAAAACCAGCCCATACCATATCACCAGTTTTTGAAAAGTAAAAAACCCAAAAGAAAAGCCCACCCACTTGCCCAAGCCTGCTAATTTAAAACAGTAAGAAAAAGTTATTTAATATCTACTATTTTAGACTATCGTTTATACTATATTAAAAAAAAACTATTTAAGTATGTTTTTATCTACATGTACTAGCATTTTGAGAGGTAAGATTCATTATGTCCCTGATGCTTTTTTAAGTTGTCATTAATAAAATTCACTTGTCGAGTTTTCAATAAGTTGTAAGTATTTAAGAAAAATTTAGCCCAAAACATTTTTAAATCTTGGAGTCCGCATAGATAAACACACAAATTTCACTAGAAATCAAAGCCCTAGTGATAGGACTTTGATTTAGAAAGTTGTATCCTAGTGGAGCAAACTCCATATTTAATTTCATTATTCTATTTGTTGTTTAAAATATAATTACTAATTAAAGTAATTAAAAAAAGACTAACATATTACTTAATTACATATATTAAATTAAAGAAGTAGGCCAGAAAACAAAAGTAAAGAAACTAATTTTATACTTATTTTTTTTTAAAAGAAAAAGTTGTCCCGACAAATGTTCGTTGGCAAAGGTCTATGCCAGCGAAATATCCCAGATTAAATTTTCATTTTAAAAAGTATAGCTGAGTGGCTATACTATTTTATATATATAAAAAAAGGGCTCTGGTGCCATGTGTCAAAACAGTAAAGTCAGGCGGCTATACTATTTTTAAAAAAAATAGCAAAACAAGTATAGCCGCACGGATATACTATTTCTTAAACAATCTATTTTTTTCTAAGCCGGTCGGCTGTACGATTTTAAAAAAAAATTACAAACCGAGTATAGCCGCCCGGCTATACTATTTATAAATTTTAAAAAAGCACGGGCCGGCTATACTATTTATAAATTTTAAAAAAGCACGGGCCTAGCTCTTACGTGTCAAAAACAGTATCGCCGTTCGGCTATACTCTTTTACGAAAATAAACATTTTAAAACGAGTAAAACCGCCCGGCTATACGTTGTTTTCAAAATTTAAGGAAAACCATAGTATCGTTTTGCAGCATCAGCATCCTCTTTCCTATTTATTGGTAGGACAAAAGGGTCACGATGAGCAAGGGCAGCTGGAATTGTTAAGGCATGATTCAGGCATTGAAAGATAGAACCCATTAGAAGCATCTTCCCAATGTTTGGATCCAATGGTAGTGTGCAAAGATGGCGACCTGTCATGTAAGATTTTTCAGTCAACTACCATAGCTGATATTCAGTAGAGACTAGCATAACTTACATGCCAAGCGGAGTAATCTCCTCTATGTTATCTAAAGCTCCAGTGGTTTTGAGAAGTTCGATTGCATTTGAACAGCAAGAGGATCTGGTGGCCGAAGTGCCTTAGCCAAAAAACACCCAACAGCTCCAAGCAGCAAACTTGCAAAGGTGTTTGGAAAATTTCAGGTAACTGATATTGGAGCATTGCATCATGGATCATTTTTGGATATAGTGTGTAACAAACCCCAGGCTGCACACGGCCAGCACGCTGTCGCCTCTGGAATCATCACCAAAGCAATAAAATTTAATAAAATGTTTATTTTGACAAACCATAAATGGATCCACCTTGGTTGAGTCTCAACAAGTTTGACATACAGGTAAAACCTTGAATTCGGTTACTTCTGGTAGTAAATTATAACTGATGTGCTGAAGCCTTTGAAATCCATGATGGTAATAGACAAGCCAACTTGTTTAAAGCAGCATAACTGGTTTCCTTTGACCTTCCACAGTCTATGACATACACAACATCATCTATGGTGATACTACTCTCTGCTATGTTTGTAGCCAGCACAATTTTTCTTAGAAATAGATTGAGGAAATTTAGTATTTGAAAAAACAGGTGAAATAAAATAAGGGGAATCAGAGGTTAATAAATTATAACACCATGGATCATGCAGGTGTCGGAAACATATTAGAAAAATTGTATTACCAACGGTCTAAGTAATACTCCAGTGGTGCAAAATTCATGTTTTTTCGAGCAGAACGTTTTGATTCCAAGCAGATATGATAACCAACAGTTTCACCAAGATTCTCTTCCCTTTCAGAGGATATACGAGCAGCAACAGACACAACAGAAATACAACGATGTTGTGTGCGTATTATGTTGCAGTCAGCACCATGTAGACATGAAATTTCATAGTGCTGACTGCAAACATGTTTGAGTTCCCACATTGGAACAATAGAGTTCCTTGGAAGTCTTTATAAGACTTACTATTGGAAATAGAATAGTTTGTATTGGCTATGCAAGTGGCCTAATTGAGTGGCTTGTGGGTATGGCTTAAGGTTAAATGCCTAGTTAATTGGGTCGATGGTTAATTAATATATTTAATTAATCAAAAGATAGGCCTTGGGCTTTGGGGCTCAGGCCCCGTTTGGGATTGCTTTTTCGCCAACCTTTTGACAGCAGCTTTTAAAAGTAGGCTAGGTTGCTTTTCAAAGTTGCTTTCAAAAGAAGCAGAGATGAAATTTTAATGAATTTTTTTAATTCCCAATATACTATCATTCATTTTAAAAAATGACACCACCTCCCTCCACATCCAACTCCACCATCCATTCACTTCCACCACTTGCACCACCACATTCACTACCTCCACCACCACCACCACATCCTTCTCCTCCTCATCCTCCACCACCACCACCACAACCACCACCTCCTCCCTCCACCTCCACCACCTCCTCCTCCAAAACTCCACATCCACTACCAACTCCACCAATGCGCCAACACCACCACCACCACCACCATCTCCTCCTCTAAAACCTCCACAATACCACACCACCACCACCACTACCTCCACAATTGCCATCCTCACCACCACCACCACCACTACCACAACCACCAACTCCACCTTCATCACCACCACTACCTCCACTCCATCACTACCACTACCACCACATGATTAGTACATAACACTTTTAACATGTCATGTCTATTTTAGTCGTTATTCACAGTTACAATAATTTTATACTAAAATTTACCAAACACGGAGCTGCTTTATTTTATAGCTAATTATTTTCAAAGCATAGCATAATCAACTTTTTTTTAAAAGTGACAGCAATCTCAAACTTAGGCTCTATGATTCAAATTAAAACCAATTAGTTAATTATTTAAATAAAATAATTTACGTACTTTTTACAAAATTTTCAGTAACACACACAAATTCACGTATTATACAAATAATTTCAACACATTATTGAATAAGAATAACACATGGTATAAAAATTATATTAAAACATCAAATAGAGGAAGATTAATATCTACTTTGGATATATTGCAAATTAATATCCACAAGGTACAAACGAATGCAACTAGATTTATTATTAAAATTTTAATTAAATAGTATAGCCGTGCGGCTATACTAGAATTGTTTTTATAAAGACACGGTATAGCCGGGCGGCTATACTTATTCTTCTTTATTTTTTATTTTCAAAAACGTTACAGCCGCAACGGCTATAAGCAGTTAAAAAGACGTGTTGACACGTGGCGCCTAATGGCTTGAGTCTTTTTTATATTAAAATAGTCTAGCCGAACGGCTATACTCAGTTTTGAATTTTTTTTTAAAAAGACATGTGTTGACACGTGGGGCATAATGGCTCGGGGATCTTTTTTTATATTAAAAAATAGTATAGCCGAACGACTATAATCAGTTTTGAAATTTTTTATGATAGACAGGTTTTTGACACGTGGCGCCAAATGGTTGGGGCCTTTTTTATATTAAAAATTATTATAGCCGAGCGGCTATTTTAGTTTTGATTTTTTTAAAAAGACATGCGTTGACACGTGGCGCCAAATGGGTGGGGGACCTTTTTTATATTTAAAATAGTATAGCCGACCGGCTATACTCAGTTTTAGATTTATAGTATAGGCAAGAGGCGTTATTGGTTTTTTTTTTATAAATTGAATTTAATAAATAGTATAGACGAGCGGCTATAGTCTTTTACATATGTATTCATATATATATATATATATACATATATACACATATGTAGGTACGTATTTTTCAACAATACATTCATATTCTATAAACGTCTCACTTTCTCTTTAAAAAGCAAACATACAATAGTCGTATTGTACATGTACGTACGGTATTTATAATGTTTTGTACACGTAGTTTTTACAAAATTTTCAGTGACACACACAAATTTAAATTTAAACCAATTAGTTAATTATTTAAATAAAAAATTTCACGTACTTTTTATAAAATTTTTAACACACACAAATTCATGTATTATACAAATAATTCTCACACATTATTGCATAAGAATAACACATGGTATAAAAATTATATTAAAATATCACATAGAGGAAGATTAATATCAACTTTGGATATGTTGCAAATTAATATCCATAAGGTGCTAACGTATGCAATTAGGTTTATTATTAATTTGTTAATTAAATAGTATAGCCGGTCGGCTATACTAGAATATTTTTGTAGCCTGGCGGCTATACCCATTTTTGACACGTGGCTTTAAACGAAAGAGGTTCTTCGTTATTTTTTTATTTTAAAAACGAGTACAGCCGCGTGGCGATACTTAGTTTTGAAATTTTAAAAAAAGGCATGTGTTGACACATGGCGCCTAATGGCTGGAGTCTTTTTTATATTTAAAAATAGTGTAGCCGAGCGGCTATACTCAGTTTTGAATTTTTTTTAAAAAGACATGTGTTGACACGTGGCGCCTAATGGATGGAATCTTTTTTTAAAAAAAAATAATACAGCCGAGTGGCTATACTCAGTTTTATTTTCTTATAAAAGATATGAGTTGACACGTGGGGCATAATAGCTGGGGGTCTTTTTTATATTAAAAAATAGTATAGCCGTCGGCTAGACTCAGTTTTGGAATTTCTTTAAGTAAGACATGTTTTGACACGTGGCGCCAAATGGTTGGAGTCCTTTTATATTAAAATTAGTATAGCAGCTGTACTCTTTGAAATTTTTTAAGAAGACATGTGTTGACACGTGGCTCCAGTTGGGTGGGGAACTTTTTATATTTAAAAATAGTATAGCCGCTCGGCTATACTATATATATATATATATATCCCGCCCTTGCTCGTCTCTAGTAGCTGATCGAGTTTCTTCGCCCCTCTCCCGCTTTTTGATTATATATATATATATATATAGTATAGGCGTAGATGCGCCCCGTGAGAAAATAAAAAATAAAAAAAATAAAAAGAAAGCCGACATAGGGTTTAAAATAAACATCTCTTATAAGAATATCTCCTAAAAATCTTACAACTTTACATTTAAGAAATAAAGCTCTAACACTCTCATCTGATTCAACCTCAACTGGTTTATTAGTCATTTTCTTGCCCACTAATTCATCTGAAAAATTAAACAGGGTGAGGGATGAGCGACCACAGCTTAGTCGGGACATGAGATCTTACCACAGTAGATTGAAATTCAGTTTTGGGGGAAGGGGGAAATTGAAATTCTTCCGCAGTCAACTTTCCGGAAAATTAAAGTAAAGAAGTCTTTTAAAATTCATAAAGGATGTACTTGTCTATGTATCATGTTTAGAATCCATAATTCAAACAACTTCAAAAATGACCAGTATGCATGTTTGGATTTACTTTCACAAGTTCCCAACTCACACAAATGACCTGACAAACAAGTATTCCAATGGGCAACGGACCCAGGTAGGCAGACCAATGAATCATACCACCAAAACATTGAAAAAACACATAGGAATGAATGATGGAAGCTTATCACACCAGAATTGTGGCAAATCTGGTAAAGCCTATTCAGGTTATTTTCACTATCTTTCAGAAGTATCTGTAAAAGGGCAAATCTCGATACTATATATACTCAATATTGATCGGCATCACAATTTCATATTTCTCATTGCACTACGAAGGAAAATAAAACTTACCCCACGGAGAAACAGGATCCTCCTATCTGAACCAGTTATGTTACCTCCTAGCGCCTTCACAAAAAGCCTAAATAACTCAGGATGGCCTTCATATGTAGCCCCAGTAATCATATTACCATCAACAACACACACCAACAAGGTCTCGGGTTCCACCCAATAAGCACCTGCAGCAACAAGTACAGGTCTGTCAGCTGGGAAGGCCGTACGCTTCCTACCTTTAACCGAGCCTGCAGCTGCTGGGACAAGTTGCCCATGGCAAACCAAAGCAATTGGCTTTCAGGAGTCAGAAAACTTTCTCACCAATTCTAAAACCGACGCATCCACAGCAAGATATTCAGGTGCCCGTCCTCCTGGTATTATTAATCCATCATATTTGTTAAATTCAATGTCATCAAATGTTGCATTGAGTGCGAAATTGTGACCACGTGATTCAGAATAAGTCTGCAACCAAAGAAAAAAATACAGAAAACCAAAACACATATTAAAACAAAGGGGGACCAGAAAGACATGTAGCATTTGAAGATTTGTAAGTTAAACACAGATCACGATTCAGTAAACCTAGGTAGCCCATTATCAGGTTATTTTCACTTAGAGACGAGGGCACTAATGCAATTTTGTTTATTGAATATGGTGTACGCAGTGACGTTGGAGCCAAGAATTTGTTCACGCTGTCTTGTCCCCAGAACTCAAGCTCAATACAGGTTGGTTCTCTAGGCTCATAATGAATGAGCAAGCACTCTAACAAAAGCTCCTAACATGTGTTCTTGTTTGAGCTTACTTTAGTCTCGCTGTCCACACAACCTAGAACTATAACCTACGGATTGCTATTTGTCAATCTAATAGAGCGGCTCTAATCAACAACAAAACGTATTCATTTTGTCTATAATTAAGGCTACCAAAGATTGGCTGATGCAAAAAACTAAACTTGAAAGCGTGATGTTCGTTCGTAAACTTGACAAACTAATTTCCAGTCCCAATAGATTCCAAATTTTAGAGGAGGCAACATAATCCCATATGTGAGAATTGTAAGCACTTCAATCTTTGAGACAAATTTCTTGTTTTGGGTTTACAAATTCAAGTGAAGTAAGCATTCAATCTTCAATCTAATTGAGTGTGCTTAATTACAGAGCATGGAAAAGACCAATTGACAGTGCTCAAGTGATGTAATGAGGCTAAAGAAAACGATTTTCATTACAAATAGAAAAAGGAAAAGGCAAAAGAAGCAGAGGAGGGTGACCTGGTGAGCAGGAGAAAGTTGATGAATGGCTGTGCGACAGATATCACCAGCTTTCTTGCCAGGACAGACGGCATCAACGGACACTCCATATTCCTGCAGTGCTTAAAATGGAACCATCGCCTCGTAGTCTTCCACGTAGTCCCCCAATACCAACAACACCCTGCGTTCGCCTTTCGCCATTTTCTTGGTATTTGAGAGAGAGAGAGAGAGAGAGGGAGAGAGAGAATTTGGTTGGACTAAACTCTCAGATGGACAAAGGAATAGAATATGTTAACAGTATAGCCGCCCGGCTATACTATATAAATAGAATATCGAATAGTACAGCCCGCGGAAATACTCTATAAGTAGATCATCTAACAGTATAGCCGCGCGGCTGGACTCTATAAATGGAATGTGTTGAAGAGTATAGCCGAATATAAACAGAATATTCTAAACGTAGAGCCGGCTATACTCTATAAATAGAATATAGCCGTTCGGCTATTTAAATAGAATATTTTAAACTGTACCACGCTCCCAGCCACCACCATCTTCTTCGTCATTGTAATCATCGTCGTAAAATTCCGAAGAATTATTGTTTGATCCCAAAACTGGATGAAATTTTGAAGAGTTGTGGGAGAAATTCAGAACAGGGTTGTTGTTGTTGTCTTGCTGATAGTAACACTCGTCAAGTCTCCAAATTGGCGGTGGCGTGCTACAAAGCCCTCCTATTTTCCCTACCAATACACCGCGTTTCAATTTTTTCACCATTGATGATCCTAGCGGCCGCCCACGGACCGCCTAGCAACCGCCTAGCCTAGCCCACCTAGCCCGCCTAGCGCCGCCTAGCAACCGCCTAGACCGCTTAGTGCTCGCCTAGCGACCGCCTAGAGCCCGCCTAGCTGCCTGGTCCTCCTAGCCCGCCTAGACCGCCTAGCCCCAACCTAGCCCGATTGGACCGCTTAGTGCCCGCCTAGCGATCGCCTAGACTTCCTAGCCTAGAGTCGGCCTAGTGACCGCCTAGCAACCGCCTAGACTGCCTAGCCCGCCTTAGCGCCCGCCTAGGCCATTTATTCCGTAATATTAACAATATGAGTGAGTGTGTTCAAGGATTTAACCTGTAAAGAAGATTTCCGAACAACAACTGATAACCCAGAGCAGTTTCATGGAGTTATCAAAATGGTGGCTCTTGGCCAAGTAAGTCTCATGGAGATGGTGTTATCACAATGTGCTATTTGCATTAGTTCTTTATCTTTTCTGTTTTTTTGTTCATGTCTTGTTTTGATTTGTCTCTGTTACATGCTATGTTTATTCATTTTAGCACCTCTCGTAGTCATTTTCACCATTAAAGTATAAAGGTTTTTGCTTAAATATCGGTGGCTCAAGGCTGGTTTTGTTAGTTTCCGTTGATTTGTAAATCTTTCGGATAATGTCCCCTGTGTCTATTTGCTTGATATTACAATTTGCAGTTCTATTTTTCTACTTGAAGCCTAGTGCTAGTTCTATTTGACTGAGACCTTTCAATTAGATTTCATGAACATTAGTACCCACTTTATGTGAGTAGGCTAGTTATTATTTTTATTTAGTAAACTAGGCTACAAGCACTACTTACCTGACATAGTATCTTTTATTTTAAACATATTTATTTGCTGATTGTAACCACTTTTCCAATCGAAATCTTCGGGTATATAAATGTTGTGGGATACATTTTTGAATGTAATTTGGGAAAGTGTGCCAAATGATTGTGCTATTCATGATATTTTGATGCTTGTTCACAGAATTCTGACTTATGTGTTTGTTCTAAAACAATTGGTTAATGTTGTTGCATCTGTCTTGTAGCACTGCTGTAATTCTTACTGCAAAATGTATCAAGACAAGGAGGCCTCAGACTGCTAAGAGAGTAATTGAACAGGTGGAGCAGCAGCTTTCAAAAGAAGGGTGGCTGAATAGTATGACGGCAAGGCAGGAGATATGTCAGAAGCAAGCGAGGAAGTACTGACTGGAGCATCTCAGATATCTGGTAGCTAAACTGATGATCGAGAACCCAGCCAATCTTTCACTAATCCCTCTTGAAGAGGACAAGAAGATAGCCAAGCCAAGGCTCACCCGCTCCACTTCCTTTTGAGTCAAACCAGAGGCAGCAGCATACATGATGCATTACAGGTATATGAGATTTCTCTTTACCCATGAATGCCGGAGGGAAACTAGCTAATTAAGCTGATTGAGTTGCAGTTTTGTGATTCATTAACATGATTTGCTAGTATGCTATTGAGATATACAGCCCCTGCATTTTCCTTTTCTGTTTCTTAATATCTGGTTTTGAATAGTAAATGGTCTATAGGCATTTTGGAAAGTAATGCAACATGGCCGTTGTTCTGCTTACCAATTATTTGGCTAAGTATTTCAAGCTTTTATGGTGGGAATTTGCCTCTTATTTTCTTGCCAAATTCAGTTTGATAGGTGTGCAAATATTTTTCTTTGAGTTGTTGATAAAATTATTTTTACAAATGTGCCAAATTGTGATTTGGGGAAATAAGTAATGTGAGAAACAATATATATTCAAAAGGCTTGTAGCTCAAGTGGTTAAGACAAGTTCAGATTTGTTTTCCTCTCAATATATAGACTGGGGCAAAAAACAATATATAATGACTCTTAAAAGACCTCGACCCTCAAGTTCAGATTTGAACAAGTGTCAAAGTCTGTACTTTTACTCTTTGGCAGCTGATTATGGCTTTGACCCCAATGCTCTCGACCCTGTATGTTCTTTGTTCTTCAGGTGATTTCTTTCTGTAAAATTACTACTGGATCTTGTTAAGAAATGGTAGGGAGAAAATGAAAATTAGTCTTGGGGTTACAATTTTCTCTTCTTGTTTGCACTTTTAGTTCAAAATTTTGGGGTCTTTAGATTTTGGGCTTGAACTTGAGTTGCTAGTTGTGGACCAAATTTGGGTTATGTGATTTGAACTGATTTTGTTGTACGACGTCTCTCCTGTTGCCATGTCTCATTATCAAAATGATAATGTGAACCAGTTTGTGTAGTGGACTGCTTGTAGGAGTGTTCATGAAACTAGAACTATATGATGCTCAATGGAACAGCGACAAATTGACAAATATTCCGAGTTAGAATATAGAAATAGGTGCAGACATGAAAGGAATTCGTTATTGCAAAGTACCTTGCCTGCTAGAGGTGCTGTTGATTGTCTTTTTTAAAAATTTGTTGTTTCTGTCTGTAAGGATATCATCTTGGCCTTGCTGCTGAGATAAAACCAAATTCACTATGTATATGATTCTTGGGCATTTGAGCAGTGTTTTATAATTTTGGAATCCTTTGCATTATTTGGAAATGGTCACATAACGATAGAAATTCTTATTAGATCGGTTAACAGATAGTCCTATTCGAAAAATTAACTACACATATGAATGTAGTCATATAGATATGCAAATACAATTACTATTTTTTCTCATGTGGTACAAGATTATACATATACAAATAGAAAATAGATGGTTTCAACTAGGAATATCTTTTAACGAAATATTCTTTTTATCTACTACTGAGGGGAGTGAAGGTGAGGACATACATCTCCAATGTCCTCTCCTTGACCACCTCTGTTTGTACTCAGACTTCATAAACAAATTCACTTGAAACACAAAACCAAGCAGAGAAAATGGATGTGTTCTTGTGATGAATAAGCCCTCTTGCTTCTATTTTTCCCTTCACTGCTATTTTTTATTTATTTAAATAAATTGTTAATTCACAGAAATGAAAATCTAATATCATGTGAAAAATACACTCTAGATGCAGCAACAAACGAAAAGGACACTTCGGTGAGTGATAAATCAAATTTCAATATAAAGCACAGGTAATAGGCATATGAATATGTTATCCCAATAGTCACGATATTCATTCCCTATGTTAGGAATAGCATACAATCTGACATCAGGATTGGGATTCGCAGGCAAGACAGAACTTACTTGCATGGAACATGGCATATACAGATCAAAAACAGATTATTACTTGGTCCGTCATTGATACAAAAGGCACATATCATCCTGGTTTCCCAGCTTCCAGATTTGCTTCACTATTTCAATAACTTTCTCATCATATTCTGGAGCTCGACCTCCAGGGATTACAAGAGCATCATAACTTGAGACATCAATAGTATCAAAATCAGCTGTTAAAGTGAAATTGTGGCTTGGCTTCTCACTGTAGGTTTGATCACCTTCAAAATCATGGACAGCAGTTGTGCAGATATCACCAGCTTTTTTCTTGGGGCAAACTCCATCAACATGGCATCCTAGAGCTTGAAGGGATTGAAAAGGCACAGTTATCTCAATCTTCCATGAAATCCTACAAACATTGAGGGAGAGAAATTGAATGATGCTCAGTAGTAACTGTATAAGAATTAGTTCATTAACAAATGACAAACCCCTTAAGGGGTTACTTGAATGACACTAAATTAAAACAAGCAGCCAATCTTGATTTATTAACAATCTTATCACTGTTGTTGAACAAGTACAAGTTTGATCCAGAATAACAAGTAAAAAGAATATTTTGATGTAGGACAACTTAAATAATCAGCCTACAACTGCATATATGGTGGGCTTTAAGGTTTGTCAACTTGTATTTTTAACTTTTGGCATTGTAGAGTTTCAGTAGGATTCAAAGGATTAGATTTTAAAGGGGGGAAAAGGGCTGGTTCAAGAAAATAGGTTGCATGAAATCTGAAAGGCAACTAAGTTATGGATTTGGGGCTGCATTTGGACTTCGGAGAGCTAATAAATGGTAATATGGGCAATCTTTAGGGCTTTAGGGATTTAGTTGGGGGAAGGAAGGGAAGGATTGAACTGTAAAGAAATAAGCAAGCATTTTTAGTCCTTTATTCAATTTCAACATAAAACTTGAGATTTGAAATTCTTGAGTAGTCTACAACCCTTGGAATCATGATACTAAATGTAAAGTGGTCCTTTAAAATTCATAAGGAAGTTAGTTACTTGTCTATGTATCGTTCCAAATCCAGAATTCACACCACCTGAAAATAGGCAGTATGCATGTTTGGATTTACCTTCACATTTCACACAAATGACCTGAAAAACAAGTATTCCAATGTAAAACACAACCCAAATAAGCAAACCTATGAAGCATACCGCCAACACATTGCATACATACATAGGAATGAATAATAATACCACATCACAATTTGTGGCAAATCTGGTAAAGGACAAGCCCGGCCCAAGGTGCCTCGTGTCAAACGATTAGAGCCGTTGCGGCTATATATGCCGCGCGGCTATTTTAAAAAAATTAGGAAAAACATTATAGCCGCGCGGCTATACTATTTTGTAAAAAATTTAAAGAAGAATCTCATATAGCCGGTCGGCTATACTATTTTTAAAAGCAATTAATTAGTATAGCCGTTCGGCTATACGGTTTTTTCTTTTTCTTTTCATTATATCTATAATGATTGCTCGCATTGAAGGGGTAAACTTTTCAGCTCCTGTGCTTTCTCTTCATTTTTCTTTGTCATGTACATCACTTAGCGCTCGAGCCCTCTTGTATATTTCTTGACATTATTTTTTTCGTATATGTAGGTTTTATCAATACCTCCGCTGTCAAGTTTTCCATTTATAGCAAAGTTGTCGGGGTTCATCCTCTCCCTATTGATAAATATTGAGATTTTCTATTTAAACCTCACACTTCTCTTAGTTCACCCCATGTTCTAAGTTCACCCCAACTTTTAATTTAAATTTTCACAATTTCTAAGTAAACCCCACTATCTTCCCAAACTATCCTCCCAAGCTAAAAAAATAAGAAATAAAAGAGATTTTCTATTTAAACCCCACAAGCTACCTTTAGAGGAGAAAATACCTTCTGAGCATGAGAAATAGTAAGTATTAAATTAATGTTTTGATGATATTTCAGAGTCTTATTCATTATCTGTTTTCAAGTGCATAAACCCAATTGTGCCTCAAAAAGAGTAAGAATTGAGAAACTGGGAGGTGTGGTTTATGATGGCTACCTTAACGGTCAATTTCGGTGCCACGAGCTCTTGGAGATTGGCACATGAAAGGCTCCAAAGGTTCCTCTTGTCCCTTAAGCGCAGAACCGGAGCTTGAGGAGACAACTCTGAGTGAGGAAGATGAATTCTTGATCCTAGGCTGTGATGGGCTGTGGGATGTGATGAGCAGCCAATGCGCAGTTACAATTGCAAGGAAAGAATTAATGCTTCACAATGATCCTGAGAGATGCTCAAGAGAGCTAGTTAGGGAGGCACTCAAGTGCAATACCTTCAGTAGTTGTGGTATGCTTCTCCCCAAACCCACCACCTTTGCTTGAGATCCTGAAATTGAAATTCAAAAGGAGTATATTAGCAGAAGGTTTGAATCTTCTGCAGGAAGTACTAGATAGTAAATCATGATCAGATTTGATGCTTAATCACATTTGTGAATGATATTGAAGAATCGGTCATTTGGAAAGCTCAATTGGGTTTATGGTCTTTGGAATCGGGCACAGGATGTAGAAGAGTTTGTATTTTTTTAAAACTTAATTTGAAGAGTTGTGGGATGTGTGGGTGTGTGTATAGATGTACTAGGGTTAAGTATTAAGTTGGATGACCTTTTTTGTCTTTTTACACAATAATAAAACTTACAGCTTAATGATTTAAATATTGAGGTGAACTAAGAGAAGTGTGGGGTTTAAGTAGAAAACTTCTAAATATTTTATCCATGCTTAAGAATGTCTTATCTGTAAGTGCATATATGTAATTAGATTGCGACTGTAACTGGCCTGTTCACTATCCAAAACAATGCTGTGGTAATTGCACCTTTATAATTACCTAGTTTTTGTTTTTCCCCTTTACTTGTTTTAATACGTGATAAGATTATTGCCCTCTTCCTTAACCTGAGTTCGATCCTCCTTCCCATACATTAGAGTAGTTTAAAATATTGCATTGTTAAAAACAAAACAAAAAAGTCATTCTTCAACTGAAGAATTTGTCTTGATTGACCATGATTAAACAACAGGACAACAAGAACAACAAAGAGGTGCTGCCAATGGCCTTGCCATGACTGCAATGTCTCTGTTCAAGGCAGTTGGTCCAGCTAGTGCCGGTGCCCTGTAAGTTCACCAAAACACTAAAAGTTGGCTTGTTGCCTTGCCTTACCTTATACTTCAGCTATATCATGTCTAGTAACATATTTTCTTTTGCTAATCATATTTCATCTATCGACAGGTTTTCTTGGGCAGAGAAACGCCAGAATGATATCATCCTCCCAGGTATCAATCAATGTCAACCAACATTTCATCGTGGATTTTTGTTAGCTAAAAAGTTGTGGTTTTTTTGTTTTAAATTGTCCACATACTCGCAATATGAATTTGGTCCAAGCGATTTAGAGAGTGCATGATTAATTAATTTGTCGCATGCATTGTTGAATCTAATCATGTGCATTGAATTTAGCTTAGGCATATATATTTGTGATGAATTCGATAAAATTTATGTAACTATATTGTTTTAGCTAAATTTACCACTTGGTATATATTGGATTAATGTAGATGTGTGCAGGTGGTTTTCTTCATCCTATATGTGGTTGAGGCAATCGCAGTTCTGATGACATTTAAACCGTTTCTTACTCAACGTGGAGATGATTGTAAATGGAAGTTTTTGCCAAGTCCTGCTAGAGAAATACTTTGTAAATATCCTATCCTTTATTTAAATAACAAAAAAACAAAAACAAAAAATTCCAAAATTTAGGCTTGTAGCTCTAATAATAGAAGAAACGAGAAGGCCTGCATATAACCCCATTACTGGAAGGAGTAACAAGACCAAGCTTTGCACCCTCCAAATGTTGAAAATTCATTCTCTACAAATAAGCTTCTTGAAGAAATTTAGTATTATTTGTTGTCTTGATATTCTTCAGGTCTGCAGGTTCTCGACTAGCCCCCTCTAAATTTGCATTTGCCAGATCAACATCAAGCAATTGTGCAGAGACCAAGCAAGCCCCCTCTAAACTTGCATTTCTAAGATCAACATCATGAAGCTCTGTAGCAACCAAGCTTGCTCCCCAAAAGCTACAATTTTTCTTTGCAGAGCCAAGATTGGCACCGACAAATATACGGAGATTTGCCCCTACAAATTCTGAACTTTCCAAACTAGCATTGCTAAAGTTGGCTCCCTTAGCATCTACATAATTAAGTTTTGCGCCGTGAAGATCACAATTTGAGAAACACACATTTCTCAGACATGCATAACTGAAATCTATCTTAGTCAAGTCCAATTTCGAAAGATCAAGGCCAGAGAGATTAACACCTCTAAACCTAATTCTCTCATTTGATTGTATACATTTGATGTATCTATGCACTTTAGTTCTGCATCCAACTTTGCAACGATTTGATAAGCACGCATTTCCTCCTTTAGACCAGGCAGCTGAAAATATTCTGCCTCTCTTAGGAGTTGTGAATAAAATCACAAGATGTGTAATCAAGTCACATAAATACACATGCTCTACCTACATGCACTGGAATTGGATCATGTACATATTGCCAATCCAAACCTCAAAATAACGTATTCCAGTATTTATACATGTAGCATATCAATTCATGAGTGGCATGCACATAAGTTGATTAAAGGAAGAAGAGTATAAGGATCTTGTACCTCAAGTGATTAAACTAGTTACCCAAGCACGTGAGGCCCTAAGGACCTCTCTTTTGATTTATTAAGGTGTTCACCCGTTTTTGAGCCAATTTAGGCCCAAACATCCATTAATTGTTTTAATGTATTTAACTTAAATAATAACTAGCTTTGTTTTGTTCACAACTTTGTTCTCACACACTTCACTATTTGCCATATATATATATATATATATATTATTCAACAGCAACAGCAAAGTTAATACAAAGTTTATGGTGTAAATAGGATTCCTTTGTGGAGAAGAATACGATCAGAAAATTCTACCCATATTGTTCTCGAACATTCTCACTTGAAGTTAATTACATTTAGATATATTTTATATTTGACAACAAAATTTGTCAAACTAAATTTCATTGAGGGGAAAGAGAGATTACAAAAATTAGATATATTACATGAGAAAAAAACATGAGAGAAGCTCAACGAAGTTAGAAATATTGCAAAAAGTAGGGCAACTTGTCTGGCCAGTATCACATGCACAAATATTATCAACGAATTAATGCCAGCAAAAATTGATATCTCAACGAATTTCGTCTGGGTAGGCAGTAACAACGCCAAGATTTGCACCCACCAAATGTTGCAAATTCACATCTTGTACGTAAGAACCTATAAGATTTGCATCCCTAAAATTAGCATTTGTAAGATCAGAGTTATAAAGCTGTGCATTATCCAAGATTGCTCTCAAAAAGCTACAATTTACCAAGCATGAACTGTCTACCTCTGCAAAGCTAAGCTTGGCATCAACAAACGAAGCGTCACGGAGATTTGCGCCTACAAATTCAGAATTTGTCAAAGTAGCATTGTTAAAGATGGCACCCTCGGCATCCACATATTTAAATTTTACGCGTGTAAGATCACAACCTGAGAAAGACACATTTCTCAGGCATGCATAACTGAAATCTATCTTCGTCAAGTCTAGTTTCGAAAGATCAAGGCCAGAGAGATTGAAACCTCTAAACTTCATTATTGTAGCATTAGATAGTATAAAGTTGATGATATCCCTGCGCGTTAAATCTGCATCCAACTTTGCAATTTGATCGTCCTCCTTGTTTAGAAAAGCGTGTATTTCCTCTGTTAGACCAACTAGTTGAAAATATTCTGCCTCTCTCAAAAGCTCTGAATATTTACAACGCTCTTCTAACAAAGGAACAGTAGCATCCCTTAACCAATTAAGGATGTGCCGAAAATGTGTGCCATCCCTGTCAATAAAAACATACCCCTTTTCACAGTCTTCTTCACACGCAATATTATGGCGTCCACTAAACATTGCAGCAAGCATTGAGTTAGGCTCACGCTGAGTTAAGAGTATCAACACTTGTGCAAAATTTGTTTCCTCCGATATTGAGGCGAATTACAGAAGATTTCTTCAGCTCCTTCATCGCCATTTCGTCGAAACGAAAGATTTTGGTATTTAGGATTTTCAGAGATAGTTTTATTCTTCTTAAGGGAGGTATATATAACAACTTACATGTGTAAGAAGCAAGTAACCTAATTACAATAAATACAAAATTCCCAATCAAAACAGGATACAAATATAGTAATTAAAATTCGTAATTTACTTACCCTTTCCTAATCCTAATTTGAGTTCTAACTTACCCTTTCCTAATTCTAATTTGAGTTCCAACTTACCCTTTCTCTCATATTCCTGACTTTCCAGATTTATAGCTTCCACCCTTTCAAATAATAAATATATGTCACTAAATAAATTATAACATGTCATTTTAAACCCCATATTTCAAATCTCGATATTCATTTTGTAGATAAGAGGTCTCAAATTCAAACCGTCATGGCATCATTTGTGTCTGTGTTAGAGAGACTATTCCTTATACCCAAAAAAAAAATACAAATTTATAAATAAACCCTCCTAGACATGTATTTATACTATTAAACATAGAAACACACAAAATCAACCTCTCAACTTTTTGGGTGTGCTTATATATGAGTTTTAAGTGTGTGTAATGATGAGTTTTGGGTGTGTTTATATGTTTAAATAGTGCTTGGGTTTTTTTATATCAACTCCCATTTTGGGTGTTTTAGTGAAAAAAAAAAAACTTCCCTCCACAGGAAAATAGTTCGCAAATTTAAGACTACGATGATTGTATATTTGACATCATCTACTCTATATAATGTTTACTATATTGGGGCGTAAAAATGGTATTGCAGTGTCCTCCATATTGGCAGTCGACCTTGAGAGTTGTACCCATCAACAAACCTTCAAGATCACCTTATATACCTATAACTCTAAAACTAAACCCATCGCCTAATTGAATCCTAATCCTAGTTTGAGTTCCAAGCAAACCAAACTCTAGTAATTAGGGAGTTTCACTCCAAAATGGAGGTGGAAATTATAAAAAAACCCAACACCCAAAAAACTTTATAAACACACCCAAAATCCATCATTACACACACTCAAAACTCATTTATAAACACACCCAAAAAACTTTGGGGTTGATTTTGGGTGTGTTTCTATGTTTAAATAGTACTTGGGTTTTTTTATAAATACATGTCTAAGATTGAATTTATTTATAAATTTGTATAATAAGTAATCGCATGCCACTAAATCAACAAGTTCATTTTGAACCTCATATCTGAAATCTCAATATTCATTTTTAATAAAAGGAATTTTATCAACATTTTAATTAAAGAATTCGAATGTGTTTCTTTGATAAATAACGAAAACAATTGAATATTGTTCCAATTATTTCTATATAAAAAATGCTGAAGTAATGTGGTGCCAATGTTCTTATCACGAGTGCAATGTGTTCGTGACAAGGAACACATTTTTGCATTTGTAAGATCAACATCATCCAATCTTAAGATCAACTTTGCGTGTTTCAAATTATCCAGTGGTTATTTGTCAATCCCCAAAGTTCAAATCACTTGCAAAAAAGGCCATGACAATGACCTTGTAATGGTGAAATTGTTTGATAATGCAACTGCCTTGTAATTATGAACTTGTTTGTTTGTTTTGGCAAGACTTCTGTTGTGAACTTATTTATTTTGGTAAGTCTTTTGTAATGCTATGCATTTGTGGTTTTTAACCAATTCTTTGTAATGCTCTGTTGACTTTTGAACTTAACCAGTTCTTTGTATGCACTTTGGTAAGTCTTTTGTAATTGCGCTATGGTTAAGCAACAATGATATGATATGCATTTTTGTACTTCAAAGTGTTAAATGCAAACTCAGTACTTCTTTTCAAATAAAGGTTTGGTTTCTTTAAAACCTGTTTATACTTTGTCTTTTCAATTGCACCAATATGGTGAAGTTTTGCATTAAAAGTGTGATATCCAAATGGTGAGATAAGTTCGTGCCTAATTACTATGCGTACATCAAATTGTTACGAATTGCACCACTTCATTCAGAGCTAACCAAATTTATTTATTTTTTTTTACAAGAAATGGTGTCAGAAAACAGATACAAAAATCCAACAACACCACTAACACATATTACCCAAAACCACAAAATACATGCCATCAAACCCTTTCATCACATTAATTCCAATTTCAGCTGTTTCCCATCCCTGAATTTGGTTTCAATAACACAAAAAGGCCCAAAATTATCATCACAATTACCTAATCTTCTTTACTTTAGCTCTCTGCAATGAAGTTCCTCCTCCATAGTTCTAATGCCTTAACAGCCCGGGAATGATCTGATTCGAACAATTGCACATTTCTAGGTCTACCCACTTCCACAAATCACACCATTGACCTCTCTACATCACTCATGGAATCGAATAAAAAAAAAATTCAAATAACCAAAAGCATCATAAAACTCACCCCTTGTGTGCCACAAACATAGAACCTTCTTCCAGGGTTTAAATCCGTCCACAATATCCTTATTAACGCCTCTTTTAGACATTTACAATATCTCCCCAACACAGCTCCTCCACGTTCACTTGAGGTCGATGTCTCGCGCCTCATCTCAACACCACCACTAGTCTGGGTGACAAAATTGGGGCATTAGGGCTAATTGGAGGGGATTTAGTCAAAATGAAGGGTGAAGTGGCGATTTTGCTCTTCTTAAAGGGGTCACGTGCGCGTGCACATCATGTGAGAAGAGTAACAGAGAAATGGATGAAATCAGTCAAAATCTGACCATAGGGACTGACTTGACTATTTTTAACAAATTCGTACCCTTAATTTACCCAAAAAAATAATTGAGAGTGCAAATTGACAATTATGTTATAGTTCGGGGCAAAACCGCATTTAAGCCAAAAGAAATTGATGATAGGAGAAGGTAAAAACGACGTTGGAAGGTTTTGAAGCAAACAGAACAGAGAACGCGTATAATCTTACAGTGAATAAAGAACAGAAGAAGAAGAAAATGATGATGAAGAAGAAACAACTGTTGATTTTATATGGTTAAATAGAGAGACAGAGACAGAGAGAATTGGGGTTTTGGGTTTGCGCGCTAAGATGTCAGGAGAGGACGAGGCTCTTCTCCTGAGATCCTCAAACGACATTAACAAAGACGAAAATGGTGGCGCTTCTGCAGAGAAAGACAGTGACTTGGAAGCTCAAGATGGAATGAGCAGCAGAAAGAACAGTATCAGTCCGACCAGTATAAGAGGAGGCGTCGGAGGCTTCAAAGATCTGCTGATCAAGCATTTGGACGGCGCAGGAGGGCTCTCCGGTCGCCGGATCAGTTTCAAGCGCGGTCGAGAAAACCACAATCACAGAGAGATTAGAGAGCCGCGTTCCCCTGTAGATCCCCACCATCAACATCATAATCATCAGCAGCATCATGAGCCCTTGGCCGGCATGGATGGGAATGATGAGCTTGCCGATAGTGCCCCTCCCGAGTGGGCTTTGCTTCTCATTGGTTGCCTTCTCGGCCTCGCCACCGGTCTCTTTGTCGCGGCTTTTAACAAAGGGGTAAGCTTTCATCTTCCAAAAGCCTCCAATGCATAATCCCATTCATGTTTTGGAGATCCAGTTGTTGCCCATCATGGGAAAACTTATAATTTTTGTAAAGTGCTGAAAAATATGTGAACTTGGTGCTTAGTTTTACATCACTTTCTCTGTGTTTGACACTTGTTATGCTTCTTCCAATGCTGCCTCTACACCATTGGAACCGCTATTTTTCTGTTAGATTGCAATATAATTGATCAAAGATGGTTTGCATTTGGAAATGGTGTTTTGATGGGATTGGTTATTATGATTGGAAATAAGAGATAGAAATGGTGGTGCTTCTTGGTATGTATGTTTGGGTTCTAGAGTTTGTAACAGTATGCGTGTCATTTCTGGTGTATTTTATTTCTGGTGCTTCTTATTGCTTGTTTCTGTGCCAGTGTCTGTATGACACTCGGTGTGATCCAAGATGGTCTACATTTGGAAATGGTGCCAATAACAGATTAAAAATCGTGCTTCTTGGTTTGATTGTTTAGCTTGTAGAGTCTATAACATTATGTCTTGTTTAGTTTGTTCTATTGACATTCATTGACACCTTAGTGCTCATCTAGGTACATGTTATACATGAATGGGCCTGGGCTGGTACTCCAAATGATGGTGCTGCATGGCTCCGTCTGCAGAGACTGGGTGATACTTGGCATCGAATTCTTTTAATACCAGTCACGGGTGGGGTTATTGTTGGCATGATGCATGGTTTACTTGAAATATTGGACCAGATAAGGCAGTCCAGTTCCTCTCAAAGACAGGGTTTTGATTTACTTGCTGGAGTTTTTCCCACAATAAAGGCTGTCCAGGCGGCTGTCACTTTAGGTACTGGTTGTTCTTTGGGTCCTGAAGGCCCTAGTGTAGATATTGGAAAATCTTGTGCCAACGGATTCTCATTAATGATGGAAAACAACAGAGAAAGGAAGATTGCCCTTGTTGCAGCAGGTGCAGCGGCTGGAATTTCTTCAGGTACAACCCAGAATATCTTGTCTACAAGTTTGCATTTATTTTATGAGTTAGCTTCATTTATTGTTTCCTTTGTCTTCTAATTCGTTACAATTGTTTATCAAAAGCAGCTTAATGTAGTTTTGCCTCAAAAATCAACTTAAATTTTACTCTTAAAAGAAATAGAATAAATTTCTTTATGACTGAACTGTGGGAGATTGATACTTCATTGATGAATGTAATTATTTGGTCTGTTGTTCATTCACTTATCTAATTTGCAACATCCAGTTGTCTTTGAGATCAGAAAATACAAGTTGTCTATCTCAAGTTTTGTTTCCAGGTTAGAGTAACATGTCAAAGGAACTTTTCCTTCAATATGAGATGCACTCCTCTTCTCTTCATTCTTATCATTGTTATTGTTATTTGTGTGCCTTAATCAAGGACATGAACAAATAATCAGTTTGGCATTAGAATAGTGAGATAGTCTTTATGTACTTTTGCCTTAATCTCTTATCATGGCTCTAGTTTCGTAGTACTGTTCATTCTAATAAAAAGATGTTTATTTAAGACAACTTTATACAGTTCTGTTTCTCCATTTTATAATCTTTTAGGATTTTTTCTCTCCAGGGTTTAATGCAGCAGTTGCTGGTTGCTTCTTTGCTATTGAAACCGTGTTAAGGCCTCTTCGAGCAGAAAATTCACCTCCATTTACAACTGCAATGATTATATTGGCTTCTGTTATATCATCCACCGTATCTAATGTTTTACTTGGGACTCAATCAGCCTTTACTGTGCCTGCATATGATTTGAAATCTGCAGCTGGTACTTAATATTTCCCTCTCTTTCTTTCTTTCTTTTTTCAAAAGTTTTTGTTTTTTTTCATTTTCTTCAGTAAATTTATTGTTGAATATTCATTTATTTTATATGCATATGTGCACTATACTATTTTTTTTTCAATTTATTTAGATATATATGTATATGCAGTATCTGATTTTGTGTGTGCGTGCATGACATGCATGTGTATATTTTTCTCAAACAACTATACCTAAGTGGTCCGTTTGAGTGTATATCCACATCACTGTTGGAGTTTGCTCTGTTCCTGAGTTGATGGTGGGAAAGTCACTCCGCATATTATTTGTACCTCCATTTCATTTCAACGGTTACTTTTTTCTATTACATAGAATTGTTCAAAGTGCAACTTTGGTATGTAAGTTTCCAAGGACATCTATGCTGGTGAATTGCTGTCTTGCAAGGGATTTTGAAATTTTGTGGATAAATGATTTTGATGCATCTGTTTTGAGATTTTAAAAAAAATACTTTTTGGTGTTGCCTTGCAGAACTACCTCTGTACCTGATATTGGGCATGCTATGTGGTGCTGTAAGTGTAGCCTTCACTCGCTTGGTTACTTGGTTCACAAAGTTCTTTGACTTTATCAAGGAAAAATTTGGCCTTCCTGCTGTTGCCTGCCCTGCATTAGGTGGTTTAGGAGCTGGTATAATTGCTCTTAAGTATCCTGGAATTCTGTACTGGGGTTTCACAAATGTTGAAGAAATCCTGCATACTGGGAGGATTGCTTCGGCTCCTGGAATCTGGCTGTTAACTCAATTGGCAGCAGCCAAAGTTGTGGCAACAGCTTTATGCAAGGGTTCTGGGCTTGTAGGTGGCCTATATGCACCAAGCTTGATGATTGGTGCTGCTGTTGGTGCTGTGTTTGGGGGTTCAGCTGCAGAACTGATAAATTCAGCCATTCCAGGAAATGCTGCTGTTGCCCAGCCACAGGCTTATGCATTGGTACAGTTCTTTGTGCCCGGCCTATCTTGGTCAAGTGTAAAAATATGTTTAGCCCATTAAATATGACTGAAATAGTTTTAAACTTGGGCAGGTTGGAATGGCTGCTACACTAGCTTCAGTTTGTTCGGTGCCATTGACATCAGTCCTACTTCTGTTTGAGCTGACAAAAGATTACCGGATATTGCTTCCTCTCATGGTATTCTTCTGCTGAGATAATTTTTTAACTCTTTCTTCTTTGGGGATGGGGTTGGACATTGTCATTAAGTGCACAGGTTGCTAGTGCTTACTGTTTATTTTTGTTTTGTGCAAGTAGGGAGCTGTTGGATTGGCAATTTGGGTTCCCTCTGTGGTAAACCAGCCAATGGAGACTGAACCATCTGATACATGGAATTCAGCAAGAGTATATTCTGTTGTTTCAGCTGATGAAGAGAAAGATGAAGTTATGCGGAGACAACTTGATAGTGGACATGATTTGGAACTCTCTGTAATAAGAAACACTTCTGACTCTGAAACAGTTAGTGAAGAATTGCTTCTGGAAGATCTAAAGGTTTCACATTTCTTCCTTTTGTTTTGAGCTGTTTATCAAGAGCTCTCCTCACTCGCTCACACACACACACACACACAAACACTCATTTTTAATTGTTGTTGATAAATTTTACATTTTCTTCTGCAACTGCAGCATCTCTTTTCACTTTTTGATTGTCACTGTACCTGACTTGCTCAATTGTTCATCCCTTCTTATGTTAGGTTTCACGGGCCATGTCAAAGAACTATGTGAAAGTTCCTGTGAGTGTAACTATGAAAGAGGCAATAAAATGCATGCGTGACAATCATCAGAATTGTGTGTTGGTGGTTGATGATGAAGATCTTCTTCAGGGAATATTAACATTTGGTGATGTTAGACGGTTTCAATCAAAGAAGTCTAGCGATACATCCAAGAGCGATTGTAGATTTTTGGATGTATGTTTTATCTTCCATAAGTTCTGTTCTTAGTTAATGCACAGTTAATCCCAAATTATAGTTCCCATTAATCACTTCTCAATCAACAATAATTATATTCTCCTCTCTCTCTCTCTCTCTCTCTCTCTCTCTCTCTCTCACGCATAGATAGGGTTGGACCCCCTCTAGCATGTATTATTTTATTATTATTATAATTTGTCTGATGTATATGTTACAATAAGTTTCTTTGTGTAATTTGTTTGCTGTGATTTCTCCTATAACAGTTTCATAATGTCCTAATTATATGCAAAATTGAAATCTTTGCAGGCAAATACATGCCTTGTTTCCACTGTTTGTACTCGAGGAATTAGCTATTGTGGGCGAGCACGTGGTATATTTACCTGTTATCCGGACACAGATTTAGCAATGGCCAAGGAACTAATGGAGGCGAAAGATATCAGGCAGTTGCCTGTGGTTGAGCGTGTCAGAGAACCATCGAAAGAAATAAAGCGAAGAATAGTAGCTATTCTTCATTATTCTTCAATCTTGAACTGTCTCAGGTTTTCAATACATTCTTCATTATTCTTTCAATATAGTATAATACCTTGTTTCACCTCCTATATTTGATGCCTGATACACCAATGCTAGTAACCTTCCTCTTCATTTATTCTAAAGATGTTTCAGAAACAGTAATCTATCAAAATAAACAGTCTTGGCCACATCCTAGAACGGTCTTGTTAAACTGTCTTTTTTCCCTAGAAAGTAAAGAGGTGATTGATTGAATCAAAGTTTCTTCGTATCCATATTCATCTGGTTGCTCTCAGTCATTTTCTACTTTATTGGCCTAACAATAAAATATGGACCTTACTGGATGTAATCTGAATCCCCCTTCCCCTCTTTAGTTACAAATCTTGCTGCTATATACGATTGTGGAGTTGACTGTATATAATAGTCTATCATTTTCCTTTCATGGTAACTTATGTTAATAAATTTCAATGCCATAATATTTCATATGAATTTGTGCAGAGAGGAGATTAAATCACAGGAAATCAGTCCGTCAACATAGAAAAGAGAATCTCGATGAGGTTACCAATGTCCTTTAATTTCTGCCACAGTGCCGTTGTCAAACCATAATGCGGGACTGCCACCGAAAAGGAGAAGATCAAAGCTCCAAGCAAAGCTGAGGAAAAGAAAGTTAATCAGTCGGACTGGTTTTTCCTATTCATTTTGGAATTTGACCTCCAAATGAGGTTGATGATGAAGTATACATATACATATATATAGATTTCCTGGCCCTTCATTTGAGGGTTCAAATTTCGCAAGGGTGTTTTTTGGATACCACATATTCTTTTATGTAACCTACCAATTTGTTCATTGTACATGGAAAGTACAATTCATATGATGTAAGTTGCATCACGTAACCTTACAACTGAAGTTCATAACGGAAGCACAGTGGTTGGAAGACATGAACGAAATACAAATCATGAGTTGAATGAAAAGAGCTGTTAAAATCCAAAGGGGATTCTTTCTTTCTTTCTTTCTTTCTTTCTTTTAAAATCCTATTAAATATTTATGAGGAGAATTGTTATTGGAGCCGGAAAAAGTCATCATACACTGTTCTTTACAAAGGAATTTGAGTGGTGTATAACGACTTTTTACGAGTGCCGATAACAGCTCTTATGTTAATTACCAATTGATCGTGTGGGCTCGTCCTCTTTTATTGTTCTATGCATGACATGCGATACAAGTCCTGTTATTTTCTTCTTCCTTTTTTTTTTTGTGTCTCCTACATGACACTGGAGAGAAGTCTTTTTCTATTTATTTTTTTTGTTTTTTGCCATCCTACATGACATCGGATACAGTCCTGTTATTTTCTTCTTCCTTTTTTGTTCTTTTTCTCCCACATGCTGGAAAGTTCGTATTGTAATCTATACTTTTCTTGTCATTAACTCGTTATTCCAGTCCAAATAGGAAGATGAGTCAATTACTTATTCATTTAGGATTTATGTTTTAATTATGTTTCTCTTTGTTGGAAAATAGGAGGTCATTTAATTGTGATTTAGTTTCCTCTTATGTATTGATTATAATTGATTTAGACTATTCACCAAGTAACCCGTCATGATGTTAAAAGAACCGGTTTTTATAATGATTTATCTTCAAAACTTCCAATATCTCAAAGTTTAGATCCTCAGTACTTTGGTAGCGTGTGTGTAAGAAACCATCATTCTTTGTAGAGTTTTTGTAGAGTTTTGACTATCTCTTGTACTAAAAAAATAAACCTCTATCACAGTGAGGTTTTTATTTTTATTTTTATCGAACATCACATTTAGGTTTACTTATGCCTCTTTCTGTTGTTGGAACACTTATGCCTAAACCTCCATATTAAAATGGGTCATTCATCAATAAGGACAAATGTCATGCACTAGACCAAACCCAAAAAAATCCAATAGCTCAACCCGGTCCACTTTTACATTTATAAGATTTATTAGACACAAAGACCAAACGAACTTTACAACACATGCCACCGCCAGCCCAAGGACCAACAAGCCTATCATATCCGTCAAGTATAAAGAAGAGGACCTATATAGAGTTTACTTCAAGGAATTGTTAATTAGAGATGGTGTGTTTATTAATCAGGAATTGGAATTTAAATCAGGAATTAAATTCCAATTATGAGAATTTATGTGTTCACTTCATATCAAGGAACTAAAAAGTAAGTGAGGCCCACACAAAATTAGGAATTTAATTCCTAATTTTGGAGGAATTCAATTCTTTGGTGGGATTGGTGTTAGGTGGTATTCTAATTCATAGAGAATTAAACTATTAGGAATTCATCATTTGTACCCATTATATCCTCACACAATTTTTAAAATTCCAAATTTGTCATATACTTTAACTCAACAACAAGGACATTTTAGTAATTAGCACAACTCCTACCTCAATTCCATACGGTTTAGTAACAACTTCAATAGGAATCCGGAATCTAACTCTGCTAAATCCATATGGTTTAGTAAACAACTTTAATAGGAATCCAGAATCTAACTCTTCTCGATTCAATTCCTCATACTAATTCAATTATGGATGAATAAACATGTAATTGGTATAAAGAAGAGGACTTAAACAGCCTTGCATATTCACGGATGTGTAAGCTTCTACTATAAATAGGCTTCCTCCTACTTTGTAACTTCACACCATCACAAAAGGAAAGAAAAAGAAGGGAAGAAAGAGAGAGAGAGAGAGAGAGTGATATGAGAGAATTGAGAAATAAAGCTATTCATGTAGTCTCATTATTTTACATAGTGGAAAGAGTTATTACTGCCACCCTGGGACTCAGGCATACTTGTCGAACCTCGTTAAATATTGTATCTCATTTATTTTATGTGTAGCTTTAAATTCGCATCATTACGTTAAAGACCACTTTTGATAGTGACTTATTATTCTTGTTATTAAATCACTAATAAATGTGGCTATCTATTTAGAGATATTCCTTGTTTAAGGGATCTTTCGGACCATCTATGTAACCCTAAGATGTAACCCAAACTCTATAAATAGAGGTGCTAATGAGAAGAAAGAGACACAACTATTTCTCTACAATCTCTCTTTTCTTACTTTCATAGCATGTTATCAGCATGACGTCGCTCTTGATATAATCTATTTCTTTAATTTTATCTCACTTGAGCTAGAGTCATCATGTAGTTTAGAGTTTTGTTTTACTCATCCACGCGACTTCATGATTCTCTCAATTTTTGTTCTTTCTCTATGATTATATTGTTTGAAATTCCCTTTGATTGCACGTTGCTCCATCTTTGCATCTTTAATATTTGATTTAATACATGAATGAATCATAGCCATTTGATATTCAATTTGACATGCTGCATATGAAATTTTCGTTTTGCATATACTTTAATCAAACACGGCATGATGGTATAGTATTTTTGCCTTGCGATTGTTTAATACTTGCATATTGTTCATCATTTTTTTGTAATTACTTTATTGGCTAATTATTAAAAAAATCATATCATCATGACATGTATGTAACGTTTATCTCTATGCCATATATACACAAACAATTCCGACTTAATGCTTTAATTTATTTTTGTTGGTTTATATACTTTGTGGATCTATTTTCAAATACTCATAGCCTCATAGTTGGTCAAGAACCAAAGACACTTGAGTCCTCAACCTATCGAATATTGAGTTTCATAATTCATAGTGCATGCTTGAAAAATGTTCCGTTCTTTGGCTCACTGGTGAAGGAAGTTACCTTTAAGGATGTTGATGCCGACTTCGGCAATGCCAAATTGGTTTCATCCAAATTCAGAAATGCTTGTTTGAAGAGGGTTTCGTTATCAGACTCATCTACAAAATGTTAAATTTACAGCTGCAGATGCTGAGGGAGCGGTGTTTTATTATGCTTATCTTTCTTGTGCGAATTGATGTCGTGCATCCTTAAGAGGACGCAACTTCAGAGGAGCAAACTTGACATATGGATGCCTCAACCAAGCTGACGCAATCCATAATTTGAGGGAGTGTGTTTGGAAGGAGCGAATTTACAAGAAATGAAAGTAGATGATGCGAACTTTGCTAGTGCTGACATTCGAAAAGCTGATGTGGATGATGTTGGTTGCAAGCTAGAGATTATCTCGGCTAACACACTAATAACAATCTATCAAAATTACCAACACAACCAATGAGTTTGCAGTACTAATTGAAACACTAGTTCCTACTAGATAAAAGTTTAATTATTTACTAATTAAGTTATATTAATTTACTAAATATTCAAATGATATTTCTTCAAGGTTGAGATTTTAAAAAAAAAACAATAAAGGGAACTTCAAGATATTGGCGGAGAATACACTTCATTAGTGATACATTCTAATCCTAGGTGAGTCCCACAAAGAGGAAGATGTGAGAGAGAGAGAGAGAGAGAGAGAGAGAGAGAGAGAATAAAAAGAAAAAGAAAAAGAGAAGAAGAAGAGAGAAAGATTCATCTAAATGATGAAGCTCTAGCCTTTGTTAGTTAATATAAAATTATTATATGTATTTATTTTAATAATTAATTATATTATATTGTGGTTTGCCGTCGGCTTTCATGATAAGTCAGTTTAGATGTGGTAAAACCTAGGTCGGTATTTGCAGTTTTGCAATCTAAAATGCCAGCCCTAACATTTACTATATGGGATTGTAATCAAAATTGTAATATTTCTGTGAAAATTGTCCTCATATAGTATGTGAAGCTTATGTAGGGTTTATGGAGTCTTGTACTAGTGCACCTTCACACACAACATAACGCTCACGCAAATAAACTTCTCAAAGGCAACAAGGTGCACTATGCATGCAGTTATGCAGTTATTGCTCCAATCAAATTTTAAAAAGTACGCCAAAATATATTGAATAAGAAATTTTTTAAAGATTATGCATTTTGCTCATGCGCAACCGTTAAATTTGAAATGAGAGCCGAGGGATTTCCTCATTGGAAGTCGTTCAAATCCTCCCTCTCCCATTTTGATCTTTGATTTTCGTTTGGCTTTGATGCAAGTTTTTGTGACTCAGTTCAGTATTGGGTACTACTTTGACTTTGCATCCTTTCTATTTCTCTATTGTATGTTGTGTTGCTCTTTTCTATGGTTGAGTTGTAGTTCTGACTTGTTTACAATTGGGTGTCAAAGATTATATGATTGCAAATTGAAAACCTGACGAAGGAGGAAGAAAAAGAAAAAAAAAAAAAGTCCAAAGGCAATCAAAAGGTATAACCTTTAACACCCAATTGCAATCACAGGCTACATCGGGCCACACATACCCATTATTGAACTAGGCGGATAAACTTGGGGGATTGATCTTTGGTGCTCTATTTAAATATTTGTTTTCAATTATGCAACATCTTTGGTTTTTTAGTGCAAAGCTTTTTGGTGTCCATTATTTTTGAATTTTACTTTTCAGTATTGTAATATTGCAACTGATCCATGATCGATTATCCCACACTGGCCTTTAATATTAGCTTTAATTTTCTTTTTTGCTTTGTTTTTGCTTTTAATTATGGTCCATAGCTTTGATTTGATTGTGCACTAAGTAGCTTTCAACTTGATGGAACTCACTCACTTTAGGTGTTCCAAAGACTTAATAATGGAAATTCTGTAGCCTCAAATCTTGTTGCGTTAAAATGAAATAATCAAATCATTATTGCATCCACCAGGTTCAGGAGCAGCCTTTCACATCAGCGTGTACAGAAAGCTCATAAAAATAAACAATAAATAATGAAAACTAGACTAAAATAGCATGCACAGGTTCATGACAATTACTAAACATCTAAACTAACTTCTTTCTTAGGAGTCGGTCGGAGATGACAATACAAGAAGAAAATACGTGTCAACTTCCCATAATGATTGGAAGACAAGGTCACTTATCCCCACAACTGACAGAAAAAATTAAACAAACAAATAAATGAATGAATCAAGAGCTAACTGGATGATAACCAACATTACCATATATATATATAATATATGTGGAAACTTAAATATTTCTTTCCTCAAAAGATCATAAAAACAAAAGGGGAAATTCTACATCTGTGGTCCAAGAGGAAGCCTACTCATTAGCTGTTGGTATACAGATGAACCATTGGACATGTTTAGACCAGATTCTGACATAGGCTCCACTTTTGGTTCTCCTTTTGGTAACATGAAGCCCATTTCATTGACCTGGCGCTGTTGTGCAAAGTACGGATGATGAACAGGCATAACAGGGAGTTTGGGTTGGCCTGGACCCAACCCAGCCATTGCCAGATTGGCCAGGCCGGGTTGGTTCATTCCGAAAGAGAAGCCATGGGATGGCCCCAGCTGCTGCCTTCCAGGTAGGCTGAATGAACCCAGTGATGAAGGCCTTTCAAATCTTGCCATGCTGTTGTGAACTTGTGATGGCTCCGGTCTATGCGGATGGGTTTGAATGCCAGCAGAGGAAGCTTGGCCAGACATGGTGTTGGACGGGCCAGAGTTGACATGGCTGCTATTTCGAGCAGCGGGAACATCATGATTGTGCTTTCCCTCATATGTGGTGATCACTGACTTAAGGTCATGGGATGCTCTTTCCACATGCTTCCTCACTGTGCAGCCAGCATTGGTGCACTTGTAGTAACTCCTGCAGAAAAAAAGAATTTTGTTTCATCCTCATACAAATTAAGAAAGAACAAATCAAGAAAGAAAAAAATTAATCGTCATAACGAGTAATAACCTTGGATTTGGATTGCCTTTCACAACCTTCTGCCCATACTTGCGCCAACGATATCCATCATCAAGGATATCTACTTCACTGGTTGTCTGGACAACGACTCTAGGCTCACGAATGGCTCTGGTAGCTCCACTCATTTCTGTTGCATAGGCTTCAATTTTCCTGAAACATCATAAGTGTAAAGACACTTTTATGGTGACCCCAATGTCTAATACTTGAGATTGTTCACCAAAAGATAGAAAGAGGTGAGCAGTAACCTTCTTTTCGACTCTGATTCATCTCCTTCACCATCATAAGCCAATGAAACACTGCCATGTGTCCCTCGATCATCTTCATCTTCATCATTAGAAAAGGTAGATGACGCGTCCACCACATCACCTGATTCAAGGTGCGTACCATTCTGAGCCTGCATAGAAGAGGATTGGTTGCAGTAGTCAGGGCCCACAGATGCTGATGAAGTCACCTCAAGGTTTTCATGCTTCCAATCAGGAGCTCCAACATTTGCCTTTTGTGTACTTGCCCAAACTAAATCACCATCAGCACCACTCTGTGGTCCACCTTGTTCAGGGATGTCTGGTCGCATGTCATTAAGTGGGTTAGATGATCCAATGGCGGCTGATCGACGATTGGGAGGAGGTTTAGGGTGGTTATGGGCCCCTTTGTAGATGATCTCTGTTATATGACCCTCATGAGATCGTTCAACCTTTTTCTTAACCTGACAATTTGGATGCGTGCACTTGTAATAACTTCGTGGATACTCACTACCTTTTACTTGTTTCTGTCCATATTTTCTCCAATTATATACATCTTCGGATGGTGTACCACCAGCAGCAGCAGCCATGGAATCAACACTACCTCTTTGATCTCCTTCTTCATCTGGTTGCTCATCAAGGGGTGGAGAATGCTCAGTACTGCCACCAACAGTATCAAAAGCCCTTGGATCTGCTGAGTTAGCTCCATTATCTTTTTCAGTAGATGTGCGAGAGAAGTCTGCCTGGAGCTGAAGATTGTTTGTATTCTGGTTTTGAACTTTGGTTGGTTCTATACTTTGAGAAGAATTTTCTGACTGGACTGACACCTCGATGCTGGCAAAAGATTGCTGTGGAAAACTAGTTGAACCCATCTGTATACAGGAGAAAAAATTACTTATGAACTATGAGAGATATTATGACATAAATGCTGTTTTGTTTGCAGCGGGAGTATACTAGGACTCTCCTCTTAAGTACTGACCAGTGGTTATCTAAATTTCACTAAAAAAAAATACAATAGAACTAGCATGTGTGAATACTTGTGTGTTCTAAAATGAGGAAAAATCGAGGGTGAAATTACTTTGCTAGTTGGACCAAGAAAGAAGGAGCCTGATTCCGCAATAGGCTTGAAAGCGAATGAAGTATTTATGTCCTCAAAGAAATTAGTTTTATCGGGGCCCTCTGTCATTAATGTGGAACTCCTGCTATGACCATTTGAGACAAATGGAAATTTTCCAGTTGTTGGAGATGGCTGTGCCTGCAAGACATCCAGAAGAAAAGTTTTAACATATGGCAGGACAAATGTCAGCGAGACTAAACTTACTTTTAAATTTCATCACAAGTGGAAGCAAATTTTAACTTAAATCAGGGATACTAAACAATCTCTATAATAATTTACATCTACATGCCCTATTTCAAAGGAAAGCAATCCCAAGTCAAATAACTTCATATGATGTATTACAAGAACATGAATTTCAATTTCCTGAAGGTACTCAAATCATACCAAGGTGAAAGGCATGTATAGAACCAGTTAACAGCTCATCCCTGTACACAAGATACAGATATCTGCAATTTTGCATTCAGGTTAATCATAAACTAATTTAAAGTTCAAAACTCTGCCAAAATATGCAAAAACCGATTATCTTGGTTTTACAACATTTTGTCCATGTTCCTACCATTGCAAGAACAAAAAATATTTCACCAACCCCATATGCACGCCTTGTACTTGATGAGATCAATTTTCCGCTTTAGTCCATTAGAGGTAAATAACCCTATACCAACATACAAACCCTCAGCCCCAGTAAAGGCAAGATCTGATCCCAGGACTTTACCTAAACTAGCTAGCACCTTCCATGAAATCAAATTTTTATTATATACTAACAACACAATAAAAGTAAAAATTAACAAAGAAGCAAAAATATAAGGAAAAGAAATTATATTTAAGCACTACAGATATTTTCAAAGTTGCAATCTTACCAATGAACTTGAAAGGAAAACAGGAGAGTCTAGAAGTATGGTTGGACTGAGACCAGGAGGTATTGTCAGATAAGGGGACCGAATGTCCGAATTAAGTGAAAGGTCAGAAGATCTAATGCTTTCTGTATTCAGCCGCGGAGCATTAAACCCAGCTCTGGCTGCAATCCTTTCCACAAGCCCTCCGCGTGAGTTTGACTTGTACTCCGAAAATGAACCCACTTCATTTAGTTCCTCACCAGAAGCATTGCCTTGTGACAAATTTTTTCCATTGTTATCTTCTTCTTGAGACCCCAAAAAGAACTCCGCAGTTTTATTACTGCTGGGAGGTTCCAGCATTGATCTTGAGCCTATGTCGTCAACTAACATTGAAGAGAAGAAGGCTCTTGGGCTTGTACTTGGAGGCACCCAATCTCCAATTATAGCAACATTATCATCGATGCCAGCCATGAAACTTATACCAGTTTACTGCTATCAGCACAAAATATGGATCACTTGCAATGAAGGCGTTGCTCCAAGATCCAACTCCTGAAAGCTTTGTAATGAATGAAAAACAAAGGAAATCCATTTCAGAGCCACATAATATTTAAATACCAGAAAAACAAGTTTGTAACTAAAAAAAATCAATATGCCAGAAAATCACATTGTGACTTAAGTTTTATTAGCTTCCAGAGAAACATCACAGGAAAAAGGAAAAAGAAAAAACCCTTCGGATTTTAGCTTTTCAGTTATATAACCATCCGGTTTGGTTAAAATAAAGCATCATTTTTTTGGGGTGGCGGATAGGGACCGTGGAAGAAATCTAACAACCTGAAAACACAAAATCAAAACAGCAAAGCAAACACAAAAACATCTTTGGGTTGTCATTCTGAGGAGCAAAATCAGGAAACGATGTATGAAGTTACCCTCACGGTCTTCATATGAATTAAGATGCCATCACAATTTTCATAGGAAAAGTAATGATTAGGAAACATTAACTCAACATTTTTTCTCTCTCATGGATGATTTTTCAAAAAAATAAAGAAATTTAAGCCAACAACTTAAATCACATCCATAATTGGTAAATAAATGAGATTAATAAGGCAAGGCCACTCATAAACTTCCAATCCAGAGTGCAGGTTCACCTTGTAACGGGACAAACGTTACAAACATACATTTCAATTTGAAGAATTATAACCTTGTAAATGATTTGACATGATAGACGCAATTTGCTAGATCCTGACATCCATGAAGATCTAAGCATGAGAAAACTGAAAACTAAACAGCTTCCCCCAACCCAGAGAAAAAGGAAAAAGGTTATGAATTTTTGCAATATTCAATGAAGGAAAACAAACCCATGTTACAGAATTCAGAGAAGGGTGTGTATGGGGTCACAATTATTATCATTACTCTTGTTGAAAGAGAATATAAAAAGTGAGGCACCTTGAGTTTGCAGAGAAGGCATTGATGTCAGAGATACATAAGAGTTTCTCAAAATTGAGAGACAAAACACAGAAAGAGTAATAAAAAGCAAATTGAATGTGGAAAGAGAGAGAGAGAGAGAGAGAGAGAGATGAATTGAAATAGAGGGTAAGGATTAGAAGAGACAGAATAAAAATGATTAAAGATGATTACCTGAGTGATTAAGAGTCAAGGCCCAGATGATGTTGAAGGAGACCAAAGACCAAAAACTCCTCCTTTGACCACCACCACTACCCACTACATCCCAACCACCCCTACCCCTCCAAACCCAAATTCACTATTCTGTCAAATTTCCTTTCTCTCTGTTCAATTCAGATGAAACCCAGAAAGGGAGGCAATTGGAAGCCAAAAAAAACACCTCCTTCCTTATCAAATTCCTCAAAGTTTCTCTCTTTATCTCCCCTTGGTAGAGCCCAAAATTGATATTGATATTGATATGATGATGTTCTTTGACAAAATTACAAAAAGCAAATCAATACTTTATTGTTGTTATTTTTTACATTATAAAAATAAGGGGAAAAGGAAAAAAGAAGGAGAAAGGAGAGGGGTGAAGTTGCAATGGTGGTGGACCGGAAATGGATGGAATCTTTGAAGAAAGAGAAAGAAAACAACAACAACAAAAAGTAACACCACAATCAACAGACAGAAGAGAAAAAGAGCTCAAAATCAAAGCTTTACATTACATTTCACCCATTCTCATATTTCTCCATTTAGTATTGCTTGTCTGTTAGAGACCGAATTAGACTGCTCATTATTCTCATTTTTGTACTGGGCTTCTGAAGGACCTATTTCTCTCTCCTTCCCTCGGCCAATCATAGGTTGCCATCTGGTCCTTGTCCATGACATGCAAGGGCATTGTAGTCCATATCAAAATTCATGATTAGTTCATGATGGAACAGTAGGGTGAGAGTTGGTGGTAGGTGATTGCACCCTGGTTGTAATAATTGGTTTTTTATTCTTTTTTTTATATTTAGTTTTTGAAAATGAAATGAATATAGAAAATATGTGTAACGCTGGGGTGGCCAGAGTGTTTAGCTGCCTAACACCTGTTTCTGTATCCTTCAAATGTGAAGGATGTTGTAACTGCCTTGTTGCTGCTATTGGCACATCCATTGCAAGATTTACACTCCAACTTTTTTCGTATTAATTTTTGCTTTTATTACTATTATGAATAAATTATCATTACCTACCAATTTTAGCTTCAATCATAAGACAAAAGGCAAAAAATATAACTACAGTTACATCTCGAAAATATGTACGTATTTTCACTTTTTATCCAGTCACTTGAATAACATAAAATTATCAGACAGTGAATTTAAACATACATTCATACATAAACGGAATCAAAAGAGAGATATTCTGTTCCATCTAAACAGAACACTTAGGTTGATTGGACTCAATATGGTTTAGACAAATGAGATTGAGATATTCATACATAAATGGAATCAAATGAGATTGAGATATTCGAGCAATATGGCTGTGAACTTCTTAGGAAGAGGACAATTGGTTAAGACACTATTTGCATAGGGACCGTCGGAGCTATCAAGGATGAAAAAATTGTAATGACATTTGACCCAACCTGATCGAGGTGCCATCTAGTAAGATTTTAGACACATAATCAACAACCTATGAATGAAACAGAGACCTATAAGTTAACTTATTACATAGAATGTTCAGGCCAAAAGGATAAAATTAGATTATAAGCTTTTTTATTAATGACTTTAAATATACTCTTTACCCCCTCTCTTTTTATATGAAAAAAAAAACTTTCTTTAACGAATAACACTGTTTTTATTCCCAACCAATAACACAATGACACGTGAAAAAACTATCTTACATGTTATTATGTTATTAGTTGGGGATAGCAAAAAGTGTTATACTCATTGCATGAGAGTTTCTCTCCCCTTATGTACATGGTTACGCAATACATCCACTACAAAATTTTAAAACCATATTTTTTTAATCTATATGCTTTTACAATCCCAACAATAACTTTGTTGTGAACCATGGAGAAACAATAAAAAAATAGTTGGCCTTAGAATTAGAATAATCTGGCAATAAAATTTTCATTAATTGATGAATTTGAGGGGAAAGAAAAAGAATGTGTAAGCATGAGAGATAGTGGAGAAAAGGTCAGGGGCTATGATAGATTATGAGTTTGATTCTATCCAAATGACTAACAACAAAAAATAATGATTGGTTGATAACTAGCTATAGTTGCTAAATTGATTCTGTTGCTTGTTGTGCTAATATAGAATAATATTATATTAGGAGGAGGATCCAATTCTCTAGTCTAATCTGAGTCAGACCATGCAATGTGTTTTACAACTTAGATTAAGGTCTGGTTTTGAATTGTCCACTTTGCTCAAAGTTATTCCAATCACCATATAGTTTAATTATGCCTCCAACACTGTGTACCTTCTTCAAGGAATTGAGATGGCAGCACAACAACAGTAGTCCCTAAAGACAGGTGTTTTTTTTTTTAAATATAAGGGATAGTCTAAATTACAAGGAAGATGTGGTTTTTCACGTATAAACTCACTATCAAAGTGCTATCAAAGTTTGAATTTAAGACCACTAGTCTTTTTCTATGTTGTTGGTGTTTTTTACCCTATGAATTAATGTTAGTGGATCATAAACAAAACAATAGCATCAACTGTGGAACGTAGTGATAGAAGATAATAATGACTAATGAGTGGTTTAAAAGACTAATGGGGAATTACAAATAGAAAATGACCAAAAGTCTAATAAAACAACAAAAGTAACAAATAGATACCCTTCAATTCATAAAAGCACATCCATCTTAAGACGACTAAGTAAATTCATCATCTAATTAAAAATATGAATTTCTCAATTCGTGATTCGTCTTAAAATCTATATTAATCAACAATTAACAGAGATTTACACAAATGACAAGTGAGAGAATTTTGAACCATCTAGATTTTGGATTAGGGTAACATTAAATTAAGAAGAAAAAGAAAAAGATTAGTGATAAGTCAGTGTGAGAAAACCAGAAAGGGGATTGAGCCAAAAACTGGCACCAGAGGTCCATGAAGAGAGAAGGATAGTTTTGTTTGGACGTGGTGAGCAAATGCCAAATGGAAGGATGAGAATTGGCACCAAAATTTAACCTCCAACAAGGCAGCACTGCCAACACAACACGGAAACCATGTAACAAGTCCATATCCATCAAACCGTACCAAAAAAATTATATCAATTTTTGTTCACAGCTAACAGACAGCACCTTGTCTTCCTTCATGTGACACATTTGAATAAAAACAGTATAAAACTTAAAAGGACGTGTCCCTATTTTCCCATTCCGACTCAGTCAAAAAGATGCTTTGACCGAGTCTTTTTCCATTGCATCTCTCTCTCTCTCTCTCCCTCGTCACACTGCGGTTACCAATGTTTTTTTGTTCTTCTTTTTTTTTTTTCAATCAAAACCAAATTCTCCAGTCCTCCCATGTGGGTTCACTTCAACCTTCAATCAGTCAATCTTCAACTGTTTGCATACAATTAGGCTGTGAATTATGCTATGGGTCCCACAACTCACAATCCCCACGGTCATTTGTGCATTCGTAAACGGCTTAATCTAGTATTTCTCATAGCATATACATAATTTAATTTTCATGATATTTAGTTATAAGTATCTCATTACATCTCAACTTTCAAATCAAAGATATATCATAAAAAAAAAAAATATTTTCAGAAAAAGTTAAAAAAATTCTGAAAAAGACAGAAAAACCCCTCAACTTTCAAACCAAATACATCTAAATGTAAAAAATTTCTTAAAAAATCAAAAAATAAATAAGAGTATTTTTGTCTATTTGGAATTCTTTTAAAAATATTTCCCTTTTCTTTAGCCTTTTTCAGAATGTCCCTTAGTTATATGAGGTAGGGTGGATGGTCACAAATTTATGAACGCAATAGGTTGCAAGTTAATCAACTGAGACACGTATTTAGAAAAGTCCTATTTAATAATTAGATTGATGTTAAAGTTTAGAATTCCCTAAAGTGGTTGCGCGGGTCTCATGGGGTGGCTTGGCTTGCTTGCTTCGGAGTGGAAAAAATTGCAAGAAGACAAGAGTCACAAAGAAAGAGTTGCATTACAAAACAAATGGGGTAAAATCTTAGATAACAAACTTGAGCAAGAAGCTCAGTAGGGCAGAGCTTCTTATTGAGAGAAAACCTGTCTTCATGTCAGTCTGCGTGCCCACCAGTCAATCAAAGGAGGGGACCTCTATATGGATTTTTGACTTCATGACATGAGTTCCTCCTACCTATAGCTCTGGGCTGCTACATCATAATCTCTTGCAACTTGCAATGTCCAGCTTTGTTTTCTCAGACAACTATGACCTGGGCCTGAGGCCCCTAACTTCTTGGTTTGGATTTTGCCACTGGCTCTTATGGCTCTCTCTCACTTTCTTTGGAGAAGGCCCATCGGAGGCCGAAGGGAAAGAGACAGGTTCGAACGCCCGTCTTAGACATGAGATAAGTGCTCTCAACTACTGGAGATATAAGCTCTCATATAGCGGTGATTTAGGACTATAAAGCTCTTGAAGATGAAGGATGAAGTATACACAATAAGGACTAGTATATACAATGGGCTTGATATAAGTCAAGAGTCAAATGAGAGCATGAGGCACTAACCAGAATTTGCACAAATTTGACTAGAGAGACCTACAAGCACATGATTAGAATAATCACCATTTATATATTTGTTAAGTAGAAACCAAAACAAAAACAAAAGAAGTTGAAATAAATTAAGACATTTATTTATGAGCAGTACCGACAAGAAAATCTGCACATAATCCTCATAGAAAATCCATCATGCCGAAAGAAAATGCAGATATTGTGGAGGGATAATGGTTAGAGGCTGGCTTAGAGCTAATTAGATTCCCATAAGTAAAGCTCCATAAAGTAATCTAAACAGAGCCCTAAGATGTGAGATTTTGACTAATATATGATTTGTATTCATTCATAATCCCAACAGAGAAAACAAATCCACATGTTTTGTCATCATCACCAAAGACAAATTTACTGCTAAAACTTCAAACCTGAGCTTTAGGTGCCCACTGATTCCTGCTGACTATATTTGACCTACATCAATAATGGTCAGCTTTAGACTATTTAGTTCAAACCAATTTCAAATCCAAACATCTCAGTCTGATAATCTCATCCTCTTGTGTTTTAAGATTGGAGCAAATTTTGGAGCAGCAATGCAAAGAATGTTAGATGGAATTGAGAAGATTCAACTCTCTCTCTCTCTCCTTGTGTTGGATGTAAATTACTAGCAACAGAAATGAAGTAGACCTTGGAATCTCATCTTCAACTGTTTAGCTCTCATATGAAACATAGCACCTAACTTTTCGGGGCTGATCACCTATTAAACTTCCACCCAATAATACAGCTTTCATATTTCATGCCTTAATTCAGTCTGCCCACTTGCTCAACTAACATTTTTCTGCTGCGACCACCATGCAGGAGCCAGGGAAGTCTTCTCATACGAAAAAGCAACAAGATGTAATGCATGATTGGCTTAGGATATTGTCATCTAGCATTCAGGTGCATGGAAGTTTCTGAGTCCTTGCACCTCAACAGCTAAACTGTAACATATGGCACCAACAAGGATATGGTATTAACAAGCATGTCAAACCAATTGATTTTTTAAACGGACAAGTACTCTTTTTTTTTTTTTTTTTTTTCTTTTTTAAATCAAATGGAAACTTCGTTAGATAAATTTCAACAGTACAATCAAAGACATCAACAAGACATCTAAAATCCCAAGAGAGCAACAAACTAACATACTAAAATCAAAACTAACGTGGACAAAAGTCGCACTAAAACTACTAACTCATATCACCACAATTAATCATAAACCGAAACAAAACCCACAAACCCAATATAACCAAAACCCTAAAACAATCCATGAGCCTAGACGAACCTTATCACCACCACCGAAGAAGCGCGTCACGGCCACACCCACCAACGCATCCGTAGCAGATCTGGGGAAAATATGATTTCCAGAATCTACCTACGCATAAGAGCTAACAAATAAACGAAAACAACAACTTTGCCAAAGAATAATTGGATGATTTGCAGCAACCTTCGTCAAAGACGATGTATAATCAAATTTAGAGAATATGAGCGGCATTAAGGAGCGGGTTTTGGAAGCGGGATTTGATTGAGAACATAGACTAAAAGGGGTGATGGGGAACTTCAATTTAACCATGACTAAGAAGAAACCACCACAAGGGGTTTTTATTCAAAATGCCCAAGTGGACTTCTTCACTAGCCTAAAAGGAAAAAGACAAGAAGAGAAGAGGGAGAGGAGGGGCAGTGATGCTTCTTCCTCCTCCCCCCTCCATGAAATTTTCCTTTAGGACTCACAGAGAGAGAGAGCGGCTAGGGTTTCTTGAGAATGTTGGTTAACCACAATCGGACAAGCACTCTTGGTAACTGCAATATGGTATTTTTTTGGAGTTTGGTTAAACGATACCACAAAGGCAAAAGATGACCGATTTACAAGTAGAAATACAGCTGTCTTACCCCTGAAACTCCTTTAAAATGCTCGTTCACACAGATTCACTGCTTGTCATATACCGGCCAGAATCACGCAGAAGTTGTAAGCTTGCCGCATTAGCTTGTTTCATGTACAGACATTTTAGCTTAATACGTGAGATCGTTCTAAAGACCCCATGAGAAATAGGTTCAAGCTGATGGGGGAAGTTCAGCAATTAGAGGGTGGAGCTTGCAAAGGTGACACTTAGATAATGTATGAATTTATGGCTCAAATCCTTCAAACAATCACAGAAAGCTATTTAGCAAATTGCAAATGATTTCAATTACTCGAGACTGCTATTGCTACAACTTTACAAAACGCTGTTCCCACATATCAGTTTTCTATGAACAGAAACCAATTGTGATGGATGGACAATGGTAAAACAGTAGTTAGCAAAACTGTGAGAGGAACATAACCCAAATAGAAAGAAACAAAGTTTTTTTGAAGCCTTGGTTATAGACATCATTTTCCAAATGAACGAATACACACTTTACCAGATTTGAGCTACCAAAAGACTCCATTTACTCTGTTCTCCCTATGCATTTCTTCTACCTCTCTCTTTGATTCACGGTTCTATTATATACAGCCCGCATAATGTGAAGGATCGATTGAATCCCTGTTTTCGATCTCAGAAACTTCGTTAATTGAAACCACAACCGGATAGCCGTAGCTTTCTAGTTTACTTGGTCTTTTATGGTTCCTCAACAACAGTCTCTTTCAGCGAAAAGCCATCGAGGACATCGTTCTCTGAATCAACCTGAAGCTCTTTAAACATAGCCATAACCTGAATCATGGTTGGCCTGCGGAATGGCCTGTCATCTAGGCACTCAAAGGCAATCCTCAGATACTGGTATAGTTCAGCCTCACCGGATACCTCTGGCAACAACCCAGTGTCCAGTATCTCATTACATCTCTTATCCCTCTGAAGCTGCTTTGCCCATCCAACCAGGTTGTTGTCATCACCAAATGCTGACGGGTCGATAGGTCTTTTCCCAGAGAGAAGCTCTAGGAGTATAACCCCATAACTGTAGACATCCCCTTTTGCGGTGCATCTAAAACTCTGGTAGTACTCAGGGGGGACATAACCTGGAGTACCTGCAAGGGTGCTCACACTAAGATGAGTATCGAGGGCATTCACCAATCTTGCCATGCCGAAATCAGATACTCTGGCCTCAAAATTTTCATCTAGAAGAACATTGCTAGACTTCATGTCCCGGTGGATGATATGAGGTATGCAACTATGGTGAAGGAATGCTAGACCTCTAGCAGAGCCTATGGCAATCTTCTTTCGTGCTGCCCAATCCAGCCTAGAGGCCCCTCCCTTAGACTTATCATGAAGAACAGCCTCCAGACTTCCCCATTTCATGTACTCATACACAAGAAGTCTCTCCTCCCCAATCTTGCAGTACCCCAACAACGGAACCAGGTTTCGGTGCTTGATTTTCCCAATAGTTTCCATTTCTGCCATAAACTCCCTGTCTCCTTGACCTGTGACATGAATAAGCTTCTTAATTGCAACAACACAGCCATCTCCCAGTTGTGCCTTGTAAACCTCACCAAACCCTCCAGTACCTATCAGGCTGTCTGCACTGAAACCATTTGTTGCTTCAAGTAGATGGGCAAAGGTCAGCTTCCGCAAAGGTTTCTCGAATGTGGCTATGTTGATGCTGAGCGGCTCAGGAACACTGGAAAGTTTCCAGCTGCTGCTGCCTGAAGTTGGAAGGCTTTCAATATACTTCTCTCTCTTTTCCTCCTTCTGCTGGTACTTCTTCACTCGATATAGAGCTAATGCAAGTATAAGAATGCAGAAGAAAAAGAATGTGATGCCAATTACCAATCCTGAAGTCAATGATTGCTTTTTTCTTCCAACTCTGGAATCCGCTGAGTGCCTTTGAGAGCTACATGCTCCCAAGGGTACCCCACAAAGGCCAGAGTTGTTCTCATATCTGGATGCTGGGAAAGTGGTCAGCTGACCTCCGGAAGGGATGAGACCACTGAGGTTGTTGTTAGACACATCAAGATCACTCAGAAAAGAGAGAGTCCCCAAGGATCCTGGGACAGCGCCCTGAAGATTATTGTGAGAGAGATCAAGGACTCCAATTGCTTTAATCCTCCAAAGCTATCAGGAATATTTCCAGTGAGCATGTTGTGCCCAAGGTTGAAGACTTGCAGATAGGACAGTGTACCTAAGTCGTCGGGAATGCTTCCAGACAAGGAATTGTAGGATAGATCAAGGTAGATCATGCTGCCATTACTGGTGAATGTGTAAACTGTCAAGCCAGAGTAAATTCTAGTTGATGGGCAAGAGTGCACCATAGGAAACTTTTCTAGTCTCTCTGCTCGGATTCCCTCAAACTCAACTAGTCCTCCTGCACCCCTGCAGGATGTCCCACCCTCATTTCTCACAAATGCAAACTGCTTCCCGGAAACAGTTCCAGGAGAGACTAGACCAGCTTGGTTGGCAAGCTCTGATGGGATAGAACCGCTTAGGTCATTGCTGTTTAAATCAAGCCAAATAAGGCTCTGACACTTGCCAAGCTCAGCTGGAATCTGTCCAGAGAGTGAATTGTTACCCAACTGAAGTATAGCAAGCTTAATGAGATTTCCAATACCAGAAGGGATATCTCCCGTAAGGCGGTTGCTAGCTAGTGACACCCAAATCATATTGGTGCATTTGGCTATGGACCGGGGAATGGTTCCAGTGATGAGATTATTGTTGAGAATCAAAGTTTCCAGGTTTCCTCCATTGATGCAAATACCTTCTGGGATTTCACCAGTGAGGTTGTTTGCCCACATAACCAAGTCAGAGAGATTTGGCAAGCTCCAAATTTCTGAAGGAATTGGACCAATCAGATTGTTGAAACTAAGATCAATAGCCTTCAGGTTCTTGCAGTTTCCAAGTTCCGTGGGCACAGTCCCGGAGAGAAAATTGTTGGCTAGAAGTATCTTTTCCAAAGTTGAGGGAGCATTGGAGGAGCAAAACCCTGAAGGGACGTTCCCCGTGAAGGCATTAGAACTGAGATCAAGCACTTGAAGCCGAGTACCATTGGTAAGAGACAGTGGCACAGGACCAGTTATGTTGTTGAATGGCACATAGAGATATCTCAAACTAGGAAGACTACTTACAATGGAACTAAGGAAATTTCCTGAGAGCTGATTGTGACCAAGGTTGAGACTAACCAAAGAAGAGCAGGATGTAAAACTTGAAGGCAACCCTCCAGAAAGATTGTTAACCGAGATATCAAGCTCCTGAAGAGTCCCACAAGCCTTTCCTAGTTCAGTTGGAATTTCACCAGAAAAATGATTATGACCCAAAAACAGTTGCCTCAATTTCTTGAGATTGCCCAACAAAACACCAGGAATTTTGTTCTCAAGCTTATTATTGGACAGGTCCAGTGTCTCCAGAACCTGACAGTTACCAAGGCTTACAGGAAATTGATCCCCAGAGAGTGCGTTGTGTGCTAGCTTCAGCAAAGTGATGCTTCTGCACTGCCCAAAATCAAGGTTGGAGAATTTTCCAGTGAAATTGTTGCTTGAGAGATCCAAATACTCGAGAGATGCTGAGGCCTTTGCCAGGAAGCTGCTTGGTATTTCCCCAGAAAAAGTATTGTTTGAAAGGTCAAGGGTTGATAGATTCTTGCAAGAAAAAAGAGAATCACTCAGTTTTCCAGTGAGCTTGTTAGTGGAAACATTGAGCAGATTCAGATTTTGACATGTCAACAAGGCTGTATCAGAAATCTGATTGTGAGAGAGGTCAAGCTGCAGCAGAGAAGAACCAAAGCTGAGACTGCCTCCAGGGATTGAATTGTGAGAGAGGTTAACAGAAGCAAGATGATCACAACTCAAAAGAAAAGATCGACTTGGAAAAGGTTCAGAGATGTTGTTGGAGGACAAGTCCACAGTCTCAAGTCTACATGAGGTTATGTTGGAGACAGAGAGATCAGCAGCAGAGAATGAATTGCCTTGCAGGTAGAGATTTTGGAGACTCGGCAAGGCCGTGAGAGTTGGAAAGTGTAGACTGCCAATGAGACCAGCGTTGGAGAGGTTGATGGTGATGACGTGGCCATCAGAAGAGCAGGTGAGGCCCCTCCATGAGCAGAGAGGGGTGGCAGAATCAGCTTTCCAATCAGACAAGAAACCATGGGGATCAGATTGAACAGAGGATTGTTTGAAAGCCAACAGCAGCCCCACCTCATCATCATCACTCTGGCTTTGTTCTTGTTGTAGTTGTTGAGATGAAGACAAATTTCTGGAGCCTGAGGCCAAACTTAGGAGCAGGTAGAAGTGAAAAACAAACAGCAAAAGAAAGCAGAAGAATCCCATCATGTACTAACAGCTACCCCCTCCTTTTTCTGATCTAATCTCTCTTCATCATCATCATCCTTTCAGAAACTCATGAAAAAAAGAATCTTTTTTTGCAGATGGCTGATGAAAACAGCACCAACTATACAAAATTCATTCACCTAAACTCAACCAGTTTGCTTCATTTCAGATCTGAGCTGAACCTTGCAAAATTCCCACACATTTTCTCAAGTGGGCTCTGCTTGGAAGCTGCAATCAAAAGACCAAAAAGAATTAAATAAACCAAAGGGTTGGTGGGATTGGTGGTGGAAATCACTATCAAGTATCAAACATGATGAAAGCATCAAACTTTGAAAGAAACACATCAAGAAGACAAACATTTATGAGCTAACAAATACCATGAACATGAACGAAAGAGAAAATGACAAATATGGAAAAAAAGAAAAAGTAAGAGTGATGGGGGCTTAAAGGAAGAGAAGCTCGTGCTGAGCTATAATGGGCAATCAGAGATTGTTAGGGAAAGAAAGGAGAGGAAGATACCTCGGAGTGACAGAACCTCTGGGATGTTCAGAAATGTCGGGCTTTGATACTCAAACCAGCAAGTACAGTACTAGCATTTTATTTCAGTCGTTTAATGTTTTCTTCTTTCTTTTCTCTTTGACTGCCAATTTTGGAACCCAGAAGGCAAAACACCCCCAAAACTGTTCATGTGAATGTGACACTCTTGCTTTCTGCAGATTCACACAAGCAGGATCAGAAGGGTGAAATGATGAACAAAAGATAAATGGCTTAGTTTAGAAGGAGAAGAAAAAGAAAAGAAAAAAAAGAAGGAAAAAAAAATGGCTTGGAGAAAGAGGAGGGAGTTTCTGATGCTTTAGAGGAAGTAAAGTGAGACAGAAACAAGAATATAGAATACAAAGGCAAGTTGGTGGGCTTTGGGGGAAAGAGAGAGAGAGAGAGAGAGGGGTAAATTGTGGGAGTGATGCACCCCATCTTTTTCTCTATTTTCGGGGTCCAGTCAAACTTGGGATATGATTCTCTCTCTCTCTCTCTTTCTTCTGTCAATTTCTGACAATTTCGGGGCTCTTCTTGGGCAGTTGGACGGATTACCCCGCACGTACGTCTCTAAATTTGATTGTGATATCCTTCCTTTTTTATTATCATTGTTATTATTTTGTCACCATTTTTGAAGTAAACACTGGATTTCCTTATTTACCTGATAATAATTGGATTTCCTTATTTCAAATTGGTTGATTTTTATTTTAAAAATTAACGGCAAAAGATGATCTATAAAATGAACAGTTGGATTTCCAGTTCACATTGTCAAAGGAGAATGGTAACTAATATTCCTTCTTATCTAGTGTTACATCTATCACATTTATTAAGTATAGTTCTTTTTACCATATTTAGAGGACTCATTTTCTATAAATTGTAGCAATATATATATATATATATATTTCATCTTCTTTTTCCTTTGTTTTTTTTTTAATCTTATATCTAAGGTCCTGAATTCAACTTCTCGCTCTCTCATTTTTATTTTAATAAAATTACAATTAAAAATACCAAGTACAAAGTGGGATATATTCCTTGGTGGTTTTCTGTAACACAGTCTTCAAATCCCAACACAAATATATTTTTATAAAAAAATTGAGATCGACTCTCAATACATCAACAAGGTTCAACATTTACCAAATAAAAAGGAAACTGAGATATATTATAGTAAATGTTGCATAAAAGAGGATTTGTCTGTTGTACCTCTCTTTATATTGTTACAACTTATTACAAGTTTTTTCCATCTTGTCTTCAACATGTATGCGAATCTAGCTTATTAAATCTTATCAATTAAAAAAATTGCTCTTCTCTAGCAAATAAAATATATCAAGAAAGATTTTATTATTTATTTGAATTACGTGATAATCGAGGTCTCTTTATAAAGGATAATACTTATCTTATTCATTGTAAGGAAATACTCTTTATTCATGCAAATCACAATTTGACACATATGCAAAAATAATTCATCAAAAACACAAAAAGAAAAATTTATGCACATGTATCACATTGCTATTGATAGAAATATAGAAGCTCCTACTTACATGGTAGTCTTTTAGATACAAATTCACCGAAATTATAAATATGTAACAAATCCTTAACTTAAATACTTATTAAAGAATCTTCCATCAAATTATATGCATCAATAATTCTCTACTAGTTACATAGAAAAAGAGGATAAATATGAAAGTATGCACTCGAATCTTACGTCATAACATTGAATAAATGGTACTAAAAAAACATATTCTTATGACCTAAAAAGTTAGTATGAAATAGCAAGCAATGACTTTTAAGTTGGACGTCCATTGCATGAGAGAGAAAGGGGGAGAAGTAAGAAGCTTATTGGATAGGCACGTTGAGACCTAATAACATTATTAATATATTTTTTTTCGTTAAGTGTATTGGTCCCCCAAAAACTGCTCCCCTCCCCACATCCATAATTTATGTTTAAAAACTAATTGAGATTTTTTTTTCTTTTACTTCTTCTGTAAGGCTTCAATTTTAGTGGTTTTACAAAAGGAGTAAAATTGTCACTAAAGGTTGAGGCTTGAGGGTGGCGAATAGCTTTTTCGAGTGCCAACCAACCAAGATAATAAGGCAAATTATAAAGCAAAAACATAGAATTTCTCTCTCACACAGAAAACTTCACACTATACTCAACAATATCTGCACTTCAACTAACTCAACTCTTTCGTTCATTTTATTTCAAATGGAAATCATACATCCGAATTTGAGACATAGTCGAATGCTAAAAAGAAAAAAAGTAGCACTTGATGAAGAGTTAATTAATATTTATTTTATTTTGTTCACTCAGTCTCATGTGTCGAGATATGTTTTAAATCATTCACGCAATGCATTATTAAAAAGTTAAAACGCATAATACCGTGTGATTGATTTAAAACACCGACGCTTTTTTGATATAAGTAAGTTTTTCTTGTAATTACATTAAGATTATAATAAGAAGAAGGTGGTGTTGGTGGATGGTATAAATATAGAAAACCTGGAAAAGCTGAGAGAAGGCGCGGGGCGCGGGGCATAGGGTTGTGGGGGGATCTCTCTCGGGGTGTCTCACTAAACTCAACTCTCCAAAACCCAAAACCCAAAAAGTCAAGTCTGCCAAAATTTGTGTAGTTGTTGTTGGTAAGCTTGTAGCCGAGTGGGGTGCATTTTGTCAGTATGCTTTTCACACGAGTGCATCGATTTCTAAACAACACCCAACACCCCGCTAGATTCGCACTTTGCACTCCAATCCAACAAAATATATACAATAATAAATGTTAATATTATTCTTATTAAATAAAGTCAGTAAATTATAAAGAAAGAAAAAGCAAAGAAAGGCACGCAATAATTTTTTGGTCATTTTCTTTGTTCATTTATAAAATCATTAGCAGCATTGTCATACACGTATGATTGAAAAATTAAATTAAATTAAATTAAATTAAATTAAAGACTATATGTTAATGGTTTTGCTAGAAAACAGCGGAATCCTCGCAAAGAAAGCAGGGTGATTTATGGACCGTCGCTTTTGTTTTATTTATTCATTTATATAAGTTGGTAATGAATAAAGTGCGAAATCAACACTGCCCCCAGGCTCCCCACCATGCCAAAAAGCCATAAGCCATATATACATGAGATGAGAGACCAGCTTATATTGTATATAATTATATAATACCCTCTTCACGGATTCTTCAACCTTACTCCTCTATATATATATAGTTTGAACATAATGGCAAATGCCCTTTCCTTTCTCCCCATCTCTCTTGGTATGGAAATGATAGAAATTCTTGGACTGTATTTAATGGCTATGTTGTTGATCAAATCCATTTACTCGCATCATACTTGTTAGCTTTTCTGTTGATCACAACTCCTGCAAAAGTAGGACATGCATAACTCTTACTTATACAGGTAGTTTTGACTTTCGTGAAAAATGTGGTTAATAAATAAGGCACACATATATAACATTAATTGATCAATAAATGGCAATGTAAAGTATTTTGTCTATTGGTGACATTTTTTTGCTACGATCTTTGTTTGTTTTTCACGTTGTTCTTCTTAGTGGGTGATTGATTTATTGTATTTTGTCGTGTTATCTTGCCTCTCTATATGGTCTCCATACTTGTTGGTCACAACTTGCCCAAATTTGTTTGATAGCCACTTTCGTTAGCACCTTTGTTTTCTTTTACTCATACCTTTAAGAGCACTTTTACCTATTTGCCATAGCAAAGGGTAAGGGCAAGACAAGAGTTGTTACTATTCAAGTGAATAGTGGCAACCATTGGAAAAGGTTGTGGTGTTTCCAACTATTGTCATGGCAACTACTATTCACATGAGATATGAGGAGAGAATTTGTATAGAGTTTTGGTGTGAGAAGTGAAGGATATGACTAAGTATTTATTTATTAAAAAAATTCTGAAATTTTTAGTTTTTTAGTTTTTTTGTTGTTGCTGATATCAGCAAACCCAGGCTAGAGGTTAGGATGGTTTGGCCTGTGGGTTGGCTTGGTTGCGTGGGTCCCACAGCTTGCCCTGGCAAGCGTGGCTCGCTAGAAGCGCTTCCCTGGGCTTGGGCCATGTCCTGCCCTGGCTGAAGGCAACGGATGGAAGGGCTCTAAGAGGGAAACTAGTCTGTTGTATTTTGTAGTATTATAGTATTGCTTTAGTTGTTGTGTCGTAACTTACTCATGTTTGTTTGACTGCGGTTTATGCTAGCCTTTTTGTCGTTCTTTGGTGGTAGTTATTGTTATAATATTTGTATATTTTTTGTTCGTTCTCCTAATTGGGTGACCAATCTGTTGTATTTTTCCATTTCCTTTATTTGTTGTGTTGTAACTTGCTTATGTTTATTTTGCAACAATTTATGTTAGATTGTATGTTTTGTTCACTCCCCTAAAAGGGTGATGAATTTTTTGAATTTTTTCGTATCTATTATTTCCTTATTTGTTCTACCGTAACTTGCTCATGATTATTTGGTGCAGGGTTTTGGTCACTGGCGGACCTAGAATTTTTTTTACGGAGGTGCAATATTGACTAAGTATGAAAATGGTTTTTCGGAATAATAATTTTTGGAGGCTTTTATTCCTTACACATAAAATAAAAAAACTTGATTTTATGGGATTTAGTATGAAGTATATATTGACTTAATGAGCCATCATTTTTAGCCTAAATCGTACTTTGCACTAAAATCGAATTTTCATATTTTGATTTGGTGGGAATTTGATTTTCTAGTATTTTTATTTGAATCCAAATGGGGGGTACTTCCTTATTTACATAGTAAACTTAAGTAAATAGAGTAATATAAAAATAAATACAAGTAAAATGACAAAGACATTTACTTAAATGTTGAAAATGAAAATAAGGTAATTTGTACACCATTCGAGCAAAGGGGCAATTTGAAGCACCTAAGACGGTTTTTCTGGCGAGGAGAGGTGTTGCACCTCCTTGCGCCTTACTAGGTCCGCCAGTGGTTTTGGTTAGTATATTTCTTTATTGTTTGCTCGTTCCCCTAAGTGGGTGATCAATCCAGTGGCTTGTGTGTCGTGTTATCTTGTTTTCTTATTTATTATATTGTAATTTGCATCTCTTATATTTTGTTGTATTCTCTCTTATTTCCTTATTGTTTCGTCAAAACATTATCATGATTGTTTAATGGTAGGTTTTTTTTATAGCCTTTTTTCTTTCTCATTCCCCTAAGTAGTGATAAACTTATTGCGGTTTGTCACATTCTATTTTTTCCTGATTTATTATGTTGTAACTTGCTTATGTTTTGCAAAAAATTCATGTTATCTCCTTTGTTTCTCTTGTGACACAATGAGAAACACAAATAAAGGATTCACAAGCTTTACACCCTAAAACATAATCTGGACGAGTACAATGCTTAAAATTGTTTGAATAGAAAAAGAAAAAACCCTAATACCCAATATTCTAGAATATTCCTAAATAACTATTACAAATAAAACTATCTTAAAGTAGAAGAAAAAAGAATATTAAAACACGAAAAAAATTATAGACACACTAAGAGCATCCACAATGGAAGGGTCTATAAGAGGTTGTATGTTAAATATACATCCCTTGTCATCGGAATCATCTTCAATGGAGACATGTAAATGGTTGTAAACATACATCTCCATTTACATCTATTTTTACATCTTTTACAAGCGGGACCCACATGAGAAAAGAGAGGAAAAATGAAGAAAAGGGGGATGTGAAAGTGACTTTACATCGTTTCCCATTGAAGCAAAAAATGTATTTACACCCCCTGGAGGTATAAAGAGGGATGTAAAAGTGACTTTACACCCCCGAAAATACACCCCCCGCTGTGGATGCTCTAATGGACGATAAAGTTGGACTTGTTACTTTGCTGGATCGTCATTTAAATTTTGAACGTCCTGTTTTGGGTAATCTAGCACGAAAGAACTTGCTTGAGTGCGAATTCTCAATCTTGTACCCTGTCTTCTTTAACTTGCGCCTCTTCCATCTCTATTTGGTGCATCGTTTTTTCTAGTTAGTAATAAAATTTGATTTACCAAAATATAAAAATTCGTTTTCTCTTTTTCATTTTCTCGTCTCTTGATAAAAAAACAACGAAACTATTTGTACTATGCTGTTCATTTTCTTGGCTATCCTAGCGTGGTCTAAAGCTTCATCTAAAAGATGTTTCGAAACAATTTGAAAAGATGTGTTCAAACAGGTTGAGAATCACATACATCATACGTGCGAAGATTAATTAATCCAACCAAATGAACAGAGAGCTTGGAGTGTACCAAAAGGTAAAGCAAAAAACAAACCCGAATAGAGCAGGGCTCCCAAGGAAGGGGAGCCTGGTCTCCGGTGGAGCCTCCGAAATATTTGACTTTAGTAGGAATTGGTACATTGCGTTTTCCATGGGATATTGTTGATTTATAAATTATAAAATGTTTCTTTGAGACCCTACAGTTAGTTGAAATTGGTTAACTTGTAAATAGACGTCTCAATTGCTTCTTCCACACCACCACCACGGTAGCCTTCTCTTGTCTGTCTTGATCTTGGATTTTTAGTATGTGAGAAATTAACTTGATAGAAACCCTAAAAGCAAATAGGCAAATGTCACAGAAATGCTACATATAATCATTACTTGGTGATAATGTTCACAGGAGGGGAAAAAGTTGATGGCCCAAATAGTTCTTTTGGCTTTCTTTTCAAAGGACTAGGAAAGATTTGATATTATGAGATTTTTGTCTCTAATACTAGGAAAAGAAAGCTTTCCTGCTGCTGCTACCTTTAACTTTGTGGATAGGGGTCAAGTGATCAAACAATAACAATAGTGAGAATTATATATTCATAATTCATATCTACACTTTTGATTTCACTAAAATACTATTCAAAATCAATAGCTTTACCACTTGCGTTTGATAGTTGTACATGGAGTCTTGTCAATTCGTCTACATTGATAATCGTTAATGATTGATGTAATCCCTTGTAAGGTTTATATTTGAAATCAACAACTTTACCATCTGTAGGGTTGATAGTCGTACATGGAGCTTTACCAATTCGTCTACATTTCGTTGATGATTGATGATAAACCCCTAATAGGGTTTACATTATTCAATAGTTATCAGTCATACATGTATAGACAACTTAACGCTAAATTTTTAAATATTTGAAATTCATTATTAATATCCATTTAAAAATGATTAATTATATGTTTCGATCCAACCAAATAAGGATTTTGAGTGCTGCATAAGATATATATAACTTTTGAGCCATGTGAAAGCCTAAAAGGGCTTTGAGTAACTAATTTCACCATTTTGGCATCATTGGCTAGACAAACAAAATAGCTCATATCTAGCTAAAGACTTTTGAATCATGTAGCAGATTGAAGGTTGGTCCAATGTTTCTTACCTGTAATCATGATATATAATTATGGGTAGGGAAGGTAATTTCATTCAAAAGTTATAAGTCGTGGGTGCCACGTTTCTGTCCTAGGCTTCTCCCTCAAATCTTGAAACTTTTTCTTCTTCATACCTACCAATATGGGAGAGTTCAAATTTTGTTTTCTTCCCTGACCCTTTTTGCTTTGACATTTTGAGCCGACCAAATGATAGAGTGAAAGCAATGGCCATGAACCTTAAATATCATTTCATTGATTTGAATTCATTATAACGATACAACCAAGCTCATGCATGCCACCTAATTTTGGCCAGACCTAATTTGGGCCTGGTTGGGATTGGACTTGGTGGAGCTGAATTTGAAGTTTTATATATTGGGTCAAAGTTGTGGGTTGGGCTGGATCGACCTAAATTATAATTCAAAAACTACTCGTTCGTTAAGGGTCCTTAATAGCCATATGATGAATTACAAAACTATTGTTGAACGGCTAAATTGAAACCTCATTATAGAAACTCCCTTTTCTTTGTCAAACTACGTGTAGGGTTTGAGCGACATTATCTTATTTGGCCTGGACTTAACACAACCTGACCCGTGAGACTAAGTCAACAGCCCATGAGATTAAACTTCAGGGCAGCCCAAAGCTTAAAACTAAGCCCAAAAACTACTCGTTCGTTAGGCTTCTTATAACAAGGGGTCCTCAAAACTATTGTTGAATGGCTAGATTGAGACCCTCAACTTAGCTCCCTTTTTTTGATTTTTTGGAACTACATGTAGGGTTTGAGCGACATTCTCTCTTTCGGCCTGGGCTTAACACAACCTGCCCGTGAGACGAATCAACATCCCATGAGTTAATTCCTTTAGACTTGATCTGGGTCAAGCCCATGCAGGCCATGCATAAGGGAGGGCAAAATAGTAAGAATAATATATTCATAATTAATAACTATACTTTTGATTTCACTAAAATACTATTGAAAATCAATAGCTTTACCATTTGTGTTTGATAATCGTACATGGATCCTTGCCCATTCGTCTACGCTGATAATCGTTAATGATTGATGTAATCCCTTGTAGGGTTTATATTTGAAATCAACAGCTTTACCATTTGTCTCTAGCCATGAAAACTTCCCACAATGCTTAAATATTGTGGATGTTAGCATATAATTCATTTTTTGTTTTGGCAATTGGATGTTATCAGGTTAGTTTAATCTAAAACACTTCTCAATTTTATGGGAAAGTCACACGTCGAGAGTAATTTGATTAGATGTTTATCTCTAAAACATTTGTTCATCTTGGCAACACAAATTCGAAGTCATTTATTTGATATATGAATTCCCATACATTGATCAAAATGAAGGCACATCAAACCTACGTATCAGGTATAAATACACACAAACAAAATTAGTTACTTCATACGCCTGCCATTTATTGGAAATTTTTTATAATCCATGCTAAAACCAGTACCAAAGCCAATGCCAAAGAAGATCCCAAAGCTGAGTGCAATAAGAATGGTCTGTGTCTTATATCTCTGAGTAACTTCAAGTACTTGTGGAGGGCTTTGAGGGCAAGAAAGCTTGGGAGTTGGAGGGCCACATAAGCCTTGATTTCCTTCAAAGCTGGATGCTGGGAAAGTGGTCAGCTGACCTCCGGAAGGGATGAGACCGCTGAGGTTGTTGTTAGACACATCAAGATCACTCAGAAAAGAGAGAGTCCCCAAGGATCCTGGGACAGCGCCCTGAAGATTATTGTGAGAGAGATCAAGGACTCCAATTGCTTTTAATCCTCCAAAGCTATCAGGAATATTTCCAGTGAGCATGTTGTGCCCAAGGTTGAAAACTTGCAGATAGGACAGTGTACCTAAGTCGTCGGGAATGCTTCCAGACAAGGAATTGTAGGATAGATCAAGGTAGATCATGCTGCCATTACTGGTGAATGTGTAAACTGTCAAGCCAGAGTAAATTCTAGTTGATGGGCAAGAGTGCACCATAGGAAACTTTTCTAGTCTCTCTGCTCGGATTCCCTCAAACTCAACTAGTCCTCCTGCACCCCTGCAGGATGTCCCACCCTCATTTCTCACAAATGCAAACTGCTTCCCGGAAACAGTTCCAGGAGAGACTAGACCAGCTTGGTTGGCAAGCTCTGATGGGATAGAACCGCTTAGGTCATTGCTGTTTAAATCAAGCCAAATAAGGCTCTGACACTTGCCAAGCTCAGCTGGAATCTGTCCAGAGAGTGAATTGTTACCCAACTGAAGTATAGCAAGCTTAATGAGATTTCCAATACCAGAAGGGATATCTCCCGTAAGGCGGTTGCTAGCTAGTGACACCCAAATCATATTGGTGCATTTGGCTATGGACCGGGGAATGGTTCCAGTGATGAGATTATTGTTGAGAATCAGAGTTTCCAGGTTTCCTCCATTGATGCAAATACCTTCTGGGATTTCACCAGTGAGGTTGTTTGCCCACATAACCAAGTCAGAGAGATTTGGCAAGCTCCAAATTTCTGAAGGAATTGGACCAATCAGATTGTTGAAACTAAGATCAATAGCCTTCAGGTTCTTGCAGTTTCCAAGTTCCGTGGGCACAGTCCCGGAGAGAAAATTGTTGGCTAGAAATATCTTTTCCAAAGTTGAGGGAGCATTGGAGGAGCAAAACCCTGAAGGGACGTTCCCCGTGAAGGCATTAGAACTGAGATCGAGCACTTGAAGCCGAGTACCATTGGTAAGAGACAGTGGCACAGGACCAGTTATGTTGTTGAATGGCACATAGAGATATCTCAAACTAGGAAGACTACTTACAATGGAACTAAGGAAATTTCCTGAGAGCTGATTGTGACCAAGGTTGAGACTAACCAAAGAAGAGCAGGATGTAAAACTTGAAGGCAACCCTCCAGAAAGATTGTTAACCGAGATATCAAGCTCCTGAAGAGTCCCACAAGCCTTTCCTAGTTCAGTTGGAATTTCACCAGAAAAATGATTATGACCCAAAAACAGTTGCCTCAATTTCTTGAGATTGCCCAACAAAACACCAGGAATTTTGTTCTCAAGCTTATTATTGGACAGGTCCAGTGTCTCCAGAACCTGACAGTTACCAAGGCTTACAGGAAATTGATCCCCAGAGAGTGCGTTGTGTGCTAGCTTCAGCAAAGTGATGCTTCTGCACTGCCCAAAATCAAGGTTGGAGAATTTTCCAGTGAAATTGTTGCTTGAGATATCCAAATACTCGAGAGATGCTGAGGCCTTTGCCAGGAAGCTGCTTGGTATTTCCCCAGAAAAAGTATTGTTTGAAAGGTCAAGGGTTGATAGATTCTTGCAAGAAAAAAGAGAATCACTCAGTTTTCCAGTGAGCTTGTTAGTGGAAACATTGAGCAGATTCAGATTTTGACATGTCAACAAGGCTGTATCAGAAATCTGATTGTGAGAGAGGTCAAGCTGCAGCAGAGAAGAACCAAAGCTGAGACTGCCTCCAGGGATTGAATTGTGAGAGAGGTTAACAGAAGCAAGATGATCACAACTCAGAAGAAAAGATCGACTTGGAAAAGGTTCAGAGATGTTGTTGGAGGACAAGTCCACAGTCTCAAGTCTACATGAGGTTATGTTGGAGACAGAGAGATCAGCAGCAGAGAATGAATTGCCTTGTAGATAGAGATTTTGGAGACTCGGCAAGGCCGTGAGAGTTGGAAAGTGTAGGCTGCCAATGAGACCAGCGTTGGAGAGGTTGATGGTGATGACGTGGTCATCAGAAGAGCAGGTGAGGCCCCTCCATGAGCAGAGAGGGGTGGCAGAATCAGCTTTCCAATCAGACAAGAAACCATGGGGATCAGATTGAACAGAGGATTGTTTGAAAGCCAACAGCAGCCCCACCTCATCATCATCACTCTGGCTTTGTTCTTGTTGTAGTTGTTGAGATGAAGACAAATTTCTGGCGCCTGAGGCCAAACTTAGGAGCAGGTAGAAGTGAAAAACAAACAGCAAAAGAAAGCAGAAGAATCCCATCATGTACTAACAGCTACCCCCTCCTTTTTCTGATCTAATCTCTCTTCATCATCATCATCCTTTCAGAAACTCATGAAAAAGAGAATCATTTTTTGCAGAAGGCTGATGAAAACAACACCAACTATACAAAATTCATTCACCTAAACTCAACCAGTTTGCTTCATTTCAGGTCTGAGCTGAACCTGGCAAAATTCCCACACATTTTCTCAAGTGGGCTCTTGCTTGGAAGCTGCAATCAAAAGACCAAAAAGAATTAAATAAACCAAAGGGTTGGTGGTGGAAATCACTATCAAGTATCAAACATGATGAAAGCATCAAACTTTGAAAGAAACACGTCAAGAACACAAACATTTATGAGCTAACAAATACCATGAACATGAACGAAAGAGAAAATGACAAATATGGAAAAAAAGAAAAAGTAAGAGTGATGGGGTCTTAAAGGAAGAGAAGCTCGTGCTGAGCTATAATGGGCAATCAGATATTGTTAGGGAAAGAAAGGAGAGGAAGATACCTCGGAGTGACAGAACCTCTGGGTACGATGTTCAGAAATGTCGGGCTTTGATACTCAAACCAGCTAGTACAGTACTAGCATTTCATTTCAGTCGTTTAACGTTTTCTTCTTTCTTTTCTCTTTGACTGCCAATTTTGGAACCCAGAAGGCAAAACACCCCCAAAACTGTTCATGTGAATGTGACACTCTTGCTTTCTGCAGATTCACACAAGTCTGCAGCTTGCAGGATTAGAAGGGTGAAATGATGAACAAAAGATAAATGGCTTAGTTTAGAAGGAGAAGAAAAAGAAATGGAAAAAAGAAGGAAAAAAAAAGGGTTCACCCGTTGCAAATAGTATTTTGTGTTTTTATGTCTAAGCATTATTCATTTTTTTGTTTTATTCACAAATTTTTACCTTAATAATTGATTTGGATAATATTTTCGTATAAGATTTCCGGGTTCCTACGTGTCAAGAGTATTCATAATCGGATAAAATTTCGGGATAAGATTTTTGGGTTCAAATTTCGGATGAATTTCAAAATTCAAATTTTATATAAATTTTTGGGTTCAAAATTCAAATTTTAGATAAATTTGGGTTCAAATTTCGAATGAATTTTAAAATTCAAATTTCAGATAAATTTGGGTTCAAATTTCGGATGAATTTTAAAATTTAAATTTCAGATAAATTTATGTTCAAATTTTGGATGAATTTCAAATTTCAGATAAGATTTTCATCCAATGAAATCAAGCCACGTGACATCTCTATCTTGCCAAATTTTTCTATAAAACCAGAGGCTCCTCCACCCATACCTCTAACACCACATCTTTCTATATTTTCATTTCTTGGAGTTGAGCAGTGGCAATGGAAGAGGAAGAGTGGGCATTCTCGGGGTAAGAATCTTTTGGAAGATTATTTTATCTTTGTACTCACAAAAAAAAAAATTGAAACGTGGGTTGGATAAGCCCCAGCCACATCTAACAACAGAAAGTTGAGGGTAGAAAAGTGGAGGTCTAAACCTGAAAACTCTTAAGAGAGGTTAGTGGCTCCTATTTTTGGGGGGGTTGATTATTCAGTTTTCATACATCATAAAAGGGACAGCAGTAAAAAAAAGAAAAAGAAACGACAGAAGAAGAAAACTGCTGCAGGAGAAAAATTCATAAGCACAAGAATACTTTTCACATTCTTTCAATTAATGCTTGTTGGGTGGCAACCCTTAAATCAGTTGGATGATAAATCCATAATTTCAAATACTCATGGATGATATCCATGATGGGTGGCAATAAATCATTCCATTTCTGTTCAACAAAGCTCTGCCGAGAGAAAATCATGTGAGAAATGGTGTTTTGATTCAGCCCAAAATGTATTCAAAAAAAAAAAGGGCTTGAGTTAATGACCATTCAATCTCTGTCTCTGAAAGCCTTATCACTGAAACAAAAAAAAGCAAGTTAGTTGTGCAGAAAAAAAAATTGCAAGAAGATTGCATATATAAACAAAAAGAGACAGCCACCGAGAAGAAAAGAAAAGAAAGTGGCCGTATGCCACTTCGTGGATGTTGCTGGGTTAAAGGAGAGAAAGGTGAACTTGGGAAGAGCCACGTTGGGGCAGCCCATACATTGAATGATCTGTTGGAGGACAAACAATAAAAAAATAAAAAAAAAAAGGTTTGTTATAGCCATCAAAAAGAGGAAGAAAAGTCAAAACAAAAAAAAAAAGAAAGAGAAGAAGGTGGCTCACGTCATCTTGTTGGAGATTGGAAGAAAAAAGGCCACAAGAAACTTAGTGTTGCAGAGAATTAAAAAGAGGAAAAAGACAAAAGAAGTCTGAAACCTCTTAATATGCCAACTTTTTCTTCTGATTTCCTGCTTTTGTTTGCAGAGGCTCTGTATTGATTTTGACTTTGTGTACTCTTTTAAAGACTGTAATAATGTTTGCTCTTAAGATTGATCACCAGTATTCCAGATAAATATGACTACAAAGTCTGAAGCTAGCTATCAGGTTGTTTCAAGAGTTCCTCTGGGCTCCTTGTTCGTGGGAGGCCCGATATAAAAAAAATGGGCTGTAAAAAATAATTGCCCATTAACTTTCAAAAGCTCATAGTATTTAAGATGTAGGATAGTTAATGGATTAATTCAACAATCCTCAATATTTGGGCCCAAGTCCAAATAATGTTAATTTTAGAAAATTAGTGGGTGGACGACAACGTGGTCATCTACTCATGCAAATTTCATTGAGATTAATTTCAAATCTCTCAAACACAAATTCTTAATTAGTGGGCTACACTCACCCATTGCAATTTTTCTCATGGGCCATCTACCCATGAAAATTCCAATGAGATTAAATTCAAATATCCCAAACACAAATTCTCAATTAGTGGGCCACACTTACCCATTAATTTCCAATTTTTCCCATAGGTCAATGTGGGCCACACTTACTCATTGATTTCTAATTTTTTCCATAGGTTATCTACCTATGAAAACCTTCAAATCGTCTCAAAGACACCAACTCTAAATTATTGGGCCGAATGTGGATAGACATAGGCATTCTCGGGGTAAGAATCTTTTGGAAGATTTTCTTTATTTTAAAGGGTTTTCCTTGTAGCGAGGGATTGTAATTAAGAACTTGCGTCTCCGAACCTAAAATAATAAAACCCCATTAATTGATTAGTGGTGGTGAAATTATGTTTAGAGATTTACAGTTTTTCTTCAACAACTATGATGTTGATTTTCGAAGGCGATTTAGAATGCAACCTCATTTGTTTAATAAAGTCATGCATGATATTTGCAATTATGATGCATACTTTGTTCAAAAGTGTGATGCTGCTGGGGTTTTGGGGCTTCTTCGGAGCAAAAGCTTACAGCTGTTATACGAATATTGGCGTATGGAGCATCTGCTGATCATGTGGATGAGGTTGCCCGAATGGGAAAATCTACTACGTTAGAGGCTTTGGTAAGATTTTGTGATGCAGTTGAAAATCTGTACATTAGGGATTACCTACGTAGACCTACTCCCAGGGACCTCCAACGGCTTCTACAAAAGCCGGCTCGAGGATTTCAGGAATGATTGGTAGCATTGACTGCATGCATTGGCAATGGAAGAATTGCCCAACTGCCTTGCAAGGTGATTACGAAAATAGAAAAGGCCAAAAAAGTATCATCCGAAGCCGCTGGCTTCGACACATGGGTTTGGCATGCCTTCTTCGGCGTTGCCAGAGCCCAAAATGACCTCAACGTCCTGGGTCAATCTCCGGTCTTCAACAATGTTTTGAAAGGTAAAGGCCCCAATATTACCTATCAAGTCAACAATACAGTCTACCAGACGGGGTATTATCTAGCTAACGGTATTTACCCAAGGTGGACCACATTTGTTAAATCCATTCCGAATCCCCGATCTCAGAAGTAAAAACTATTTGCTACCTATCAAGAGGGATACAGGAAAGATGTCGAAAGGTGTTTTGGCATCCTTCAAGCTCGGTGGTTGATTGTTCGAGGTGGGGCCCGTATGTTTGATGAAGAGATCCTCCGAAGCATTATGATGACTTGCATTATCCTCCATAATATGATTGTGGAGGATGAGTACAATTATGATGCTGGAGAGGTCTACGAACCGGATCCAATGAACACGGTCTTGACCCGAATTTATGAAAGGCCTATGGGGTCAAGTGGAGAACCGTTTGAGCCGGAACCGTTGGTTTGGGACAATCGTTTCATGACCCGGATGATAGATTGATATACAGAGATGCAATATTCGTATATTCATGAAAGGCGTCAACTTGACTTGATGGAGCATCTATGGGTGGTGAGCGGGAATGAAGATGAATGATGGAGTATAGATGCTTTGGTTATGTTTTATTTACTTATGGTTTGGTTGTGTTGTTTTTTTTATTTATTATTGTGCCTTGTTTGTAGTTTTTTTAAAATTTTGAATTATATTTTGTTTGATGTATGGAATATGTTGAATAAAATGGTCTTTTATTGAATGCTTTGTTTATTAAATAAAGAAATCCAATACAAGTCATTAAGAATTACTACTACTAAAATAGAATACATGAAGTACACCAACTTTAATACAAAACATGAAAAATAAAAATACATAAAAGGTATGCCAACTAATTTAATGGTTTTGATCATTTAATCAATTCGTGTTGCTAGGCCCATCATCCTGGAAAAGTCTTCTTCTCATAACATCCCTTCGTTCTAGCTTCCAATATTGTTTTGTTTCAGGGGACATATGGCTTGTATCCAATCGTCATAGTTTCCGATCTGTCTTCTCTACATCTTTTTTGCGCAAATACTCCTTTTCTCGTGCACACTCGGCTTGAATTGCCACCTCCATATCTTGGCGTTTCTGCTCCATTTCAATTCTTATGGCGTTTTGCCTTGCAATTTCCTCCAAAAACTTTGAATTATGATTGCTTGAATTACCCGCTTTCTTTGCCTTCGCAGCCTTTCGCCAATGGGCCTCGGTTCCTTTTGGATGGGTGAGTCTTTACTCATAGGGGAATCGATAGGTGAATCCGATGTCGTTGAATCACGGAGAGCATCTCGTTTAACACAACGTCGGGACCCATGTGAATAATTATGAAGCGTTTACAATATTTCACCACCTCCCAACATTCATGATGGGTGAAACTTTTTTTGCCACCCCCGGTTGCACCGAACAATATCTGTGCTTGAATGAGCTATTTAACAAAAAAATGGAAATGCAATAAATATTTAAAATATATTGGATATGCAAGTAACAAAATAAAAATAATGGAAATGCAATTAACCTTACAAATAAATTGGAAGTGCAAGAAATATGAAGAAACAATTGGAAATGCAATAAATATTAACAACATATTGAAAATGCAAGAAATATGAAGAAACAATTGGAAATACAAGAAATATTAACAACATATTGAAAATGCAAGAAATATTAACAAAATATTTGAAATGCAAGAAATATTAACAAAATATTGAAAATGCAATAAATATTAACAACATATATATATTAGGGCATTAAACTTAAAAAATGAAAATTACAAAATACTTACCTCGTTAGTACGATTTTCCCACTTCTATACAAGTTCATCGCTTTTGCCAAAGCATCTCTCCATTTTGCCATCTCTTTGTTGAGAAGTTTCCACCTACTCGACAATGCCATTTCCGTGAGGCGACTCGAATTTTTTAAAATTCGGCATGAATTTTTTCCACATATAGAAAATTTTCATCTCATTGCCTGTCACGGGACAATGACAAACTCGGAGCCAAGCCTCACACAAAGAAACATCTTCCATGGTGCTCCACGCCCCTCCGGTTTCAATAGAAGAAGCCATAAAAATAAGAAATAAAAATACAAGGTGAAAGAGATAAAAATGTTGAGTGAAGAGTGAAAAAAATGTTGAGTAATTGTAGAAGTAGAATAAAATGTATGAGAATTGGTGTTGAAAGTGAAGGGTATTTATAGGTATTTATAGGAAAAAAAAAATCAGAATTTTAATGTATTTTTAAAAAAAAATTTCGATTTTTTTTCATAATTTTATTGCTGGAAAATCGCCATTGTTGGATGAAGGCTATGGAATCAAATCGAGGCGTGCCACGTGGCTTCCGTTGGGCTGCGTCGCGACATCACGGTGGTTCAAATTTTTTACCGTTGGGCGTGTGGTAAAAATTTGATTACCGCGTGTCGACGCCACCGACGTTCGAGCTAACGTCACCCCGCGTTTTGGACCTCGGCGGAAGTTGCCTTTGGGCCAGGTTGGTGGGTCCCACACCCCGGCTGGCTGCTCTGAACGCATAAATTTTTTTTTCCCTAGCCTCGGGCTGGGCTTATGGAGTGGCTCTTAGAGGAAGTAGAGTGAGACAGAAACAAGAATATAGAATACAAAGGCAAGTTAGTGGGCTTTGGGGGAAAAGAGAGAGAGAGAGAGGGAGTAAATTGTGGGAGTGATGCCCCATCTTTTTCTCTATTTTCGGGGTCCAGTCAAACTTGGGATATGATTCTTTCTCTTTCTCTCTTTCTTCTGTCAATTTCTGACAATTTGGGCTCTTCTTTGGCAGTTGGACGGATTACCCCGCACGCACGTCTCTAAATTTGATTGTGATATCCTTCCTTTTTTATTATCATTGTTATTATTTTGTCACCATTTTTGAAGTAAACACTAGATTTCCTTATTTACCTGATAATAATTGGATTTCCTTATTTCAAATTGGTTGATTTTTATTTTAAAAATTAACGATAAAAGATGATCTATAAAATGAACAGATTTCCAGTTCACATTGTCAAAGGAGAATGGTAACTAATATTCCTTCTTATCTAGTGTTACATCTATCACATTTATTAAGTATAGTCCTTTTTACTATATTTAGAGGACTCATTTTCTATAAGTCTCATTGTACAATTAATATAATTATTGTAGCAAATATATATATATATATATATATTTCATCTTCTTTTTCCTTTGTTTTTTTTTTTTTAACTCTTATATCTAAGGTCCTGAATTCAACTTCCGCTCTCTCATTTTTATTTTAATAAAATTACAATTAAAAGTACCAAGAACAAAGTGGGATATATTCCTTGGTGGTTTTCGGAAACACAGTCTTCAAATCCCAACACAAATATATTTATTAAAAAAATTGAGATCGACTCTCAATACATCAACAAGGTTCAACATTTACCAAATAAAAAGGAAACTGAGATATATTATAGTAAACGTTGCATAAAAGAGGATTTGTCTGTTGTACCTCTCTTTATATTGTTACAACTTATTACAAGTTTTTTCCATCTTGTCTTCAACATGTATGCGAATCTAGCTTATTAAATCTTATCAATTAAAAAAATTGCTCTTCTCTAGCAAATAAAATATATCAAGAAAGATTTTATTATTCATTTGAATTACGTGATAATCGAGGTCTCTTTATAAAGGATAATTGATGCAGGAGCATAAGAGTGGATCAAGATAGATATTTACCATTTAATTAGTTATTTCTTGATATATTGTTATTTTCTTATTTAGGTAGTTTAAGGATATCTTTTATTATTTATGTGTGATTTTATAATTAATTAGTTTACTTTTGGACCAAGCAGTCTTGGTGCCCAAGTCTTGTAAAGCTTATAAATAAGGCTATTGTAATAGTTGTAAAAGATTGAATATTGATGATTAATGAAATAGTTTATTTGTGGCATGGATTTGCTACGATATATGTGAGTTTGCACTAGCCCTAGATTTCGGTGCTCGTGTATGTGATTGGTGACCTGTGTCCTGATCCCGATCCCCATCAATAATACTTGTCTTCTTCATTGTAAGGAGATACTCTTCGTTCATGTGAATCACAATTGACACATATGCAAAAATAATTCATCAAAAACACAAAAAGAAAAATTTATGCACATGTATCACATTGCTATTGATAGAAATGTAGAAGCTCCTACTTACATGATAGTCTTTTAGATACAAATTCACCAAAATGATAAATATGTAACAAATCCTTAATTTAAATACTTATTAAAGAATCTTCCATCAAATTATATGCATCAATAATTCTCTACTAGTTACATAGAAAAAGAGGATAAATATGAAAGTATGCACTCGAATTTTACGTCATAACATTGAATAAATGGTACTAAAAAAACATGTTCTTATGACCTAAAAAGTTAGTATGAAATAGCAAGCAATGACTTTTAAGTTGGACGTCCATTGCATGAGAGAGAAAGGGGGAGAAGTAAGAAGCTTATTGGATAGGCACGTTGAGACCTAATAACATTATTAATATATTTTTTTTCGTTAAGTGTATTGGTCCCCCAAAAACTGCTCCCCTCCCCACATCCATAATTTATGTTTAAAAACTAATTGAGATTTTTTTTTCTTTTACTTCTTCTGTAAGGCTTCAATTTTAGTGGTTTTACAAAAGGAGTAAAATTGTCACTAAAGGTTGAGGGTGGCGAATAGCTTTTTCGAGTGCCAACCAACCAAGATAATAAGGCAAATTATAAAGCAAAAACATAGAATTTCTATCTCTCACACAGAAAACTTCACACTATACTCAACAATATCTGCACTTCAACTAACTCAACTCTTTCGTTCATTTTATTTCAAATGGATCCGAATTTGAGACATAGTCGAACGCCAAAAATAAAAAGAGTAACACGTTAATTAATATTTATTTTATTTTGTTCACTCAGTCTCATGTGTCATAAGTACCGTGTGATTGAACGCGTTTTTTATATAAGTAAGTTTTTCAAAAATAAAAAGAGTAACACTTGATGAAGAGTTAATTAATATTTATTTTATTTTGTTCACTCAGTCTCATGTGTCGAGATATGTTCTGGAAGTCATTCGGGCACAGGCAATGCAATATTAAAAGTGCGGCCGGACACAATTGAATAGTTAAAAGGGATGAATGCGGCTGCCAACTTATTGACCACAATACCGTGCATATATTGTATATATATATAATTATTGTATACATATACAAATATGTGTAAACTATTGAAATCCTATTCCGCATGATGGAGGGCAAGGAAAGAAATCAAGGGAGTTTTTATAGTAACTAGTGTTAAGAATCAAGCCTGTCAGAATATCAACGCAATCTCACGGATTTCTTCGAAAGGAAAGATTTTAAAGAAGAGTTGACATTTGGCCATTCAATTAAGAGTGCCCTATATAAAATAAGAAGACCTAGGACTTGGCTAGTGTAGTGAGTTCTTCGTATTTCTAGTGTAAGTTTATATTTTCCTTGGTTCAATTTATATCGTTTCAATTCAAGTGATTCCTTTACATTTAATTGTTATAGATTAAATTTAACTTCAAGTTTATTTCCTTTTCGTTCTTATCGCTTTTAATTCTTGCTTTATCTATCGCTGCATTTCAATTATTGTCTTTACGTTTATAGCATATTTAGTTTAATCGCGTACGAAACCTAACCATTCTCGAGCGCGAGAAAGTGAAAGAATCTAGGCCAAGAAGAGGCAACACATCCATCTATTCTCATTCCATTCAAGTTGTGGGGGGATCTCTCTCGGGGTGTCTCACTAAACTCAACTCTCCAAAACCCAAAACCCAAAACCCAAAACCCAAAACCCAAGTCAAGTCTGCCAAAATTTGTGTAGTTGTTGTTGGTAAGCTTGTAGCCGAGTTGGGGTGCATTTTGTCAGTATGCTTTTCACACGAGTGCATCGATTTCTAAACAACACCCAACACCCCGCTAGATTCGCACTTTGCACTCCAATCTTCGCACTTTGCACTCCAATCTTCTTTGGCAGTTGGACGGATTACCCCGCCCCGCACGTACGTCTCTAAATTTGATTGTGACATCCTTCCTTTTTTATTATCATTGTTATTATTTTGTCACCATTTTTGAAGTAAACACTAGATTTCCTTATTTACCTGATAATAATTGGATTTCCTTATTTCAAATTGGTTGATTTTTATTTTAAAAATTAACGGTAAAAGATGATCTATAAAATGAACAGTTGGATTTCCAGTTCACATTGTCAAAGGAGAATGGTAACTAATATTCCTTCTTATCTAGTGTTACATCTATCACATTTATTAAGTATAGTTCTTTTTACTATATTTAGAGGACTCATTTTCTATAAGTCTCATTGTACAATTAATATAATTATTGTAGCAAATATATATATATATATATATATATTTCATCTTCTTTTTCCTTTTTTTTTTTTTTGACTCTTATATCTAAGGTCCTGAATTCAGCTTCCCGCTCTCTCATTTTTATTTTAATAAAATTACAATTAAAAGTACCAAGAACAAAGTGGGATATATTCCTTGGTGGTTTTCGGAAACACAGTCTTCAAATCCCAACACAAATATATTTATTTAAAAAAAATTGAGATCGACTCTCAATACATCAACAAGGTTCAACATTTACCAAATAAAAAGGAAACTGAGATATATTATAGTAAACGTTGCATAAAAGAGGATTTGTCTGTTGTACCTCTCTTTATATTGTTACAACTTATTACAAGTTTTTTCCATCTTGTCTTCAACATGTATGCGAATCTAGCTTATTAAATCTTATCAATTAAAAAAATTTGCTCTTCTCTAGCAAATAAAATACATCAAGAAAGATTTTATTATTCATTTGAATTACGTGATAATCGAGGTCTCTTTATAAAGGATAATACTTATTTTCTTCATTGTAAGGAGATACTTCTCATTCATGCTAATCACAATTTGACACATATGCAAAAATAATTCGATACAACCAAGTTCATGCATGCCACCTAATTTTTGGCTATACCTAATTTGGGCCTGGTTGGGATTGGACTTGGTGGAGCTGAATTTGAAGTTTTATATATTGGGTCAAAGTTGTGGGTTGGGTTGGATCGACCTAAATTATAATTCAAAAACTACTCGTTCGTTAGGGGGTCCTTAATAGCCATATGATGAATTACAAAACTATTGTTGAATGGCTAAATTGAAACCCTCAACATAGCTCTCTTATTATAGAAACTCCCTTTTCTTTGTCAAACTACGTGTAGGGTTTGAGCGACATTCTCTCCTTTAGCCTGGGTTTAACACAACCTGACCCGTAAGACTAGTCAACAACCCATGAGATTAAACTTCAAGGCAGCCCAACGCTTAAAACTAAGCCCAAAAATTAGACCTTGCCTAGGCCTAGAAGTTAATTCCTTTGACTTGATCTGGGCCAATCCCATGCAGGCCATGCATAAGAGCACCTCCAGCGCACAAGCCCTGCCAGGGCAACATGCCCCACCAGCCCAAATCCAACTCCAGCCAAATGAGCTCGGGCAAGCTCACGGGCAGATATTGCTTGGGCTTCAGAAGGTCTTGACGTCGACAAGCAAAATCAATTTTTTTACCGTTGGCGAGTGATTTTTGCTCATTGACGTCGTGATAAGCCCCAACGGGAATATGCCACGTGGTGCTTCTGAACGCTCCGATGCAATATTTTCTATAAATATGATGGCTTTGATTTTTTTGGTTAAAAATTGCAAAAAAATACAAAAAAATTTTGGATTTTTTCCATATAAATACCTAACAATTTTATTCACTTTCCATACCAAATCTTCATACAAACTCATCTCCTTCCAATATTTTTCACTTTCCACACCAAAATTTCATTTGTGCAAAAATACAAATGACCTCTTCCATCGAAGCTGGAGGGTCGTGGACAAATGTTCGAAGAGGTCAAAATCTTGGCAACGAGGTAAAAAAAAATTTCCTTTTTATTCAATTTAATGTCATTTTTTATTCATATATTTCTTGCATTTTCAATTTCATTTTTTAATAGATTAGTCAAGGCAAAACAAAAAAGAGGAAAACCATTACACATGGCTCCTCAAGTGGATAATGCTTGCAGTTGGTTCCAATGGTGCGTTCCGTGTATGAAATTATAACACTATTATGTCCTCCGAAGGAAAATACTCTCTCACGTTGTGATTTGGTGAAACCGCCTCCGTCAATAATTGAGTCGTTCTTGTACTCCATTGTGTCGGACTATGAAGACCGAGAATATTTCAATTGTATAATGAGTGAGTAGGTATTTTTATTGTATAATGAGTGAGATGTGAATTTTATAATAAATATGGACACGTGGCAACCGAAAATTTAATTTGAAAATTTTGTCCGAAAAATGTTATCTGAAATTTTAAGTGAGAATTTTATAATAAATAGTGACACGTGACAACCGAAAATATTATCTACAAAGCTTATCAAAATTAATAATTTAAGTATAAAAAAAATAAAAATAAAGTAGAATGAATAGTATTTGCCATGACAATATTGCCCCTAGCCTTTTGGGGTGGAACTCGACCAACTACCTTTGGCGCCTGGTGCAATTTTACAGAGGCACAAAAACCAAGAGGATAATCTACTAAGAAATTGGTAACTAGTACTGGGAGGCTGATATCAGCTTCTGACTCTTTTTGTACTTCACAATATATTAAAGAACGAAGACTTGACTGAGCAAAGATAGAAGAAGAGAAAACGCTGACCACCACCACCATCACAATTCAAAGAGACCCTGTTTCACATTTGATGGGTGAAGATTAAACCCCAAAGCTCTCCACCTTCATACAGCCATTTCATTCTTTATTGGGTAAGCTTCAGTTTCTTGTTTTCAGCTTTTCTTGTCACAAAGTCTTGTCAAGAATCTCAAGATCGACTTTTTTTTTGTATTTTGGTTTTATTTTATTTATTTGTTTCAATTCAATGCTAAATGCTAATATCATATTCATGGTTTCTGGAAGTTAGCATCTTGTCAGTTGTTACCAATTAGTTCATTATATAATTAGAGCAGCAGTAATTATTGAAGTTTAAATGAAAAATTTATTCCTATTACCCTCAGGTTTCATTGAAGTTTTCTTTGTTAAGTTTTATATCTAAATAAAATTTTGTCAATTTGTGCCTCTATCTACTCACTTGATCAAAAGTATTCATCCCATCCCAGTATGTGATCTTCAATGGATCTAATGGATCTTTTTGTCCTTCTGTTAACTAAAACATTCTTTAATCTTCTGCTGCTCATTCCACTTTTGGGGCATCTAGGAAGATTTGAGCTTGGCCTGATTAGCTTTCTCTAGATTTCATCTGAAGATGGGGCTTTGACTTTCAATTGGTTTTAACTCATGCTTCTATGATTCTGTTCTTGATGCATGCATTGGGAAAGAAAACATTGAAGGCAGAGGTGTTGGGTGATTGTCACTGTCTCTCTCAAAATCCAAATTTGATGTATGGGTTGAGATTAGGTGATTGTACTGAAGCTGCTGATGGGGAGAACAGAGATGCCAATCCTGAATTCTTTCATAATTTATAGTTCTGAATGTCCGCAATCCCGAATGTTGTTGAAGTGCAATTGCAAACACATTTGTGCATAAAGAAGTTGGTCTTTGTCTCTCCTCATGTCAATAAACATTGTGGATATATTTATTTTTGGTGTTCATGCAACATAAGCTCTGATAGCAGGAGCCATAGATAAATTAGTTTCTCCTTTGTGAAGTGTGATGATCTGAAACAGAAAGACACACACATATATCAAATCTAGCTCTCTCTCCCTCAGCTAAGTTGTACAATGTAGCAAATCCCTTGCCTCCATAGTTTTGAAGTGTGTAGAACTGAGGTGAAGATGATAATGAAGATAGGTGGAAGATGAGAGGTGGAAAGTTCAAAAAGCTATGTTCTTTTCCTTATTTGGTTATATGGAGTGTAAATATGGTCAATAAATTTACTAAGCTAGTGATATGTAGGACAATTCTATGCATGACGCCGGTGCTATATTTGCGTGTACATAACATATGGTTCTTTTAGGCCCTCTGTTTTCTCTTAAGTATTCCAGCAATATTGTAAGGATGATAAAAATCTATAAACTATTACAAAGGCTTGTTGAACTTGTGCTAAAGTAGTTTTATTTTTTGTACCGCATTTTAATGATATGTTGACTGTATCTGCAGGAGAAATATGGCTGCCTTAGCAACTGCTGAAGCCTGTGATACGAATACAGCCCTTTTAGGAAGTGGAGATTTGCGTGTTCTGCCACCAATATTCCAGATATACGGACAATGCCGAGCATTCTCAGGCCCCATTGTCACACTTAAGGTATTCGAGGACAATGTTTTAGTAAGACAGCTTCTGGAAACCAGAGGTGAGGGAAGAGTTTTAGTAATTGATGGTGGAGGAAGCATGAGATGTGCTTTGGTTGGGGGGAATTTGGGACAGTTGGCTCAAAACATGGGATGGGCTGGTATTGTGGTAAATGGCTGCATCAGAGATGTAGATGAGATAAACGGATGTGATATTGGGGTGAGAGCTTTGGCATCTCATCCGGTGAAATCAAGCAAAAAAGGCATTGGCGAAAAGCATATTCCGATCAACATTGCAGGAACCTTGATTCTTGAAGGCGAATGGTTGTATGCAGATAGCGATGGCATCCTCATCTCCACATCTGAATTGTCTCTTTGAATCAGCATTGTTGCTTCACATGTAAACTGTCAAACCAATAAGAGCACTGAGTTCTGAAGTCAATTGTATTTGGAACTTGTTATTTCACTTTTGTTAGCATCTGTGTACGCATTAAATTTTCTTTATCAACAAAAGAATGTGTTAGTTTTTATCAGCTGGTATGGCCGAGTATTTTCAATTATTATTCAATTATGACACCATATTGCCAATATTAGGAAAAAGGGTTCCATGAAACGGGTATAACATTATTTTGCAATACCTGACGAATAATGCTATGACACGCGTGATAACACTTCCATATGACAACATTATTTATCAGGGATGGCAAAACATTACCATCCCCGTTGCAACTTTTCTCCAATAGTAGCAACACATTAGGTTTCTTCAAGATTCAACTATCATATAAAACTACATGAATGGACTGGTGACTTCATGGGCTTTGCCTTTTTGTTAAATTGCTTTGCATTGGCGATGGGTTATTGGGTTAGCCCGAAAAGAAAGAGCCTTGTAAACCCAATGGTGACAAGTCCCAAAACTAGTTCTTCTTCATACAGATAGGTCGAAAAGCCCGTAAAGAAAGAGCCTTGTAAACCCCATGGTGACTAGTCCCAAAACTAGTTCTTCTTCATACAGATAGGTCGAAACCGGGCAGTTGTTGATGCCAAATTAGAGAAGATGGAGCAGAAGAAGCGAAAAGAAGAAAGGAGGATGGGTTTGGAGAGACTGCCCAGCAGCTTATTGATAGAGGAAGTTCTGCTCAAGTTGGAAATAGAGGCTCTGTGCTCAGTTTCATGCGTTAACAAAGCCATGAGCTTCTCAGTCTCTCAGGCCCTGCCTTTACTCTCGTCTATCAATCTCTCTGTAAAGTCTTTTTCTTTCTGAATTATACTTGGGTTTCTTTTATTTGCCTTTTGTTTTGTGAACTGAAAATTATAAAAAGAATGGCAATTGCAATTGTATATGCAGGCATTTTCTCCTGATGCTCAGATTCTAAATAGTATTGTTGGTGGCTGCAGGGGCCTCCACAGCCTCACCCTAAATTGTCTCCACCTTGACAATTTGTCACTCGGAGTTATTCTGGGCACACATCTTCAAGAACTGAATTTGTTAAGCTGCTCCCTGCTGTCCTATCAAGTCTTCACTTCCATCGGGGAGGCCTGCCCCAATCTCAGGTAATCCATTTTGATATTTTGTCTAGTTTTGCCCAACCCAAGATTGCATCTTGATCTTTTCTGTAACGAGAAGGTTTTTGTTAGGGTGCTTGTGTTAGAGTTGGTAGACCAGTGCTCAACTGAAGCATTTAAGACCAACCTGGACCAAATGCTTAATGGATGCTTGTGCTTGGAGGTAATATTATTGTGTCTGAATGCTGCTCTTTGATATATAATGTAAAACTTCATATGAGAAAGCATGTTTCATGAGAAAAGGAATGTATAAAAGCTAAAGTTTGTTTCTTTGGTAATCAAACAGTCTTTTTCTCTTAAGATTCGAGGGAGAGATGTAGGAGCAAATGCTTTTCAGTCCATTGATTTCTTCCTGCCTAGTGCTCTCAAAAGTATGAAGTTGCAGTCAGTGCTTGAGCAAGATGTAATTCGTCTCATGGATAAGATTAGAGTTGGTGCTGATAGGAACAGTGTGCAAACAGCTCATGTCAGCATCCCCGTCTCTCCATTATCATCTGTATTCACATTGCAGCGCTTGTCCCTTGTCTTAGATGCTATATCCGATGAGCTAATCATGGCCATTTCCGGAAATCTCCCTGCTTTGGTAGAGCTAGATCTTGAAGACAGACCAGTTAAGCAACCATTACCAAATCATGACTTAACCAACACCGGGCTTCAATATTTGGCCTCTTTCCATCATTTGATGGGATTGTCTCTTATACGAAGTAGACATAACCAGCAAGTCTCATTCAAAAGGGTAAACGATATGGGCATGTTTCTTCTATCTGAAGTCTGTAAATGTCTAGAGTCAGTGAGACTCTGTGGGTTTTCCAAAGTCAGTGATGCAGGTTATGCATCGATCTTACACTCGTGTCTGAAGTTGAAGAAGTTTGAAGCTCGGAATGCCTTTTTTTTGTCAGACTTGGCCTTTCTTGATGTTACTGAGTTCCAATGTTCCCTTGTTGAGGTGAAGTTGCTGTCCTGCAGTCTTATAACTAGTGAAACCGTGAAGCAGCTGACCCGTTCTAGGGTCCTGGAGGTGCTTGACCTGTGTGGGTGTAGGAGCATAGCAGATTCCTGCCTCGGTTCCATTTCATCCCTTCGTAGCTTAAGTATGCTGAATCTCGCAGGAGCTGATATTACAGATTATGGCTTATCGGTTCTTGCCCAGGGGATTCCATCCATAACACATTTGTGTCTCAGACACTGTGAGAGGGTGACTGATGAGGGAATTTCTTTTTTGTTCCATGGTGGAGGCACAATTCGCAAAACATTGTCAGCCCTGGATTTAGGACACATGCCTAGAATATCAGATAAAGCCATTTTTACAATTGCCATGGCTGGTACTGAGATTACTGAGTTGTGTCTCCGGCATTGCTCTGTGACTGATGTTTCTCTAGATTGTTTGGCTATGAGGAAAACGTTTCGGGACGAATGTAAACTACTTCGGAGGCTTGACCTTCTGAAATGCATTGGTTTGTCTGTTAATTCACTGAGGTTTCTTAAGAGGCCTTCCTTCCCTGGACTACACTGGCTTGGTATTGGGGGCACACCTCTTGCTAGCAAAGGATATCCAACTCTTAGCAAAATTCATAACCAGAGGCCATGGCTGACAATATGTTTGGAGGGCTGTGAAATGGGATGTTATGATGGATGGCAATTCCATAGAGCTGGATATCCTCAATGAAACCCCCCCCTTATACGAAGAGTTGTTTCTCTATCTTATTTGATGAACCCATTTTATTGTAAGAATTCATCCATATATATGAAGCTGTAACACCAACATCCAAAAGTTATCAATGCATTCATATAGCTAAATTTTAATTGTTTTTTGTTTGTTTCTGTTTTGAGTGCTTCTATAGACATCCAGAAGTTATTATTGCATTGCATATATCCAAAACCAAAACTATTTTTGGATATCGAGTTGGTCTTTTCTTGATTTTAAACAACAGTGAGAAAGGAGGGCCTGTAATAGATAAAATTGTAGCACAACATCATCAATGTGAGGGGTCGTCTTTGATAGAAAACTAGTCAAATGGATATTCTCAATATGCCAAGCAAGAAGCTGAAACAACAGCCTAGTTATTTCAAAATTACCAAGCCTGAACAAAAGGCAAGTCTAATGGGCATATAACATATACAAACTCACACACCAGCCATAGATATGACTTTAGATATGATAGGGAATTCACAAAATCAGGAAAGCCCTAGGTGCACAACTAATCTAGGCTATATTTTTTTTAACAATGAACTGGAAGAAAACACTCATTACTGGAACTTTGAACATGAAGCCTTGATTAGGAGCGGTTTTTTTTGGTACAAGCAATTAGGGATGGTGGTTTACACAAATATTTATCGGGTAACTATGATTTTTGAATCTCTTCCCATGTGAGTGGAGGTGGAAGAGACCGACTGAGCTATGCACTATTGCACCTTTGATCAATAGAATATACTTGACACCTCGGCAGAAAAGGAAAAATATTTTGAACCCCGCACCGCATGTGTCATGTGGCTTGTATTCTATTTCAAGTTGGTCTCGTTTTCAATGCATGAGAAACTTTTTGTAAGAAAAGAAAACAAATGTGGCTTATTTATATAATCTCTCCAATATTATTACAAATATTAAATTTTATCAAATCTTTTTGAGGGGCCTTACCCAGATTCGATCTTCCAGCAGCTGCAACCAATTAAAATCCTCAAGTAGGGCATTACAAGTTCTCTATCAATAGAAATTTTCCTTTCCTATTTTCTAGCCAAACAAACACTCTTTATAGCTAATCAATTAAACACATTGAAACTACAATGATCGAATCTGTTCCTACTAGCCGTGGAATTCAAGGATATTCATATACCTCTGTCACCCTAAAGAAAATAGCTACAGTGATACCTGCAAAGCTGCAGCGCCAGAATTACTTTTTCTGGAAGCTACTTTTCGAGCAAATCTTTAGTCGTTACAAGCTCATGGGAATTATTAATGGCAGCGAACCTTGTCCAGCTCAGTTCTTGACGGACAAGGAAGGAAATGATCTCACTGATCAAATTAATCCAGCCTTTGAGATTTGGCACGACAAGGATCAGGCCATGTTAACCTGGATGAGGTCAACATGTTCGGAACACGTCCTCCCATTCACAGCAGGACTCGCTTCGTCGCGTGAGCTTTGGCTAAACCTCGAGAAGAGATTTCAGGTTGTTGGCGTGTCCTCGGAGTACAGGAGAAACCTGGCGGCCGCTGCTTTAGCAACAACCGACATTTGCGATGCACATCCTGACCTTCTGGCCAGTGGAGACCTGCGTCTTGTGCCGCAAGTGTTCCAGAAATATGGAAAATGGCAGGCATTCGCAGGCCCTGTCGTGACGCTGAAGGTGTTTGAGGACAATACTTTGGTTATAGAGCTTCTCTCCACGAAAGGCGAGGGTAGGGTTTTAGTGGTTGATGGAGGAGGAAGCATGCGACGTGCTGTCACCGGAGGGATGCTGGCTCGGTCGGCTGAGATTATGGGATGGGCTGGGATTGTGATAAATGGTTGCGTGAGAGATGTGGATGAGATCAATGAATGTGAGATTGGGTTGAGAGCTTTGGCAACTTGTCCAGTGAGACCTATCAAAAACGACTCTGGGTCTGGCCAAAAGCATGTTCCTGTAAGTATTGGAGGCGTCTTGATTCAAGAGGGAGAATGGTTGTACGCGGATGGAGATGGCATCCTTGTCTCCTCATCCGAACTGTCTATTTGAACCCTAATTAGTCAGTGCATTGTTAATGTAGGTTGCTTGTGATGGTCACAGCTTAAATTGCTGAGCCAATATACGTCATTTGGAATTTGATGCAAAGTAAACTGTTTTCCTGCTTTGCTGTTGCTAGCCGGATTGCGGCGGTTCTTCAAGTGTGATGTGCAGTTCGTTTAGAGTTTGGTTGGTTTATGTGCAACTTTTCTTTGGGCTATGGGTTTTTTTTTTCAGTGTATTTTAATTTGATAAAGGAAGATGCCAAATCCGTCTCAAAGATACCGGTCAACGAGACTTTGTGGGTTTTCTAAAGGCAGAGATGCACACAGCCCCTACACTCGTGTCCTTTTTTCCTTTTTCTTTTTCAATCCGTACACTGATGTCTGAATAAGGAACTATTTTAATGATATTTTTTCATTGGTATAATATGAGGGGGAGAGAGAGAGAGAGAGAGAGAGCTATGAGATTTATATTTCTTTCTGAATTGTCTAGGTCTTGGCAATAATTTCTAAGCTTCTATGTGCTATGCAGAGTCAAAAAACAAAATAGCAGCACCCAAAATGTTCTCAAAGAAACTAAAGACTGCCAGATTGGCAAAGATGCTTTCAGAAAAAAGTGGTCCGTCCACCCCTTCGAGTATGCCTGTCATATGCAGTGTTGAACTTGTCGACTAGCTCGTTCATTGTACTGAGAAAACAAAAATAAAATCTTGTTACAATATCACAATAAGCTATGAAATGACAATTACAATTTCATATTCAACTAATGCAATGCTTATGGTAACAATGAAAAGGTGATAAAAAGTCATTCAACTACTGTAGTATAATAATCCCTCAATGCGAATATCGACACAATATACACCTGCTCTGAGTGCAAACTTGGTAAGTGCATTAGTATGATTGCGATCATAGATTCGAACCTTATTTGTATGCTAAACCCTATGACAACTCCCATTGAATAAACAATATTCCAGGTGTAAGACCACAATTTCATACCTAGCATCAAAATGGTTTGACATAGAATAGTTTACGTTGACACTGTACTGTTTATCTTCTATCTTGTTAAAATAGCTCTTACAGGATTCTATTGTAATAGAATGATCGACATTGAAAAGTTCAGTTCAGTTCATACCTTGAGCAGTTGGTAAGCACAGCTAAAGATGTAATCAATAATGTGTCATTGTATTCCTACAAAAAGAAAAAAAGAATAAACAAAGGAGTGAGCAACAGAGCAAGTAATGAGATAAAGATGTCAGCTTATCTGCAGCCAGTATCTGCAATCAGACATCACATGTAAATACTGAAAATAAATCATCTTGAAACAAGCAACACTCACCATCAAGAAATCATCTTGAAATTTCCCCGATTCAATGGCAGGCAACCTCCTCAGAAGACTTGATACTTGCCTTAGCAGAGAATTCTCACAAGGTATATCACCTGCATACAAGGAAACAAGAGCAATTATTACAAATTCTTGTTTTTATTAGTTCTGAGGTATAAGACTCGTTTAGGCATCTAACTCAGTTTAAAGAGGGGTTAAATTATGTTTTTGGGGCTTGTCTTATCTTCTTTTTTTTTTTTAAAGTTCTGGGGGTTGATTGTAACCTTCGCCTTCGCTTCTTTATGAAAACTAATGTACTCACATAGTGATATCTACGTTAATAATGAATCCATCATCTTCTACTAAAAGCATGTACACACCTTTCTGCATAGCTAGAAGATAGTGATGAAGCACTCTAATTCTGCTATTTAGCATCTTGATGGCACTGTGAATTCCTGTAAGATGAGCAGCCACTGCACAAAATCCACAGACCAGGTTCTAATCAGAAATAGATGAAACACATACCTCCACACAATTACAGAGAGAGAGAGAGAGAGAGAGAGAGAGAGAGAGAGAGAGAGAGAGAGCTCACATTGAGTTGCTGCTGAACCTCCATCAGATGGTTTAAGATGAGCGACATGATCCACTGAGATACGTTCAGCTTCTACCGTCTTTGAAACACACAAAAATAAAAAATAAAATGTATTAGTAACCCTGCTTGATAATAGTTAATAACATTTAAGGTAGATAAGAATGAATATGTCTAACCTCAATCGTGTAACTTGAACTGACAAAAATCAGCTGTGGAATCCCATCGATGACATGCAGCTCTGGAATTGTAATGTTAACACCACAAAACCAAAAATAGTTAAGACAGTGAACATATAAACAGAAACTATATGAAGCAAGCAATCTGTTCAAATCACATAAGTTCTCATAAGAATGAACTCTAGAATATTTGGGGGGAGAAAAGAAAAAGAACTTCCAAGACCATTCACTTACAAAAGGGGGGAGACCCTAACGAATTATACTAGTAAAAAAAATCACAAAATTCAGCACATGGATTTCACTTGGGACCATGACTTTAACAGAACTAATGAGAATTAAAGGAACTATTAATTATACAACAAACAAAGAAAAAAAAATCCTATATAACATTGAGAAAGGAGAGCCCGAAATTGATAAAATTGTAGCAGCACATCATCAATGTGAGGGTTTTTATTTATTTATATGGAAATTCTAAACATGCCAAGACGCAAAGAACAGCCTACTTACTACAAAACGACAAAGCCTGAACAACAACGAAGTTTAATGGGCAACCTTATCTTAAAGAGTATCTAGAAAGAAATGGCACTGGCACTATAGCACTTTAGTTTGCCATAGTTTCTCGAGCATTGCTGCTTAGGCAGCACAAAAAATGGATGATTCCAATACAGAACCTCAAACAAACAACAACCAACCAGTGTAAACAGAAATAAGTGATCCATGCTAGTATATAGGAAGAAGAATGAACTGCATGTATACTGCAGGAAGATAACACATGCAAACTCACACATCAGCTATGGATAATGACACAGTGACACAAGATATCATAGGTAATTCAAAAAATGGGGGAAAATCCTAGGTGTACAACTAATTGGCAATGCTCACAAAAGCTCATATACATAGTAAGATAACAATGCAGCTGACATACCACTTTCGTAAATAGTGATTGGGAGATCCTTTTGGGCAGGGTTGATCAAAGGGTTGAGGAGAACATAAACAGGGCTTTCATTGATATCCATCAACTGTGACAAAGTAAACACGCAGCATTATTATCAATGCGGAAACTAAAATGCATCTTAATCATCATAACTAAAAAGAAACATGCATCCAGACAGCATTGGTCACTAGCACAAAGCTCTAGTGTGCAATTAATTGAAACTTTGGCAATAGAATTTCAAATTCAAGAAAGAACCCTTGATGGGTTCATAGTTGACGTGATTAGGTCTTTGAAAGTGTCACATAATATAGTGTTTAGGGATTCCAAAAGGTAAAAGTTGCACATAAGCATATGCAATGAGAAAGGTGATGAAAATTACAGCTTTGTGGATGTTCATATCAGATTCCTGAGCATCAGTACCCGTAGAGTACCATCCCAGTATGTAAAAGTGCGGGAACACCTTCTTATCTGACAAAAGAAAGAAAAAGATTATTGGGTTAGCGCAAACATTCATTGAAACCCTAAAACCATCACACAAAAAAATGAAAACTCATTAAGGAACGAGAACGCAACAGAGCTCTTGCTTCTTCTCGAGGAAGGCGCGGTCGAGGGAGTGAGTTGCAGGATCATAAAGGAGCTCGAAGCTGTTAAAGATCTCGACTGTGCGGCCCCTCTGAACCCCAATAACGCAGCCGAAGACCCTCGGAGACGAGGCCAAGGCAGAGGAAGAAGAAGAAGAAGGCGCTGTTTCTACTGCTCCTTCGGCGCCATTGTTGTTTGGTGGCGTTGTTGTTGTTGTCGCTGTGTTGGTGATGGGCGGGTGCATCTGAGACTTAACCCTAGAATAGTGATCCGATATGTTCACGATCACCAGAGGGTGAAGCTTGAACGTCAGCCCGCTGCTCGACGACTCTGCCATTCTCCCGATTTCCGATTTGGGGATTTTTGGCTCTTCGTTTTGCTTCTTTGCTCTTTTGCTTCGTTTTTCTCTAGTTTTTTTTACTGTTTTATTCTTCCAATTTCGAGTTGCTAACTCACACTCGCTCAGTTCGTTTCAGGGGTTGGGCCTCAGCCTGTGTTTTGGAACGATTCAATGCAATCTGGCCCAGGCCACAAATTCTTATGGGCCCACAACATAATAAACTCCTATATTCCCTTCCTTACATAAAAATAAAAATAAAAATAAAAATAAAAATAAAAATAAATGATAGAAACCACTCTTCTGATATCCCTTCCTTATTAAAAGGAAAGAAAAACAAAGAAGAGAGGCCACTATGCACTCAACTATATGTAACTTAAGGGTAACACAAGATTTATGTGCTTAAATTTTATACATTGTGATTACATACATAAAAAATCACTCACGCACATGTAAGATTGACCATAACACAACTCATAAAAAATACAAATCACTCTTTCAACCTTACTCAATTTTATGGTATAAAATGATCGATCTTTTTTAAGTTCTACTTCAAATAATTGTTCACAATTTTTTAAGATTGAGTCTTCATAATGGCCTTGATAAATCAAGTTGAATGATTTAAAATTTAGAGCAAAAAATGTAACTTCAATAGTTACGGGCAGTTACTTATACGCACGAGCTTCAAATTCTTACTCTCCCAATTTGCAAGTAAAAAAAATTGAAATTTACTAGAGTTTTATTGTTTTTTTTGGACGAAAGCTGGAGTTTTATTGTTAAAAACAAAATTCTACCCAACTATAGATAGAGAGGTCATGGACAAAGGCAAGTTGTGTATTTTCGCCCACGTCAGCAGCGTCACACGACCCAACGAGGAAGATGAACCAAAATAATAATAAGAATAATAAAGGAAAAAGGAAAATTGAAATTCATTGATAACTTTGGCAGGCGAAGACAACCGAGAGGAACTGGAAGCCATCAAAAGCTGTTATCCCCAAAAGATTAATCTCTACATATTCTCAATTCCCAACCCAACCAACCGACTTAAATTTATTCATTTTTATTTTATTTTACATATTTAATAACACAGAAAAAAAAAAACAGTGGTGGTGGTGGTTGTTGTATAATTCTGTTGTGGATTGAAGAGGAAGAAGAAGAAGAAGAAGACCACCATCGACCATGGCGATGCGCGAGCTTGTGACTGGCGGTGCAGCTTGTGCGGTTCCAGGATCATCTTCTTCCGCCAATCCTTTCGGTGCTCTCGCCAACGCTCTTATCGGCTCCTCTTCCAAGACACAGGTTCGTCGTCTCCCTCTTCGCTCTTTTCAATTTCAGTTTCTCTTCTTCGTTTTGAATTATCGATCCTCAATTTCATCATCAGTGGCTTCTACGGCGTCGTTTTCTCATGCTTCTGTACAATTCACGCGCAGGAAAGGTTGAAGGAGATACCTCAATCCACGCCCACAGCTTCTGAGCCGCAGTTTTATCCGGACGCCCATGGCCACCTGCAGCAACTCCCTGGCTCGGAGTTTGAGCAGCCGTTTATGCAACCTGGCACTCAGGTACTGGCAATCGAAGCTCTAATCTTTTTTCACTGCCTTCTCTTCTAGTCTTGTACTTAGTTTGCGTTGTCGTTTTGTTCAGAGCTCGGACTTTCTTCGAAACTTCAACTCTGTTGACGGCAATAGACTACTTGACAATGCGTGGGATGAGATACAGAGTTCTCAACCTCCGCCTATGCATGTTCCTCAACTTGACCGCATTTATGATCTTGGAGCTGCTCCTCAGCTTCAACCGACTTTGGATGGTAAATCTCTCAAATTTTTAGTTTTTATACTATTTGTTTCCTACATGTTATTAATTGCTTGCCAACGCTAGAGCTTAGTAACATTAGAGAATATATAAATCACAAGATGCTTGTTCAAGAAAGGAGAATTGGGTTCTGTTTACCAACATTAAAGATTAGTAGAGTTGCTTGAGGAAGAGTGTTTGGCAGAAGATCAAGAGACAAAAGCTGGCATTTAGAAATGAAAAGAAAACACAGTATGGGATACTTTTGAAGGTTTGGATGTCAGAGCTACTTTATGATATTTCTTGAAGGGCTCAACTTTGAAGTAAGGAAGAAGCTTGAAAAGTTTAGTTAAACTTTCTTAATTGCCAGTTAATGTGTGAAACAGTTCTTTGGCCCAAGTGAGTCCAGGAAGCGATCATTATACATTTAAGAATCTTAGCGATGCATTATTGAGATTTTATAGTTCATGGTGGAAAGAGAAATGATCTTTTGTTATTTCTATTATCAGATGAGTTATAAGATGTGTATCCTCTTCCAGCTTCATGGTAGTATTTTATAATAAAGCAAAAGGTCTGCTTGAAGCTTCTTGCTTTGTGCACTAGTGCCTCAATCTTGCTGGCCATATGCACCTTTTGAGCCTATCCTTCTAGGCGTTTAGGTTGAATACTACAATATGATGCCAAACCGCCTTATATTTTCCATGTTAATAGGGACTACCTAAGTGCTCCAGGTCACCCAAAGAAGAGTTCACTTGTCCGTGTGTATGTCCACTCAAAAGTAGGGTTATGGATGAGAGAGGGAGTATTGAGCACAACATTCTAAGATCAAGTAGAATTTCTGGACATAGAAAGCAGCTTGTTTATCTTTTTTCTGGTGTTTATGGACTTAATGGAGCAATAGGACATTTTGAAAGTGGTAAATGAACTTTATATACGGGATGGCCAATCATCATTTGGCCTAATGTGGCATATGGACCACACACAAAACAACTATTTTCCCCCAAAACGCTAACAGGTAGATTGAAAAAAAAAGAAAAAAAAAAGAACAAGGAATTTAACATGTAGAAATTTCTTTCTTTTATATTCAATTGCGCGAGGGTCTCTTTCTGATCAAATAACCAGGAGCAGTATCTATCTTCAGCTTAAAGGATTGAAGATTATTTTTGAGATTTATCTCCTTTCTAATTGTGTGTTTCAGGGCCACCACAAAGGGTGTTGTCAAGCTTTTTGCACTCATTTGTTGAAAGTAGCCGTGGTGGAATGCCTTTCCGTCCGGCTCCACTTCCAGTGTTAGGATTGTCCGCCGGTGACAAACGGTGCATACGTGATCGCACCAGCATCATGGCCCGACATTTTTTTGCAGATAAAAGTGAAGATTTTATTAATGGGCAGGTTTGGAACTTTATTTCTCTTACCTCAATTGTATCGTATCCTTCAAAAGTTCTTCGGTTGCTTTTATTTGCTCCAATTATGAATATTCCTTCATGGAGTAAGCTAAGTAGGGATGAACACCATTGTCAACAGTTCAGGCGTTCACAAGTTGAGATTTGACTGAACATTTTATCATTATCCCTCTAATTTTCTCTTATTTTCTTTACTGCGATTTGCATACATATTTAGAATTTCTCAGTTAGAAATTTAAATTTATTTATTTTCTAGTAAAATATGTTATTTTGGTTTGCTCTATGAGCACCCTAGAGTAAATTTTTTTCCGGATCATTGTCATTTCTTGCATGTCTTCGGATCTGTATCAGCAATTTGTTTGTTGAGTTGTTCATGTTAAAGATGCCTTGTCCTGTTCTCTGCAAGACATTTTCTCAACAGTTTCGGTTGATTTAATACTTTTTACTTTTCCAGGTAAATGCACTTCTATCTTCTTTAGATATCGAGAGTGATGTCAACAGTAAAGGACCTCTGCCTGCAAGGTTTCGGGAACTGGAGGATTATTGGAATGAATCCCAAGCTATAATGAAACCTGGTGCTCACGCTACAGAAGGATGGGTGACTGAATTTAACCAACACAGAGTAGATCATGGTGATCCTAATGCGTGGGCTCACTCATTTGAGCGACAACATGGTGCCAATGGTTGGGCCTCTGAATTTGAGCAGGTAAAGGAGTATTGTAGTTTGTATTTCAATCACATCCATCAATTCTAGACTTATGTGCTATTGGTCAACCATTGACCTTTGTGATGTATTGCAGAACAACAGTTGCAAGTAGTTCTTGCTATCATAGTTTTGTTTTAGTTGAACTAAAGACATCTGTAAATGTGTGGATGAGGTTAAATTGGTGGTAGAAAAATAATTGGCTTTTTTAGGGTAAGTTGCAATTTTCTTCAGCTATAGATGTCGCTTGGATTTGGGGATTATTTGTAGGCAGTGAATATTTATAGTTTTGGGAATCCTGGAAGCAGGGGCTTGTTGATGGTGAAGACAAAAGAGCCTTACAGATGTTTTTTGAGGTTTGGAACAAGTGATAAATGGTGGAGTATGCTTGAAATATAAATTAAAAAAATACAAATTTATAAATAAACCCAATCCTAGACATGTATTTATAGAAAAACCCAAGCACTATTTAAACATAGAAACACACCCAAAATCAACCCCAAAGTCAACTTTTTGGGTGTGTTTATAAATGGATTTTGAGTGTGTGTAATGATGGGTTTTGGGTGTGTTTATATGTTTAAATAGTGCTTGGGTTTTTTTATAATTTAAGCCCCTATTTTGGGTGTTTTAGTGAAACTCCCTTAAAAAAAATGAAAAAGCAGAAGAGATATTCAAGGTTTGACACCTTAATTAAGCAAGGCTTATCACCTTAGTTTAGGTTCCATCACATTATTGTTCATGTGCTCACCTTGAACTGAAAGAGTAAGACAATGTGCATATGTTGCTTGATACTCCTAGTTGTAATAGGATTTGGACTCCGAAGTTAGAATCAAGTTAAATGGATATAGCTAAAATGATAGATATTTACCTCTTTCTCCTGGTTACAGGAACAGTCCCAGTTGATGTCTGCAGATCATATGAGAGGTGCAAATATGGCAAACTTAGCTGCAATGGAGCAGACTCGTATGCTTGCAAATACACTAGCTCAGAATGATGACCCAAAGTTTCAGGTTTATACAAATTCTCCATGTGTGTGCATGCACCTCCTTAGTTTCCAAATAAATTTTGAACTTTTTTAGTGTTATGAATAATGCATCAACAAATGAAACTTGGAATCAATGATACTCTTTCCAACAATGCTAATGCACACCTTGTAATTGACTTATCTTTTTTCAGCTGAACCAATTGAACCACAATAGTCGCATAATCTGTTATGGAAGCACTTCATATTCTATAGGGTCAATTGGTTTCAGAAATTAGCAGGTTACTGATCTCCAAATTATGCTTTACGGAAGAGCAAATGACAAGTATTGTTTGAAATTCGTCATTTTGGAGACTAATTTTGGAATTCCCAAAAAATGATTCATTGCTTAAAGTCTCATAAAAATCTCAAGAAATGCTCCAACCGACTGAATTTTTTTTTTTCATTTCATACATGTCCTTGAGAAGTCCATCTCTCAGTTTTTGTTAGCAGACGCATGAATTAATCCCTGATGTCTGGCCAACAAATAGCTTGGGGGCGGTTAATTAACATGACATTTAGTCAGGACGTTGGTCATAAACAAATGCTGGGCCCAATCACATGTAATTTGTCATAGGGAATCTGTATTGCATTAATAATTGCTTCACATCGCATACTTGTCTTTTTAGAATCATCATCATCTTCATCATCATTGTTCATATGTTTACCTTTTGTGGCATGCAGAAGTCGAGGTTTCTCCAGTTTGTGTCAAAGATGAGTCGTGGTGAACTCATTATCGATGATAATCAAGTCAAGCCTGCCACATCATCTGCATCTGGGGATTGGGCAGGGGAATATCAACAACAGTATAATGCAGGTCCTAATTGGGCTGACGAATATGCCCGTGGTGAGGTAGGAATCTGGTCTGAACATGAAATATTATTTCACTTGTTTTATATTTCCCTTCAGTTTCTGAATTATACCCACCCATATTCTAAGAACATTTCCTATGTATTTAAGTGTTTCTATCAAAATACTTGTTCTCCTGAGAGTTGCAGGGTGTGGGGTGTGGGGGTGAGCTGTTCATGGTTCTGATTTATGAAGGGAATGAAGGGCTGAGTTTGTTTCTGGCATGACTTATGGGTATTGGCTGACACATGAAAGAAACTTGATCATACAAAAACTAGTTTAATTGAATTGGTAATAATATTTCAAATGCTATTAACTTTTTTCACAGAGCCCTTATAAATGAAGATGCTTCTATATCTTGGAGCGATCAACTAATCATTTGTTTTGAAACATAAAAATACGTAAAGATTTACAAAATAAATAAAACAAAATATCTTATTTTAATGCAACAAGGCTAGCAATTCATACTTGAAGGCAAATGAAACTATACCTTTGGCAGCAAAGCTGCAATCTGTGACATGGGATGTCAACAAAGATATGAACTCTGTGTTGAGATGGGCTTTGTGTCCATGTGTTACCTTTTTTTTTTTCCAGTACCATATTTTTTTTGGGCAATTTGTTGTAAAAAAAGATTGAGACTAATGTTGATTTACAAGAACCTCCTGTTCAAACGTACCAAACTCATATATAAGTGCATATTTTTAATACATTGAACTGTTATGCAATGAGGTTACATCCAGTTCCAATTTATGCTGCCTAATTTTAATGGGTTTCCAGCTATCTCATGGACCCAATCAATGGGCAAATGAGTTTGCTTCTGAACAAGAGAAGCATGGGTCAGTTGATGATCAGTGGGTCAATCAGTTCTCTAAGTTGCACGTTGATGACTGGGCAGAGGAATTTGGAAATCAGGTTGGTGAAGGAATCTTGGGGGATACTTCAGCTGATACCTGGGCTAATGCATATGATGAGTAAGTCAAATCAATCTTCTTTGAGAGAATTGTTGTCCTACTTTGTTTACTCTATACTCTACTTTGAAGAGGTTAGTATGGCATATTCAAGGTGTTTGTTTATTGATGTCTAATCCAATGGTTAATGAATTTGTGGCATAGATTTGTAAGGTTAAAGCCACTGTAACTTCTTAAGTTTTCAGTTATATCAATTAAGTGAGTCATGCTTTTCTGTTGGTGATTTTGGCCTTTAGATTGACACCTAGGGCTTATATGCATAGAGCTGATGGCTCACATTATGAGGAATCAAGTGATAAATTGTTCTTAAATTGGTACACATTATAATCTTTTTAATTCCTGCATACCAGGCAGGTGCTTGCTCCTTAGCTGGAGAGAATTTCACTGTTCATTATGCACATGTCACTCAACATTCTTTGTTAATATGCTTTTGTTGAAAAAGGGGAAAGTTGAGTGATGAAGAGTGAACTGTGCAGTTCATGAGCATGGGTTGTGTGAGAATTTTTGTTTAGTTTTAAAATGTTATATAGTTTTGCCATGTGGGTTTGCGGTTATCATGTGTTTTCCCTTTATGATATTTATTATTTTCTTGCTTCAAGAAACTGAATTTCCATAATCGTCAAGCAGGTACCTAAATGAGCAAGTAGCTTCTAAACAACATTCTGATGCTTCAAGGGGGGTCTATGTGTTTTCTGATATGAATCCTTATGTCGGTCACCCAAACCCACTAAAAGAAGGCCAGGACATGTTCCACAAGGGTCTTTTGAGTGAAGCAGTGCTTGCATTAGAAGCTGAAGTTCTCAAGAACCCTGAAAATGCTGAAGGTTGGAGGCTACTTGGAATAGCACATGCAGAAAATGATGATGATCAACAGGTAATCCTATTTTCTTGATATTTAGTGTTTACAAATTGTATATTTTCAGCATACTTCCTATAACACGACTATATGTACTACTATATTAACTCCTTATAATATGTCCATTAGTTTTGCAAATTTCATACAGTGCTTCAGCTCAAAGCATCTTTTTCTTTCGCCCTGTGTCATACATATGATGAGTTTACTTCATAGAATGACAACTGTTCTGAACTATAATCTTTGCAGGCCATTGCAGCTATGATGCGTGCACAGGAGGCTGATCCAACAAATCTCGAAGTGCTTCTTGCTCTTGGAGTGAGTCATACAAATGGTAAGTTGTTCCTTCTCCATGATTATGAGTAAAGTAGAAGAACTTCATTTGAGTAGTCATTAGTTGAAAGTTATTTAAGGAATTAATCATTGTATTGAGTCAATGACGCCCCTGCAGCACATAGTTTGTGTGAATAAATGTGGTTTTTTCCTTTAGAAACAAAAACTCTGGGAAGCGGAGAAATATGCTTCTCTAGAGTTCTTAGAAACTAATAAGACTCTTCAAATATGCAGAATTGGAGCAGGCTGCTGCTTTAAAGTATCTATATGGATGGCTACGCCATCACCAAAAGTATGGGGTGCTTGCCCGACCAGAGCTGTCGGATTCTCTGTACTATGCTGATGTAAGTGTTCGGATTTAGAATTGTCATGTTTTTAGGTTCCCTAGGTTGAAATTCATACTCTTTTGACTTTTGAATATCTTATGTATATGGTTACTTCAGTGGATCTGGTCATTTTTTAATCTATAAGCAAGTAGTGACGAGAAATGGAACCATGTGCATTGAGAGTGTACTCTCCTCTCTGTATACTAAGATTCTGCTGTCAGCATTCATTCGTACACCTACAAAATTATCTAATAGACTATTCTGGTTGAAAAAGTTTCCTGGTCAACTTAACAAATTATTCAGTTTTAATATGTAACACAAGTATAGAAGGAAGGACTAGTGAGTGGGTAAGGACCCATAATGTTCAATAGTGACAAAGGGCACAGACAAATTTGGCATACATGCAAAAGATGAGTTCCATTTGGACCTTCACGGTGCCCAAAATTCCCAAGAATGTTAGGGCTGCACTCTCCATTCCAAATTTTGGATGTGGTCTGTTGCACTATAAAGTGGGGCTTGAAGACATTGCAGTTCAAATCATTAGTTAAGTCTCGGTGACCATTATACTACATATGGTTTAAGAACATCATTTTCTGGAACTTTTGTTCCCAAAATTGGTTTTTTGACCGTGTTAGATTTCTGTTACTCAGTCCACTTGCTTGCTACTCGATAAGATAGGGTATGAATAAACTTTATTTGCAATCTGCAGGTTGCTAGATTATTCAATGAAGCTGCTCAAATGTCACCTGAAGATGCTGATGTGCATATAGTACTTGGTGTCCTTTACAACTTGTCAAGAGAATATGACAAAGCCATTGAGTCCTTCCGATTAGCTTTGAAACTAAAGCCGCAAGATTACTCTCTTTGGAACAAGCTTGGAGCAACACAGGCAAACAGTGTTCAGAGTGCTGATGCGATATTGGCTTATCAACAGGTAATTTGTGTAATCAACCCTCATATGCTCGTACGGTTAATCTTTAGGGAGAAAATAATCATTGCATTCCGAATGAAGAACGGAATAGTCACCTTAGTCGCTATAGCATATAAAAAATTGTCTGCAATTTATAATATTTGAACTAAACTTTTGTTAGCAAGTGTTAAGGGAAAATGGTCATTCAGATGCTGCTTGTACAAGTTGGCTTTCCAACATTGTGCGAAGATGTAGCGTACAATTTCCCTGCAGCCCTTCTTATGTTTGACTGATAAGCATTTGTAAGCAAGACTTAGTATTTTGTAAAATTATATGCATTCTGGATTGGAGTAGTTTGTTTGTAGAGAATTCACTAATAACATAGTAGAAACCTGCTAATTTTTAACCCACATGCTTGATCTGTCTTATTGTCATGCCTTGAACAAGAAAGTAACTGTACTTTTTCTTTCTTAATTTACAAAATAAACAATTCCATGATTTAAGATTTTTTATTTATAATTATTACTTGTGTCTTTTTAGTGCATCAATTGGGAATCATGTGTGGGTTGTAATTCAAAGATGGATCTTAGAGCTTGGGTTTACCACTGGGTTTCAGTGCCTTTCAATAGATTGTTCTTTATAGATTACACTGTATTCTTTAATTGAATTAACAAATCTAATTAATATACTCTGCGTATCTGTAATTGGCTTTCTTGAAAACTTTATATTATCAACTTAGAACTAACTTTTGGTTTTATCTCCCGGGGTACAGGCACTAGATTTGAAGCCTAATTATGTTCGTGCGTGGGCAAATATGGGTATCAGTTATGCCAACCAGGTTAGTTCTTATGGTTGACTCTTTATCACTTTGAAATTTTAGATGGGAACTGAATTTATTATTCCTACTTTGTTTTGGGTTTCTTGTATAACTGGCTGTGAAAATTCTTGTAGAAATGGATTCTTTTTCATTTGTACTTTAGACTACAGGAGCCCAACAAACCTTGAGCTATGTTAGTACGGAGATCCATTTAGAATGACTAGTGTACAATGTTTGGTTTGAAACTTTGATGTTTACTACAATGGAAAAGGAAGTGAGATTCTGCGAATAAGTAAAAAGCAAGTGGTTATACTACATAGATGCACAACCAAAGGAATATATAGGAGAGAGAAAAAGAAGAATGAGAAGGAAGGGGAGAGACAAGGTGAATTTATGTCTACTCCCAATCAATATGGCAAAACTGAAAATCCAATTACACTATTAACTATTTATGTAGCAGTCCAGAAATAATAAAATTACACAATTACCTAACAATAGCGAGTAATTAGATACTTGGGATTCTAATAATAAAATATCATTAAAACATATCCAAGCTCCAAGTCTGTCCCTAAAATATGTGTAGGTCCCTTTCCTCTATCCTACTTGAAACCTGTACAACTAGTTTCCCAACAAACTCAAAAGCCTGAAATATTTTTCTTCGAGGTAATTGCATTTAGTAGAGCTACAAGTGCATAATTCTTACTGTTCATGTGGGTATTAATTTCAACTATTTATGGCTTGTTATTTAATTTCTGCTATAAGTGATCAAAGTTTCCCAAATATCTTGGGATTTACAGCATTTGTCTAACCAATTAACTTTCTTCCCTATTGTGAATGCATCTAGGGTATGTATGAGGATTCCATTCGTTACTATGTCCGAGCACTTACCATGAATCCGAAGGCAGATAACGGTTGGCAATATTTGAGAATTTCTTTGAGGTATTTTAATATAAAAGAAAAAGAAAAAAAAAAATTATTGAAGTCGCTCTTCGCAATGTTCCTTTTAAATATCTTGTTTTCTTGCCTTCGTTGCAGCTGTGCTTCTAGGAATGACATGTTGGAAGCCTGCGATTCTCGGAATCTAGATGTTCTGCAGAAGGAGTTTCCTTTATAATGTTTATAGTTCTTTTGAATTGGTGGATGAGAATAGCTGGGTCCATCACTGAATTGAGAACCAAAATATGCAGAGGCTCCTAATGAAGAACACAGGTTCACGCTTATGGTTCATCCTGTGCCGGTTTTGGTAAAATTATCCGAGAGTCGGAAGAGTAAGTGGGGCAATAAGAACTCATCCAAATGAAATAAGTTCAAGTACTTCAAAAAATAATACGTCAATGTGTAACGTTTCTTATGTATGACACAGCAAAGCATAGTTATAGTTTACAATGAGAAAGGGCATAATGGGGGTGGGCCTTGTTTATAGCTGCTGTAGTTATTTAGGCTATGATGTTATAGCTGATGAACTTAAAACAGATTATTTGTCAATTCTTAGAAGAAATTTCAGGTATAAAAGTTGAGATTACCCATTACTTTAAAAGAACATAAAAAATAGGTGAATCTTTGTATCTAAATGAGAAGAGAAACTTACTTACACTGGGGATGACACTGTTCGTGGAAGTTCTTCCTAAATTTGTTTTAACTTTTGCACATAGTAGTGCGTGATTAGCTTGAAATACTGCTATTGTGGCATACCCATTGTATGAAAGTTCTTCCTAAATGAACGACATAGCAATCAAGGATTGCAAAGGTTATTTTGTCCACGAGTTCCCAAAGATTCCTTTAGCATCATAATAAGATGTGGGAACTAATGATTGTAGAAAATTTGTAAATCCCAAAATGCTAAGGTAACTTTTTCGATCTTGTAATCATAAAATAATACACCCATAATTGTATACTTTGTGATGACTCGTGACGGAGGGAGGGCTAGAAAATGCTTGTAATTATTCTTCACCTACAAGGCTATGCATATAGATAGACTGAACCTGCACACCCATGTCCTAAATGAGAGATGATTTGATATTCACACCCATCCATCCATCCATCCATGATCCAATCCCTTGCGTGTGTGCTGAAACCAAAGCTAAGGCCAGAGTGGTCTCTCTCACTCTAAATCAATCATTTTGTGCTGGATAATGCAGTACCAAAATATATACAAATAAATATATATATGTGTATATAACATAATAAATAAAGAAAGAGAAGGAGAAAACCAACCACACACACAGAGAAACATGCACTCAAAGCAAAGCGCAAAGCAATGTCTCTGCTGCTGCTGCTCTCTTCTCTTTGCTTTAACTTGTTGTGCACGGCCACAATATCCCAACCCTACACTTTGGCATATCCTCTATAGAATTAACCCCACCTACGCCATCCCCATCCCCATCCCCCACCATTAATTATATGCACTCTACCTCTCTACCCTTTAAAATAATTTAATAGTTCTGGTTGGTTGTAGTAATATTATTATATGATATTTCTCACGATTCTGTCGAATCTGTCTGTCCCTCTCCAGCTGATCCTCTCTCTCTCTCTCTCTCTCTCTCTGGGAGAAGAATCAAACACCATTCTTCTCTCTCTCTCTCTCTCTCTCTCTCTCTCTCTCTCTCTCTCTCTCTCTATATTAGTTTTTTATGACTTACATGAATATCTTACACAGCTGAGCTTCACAAGTTTTTTTTTTTTTCTTTTGGGATGGAAGAAAGAGAAAGGTTTTAGCGTCACAATCAAAATCAGACTATATACTGAACAAGTAGGTCAATTTCGTATATTTCTAATGCCTGCAAACAGAGATTACTCATCATATACTGTGAAAAAAGAAGGCCTGACATATTTTGTTGGTCTTATTACTAATCCCTACTTGATGACCTATAGCTATAGCCACTACATCAATATCGATCCATCGCTATTATCATTTATCTTTTCATTAAAAAGCAACAAAATACAAAATATTAATTCCCTCCCTAGAATCCCCATTCCCTACCCTGGTACCCATTACCCAATATAAAAGAAGAAGAAAACAAAAACCAATTGATTAAAAAAAAAACATAGGGCTGTGCAAACTTGTTTTGGCCGACAGATAAGGATAAGGTAAAAAAATCTCAGGAGTTTACATATTCTCTGAGATATAAGTAAAAGTTTTAGTGTCTCAGAGACTCAGATAGTAACCCATAGCCATACCCTGGAAGCAACTATATGTTCAGTGGACACAGAGGTTGGGGACGATTTGACTTTTTTTTTCTTTCCATCAAGTTAATGTGAGATAAAGTAGGTCAATATTATTCCTCGGAAATTGAAAAGCAAAAACAAAACAAACAAAAAAAGTGATGGAATATGAAAAAGACGAGTAAGAACCGAGGTCAATTTTATCCTCATTTCCGGTAGCTCATCTTTCTCTCTCCGAATCACTTAACGGACACATGCATAGAATTGCTAATAAAACATATGCATAGAATGACAAGTTTATATACAACAACTTCGAGGCAAATACTAGTTACAACATTTTCTTCCACCAAAAAGATAATATTATTTTTCTAGTGCGGTTGTTTAAATAATTATATATATATTGTATTTTAGCTATAAATTAAACATGAAAATTGGTCGTACTTAATTTTCTCTGTTAATTAACAAACAAAATTAAGTGGCAATTTCACTAAAATCCCAGCCAAAAAAAGAGATAAATTATGTTTTATTATTATATGATTTTTTGATGGTCCAAATTAGGAGTTAATTAATGGATCATCTCCGTCTGCCATTGTCATTATTAATCGGCATGTGGAGAGAGAGAGAGAGAGAGAGAGAGAGAGAGAGAGGCATCAATTCAATTCAGTGCCAAATATATCAAGAGAAGAGGAGAAATGACCAAAAAAAGGTTGGGTTTCGTCCGAACAAACACAACACTACATTGGCCAAAAGGTTACGTCTGAATCAGATGGAAACGAAATGATGGATGGATGTCTATATATCTATCTGTCAATGCCATGTTGCACCAACCCTAGCTAGCCCTGCCCTGATCCCTCACTCATATATGACTCTCAACACGCAAGCCCAACCTAAGGTAAGTAAGCCTTTGCCATATCGCCATGCCTTGTAACCATCTTATCACTCATGTCAGCAAGCAACCAAACACCAAACTAGACTTAGAACCTAGCTAGCCACATATACATATAGAGCTTGTATATTGACAAACAATAATTTTGGTACCATATTAATTAAGTGGAAGGTCGATTACATTTAATTTCCCATTGTTTATAACATATAGGAAGAAGCTATATATACAATTATTCTCCTATGCAGATAACCTGATATTATTACCGTGTGAACGTCATTATAAATATGGAGGAAAGTAGGAAGGTGTGATATAAAATGCATGCACTCGCACGATTATAACGTCTGAACGTCCGCATAAGAGAAAATCTAGCTATACATATATGTACATACATGTGTATATATATAAAACAAGGCTAGCTAGCTAGAGGAGATCATATATTGTTATTAAGAGATTAATTAAGTGGTCCTAATTATTAATTAAAGACGAGAGAGAGGACAGGAGAGATCCCTAGCTAGCAGGTGGGTTTAGGGATGGATGTATAGTGGTAGAGGAGGCAAGGGGAGAGCATGAAATGGTCTATTTTGAGAACTTTGATGGTGTTGTTGAGGGGACAGAGGGCATAAATTAGGGCAATAAATGGTGCAAAATCAAAAGACAGCCCCCTTTAATCTCTTGGAAAAGCATTCATTGGAGGAAGGGATACAAAGGAATTTTGGGGAACAAGGGAGTGGTTCATTTGCAAACAGCATCCATTATTTTTACTAATTTAAACATTTCCCTTTCTCAGTTTATTAGTTAATTAGAAGAGGAAGTTAAGGTGGCAAGGTGGGAGTGCATGATGGATAAAGTATTTGTCATTTCAACCAAAAGTGAAGCATCTTAATTAATTAATTAATTAATTAAAGAAGGTATCTGATTAAGTAGCATATATATATATATATATATATATATACATGGAAGGAGACAAACAGCCCTCTAGAAGAAAATGATGCTTAAAGTACTTCAGATGTTGAAACTAATAAATATTTAATCAATAAGATATGCTCCACTTCGCCACTGTCTTTGCTTCCAAAAGGCCGAAGTTTGGTCATACAATTAAATAAAGCGAAGAAAAAACAATAAATAAATTCCAATTGTAAGATGGATTTATATAACACATTAATTCATGAATCAATGATCAATCTCAGTCGATAACAAAAAGAACAAACTGTGATGGTTCAGAAGCTCTCGCTATAGGCTATAGCTTGCTGTGTCTTCATTTCACATGCAAGTTGCAACGTCCAAAGGGAGAGATTCACATTAAATGGTACTTCTACTCTTTGCATGTTTATATGCATATACTGATCATTCATCAGCTTAGTTAGGAGAGAGAGAGAGAGAGAGAGAGAGAGAGTCTTCTCTTTGATTGGAATTTCAGTGGGTTTCTTATCTGGACACCCACTATAATGGCAACTCATATCTTGCTTCTTAAATGCATCCTTTTTTTTCATATATGCCTATATATATATATATATATAAAAGAAAATGAAACAAGAAAGAGAGGATAGCTTTAGCTAGCTAGCTAGATATATATATAGCTTGCAAATTAATTGATCAATTAATTAATTAATCATAATTAGTGCCAAGAAGAAACAGAAAAAAGGGGACGATTCTGCCAACCTAAGAAAAAAGAGTCATTGATTATCCTCAGCTGGTAACCCTCGGAAGGATAATGAAGCCTCAGAAGCAGCTTCGCTTGCGAAAGAGCAAAAGGGCTCAAAGCCACGTTCTCAAACCCTGCCCTCCTCAACATCACCTCCCAATACGTCTCGTACTTTTCGTGCCGTTGCCTTCTCCTCCCCTCCTCCGCCCCCACCACGTCCCTAATCTCCCTCCCCATCCACACATCCTCCACTGCCTGCCTCTCCCTGCTGTTCGGCGGCAGCGTCGCTTCCAACGAGTCGAAAATGGCGCCGTAGTGCTCCAGAGCTTCCACGAACCGGTTGAAGAAGAGAGGGTGGTTGTGGTTGGCCTCTTTGTTGGCGATCGTCAACACCTTTGGGTTTAATGACTTGATCTTCCGGAGGAAGAGAGAGAGCTCACCTGAGTCGTCCGTGACGAGGGTGTGGAGGTAGAGCACGCAGTTGATGGCGAGGGCTTCGTTCGGGAGGAGGCCGAGGGTTGAAGGGCTGATTATGTCTGACGGTCGGACGGCGTCGTTTAGGACAAGTGGGTGGAAATGGAAGGCGAGGCCGAGGGAGTTGGCGAATTTTAAGAGGCGGTCACCGGTTTTGAGGAGGAGGGCCAGGCTGTGGCCCGTGGCGGTGATTCGAAGCATGGGAGGCGGATGTTGGACGGTTCTGTCGCTGTTGTAGGAGCGTTCGGCGAGAGCTTGCATCAGTGGGGGCCACTGGACGCCGTGCATGATGTCAAAGTCGAGGATGTGGATGGAATGATGGGATGAGTCTATGGCTTCGAGGATGGCTTGGTTGGCTGTCAAGTGGCTGAATCTTATGAATGGGGTTATCTGGTTTAGGGTTAGGTAGCACGAGTGGAGTGCCTCCTCGTTGTTATCGTCCTCCTCTTCCAACAATAAGTAGTTGGAGGAGGAGGATGCAGCCGCAGTGGCGGCAGTTGTGAGTGCCGCACTAGAGCTAGGGTTAGGATTATTGAGGCGGAGGGAGAGGGCTTTTACAAACTGGTGGGTCAATCTCTCGGTGGAGTCTCCGAAGGGGGAGGATTTGGAAGACAAGAGGGAAATGAGGCGGCGAGCGGAGGAGAAGTCAAGCTGGGAAATGAGCTCGGCGCAGGTAATGAGCAATTGGCGCATGTGGGTTGGTGAGGTGGTCATCAAGCCCCTTGGCATTACAAATGGCTGGTGAGAAATCTGGTGAGCATGGAGATGGTGGTGGTTGTGGTGGTATAGTTGCAGATCTGAGATATTGCTGATGTTGGGTAATTGGTAATTATGATGTGGATGATCTTCTTGTTGATCTTCAAGAGGCACTTGTTCTTCTTGTTGTTGCAGATGGGAAGAATTGAATGAGCCCATGAGCATTTACTTCTTGATCTTTCAGCTGGCTTAGCTCTAGCAAGCTGCTTTCTTCAAGAACTTGGCATCTGCTAGCTGCTGAGTGTATAGAATGTAAAGGCGCAGTCATATATAGATGCAGCAGTGGCAATAAGTAGTAGCAGCAACTGTGATACCAGGTATATTTGGGGGAACTGGTCTCTCTCCTACACACATATTATTGTATATAAATGGGATATATAACAAATTAATTGCAGAACAAGGGTTTGGAAGAGAGAGAGAGAGAGAGAGAGGGAGGGAGGGTATATATATATATCAATTGTACGATATCTGATCAGTTCTTTAATTTGTTGAAAATGAAAATGAGGAAGGAAGATATATATATCATGAGCAGATTCAGATCTACTCTCTATGAGAGGGTTTTTTTTTGGCATTTAAAGTATAATTAATAAGATAGATATACATATATATATATATTATATATATGATGATCTCTAATGCTGTGGAGCAGCTTTCCATGAGGAAGCATTATCTACCAGAAACAGGCAGCAACTGAAATGCTTGCAGCAGTCAGTAACAGTGCCTCTGCACAAACATTACCCTCTCATCTCACGATTTTTTATTTTTTATTTAATATAGATTTTTTTCTAATTACATTTTGGTTCTTGCATATTGCGAGCAAACCAGTGTTCTTTGTTTTTCAGATATCCATATCGATCCCATATTTTGCAGCCCACTTATAGATTAACAATATATATAATAGTGCTATATATATATATTTTTTATGTAATTAATCTGTTTTTTTCTGCGCAACAACGATGTATAAGATGTCTCTTTCAAGTCACATTAACATTGTTGATCACATTGAGTACTCCATCCAACAATGGTGGGCATCCACAATATCTCCTAAATGAAATACATATACGTATATATGGCAATGTTAATAAGATAATATTCAATTGAATCGATAATTTAAAAGGTTTAATAACGTAATATAATATGTTATTGTGTCTGATAAGGGAACATCTTTGTATATCTATACAGTATAATCAAGTTAAATTAGGATATGTATATAACGGACCATTCAATTTGAGATGAAAAAAAAATGTTGGTCTTTTCAGATTGAATTATATTCGAGGCTCCTGTTGTTTCAAAGTTTGATCGAATCATCTGCCTCGATAGATTTTGGTCAATGAGAATCAATGGTTGACCTGGGAAGTCAACTTAGTCCCTTGGATTATTTAGTAAACAAATCATGGTCTAAAGTACTGGCTAGCTATAGCTAAACTGTTTATGGGATGAATTGGCCACACACGCCTAAACTTGTACACATTGAAAGTTACCTAACAGTAACAGACTAACCACACAGAGTTACCATATCGTTATTTACTTTTGTACTTGAATATGTAATTTCTAATCTCAAATTCTATGACCTACGTTCACCTTCGCCATGATGACCTTGAATCTTTCAAATTCGCACATGCAGGAGTTTGTGTTTCGAATCGAACGTGCATTTATGAAAGCTGGAGTGAACAAAATTTGTTGATTTTCTTTTTATAATATGAACAATTTCTAGAAAAGAAAGTCGTGTTCTTGCTTTGGGGGTTCCTCATGATATTCTTGTTAGAAATGGCCGTTAATTAATTAATTACAACCTTTTTTAGGTTTGTGATCGTATTACCATAGTATTCTATAATTTCTCGGGTTTGTGAATTGGAGGTGTAATTAAGTTGCTTCCTCCTTAAAAAAGAAAGAAGAAAGAAATTGGAATACCAAAATGGAAAATTAATTAAGTCCCAACGTGAAGTTTCGAAATTAACCATATTCATGGTTAAAAATTAAATTTCTGGTCAGTTTCTGTGCAGAGAAAGAATCTTTCTAGGACTTCTTGGTACATAAATATATAGGACTTGTCTCTATATATATATATATATATATATTTAGGTCTGAAATAGGACTTGTCAATATAGGAGCATGGCTTTCATGCATCCAGGTCTTTGAATCTTGATGAGGTGAACATAATATTCCCCAGCTTCTTGTAGCTAGGTTTGTCATACATGCATAATATTATTAGTTATAAAGTAAAAAATATAAAAAAAGTATTTGATGTCCCATTTTGATATACCAATCGCCTAGCTAGCTAGAGCTATTGCTATAATAATATTTACTTGTTATTACGTGCATGCAGCTCCAGTAGTTTAATGGAATGTCTGCAACAGTACACTTGGCTACCCAGCTAGAAGATTTCAATATTGTTTATATTTATGTCATGTATGATTGCCAATTCGAAAACATAAAAAACCCTTTGCAAAGAGAAAAAAAGGAACGGAAAAATAGTGTTTTTTTAATTTTAAATTAAAAAAAAAGAGAACAATAGAGTTTTATTAGAGAAGAGGAGAACCACATACAAAAACCGGACAATCTTCTAAGGAATTATATGAGTGTCTCTACACATACAGGCTCGGTCGTCAGATTAACTGAGTAGCCTTACCCTCACTAGCATAACTACAACCAGAGCTATGGTGGGTTGTAGCCTAGGTAAACTTTGAACAAAATAAATAAATAAACCTATATCTATATGGCCCTTCAAGTCTGCCATTTGCTTTGAGCGAATCCTCTCCTCCTAATCGCTTAACAGCCTTGTTTGTTTGTAATTTTTTTTTAATTTTATGTGAAGTGTGCTCTTTTTTTTTTTAATTGGCAAAGGCTATCCTTTTTCACCAAATAAAAAATTAAAAAAGAAAGTTCTTTAATTGGCAAAGGCTATCCTTTAACCCACAATTACAGATGCAGTAAGTAGCGGAAGAATATAATTAGGCTAAAAAATTTAACTACCCTATGTGGGTTAACTACCCTTGCTCACCCTCTCAATCGTACCGAAAGAAGTAACCTTAATTACCTCAGATAGAGTGCCCTCACTCCCCTTAAATTGATTCCATTTTGTTCATTTCACCTGGGGTGGAGCCCTGGATATATGATCAATATATAGCACGGATTGGCATCTTGAGAAAAAGGAAAATATATATATATAACGGCAGAGATATAGAAGAAGGCTATTCTGTTTAGGCAATGAAGATTCAAGGGACACACAACAAGCCAAGCCTTCTCTTCTCTTCTCTTCTCTTCTCAAAAAAAAAAAAAAAAAAAAAGTCTTATCTCCTTGTGTTGCTCTTATTTTATTGGTTGCAATCAAGTGTGTTTTCGATATTAGATCTATGCATATTTCCCAAAGTGTTAAGTTGTTGACAGAAAAACACCCTGCAAGAGGCTTCTTCACCGTCATGTCAAAATAGAAAATACCACCTCATTCATATCATACCTTCTTCTTTTTTTTTTTTTTTTCTTTTTTTTATAACAGAACTCCTAAGGTACCTAGTTGAGCCCCACGCCCCACAACCCACCACAAGAAATGTCAGTATGTTATGTACGAAATAGCTTCAAATTTATCTTACCCTCCTTTTTACTAATATCTTCTATATTATTGCTATGGCCAGAAAAATAGAAAGATGTATATATAAAAGAATCTACTCTGTGCCCTATATATATAATTAGGTCATCTGGGTATTTATATGAAAAATTAGGAGTTATCACGTATCTTATGATCATTATTTGATTATGTTATCTTTCCGTAGATAAGATTATTTGAGAAAGAACCATATGAAATATATTTGCGTGTTTTCTGAACATCTTAGAACTCTAGAAACTCAATAAAACTGCCGTTAATTAAAGAAAACATGTTTTCTGAAAATCATTCTTTGATTAATTATGATATGATTTAAGAAGTTCCAATGTAGACAAGTACAAGGAAGACACTGTTGATATCCTGCAAAGTAAATAAAAAATTTATTTCAGTGAGATGTGAAATCAACAGTGCAAGTAAATAATAAATGTGTACCGGTTCTGCAGGCCGGTTGTGCACACATGCAAGTATGAAATGAAAGAACTAGAATATTAATAATATATACATATAAATATTCAGCAAAGAAAACACACCCAAAAAAAAATTTAAGAAAAAAGAAAAGGCGAGAAGCATCTGCAATGTATGAAGCAGTAAATAGGAGAGGTGGAATTTTAGGGCAAAACATTGGAGCAGTTCGTTTTTGTTCCTTCTTATTCTTTTCCTTTTCCTTTTCTATCCTTCCTTCCTTACAAAGTTACAACAAACAAGTGAACACGCAAAGCCTTAAATGTGGAATATATTGCTTTTACAAGCAGCTCGTGCTTCTGCTTCTGCTTCTGATGCTGCTGCTGGTGGACATGGTAGCTAGCTAGCTAGCTTAACCCTGATCTTCGCTTAACGCTGACACTTGTGTGTTTCCTTGTTTGTCTCTCTTTGTTGGATTCGATGGGTCTTCAGCATCATCATGCCCCATGTGGATGGGGCTGCATGCCTTCCTTTTCATTTCATTATTATTCACTATGCCAATACTATAATTTGTAATATAATAATGCGAAAAAAGTTACTAAACAAGTAATTAACAAAATGAAATAGCATCGATCCTAGTTTTGAAGTTTGAGTTAAACATTTTAAGGTTTGAAGTTTAGTTGGTTGTGTTTTCTTATCGGGTTTATGTACATTGTCAAACAGTGCTTATATAATGAGGTAAAAATCAACATGATCAATGGTTCGAATCAAAGTCTAATAACATAATTATCTTAACTTTAAAAATGACTTGCCTATCACACTAGTAAAAGGGAGGGGGTTATCTGAGATCACTCATCTGCAAGTTAAAGCTCTTTTTTACTGGACTAGACCCGGTTAACTTAAATTCTAAACCATATTTTCAAATATTATATAGACATACTGTGAATCTAAATCATATACACATTTATGTGAAAAAATCAAACATGATTTGATGGTCCAAATTCTATAACATAATCTTATTATCTTGTGAAAGTGAGAGATTACACTTCTCTAAGTTCAGAAAAATAATTGAAGAGAGAAGCATCTGAAGTCAGATAAAGGGAAAACACAAAATTTTTAGAAGCAAAAGGAGTAAAAGCCCCACATAGCAAAAAGCTCTGTTCAATTCTTCCCTATAGGTGATGCAATCAATTGCTAAAATTCCTTGCTGGAGCCTGGAAGCCCATATATATATATATATATATATATATTTGGTGTCAGCAGTATTTCAATGGGTACTACTGGGCTCACAGAATCAGAAATGATCAATGATTTACACAAGCAATCCTTTCAACTCTTTCTGTCCCAGCTGTGTGGCCCCTACATCCCCCCTCGCACGTGCGGAAATATAGTTTTATTTGGTTTTTGCTGATGATTAATTAAGCAGGTGCTAGCATAAGATGAACGTCATTAGATTCGATGGAGCATCAGAATCTGCGCATGCAACAGTTCTCTTCTGTTCAATTGTGTTAAAAATTTTAACTCAGAAATGACTAGCTACCAAAAGTCCATAGTAAAAGGATCTTACAAAACACTTTTATAACTTAGTCCGTTGATAGATACATACTTTTGTTTTACCAGATAATCTGACAACATAACTATGCTCTTATTCTATTTTATCGTCCGAATTCATTGATAGAGATTGTTATCTTACTCAACAGTCGTACATGTGATGTTATTAGACTATTAATTTGAAGTTCCGAACCAAGATTTAATATACTTAAATAATGGTTCACATACAAGAGAAAGAGAAAGTTTCTATTGCTTCACATTATTTACTTTGCGTCATGCATGCATACATTTCAGCATGATATGCCAGCTGAGGTGAAAAGGCATCTAGGTTAGAAACAAATCACTACCAAACAATAGTATTTATAACATGCAGGCCAAAGATAGAAACACTTGCTCGCTATCCCTGTATGCACTCTCTAGCTCTATGTGGAAATCAATTAGAGGTTCTGATGAAGATCCTTTGTCTGCTCGCACAAGACAAGAGATATTTCATAATTGCTGCTTTTTTTTTTCTTTTCCTCTCCAATTTTCATTCCCAGATATATGTAGAAAGCATCGCAATTCAACACTTTATACACATTTCTCTTTTTTCTTTATCTTTTTTGGTTGAGGAAATATCCATCCACAATTCTCTTGCCTTTCCACTGTCTTCTGATAGTCACTAACAATAATGTATAATATATATTAAATTTAAAAGGCATCTTAATACAAATACAATTTTCTTTTAATTTTATGCCTTTCCCAGGATGATTAATGAGTATATGGCATAAAATCATGCTCCAACCTGCAGAGGAATCTTCCGTCTTAGCACTTTTGTGCAGAGTCCCAAACAGTCATAAACAAAGTTGTGACAGCAACAAAAACAGAACATCAAGGGTTCAAAATTGCAAAGAAGAAAGAAAAAAAAAGAAAGGAAAAGGCATAACAGCAGAAACAAACTATGGATCATCAACTATATACACAGAGGTCTCTCTCTCTCTCTCTCTCTCTCTCTCTCTCTCTCTCTCTTTCTTTATTTTCTTTTTGTTTCTCTTGATGAACAATCATCATTGATATTCTTCTGCCTAGTTTTCAAATGCCATAGGCTTTTGTCCAATCTATATATAATTTTACAAGTAGCTTTCCATTCTCCCGTACATACGACCCAATATTGCAAATGACTGAATTATTTTATTAAGTTTAGTATGTAAGAAATGGACCCTAGAATAAACACCTAATTGGGCCAAACCCAGAGTACAGCCCTCGGGCTCCCTCTTCTTACAAAAGCCCAACCTCCCTATTTTTCTTTTTTCTTTTTCCTTTTTTTTTTGTTACATTCACTATTGTGAGAGAGGAGAATCGAACTTAGGATCTCTAATACAGGGATAAATACTCTTAATCACTTAAAATACAAGCCCCTTGCAAAGCGGATCTCTCTTTATAGCATCTTGCTTCAGAGATGCCTACCCCAAAAAGAGAGGGTAGTGCCTGACTGAAATGTCCAGTATGTCTTTTTGAGTATCAATCGTTTGCCTCAACTCAGTGAATTCAGGCTCCAATGCACTCTGACCCACCAATGGCATTTTCAGCCAAATTAGTGAAATTACCAAAAGAGAATAATCCACAATTAGTTTTACTCCAGTTGTTCTATCCTTAACTCACAACCTATTTTATGAGAACTTGTCAAAGTCTTATTAAAAACATGTCAAATGCCAAGCTGCCTGCTAGCTAGGCTTTGCTTCTGTGGGGATTTAAAAATTAAAATAAAAAAACTAGGCTGAAGAGGATTGCACCAAGAAAGGGTGTGCATGGCGTTGACAATCCTCCCCCGCCAAATAAATCAAATTTGTAGTGTGTAATGTAAGCAAAAATGTTTACAGAGAAAATGACAAAGTAACACAAAACGACAGCTGAATTGCACTAGACTACAATATAGTTGTCCATCCATATTCCAAAGGACAATATCACCAACAACATCTGCGCGGCCACCACTATGGTCAACAAAATAGAAGCTTCTTAACATATAGTGGCTAACTCATTTATCTAGGAATTGTTCGATACCTGTGGATATCGTATCTGGCAACCTGAGGCCTCCAGATTCTCTAACTGGATGTGAATTTGAACAATCCGCTTTTTCGAGAAAGAGGCCGTGACACAGGTATCGTTTATGATCTTTTTTCCTGAGATTGAAATGGATTGCCAGCCTTTAGATGCTTCATAGCCACTTTTTTCTCCAACTGGCAGCTCTTTTGTCACCAGATAAGAGTCTGGGAAGGCTTAACAGACTATTAACCCTGGTAACACCTTCCAAGGCTGACCAGTCCTCATCCTCTGTAGTTGAAATACATTCTGCTAAGCTTCTTTTAGACTGGCCCTCAAACTTTGTAGGAAGCTTTTGTTCTGTTGACTCAAATATGGGCACAATTTCATTAGAGCTTCGTACAGTACCTGAATGCTCAAGAAGAACGGCCTGAGAATCACTGATTTCTAAATCTTCAGTCTTCTCATCTGTTATTGCCATCCTCTCCATTGCCTCTCCATTAATCTTTGACACGTCATTTTCTGTCACAGCCTCAGCAGCACCAGACAACTGTTCTAGAAAGAGGCACACAACAGCACAATCATCATTCTTGGAAGTAGGGTATTTGAGCCTCCAGGCTCTAACGGCACAGTCTACAAGAGCCCTGGCTGCTGTGGTGTGACCTGGGGCAGAAGCTACAATTTCAATAGCCTCCTTATTTGAAAGGACATCCCAGACCTGTACAATGTGCAATTTATTTATCTCCTTTATTTAGGGGCAAGAAATCACAAAATATAGAAAGGAAAGAAGAAAATACCCCATCAGTAGCCAGAATAATGAACTCATCTCTTTCTGTAAGTTGGCGATAGTAAACATCAGGGACAGAAATCAAACCAAAATCCTTTAGACAGAAATCCCCAAAGGCTCTAGCCATTGCCAAACCAGGCGAATCATTGTTAGGCAACCATACACGAGCAACTTCTGGCTCATCCTGCAAAGCAAATACCCTTCCCTTGCATTGATGGATCCTAGCAGATTCCGCTAATTACAGAAGATTCAATAAATTTTGATCAATGGACCTTTATTTAAGACTTCTGTGTGATTGCTGAGAGAGAGAGAGAGAGAGAGAGAGAGAGAGAAATACCAGGAAGATCAGGCTTCAAGTCTACTGTCAATTGTACAGCAATCAAAGAGTTGTCTTTGTCTCTTGTTGCCAGTACAGCTCTCGAATCCCCAACATTTCCAAGTACAAGATTCTGACCCTGAAAAACCATACATCTACAAGTTAGTTTTTTCAAAACTCCCATGAAATTTCATCATCTTCGGCAAGTCTAGTTTAGCCTTCTACTTCGACCACTTCTAATCACTCCAACAAATGCCATTATGATAAAGAATGTCCATCTTAAAAATAATAATTACGAAGAAAAGAAGAATAGAACAGGGATGACTTACTTTAAACTTCTCGGTGTCATAGACTCATAATAATGATTAAAAAAAACTAAAATAACTTACCCAATGATCAGATTTCTTATTATCATATTAGATAAAATTTGATTAGGAAGAAAGAAAAATAAGAAATTTTGTATAGAACTCTATAACCTCAAAGTTTGCAGAATCCTTCGACTACAGAGTGAGTACTTATATGAAAGATATAAAATACAAAACATCTTCAAACTAAGTTCCAACATATCTTACCATTTTATTTAAGGTTACGCTTGATGACAAAAAGCATCAGCATTTAATCTTCTTGAAACTTAATTTTTCGCATATTTATTTCCTTTCAGGAGGGGTTGTCTTTAAGTTATACACAGCATATACTTATAAGAATTACGTTCTCCATTGCATCAACAGTATTTTCCTAAATTCTAAGTTTCTTTACTATCATATATACATTTATATATGTATGCATGTAAGCACACAAAGAGAAAGACACATACATAACACACACGTGCACAGGTATATGACAGGAAACCATTGAGGATGTTTCACGAATGTTTACCTGTTTTACCAGTGTAACAGCAGTCGTGCCACTGCAGAGGCAATCAATTGTTGGATGCAATTTTAATTCCTTATCCATTAACCTGAAAGCCTTTAAGAATGACCTTTTTAGTGGTAGATACATGTCGGGTAGTTTTTCATTTTCCTGAACCTCCAATGGCTCACACCATTCATCATCGATGCTTGGAGATGCAGTTTCTTCAATATTAGAGTTTCCATTTGCATTTTCAGTCGTACCGAGATTGCTCAGCTCACTGTTTGAATTAGCTTTCCACTGAGTACGTAGTATAAGAGGAAGAGAATCTCGAACTTTCTTGGCAACCATATGACCAAATGGACCGTGGCCATCAAATACCCCACAAAATATTGTATCATTTCTTGTACTGAAATTCTGTAGCACAAACATAGTAACCAAATCAGTATGAAGTTATTCAAACTAATGACAAGAGAAATAGAAAATATGTCATATGAAGGAACAACCTTTCAAAATTCTTGCAATTTGACTATACTAATTCATTGACGTAAGGAATTCAATATTATGGAGACAAACATCATCATTCTGTAAACATAACAAATTCCAAGGCTTGAATAAAATTAAAATTAGTAGTACTATATCGATTCAGGTATGGTACTTGGCCTGAATATGTTCTGCAAGTGCCCCCTTTTTTTCTTTTGATTCAAGTCTCCCAACCCTTGAAATGTCAGTTAGCCATACCCTAACCAAAACACACAGGGATGGCAGGATGAAGAAGGGGCCTTGCAGCACAAAAAGTAATACCAGACTAACTAGAAAATTGTAAATCTGCAACAAAGTTCAGTGTGCCTACATGCAGGGCATTTGTACCGTGATTCCTCACAAGGATCATTCTAAAATCATACTAAGGTACTGAATTAGCCATCTATGATCTGAAGTGTGAACATGGGTAGATAGATAACTAAAAACAAAACAAAAAAATCTAAAAATAGACTTATGTAGCTCACAATTCAAGTCAACCTGGATAAAATAGCACCAATGAAAGGAAACCTAGCAACAGTGCAATTGAAGCAACAATATCCATATTTATCTATCCCCATTTCCATTAAAACCCTCTACTATACAAATCATCCTGTCCAAAACCAAATACATTTGCCAAATGGGTTTTTCCAAGTAAGCTGCAAAAATATGCATTTTGTCCCCACAAATGTAACAAGACAATTCACAAGTACAGAAACAGTAAGGATTGCTGAAATGGGGTTTTGATAAGCAATCAAAGTTAGAAACTTTCAGTATGAGTAGGTGAAGACAAACCTCCCAGACAAGCATGGCGTCTTGATTGGTCCCTTTCTTGCCTTGCTGAGTATACAAGCACGCAACTTTGCTACCTCCATTGGCGATCAATCTACCCGGAATATCAATCTCCTGACCCAAATCTTTACAACCAACTTGGTCACCTCCTGTCTTCTTTTTCTTCCACCTTTTGGAGCTATTCTTGGTCTTTGGAGAAGCATCATCAGCCGAGTCTATTGTGCTCAGCTCCACCGTATCAATCCTCTTTCCCATGCCTTTGGACGTAGAACAACAAGAACCCATTTGATATTCGATACTATTTCGATACTTTACCAAAATCCCAACTTGCCAAATCGGATCCACAGATTCTTATGATGTGGGTTTTGTTTGTCTCACAGATTCAATTCAAACAAGAATAAGACCACTGTAGGGAGATGAGTATTTGAGTAGGTACAAAACTTTGGCACAGAGTCACAGACCCAGACTAGTCAATAACCCACACAAATAAAAATAAAAATAATTTTAATAATTATAATTATAACGAAAAAGGCTTCATGACATTGTACACGGTGACCTATTTTGCAAGAATTTATTGACCTTCTTCAACCTTCATTCACCTTCTTCCTCTTCTTATTCAAAGTGGGTTCTTTTTCATTTCTTTAATTTCCACCTTTGGAAAGATCAAAGTTAAGTAAGTAAATAAATAAATACCATAAAATAAAGTTGTGCATAAATATTCATCTACTACCACCTCTGGTCCATTGCATAACATTTAATAATCGGTTGCATCATGTGACAAGCACGAGAAAGACACTATTAATTGCTATTACCCCACTGCCTCAAGTTTTAAATTAGAAGAAAAAATCAGATTTTTTTTAAATTTATAAAGTGAATAATTTAGGGTTTTAGTTTTGGATCCAACATTGACATCGTCAAGTCCGTCCACAACCGAAAGAGTTAACTCTCTTCTTTCATGGACTGTCTAATCTGTTGGGGCAGTGGGGGAAATATGACACACTTATTGTTTCCTTAACATGGTTTTGTTTTGTGCTTTCCTTAACATGGTTTCTATGTGGTGTTATTTGCTAAGAACAAGCAAATGGTTTTGATTTGAATATGAAAGCTTTCGTGCCTTTGTTTCTCCGAGCTGGCATATTCTATATAAATCTTGGGTTGAAGCTCTATCAAACAAGCACCAGGCACACCACATAGAATTCCATATGATACTCCAATTACAGTTGGATCGATAATTTTTCATGTTTTCTCTCAGTTCTAACGATGTTTCAAAGATGAGGTACAAACCAATTACAACTTTTGAATATGTCTCCTCCTTTCCCCCAATAGAACACTTGTAGCCTTAAAATAGTTGTTTTGGTTGCATCTAAATCTAATATAAGGTGGTGTTTGATTGTTGGAATGGAATGAGAATGTTATCAATTCCATTTGGTTGGTTGAAATTGAGAATTAGTTGAAGAATCAATGCTTAATTCCATTTCATTGTTGGGTTAACCATCATGATAGGATCAAATATCCAAGAATTCAGATTCTAGGATGGTGGGTGTTGGGTGTGTAAGTTGGCGTTCGAGTCTTAAGTCTCAATCATGAGTTTGGGATTCTTGATCCATAAGATTCGAATTCCTTAATTGTGATCTTGGATTTCTCGTCCAAGGTCCTAAGTATTTGATTTAGAGTTCTTGATATGATTTTTTAATTTTAGAGTTCAATGCCTTAAATTTGGGGTTCGAGACATGAGTGTATGATTTAGGGCTTTAAGGTCTCAACTCTTGGATACTAAGGGGTGTATTCAATTAGAATTGTATACGAATTTGAAAGATTTTTTTTAAGTGACAAATTTCCTGAAATTGTATAACTTATATAGGTTTTACCCGGATTTTTAATAAACTTATATAGGCTTTTATTATAGTCTATAAAAGAACTTGTATACCCCAAAGATTTCAACTTGTAGGGTTTAGGTTTGGAGAACTTTTGTTATAGATTCATATATATTTGCATAGACTCTTTCTTCCCAATATTTTCCTATTTTCTTTTATTTCACTCTTTCTTCCCAACACTATTTTCTTTAAACTATGTTGACCTAGCCACTAGTCAACCATCCCTTTTTTTTCCCCAAATTATTCCTCTACCTGTGTGCACAATAATGAATTTCCCTTTGAAATTTCCACGAGTTGGAAACTTTCATACCTAAACAATGATTTTCTCTTTGAAATTTCCACCAGTTGGAAATTTCCCTTTGATTTTGTTCACGAACAACAAACTCTTCGTCCAAAAATTCAATTTAAAAAAAAACCAACCTTTTGTCCAAAAAGGCAAGGGCCCTATCATCTGGTAGTGTTATGTGTGATGGAAATATATCTCAACCTTCCACCGCCTTGAGTTGGCTTCACGCCTAGATGATCTCCAAGGGAAGTTATCGGAGATCGAGAAATCTCTCATCACTAATGGAGGAGCTTTGCTAATACAGGACGCTTGTAACCTCCCAAGGTCAGTGCATGGTTTAGTGCATTGTTTGCCAAATTATGGAAAAATTTCTAACGCAAAGAGGAAAAAAAAACATGTCGTATGAAATCTTTGGGGTGGAGATTGGACTTATGTTGGCCTTTATTATTTATACTTAAACCCTACAAATTCTCCAAACTCCAACACTTAATTAAATCCTTCCAAATCTATCTCCTTTTGAATACAAGTAAATTTATTTGGACTTTTTCCAAGTCCTAATTGAATACACCTACATTTAGATGGACATTTTAAAAGTTCAAACAAGTCTAGATTGAATACACCTAAACTGTTGATAAGTGTATTATTTCCTATATTTTTACACCTTTTATATGTAGGTTTTGTGGGGAAAGTTAATTAAAAAGAGTATTATTACTTTACTTTCCTTATTTTCAGCTATTCTGCGCTCTTGGAAGGATTTCAACTGAAAATCAATTTTTTGAATGCATTTTAGTGCAAGACCAATTGTAGAAGAAAGCTAAGACATTGATCATTGTATCAAAGTTTCATAATTTTCTACCAAGCCAAATGCTCCAGACCTGCAAGTCAAGACAAAGTTGAAATCCCAGAACTGCACTGCTGTGGAAGAGTGAAGATTTGAATATCTTTCCGATATTTCCTAGTGGTGTGTAATATATGCTTGGAAAGCTTAGAGATAAAGCTACGTTTCTCATATTTTTCCAGAATTTTCTAGGAAGTGGAACAACCCCAAAACGTGCGTGCAAGTTGGCTGACGTGTTTCCAAGTCAAATAAGGATTCTTTCCTAGTTTGTTTCTTAATTGTTTGAGATTTTGTTTTGCTTTAGGAGAGTTTTTCTAGACCTTTTTGAAGTAGGGTTTAGTTGTTTTATACTATATAAGGATCACCTTTTTCCACCATCATCTACCATATTTTTCCACCAATCATACAACCAGAGAAATATCAGAGGAAGCCAAGAATTTGCTGCTGCATTATTTGAAGCTTTTGAAGGTGTTCCTGTGAAGATTCTGAAGATCAAGTCCATCGGCCAAATTGGTTTTATGACAATAATTCTCTTGTTTATATTTTCTTCTGTCATGAACTAATTTCCCTTGCTAGGCTAATAGCCTAACCAAATCTCTTCCAATTATCTTAATGATTTAAATATCTAGCTAATATTTAATTGATGATCCTTTTGTAACAAATACCATACTTGAATGAAGGGACTAAATTTATTGTAGGGAACTTAATGGGTTCTTGGTTTTTAAATTTCCGAGAGAGAATGGGTTGTTAATTGAGAAAGTGAGCCTAATTGAATTAGAGAAACCAACCAGGATAGTAATTATGGTTAATTGGCTATAAAATTAAGTAGAATTGGTGAAAGATGCTCTGGATCATTTTAAATTGTTTTAGCTTTCTTGAATAAATCTTCTTAATTAACTGTCATAATTGGTAGTTAATAGATTGAATATACCTCACAACAACTGTTATAGACTTTTTGAAAATTTGTAAAAACCCAAATTGAACACACCCGGATTTTTAAAATCTTTTTAAACGCTCTAGAATCCTTATTGAATACACCCCTTAAGTTTGAGGTCTCATGTTTGGCATCCTAAATCTAAAGTCATGGGATCTCAAGTTTAATGCCAAACTCTCGAAGTCACAAATGTAGAGTCCAAGGTCCAAGTCAAGACATTCCTTAAATTCAAGGGACAAGCCCTTAAAATAGTTACAAGGGCAAGTAGTTTCATCATTTTAGAGAAATAGTGGGACATAAATCACTAACCATCATTGAACTAATATGATCAATTCTTTGATAATAATAATAAATAAATAAAAACTAATAAGATCAATTAACGAAAATAGAGTATTGATCCTATTTTGTCCTTTTACACTAGTTTCATTATACTATGATTTACATTTTGCTTACTTAATTATCAAAAATACAAACAGAAGAGGAAGAATTGCAAGTAGATAAAAAGGGAGTGTGAGAAGCATCTTTAACTAAAAAATCTAATTCATAAGAAAAATAAATAATACAGAAAAAAAAAATAAAAAAAAAATCCATCATACAAGACAAAATGTTAAAATGGTTCATCCCTCCAAAATTGGACAAACTTGTCAGATTCGTCCGTCGATGACATGAAATAACTCTTGTATCACTATTGGACAAATGACCGAGAGTTGTTCAACGTCACTATTTGTGAGTGACATAAGTTATTTCATATCACTAAGTGACTGTACCAGTTTGTCTAATTTTTGAGGGGCCGAACTATTTTATCTTGATTCCCTCCTATTTGTCCTTTAAGTAAATTTAGGTTTTAGCTAAAAAATTTTTTTTTTAGACAGAAAAACCTCTCAACTTTCAAATCAAAGACATGAATGTAAAGGATTCATTAGAATCCAAAAATAAATAAATGTAATTTTGTCTAATTTTGCTTATTTTACAAAATTTCTCTCTCATTTGTATTTTTCCAAAGTCTCCCTTGTCTTTATATGTTAACCGTTATTTTTGGTCTAAAAGAACGACAGTTAGATAACTTTAGATTCACGCCTTTCCGACGCGTGTCAAAGGAAAAGTGGATAAACGTTACCTAACGGTTTATTTTATCCATAACAAACGCCGTTTAAGACCCACTGCCTGAGCTCAGAGGTGGCAGAAGAAGTCAAAACTAGGTCTTAATCCTTAAGACAGGTCCATCTCTATCCGAGAGCCGAAATTGCAGCTGCCCTGCCCCCTCAGGTAATTGTCCTTCTCTCTCACACAACTTCCTCCTCCTTCTTCAACCTTTTGCTAGCTTACCAAGTCTTATCTGAAACTTATATGGTTGAAATAAATCAATGATTTCTAAAGGTTTTTCTTTTCTTTTTTCATTTATCAAAGATTGATCTTTGGTGCTTGTGCTTGATTTTCAATTTTTTCTTTTTCTTTTTTTTTTGGATTTTGGGTTCTAAAGTTAGTGATTCATATATGACTTTATCTGATCGAATCAAGTGTTATTTGGTTGCTGTGATCCCATATCGGCTAAGTATATTAGTAACTTAGCAGTGATTATGTGAGCTGCTGGACACTCTTTCTTTGCAAGCTGATTTTACAAGGGAAAGTTCCATCTGTGGATTTATATAATCAATACTAATTTAATGGAAGAAAGGAATTTTAGGACTTGTTTTTATCAGTGTGTCAAAAATTGTTTCTGAAGATTTTGACTTTTTCCAGTTTTGTATTCATTTTTTGTTAATAGTCTTGATGCATTGGATGACTTTGGTTGATCACATGGATTTAGAAGTCAAGCTTACTTAACTCGAGATTGGCTGGCTACACACTTGGAACTTTAAAGTCCTTAATGATTAGTAGATTTGGGAATTGGTTATTTTGGTTTGGTATATGCTTGGTAAACCCAATTCCATGAGACTCTTTTTTGTAGGGTAATTGGCTTCCAAGAAATTACCTTATGCTAATTTATTTTCCTTCTTTATTTTTCCAATTTTGTAGCTTTATCGTAGCGCAATGTGTTTATGTAGGGATCCAAAACCCAGAGACTAAGACCAATTGATCAACAAAACCAACCCAAATTGGAAAGCTATACTGATTGAGACTAAATAGAAGGAATACAAATTAAATGGAATCAATGGCATAATATCACCCTAGCATATGCATGAAAGGCTTATTACTAAATCCATTGTGAAGGAAAATATAACCTATCTCTTCAGACAGGTAAAATGCAAGGAGCATTTAAAGCTTTTTCATCACATGGAAACATTGTGAAGAATGGAGTTTTGCGACACATCCGTCTTGTGAATCCCCTAATTCAGCCTGTTGCGTTTTCACGCTTTGAGTCTGCTACGCCTGCTCGCATAGAAGAACATGGTTTTGAAAGCACCAGAATTGCAGACATCTTGAGGGGGAAAGGTAAAGGTGCTGACGGTTCCTGGCTCTGGTGCACTACAGATGAGACTGTTTATGATGCTGTTAAGTCGGTAAGCATATTTGAGCTTGATGAAAATTCGTTTTATTGCAATGATTTGATAAGCTTTAGGCATGGAGGATTTATGTTATGACTCATAACTAATCAATCATTTCCTTTTCAGATGACCCAGCACAACGTTGGAGCCTTGGTGGTTGTGAAACCTGGAGAGCAAAAATCTATCGCAGGAATCATAACAGAGAGAGGTACTTTTATATTAAGGCTTCTGTGGCTCATTTCTTTGCCTGTTTTGACTCTATAATTGTTTCGTGAGAATATTTTAGGCAATAATGATTGTAGATCACTTTGAATGAGGAAAACACTAATGGAAAGTTGGAAGCTCATTGTTCAACTCTTATGTGAGTTCAATTTGAGCCTTAGTCTTGACCATAGAAACAAATTCATAAATTAATAAGGGTGAAGAAAAAGCGTTGAGTAGGATGCATGAACTCATATATGCACTTCTTGCAGAAAAAAAAGCTAAAATAGAGTAGTAATTTAGTGAGCACCTATAGGAAACCACATCGGAAGAAAATAACAGTTGGGCAACCATGAGGTAAAGTTTGAAGAACAATCACTTTGTATGGTTTTCATGGACCTTGATTAGAAGATGATTTTCATTTTAAATTCAATTTAATAGCTGACCTGATATAATTAGAATAATTGCTGCTCAAAAGCAACTTTAAGGAAGTTAGAAAAAAAAGTTTGCTAGGAGTAAAGGGGTTTGTATGATCAAAAGAATCTTTCTTGAATGATAGGTCATAACTCATTGCCAAATTAGAAATGTTTTTGAATTCTCGGTCACAATTGAGTTCCTCACAATTAACTGTGTTTTCTGCTTTGGTGGATAATTTGTAGATTATCTCAGGAAGATCATAGTGCAGGGAAGATCATCCAAGTCAACAAAGGTCGGGGATATTATGACTGAGGAGGTATGACTTGTTAATGTTACATCCTCTCTTCACAGGAGACTTTGTGCTCACTACGATTTACATTTGTTAAAGTTCTATTACATTTCTCTTCATGAATGCTTAACAACTTATGATGGAGAATGCCAAAACGTGGTGACTGCAGAACAAGCTTATCACTGTCACCCCTGACACCAAAGTTCTACGGGCAATGCAACTGATGACAGGTATATCTTCTCCTTCATGTTATTGGATTTTCTAACTTGCCCTCTTTCTCTATTATATTTTTGAAAGCAAGGAAGTTAATGTAAGCTTGACATTCATGTGTTTCATGGGTAGATAACCGAATCAGGCACATTCCAGTAATAGATGACACGGGAATGATTGGAATGGTGTCCATTGGCGATGTGGTTCGTGCTGTGGTGAGTGAGCACCGGGAGGAGCTAGACCGCCTGAATGCTTATATTCAAGGAGGTTACTAGATGATGATGACGAAGACGATGAGATGCTGTTTAGTTGACATCCCGGAATGACCAACAGTAATAAGCCTGAATGCTTGTATATATCGTGTGTTGTTTGTGCATCTCCGGTTGTTTGGTTCTGTATTTCCCAATGTCTAATTACAAACTTGTGGACTATCAAGTGCTTAATAAATAGCAATGTTGTGTTTGCTAAAATCTTCTGTGGTGAATTTTCACACATGCATATACCAATGACCCTTTTATTATGTTATACATGCGTCGAAACCATAATATCAAGTGGCTTAGGGCCGTTGTTAGGTAGAAGGGTCATTTTATCGTTATTATTATTTTCAATAAATAGTATAGCCCTGCGGCTATATTACAATTAAATATAATATACTTCACCCGTATAGCCGGTCGGCTCTACTACTTTTGTTATTATAAAAAATCGGCTGTACTATTTTTGACACCTGCGAAGCGGGCTCAGGTCCAAAGCGGGTGGTCTGCAAACAGTACAGCCGAGCGGCTAGACTCGTGGATTTTTTTAATAAAAAGAGTACGACTGCACGGATATACAACGGTTTTATTATTTAAAATTGTATACGGTTTTATTATTTAAAATTGTATAGCCGAGTGGCTATACTATTTTTGACACAGAAATGGAAGTAAGGCGCAGGTGGGCCATTTTTATTATTTATAAATAGTATTGCCGAGTAGCTATAATCGGAAATTTTTTAAAATAACGGCTATACTGGTTTTGACACATGGCCACGTGGCATGTGCCAGGGGTTTTAAAAAATAAATAAATAGTATTGCTGCGGCTATACACGGATTTTTTATAATAAAAAAAAAGTGGCGAAATGAAGAATTTTATTGTTAAAAATGACATAGCCGCCCGGCTATACAATTTACACATGGCGGAGCTAGGCCGGTCCCCTTTAAAAAAAAATATATATATAGTATAGCTACAGCCATACACTGGTTTTATAATAAAAAGAGTATAGCCGGTCGGCTATATGCAGGATAATTTTTTTTTTAAAGAGTAGCCCTGCGGCTGTATTGCGTTGTTTTTTTATTTTAAATTTAATAAATAGTATAGCCGAATGGCTATACTCTTTACATAAGACATTGTGATCTTTTTTTTTTATAAAAAAAAAATGGTTTTTCTCTGATTTTTGTTTATCGAGAAGGGTAGTTTAGAGCCTTATTCATTACTATTAGGCCATTAACTGAGTCTCTATTGTTCACCTTTGAGTTTTTACTTTTCCAAGGCTATTACCCGTATAAATAATTTTGCATTTTCATATTTAATACTAGTATATACACGCAGTGGCGGAGCCAGGAATCTTACCACAAGGGGTCTTAGTGTAAAAGTCCAAATAAAAATTTAGGATGGAAAAACATATTGAAAATGAAATCATAGTACTTTCATTCATAATTCATAACGAAAACAATATTACAAGCTATAATTGTCCATGACGAGGTTTCATATTTTGAAAACGAAGCATTATAGCTTCATTTTCAATACAAACAAAAATATCTCTCTCAATATAAACAAGCAAGCTATTACTCAACCATTGATCTCTCATTTTGTTCTTAAGTGGACCCTTAACAATATTCATGACAGAAAATGTTCTATCTACTAAATCAGTTGCAACCGGTAAAATTAAAGACAATGTAATGAGCAAATACACATAATTGAATACTTGATGCATCCTTGTCTCCACCATTTTTTTTGCAAGATCAGCAATCCCTTCCAATTGAGAGAAATCACTACTGTAATGCACATAATAAGTATAAATCTCAAGTTGATCTTCAAGTACCAAACGATCCTCATCCAAAATGTCTTGAGGATAAAATTGAGCAAAATGAAGTAACTTTGGTTTATCAAAAGTTACAAATGAATCTTTCGGACTCAAACATGCCAAACAAAATAGCAACTCGGTATTTACCTCATTAAAGCGATCCTTTAACTCCGTAATTTGCTCATCAATAATATAAATAAAGAGCTTCACACGATAATGATGATGATTTGTCTTTATTGGAGCATTACACCTTGACCTCCCTGGAAGTATAAATGCATCTTCCATGTTAGGAACATCAATATGATGTTTGTCACAAAAAGAAGATACTTCATCAACCAATGCATCGAACCCATTATTCTTCATCCAATATAGTTTTTCCTTGCATGATTTCACTAAAGCCATTGCATTCAAAATTTCTTGATCTTTCTTTTGCAATGCTTATGACAAATCATTTGTGAGTCCCAATATGGCTTTCATCAAGAAAAAGTGAAACACAAACTCAAAAAGATGTATTTCTATCATTAACTTATTTGCTTCACCTGCAATTTCATTGGGATTATCATCAATAACCATTTGAAGCACATGAACCACGGATAAAAACATAGAACTTATGCTAATCAAGGTACCATAGTGTGAGTTCCATCGTGTGTCACCGGCACATTTGAGACTTGTTTCTTGATTTAAGCCTCGCCCCATTATAAGGCAATCATTTTCAAAAGCTATCACAAGCTCTTCTTGGAGTTTCCATCTAAGTAAATCACGCCGCTTACAATATGCTCCAACATGATTAACCACACTATTAGCCGTTGCAAAAAAAGAGGCAATGTCTATATTATTCTTTGCCACGACAACAAGAGCTAGTTGAAGTTGATGAGCAAAACAATGAATATAATATGCACAAGGTTGTTCTCTCAATATCTTTGTTTTAAGGTCATTCAACTCACCTATCATATTACTAGCACAATCATAACCTTGTCCTCATAGCTTGGAAATGCTTAAACCGTTGTAAGAAAAGAATGTGTCAATAGCATCATTTGGTGAACTTGAAGTAGTATCGGTAACATATTAGATACCCACAAATCTTTCAATTACATGCCCTTTGTCATCAACATAGCGCAACACTATAGCCATTTGCTCTTTCACCGACACATCATGTGCTTCATCCACCAATATTGAAAAGAATCTGTCTTTTAGACCATCCATGATAGCATTAAGTGTTTCAAGGGCACATGAATTCACAATTTCTTTTTGAATGCAAGGAGCTAGTAATTTGAGATTCCCCGAAGCATCTTCCATCACAACTTCTCTAACTTTATCATCATTATCTCCAAGGAATTGCAATAGTTCCAAGTAATTTCCCATATTGCTTGAAGTATCACTTTCATCATGGCCACGAAAAGCAAGACCTTGTCGTAATAAAAACTTAGTGCACTTGATTGATGCATTCAAGCATGTGCGATAAGTCTTACGAGCTTGGTTAGAGTGTTTGCTCACTGCCGTTTCAATACGTGTGTTTTGATTCATCAAATTTGTAGCAGCTTCTCTAGTTTTGTTATGAACACTCCCAACCAGTCCAACATACATCTTAAATCTCTCTCCCTTTCTTCCAATTCTTAAATCCATCTCCAGTGAAAGCTTCACTACCCACTTGTTCAAAATTGGTTTTAAAGAGATAGCAATAGAGACAAAATGCCGCATATTTAGATATGCTATACTCCAACCAATCAAACTCATCAAACCATTGGGGAATGAAGCGTCGATTAATTCTTGACATATTAGTTATTGGGAAATTATGACCTCTAGGTTGACAAGGTCCTTTTTGCAGATATGATCTTCGGACCTCATCTCTTATATTAGCATCATAATCTATCATTCGAGTTCTTAATCCAAGGTCCGCTTGAAGATTACCCAAAACACCATCTAACTGACTTTGTCTTGAACTTGGAGTTCTTGAACTGCCAACATTATTTGAACTATCAACATTATCCAAACTACCCAAACCCGATGATGACTTTCTCTTAAAAAACCGTTCCATAATAATTCTACATATACAAAATAATCAAAATAAATACTCACAATATAAACAAACCATCAACATAATCAAAATAAATATGAATTGAATTTCAATTAAATTAAATATATTCTACATATACAAAATAATGAAAATAAAAACTCACAATATAAACAAACCATCAATATAATCAAAATAAACATGAATTGGATTTCAATTAAATTAAATATATTAAATATATACAAAATAATGAAAATAAAAACTCACAATATAATCAAAATAAATATAAATTGGGTTTCAATTAAATTAAATATATCATACATAGTAACATAGGGTTTAGAACTTACTTGGATTGTGAAATTTCACAATTAGAATGAGTAAAACAAAGAGAGCTATTATAATGTTGGAACATTGAAGCAGTCAAACACTTGGGGAGCAGCTCTTCTCTAAGATAACCGATTGCCTTAGCTCTGGAATTCTAGACGGGGTGAATATCCTGATGAGTTGTGTATGTCGGCTCTTAGAGGGAGCTGCCCTATTTATATGCATCACTCAAGGAGTCTTGCCCATCAAGAGACTCCTTGAGTTTTCCTTATTGCAATAGAACAGTGACTCGTAATTTTAATAGAACTAGAAACCCCTTTAGCCTTGTAATCCATTTAGAACACTGATACAAGGGCTGCTGGACGAGACAGATTTAAGTCCTAGATTAATCTGGAGTTCTTGCAATCCGACATAGATTAGAAGACCACTTTCGTGAGTTTAAGATAGTAAACCATCCTACATTCTCCCACTTGGTCAAATAATCATTGTGACTCAAGATTAATCACTTAATGGCCAATTTAGGACTTTAAAATTTCTCAGTTTCTTATCAAGCCACTGTCATTGGTATGAACTCATATGGAACTGTCAAAGCACATTGAATAAATAACATTCAAGTCTTTTGCAACCACACATATAAATCTATAACAACACATGAGGCGGCCAACTGAATTAGGATCAAAGAATTGTTGAGATCTGCCTTAGGATGTGTTTGATGATCAAAACAATTCTTAGCTCACCCTTACAAGACTACCAAGGTCTTAGCAAAACTATCATGGCTCCTTCATGGATACGAAAATGCAAAACATAAGTGCTAGCAAATTTTGCAGATTCTTCCTTCATCCATATGCCAAAACATTTATAAATTGGAAAAACACAATTTAAGAAAACTTTGAATAACATTATCAAAATGTAAACTGTAAGAACAACTCCGATTGAAACTAATTAAATGAAAACACACTTAACTCTGGCTCCCACTGACTTAAACATCAAAACTAATCTGCAAACCCATGCTTTTAACATGTCTATGAAAAACATGATTAGGCAAGCCTTTGTTCAGGGGATCTGCAATATTAAAATCTGTTCCAATATGATCTAAAGCTGTATGACCATCTCATATCTTTTCTTTAGCTGATAAAAACTTTAACTGCAGGTGTCTTAATCCTCATGACTTCTTATTTCCTTTTGCAAAATAAACTGCAGCACTGTTGTCATTCCATAATTGGATTGGCCTTTGTATGGAATCCACGACCTTTAACATTGACATAAAATTTTTGAGCCACATAGCCATTGAAGTTGCTTCATAAATTGCTAGAAACTCAGCCTGCATGGTTGAGGTTGGATATGTATTGTTGTTTGACACTTCTCCAAGCCACTGCTCCTCCTGCAAACAAAAACACAACACCTGATGTACTCTTTTGTGTATCCAAACAGCCAGCAAAGTCCGCATCTGCATATCCTTCCAGTTTCAATTCTTCAACTCTTCGATAAACCAGCTTGTATTCTTTAGTTCTCTGCAAATACCTCAAGACCTTCTTGCCTGCTACCCAATGTGCTTGGCCTGGATTGGATTGAAACCTTCCAAGAACACTAATGCTGAAAGCAAGGTCTGGCCTTGTGCAAACTTGAGCATACATTAAGCTTCCAACAAGTGAGGCGTAGGGCTTGTCCTGCATCTCCAACTTCTCTTGCTCAGTTTTGGGAGATTGTTCATTGCTCAATTTATCACCATTCGAGAATGGAACATCACAACCTGTGCAGTTTTCCATGTTGAACCTTTTCAGTATCCTTTCTATATATCCCTTCTGTGATAGACTAAGTAGCCCATTTTCTCTGTCTCGGCTTATTTCAATTCCTAGCACATAGTTTGCCTCTCCCAAATCAGTCATCTGAAAATGGTTTGATAACATTCTCTTAGTGTCCTGTAGTAGTGACAGATTGCTGCTTGCTAAGAGAATATCATCAACATACAAGCATCATAAAAATATAATGTCTCCCTTGAAATTTTTGGTAAATGCACTCATCTAAAGGATTGTCAATGAAACCTTGAGACTTCACTACTTCATCAAACTTCAAGTACCATTACCTAGAAGCCTGTTTTAATATGTATATTGAGTTTTGTAACCTGCAAACCAAATCTTCTTCCCCTTTTTGAATGAAACCATCCGGTTGTTTCTTGTAGATTTCTTCAATAAGGTTTCCATTCAAAAATGCAGTTTGAACATCCATTTGATGAAGGTGAAGATCAAAATGTGCCACTAATGCCATTATAACTCTTAAGGAATCTTTTGTTGACACAGGTGAGAAAGTTTCATTGTAATCCACTCATTCTTGTTGTGTGAACCCTTTTGCTACTAGTCGTGCCTTGTATCTGTCTATTTGTCCCTTTGAGTTTCTTTTAGTCTTGTAAACCCATTTGCATCCTATTGGGTTACATTCTTGAGGTAAATCAACAAGCTTCCATACACCATTCTTGCTCATTGACTGGAGTTCAGACTCCATTGCTTCTATCCACTTATCACAGTTGTCACTTTGAATAGCCTGCTTATAAGACAGAGGACCTTCTATGGTATTGATATCATGTTCTGATTCTTGCAGGTAGACATAATAATCGTTTGATAGAGCAGGTCTCTTAGTTCTTTGTGACCTTCTCAGTTATGGGTTGGAAGGTTGCTATTCTTGTTGATCTGTCTGCATATTTTCTGGTGCAATTTGTGGAGCTTCAGTTGTTGGATCATGATTTGGTGAGACTTGCTTGTCATTCAAGTCAGTGAATGGTAAGATAGTTTTATCTCTCAGCATATTTTCCTTTTCAGCAGGTTCCTTGTTTTTCAAAATTTCATCAAAATCAAAATTTTCCTCAGTGTCTGAATCATTTTCATCTTCAATAAAAATAGCTCTTTGAGTTTCCATGAACCTTGTGGTGTGATTGGGACAGTAGAACCTGTACCCTTTTGTTCTATCTGGATATCCCACAAAATAGCATGTTACTGTCTTGGAATCCAGCTTCTTTTCTAATAGATTATAGAACTTTGCTTCTGCCTTACTTTCCCAGACTTTAAGATGTGAGAGACTAGGCTTTCTATTGCACCATGTTTCATAAGGAATTTTGTCTGCACTTTTGGTAGGAATTCGGTTTAGCAAATAATTTGCAGTTTTTAAAGCCTCTCCTCAGAGAAATTTTGGAAGCTTTGTGCAGCATATTTGGTCCTAATCATCTCAATCAAGGTCCTATTTCGTCTCTTTGCCACTCCGTTTTGTTGTGGTATGCCTGGGTTAGTATATTGAGCCACTATACCTTCTTCTTGTAGAAATTTGGCAAAGGGTCCAGGGTTCCTTCCTCTCTCATCAAATTTACCATAAAATTCTCCTCCTCTATCTGACCTTACTACTTTGATTCTTGAATCCAACTGGTTTTCCACTTATGCTTTATAAACTTTGAACATGTCCAGTGCATTGGTTTTTTCAGATATTAAGTATACATAACCATATCTAGAGTAATCATCTGTGAAGGTTATGAAGTACTTAAAACCATCATGTGTTTGAGTGGGAAAAGGACCACAAATATCTGTATGTATGATTTCCAGCACCTTTTCACTTCTTGTAGCACCTTTCTTTCTCAAATTTGTCAATTTCCCTTTAACACATTCTATGCAAACACTGTCTTTGTCATGGTCGTTAAGTGGTGGCAACAAATTTTCTTTATTAAGCAAATTCATTCTTTCAGCCGAGACATGTCCTAGTCTCTTGTGCCAAAGTTTATAAGATTCTTCCTTTTCTGCTTTTCTTTTAGTGCTTATCACATTGATGCTTAGATTTCCAGTGTTGGGATTTGGTTTCTTGCAATTTAATCGAAACATTCCATTCATTTAGAAAACCATTATCAATCATAACTTTATTTCTGAAAATGGAGAATCCAAAAACATCAAACTCAAACTGTAAGTTTGACTTTACAAGCTTGCTAACTGAAATAAGATTCCTTTTCATGGAAGGAATATAAACTACATCTAATAATTCCAAAACAAAACCAGATTCTAACTCAATCCTAGCTAATCCAATGTACTCCACCTTGACTCTTTCTCCATTTCCCACGAACACCTTCATCTCAGCCTTGCTTGGCAGCCTCTTTGTTTTGAACCCCTGCAAACAATTAGCCACATGAACTGTTGCACCACTATCCAACCACCATGAATCTGAAGAAATCTCAATTGCATTAGACTCAAAACAAACATTTATTTGATCAGACTTACCTTTAGCCTTCTATTTATCTAGCCAGCGTTTGTATCTGTCACAATTCCTCTTCATATGTCCAAACTTCTTGCAGAAATAGCATTTGAGTCCTTCTGGTTTCAACCTTTAGTTTCCTTTTCTCCTTTGTTTTTCTTCCCAAAATCTTTTCCTTTTCCAAAATCCCTTTTGAAACTGTTCTGAACCATATTAATCTTTTCTTCAGCCTTATCCTTCTTCATATTCTGTTCTTCCTGCACACAGATGCTTATGAGGTCAGTCACTGTCCACTTCTCCTTTTGAGCCACATACGTGCTTCTAAGATGCTTGAAAGTACTAGGCAGAGAATTTATAGCAAAGTGTACCATCATAGTTTCATCCACATTGACTTTGAGTGTCTTCAGTTTGTTCCCAATTTCCAGCATGTTCAGTATGTGTGTTCTCACACATCTCTCCCCATTGTATTTTGTATCAGTAAGCTGTCCCATTAGAGTTCCAATCTCAGCCTTTTCTGATTCCCGAAACTTTTCCCCAATGGAATCAATAAACTTCTTGGCATTGTCACAGGATGTAATGCTTCCCCTGACAGATGGTGAAATTGACCTCCTCATGATCAAAATAGCCATTTTATTTGCCTTAATCCACTTGGCATATTTTGCTTTTGTTCCAGCAGATGCATCTGCATTAGGTTCTGCAGGAGCATCTTCTTCAATAGCTATCTCATAGTCCAGCAATCCTAGAGCAATTTCCACATCTTCCCTCCATTTGGAGTAGTTGGAGCCAATGAGAGTTTTAATCGAGTTGTGATTAACTGAAAAACACATAGTATGAATATATTTAAAAACTGAAAAACCCCATATCCTTAAAACATGATCGATTCTCACCTTTAGGTGAAGAAATCAAAACATGTTTATCAACACTAAGACATGAAAATCACATAAGTTTCCTGTACAAGAAAAGTTCCACATCTTTGGATAGAAGAACAACCTTGATAGCCTATGTATTTCATCTCTTATGCTGTTCTGCTGAAAATAATTGCACGATAAATCATTTACATCTTTGGACAGAGAATCATTCATTATGCCTTTATTTCCAACACAAATTTGATCATAAAACCTTGAATGTACAAATCTTGCTGTGTCTGAGTTGCTTTGGCTTGCTTAGAGCACGGCAGGAACCACACAAACTTTGATCAATTTCTGTTTGTCATAGCAAGGTGTTAACTCTTGCTGTGTCAAGTTTCTTTAACCTTGAAAACTTAATTATCCTTCAGTTTTCAAGTTCTAAATGCTGCAACAAAATTGGTTAGGTAGAAGATATAATAACTTAAGCTCTGATACCACATGTAAGTCTTCTAAGCTATTATAACTTGAACACTAACCTTGTTCTGCCATTGAAGTCTTCTGTCGAACACCTGGGGAGCAGCTCTTCTCTAAGATAACCGATTGCCTTAGCTCTGGAATTCTAGATGGGGTGAATATCCTGATGAGTTGTGTATGTCGGCTCTTAGAGGGAGCTGCCCTATTTATATGCATCACTCAAGGAGTCTTGCCCATCAAGAGACTTCTTGAGTTTTCCTTATTGCAATAGAACAGTGACTCCTAATTCTAATAGAACTAGAAACCCCTTTAGCCTTGTAATCCATTTAGAACACTGATACAAGGGCTGCTGGATGAGACAGATTTAAGTCCTAGATTAATCTGGAGTTCTTGCAATCCGACATAGATTAGAAGACCACTTTCGTGAGTTTAAGATAGTAAACTATCTTACAAGGCAAACATTCCCACAAAAAAGAAAAAGAAAAAATTGAACTCTCATATTGATTTACTGTGAAATTTCTCTTTATTCAATATCTACTTTGGAGATGTCGAAACTAGCACATTAATATATATAAAGTATAAACTAATGCTAGAGTAATTCTATAGTGAGGGTCTTATCTATGACCCTTAGGTGAGGTCATATCTCTTAACCATTGAACCAAACAAATTTGATCCAACGGCTAACCAATGTGATTTAACGATTAAGAGATATAATCTTCACATAAGAGCCGTATATATGACCCCTCACTATATATTTCTTGTTGTAATGCAAGCTTCCTTTGATTTTGGGCCTTGGCCTATTTTTCACAGAAAGGAGATACCAAATGAGAAGAATCGAATCATGGTTTGCCTTAAGTATAATTTTCATTAGAACTTGAAAGATGTCCCTTTTCTTTTCCAATGTTGAAAGATGTTCAAATTTGAATTTCCCTCATTGTTCACGAATAACGGAAGAAATGCATTGAAGAGTTTTTTTTGTGGGGTGAATAGTATTGTCATGTGAAAAAAGAAGTTGAAGGTGGATGGATGGAATTAAAATAAATAAGACGTTAAATAACTTTTATTTTGGGTAAATAACATGAACTTTCCCCTCAATGCTCATTGGTCAAGAGACAACGTATTTCTTCCTTTTGTTTTGATGAAATAGGTCAAAGCAGTAATGTCAATAAATGTAATAATAAAACTCGCCTACAACGACGTTGAACTTTTAAAACGCGTCATCTGGCTTCTCAACTGTCCTTATTATGCACAGACCCACATCGGACGGACGTGGACAACCAAAGGGGAAAGCCCATTGCTTTACATTTTCTTATACTTTTTCTAAACTTTTTATTTAACTAATTAATTCCTTTTTATATGCTTCAAGAATCAAAACCCACCACAGGCCACGAAACCGTACAAAGTAGAAACACTGAACAAAATTTTACCTTACAGAGAAATTACAGACGCACAATCAAACCAACCCAATATCCGCAGAGCTCACAGCTCTTCACAGCACTTGAAGACTTCAGCTTTTCTCTGGTACCCTTCAATTCTTAGTCAAAGAATAATATATGGCTCTTTCTTTTTGCATATATTTTTCTTTTTATTATTATTGTTATTATTATTATTTTTTGGCCTTTGTTTGACTGGTTGATCCTTCCTCTTGATTTCTGTCTGTAAGAAGCAGAAGAAGACGACTTTGCTGCTGCTAATTGCTAACTGAGCTTCTTTAGCCTTTGAATTGAAATTAATGTAGGCTGTTTTTTAAAGGGTTATTATTATTTTATTATTTTTGTTTTTAATTCTTTAAAAAGTTGAAAGCTTTAGAGTTGTTATCAAGAACTAGGAGTCCACCTGCATTTTTGTTGTGTATGTGAAATTGGTTTTGATCTCAACTCAACTCATCTTCATGTTTGGCAGAGTGTAAGTGGATAATCCAACAAGGCAGTATGGTGGGATTTCCTTTTCCCCTTGGTTTAATATCCTCTATCACTGGCTATGCCAGCCTTAGCGAAGAATTTCACTGGCTGGCATCTGCCTCCATTGGCATCATTCTCTGCAATATTGTAAGTACCAATCTCCGAGTTAGTGTTTACTGCTGGCATGAAACTTTTCTTTCTTCAAACCCTTCGGTTAACAGTCGCTGGAACATGCCCCCAAATTCAAAAGTGAACTGATATCTGGCTTTAATTTGTCTATGATGACCCTTCAAATCCATTTTCATTTAGTTTTCTGACCATATTCCTAGATTTGGCTTATGTTAAAATATAGCAAAAGCTTCAATGAGCATTTCAGGGAGAATTTCGTAGTGTCATCATTTTCGATGTTCAAAGTAAAGTTTGGTCTCTTGTCTTTAAGGATTAAAGAAGAAATCATGATTCAAGAGCATGCATTTAGATACATGCCACTATGGTTTCAATATGTGGAATGGGAAATAAAAATAAAAACAAGTTTTCGATGATTCTTTTGGATAAGTTTTAATGTGAGTGTTGTATGAGAGGATAGATTAGATCTGGTTGTTATGTTTTGATTGCTCCAACCACTAGATTCTTTTCCTAAGATTTTTTATTAAGTAGGTGTAGTTATTTTGATCTTATATGTGCAATGTATTCTTCTTCTTCTTCTCTTTTCTCCGGATTTGGATTTTGTTTATCTTGAACGAAAATAAGAATGCATCTTATGACTTTTGACATTTTAATATCATTTTTTTATTTTCACTAAAATCAAACTTCAATTTCAAAAATAATTATCCAAAATAATATTTCCTTTTTTTTCCTTCTTAATTTTCCATTTGATGAAATTTCTCTCTTGAAGGTTTACAGATTAACACGTCTTATCAGCCTTCTTAGCTTCGAGGGATATCACAAACTGAGCAAAGCACAAAGAGTTGAATGGAACAACCGGTGATTATCTTTGCATGTCACATATTTATATCTGCCTAGATTTCACCACATTGAACTTGTTTTTCTTCAAAAACACAAGTATTGATGCCTTTTCTTTCGTTTTTCCTCCATGTACAGGGGGTTCTCAACTGTTCATGCTATTGCTGTAGCATTTTCATCTTTTTACCTCTTACTGTTGTCTGATACTTTTCATGAGGATAATCGTGATGAGCTAATCATTAGTAGAAGATCTACTTTGTCAGATACAACATTAGGGGTAAGCAGATGCAGAAAGAAACATCATTCATGGCTTAATTTCTATAATTTGTTCATGTGCATCCAAATTTTAGGTGTCTTTGCTTATGAATCTTTAATGGATTGGATGTGCTGCAACATGTCATTTATACTATATTGCATTTTGTATCTGCGACCGTCTACCCATTTCAACCTTGTGCTGGTTTTCTTTGCATCCTTTTTAAACCCAATTTGATTTTTTTTTTCCTTATTTATTTATTTAGTGTGACTGAAAACTGAATTCAATTACTTTCATTTGTTTTCTTTGAGCTAAATTAACTTCTAATTAATTTTTTCACTAATGCAGAAAAATTACATTTTACTTTGTCTACGCATGTTTGTGCACATGGGTTAGGCAGCTCAAGATTAACATCTTATGTCGATTATATCTGCTTGGTTGGTTGACCAAAATTAAACCTAAATACAATCAGGCCAACAATGAACCTGTTACTGGAAGATTGGTTTGAGTTGAGTTTTCAGGTGGTGCCAAAACTTGCAGTCCCTATTCTTCATGTTGAATCTTCATTGCTATATACATGACGATAGTTTCCTCAAACCATAAGTGACTCATATGTATCCCTGTGAAGAGGACTAATCATATTATGGAAGTAATAAGAGGCTCTTGTTTCTTCATTTTCTTTTCCTTGTTTATTTTGAGATTAGATCCAAAATTAAGGTAATTTACAATTTTGTTGGATCTGAGATAGTGTAACACACTATGTGATATTCTCGTATTGTTGTAACTGAATTTTTTTCTTCTTCTATATTTGGGTTCTTTTTGCAGATCTCCATTGGATATTTTCTGGCAGACTTGGGAATGATATTTTGGCATTTTCCTGCTTTAGGTGGACTGGAGTATGTAAGTACATAGGCGGAAGGATAATGCCTGCTTGATATGCATAATAATAATCTCTGCTCCATTATGTCTTATAGGGCATTTCCCTCAAACCTTGAACAATATTTCTTGCCCCGAACTTCATATGGTGAAGTTGGGAGAAAATTGCATTTTGATGCACCAGTTGAATAAGTATCATGATTTGATCAATTTTTGGAGATTAATTATATTACCTATCAAATTTTAATATGCAAGGCGAAGTCCAAATAAACTGGTACCATTACGTTCATCTGATTCATCTTGTTTAGGTTTTGCACCATGCACTATCTATGTTCTCAATCTTTCTCTCCCTTGTAAGTGGAAAAGGGCAGATTTACATACTAATGGTTCTGTTCTCTGAGAGCACAACTCCTTTCGTGAACTTGAGATGGTAATTTTAACACTGAGATATCCCTAAATTCCCTTGTTATTGGTTGTCAATATTGGATAATTTATGTAATTGCATACTCAGGTACTTAGATGTTGCTGGTAAGAAGAACTCTAATCTGTACGTCATCAATGGTGTAGCATTGTTCCTGGGGTGGCTGGTAATGTCTAACTTAAAATATCAGTTCCTTTTAGCTGTCATGCATTGTGATGAATACATATATTCGTAATTTACTTCATTGCTTCAATTAAACATAATTTATTATGTCTAACACAATCGACTTCCTTCGATGCATGCCATTCAGGTTGCAAGGATTCTTTTGTTCATTTACTTTTTCATCCACATGTTTATCCATTTTGATCAAGTGAGTTATTGCTGTATAGTCCTCCTATAAAAAGAAAGAGCTAGATATGGAAAACAAAAGCTTTGTACTTATTATCTCTGAATTGTTTCAGGTCAAGACAATTTTCCCTTTGGGCTTTTACAGCTTGCTCGTGGTGCCTCCTGTGTTAGCAGTAATGAATCTCGTTTGGTTTTGGAAGATTGTTAAAGGTTTAATTAAAACTGTTTCGAAGGCCACTCACAGTCAGTGATCCTACTCTTTCTTGAAGACGGGAACTTGACTTACCCAAATGTACATTATAGTCCCCAGTGTCTTTTTCCCATTATGTTTCTTGATTGAATTTGATAGATGAATAGAAAAACAAATACATGTGGATAAATATGATTATCTTTTCAGGGGTTTCATTTGTGTGATATTTGATTTTGTACATAAACTTCTATCACAACATTCATTGGATTTGCAAGATTTGTTTTCACATTTTCAATGGAACATGACCCTGATATGATGTCAAAGAACAAAAGGGGATGCATGGATATGGATGTTTAAGAGAATTGATAAAAGTCACGATGGTTGAATGTATGATCAGCCAACTTTCATGACATTGAAGGCTTTCATCCTGCCAGGGCTTGAAATGCGGTTTCCCCTGAAATACTCATTCAAATACCAGAAGTAGTGAGTGCCAGAAGTGGTAGGCTTCGTTTTATGAAAACTATCATCCACTCATTTCTGAAGCAAAGTCAATGGTGCTCAAACATCTTTCCCTTAGTGCATAAAAACACAACTATTTGATTATATTTGTAAATAAAGGTAACACTTTTGGGAGTAACTTTTGGGTGTTTATGTTAGACAATAATTCCACATGTCCTATGTTTATTGGATGGTACACCAGTCACGTGGTGTACCCGAAACATATAAAAATTTCTCTACTTTTGGAGGTTGCATTATAATTTATATGCACGTGGGGCTGATCAAATATTTTATAAAAGAAGGGCAAGATTTAAGTAGAATTTATAAGCAAGGGGATCTGTATCTCAATTTATTAACTATTACTTTCCCATATTTTTTAACAAAGCGATTGTTTAAATTATAATAAATTAAGAAGGCGGGTATACTGTTCTCACCAACTGACTTAATTCACATCTGCATTTTGCCTTTTTATGTTGTTGAGAAAATAATGAAATTGAAAGAATTAATCTTGACTAACTGACCTAACTCACATTTACACTTTCCTTTTTCTTAGATGATAAAATAATGAAATTGAAAGAGTTAATATTATTAAGAAAGTTCTGACTGAGAAAGAAAAAGAAAGTGTTAAGAAAATAAAAGTTTTCCCGTAGATTTGGAAAAAAGTAATAATTATACGATCGAAAACGGTAAGTCATGTCATGTAAGAAAGCGAAAGTCGGTTGCAAGCGCCGCGTAGGAAGGGGTGATAAAAGCAGAGCCCACCACACACAAAAACCAAAACCCAAACCCAGTTAAAAAAAGAAAAAAGAGCAGAAACTTCTTGGTCGGTGCGCTGTGCACTGTGCACATAAGATAAAGCTTCCAACTTTCCATCTTTCCAAGCCCGAATCCAATACATCTTCCTATACGATTTGGGTCAGTGTCAAAGTTTCAGTGTGTTTTGTGTGTAATTTGTGTGTGAGAGGCCGAGGCTGTTAGTTGGAACGTTGAGACCAGAGACAGAGACAGAGAGTCCATATTGGATGCTATATTTATCGACACACCAACCAAAACAAAAATCATAAAAGCAAGACCCAATTTTTTAGGTTTTTTCTTTGCAAGGGGAAAACATACGGACCAACGTTTTTGGCGGTCCGTTTTTGCTTCCTTGCCTTGTAAACTGCAGTGTTTTTGCCTTACCTTACTCGCCTACCCTCTTTATTATTTATTCAACTATCCCCATGGCTTGTTTTAACTAAAGATTGTTTGTCTTTCCTTCTTTGTTTTCAGACCACAACTCCAAATCGGAGATCATGAAAATCCCAAAACCAATTGATGGATTGGCAGCCATAAATTGGGATATGCAATAGGCAATAGGGCAATAGGTGATATATATACATATATATAGCTGTGAGTTGACAGACAGGTGAGTGAAAGGTTAAATCTTTGGACAGAATGTGGAGATGGTGGAGAAGCAGTGGTATGGTGATGAAGCAAGTGGTTGGTAGCAACCACCTTGGGAAGCCCAACAGCCCCTACCCATGTATTGGGCAGGTGTTTGGATTAAAGGGTTTTGCAAAACAAGAATGTGGGTTGTTGACAAATCCGGCAATATCTTCATCATCACTTGTACCCAGAAGGACACTGTCATCTTCTGATGATTTCAATGGAGGAGGAGAGATCAACAGAGGAGGAGGAGGAGAGACCATATCTTTTGCAGAGGCCAAGAGGCTGATGAGGCTTGTCAATGTGGAGGCTTTGAAGATGAGGCTTGGTGCTGAAGGAAAAGAGGCCATACCATATTCTGATCTTATTGAAGCCTGTCAAAGCATTGGGGTTGCCAGATCTCCAGAGGAGGCTGCAGCTTTTGCTCGAGTGCTTGATGAGGCTGGTGTAATCCTTCTCTTTCGGGACAAGGTCCTCCTTCATCCTAATAGGGTATGCCACCTCCAACTAGTTCTAATTTATAGCTTAAACGAAATTTAACTTTCAACTTATGTCAAATTATGCTTTTCTCATTGGCCCTTTTAGTTTTAAGAACACTGAGTGATGCCTTCGCCGCTTGGAAAAAGGGTTTGGGACACTTTTATCCGTATTTGCTTTGGTTGGCCCTCTGGCTGGCCCCTCTTCAATTCTTTTCCCCATTATTCCCTTGACCTTTTCGGTTTTTACGTTGATGCTTTAAATTTTAAAGCTGTGATTACGTGATTATCAAGTGCACAGAGGATCACCTGTTGGGTCTTTATCTCTTTAGACCTACAGATTGAAGGAAAAGGAAACTAAATGAGAATTATTTTCAAAGATGAAAACTTTATAAATTCAATACTACCAAGCGTAGGAGGAGATGCAACAGGTTTTAGTGTTAATTAACTACCCTGTTAGGTCTTAGTATCCCATCAAAAAGCTCAAATAAATCTCTGACTATAAAGAGGTTCCTATGGTTTCCCCCTGTGCTTCGGAATTTGAGCAGATCCCAGCAACTTGTCTTCTTTTTCTTCTTGCTCAGTTTTTATGTATTCACCAAACGCAACATAGTATTTTGATAATTCTTTTGGGGTTCAATCTATGTGCTTTTAGCTTCTATTGTTCCACGTCTGTGATTGTGATTTTGAATTTTTACGTTAGTACTTTGGCAGTTTTGTGTGGTGTTTAGACTTCTCATCTTTCAAGTCTAATGCAGAGATTCCAATACCAATTACAGGATCTATTCTGTTTGGTTTTTTTGGATTTAGGAAAAGAGTAATTTGGTTTTGGATATGGATAAGTAATATTCCACAACATTATGATCTGTGCTTGCATTGTCCTTTTGTATTCATCCCTGCATCATTTTGGTATCTTTACTGACCTCATTTAGTTCATTGGTCTAGCCATTGACATATTTCATTTTACCTTCTATGGAAAATCGACCAAAAAAAAAACCTTCTATGGAAAATAATTAACAAAATTTATTTACTATACTGGCTACTTTACTTCTGTACTTCACCATCAGTGCTTGCTCTAATCACTTCCAATTCGATAATTAGATGAATGCAAGTCCATTTACCCATTTTTCGTTGTTCTTCTCCTCATATTAAGGGTTCCATATGATTTCAAATTGCTTAAGAAAATCCTACCAGCTGGACGTAATGAAGAAGATTTTGAAGAGTCTTGGTTAAACTGCTTGGGTACTTTCCAAGGCTGAAGTGTTTGCATTTGAATGGAGGTGCATAGCCATGCACCTATGGCTAGGTATCCAGAATTTTTACTTCTAACTAGTTCTATGTTCTTGACATCATTACAGAGTTGAACGCCGTGTGGTTGCAAATTATTTGTTAAGTTTGTTTGTCATCTGTGCTTTGGTGCTGGCTGCTGGTTCCACTATAACTTGTACCAGCCAAATGCAATATGCAACCTTAATTTATTGGTTTTCCCTGTTTTCTTACGTTTATGTCCGTGTTGTGGTCTAGTGTTTTTAAAAGATGAGAATTAAGAATTTGAGCTAGTCATGAGAGTTTAATTAAATACAAATATATATTTTCGAAGGCCTTACGTTATGTTGACTCGTGCTGCTCCATTTCATTCCTAAATGTTCAGGTTGTGGAGCTGGTTCAAAGAGCAGTACCCCTTGTCCTGACTCCTGAAGATGACCCCATGTGGGAGGAGTTAAAGGTGCTGCAGGAGAAGAAGGAAGAAATTGATGTGCAGGCACATAAGCAGGTTCGGCGCATTCTCTGGTCTGGTCTGGTGCTAGTTGTGGCACAGCTCGGGCTCTTTTTCAGGCTAACATATTGGGACTTCTCGTGGGATGTAGTGGAACCACTTGCATATTTCACAACAACAACTTGCATAGGCATAGGCTATGCTTACTTCTTGATCACTTCAAGAGATCCGACTTACCAAGATCTGATGAAGAGGCTTTTTCTCAGGAGGCAGAGGAAACTCATCAAGAGGCATAATTTTGATGTTGAAAGATTCAAAGAGATACAGAAAAAATGCGGCACACCTCTACATGCGAGTGCCTCGATTAAGAATCGGGTAGGCATGGAAGTGGAGCTGGACGATGCTTTGCATAGGGAGTAACACTTTCCATTTTGATTTTTTTGGCGGGGGTTGGGAAAAAACGCAGGAGGTTATTAACACTTCTGTTGGTTACAATCTGGCCTCTCCTGTTTTTATGTAGGTAGGGCCCATAATTTTTTAATTTAACCCGTTGTTTCTGACCTACCCTTCAATTATTTGGCACTAAATGTCATGCAGCTTCTGCTTTTACTAGGAAGAATGTAATGGATACTGCTTTGCTTAACTAGTTGCATCCACTGTATTCTCTTATTGGTAAGAATGCACAATGCTGCCTGTATCAAATCCCGTATTGCTCATTACTTTCTATCATTATTTTTTTCCTTGCCTTGGGTATGTTATAGGGGATCACATTATGAACCACATCTTTGATACAAGTATGACCACTTGTACGGATACGGATCAGACGAGTTTTAGAGATGTGAAATGTGATTCAAACAGTTTACCCTTTTCTAACTTTAGATTGTTGTGTTATTTTCATATCGAGTTCAAATTTCAGGTCTACTGAAAAGGGAAAGAACGAACAGCAGCTGCTGAACATTGCAAATAAATTATAATCATATTGGCTCTCGCTATCAAGTAACCAAAACATGTTTCAAAGGGCAAGTCCATTAAGCAATTTGACAACCTTAAAAAAAGAAAAAGAACAAAAGGAGAATTAGATGATCATATACATGTTGTTCTTTCTATATATCAGAAAGTCACCTTCAAGACAACTGAGTAGATCAATGACAGATTGCTCTTCAGATCCATAGAAGTGCTCCAAAATCTCTGCGAGAGTAACCTGCAAAGCATTTCACGTTTTTGTTACTTAGTTTTTACATTGCCATGCTGTCAAAGAGTGAGGATAATAAATATTTTCATTTGACTAAGTTGACTTACCCCATCTTTGTTCTTAAGCCAATTGAATAAGGAACTCTCTGTTGCCTTCAATGCAATAGAATTTCCGTTATCTGGACTACTTAGTTTTTGGCGTTTCTTTGAGAGTGCATCCTCAAAATGTACTTTGGGTAGCTTTACTGTTTGTCCCCAGGTAAAGGGAACAGAAGCAGTTTCTTCATTTTCACCCAAGGTTGCAACTGAGTTTTGGACCAAGGTTTCAGCTTCACACGGTCCTTCCATGGGGGATGTACGAGTAGAACATGGTGACGATTCTGTTTCCTTGTTTGAAAGATGACCAGCTTTTTGTGCATCGTGGAGGTTAGATGGAATCACTTCCAGAGATATTCCATACTTTTGCATTGCCAGGCAAGTCTTGATGTGTCCATAACTTATCTGGCATAGTCAAACAGTTTCAATCAGATTCTGGAACTAAATGGCCTGTATATATGTCTTAAGTGCATATAAAAATAGATTCAAGAGTCACAGACACATTAATCACCATAATTAAACGAGAACTCCCAAAACAAGGGAAAGGTTTTGAAGCTCACATCTTCTGGTAATTCTTCTTTGATAGGCTTCAACTTTTCACTAGAGCCAACCTTTGAAATGGCACACTGAATATCTGAGAAAACTTTACGCGTCAGCCCAACCTCGTCGCATAATCTGATCCAATCAATTTCACATCCTTCTTGAGCAGCGTCCATCAGATATTCATGGACAGTCTGCTCTTTAATAGGAGCAGGTCTACCAGGGAAGTTCTATGATTGAAAAAATTGAAAGTTACATAGGATCGAAGCATGAAAGAAAGGTAATAAACCGTAGAAAATACTGAATATTGAAAAGCATACAGCAATTTTCCGAATTGAGAGACCCTCTTCATGCCACATCTTCCAAGCTTCAAACTTTGCTGGCGTTAACTTTTTTGGTTGGTTGGATACTGGATAGACTTTTCTTGTAACAGCAGTTTGTACAGTTGCCTCTCCATCCAACGTAAGATTTAGTCCTTGTGATAGATCCTGGATGATACGCAGAAAATTGTTTCCATGTGCCACTACAAGGTGCTACAACATATATAAAGTTGACATTTAGCCTTCATATATATTAGAAAAAGTTGAAAGAGCAGGAAAAGTTAAATGAAAAAAAAAAGGTTCCTTTTATATTTTTTCTCGGATGAAGTCATTGAATCTTCAATTATATATAAAAATTGCAGGATGCACTAAGCTATGACTAGGTGGAATGAGAGCCCAACCAACTGTTTTTTCCGTGAAGGAAACAGAACCAGGATATTGTTAAGGACAAGCAGAAGTTTAGTGCATATTATGTACTCTCTTGCTTAGAAGTACAACACTTCTCTACATTTGATCTGCTTTTGAGGCATTTGAAAAACATTCAGGCATTTACAAAATTCAACTCTTGCAGAAAGAATGCTTCTAGTATTGAATTGAACCATGCATTAAAGCATGTGTAGAAATTCCATGTTACTCCAGTAAGATTATTTAATATACTGTGAGTTTATAATTATTATTATTTGCATTGGCAAGGCACTGTAGTGTTCAACCCTGCCCAAGAACTTTTGGCTAGTTAGTTGTGCCCATGTCCAGTAAATATTCCGGATAGCACTAGAAGCCATAAGTAAAAGTGTGGCAGAACTCAAAAGACGTATCAGTCTCCAAACCTGTTTCACATAAATGTGAAACTTTGATAACGTATCAAAACCTCATAGTTAAGAATTGCAATTTTGAAAAGAAATTGTTTAACTACGAGGGCTTAATTAGTTTGCTACTCAAAGCTAAGATCCTGGTTAAGAAATGATTCGCTATCGCACTGGTGATAGTCATATATACAGAAAGCTTTGCTATTGCCCCCTACAAGACATACCTGATTGACACCATCAATGTTTGCCAACCTTGCTTTGGTAGATGGTCTTGTTAAAGCAATTTTTTTGATCGTTTGATCACCACAAATAGCATATCTGCAAAGAGAAAAATATGGATGAAACTCAATGTTTGGTTAAAAGAAAAAGCTTTCTAGACAAATTATTGAATAAATTATTTTAGATTGGTCGCCTTGATTATATAACTAAAAAGATATCCTACGGTGCAGTTCCAATGGCTCTTGCAAGCTTCCTTCTCTCTTCTAGAAGCAGGTGGTAGAGTTGTTTCTCAGCCTGAGAGCAATAAAAATGCACAAAGAAGGTAAAAGTAAGAATGACCAAATAATAAAACAGGGAGATGCGAAACAAACATGTGAAAGAAAAACTTTGGACCCACATTTATCAATATGCCAAGATCAACCATAACAACTTTATGTTGTTTTTCAAGTACACATGCCTCACTGGTTCAGTCATCTAAATTTTTCTGGCAACGTTTCAAAGGAAGCTGAAGGAAAGGAAAAACTACTGAATAAAAAGGACAAGGATGATTTACTATATCTGTCAAGAAAAGAGATTATGTTTTTAACTTTCCATGGTTGTAGCGTGTTTGTTAGGGCATGCAAAACAAGAAACTTCTTTGGGCAGATCTGATGCCAACCTTTTCTCAATGACTCAATTTATACAGTCAAGGATGACAACAGACAACGATGAAAAGATCGAATATTTGAGGTCAATGAACATAATAGTGCTGAAATTACCAACCTCTGAAAATCCTTCACATTCCACAGTAGCCAAACTTTTAATTTCTCCAACTTCTCCTGAGGCATGTTTATTGTCCTCATCATCGACCATTTCACTGGTCACTGGCAAGATTAGGGGTGCTTGATGATCAGGCCCAGCAGAACTAAGAAATTGGTACCCTTTTGGACTAACACTGATGCATGAGAAAAAAAATTCTATCAATTTCTTTTTCGAGTTTTGTAAAAGTAATTTAAAAAAAAGAAGAGAAAGGACCTATTATCAATGACAGAAAAGTGTCATTTTCTGATGGCATCCAATATCATTAAAAAGCATAGACTTGGAAAATATTCATTATAAAGTGTTACGTTTTACAAAAACAGTATAAATGAGAGAACACTGTACCTTACAGTTCTGTATATGTCATTTACTGTTTCCATCAAATAACCTGTATTATGCAGAGAAATTAAATTCCATTTAGGGCAAGAACTGAATACATGAAGCCTTAACATATAAATCAGATGAACAATCAATGACAATGAACTTATGTAGTTAATAAAACAAACTGCTTATTTCTCAGTCTCACTACTTATCAGTTGTAACTATGTAGCTAAGACTTCTAAAAATTCTACAGATGCATAGTGAATGAAATTAAATCCATCAATAGATATATGTATGTCCTAGTAAAAGTTATATCACATCCTTTGCAAGCTAAAACAATCCAAATACCAATGATTCTGAGGGATGTGAAATTGTCACCTCAATGTAATGGTAAAGAGGATAGCGCTAACCTAGTAAACTCTTATTTAAATGATATATGAGGTATCAAGTTTCAAAACATGTCAGTCATACAACCCAGACTCTACATTTTATGGAGCAAAAGTGTAACAAAATTTTCAACTGAATGACAAAATAACCCAGTGGAACTCACCAAGGGTACAGTAATAAACAGATATATGGAAGGCAGAACCCACTAATCTGAACCTTACAGTAGGTTCCACATTCTACTGGTAGAAAGTTCATGTCAAGCTACAATCCCAGGCAATGTGCCCATTACATGGTTAACACCCAACAGTCCAACTTATAAAACTACCCCTAGATGTAACATATAAGAATTCGTGAATTTCTTAAGCATTCATATGCCTAAAGTATTAAAAAGTCAAACATTATACTTAGAGCAATGAGACCAATTGATAGAGCATTAATAATTTGTAAAGATCTTGTTGTGCATTAATTACAGTTCACTATAATTGATAAGTGTGTCCTCATATACCAGAAGAAATTAATTGGTAACCAAGTGCTTTCCACCAATTTGAAGAATAGTCCTTCCCAAGTCCATGTAGTGGAAGCTTGTCATATTGGGGATCAATAATTTTTTTTGCCTGTATGCCATAGGGAAAGTCACTATCATCAGTAATACAACAACCACGCAAAAGTTGAAAAAGAAACAGGAAATGAAACATGATGGGAGCTTTCAGAAAGAACAGAGGTTGACAGAAGCTAATTGTATACAACTGTGACAATTAAACCAGACTTCAGCAATTCCTATCAAACACTACAAACTTCCACTCCTATTTTTTTTTTTTTTTTTTTTAAACAAAGAAGTTACAATTGTCCACTATTGTCACTCACATAACTCGATCACTAGCAAAAACATAAGTTTCTCCTTCTCCGAGCTTCTCTTATTTATTTATTTTTTTTAGGTGGCAGAGTTGAGGAAATATCTTAGATAGGAATGAGACCATGAGATCAAAGGCCAAAGCAAAATTTATCCATACTAAAGCATTTTCAACTCTTTGAACTCCTGGATCATTGAAAGCTAAACATTTACATTTGAGATTCTTGATTTAAGCCACTAAAAGTAACAAATGAAAAAGCGCAAAAGCCAATCAAAAAGAAGGAATGAACTAATTATGCACCTTTATCAATGATAAACATATGTTTCAAAATAAAAACAGATAAAAACTAACTCGAGAGCCACGAAGAATGTCTACAGGCATATTGAGACCCCATTTACTCCCACATGATTGAATGCAGGCCATTAGAAGAAATGCTTCTCTAGACATGTCTCGCTCCCTCTTTGAGGAAATGCAGTTATCACAAATACCTACAAGAACAATTCAATCAATCGCATAATAATTGGTTCAATTTAAGCTGAAAGCTTATTTATAGTGGAATACTGATATGATGCTATAGCTGTAAAACAATTATTTTTCATTTTAATATTGTACCTTAAAAACATTTTGAGAAACAACTTAAACGACAATTAAACTATCAAGCTATCAAGCAGTCCAATCATGTTGCATATGAAATTTTATCATTGCTGCCATGTCCACCACCAGCATGTTCTACTAATTTAGTAATATAAAAAAAGGTCCAGAATTTTCCTTAACAAAGAAATCCCTAGCATCAAAGCTAGCAGTGAGTAAATTAGGTAGATGATCGGACTATAACACATGAATACAAATTGAAACCTAAACATTGATATTTAAGGAGACTTGAGGACATTCATTTTAATAAATAAAGAAGACCCATACCACATTTATCAGCTGAAATTTTTTCCCCAAAGTGACCAAGCAAGAACTTCCTTCGGCAAGTTGTCAGTAAACAATACTGTTGTGCTGCCATCAATGACTCAACCACAGCTCTACGTTGACTTTCCTGGCAATTAGCAGCCAAAAAACCATGAGGGCAGTGAAATGGATTCAAACACAAGCTTAACAGCAAAAACATGCCAAAAAGAAAGCCACTTTCAAATGAAATTAACCAACAAATTCAGTTACATAACTTGCTCATGTATTGCATTAAAGAAAATTTGGGAAAATATTAAAGAAAATCTTCGAAACATATTTAGTGACCTCCTACAAGAGAAATGACAGAAACACTTACTGTTTGTAACTCTCCAACATAAAAGTCAGATTTTGCAAAGTCACTTCTAGTGTAATAAAGCCAGCAAACAGACGCCACACCATCTCTGCCGCAGCGTCCACTTTCCTGGTAATAGGACTCCAAACTCTTTGGGCACCCATAATGTATCACTTGCCTTATGTTTGGCTTATCAATACCCATGCCAAAAGCCATTGTAGCAACCATGACATCTAATTCATCTCTTATAAATAATCTGATGAAAATGAATAAGAAGCGTACTCAGGTTAATAAGCATCATGTCAAGTCTGCTGCAATACAAGGTTAAGAAAGGGAAGGGTGCTATAGTCAACAATTACACTAATAGCACATGGAGCAACTATAATTGCTACTCTAAATACACATGGAATATAAGTGATAACCTATGGGACTCTGCACGAGCCTTACTGTCCATTTGACCATGATAGATTCCAGCCTTAATATCTAGCTCCTTGAGTGACTTGAATACCTAGTGAAGATAAGGTGATGAAAAACATTATAGGATATATAAACCAATTCTTTAACAAATTACATTCATGCATAAAAGAAGACATTGATATAACTTACCAGAAACATGATACATTATGAACTATAAGTAACATAGATATAGTACATACATAAAGATAAGTATGTCAATAGGTGGTAATCATTTAACTATAAAATGTCAGGACAATGAAACATGGCTGAGTTGGTAAGAATTTATCATATTTTAGATTTCATACTTAAAATTCGAAATTAAGTTTATGATATAGAGCCTTCTTATAATGAAACTTCACACATTTTAAAATTTTGATCTATTAATAGGAAGATATTAAGAAAACCCTCCTTAAAATCTTTTAGTTAACCATGAATCTAACTTGATTTCATGCGTTAGGAACACCTGGTAGGTTATATGTGCCATCCCATGTTATACTTGGATAGTTGGACCAAATAACATTGCTTCAAAAAGGGACTTGGAAAACTTTGAAGTGTCCATGTTGCATAAGGTCTACCAAAAGAGGCATCCCTGACTTAGCTAGATAATTAGAATGAGTCTCCAGTTCAACCGAACTAACTGAACTAAGCTTTGTCCTAAATAGTAACATCATCCTGACTTGGTTTCTGGAAATCATTAAACGAAACACTGTAAACTAAATTGAATTCATGCTCAATACATCAAAATATGGAAATGTCAGTTAAGTATTATATTTTTCTTTTTCAGTCCTAAGTTTCTTGGATAATTGACAATTAACCATTCTTGGGGACCATTTCAGGATACACTTATCCCGTACACACGTCAAGTATAATATAAAGCAGATAAAGAACAAACCTGCTCAACATCTTTAATTGTTGTGCAGTAAATGATGGTTGAACCATCTCTGCGTACAAATTTTGAAACTTCTTGCACTAGCTCATGAACAAATGATTGACCACGATTGAATGACTTGACACCATAAAACAGATTTGGACGATCAAATGAGCCTATGGTAATGTATGGGTTTTGCATCTTCAAGGAATTAGCAATGTCCATTCGAACCCTGGAATAGTTAAAACCAGAGAAGATGAACCATTGTAGTCTTCCTAACAGAAAAGCCTTAAAAGCAAACTAATGTCAATAGTGAAGAGAATCCAGGTGCAGGATTATTATAGTTTTCACCAATTGGAAAGAGAGTATAGTCAAATATATATTATGCTACAAAAGATCATGAGAGTAAGGGCCAAGTAACAAAAAAAATTCAACTGCCATTATTCCCTAGGCTCTAGTAAATTGCAAAAACGTCATAAGAGACTAGTTCACTTCCTAGTTCATACATTTGTTCTGCTAACTTATGAAGTTCCCAGGGTCAGCAGAATTAAAGGAACAAGAAGGAGACCAAGAAAAGAAGGCACAGATTTCTGTTATGATATTTATGGTACCTAAAGCAGATAATACAAACTTGCTACGGCAATAGTGTGTTGTAAGTTTTATTGCTTGAATTCTGAGGATGTTAAGCAAAATGAAGCAATACTCGAATCAAAAAGCAAGAGTTGATAAGAGCATTAGAAGCCCAGAGAGAGAGAGAGAGAGAGAGAGAGAGAAACCTACTTTTCAGTAGCAGTCGCAGTTAAGGCAATAAATGGAACATCAACAAGAATGCCACGTAACTTGTCTAATTTCTTGTATTCCACCCTGTAGAGCCACAAAGAGAAATCCTCCGAAGATGATTATTACAAGGAACAAATATAGGAAAAAGAAACAATAAACATTATACTAGGTAAGAGCAAAAGTGCACGGAATTCAGGTAAATGATCAATAAGTGGAGAGCATTATTATTTGTAGTTTGTACCAAGTTCACAAGAAATTCAGGTAAATGATTAATCAGTAGAGAGAGAGCTATTTGAATATATTATAGAGATGGCAACCTGGCACTAAAGGCTCAATAACATTAAGGAAATTGTAGGCATAAAATAAATCATTACAAGGAACAAAGTCAACACATGAACCTCTAGGAGATGAGCAAAAAGACAATTTTTTCAAGGAAGGCATGCATTAAAATAGTAAGTTGGGAACAAGAAACTAGCCTAGTGCAAGCACCCAAAAGACCAGGCAACTTCAGCTGAAAACTGACATAGGATCAGAATAGGGAACTAAATTTGTTGATCTCAATCCCATTCCTAGCAAGACAGGTTGCAGGATTAGATCACAAGGATGACCATGTAGTCAAATAACTGAGACTGATACCAAAACAAGTTTCACAGGCCAGAGGCCCAAAGTTCATAAACTAAGTCTACAAAAATCAAGCTATTAAGATTTACTATAGAAAGAAGCAATAAAATTCAAACCTGAAATCATGGCCCCACTCCGATATGCAATGTGCTTCATCAACAGCAAACAAACAGATTCCAACACTAAGCAATTTTGACCAGAAACTGCAAAGAAGACATAAGATTCAGGATACCAATTTCTGTAAGAAAACAAATGCTAGAATATAACATTGACGTCATAATGTCCACTATAATGCTTCCGAGTGTCAATAAAAATCTTGATAATGGAAAAACTATAAAGTTTTCATCCAAAATCATACATACACACATGGGAAGAAATTTCAAACTGGTAAACGGCAAGTAATAAAAGTAGTAAAGTACCTGGCAGGAATCAAACATGCCTTTTCTGGGGTCATGTACAAAATATCAAATTGACCACTTTCAGCTCTGTTCTGGACAGTGGAATCTGTTTGACTACTTCCCATAAACTCAGCTCTGATTCCTCGTTGTTTCAAAGACATTACCTTGAAACAAAAATTTAAAAAAGTTTAACAAGATTATTGAGCACTAATCAACAACAACAACAACAACAACAACAAAAGCAACAAGCTTAGTTCACCTGATCTTGCATTAAGGATATAAGAGGGCTTACAACCACACCAGTCTTTCCAACAACCAAAGGAGGCACTTGGTAGCTGTCAAAAATCAACCCAATAAATCAAACAGTTCTGAAAGCCTACTAAAACGATAGAGAAAAAGGAGAAGGCTTTACCACAAGGACTTGCCGCTTCCAGTGGCCATGACAATCAATGAGTCGTTTCCCTCTATGATTTTCTCTATCACGTCCTTTTGGTATGGCCGAAATGAAGAAAACCCAAAGTATTGCTATACCCAAAAAACAAAAATTGAAAAACTACAAAATGACTAAAATTGAATTTTCCTTTTAAAGATTAAAAAAGGAAGAAGAAGATAAGCTCATCACCTTGAGAACGGCTTGCATGGACTGCATTTTTATCATTTTATCAGCTTTTCCGTTTGAGACGATTAGTGTAGTTCAGGACCAGGGAGAAAGAAATGCTTTTTGTGTTTTTGAGCTTTTTTATTTTTGGCGTTTGAGGTTTTGAGGGCATTAAATAGATAATATATATATAGCCTCAAAATTAATTGATTAAAGCAATTACCAGTACAGTACCTCCTTCTCCCGCCATTTATTTGAGGAAGAAATCGGTACCCGGGGCCCAAATAACCACAGAGATTGCCCAAGTTTTGATGATCCAAGCTCCATTTGGGCTTGCAACTAGGGGCCTAAGCCCCAATGTGACTATTTTCTTGTTTTTATCTTATTTATTTATTTAAGTTGTGGATCAATATCCTAAAAGAGAGATTAATATGCAAATGACCCACTAGTGTAGTTGTTTCAAGAAATTGCTTCTCAAGCAAGGTCTCGGGCTCGAGTCATAGCATTCGTGTAGTGTATATAAGTTTAGTATATTGTTGACCCTGTCAATAGGAAAGGTCCTCAAAAAAGAAAAAAGAGATTAAAATGTGAATGATATTTTGATCATATGTTCTATCTTGGGTTCAGTTGGTGGCAAGTGGTAGGTGGACCTATTGATTAGGCCTATGTTTAAAAAAAATTGTGTATATGACCGTAACACCACGTGAACTCAATGGAATCGTGAACCTTTGCTTACACTCTGCATATCCAAGGCTCAAGACATGAATTTATCATAACTCTGCAAAACAAGCAAAGTCAGCTCACCAGCTTCTGAGCCTAGAAGAGCAGCTATTACATAACCAGATTATGCAAATATTTATCTAACTTGGCAAAGTCTGAGCATAACGTAGCAAATTGTCTCACAAGAGAAAATTTCCACGCCAATTAAGACTTAACTAGCTACATAATGCATAACGTCAACCATTTTATCTCTTTTGGCAAACATAGAAATGATAAAGAAAACATAATTTCTCTAGCAATCAATGATAATATACGATTTTAAGTTAACACAACTAAACTATGATGCTTGGACTCTAATCCAGCTAAAACCATAGCAAACCATCCAATGCGCAAACCATAACTAAACTAGGTTGAAAATATCCAGTGAGAAATAAATTACATATTGCGCTGCAAGTAGGAACATCCACATTCTACAAGAACAACTTTCTGTATTCTTCAGCTTCTTGTGCCATTTCGTCAAGGCTTCTGTCCTTCCTGTCCTTGTCTAAATCAAGCTTTTGCTTTAATTCCTTCTCCTTTTCATCTAGCTATAATATTGATGAAATACAGAAAGTAAATACAGGAGTCCAAAATGTAGGAATTAGGAAGTGTTTGATAAGCAGTGAAATAAATGTCGAATCTTACTGCATCGTAAATTTCATCATTCTCCTCAAAGTCGCCACCTTTCCGTGGGATGATGTGGATATGAACATGGGGCACAGTCTGTCCAGCTTGGGGTCCATCCTACAGTTCAAACAATGATGATGGAGTTGGCTTTAGGGGACACACAAGCTTGAATATATGAAAGAGAACAAACCTAAAAGCTTGTAGGAAGTTTTGAAGTACGATCACAATGAGATTTTACATAGGATATCTTGTGGTTTAATCAACAAGTACCCTTAGATTAAGGAATAGCTTAGTAACAATAACACATTAAAACATTTAAATGATCCCATCCCTTAAGATCTCAATGGAAAAATAACCGAAAACCTGGCCAAACAGATAAACATTGACATCAATCGGAAAAAATTAAAGGTCTTCCATGCTTACTTGAATTGTAAGTGTGAGAGACGATGCTTTGTGGTAGGTCTCAAGCCGACTACCAACCTTTTGCGCTGCGATCCAAAGATCACTGGTCTCATCAGTAGTGAGATCAACAAAGCGCTTCACTTCACGCCTTGGGCAGACAAGCACATGTACATGATGTTAAGTCTACACCAAAGTTGAAGAATCGACCATATTAAGATTATAGTTGTACAACAAAATGGGTATAATTTGCACACATAATTACATGCAAAAGAGGACTAATCAAAATGTTGGGCGGGTATATAGGCACGCAAGTGCAACAATATAAATACACATGATGCTTGGTCATCCTTCAGCCAAATAAGCAGATGAGATAAGCACACATATAGGTCCACGGAAAACTAGATACAGAGCTGTGGAACAGGCTCTGCCCAAATAAGCCAGTCAATATCTTTTAATCAAAATGATGCACTTAGAAGCATGCCATTGAGTATTGCAACTAGCAGTCCACTATCGATTACATTTCAGTGCCAAGGAGAAACCATTTTGGACCCAAAACCAAGCCTGATAAAAAGACCCCTTTCTTTGAACTCATATCTTGAATTCACAAACATGATCCAATCAATCAAGAAGTTGGAACTCATATGTTGTCTTTTTTCAAGCAAGAAAAGGAACAAAAGAAATAAATTTCCCAACTTTTTTTCTTATACAATATTGCCTTGACTGATATCAAAACAACATTATAATTCAGACCAAAGAAAAGGATATGACCTGCAAAGGCAAAAAGAGAAATGGATCATCAAGTGCCTAATTTCATATTTACTTTCATGTTTTAATATAGTGCAAGATAAAGATGAATACCAGGAACAACAGGACGCAAGTTGACCAGGGCATAGGATAGATGAGTAGAGTAAAACACTTCCCTGCTGTCAATCTTGTAAGGGCCGAACGTAAATTGCTCCAAAGCCATCTGTATCCATTTTGCAGCCAAACCCAAATCAAATTCAAAACACCAACAACAACAAAACAAAAAAAACAAGGCATAGTTGAAATTGGTCTTACCTTGGTGGAGGTGGCGAAGAAGGAAGGATCAGGGATGCCTCTGACTCTTGATGAACGTGTAATGAAACACCCAACAACACTGGAAGCCACAGTTGAGAGCAGCATTTGCGCTTGGAAGTTGGAGTTGAGCTGATACTGATTCCTCTTTCTGGGTTTTGCTCCCTTGGGCCCTGTGTTTAATTTTCAGAACGTATGGGCCTCGATAAGCAGGTTCAAATCGAATGGGCTGGGCACGTGCCTCTCTCTTCTTTATAACACGTAGCCAGTTTAGTCTGGTTGTGGCTCGTCTGCAATGGGATTGCAATGCAGTTGCTTTGCTTCCTCCATAAGCACATGGAGCATGACATCTCTAATATCTGCCCTGCCTTCCGTTGCCTCTTCTTCTTCATCTGGGTTAAGATTAAGAGCGTCCAAAGTGGCTGTGCTGCGCTCTTTTACTGGCCTTGCTCCTCCTAAACCCCTTCTCCGCACTATTGCTTCACCAGGTAATTTCTCAACCTCCCTTCCCTTCTACTCTTATTGATATGGAAAATGGGAAATGTTTGTTTTGGATTGTCTTTCTGTGAAGGTTCACCATAGTACCTTCATTTGGTTGTTCTTGCGGCTTTTGGGTTTTTTTATTACTTGCTTTTGCTGCTTCTTCAGTCCTCTAGTTGTTAAAACCCCGTTCCCTTAGCATCCTATCATTAGTTTTGATCTTTTGCTCTATTAACTTGTTAGTGGTTGCAGTATGTTCTGCTATTGATAGTGATATACAAAGTTTGCTTAATTTCTTCCTTTTTGGATAATTTTTGTTAAAGAACCAATGACAAAAGCTTGCACTTTATGAAATTGGCCAACAATGTGTGTCAAGTCAAGCCTATACAAAATGCAGACATAAATAGAACATTTGCCTACAGCCTAACTCTAAACCTTGCAATTAACAAATAAGTGGGGAATGGGATGGGAGGTTTCGAACCACACCTGCAACCAGAATTTTGAGCCAACATTGTATAGAAAGGCAACAATTCTTATCCACCTTTTGCCCTATTAGATTACTCATGAAATGCCAGCATCTGTATAACATTTATATGTGCTCAGTTTCAGCATTTTTGGTTCTTTCTCCTAGTTTTATGTGACGGTTTGATGGGACCTGTTTACAAGTGTTCCATTCTTCATCTTGATTTTTTTTTCTACGTTGTTGGCACCGAATTTAGCAGCTTTGAGCATTGTTTTACTACTATTGACAATGGCAGTCGAGTTTTTGCCATGAGACATGGGAGGCGAGTCCCCAAACTCCCCCTGACCAACGCCTGGGCACTGCTGCAAGACCTCACAACTCAGCTTCTTAGACACGGTCATATCAAAACTACTAGAGCCAGGGCAAGCGCAATGTGGAAGTACATTGATAAGATGATCACATTGGCAAAGGATGGAACTCTTCATAAAAGGAGGGAAGCTCTCGGATTTATCTACGAGAAGCAGATTGTGCATGCCTTGTTTGCAGAGGTTCCAGACAGATATGGGGAGAGGAATGGAGGGTATACAAGAATTGTTAGAACTCTGCCAACAAGGCAAGGGGATAATGCGCCTATGGCCTACATTGAGCTTGTCTAGCTTTTGGCTGCAAACAATCTCTCATGTATTGCCTTCCTCAGTGCAAATATAAGATGTCTAAAGCTTTTCATGCAAACAATCGCATAAATTGCTCTTTCGGATGCTTGCAGCTCTGTTCTATTTGTTGTGTCATCTTCAGATTTGTCTTTCCGCTCCACCTGGCATTTTTTTACTGTAATTGGTGCTCTGCCTGATGCATTTTCTTCCCTCTTGTGGCCACGGATACACATAATCTGCTTGTTCTTTGTTTCAGAATTTGAAGAAATCACAATGCTTGAATATGCCTATAGGGTACATTTTCTTCCTGCAGCTAATGGGCTGGGCTGCTGCAGAAGGCAGACTAAGGAGATTGCCCCTTTTTTTTGGTTCGAAAATTAAGCCCCAAAATACCTCGAAAGGGCAGCAAAACCTTAGGAGATATTTTGGATAATCTTCACCAACGAGGATAATGGTGACTTGCAGATAGTTTTGGCATGCTTACAGATGGTCTTTTTAGCTCAGCATGAGTGGCATGTGGCATGGGAGCAAAACCAACATGAGTTTAGCATTAAGAGAGAGATTAGGCTTGGTTTATGAGAAAAGAAAGTGTTTAAGTAAGGAATGAGGTGTTTTGTGAGGAATTTGACTAGGGAAAGAGGAAAAAGAAAGGCAGAGTTCTTCTGGCAGCTGCCAGAAAAACAAATTGGAGAAGAAGATGAACAGTGCACGAGTTTGTTGAGTTTTGCAAGTTAGAGAGAAAGCTTGCTCTCTGCAGTTGTGGGTTTTTTTTGTTGGATAAGGGAAGGCTCAATTTATAACTACTGGAAATCATCATTTTTCAAGAAACCCTAATGGCTTCTACTTATTTTGGCTAAGTTTTTTCTTCCTTTCTCCTCCTCTTCTCTGACTTCCCTTTCTTGGCAAAGATTGCTTCTGTCTATTTGCATGAATTCAGGGGATTTGGGGCTCAACATCCTCCTTTCCTGCAGCTGTGCAAGTGGGAGCTTCCGCTCTTGATTTCTGTTTTTTCTTCTTTCCTTTCCTCTGTTTTAACCAAATCTAACGAAGGAAAGGAAGTGAAGATGCATCTTGGTCCAAGGGATGCTTCGACATGCGGGATAGTACTCATCAATTCTTTGGATGTCTCTGGCTTGGGACTTGTTTCCAGTAGCTTTTCTTAAGGAGTCTGCCAACCTCTCTTCACGTGTCCTCTGTTTTCTTTAAACAAAAGCTGAGGTTTTTGTGGACTATTTTAGGATTTTTATATGGGCCAAGGTGATTTTCTAAGCAAAGGGTTTTTATTAAACATTGGGCTTCTTAGTTTGGGCTTTATTTTGGTTGGATTGTTTTGCTTGGGTATTGGGCTATTTTTTTCTCTTATCTTACCCATATGTTTAAAAATGAGGCGCCCAAGAACCCGAGACTTTTCATTTCGGCCCATCAATGGGCCTCATATTGATTTATTATCCATGCCACAACCCACTCAAGTAAGTCCGGTTTTTGAGTGGCTTGGGCCCACTTAGGCTTGTGGCGTGATTGGGTGTGCGATAATGATTTTGCGCTTGGCAGGGCACATTGCTTGGCATGTTTTAATTCATCGTCATGCGATGCTTATTTTTACATGGGCCTGTAAACATGGTATATTTTATCTCAACCCCGAGCAAATTTATTTATTTAGCGTGGCACGTGCATTGTAATTCGCATGTGATAGGTTTCGGTGCACTCTGCTTTACGCTTTTTCCTAATGGATCGTCGTTTTAGGCTGATAATTTATTCGGACCCAACCATGTATTTTTTTGGGTCTCAACAATGACAAAATGGATGTCCTACTTGCACCATCTCAGCCATCTGGATGGACCATGATGTTCAAATCCACAATTAGTTGGTTTTTTGAACTCAATATACAAAGAGAAAACACATAACATAATTGAATCTGCACACAGGGTAACACCCTTAACGCAGCAGGTAGTTTTGTCTATCATGGCTCCAGCGTGCAATTACAAACCAGTCATGAACTTTTAGGTTGTCAAATTGTTGTTAACTGGTTGATAGATACAGGCTTAAAACCATTACTGTAAGCGGGTTGCTTCTTTTTTTTTTTTTTTTTTTTGGCATAGTAAGCGGGTTGCTTGGGTTGGTTGGTAATGGAGCTTTATTAAAGGAGAAGAAAGTGTGAAACTACCCTTCTCATTTTTCGTTTGGCCTGAACTAACAAACAACCCTTTTTTGGTGAAATAGGGGGGAAACCCCAGAAAATAACTAAACACCGCTCATGAGTTCAGGCCTAGCAAGATCAGGCAAGTCATCCACCAACAGAGAGAGTTAACCCATACTTTTCATCTTTTCTTTGTTGTTAAGATTGATCTGAGAGTCTGAAGGCATATATTTATTGTTCTTGCAATCAAAACCAAGTGAATTAAGGGAAGCAAAATAGAAGAGTAAGAGACAAGGATGCAATAAAAAGACAATCCAACTATAAAAATATGATGACAATTTTTTTTTTTCTCTTGATGGGAAAATTTTAGAAAGTTTGAATGTGACAGCAAGGCAACATAAAGTGAAAACACATAAAAAGCCAGGGAAAAAATATAAATATAATATACATGTTTTTTGTATAATGAAAAGATAAATGTAGATAACACTAGATAAGGTTTTGGCTCTGTTTATTATATCGGAGGAGACACAGGGAAGAAGAAGAAGAAGAAGGAGGAGAAATGTCAGGCGTGGCAACTCTTGGTCAGGCATGCTGGGCTGCTGCCGGCGTAAAGGTGAAGAAGGCAAAGACCGCCATTTCCCAAGCCCAAATTCAAAACCCAAAACCCAAATCTTTAGCTCTTCCCTTGTCAGCTAATTGCAGCCGCAACCTCTTCTCCTTCAGCCCCAAAGCCATCACCAAACCCTCCTCCTCCTCATCCGTCCGTACATCTGTCGCCGCCGTAGACTCCGATCAGCTCAGCTCCTCCGATTCCGCCGAAAAGGTTCAGTCTTTCATATGAATTCAACTTTTAATTTAATGGGTTTTGATTTCTCATCCAAGAAGGCAAGAACCTGTTTTGAATTTTGGGTTTTCATCTTTTTTCTCAATGCAGCAAAAGGCGAGCAGGTACTATTTCGTTGTTGCGAATGCCAAGTTCATGCTGGACGAGGAGGAGCATTTCCAGGAGCAATTGTGTGAGCGGCTTCGCTACTATGGAGAGCGTAACAGAGAGCAGGACTTTTGGCTTGTGATCGAGCCCAAGTTCTTGGATAAGTTTCCCAACATTACTAAGAGATTAGGAAGACCTGCTGTGGCTCTGGTTTCGACCAATGGACCTTGGATTACGTAAGCACCTGCCACCATTGTCTACTGAGCTTTGCTTGTTTTCAGTTTGGTGTTTTGTTTGCCTGCAACCTCTTGCACTTCATACGCAAGTTCATTTAGATAGCCATTGTTGCAAGCTAAACATATTTGTTACTTTAATTGGTGATGTAGTAGAATCACTGGCTGAACCAAATCAATTGTGCAAGTAACTTTATTATAAGAAGTTGGCTTGATCTCTACCATAGAACTCATTGTTAGACAACCATTAGAATCCGAAAGCTTAATCTGTTAGAGGAACGGTATATCAAGCTGACAACGTGTTCGTGTAGAGCCCCATTCTACACGTGCGGAGGTAGACAAAGATAAGCATAAATGAGCAAATGGGGAATAGAGATTAGAGGTTTTGACCACAATGTTATCAAGCTAAGCCCCAATAGTTTGAGCTGTTAGAGAAATGGAGTAACAATGTCATCAAGCTAACACCTTGACTTATGATAAGTATGACTTTGTACATGATTTAAGTCTATTGTTTCATAGTTAAATATGCGAGTATAGCTCAAGAAATTACAGAATATGATGTTGGTGATATAAGAAAAATCTTCATGTGGTTGTACATTAGTAGAAATATGAAAGTTGTGACTCTTACAAGGGATAATAATAATATCCCTCTTTATCATCCAGACACATCAACTGATAATGTTGTATGGCTGCAGGTTTATGAAGCTGAGACTGGACAGAGTGCTAGCAGAAAGTTTTGAAGCTGAGAGTCTAGAAGAGGCATTGGCCTCCACTCCAACCAACATTGAGTTTGAGAAACCGGAGAAATGGGTAGCACCTTATTCCAAGTACGAATCTGGGTGGTGGGGGCCCTTCTTGCCGCCAGGATCGAACGAGGAGGTCAAAGTGTAAATCACTTTTTTTTCTTTTTTTTTGCCTTGCTCTTTCAATCTTATCAACATGGTTTTGTCATCTATTACTAACTGGAGTGGAAGTTGATGCATGTAGCTAATGAGTAGTTTTGGGTGGTTAGCACCTCAGCTAATAAATCTTAGTAGTTGCTATGAATGCGTGTGAAGAGAGGTTCAAAATCAGGAAACTAACTTTGTCTATGTCCACAAAAACAGATATGTAACAGTTTAGATGAAGTTGTATCTGTCCAAAAAGGAGGAAGTAGCCTTGTTTTGAAGTTTGCATCAGAAACCAAAATTGGAACAATACATTTTCTCTCATATAACAAGGATGATGAATGATTACTTACTCCTCAAGGAAAACTAAACAAGGCTACTAGCAAAACAGATAGAAAGCAGCATATATATTTTCCTTTCTACATCTTTATTTTGCAGATTTGATCAGACAAATAAAATAAAATTAACTGACGGAACAAAACGAGCAAGAACGACATATGAACTGTACCGACTATACGAAGAGGAAAGGTCCAGCAGAACCTCAAATAATTATTGTTGCTTCCCATTCTTGGAAGAAATTACACTCTTTTTGAGTTTTTGGATAACTTTTTCATCCAACGCTGCGTACTGCTTGTTTATTGCAATTAGTGCTTTCTCTGCAAAGGAGTCAACGCTATCCTCCAGGTTGTCATACAGCGCTGGCACTATCATCAGTATCACAAATACTGCACAACCAAGAAGAAAGATTCAGCACTCATCTCTGCTAACATACTAAGCAAACTAAAAATAAACCGTTGTTCACTCGACACTAAGTGGAAATCACCGGGGAAAAAACATAGCAAACAATATCAATTTTTGTAAAACAAAAAACTAAAACAACGATGGTGGAGATCACCGGGGACTAAAACCAAGAGCAGCATGAGGAAACAAAAAAAGCTAGTCACCAATTGCCAATGCTCTATCCAACTTCCTAGCCATGAAAAAACTGGAGCTGATACCAACCTATGTAAAGGAAACTCAAGAAACTGCATAGATGTCCGACAACAGAGAGAACCCACAAAACCAGCGCCACCTGCAAATGAATTCATCATGTCAAAGTTGCAAGATTCAATCAATATTTACTATCCTTGCAGCATAAATAAAGCCTCAGTGGGGACAAAAAGGGCGGTACCGATAGGAAATCTCTTATGTCTGTCCCAAAAACTACATGCCGAAACGACCTTAATGCTTGATTATATGTAGCTGTCAAGGAAATAGCGGTCCTCATAAACAGATGTTGTGGTAAGATAGTCTCTGGTATTTCTGGTGGAGACCTGTTTCATCATATTCTATCCAGAAATCACAACACAGACGCATATGATGAAGGTACCAATTAAAAAAAAAAACACCAATCGAAATGCAGTTTAAATAAAAGAAAATTAAGGAGCTCACACATAGATGAAGGAACCCAAATTGTACCACAAGAACAAGGCTGTCAATGAAAGCAATGAAGCATGGCAAACAAACACAACCAAGTTATAACCTGTCCTCTCAAAGAGAAGCCATGTAAGTGTAGCACCCATAAAAATGTAGGCTGAGATCTGCTTGTTTCTCCAAAGTATAATGTCAGCAGCTGAAAAGAGACAAATGGGATCATAAATAAATCACACTCTGAGATTCACAGCAATCAGAAAAATTAAGAAAAACTACAATTACGTACATACACCAGCGCCGAGGACAACATGAAGAGGCTTCTGGCGGCCGAATAAGCGATTCTTACAAGTAAAAGACATGCAGTAATTATCAATGTCAGAGTCAGAAGAGTCTCCATTATCAAGTTGGTTGTTGAGAAAATCAGAATCAGCAATATCCATATCCACGGGATCCAGCATTTCTATGAACGTTCTAATGTTTCTATGTATCTATAATACAGCTACAAATTACAATTGCATCAATTACTCTTTTGACAACTTAACCTGCAATGCATGTGACCAACAAAACAGATTAAGAATTGCAACAATCCCATCAAACAACCTTCATTAACGCATTACTAGTTCATGCTTTCTTTCTCTCTCAAATCTGAATCCCAAACATAAATACGAGGAACAAGGAGGTTTTGTTCTTCTGTTGGTGCCTGTTTAACTTCCGTCCACAACTCCTCTCGCCTGTCGCCACGTGTCTTTTCAGAAAATGCTATTTCACCTGTGTCCTATAGTATTTTTAGACCATATTTAGGATCTACGTGCATAAATATGTCACACATTTGCTATATTTGATGTGATCTACAATGTCGTCCATCTAGCACTAATTGTGCATATTTCCATTTTTCTCCTAGGTTTGATATTCCATGTCAGCATATTTGAGCTTAAACCTACCTTTCAGAAAAACCATAAAAGTAGAGGTAGAAAAGAATTCGAAATCAGCAAACTATATTAATAATATTGTTTAAGATTTATACAAGCTAATTCTTGCTTAACTTTGAAGACCTTAATTTGTTCAATATCAAGCACAATGTAGACACCCTGTGTTCTTTGAAGAAGGCCAAATAACACATTGCAAACACATACTGGAGATGTCCAATCCAACTAATGGTTCACCTTAAATGGGAAAAAAGGAAGTACAAACTTGACATTATACAATACATTTATTATCATTACAATATGAGAACAAGCAATGTGAAAACATTCACCAATCCAAGGGAAAACATAGGCTTAAAACATGTAGAAGTTAATATACAAATAACTCTCTCTCTCTCTCTCTCTCTCTCTCTCTCCTGTCTTGTTTCTCTTGAAAATCCAGATCCGATCCAAGGGGAAGCTCACAGCTTCCTCACTAGGAGATCAACTCCATGCTCTGGCTCCACAACCAATCTAAGAGCAGGTCCATGGTTATACTTTGGAGAAAGTGAGAAGGAGAAGTTGGAAACTATGAGGGCTATGAGAACCTTGAGCTCAACCATGGCTAAGTTCTGCCCAAGACACACTCTTGGTCCAACCCCAAATGGCATGTACAAGTGGGGAAGCTTGCAAGCTCCTGTGATCCCATTTGCAAACCTATCTGGGTTGAATTTGTAGGCATCTGGGCCACAGATTGCTGGATCAGTGTGCAGGGTCACTACTGTGGTCCAAACATTGACACCCTTTGGAACATTTATGTCCCCAGATTTCATCTCCTTGAAAGCCTCCCTTGACACCACAGTAACTGGTGGATATAGCCGCAGTGTTTCATGAATCACCATTGTTAGCTGCACACATTCAACAATAGTCAAGTTTTTATGGTAATTGATAACTGATATTACTTGCTACATATAAAAGTGCGTCTAAATATGGAAAATATTCTCTTGTCAGGTTGTTTGACTACCTAAATATATTAGTTGAAAAATGACAATATACACATATGCCTGACAAAAGAACATTACTCGCCTAAGTTTATGGCATTTGATTCACAATTTATAATATAAATCACGTAATCTTCCACATATTTGTTGTGAATTGGCTAGTCATGCGGTGTAGGGATGAAGTTCGGGAGTGAAAACAAGAAGGGAAAACGAGATGCAGTATTTTGACACCCTTCTCATTTTTCTTCTTATTTTCATCCCCAAGCTTGATCCTGACCCCAAATGGCGAGTCAATTCACAATAATATGGACAATAGATAGTCAGCAATTAGTAACTCTTCAAACCTATATCTTAAATTCTTCAATGGTGTACAAATCTATACCTGTTTCATCTTGCGAACCATTTCGTTATCAGGAATCCGGCCTTGGAAAATCTGAAGGACCTGTGCTCTGACACGTTCTTGCCATTCTTGATTGTGCTTTCATAGCCGGCCAAGTAAATGTTCTTGCAACTATCAACAATGAAGCGGTCTGTTGCTTCTGGGCTGAGGTCAGTGTTTCGAGCACCCTCAAGAATCATTTGAAAGAGGTCTTTCTCATATCCTGCTGCCTGTCTTTCCTTCACTACTTGCAGGATCAAAGTGTTAGCCTCCTTTGCTAATGCCCAAGCTTCCCTGTTGCTCTTTGTGGCGAGGTGTCTGCAACAGTATAATATTGCTATTAATTAGGACTGTGGGGAATTACATTATTTATAGAGCAAATGTTCCATATCTCTCACACATATCCAGATAAGACTACCTGTACAAGTGGGAAAAGGAAAAAAAACGCCTGTTCCCGTTGCATACACCTTCTATATCTTTCATGTAACTTTTCATGGTGGAGATGTAATCCGCCAAATAGTTTTGGGTAGGTCCCTTAACATTTCAATGTGGGACAAACACTCTCAACTCGCCCGCATATGTGGCGAACTTTCAAGCCTAATATGTGGACAACACATATTGGGTGGCGTGGGAGCACGTGTGGCTGTTGGGTCCAACACGTGAAGTCTTGCTCTGATACCATGAAGAAAGTTGAGGTTCCACCTCAAAATCAATTGGCAATGAGGGGAGTAGCCCAACTCCTTATAAACCCAAACTAGGTCCCTTAACATTTCAATTTGGGACAAACACTCTCAACATATGGTACCTCATTCTAGGAACTCCAGTCAAAAAGATTTTCTTGGACATAGCCTCCTGGAGATTTCTTAGTTTCTTAAACATCTCTACCCCTTTGGAATAGTTGCTTCCAAAACAAGCTCTTGAGATAACATCGCCAGAGAAACTTCTCATGTGGTTGTCAATTTTTATGTCAGCAACTCCTCCCCCTGCTTCAATTCTATTGCTCCATGAATTTATCAGAGTAGTTGTTGACTCTGTAATTAAGTTTATCATCCCCTGCAGGATTTACCATATATAGTTGCAATCACAACAATTTTTGGTGTGCCAAATCAAATCTTTTCTATACATGACGTTCATTATTTATTAAAGAACTAATTGTTGATATTGATTTGTATCAGTATTAAAACGTGATTATAGTGGCAAGCAAACTTATCAGTATTACTAATATGTTCTTGATACTTATTGTATAACAATGTTAGTTTGTGGGAGAAGAGGCTTAGGAAATAGTTGGTTTAGTGTTTAGGACAATAGCTTAACTTGGAATGGAAAACTTTTGAAAGAGTAACAAAGTAGTTTTATTTAAATGAAGTAGGAAAGGTACAAGGCTTGATTACTTGTGTTGGCTGACTACTTATTTATACATATGCTAACCGACTAACTAAATTGGCAATTTACTTGGACAAGTCGATTGCACAGTAACCGACTTATCTAAAGTCATTTTTAGCTACAAGTTAGTCCTATAATTCTAGTAGTTACAATTACAATAGATAATTATTAGGATGGCTCTAGTAAGAGTCAACCAACTTATACTTAGTAATTCTCTCAATTATTCTAGAATTTTATAATTTTATCACACAAGTGTGCATTAATGTTTAACAAACAATATCAATCCAAAATAAATGTTTCATTTGAAATATACATACCTTAACTTTCTTCATGTATAGTTTAGGAGCAATGAATTTGCGCTGGTGGACCCAAAGCCGACCTTTGGTCAAGGCCAACTAGGGCCATCGCCCAGGACCCAAGATTTAAAGGGGCCCAAAAAAAAATTTATAGCCGATTATATAATATATGTATGTGCCAAAAAAAAAAAACTAAATTTCCTCATTAAAAAACTAGAAAGTTCATTTTTTTTTAATATATGTCGGGCATGGACAGCTTTCCAGCAAAAAAAGAAAAGGCATAGGGCTTTATTTTTTAGGTTTTTTTTTTACAAATTTATAAATAAAAATTACAAAATCAACCACAAAGTCAACGTGTTTATATGTTTTAATAGTGCTTTTTTTATAATTTCAACCATTTTGGGTGTTTTTGAAACTCTTTTTGTAACAATGGTTATATTTTGGTCACTCAACTTTAAAAATAGAGGTCACTCAATTAGGTATGGTGTTGCACCATTAGTCCCTACCGTTAGAGAGACTTAATGGTAGGAATTAATGGTGCAATACAACACTTAATTAAGTGACCTTTATAATTATTTTTAGAGTTGAGTGACCAAAATGTAACTCCGAGCATAATTGAGGATAATTTTTACAAATAACCCTTATTTATTTATTTTTTGTTATTTCGTTTTTATAAATATTTGGAAGGGTTAATTACAGTAGACGTCCCTGAACTTGACCTCCATTTGCAATTGGGTTTGTGAATTTTTTTTTCTTTTTTTCGGGCAATTATATTCTTTAACTAGACAAACAGTTGCAATTAGGTTCTGTCATCAAAGTCTGTCAATTTGCCTGTTAAAATGAGGGGTAAAAGCGTCATTTTAAGTTCCAAGAGTCTCCTTCACTGGATAATCCCGCGTGTGAAGTTCAGTGGGAAACCAAACGTTAAAAAACAACAATAATAAAAAGAACATCAATTCCACTTTGTCTCTTAAACCAAAATTCGTGTTTTTTTTTTCTCACTGAAAGTAATTTTCAATCAATATCTACCAAAAAAGTCTCATCCTTTCTCACTTTTTCTACTTAAAACCCTCTTTAACAAACAAAGATCATAAAAAATGGGACAAAATGATTCAAAGGCGGTGAGGGGAGAGATAGACTTGGCCACCTACGACGACAACAGAGGGCAAAGCTTCCCACAAAGAAAAAGAATTATCACTGCCTCCATAGTCACCCAGCACAGTACACGCCCTCTGTATCCTATTCACCAACCCGATCAAGCTCTCCATCGTCATCATTCACCCCCATTCACCAACACGCCCTATGTATCCTATTCACCAACCTGATCAAGCACCGCTGGGATTTCAATACACTGAATTTCAGTAGGAACCTCAATACCCATCTCTCTCACAGCTACCAAGACCTCCTCAGTCAGACCCAAGTTGAAGATGAAAACCCATATGCTATTTCTACACCAGAGGAAACAAAAAAAAAAAAAAACTCAAATTCTTCTTCTCAACCACCAAGTACCAGATTTCCCTTCTTCTTCTTTTTTTTTTAAATAATATTTAAATTTTTTTAATTTTTATTAATAATAATGATCTTCCTTAGAAAATAAGGGCAGAAAAAAAAAATTAAAAAAAGGAAAAAGGGGGAGCACTATTGAGATCCATACGGTAATTAGAGGCATAAAGGGGTGGATTGAATTATCATCACCACAAACCTCACCGAAGGTTCGAGATCGAACGGCAAAGGAGAGACTCCGAAACGACGACGTCATGACGCAATCATCGCCGTCGTCAACGACGGAGGACGAGGAGTCGCAGTCACTATGGCAGTCATCGGGTGGGCGGGGTGCACGGGTTTCCGCTGTCGCTGAGCATCGGAGATGGGTACGCGGAAGGGGAGGTTGGGATGGGGTGCCTTTTTCTGGGTTTGGTGCGACTGTTCTTGTTCTAAGTTTTATTTTTTTTGAATTTTTTGTTATTTTATTCTTTAAGATATATTTGTTCTTGTTATTATTATTTTTGTTTTAAATTTACCTTTTCTCCAGCACAGTAAATAATTCTGGAAGAAGGAGCAGTTCATCCATGCTAACTGAAAAGACGCTTTTACCCTTAATTTTGACGGACAAATTGACAGATTTGGACGACATTACATAATTGTAACTGTTTATCGAGTTAACGAATGTAATTGCCCAAAAAAAAAGTTCACAGACCCAATTGCAAATGAGAGTCAAGTTCAAGGACGTCTATAGTAATTAACTCATATTTGGAATGAATTTCTAAGTTTATCCATGTATTTAATGGAAAAATAGACAGACTAGACGAAATGGACTAGTAATGCAACACCAACACTATACATAATTGGGGGATCTTTACAGCTTTTTTAGAGTTGAGTGAAGGGTATAATTCAGGGACTATTGCTACAAAAAGCCTATTTTTTTAATTCTTTCTTAAGAAGCCCAAGAAACATGCGTGATGAGTATGTCTGCCAGGATATGTTTATTTTATTTTTGTTCAGAAGTCTGCTAAACATTTATAAAGGAAGAACAATCTTGAAAATAAACCAAGCAGAGCAGAACCCATCGGCAGCAGTGAAACTGTGGCAGTGGGTGGGATTGTCCTGAAAATAAACCAAACAGACTCTCGAAAGTATTTTTTAGTGATTCTCTGAGAGAGAGTGGGTGGGACTGGGATTTTCAGTTGAAAAACTGATTCTTAGAGCATTTTCAGCAAAGGGCCCAAGGAGGGTTGGGGGCAAATGGGGTTTAACAAAGATCTGGCAGCAATAAAAATGAAAAATCGAAAAAATGTAAAAATACCCAAAAATACTGAATTTTTTCTATAAATACCAACCAATACTCTTCACTTTTGGCCAATATTTTTGTAATAAAATTGAAAAAAATTACTTTTTTTTTTCCTCTCTATACCTTATTTCCATTTTCAACATTTAAGTAAATGTCTTTGTCCTTTTATTTTTATTTATTTTTATATTACTCCATTTACTTAAATTTACAATGTAAATAAGTACATTTGGATTCAAATAAAAATACTAGAAAATCAAATTCCCACAAATCAAAATATAAAAATCGGTTTTAGTGCAAAATACGATTTAGGCTAAAAATGATGGCTCATTAAGTGAATATATATTCATATTAAAATCATAAAATCAAGTTTTCTTATTTGATGTGTAAGGAATAAAAGCCAAAAATTATCTTGGAAAATGATTATTCCGAAAAACCATTTTTCATACTTAGTCAATATTGCACCTCCGCTAAAAATCTGGGAAATCTTATCCAAAATATTATCCAAATTAATTTTCAGTTGAAAAACTGATTCTTAGTGAAACTGTATCAGCTACCCATGGGCATCAGCAACTAACTTCATGTTTTATTGTTCCTTCATTTAATTAGTTCTACTTTTATTGCTAATTTAATTTGCTATTGCTTTCTTTGTTTTGTGTTTATGATACAAATTTAAACACATTTACAAAACAACTTTCTGGAAATCTCAAGAGACAAAGAAAGAAAAAAGAGGAAGAGATTGCTCAAAGTTTAAGAGGATCTTTGAATAAATATTTTAATAAACAACTGATAGTTCACTTGAAAATGTAGCAGAGGATTTACCACCAAATGAAAATGAGAATGACACAAATGAATGTGAGAATGCAAACGATTTGAACATTTTATTCCTAGAGTTTGGGATAATCTTGATGAAAAAAATGAGAGATTTAATTTAAAAAAAAAGGTCCTGTAAGAGAAACTATTTTCAAATTCCCTTTGATGAACACTTTTGGGTTTTTATATGATGCTGCAAAGTTGACTTGATTAGATGATAATGAATTGAAAATTTCTTGTGTGAATCTAGAAAATGTTTTAAACAATGACCATGTTTCGGATGTGGATGCAAGTGATTTACTTTTAGAATTATAGGTGTTGCAAGTGATGTTACCAAGAGAAGCAAATAAACCTTGGACATCCATTAAAACTCTTATAACTCTTATAATCTGAATAAAATTAATTATTTGAAAAAAAAAAATTATGTATAAAAAGGCCCACTCTTAGAGTTTTGCCTTGGGCCTTCAATCACTCAGGGCCGGCCCTGGGTGGGCCCATAAGATGTCATTTGAGGTCAAAATACCTTGACCAAGCTAAGGGCCACACTCTTTATATTGATAAGTAGGTTTTCCCAAGTCCAAAGACGCGAATGTTGTAATCTCCCTCACAGCGTTTGGTTGGTTTGCATATAATATGCTAATAATATTATTGCAAAATATTCAGAAAAACAAATCAGGAACTAATTGGTGATATCATCGCTTTCAATAAACCATACAAGGAGTGAAAATGATGAAATATTAAAGATGCATTATTAGAACAAGTAACTTTATATACTATAGGCTTAAACAAGTGAACAAACTTGTAAACTACAGACAGCCAGGAAGCTAACCTTACTTACTCTGTTTTGTTACAAGAAAGTTTATAGTTAAAAAGATCCAATCTAATAAAACAGCTCACAGCTTCGTCACTAGGAGATCAACTCCATGCTCTGGCTCCACAACCAATCTAAGAGCAGGTCCGTATTTGTACTTGGGAGAAAGTGAGAAGGAGAAGTTGGAGACTATGAGGGCTAGGAGAACCTTGAGCTCAACCATGGCCAAGTTCTGTCCAAGACACTCTTGGTCCAACCCCAAATGGCATGTACAAGTGGGGAAGCTTGCAAGCTCCTGTGATCCCATTTGCAAACCTATCTGGGTTGAATTCGTAGGCATCTGGGCCCCATATTTCTGGATCAGTGTGCAGTGTCACTACTGTGGTCCAAACATTGAAACCCTTTGGAACATTTATGTCCCCAAATTTCATATCCTTGAAAGCCTCCCTTGACACCACAGTAACTGGTGGATATAGCCGCAGTGATTCTTGAATCACCATTGTTAGCTGCACACATTCAACAATAGTCAAGTTTTAATATTAACTGATATTTTCTACCTATGAAAGTACGTCTAAACATGTCAAATATTCACCATTGTTAGACTGTTTGGCAAACTAAATATATCATGTTGTTAGATTTTAAATTAATAAGAGAGAAGATTCTCTTGTCAGATTGTTTGACAACCTAAACTTATTATGTTGCTAGACTGTAAGTTGCTCTATATTCGTAATTGATATATTTGACAAAAAAATATTACTAGTCCAGATGTATGACATTTGGACTCCGAGTTTATAACATAAATCACGTAATCTTCCACATATTTGTTGTGAATTGGCTCACCATTGGATGTTGTGATGAAGTTCGAGAGTGAAAACATGAAGGAAGATGATAAGTGTTTTAACGGTGTCTTTTGACAGACACTTCTTGTTTTCTGTCATGTTTTCCCTCCCGACACCTAAAGACGATGCCAATTCACAACAATATATAGAAGGATAGTTACTCTTATATCTTAAATTCTTCAATGGTGTAAAAATGTATACCTGTTTCATCTTGCGAACCATTTCGTTATCAGGAATTTGGCCTTGGCAAATTTGAAGGACCTCTGCCCTGACACGTTCTTGCCAATTTTGATTTGAAGCCAACAACATGAGGCACCAAGTGGCTGAAACCGCTGTGGTTTCATAGCCGGCCAAGTAAATGTTCTTGCAATTATCAACAATGAAGCGGTCTGTTGCTTCTGGGCTGAGATCAGTGTTTCGAGCACCCTCAAGAATCATTTGCAAGAGGTCTTTCTGATATCCTGCTGCTTGTCTTTCCTTGACTACTTGCAGGATCAAAGTGCTAGCCTCCTTTTCTAATGCCCAAGCTTCTCTGTTGCTCTTCGTGGGAAGGTGTCTGCAACAATATATTATAGCAATTAACTATAAGATTGTGGGGAGCTTATATGTACCACATTTATTGACCATATATTTCGCAGTACCTATAGGCGAAACTACCTTTCAAGTGGAAAATGAGAAAGAAAAAAATTAGTCGTTTGCATTGCATACACTCTCTCTATTAGAGTGCCAAAGTCTCTACCCTAATTTTCTCCAATTTTAGTTGTTTGGTCATGAATTTATGTAAGAAAACCTTAAGCCCCAATTGTGAGTATAAGGTACCTCATTCCAGGAACTCCAGTCAAAAAGATTTTCTTGGACATAGCCTCCTGGAGATTTCTTAGTTTCTGAAATATCTCTTCCCCCTTGGAGTAGTTGCTTCCAAAACAAGCTCTTGAGATTACATCACCAGAGAAACTTCTTATGTAGCTGTCAATTTTTATGTCGGCAACTCCTCCCTCTGCCTCAATCCTACTGTTCCATGAATTTATCAGAGTAGCTGTTGACTCTGTAATTAAGTTGATCATTCCCTGCAAGATTTACCATAGTTGCAATCACAACAATTCTTGGCAGCATTTGCTATGAATTATATAGTAATATACAAATCAAACCTTCTCTAAACATGACATCCATTGTTTATTCAAAAACGGTTGTCAATATGATATCAAGATGTGAATATCATTATTCATAATCTCTCAATATTAAAACATACTATCCACAATATCAATACAAAATACATACCTTAACTTTCTCCATGTATAGTTCAGGAGCAATGATTTTACGCTGGTGGGCCCATGAGGCGCCATTTGAGGTCAAAATACCTTGACCAAGCAAAGGGCCGCGCTCTTTATATTGATAAGTAGGCTTCCCCAAGTCCAAGGACGTGCATGTTGTAATCTCCCTCACTGCGTCTGGTTGGTTCGCATATAATATCTGTGTGTTGCCAAGTGCAAACACAAACACTTCACCTGCAGATAACCTAATTATTTAGTACAAACAATAAATAAATTAAGACTCACTGAAAATACTAGCATTTTTTTATGAGTTTTCGTAGTCATTTTTTTATTATGAATTTTCTATGGCCCAACGCTGCCTCCACTCTGTTAGTCTCCCTCACAACAACCCACTCTCTGTTTTTCTCTCTCGCTCCTGAACTCACTCTCTGGTTCTATCTGCTTTATTCTCTCCTCCATATTGATATCCCTCTCCTTCTCTCTCCTTTTCTCTCTCCCCCTCCCAAACTTTCTCTGGTTCCCTCTCATTTTCTCTCTCTCCCCTGATCTCTCTCTTATTCCCCTTTGAAGTCACAGATCCCCTTCGAAGTTACAAATCTCCATTTGGTTCCACTGAGCCATGGTCGGTGGTGGATGATTTTCCGGAAGGTTCAATTGGGTTTGACAGTGGTGGTTCAATTTGGGTTCAACTGGGTTGTGGTTCCACTGGGTTTGAATTAGTGGTGGTTCAATTAGGTGGTGGTTGGTTCGAGTGACTGGGTTTGACGACGGTCTGTGGTGGTTCGACTGGGTTTGTGGTCGTTACCCTAAATAGATGATATAGATGAACAACATGTATACTTAAAACGAACAGTAATAATACCATATTGCTTCCTCCACTTCTCAAAAAATGGAAAGAGAAGAGCAGCACAATTGTGAGTGGTGGGAGCTTCACCCTCCCTGGAAACATTGCTGGAGTCTCGAGACTTCTTTATCTCCATAATGTTTCCCAGAAGAAGAGTAGGCGGGGGTCCGCTAATGCCTTGCTTGGTTAGCAGGGACCTCAGCTTCTTCGGCTTCGCCACAAGCCCATTGTACAAGCGCACCAACAATCCTATAAACCCTAGCAGAACAAGGGACATCAACATTTTCACATCAACTTGAAGAAGCCACATAAATAAACCCCAATACTTCAGTCCCTCTGAGGGACTTTTGTTTTTGTTGTTGATGATTTTCAGACTTTGTGGATTTGCCATATAAATAGTGGAGAGAAGATGGGTCATTTAATTTGGCAGCATAATTTCTTCATGGGGTTGCCAATTCGTCAAAGTGGAAGCATAGAGTTTGCGGCCTTGCTTTGCAGGTTGAGTATTGGTTCCCTCAGGGCCACCCATGAGTACATCCATGTATGTTCAAACTCGAGAGTCTGTTTTGATGAACCAAAAGTGATTTTCTGATGTGATTTGTTGTGCAGTAAATTAATAATTCATGTTTGTGGGTGAGGTTAGGTGATGGTTGGGACCTCCAACATTAAATTTGCCCACTGATCAACTAGCAAGTTGGTATTTACTATTTCTACACCCTGCAAGTCAATATCCTCATTAATATTTAATAGTCTGCTAATTTTTCTATTTTTAAGTGATTAAACGAAAATTAAGAATTATCATGACTAAGTGAAACGTGAAGCATAAATATACAGGAAGAAAAGTTGAGGTTATACTCCAAAATTAATTAATAATGGAAGGGTGATCTAACTCCTTAATTATAAGTCCTCAAAATTTCTTAACTACAATATGAGAAGTTCTTCATATCCCCACAGTTCATATTTACTTACTGTATATGTACGGTGGGATCGACCTCAACTCTATTAGCTACAGATGTATTCTGACTTTTGTGGGTAGTGAAAGAAAATTCATGTAAATGCATCCTTTTCTCTACCAATAAAAATCAAAGTTGTGATCAAATTTTATTTTTTTTTTTTTTTTTTGCATAGTCGTGTGACTAAAGTTACGTACGTATAATGGTCTGCTCGATAAAGTGCAAAGTAGGCTTGCTGCCTGGAAAAGGAAGTGTCTGTCCTTGGCTAGCAGAGCTACCCTCATCCAAGCTGTCACATCTTCCATACCTGTGTATACAATGCAGACTGTTAAGTTACCAGGTAGCATTTGTGAAGATCTTGATCGAATTAATAGGGATTTTTTTTGGGGAGGCAATGGAAAAAAGCAGAAGGTTCATTTATGCCAATGTGATTTGGTTTGTCGTCCTAAATGTAGGGGTGGTCTAGGATTCAAGAAAACTGCAGACATGAATATGGCCCTTTTAGCAAAGATTGGTTGGAGGATGCACACTCGTGATCAAGGGTTATGGGCTCAAATTTATGAAAAGAAGTACCTAAAGGGCTGCTCTATCTTGGATACTCCTAGGGTCTCCAAGCAAGATTGTTCTGCTACTTAGAGAAGTGTTCTCTATGGTGTCGAGTTGCTGAGAAAGGGAATGGTTTGGAGAGTAGGGAATGGGGACAAGGTGAATTTTTGGAAGGACAATTGGGTGGCTGATCTCCCTTTGTTAGAGTATGCAGGGGTGCAGTCAGGGATCGATTTGGATTGCAAGGTTTCTAATTTCTTTAAAGAAGGGTGGTGGGATGTTGAGAAGTTAAGAGCTGTTCTTGATAAGGATATGGTGCAAAAGATCACCTGTTTTCCTATTGGTTTTGGAGGTAATAGTCAAGATGCTCAGATATGAAACCCTACTTCTAATGGGCATCTTTATTGTTATAGCTGATCCATGGGGGTTCTAGTTGGTCTAATGCATGTTGGAAGGGTCTGTGGAGTATGTCTATCCCGCCTAAGTTGAAAGTTTTCTTATGGCTTGTTTTCCAAGGTAAGATCCTAACTAATGAGCAAAGAGTTAGGAGACATTTAGCTGTGGAGTCTTCTTGTTCTGTTTGTGGTTGGCACTCTGAAAATATCATTCATACTCTTAGGGATTGTGGGCGTGCTAAGGTTTACTGTTCTGCCTCCAAGTAATTTCCATGTTTTTTTTCTTATATGATTATCCTTCGTGGCTTCGGAGCAATCTCTTTTCTAAAGCTAAGTGGGAAGGGAGGTCTCCTTGGAATATCATGTTTGTTTTCACTTGTTGGTATGTATGGAAGTGGCGTAACAAGTACATTTTTAATGATGCTGAGGACTTACCTTGTGATCCTAGGAAGATTATTTGTGCTGCTGTTTTGGATTGGGTTAAGGCTTCTAGTATGAATTGTAGGAATATGCCTAGAACTCAGGTTATGCTAAGGTGGGAGCCGCCTGGAAATGGATGGGTTAAGCTCAATGTGGATGGCACCTGCATGAATGTTTCTGGGAAAATTGGTGCTGGTGGTGTGATTAGAGATTGTGTTGGGGAGTGGTGTGGAGGTTTTGCTGTGAACTTGGGGAAATGGCGTATTTTGGATGCTGAAATCTGGGGTTTATTTTTTGGCCTCCGATTAGCAGTGGCTAAGGGCTTCACCAAGATCCTCATTGAAATGGATTCTCAGATTGCTGTGAATCTATTCCAACAAAGGGATTCTCTTTGTTTCCATCCTCTAACTGCTTTGCTTTCAAACTGTGGGAAGATACTTAGACATTTTGAGAGTTGGGATATCCAGCATATTTTCAGAGAGAAGAATGGATTGGCGGATTGCCTTGCCAAATGGAGCCATAATCTAGACTTGGATATTCAGTTTTTTGCTTCAGCTCCTATTTGGGCTAGCTCTGCGTTAGCTGATGATTTGTTGGGGGTCACTCGGGGCCATTTGATTTGTACTGAATAGGCTTTCGGGTTTTGTTTTGGGGCTTGTCCCCCTCTTTTTATCCAAAAAAAAAAAAAGTTGTGATCAAATTTCAATTTGTACCAAAGCTGACCAACAATTGGCGTTTGTCTTGCTTGTGGCAGCAATGCAACATGTCTTTCACATTTGACGGAGAAATTCTAATATAGGAATAGGGGATCCTGTATGATCTTATGTCCTCGTAATGCATTTATTGAGCTTCATTATTAAAAAAAAATATTTGGTTTAAGAGCATTTCCACTCATGGTCTTTTGTCATGGCAAAAGGCCTCTTGGGCTAAAAAAGGATCCGGATTCTCTGCTTTGATTTTATTTGCCATGATCTACTTAAATTTTGTTTTCCACATGCTACCTTAGTAAAATTTAATCTAAGGGATTTAAATTGGACACACTATCCTTAAAATTAAAACCCAACTTACTCTTAATTAAACCCAACTTAACTAACGCCTAAACTAATGTCTCTAGCCTTTTTTTCTCCTTCTTCTTCTTCTTTGTCTGCATGTTTCCCCCCAGCCCCAAAATCTTATCGCTTATCAATGTGTTCGTCAACAAAGTTTTTTTCGGTGCAATTGGCTTCATAAATTGCCACCGTATAGAAATAGGTTTATGGATTATCCTGAGTGATGCAGTAGCTGCCCTGACCACGCAAATGTAGTCAAGAGGTTAACAGGCTGCCAAATTCTAACCACACGATAATAATGTTGATTTCATCAACAAAAATCAGAATACGTAGGCGTAGTAGTGTCTAGATATTGAGCAGCATATGACTAGATTCAAATTCAGGGCCATACATGCAACTGTTATCATCTTCCAAATGCAAGAGCAATAAGTAAAATGCCTTGGCATGTGTCAGATGTATATATAATCAATTTAAAAGCTTCTGATCATACGTCTTTGAGGCCATGGCTTCACCAACAATAAAAATTAGCTGTTTGTAAAATCGCACTAGACATACCATAAGCTCATGAGTCATAAGACCAGGATTGATATCATCATTCTTTATCACTGAATTCCGACGCGCACCCGCTGAATTCCGACGGCAGCAATGTTTGGGCCCAAGAGGCATTGCACCAGTCACCTTCACTGGCCTTGGTAAATCTGCCTTTTTGTACAGTGTAGACATCACACGTGGTTCTCTTGGCTCTCATTGATCAAGTATCATGTCTTCCAGGAAATCTTGAATAGAAGGGCATCACCAATACTTTGATCGACATATGTTACTTTCGAATGAAAGCTGTAACTTTGGTTTTGCCTTCTCAGAGCATTTTTGCATATATGCCTCTACTCCATTCTCAGCCCCTACAAGATTTTTCTGGTTTCGTTCAATCATGTGCGAGCCTTGGCTTTGGAGGATTTAACACCTGCCTCCAATTCAGAGATTCATGGCACAAAGTTATGGCTTTTGCACAAGTGGAATATGATCTGCATATGTTCTAGTTAAAATTTGAATACCAATTATCTTTATGAAACTTGAGAATTTTTTACAGAAAAGTTCCTTTGTAAATTACAACCCCTTCTCATCTACATCATAAGATATATAGGCCATGATAAACTTTAGAAAGACATGAAGATATGCATTGATAAAACATGTAAGCATGTTCCATGCTATAATTCGTGGATCCTGAAAGTGACAATAGAAAACTTATCTGTTTGCAGTTCGGCTCGTGCCTCCATAGAAATTGGTTTGTTGCCCAATTCCAAATTCATAATTCAGTGCTATGACTTCTTCAACTACATAATATGATTTCGAACTTAATGCTGCTAGGTCATGAAACTACCAAAAGCATGGGGTAGAAATTCTTCTCTATTGGGGGCAGTAATTCATGCCCCCATTCGTGCCCCTAATTCAATCGATTTGTTACAAACGGTTGCATACATCCCAATAAAAATTGGATACTAATCTCTGAAAAGTTGAAGGCTCATTTCACGAAAATTCTTTTGTGAGATTTTAGAGCCGTGCGTTAATTTTTTTTTCGGTCGAAATCTGATGTCATTGAACAACCCAAACGGGAAGGAGCAATACAAACAGAGTTGGATCAAGAAACAGCTAGAACTCAAAGCAAGTCTAGAACACAGCTTCTAACCCAAACAAAATTGAACTAATTAGTAGGGGGGCATGGGAGCCCATCAGTGACGAGGACACGCATTGTGATTGGTATAGCCCAATTCACATTGTGTTATGGCAAGAAGATGCACTGTAATAAAAATTTATAGTTGTGAAATGATAAAAGAGTATAGAGATTCTTCTCTGTTGGGAGACTTAATTTATGCCCCCATCGTAGCTTCCAAGGCAAGAGTGTATCCATGGCTTCTCCTTATGACTTTTTGTGCGATTCCCACAGACGGCTCCAACTGTTGGAGCAGGATTTCTTTCAAGAAGAAATACCTCCACATGTTATTGACTGAAGTCCACACGCTTCCTTGGTTGAAAAAGAACTCTGAATTGCGTTCCCGAGGACGAACGGTGGAAATGGGGTGAGTATCTGCAAAAGCCACTCTGACGCTCAAGTCAATGTTTGTGCAACGAACTCTTAGTGTTCAATTAAATTTCTCGTACCTTTGCTGGAGGTCTAGCCGGATTTCAATAGTGCATCGAGTTCTTGAGTTTAGCCCCACTTCCCTCGCTATGCACTTCTCTAGTGGGAGGGAAGTTCAATCATCACACGTCTTTTAATCATGGCATATGGGTTAAGCCATGACACGTGAGATTTGGTCCCCACATTTGCTCTTTCAAGAATATTGATTGGGGCTGAGATAGGAAAAAAAAATAGAGAGAATTAGATTGATTGTTAAGAAAATGAAATGCAACTACAATTCCAAAGTTTAAGTATTATAATTCTATAAACACAAGCACAAGTTGGAGCCCAATTCAAACAACAGTAAGAATAGCTCACATGTTAAGGATCCCTAAGCAGTCAAAATCTACGCAACCAATGGGCGCTATGAGCCAGTGGTATTGAAATGCCTAACGGATGCAAACTTCCAAATGTTCACAAGGAGAGAGAGAGGATCAAATCTGTTTCCTATTACAACTTTTCTACATTGTATTATGGAGTTTGTTTGGTTCTATTTTCTTCTTCTTCTTCTTTTTTGTTGCATGAGTCTGTTCTATGTTCTTCCGGATCACAACGCTACACCAACGCTCTCAACGTAAGACATTTTATTAGTTGAAAAAAACAGTAAACTTAAAACAAAGGAAAGAAAACTAAAAAATAGACCATATCATCATAAAATAAAACAAAGAACGTGCAACTAGTATATATAGTTACCCAAAAACTCTTAAAATTTTGAATCTCCACTAACATCACACTGTTTTATTTCTTTATATTTTAGACTTTCATTTGCTCATAAATTTTCACTTCAAACAAGTCATCATACATTAGTTCCTCTTTTATTAAAAAAGAAAAAGAACAAGAGAAATTGAACTTCCAAGTCAATATAACTACATTTGAGTCAAGATAAGCAGGATATAAGGCCATCTCCACTGACCAAGACGCAGTCCGCATGCAAGGAGGGCCCGCGGTTGTTGTGTTGCAGATGATGTCGCGCACTGGTGTTGTAGTGCTTTAGTTTTTTAGTTCCAACAAAGACTCAAATCAACGATTTATATTAAATTCAAATTATTTTAATGGTAAAAAAAAAATTTAATTGCTAAAATTTAAATTCAAGAATTAAAATAATATTTTAAATTAATCTAAATCATACCAACCGTAAACTCTATAAATACCCACCTATTTCTTAAATAAAATTATATTTGTGGAATTTCAATTTTTTTTTAGGTCAAATTGTTCAAAAAATTAAATACAAATTTATAAATAAACACAATCCTAGACATGTATTTATAAAAAAACCCAAGCACTTTTTAATATAGAAACACACCCAAAATCAACAATTGTATATTTTTTGGGTGTGTTTATAAATGAGTTTTGAGTGTGTGTAATGATGGGTTTTGGGTGTGTTTATAAAGTGTTTTGGGTGTTGGGTTTTTTTATAATTTCAGCCCCCATTTTGGGTGTTTTAGTTAAACTCTTATGAAGTTATCTAAAAAGATTAGATGAAGAAAATTAGACTTAAACCATTCTTAAAAAAATTTAATAAAATTGCTGCTTAAAATTTGAGTCTAACGGGTTGGGGTAAAAAACAGTTTGAGTCCAAGCAAAACTCAAATAATTATTTTTTGGAGGGGGAAATTTGGGTTTATGACCAAATGGGTCGGAATACTGTTTATAGTAATTGTTCTGCAACTTGCAAGGCAAACCTGTGTTGATCGATCGGCTGGTAGAAATTAGAATTACATCATCACACCTTTGATTTTGTGAAAGAAAAAAAAAAGTAATTGCTAGAAAAGAATACGTAATAGTAGTAATACAATAAATATAGTAGCTATCAAATGATACGGTAGGTGATTATACTTCGGAATACAATAAATATAACACTACATACCACGTTAGTTTCGAAACTCAATAATCACTGTGTAGCGTCTAAAATGATTATAAGCCTTTCAGAATCCAAACTATAAAAATTAAAAGAAAAATAGTGAGTTTTACTCCTATATTATTATTATTTTTCTAGAAACATTCTCCGTACTTTTCTCAACATAGTTTTGGTTAGATTTACCCCTAACTTCTTATTTATAAGGAACAAAATATTAAAGTAGCAAACAAAACTTTTCAAATTGATACGTAAGTCAACAAACTTCAATTTTTAAGTCCCGTATCCGAAATAAGACAAGAACAATATTGTTGCATTGCTTTAGTCTGTTTTCAGAAATGTCCTTTTTTTTTCGGTCAAGTCAGAAATGGTCCTTAAATATATGTTTTGTGCAGTAATGCAAGACTACGCATTTTTCAAAGCACATGAGTTTAACAACTTAGTGACCTTTTCCTGACTTGACTAATCTAAGATATTATATCATCAATGGGCACAATTAAGGCAGCAATTTTACAATGAGTGCTGCTATTTCCATTCTATCTTATTTTCCCACTCACCATATAAATTTTAAAAAATACAATCCTATTTTTATACACACCAATATTCCTAAAATACCCTTCTAATTATTACCTCATTTCCTCTCTCCTTTATTCTCTATGCTCATGTCTTCTCTCTCTCTCTTACAGCCCACACATCTCTTTCTCATTTTTGCTCTATCTTATTTTCCATCTTTTACACTCCATCTCTGTCTCTATCTCCCATGTTTACTAAACTAAAACAGTTTTTTGCTGTAATTTTTATTTTTATTTTTGCAAATATGGATTATGCAAATATAATCACATTTATGCTCTTAGCTTTCTACTATTGTAAATAAACTTTTTCTCCAGAGTTATCCAAGGACTAGAAATCTATTGAACTTTGCAATACATATATATATAATAAATATATATATATATATATAACACCCATTCTTAAGACATGAGAATGTCAAAGTACAAAGCCAAACATATAAGGGAAAAACAACAATACTCGCCTTCTTCACCTTCTCATGAGAAAGGAGTCGTATTCTTGTGTTTTTTTTTTCTCTCTGTCAAACGATAGGGTTACTTGAGAATTGAGAAGTTTGCCTCTATTTTTTTCCTCTTCTTTTTCCTTAAGTCCTTTTAAGTCATTTTACAATAGGGTTAAATTTGTCTTTAAAAGTTTAAAGATAAGTGAGTGGGAAAATAGGACAGATGAGTGAAAATAGCAGCACACTTTTGGAATAATACGACTAAATATGACTTCAGATCTGCTGTCCCTATATGAGTGGCTATGGTTGGAAAATTCAATATTCAATATTCAGATCAGTGCCCTTGACTGGGTGGGGACTTTGAGCATTTAAAATTTGAAGATTTGAAATTGTTAGTCTGGTAGAATACAGAAGTAATTCATTGTGGGGTAACCAATGAATCATGATGTAGAAAGTAGTCTCTCTCACTCCCTAGCAACATCAAACCTACAGTACCCCCCCAATTTCCTGTTCTTGTCAATACATTTCAAAGTTGTCTGCGTTAGGCATTTCAATACCACTGACTCAGAGGAATTGCAAGCAATTTTACGAATAATGGTGAGAGCATGATTGCTATGGCAATCCCCTTGACTTCCTTCCTTTCCTCTTTTGAGAACCTCATGTTGTTGAAATTTTAACAGTCCCATTTGTTATGTAAAATAATGAAGCTTTATTGTAGTGCGGGGTTTGCCAATCTTGACCATCATACCAAAATTTAAAGCTAGAAACTATGCAAGAGGTTTATTCTCAGTGGTTAAAACAGCTTATCCTTGCACTGATTCGATTCCCTTTCTTAATGTCGCTTGTATAAGAAAACAAAATAGAGCAAGAAACTATGCCAAACAATAATTAATATCGCTAAGTTCTACTTCTATAGAGAACCATGGACATAGACTGTTTTGCATGTCCATAGTTCCAAGTTTTTTTCTTGGAACCATAGACATGCAAAACAGTCTATATTACTAGCTAGTTTCTTCCTATACAATTTTTAATATGATTTTTATTTAATGAATTAATAATCTCACACTTGACGGAAATGGCAGGAAGAGAAAAAACGCAAAATGTAATTGAGGGAATAATATCTTAAGGAAATAATAATAATAAAAGAATTGCTCACATAGTCATCATTTAAAATGAAATGAAGGAGTTTTCCCCCGTAATGCAGGTCTAAACAAAATAATATTCTGACTAGTTGATAGTCTTCATTTTACAACTGACCAAATCAAAGCTAAGCAGTGAGCAAACGATTTCCGAGTAATTTCGTTAACTGCACAGCAATTCACACATAACTACTTCTGTTTTTTTTTTTCTTCATTACATTGGAGGAAAGAATACCCCACTGAGATTCCATCTTAAGTGCCTTAGGGGGGGATCCACCACCGTGGTGGGATCCGTTGGTTCGTCACAGATTCACAACTCTCAAGTCTTATGCCTATCTCTATCAGCTAGCACAGCCAAACTTTAAGGACCAAATTAAATCACTCATCTTTTTTATACATAGATGTGTTAATCCTAAATAAACAAAGCCTCGCCAACATATGATTCTTAAGTTCTCTCTCTCTAGTTCTCAGGAATTCATAGAAAACGAACATTATAACTTCCTCATATACTCAAACAGTGGAATAATACATCTTTTTACCATCTGATCTTTATTTTACATTTTCATATGGACTCTTGGATTTTGGTGAATGCAGGAGAAAATGAAGCAGAGAGTGAGAAATTAAATGAGTTTGAGGGGTCCCTGTAGACTCTGTAGCATTGTTACTTTTTCCTGTTCTTTTTTGTTCGGATGTGGTTGATAGAAAAGGAAAAAGCAGATTGGAATGATCACTATAGAGAAAAGTCAGAAAAATAATATAAATGGAAAAAAAAAAAATTGAGAATTTGCAGTATTCAAACTTTTACTTTCAACGAACAGCTCTAGACGGCAACTTTCGCCTTTGACAAGCGGCTAAGCTACTGTGAATATTAAAACTCATGTATAAATATCAATGAGAGTCTGCAAAATTTGAAAATCATCAACAACAAAAACTGAACTCTCTCACTCTCAGAGGGTTTGAAGCATCGGGGGGTTTTTGTTTTTTCCTTCTTCCTTCCTTCCTTTCTTTCTTTCTTCCTTTCTAATGGAGCTTCTTCAAGTTGATGTGAAAATGTTGATGTCCCTTGTTCTGCTAGGGTTTATAGGATTGTTGGTGCGCTTGTACAATGGGCTTGTGGCGAAGCCGAAGAAGCTGAGGTCCCTGCTAACCAAGCAAGGGATTAGCGGACCCCCGCCTACTCTTCTTCTAGGAAACATTATGGAGATAAAGAAGTCTCGAGACTCCAGCAATGTTTCCAGGGAGGGGGAAGCTCCCACCACTCACAATTGTGCTGCTCTTCTCTTTCCATTTTTTGAGAAGTGGAGGAAGCAATATGGTATTATTACTGTTCGTTTTAAGTATACATGTTGTTCATCTATATCATATATTTAGGGTAACGACCACAAACCCAGTCGAACCACCACAGACCGTCGTCAAACCCAGTCACTCGAACCAACCACCACCTAATTGAACCACCACTAATTCAAACCCAGTGGAACCACAACCCAGTTGAACCCAAATTGAACCACCACTGTCAAACCCAATTGAACCTTCCGGAAAATCATTCACCACCGACCATGGCTCAGTGGAACCAAGTGGAGATTTGTGACTTCGAAGGGGATATGTGACTTCAAAGGGGAATAAGAGAGAGATCAGGGGGGAGAGAGAAAATGAGAGGGAACCAGAGAAAGTTTGGGAGGGGGGGGAGAGAGAGAAGGAGAGGGATATCAATATGGAGGAGAGAATAAAGCAGATAGAACCAGAGAGTGAGTTCAGGAGCGAGAGAGAAAAACAGAGAGTGGGTTGTTGTGAGGGAGACTAACAGAGTGGAGGCAGCGTTGGGCCATAGAAAATTCATAATAAAAAAATGACTACGAAAACTCATAAAAAAATGCTAGTATTTTCAGTGAATCTTAATTTATTTATTGTTTGTACTAAATAATTAGCTTATCTGCAGGTGAAGTGTTTGTGTTTGCACTTGGCAACACACAGATATTATATGCGAACCAACCAGACGCAGTGAGGGAGATTACAACATGCACGTCCTTGGACTTGGGGAAGCCTACTTATCAATATAAAGAGCGCGGCCCTTTGCTTGGTCAAGGTATTTTGACCTCAAATGGCGCCTCATGGGCCCACCAGCGTAAAATCATTGCTCCTGAACTATACATGGAGAAAGTTAAGGTATGTATTTTGTATTGATATTGTGGATAGTATGTTTTAATATTGACAGATTATGAATAATGATATTCACATCTTGATATCGTATTGACAACCGTTTTTGAATAAACAATGGATGTCATGTTTAGAGAAGGTTTGATTTGTATATTACTATATAATTCATAGCAAATGCTGCCAAGAATTGTTGTGATTGCAACTATGGTAAATCTTGCAGGGAATGATCAACTTAATTACAGAGTCAACAGCTACTCTGATAAATTCATGGAACAGTAGGATTGAGGCAGAGGGAGGAGTTGCCGACATAAAAATTGACAGCTACATAAGAAGTTTCTCTGGTGATGTAATCTCAAGAGCTTGTTTTGGAAGCAACTACTCCAAGGGGGAAGAGATATTTCAGAAACTAAGAAATCTCCAGGAGGCTATGTCCAAGAAAATCTTTTTGACTGGAGTTCCTGGAATGAGGTACCTTATACTCACAATTGGGGCTTAAGGTTTTCTTACATAAATTCATGACCAAACAACTAAAATTGGAGAAAATTAGGGTAGAGACTTTGGCACTCTAATAGAGAGAGTGTATGCAATGCAAACGACTAATTTTTTTCTTTCTCATTTTCCACTTGAAAGTAGTTTCGCCTATAGGTACTGTGAAATATATGGTCAATAAATGTTGTACATATAGCTCCCCACAATCTTATAGTTAATTGCTATAATATATTGTTGCAGACACCTTCCCACGAAGAGCAACAGGGAAGCTTGGGCATTAGAAAAGGAGGCTAGCACTTTGATCCTGCAAGTAGTCAAGGAAAGACAAGCAGCAGGATATGAGAAAGACCTCTTGCAAATGATTCTTGAGGGTGCTCGAAACACTGATCTCAGCCCAGAAGCAACAGACCGCTTCATTGTTGATAATTGCAAGAACATTTACTTGGCCGGCTATGAAACCACAGCGGTTTCAGCCACTTGGTGCCTCATGTTGTTGGCTTCAAATCAAAAATGGCAAGAACGTGTCAGGGCAGAGGTCCTTCAAATTTGCCAAGGCCAGATACCTGATAATGAAATGGTTCGCAAGATGAAACAGGTATATATTTTTACACCATTGAAGAATTTAAGATATAAGAGTAACTATCCTCCTATATATTGTTGTGAATTGGCTCGTCATTAAGTGTAGGGAGGGAAAACATGACAGAAAACAAGAAGTGTCTGTCAAAAGAAACCGTTAAAACACGTCTCATTTTCCATCATGTTTTCGCTCTAGAGCAACTTGCAGTAGCAACATAATAAGTTTAGGTTGCATCTGACATGAAAATAATAAGTTTAGGTTGTCAAACAATCTGACATGTCTAAAACCTAAAAAACCTAAAATCTTTTCCCTGATTAATTTACAATCTAACAACATGATATATTTAGTCTAACAATGGTGAATATTTTACATGTTTGGACTTACTTTCACAGGTAGAAAATATCAGTTAATTAACATAAAAACTTGACTATTGTTGAATGTGTGCAGCTAACAATGGTGATTCAAGAATCACTGCGGCTATATCCACCAGTTACTGTGGTGTCAAGGGAGGCTTTCAAGGATATGAAATTTGGGGACATAAATGTTCCAAAGGGTTTCAATGTTTGGACCACAGTAGTGACACTGCACACTGATCCAGAAATATGGGGTCCAGATGCCTACGAATTCAACCCAGATAGGTTTGCAAATGGGATCACAGGAGCTTGCAAGCTTCCCCACTTGTACATGCCATTTGGGGTTGGACCAAGAGTGTGTCTTGGACAGAACTTGGCCATGGTTGAGCTCAAGGTTCTCCTAGCCCTCATAGTCTCCAACTTCTCCTTCTCACTTTCTCCCAAGTACAAATACGGACCGGCTCTTAGATTGGTTGTGGAGCCAGAGCATGGAGTTGATCTCCTAGTGACGAAGCTGTGAGCTGTTTTATTAGATTGGATCTTTTTTAACTATAAACTTTCTTGTAACAAAACAGAGTAAGGGTTAGCTTCCTGGCTGTCTGTAGTTTACAAGTTTGTTCACTTGTTTAAGCCTATAGTATATAAAGTTACTTGTTCTAATAATGCGTCTTTAATATTTCATCATTTTCACTCCTTGTATGGTTTATTGAAAGTAAATGATATCACCAATTAGTTCTTGATTTGTTTGGTAGTTTTTGTTTTTTCCAAATGTCTGAGTATGTTTCAAGTTCGAATACTGATAAATAGATAAAATAATAATAATAAATTCATACTTCCTTAGTTCTTTCGCGTCAGTTTACAACATCATTGGACATGTGCATATGTGTTTGCAACCGGGTTAGTAATTTTAGTATTTATACACGTATGTAGGTATTTTTGAAAATATTTTATTTTCTGTACACTTCTCAAGATAAGGAAAAGTATACGTTTTTTTTAAGTCAACATATTATTTGCATATTGTACATGTGCTTACATATTTTTACGAATAACACACATTGTTTTTCTGAATATTTTGCAATAATATTATAGCATATTTTATCTGTATTTTTACGTATTATTCAAAAACAGACTACAAATAAACAATTTTAATATTAAAAAATTAATATTTTATATAAAAGCTGATATTTCACCGTCAATTGTTAGCGAAATTTAGGAAAAAACTCAAAAGAAGTAGCCAGCTCTCAAAAACACCCAAAAAAATTTCAAAATGGCAAAAGAGCCCATTATCTTTAGCTTTAGAGACATGCAAGTCCTGCAAGCCCTTTCATCCGCCATCAACATGTGAAGATTTTGTCTTCAAGCAAGCAGGCCATGTGGAGACTTTGCATATGTCAGATTGTTATTACTGCGCAATGACAGTGGCAGATACAATCTTTTGTTTCTTTATACATATTTCAGAGCGCATGTTGTCTTAGTGTAGAATTGTTTGTTTGCCATCAGTGTGCATGTGAAGTTCATATGAAACTTCAGAAAGATAGTATCAGATAGAGAGAGAGAGAGAGAGAGAGAGAGAGAGAGAGCATCAGATAGAGAAGAACTCTTCTTCTCATCCTTAGCCATGGTAGAAGTCGGTGTAAATTATGTATATAGTTTGTAACTCCGAAAAAAGAAGTACAGAAATACCAGAGAAGAAAAAATCTCAGTACTTCCTCCTTCAGCTTTAATCAATAAAACTCCATTTATTCATATACTTTATCTTATTTTTCTCTTACTCCGACCACAGTTAATAACGTCAATACTGTCGATCACTGTTAATATCTCCAACCACTATTAAAACCCGGTGATAATAGTAGTTCCAGCAACATAAGCAATTAAGTAAGTCTTTTTCTCTTTTATTTTTGGTTTTCTTCATAGACTTCTTGTCCAAAACAGGGAAACATTGTTCATAATTATGTTATTATCTTGTTAAACTGACGATCAATACTTTGTTTGAGCACTTGGTCATGTTTGATATTTGCCTTAACAATAATTGAATGTCTGTCAAGAAACCTCTGAGTTCTGCTCCTTAGCCCTTTAAGTTATCTTTGCATCATGTTTGTTCCATGTTTTAGGCATGGTGTCTGGTTGTTATTTTGGCCTTTGAAAATCTTGATCGAGACCCGCTTGAAAAAGTTTATATTGAAAAAGGCGAGCATTTAGATTCATTCTCCCCAAAATTTAGAGGAATTATAAGTTTTTATCTGCCTCTCTGGAAAAATATAAAATTAGATTTCACTAGTATACACCCCCATAGTGGTTTGAATATGACATTTACCCACATTTAGCACAACATAGAATTATTATTTCTTTTAATGAATTACTTAGTCCGAGAGAATCAGCACAAACAAGAATGCCTACTAAGCAAGACATCCAACAATATAAAGGAGCAATAATAGCCGAGCAACATCTATTCAACGATGATCGTCTGACCCTCTTGTACCAATCCAAGTTTATCAAGGTGTATTCAGAATCCACATCCAGGAGACCAGATGACATATATAAATACAGGATCAGCACGACATGAGCAAAAGTTTTTGATGAAATCTATAACCAAATAACATAACAAATTACAGCAGAAGACAATGACAACACATACTGGAACAACATGGGAGAAGAAGAGCTACACAATGTAGATAACATGTTGGAAGCATAAATGATAGTAGAAGCATCATCAGCCTCAACTCACATGAAGAAATCATCCCAGCTGAACAGCCGCCAAATTTTTTGGCTCCATACAGCAGTACGAAGCAACATATGAAAAGAATAAATATTTCAGTTTCATACGGCTAGAGGATCCCCTAGGAAATTTAGAAATGAATAAGGGCATTATTGTCCAAACACTTACATTTTGTCCTTTTTTATAAATACTTCACTCGTTTTGGGTTTATTTATAAGTCTCCCCTATTGTTAAGAAATTTATCGAATTAAGACGTGTGATTTTGTTTTTTTTTACTTATATCATTCCCCTTTTTTACGACCTCTCTGCTTTCAAATTTCAAGCTCAAACCTCTTCCATTATTTCATATATATATATATATATATATATAAAGTAAAAGACAGATAAGGTAAAACATTCAAAATACCAAAAAATGTCATTGGTTAATGTAAACATTAAGACTTGAAATTATTAATTAAATGAGGATAATATAGTAAATTCACACATTTTCATATGGTAAATTCATAGTTTTATATTTCCTATTCATTGTATACTTATACTAAAGTCCTATGGTCTATAATTAGGCACTTTAGTGTTAGGTTTTGATAACATGAGAATCAAAGGGCATCAAATTGGGTATGAGCCAAGGGTGAGAGAAAAGAATCTAGGGTTTGTGAGAGAGCAAGGGGGTACTTCATACTAGTGAATTTTTCGAGGATCACCGGACAAGACGCAAGTACACTGCCAAACCTCTATAAATTCATGTGTTTTTTGTGTGCTTACTTTTCGGTTCTTGTGTGTGATTTATCTTTGTGTGGCTTGTATGTGATAGTTGTGTAGTCCATCAATGACAAGGTCTTTGAGTGTTTGTACATAGCAAATGGTATCAAAGCTAGGTTGTTGTTGGTATTGGTTTATGCTTAAAGCCCTGTTTGGTTCATGGAATGAATTTATGGGAAATCATTTCCCATATCATATCCGAAGGGATGTGAAATGGAATATTCCTTTCCCACGTTTGGTAATGCTAGGAAAGTAACCTGGGAATATCACTTTATTTCATTTCCCATGTTTATTTTGAGTAGGAATGGAAAACAAAGTTTGTATAAATTTTCAATTATACCTATATTAAATAAATAAAAATGCATTTAATGATATATTGTAATTCTAAATTTGTAATAAGGACAAAATGGTTACGAAAAATATTTATTTAATATTGATTTTTTCCCCAAACTTTCCCATGATGAGGAAAAACAAAACCTAAGTTGGGAGGATGACTTCACTTTCCCCCTAATTTCTCATAGGCCAGACAATGATTTCTCATGTTTGGACTTACCAAACATGGGAAAGCAATTGATTTCCTATCTCCAAGTCTCCTTTCCCATTAACCAAATGGGACCTAAGTACTCTTAAAACTTTAAGAGTAACGGTGTGTTGAAGATGGCCAGTGACAAGGAGGAGGGAGATAGCTCCCAGATGAAATCACCACATGTGTCGAGTACAAAGGTCAAGTTGAAGCCATTCATCGGCAACGAGAACTTCACTCTTTGGCAAAATAGGGCATAAGCAACAAGGTCTCAGCTTTGTTTTGGCATGTAAGGAAAAGAAAACGGACACCATGAAGAATGCGGAATGGGAAAACCAAGAAGAGCTTGCTAGAAAGCTTATCAAACAACACCTCACTGACGAAGTATTGTGTAATGCAATAGAAGATACTGCAAAGACATGGGATAAACTATAAGAGATGTTTGCGTCAAAATTGTTGTCCAACAAGTTTTTTTTTTTTTTTTTTAAAGGAAAAGCGTCACTCTCTAAATATAGAGGAGAGCACAAACATGATGGAGTACGTGAAGGCCTTTAATAGATGCATGAGATAGAATCTTTACACCGGAACTTCTTTTGAGAATTGGTTCTTAAACCTAAAGATCGGAAGGTGATCGGTTGCAAGTGGGTGTATAGAAAGAATGAATGGATACATGAGAAAGAGCCAACTAAATTCAAAGCTTGTCTAGTGGCCAAAGGGTACCTATAAAAGGAATGAGTTGATTATGATGAGATCTTATCCCCGTTTATAAAGCATACTTCTATATGGTTGTTGCTCTCTATAGTGGCACAATGAGACATGAAGATGGAGCAAATGGATGTGAAGATCGTGTTCCTTCAAGGAGACTTAGAGGAAGACATCTACATGAGTTAACCTCAAGGGTTCGTTGAAGCAAAGAAAGGAAATTTGGTTTGTAGATTGAAAGTCATTGTATGGGCTCAAGCAATCTCCCTGACCATGATACAAACGATTTGAGACCTATATGTTGTGCATTTGGTATAAAAGATGTGAATCAAATTGTTGTCTATACTCTCATGCGTTCAAGGATGGAAGATTATCATGTTGCTATTATATGTGGATGATATGCTAATTGCATGTCAAGATATGTCAAAGGTCCGAGAGTTGAAGATTCTACTTGGGAAGAAGTTTGACATAAAGGATCTTGGACCCACACAAAAGCTTCTAGGAATGGAGATAAGGAGAGACCGAGATGTCTGGAAGTTGTGGTTGTCACAAGGCAAATACATATTTATGGTACTTGAGAGATTCAACATGTTGGATTGCAAGCCCATGTCCACTCATTTGGCAAAGCACTTTAGATTAAGTGCCCAAGAGAGTCTTTCTAGTGACAAAGAGAATGATGAAATAATTAAGGTTCTATATGCAAGCGCTTTAGGGTGTCTCATGTACGTAATGGTTTGTACACGCCCCGACTTAGCTTAAGTTGTGAGTGTGGTTTCAAGATACATGGCAAATATGAGTAAATAACACTGGAATGTGGTGACGTGGAATTTTCAATATTTGAAGGGCACTAAGAAGTTTTGAATCTTATTTGAAAGACAACAAGGAAAGGCATGTATATTGGGTTATGTGGATTTGGATTTACGGGAGACTTAGACAATAAGAGATCTACTACAGGGTATTTTTTAGTTGTGGTGGAGGACTAATTAGTTGAAGAGCAGTGTTACAATTTGTTTGTGCCTTATCTACTACCGAAGCGGAAGAACATGGTGCTGACGGAGGCTTCTAAGGAAGCAATATGGTTGAAAAGATTAGCGAAAGATTTCGGGATAGCCCAGGACTTGATGGTGATTCAAAGTGACAGTTAAAGTGCTATATGTTTAGTCAAACATCAAGTGTTTCACGAAAAGTCTAAACATATTGATGTACGATACCACCGAATAAGGGATTGGGTGAACTATAGGGACATTGCAATAGAGAAGGTTTATACAGATGAGAACGCTTTTGATTACTTGACCAATCACAGTTGAGAAGTTCAGACATTGTTTGAGTTTTCTCAATCTTGTTGCATGCTAAATATTGAAGTGAAGCTCTTAGAAAATTACTAGAACGGTTTCCAAGAGGTTCTAGGAGTCAATGATTTTCACAAGGTGTTTAAGGCTCTCCAACGTGGAGATTGTTGATGTTGGCTCATCTAAAAGATGCGGAAGGAACAGAGGAAGCGATCAATCAAAGAGTTGCAGAAGAATTGACTGGGTTCTGGCGCTCGAGCGACAAAGCAAGAATTCATGCCCGACCTAGGCATTCGAGCGGACATCGCTAATCCCTGGCATTTTAGGTTAGTTTTTCTTAGGGTTTGGGGAGTTTTATGTTTGTTATTCCTTGTATGATTGTACTAAAGTTCTATGGTCTATAAATATGCACTTTAGCACTAGGTTTTGATAACGTGAGAATCAAAGGACATCAAATTGGGTTTGAACAAAAGGTGAGAGAAAAGAGAGCTAGAGTTTGTGAGAGAGTAAGGGGGTTCTTCATTGTAACCAAATGGGTTCTTTCATTCTAGTGAATTTTTCGGGGATCACCGGAGAGGACGTAGGCATACCGCCGAACCTCTACAAATTCTTGTGTTCTTTGTGTGTGTTTACTTTTCGATTCATGTGTGTGCTTTATCTTTGTGATGCTTGTGTGTGATAGTTGTATAGTCCATCAATGACAAGGTCTTGAAATGTTTACGCATAACATGTCTCGGATAGAACTTGGCCATGGTTAAGCTCAAAGTTCTCATAGCTCTCATAGTCTCCAACTTCTCTTTTTCACTTTCTCCCAATTATAGCCATGGACCTGCTCTTAGATTGGTTGTCGAGCCAAAGCATTAAGTCGATCTCCTAATGAGGAAGTTGTGAGCTGTTGTTCCCTTTGTGTCATTTTCTGAAAAATAGTAGATAGAGAGGTTATATTTAGGTATTATTAACTTCTTGTGACAAATTGGTATTTTTAGTTTGTTCACCTGTTTAAGCCTGCATTGCTTGTTCCAATTTGGCATGCTTATTTGCAATCCTTGTAATTATCTATTGAGTTGAATAATTCCTCTTTCCTTTCGCCATCTATTGTCATGTCACTTATATTAGAGAATTAAAAACCTACGATACCCATCAATTTCCTGTCCTTGTGAACATTTCAAAGTTGTGTACTTAAGGCATTACAATACCATTGAGTCAGAGGAATTGTAGATAATTTTATCGATAGTGGTGAGAGTATGATTGGCAAGGGCGAATCCACGTATAGGCTAGCTTGTGCTCTAGCACAGTGCTGACTTTGAGATTAGGCTTATTGTGTAGGCTCAATCTAGACCAATCAAAGAAATCAGCCTGCTATGAACAAGAAATCAATCCAATACAAAAAGAAAGAACAGAGAGATAGAGCAGACGAAGAGAGAAGAAAGAAGAAAGAAAAGAAGAAGATAGGAAGAAGAAAAAAAAAACGGAAAGAAAGAGAGAGAAGAGGAAATAGATATGTGTTGTCATGAGATGTGTTTTTATTTTGTCATGTGCACTGCCCAACAAAAGGTGATGTTTTTATTTTATTTTTACTTCCTTTTTTTTTATTACTTCAATTCCTTCTAAATATTTGTTCTTTTTTCTTTTCTTTGTTTCCCTTCAATCCCTTTCAAATATGTCAACAATATTACTAATAATTCCAACATTTTTTCTATTTCAAATGTCGTATAATAACAAAAAGTTCTAAATATGATGAAGAAAATATACTGAAAAAGAGTGCTTATAAAAAATAATATATTTGTAACAAACAAGGGTTCATAATTTATCCCTTTTTTTTTTTTGGCCTTATCTCTACGAATATTTCTGGTCCACCATTGATGACTAGTAATTTTATTTCATCACGTGGCTATTTTATGTGAATCCCTTGACTTCCTATCCCCATCTGACAACCTCGCGTTGTTTAAATTACGACAGCCCGCGGATTTTGTATGCAAAATATAGTTAATAATGAATCTTAAAGACACGTGAAAAGGACAGAAGATATGTCCCTTATCAGAATTTGTCCGCCAAATTTGCAAAAAGTCCAATTGTTCGTCATCTGAAATTTAGTCACACCTTTGAGTATTGTATGAATAATGGTGAGAGTACGATTGGTAGAAGAAAAGGATGTTGTAGGGTGGTTTATTGTAGCACGGGGTTTGCCAATGTTGACCATTGTATTAAAATATAAAGTTATATATTATGTAAGGGGTTTGTAGTTCAAGCAGTTAAGAGAAGTTATTTTTTTACCCGATATTTTAGGTTTGATTCATCTTTCTCAATGTCGCTTGTATAAAATTAAAAATAAATAAATAAATTAGCTAGAAACTATGCATAACAGGTAATTAGTATTGCTAAGTTGTACTTCCCACATGGAACTACGGACATGCATAACATTCTATATATCTAGGTAGTTTCTTCCTACACAATTTTTAACAAGATTTTTCTTCAATGAATTAATAATCTCAATCATACTGTCTCAAGTTTTCGACACAAAAACTGATACTGGGGTTAGTCACAAGTAAGTAGACGAATTTCCAACATATATCAACTTTTTATTTTTGCCAAGATGCAGATTCTAGCATATATGCTTTCATGAACTCCTTGACCCAAACGGATTAATGATACAACTAAAATAATTTATACAATTAAAATATCCTAAATTGTTCTGATCAAATTTCTCAAACAAATTAAACTCTGGCGTATATGCCATCAAATTTACACTGCTCCAATTTTCCAAGAGAGTGACAAATTTTACATGCAAGAAACACGAAGTTGGTCTACTTTCTATTTCCCCACATCGGTTGCCGACCACTATGAGTGAGGGTGCAGTAACGACTGGGGAATTTCTATTCTTTTGGTTTTTGGGTTTTTTTTTTGGGTGGGGAAGTCGTGGTTTAACTTTGACCAATTCTTTTGGATACTTGATGTTTCTATAGTTTTTCTAGAAATATATTAAAGTACATATTGATAAAATAGTTTGAGAGTTAAAATCATGAGTGTTTATTAAGAGATTATTTTATTAATTGAGCAAACAAATTAAATATGATTATATTACAAAAAATATAGTTAAAAAAGAGATAGTAGATGACATGGATTAGCCCTCTACCTAGTTCCGCCATGTGTGCCACATGTGTTGGTATCAATATGTTAGTAAACAAGTTGGTATGCGTGACATTATTGTTTTGGTATGTGTGTTGTGGCTATTTTAATTTTTTTATTATAAAAATTTCACAAAAAAGTTAACTAAGGTTAACACTAGGACATGTGTCATATGTTAAGAGTCCTAGTGAGCATATATCCCTAAGTAATGTAGTGAGCAAAAATGCTCCCACTCATCAAACCTTGATTTTTTTAAAAAGTTTTTTTTTTTCAATTCTTTTATATTATGAACAGGTGAAATGGGTTATGATGTGTCATTCATTATTTTAATAGGTCGTGTTTATGTTTGATATTTTCTACTCTAAACTTAACGGGTCATGTTGTGTTAACTTTTTAAGAAAAACGGGTTGACACAAACATGACCTGTTTGCAAGGTCTAAATATGGTTACCTTTTTCTTTTCTTAATACTAGGCCTTGGCACACGCTTGCAAATGTGCCAATTGGTTTTCTTTTTTGTTTTCTATTTTATTTTTAGAATTAAGAAAATATAATACGGGTAGTTATGTTCCATAAAAGTATGACCTAGTAACTGATTTTGTTTTTATTTTTATTTTTAATATGGAAAATACAAATTGACCATATTATCTTTATTTAATTAATAATTTTAATTTTTAGTATTTGCATTAATCAATGTCATTTTCTGGTATTTTGAATATTTCATCATTCTCTATCTTTTACTTTATATGTATAAATAGATTACATTTCATATAATAATTGTCTTTGAAAGATACACAATACTCAATGCAATAAATTAAAATGAAGAAACCCACTTATCGTTTATTTGAGAGGGCAGATTAAACTTCACTAGAACTTGTAGAATTACAATTAAGAGGAATGGTGGAGCCAATTGGTCAAATGCCAAACTAAACAGACTTTGATGGACTGGCTGACGTAGTTTAGGGGACATGTAGAAAAGTCACTTGGCATAATCTCCCTTGAAAACAGAAACGCATATAATGTTAAGAAATTGAGAGACAATCCAAGGATAAAGACTAAAGATGACACCTGGCTTATGTCAGAAGCACATTTCTTCAGTGAGTATGAGAGAAAAAACTCAAAAATAATAATAAAGAAGATACGTTCAATGCCATCCGCAAGAGGAGAATCTGCAGTATTCAAACTTTTACTTTTCAAAGGAACACGTGGATAGCTCTAGAAGGCAACTTTGATCACAGTCGCCTTTCAGCTACTGTGAATAGTAAAACTCGTATATAAATATCCATGAAGAGTCTGCAAAATTTGAACATCATCAACAACAAAAACTGAACTCTCTCACTTTCAGAGGGTTTGAAGTATCGGGGGTTTTTTTTTTTTCCTTCTTCCTTTCTTCCTTTCTAATGGAGTTTCTTCAAGTTGATGCGAAAATGTTGATGTCCCTTGTTCTGCTGGGGTTTATAGGATTGTTGGTGCGCTTGTACAATGGGCTTGTGGCGAAGCCGAAGAAGCTGAGGTCCCTGCTAACCAAGCAAGGCATTAGCGGACCCCCGGCTACTATTCTTCTGGGAAACATTATGGAGATAAAGAATTCTCGAGGCTCCAGCAATGTTTTCAGGGAGGGTGAAGCTCCCACCACTCATAATTGTGCTGCTCTGCTCTTCCCATTTTTTGAGAAGTGGAGGAAACAATATGGTATATGCATATACCAATATTTATACATTTGGTTCCTCATCACATATATTGTTATTAATGTTCGTTTTAATATTACGTATACACACCTTATATATATATGTTATATGTTGTCTATTTATATCATTGTCTTGCAAACAGTTGTGTTTATTATTTGTATTTTTTAAATATTTGCAAGAACCCTTTGTGGGACTATGTTCTTGTATTGCTCTTCCATTAATGAAATTGATGAATTGCTATTATTTTCAGTGAGTCTTATAATTTACTTATACTAAATAAGTAAGTTACCTACAGGTGAAGTGTTTGTGTTTGCACTTGGCAACACACAGATATTATATGCGAACCAACCAGACACAGTGAGGGAGATTACAACATGCACGTCTTTAGACTTGGGAAAACCTACTTATCAATATAAAGAGCGCGGCCCTTTGCTCGGTCAAGGTATTTTGACCTCAAATGGCGCCTCATGGGCCCACCAGCGCAAAGTCATTGCTCCTGAATTATACATGGAGAAAGTTAAGGTACGTATGTATTTTGTATTGATATTGTGGATAGTATGTTTTAATATTGACATATTATGGATAAATGATATTCACATCTTGATATGATATCGACAATCCGTTCTTGAATAAACAACGGATGTCATGTTTAGAGAAGATTTGATCTGTATATTACTATATAATTCATAGCAAATGGTGCCAAGAATTGTTGTGATTGCAACCATGGTAAATCTTGCAGGGAATGATCAACTTAATTACAGAGTCAACAACTACTCTGATAAATTCATGGAACAGTAGAATTGAGGCAGAGGGAGGAGTTGCCGACATAAAAATTGACAGCTACATAAGAAGTTTCTCTGGTGATGTAATCTCAAGAGCTTGTTTTGGAAGCAACTACTCCAAAGGGGAAGAGATATTTCAGAAACTAAGAAATCTCCAGGAGGCCATGTCCAAGAAAATCTTTTTGACTGGAGTTCCTGGAATGAGGTACCTTATCCTCACAATTGGGGCTTAAGGTTTTCTTACATAATTTTATGACCAAACAACTAAAATTGGAGAAATTTTAGGGTAGAGACTTTGGCACTCTAATAGAGAAATATATGCAATGCAAACAACTAATTTTTTTCTTTCTCATTTTCCACTTGAAAGGTAGTTTCGCCTATAGGTACTGTGAAATATATGGTCAATAAATGTGGTACATATAGCTCCCCGCAATCTTACAGTTAATTGCTATAATATATTGTTGCAGACACCTTCCCACGAAGAGCAACAGGGAAGCTTGGGCATTAGAAAAGGAGGCTAGCACTTTGATCCTGCAAGTAGTCAAGGAAAGACAAGCAGCAGGATATGAGAAAGACCTCTTGCAAATGATTCTTGAGGGTGCTCGAAACACTGACCTCAGCCCAGAAGCAACAGACCGCTTCATTGTTGATAACTGCAAGAACATTTACTTGGCCGGCTATGAAACGACAGCGGTTTCAGCCACTTGGTGCCTCATGTTGTTGGCTTCAAATCAAAAATGGCAAGAACGTGTCAGGGCAGAGGTCCTTCAAATTTGCCAAGGCCAGATTCCTGATAACGAAATGGTTCGCAAGATGAAACAGGTATACATTTTTACACCATTGAAGAATTTAAGATATAAGAGTAACTATCCTTCTATATATTGTTGTGAATTGGCTCGTCATTAAGTGTCGGGAGGGAAAACGTAACATAGAACAAAGTCTGTCAAAAGAAACTGTTAAAACACTTCTCATCTTCCATCATGTTTTTGCTCTAAAGCAACTTACAGTCTAGCAACAAAATATGTTTAGGTTGTTAAACAATCTGACAAGAGAATATTTTTCCTGATTAATTTGCAATCTAACAACATGATATATTTAGTTTGCCAAACAGTCTGACAAGAGAATATTTTACATGTTGAGACGTACTTTCATATGCAGAAAATATCAGTTAATTAACATAAAAAATTGACTATTGTTGAATGTGTGCAGCTAACAATGGTGATTCAAGAATCACTGCGGCTATATCCACCGGTTACTGTGGTATCAAGGGAGGCTTTCAAGGACATGAAATTTGGGGACATAAATGTTCCGAAGGGTTTCAATGTTTGGACTACAGTAGTGACACTGCATACTGATCCAGAAATATGGGGCCCAGATGCCTACGAATTCAACCCAGATAGATTTGCAAACGGGATCACAGGTGCTTGCAAGCTTCCCCACTTGTACATGCCATTTGGGGTTGGGCCAAGAGTATGTCTAGGGCAGAACTTGGCCATGGTTGAGCTAAAGGTTCTCCTAGCCCTCATAGTCTCCAACTTCTCCTTCTCACTTTCTCCCAAGTACAAATACGGACCTGCTCTTAGATTGGTTGTGGAGCCAGAGCATGGAATTGATCTCCTAGTGACGAAGCTGTGAGCTGTTTTATTAGATTGGATCTTTTTTAACCTAAACTTTCTTGTAACTACAAAACGGAGTAAGGATTAGCTTCCTGGCTGTCTATAGTTTACAAGTTTGTTCACTTGTTTAAGCCTATAGTTTGTTCACTTGTTTAAGCTTGCTAAGTCGAGGATGTGCAACGAAGTTTGGGCCTATAGGCCTCCATCCTCTCTCACGTTCATCTTGAATAAGGATGGCCTTCCGTGTCCTCCAACAAATATTTAGTCTAATGTGTCTGGGAGGCCTATGGATGTGGCGGATACTAGCGCTGCTGTGTCTTTCTTCTTCCCCTCCTAGTCTGTCTGTTGTATTACATTTTGGTTTTGTTGTCCCCCATGTGGCATGGACTTCCTTGTTTGTTGCTATTGTATTTCTTCTGGGTTTGGCTTCTTGGCTGCTCCCCTCTGGAATGAAAGCACTGTTTCTGACCCCCAAAAAAAAAAGAATGGTGATTTTTCCACTCTTTTTTCTCCTACTTTAAAGGCCTTTAGTATATAAAGTTGCTTGTTCTAATAATGCATGTTTAATATTTCATCATTTTCATTCCTGGTATGGTTTATTGAAAGTGAATGATATCAGCAATTAGTTCTTGATTTGTTTGGTAGTTTTTGTTTTTCCAAATGTGCAAATATGTTTCAAGTTGGAATACTCATAAAAAGATGAAATAATAATAATATTGAATTCATACTTTAGGTTTTTTTCCGTCAGTTTACAACATAAGACATTGGACGTGTGACTGTGTTTGCAACCCTTTGTAATTTGAGTATTTATACATGCAGTGACGGATTCAGGAATTTTACCTCATAGAATCATAGTATAAAAGTTCCAAAAAAATTTAAGATGAAAATAACATTGGAGGAGATAGGGATTAAAGGTTTCGAGGGGAGATTGGGGATTTAGGGTTTTTTTTTTTTGGTTCAAAAATATCTTCATTCCAAAACGGAGGGAGGGAGAAAACTCCAACACAAGCAAGCGGAATAAAAAGCCAGATAGCCAACACCAAGCCACATGCCACCTTGGTGAAACAGGCTATACTTAGAAACAAAAAACAATGCAAGGAAACTAACAAAAGCTTGGAGGATCTGGGAGAAAAGAATTGGGGTTTTGGAATGGCTGGGATCGTGTGGGAGGGGTTTTGGAGTGGCTTTGATTGTATATATATATTTTTAAAGACATCGTTTTGCACAGGGTGTTTAAAAAAACAAAAACAAAAACCAAAGCGCACTGCGCTTCTTCTTCTTACTTGCGCAGCTCCCTTCATTGAGACCAACCATCAAACAGTTGGAGGGCGTTTCATGGGGTCACGGAGTCGACTCAAATGGACCTCCAAGCTTAATTCCATGGAGTCCATAGGGTCGTTTGATCCTAATAACCCCCTTATGAGTCTGTTCCTATAGACACAGACTTAGGTATTTTTTTTGATGAAACAGAGAATCCTTTTCAATATTGATGTGGCCTCTCTGCTTTCAAATTACAACCTCTTTTTAAAAAATTAGAATAAGAAGGTATTTAGTCATTTGGGTGGAAATTTTTACATCACATGTGTAGGATGTGACTTGATTTAACAGAAATTGTTAACGGAATTAGATGTATGTGGTAAATACACACTTTACATAGTTTAGGTGGTTACAAGTAAAAATTTAAATTTTAAGTGATAATCTTGCATATGCCTAAAAGTTCAGATGATTTTTATGCAAATTTTTTTGTTTTTTTAATCCCCAAAACCAAAGTTTAAACGGACTTGTAAAATTGACCTAAAAACAAACGGACTTGTAAAATTTAAACGACCTGTCGCATTTTTCCCTCGAGACGATTCAGTCAGACACAGCAAAAGCGTGAGGACTGAGGAGGACATTGGACCGGCATGTCGTTGGAAAAATTGAACGCCGGACATTCGATATTGTGTTGTCGTCTCCGTAACTCTCTGACGCTCTGCTCTTCTCCCTCCCAAATTCCCAACCCAGTTTCCATTTTCAGCCAATTCAGAAGGTTCTTCGACGAAATTAATTAGTTAATACTAAATTAAATTAAGAGAGAGAGAGAGAGATATGGAAGCGGTGGCGGAAGGGCTGTGGGGGCTGGCGGACTACCAGGAGCAGAGAGGCGAGATCGGGAAGGCGGTGAAGTGCTTGGAAGCCATATGCCAGAGCGACGTATCGTTTTTCCCCATCGTCGAAGTCAAGACTCGTCTTCGCATCGCCACTCTGCTCCTCAAGCACTCGCACAACGTCAACCACGCCAAGTCTCACCTGGAGCGCGCTCAGCTGCTCCTCAAATCCATCCCTTCCTGCTTCGACTTGAAGTGCAGAGCCTACAGTCTCCTCAGCCAGTGCTACCACCTCGTCGGTGCCATCCCTCCTCAGAAGCAGGTCCTCCACAAAGCCCTCGAGCTCTCTGCTTCTGCTGGCCACGAGTATGTAGTAGCTGTATTTTTCTACAATTTGCCTGCAATTTATGCTTAATGTTCATTTCTTCTTGTTGTTGCTGTTGTTCGAGTTTTTTCAGCTTCAAATCTCATGTTGCCATTGTGATTTTCGTTGTTTTTGTTGAAGAATTACAGTCAAGTTATGGTCTTGCAACTTCAATTCTCAGCTTGCCAATGCTCTGATCATTGAAGGAGACTACCGGAGTTCCATCTCCGCCTTGGAGGCTGGTTTTTCTTGCGCAACTGAAATCTGTTATCCTGAGTTACAGGTAGTTAACTTACCTGGATTTGGCAAGATAACATAACTCGTAGGCTCATTTCGTAGCTTAATTTACTCGTTTTGTTTTAGATGTTCTTCGCAACTTGTATGCTACATGTGCATTTAATGCAATGGGATGATGAGAATACTGTTCAGCTAGCTGTTACCAAATGCGATGAGGTCTGGGAGTCATTAGACCCACAGAAAGTATGTATGCTTCTTCATTAGTTTTCAACATTGATTCTTCTAAGTTTAGTTTTCAGTGATACTAATTTTTTTGTTTGTTTTACTTTTACCCTGTTCTTGCTTTCTCCCATACAGAGACAACAATGCCTTGGTTTACTCTTCTATAATGAACTGCTGCACATATTTTATCGACTCCGGATCTGTGACTACAAGAATGCTACACCTCATGTGGAAAGATTGGATGCTGCTATGAAGGCTGATTTGCAGCAAATGGAGCATGTACAGCAGCTGGCAAGGGAACTTGATGCCATAAATCAGAGTCTCTCCCGGTCTGATCTGCATCACAGGGAGAGGTCAGCCTTGTCTGAAAAACAAGCTTGGCTTCAACACCAGCTCTCTAGTCTTTCTACATGGAGTTCAACTGCCAAGGGATCTCTGGAACCAGCTTATTTTGGAAATATGAAACGAACGTATGGAGATAAGCTTGAGCTAGCACCACCTCCTATTGATGGGGAATGGCTACCAAAAAGTGCGGTCTATGCTCTTGTTGATCTGATGATGGTTGCGTCGGGTCGTCCAAAAGGAAATTTTAAGGAGTGTGCGAAGCGAATTCAATCTGGAATGCTTACCATCCAAGGTTGATTTTCATTCTGAATTTTTCCTTTTTGGCCAGAGTGGGGGTGATTAAGTTGTGTCATGTCATGCTATGGGTCTATCCTGAATTGTTATGGTTTTTAATCTCTTTGTTTCTTTTCAGAGGAGCTTGTGAAGCTTGGAATAACTGATGGTGTGAGAGGTGAGTTCAATTTTTGAGATGCCTATAATAACATGGTTTCACTGGCTTTATTGTTGGCCGTACTGTTATTAATGCAACCTTTCTTTATAAAAAATTCAAGCAGAAGTGAATTTGCAGCACTCTGCGATCTGGATGGCTGGTGTGTATTTAATGCTACTTATGCAGTTCCTTGAAAACAAAGTGGCAATGGAGTTGACACGATCTGAATTTGTAGAAGCACAAGAGGTAGGTGGCATGTCTCAGTATGGTGCATTTCTAGGTTCTTGTAGTGAATATATATATATATATATATATATCAGATCTGTTAAAGATGGCAGTCTTATATGCCCTGTGGTAGGCATACTTAAGTTTATTATTAACTCAAGTTGACTACATGTAATGAGTATAGTCAAATCAATATACTTGTGTGTTGCAGGCATTGGTACAGATGAAAAATTGGTTTATGCGCTTCCCAACAATTTTACAAACATGTGAGAGCATCATCGAAATGCTCAGAGGGCAGTATGCTCATTCTGTTGGCTGTTATAATGAGGCAGCTTTCCATTACATTGAAGCTGCAAAGGTAAACTTTTCTTGAATTGCATTATCCATTTAGAAGAGATGCTATATGAGCCAAAAAAATTGAAGGTTCATGATGAGGGAGCAATGTGCTAATTAATTTGTGTACACCACCTTGTATGTGAGATTTTATTCTGTTTAGCAAAGGGTAAAATAAAAAAGAAGGCATATGGATATAATTTCCTATGGCATCTAAACTAAGTGTTACTTTTTTTTAATAAGCAGCTCACAGAGAGCAAATCCATGCAAGCTATTTACCAGATTTATGCAGCTGTCTCCTACATCTGCATTGGGGATTCTGAATCATCTACACAGGTAAAGTTTCCTCTAATTACAATTCTGTTGGGTTTACATGTGATTGTAATTTAATGTTTGATTTCACACGTACTTTTATTTGTTTTTCCATTGGATTATTTCCCATCACTGAATAGAAGTTTGGATGCAGGCACTTGACTTGATTGGACCAGTTTACAGAATGATGGACTCATTTGTTGGAGTTAGAGAGAAAACCACTGCCCTTTTTGCCTATGGTCTTTTATTGATGAAGCAACAAGATCTACAGGAAGCAAGGTAGATGCTCAAGTCCCTTATCATCTGCTGCGTTGGTAGTATATATTTATGATTGTTGTTTCAAAGCCAAAGAAATTTTGGCATTGGACTGCGGTATGGGGATAAATTTATCTATTGTGTTTTCTTAGTCATTTAGAACGAGTCCATTTCAATTTTCTTTCCTTTTTATTAATGGATAATATTTGCGAGTGACGTATCAAATTTTTCTCAAGCTCTGTACATAGAATTAATTTACTCCTTGAAATGCCATGGATGAAAAGCACACTAACCCTCCTTATAACATGACCTTTGAAAATCCTTCAAGATGTTAAGTGATTAATTGTGGCTGCCTTTTTGTACTTTCACCTTTGTTTGCCCTACATATTCATCCATCTGCACAAAGACAAGAGCACAAACTAATAAGATTGATACTGAGGTATCCAGGCTCTGCTTCTTCATTAATTTTGTTCCATTCTTGGAGGTATGCTGGGAAGAACCTGTAAATAAACTTATACCTGATCATGTCAGCTGATATAGTACCAGCATATTTCCCATTATGAATTCTCTCTCTCTCTCTCTCTCTCTCTCTCTCCCCCCCTCCTAATATCTCAGTTTGGTGCAGAAATCGACTCGCCAAAGGTTTGCAATTGACACATACTCATTTGGGGAACCTTCAGCTTGTTTCCCAGTATTTGACAATCCTTGGGAGTTTGGCACTAGCTCTTCATGACCCCGGACAGGCCAGAGAGATCTTGAGATCATCCTTAACATTGGCAAAGAAGCTTTCTGATATCCCAGCACAGATATGGGTGCTCTCTGTTATGACAGGTAATATATATTTACATTCCTTTTGGATTATGCTCAGTATCTAGAACTGGCAATCTGGTTTCTCTGTAAGTGGAACAGAGAGCCCTACCACACTGTCGGTTGTGACATGCACTAACTGGTACTGATAAAATCTATGCTTCTTGTGGACTTGCACTGTTATAGGATGTTTTCTAATGTTTAAACTTTTCACTTCTTGATACTTGTACATATTATAAAACATGGCAGTCCCATGACCGCATTCTGCATTTATGTTTACCTGAGTTTAGGAACAAATTTTGTTGGAATCACCAAAGAATTTAAAAAAAAAAATTACATTTCAAGTATCATTTTAGGTCATCTCTCTGCATGTTAGTAAAGTATGTTGGATTTCATTATTGAACTGACTCGATTGCGTTGATTTTAACTGGAATCTTCATTCCATTGGATTTATTCTGCTGATATATGCTATGTTTCTGGTAGCTTTGTATAAAGAGTTAGGCGAAAGGGGACATGAATTGGAGAATCTTGAGTTTCAGAAGAGAAGGGAGGATGATCTGCAAAAGAGACTTGTAGATGCACATTCATCCATTCACCATATTGAACTAGTGAGGGCAACACATCTCTTTGTTTTAGCCTTGTGATAAAATATAATAAAATAAAATAAATTGCTTGACACACCTAAACAATGATAAGTCTTTTGACATGAGGCACTCACTGATCATTTTTCTTGTACATGTAACTTTGCAGATTGACAAAGTAAAGATTGAAGTCCAGCAATTTCATGAAGTCGACATCAATCGTGCAACCATGGGCCCATCCATGAGTGCCAATCTTGACATACCAGAATCAGTTGGTCTGGCTGCCCAGTTACCTGCTCCTTCATCATCAAGGCTAGTAGATTTAGACATGGGAAGACGTGGGAAGAGGAAAGTTTAGATTCTGACTTGTACAGTTCCACATCCTCTGTATTTCCCCTTTTAGGAAAAATGAGAGACTATAGCTTAGAGGAAAAATGAGAGACTTGTACAGTGTACTATGAAGTAGGTTAACTCCAGCAAGAAAGGGTATCTTTAGCGTTGGTACGAGGGATGTTGTATATTTTTTTTAATATAATTTATCAAGCAATCTTTACCATATTTACTTGCCATAGTGAATGCAACACAGATGCTTATTTGCTTCTGGACATATTGGTCGTATGTCATGCAATTGATTTGATTACATGGTCAAAATTGTCAGTAGGATGAAAGTGGATAGATTACAATTTTTAGATGAAATTATTATGTACTTCGACATGTGATCAGGAAAACAATGTTGATAGCGAAAACTGTAGAGTATCTCTTGCTCCATGGATTTGCTTCCACAGTGAAATAAAGCTCAAATGTCTTCAAATTCAGGATGAGAGTAACTTGAACTCATCTGCTGTGTCTCTGCTACTGTTCTCATCCCTCATTAGCAGTTAATCCCGAAATTTCTTTGAGTGGTTTCCATACAAATTTCCTCCTGCAAATACATTGGTTTTCCGACATTATTGCAAGTATGATCTCTGCTATACAAATGTAGGCATGAAGAAACAGGATTTAAAGTTTCTTGGCTACTTAAAAATGCAGGAAAAGAAAAAGACATTTGAAAATACCAGTTTCCGCATTCGGCAATGACCCTGACCTTGGGCCGGAGTGTGGGAAGCAGAGCAAGAAACTGCAGCTCTGCCTTTGACAGAACCTGTGCACAAGGGCAACATTGGTTTGATTTAAATTCCTATTTTGCTTCCTCTTTGATCGTACAGGTCTCAAAGAACAAATACATTTAAATGCATAGTTTACTTCAGCACCTTGGCTTCAATAATCCAGACTACAAGGCCTTTGGCCTTTGGAGGCAGGGCAGCAAGCCTGTAATCAACCTCTGGTGGAAAGTACCACCTTGATATGGGCTGCTTCCCTAGATGAGGCTACTTTCCAACAATACATTAGAGTCAGAAGAAAACAACAAACAACAAAATGGAAAATGTCCTCTACAATTTTGGGTGTAGATCGACAATACAATAACATAACATGTCAGATATCTCAACTCACCGGGCAAACAGGATGGACCTTGGTGAGGGTGGTCTCAGGATCACCGAGGCCTCGGGCACTAAGGTCCAGGAAATAGTAACCCTGGTATCTCAGGCGGTTAAGATAGCGGCCCTCGTAGCCTCCCTCATGGGGAGAGTAGACAGCCAGGGCCTTGTGCTCCTCCACGTCAGAAAGCCAACGGCCGAGATCAAATCTCACCAAGTCTCCTCCTATGAAGTCCTCTATACTTCTCCCACTGCACCTTATCATCCCAACACGCTTGGATGCTTTACCATGTCTTCCACTCAAACCCATCATAAGCATCATGTTTCTGTTTCCCTTGAGCTCATTGTTTATGCTGCAGCTGTTTCTTGGCGGTAGCTGCTTGTGCTGGAGATTGGCCGAGACTGGTAGAATTGTTCCATGCTTGAAGCAGTTTGCAGCTGCCATTCTGTTTGTTGCCTTTTATGTTGCAGGTTTCTTTCTAACTTGAAAGAAAGATGGTGATGGTGGGAGATGATGCCATTAGCGGGAACGAAATGGGAAATTAGATAAAGGTTGTGAAAAAGCAGATGCCAATACAAAATATGCTGGGAGTTGTATGGTGGACAAACAAGATAAGAAATCTGAAAACTCTTTCCCCAACTAAAATGTATGGTGCTTTTATTTGGGGAAAACAACAAAGTTCTTAACACATCTTAATAACTATAGCCTTGTTTTGATACCTTTTTTATTTTTATTTAAAAAAATTCTTAGTTTTAAAAACAAAATGAAAACTTTTAAAATGTATTTTTGAAATATGATGTGGTGTGGTGAGTAAAATTTTCATTTTCAAAGTAAAATATGTATATAGAGAATAAGAAAAATGCTAAGCACAATCGTTCATATACGCTACATACGGAGAAAATTAATTAGTGTAAACAGATAATTTTATGAATCTCATATATCCGTTTTACTAACGCTTTTAAAATTCCTATACACCCTTGATTCATTGAATAAGGTCAACTAAGGCAAGCACTATTTGAAAAGCAATTGAAATGTGTTGAACAAGAAATTTGAGGGCAAATAAATCGAACCTATATAACATAATGAATTGTAACACGAAGGAGGTTTGTACCCCAAAACTTGAACCCTCCCAACTAAAACTTCAAACGAGCAAGGCAACTGCTCGTACTATACTCTCTATTCTGAAATTATGAAATAATATTTAACACAGATCGACTCTTCCCCCTTTTCCCTTGCCTCTGTCCTCGTACATCCTTCCCTCCCTGTATAAAACCCACACAATTTGAAGTTGCTGAATTAGGGTTTTCAGTCTTCGTATGAACTAGTTCATTGGGTCGAAGAAGAAAGAAGAAGAAAGAAGAATGCTGGGTCCTACCGCATCGAAGTGGTACAGAGCCAGCGGGCTTCTCTTCCAACTTAGACCCCATCGCGGCTTCAAAGCAAATTCCTTTAGCACCAGAACCGCCTTCCATGGAAACCCAATTCTCCTTCCAAAAACTTTGACTTCGAACAGCGTCCGTACAACATCAAGACTCCGTTTCCATGTCAACGCTTTCCTCTCCGATGCCTCATCAGCTCCTTCCCCGCCAGATGGCCGCTCGTGGTTCTCTACATCGCCGGACCTGAGAAATCCAACTCCTCCAGTTTCTAAGGGAACTTCCGTCGAACAGATTACGAACGTTAAGATCTTCCGAACTCTCGCAAGTTACTTGTGGATGAAAGATAACTATGAATTCCGTATCAGGGTCATTGCTGCCTTGGGCTTCTTGGTTGGGGCTAAGGTTCTCAATGTTCAAGTGCCTTTCCTCTTCAAGCTTGCTGTGGATTGGTTGACCTCAGCTAATGGCAATGCTACCGCACTTGCTTCTTTCACTGCCGCCAATTCAACCCAGTTGGCTCTTTTTGCAACTCCTGTTTCGGTTTTAATTGGATATGGGATTGCACGCACGGGTGCTTCTGCTTTCAACGGTACTACGCATGAAGTAATTGCTTGCTCATACCATTCCTTTGGATATTTATGCTTCAATAACATGTTCATGTATTGAAATTTGCCCATTTCTAAAGTTTTTCAAAATTGTATTGTGCAGAATTACGGACTGCTGTGTTTTCTAAAGTAGCACTGCGAACAATCCGATCAGTGTCTAGGAAGGTATGAGTATGGCAGTCCCAAAATGTCTTTTATCGAATATCCAAGCCGCATAAAACCTTAACCATGTTCTAAGTCATTGCAAATTCTTTTTGGTTTCATATTGAACATTCTTGTTAATCTCTAAGAAAAAAAGATTCCTTATATCCTAAAATCCTTTTTGTGACATATGTAATTTAAACTTTTGCAGGTCTTCTCTCATTTGCATGACCTTGATCTTCGGTATCATCTTAGGTATTCATATAGATTCTTTTCCATGTTTGTTCAGAATGTATTTATTAGTTGCAGACGGGCCAGTATGTTGTGGCTTCTTAACATGCTCCAATTCATGATTTTGTTGTCATTTGGGGAGATATTAGTTTATAATAAAAGCCTTTTCAATATAGTTGATTTTGAGCTATTAGTTGCACTCTAACATTTGCAATATCATGTGGCTAATGTAATTTCAGTCGAGAAACCGGCGCACTAAATAGGATAATTGACCGTGGTAGCCGTGCAATAAATTTTATTCTATCATCTATGGTGTTCAATGTTGTGCCCACGATCTTAGAGGTATGGATCTGTACCTTAGATTATTGTTGAGCTATTTTGATGTGTGTAAAGACACTGGCTGGACTTAGTAATGTAGTGCGAAGCGAGGTCAAGGGTTCCATCTTGCTTTTGTTTCTTGTTACTAAACAAATTTAACAGATTTGACATGTGCCTTTCCAGATATCTATGGTTTCAGGTATACTGGCTTACAAATTTGGAGCACCTTTTGCATGGATCACTTCACTGTCAGTTGCTGCATATGTGGCATTTACATTGACTGTCACACAGGTATTGTGTCTCTTGCCAGTTCTTTGTTTATAGTTTCTTAGGAATGAATTGTTAAAAAAAATTTAAAAAAATAAAGGTGCCTGAATCGTACTAGTTAATCATTTTGAACAATTTCTATTTTTTTTAGCTATATATTTACCCGTTTATTAAGCTGCTGATAGTTTTTGTGTTGCGAATTTTGAATTAATGATTTCCTTGTCTTAACAGTGGAGGACTAAGTTTAGGAAGGCCATGAATAAGGCTGATAATGATGCTAGTACAAGGGCAATTGATTCACTTATTAATTATGAGGTAAGGTGATGTACTTTGTATATCTTCTACTCACTTTATGCAAAATTTGATGCCTTCCATCTCCTTTATTCGAATTATTTTTCTCTCGTTTCATCATCTGATGCTGTTTTATTTATACAGACTGTAAAATATTTCAATAACGAAGCTTATGAAGCCAGTAAATATGATGAGTACTTAAAGAGTAAGTTGTTTTGGTCTTATCACAGTTTCTAGTTTGTTAATCCTGAACTAATACATTGTTCTGGAAACTAATATGAATTAAACCCACTAGTTCGTGATACACAAACTTGTAAAAGCTTCTATTATCTTGCTGATAAATTATAAGCCATGAATTGTCATGCCACATTTGGTCCTTGCATGTGCACACTCTATAGTGCTGAAACATGTATTTCTGGGACATTTGGGTCAAGACCAATTTCCAATTTAGGTTGGGTTGTGTTTCAGATGATTTTACATGTGCATATGTATGTATCTATCATATAACATCCGCGCCAAATGCACGTTCGGGTCATTCAGGTCAAATGCATGTTCAGGTCATTCGGGTCAAATGCACGTTCTGGTCATTTGGGTCAATGGCATACAACATGTATTTGTGTGTGTTGAGAGAGAGGAAGGAGAGGTCAGACCTTCATATCATACAAGAATGTTCATTGTGGGGCTTTACTCTCTGTCTTCCAGTGAAATTGTTCAAGACTATGAATTAACTTCAATTATTTTGAAGTAAAAAAAAAAAATGTTATTGTGTTCTTTGCTTAATAATTTAGAATGGCTTTTCTTGCCATATGTGGTCAAAGAAATAGGTGATAATTACTTTAGTTTTTTTCAATTTTGAAAATTAATGATCATTGGGCACACAAAAAAAGGGTCTTATACTTCAGCTAGAGGAGTGACTAGTTGGTTCACCGAACAAGAACCAGATTTGACTTGTGCACAAGCTATTTTGTAACTTTTCATTCTAATTTTTTTAAATTATTTTACTGTTTTTTATTTATCATAGTATGATTGAAACATTATTTTCAATTGTATAAATATGTATTTATATGCAATGATACTAGTGACAACAACTGATGTGGCAACTTCTTATTTACGGTGAATAATTAAGTTCCAAGGTGGACCCAGATAGAAAACAAATGAAACACTGCTACATCAGTTAGTGTTCAAAAGTTGGTGTCTTTGGTATCAGTCAGCCTTAATTCTCCCTTCTGTTTCATGCATTTATGAAGTTTGCATGGTAACCTCAGGTGGCCTTCCACCAAGCCAACTTTTATTTTACTTTATTGAATGTCCTGTGTGGTAGTTCTTCGTATGGTGTTGGACTTGTTTGTTTCTCCTTGAAATATTTTTTTGTTAGTTTGACATTGATAATTGTGGTTTTTACATCAGAAGGTTATTTTCATTGTTTCTTAATGGTGCTTCTGTTGCTTGTGGTTATTCTATCTTTCAGGGTACGAAGATGCTGCCTTAAAAACACAACGCAGTCTTGCTTTTCTGAACTTCGGCCAAAATATTATATTTAGCACTGCTCTATCAACTGCTATGGTGCTGTGTTCAAATGGTATTATGAGTGGCAATATGACAGTTGGTGATTTGGTAATTTGCCTTGGGATTCTCATGTTTTGAAGTTTTTTTTTTAAAATCCTGTTTGCCAAGTGATTCACTGATAGTCATACAAATTATGGTTGAACCCAATATACAGGTCATGGTGAATGGGCTTCTATTCCAGCTATCACTTCCACTCAATTTCCTTGGTAGTGTTTATCGTGAGACTATACAGAGTCTTGTCGACATGAAATCTCTGTTTCAGTTACTGGAGGTAAATATAGGAACTTGCAATCTGGTTTTCAGTGATGTGTGTCTTGTTATATTTATTTTCAAATTACACTGACCTCTTTTACATGGCTTGAATCAAGGGACTAATATTGGACCACGCGATAATTCTATTCACTTTTCACTGTCACAAAATCTATGCTCTTTTGTTGTAATGGACAAAATCTATTATCTTTTTATTTTTGAACCTCTTTAACGAAGAAACAAGAAGGACATACGCACTCTACTCTTAATTTATTTACATTTTGGTTTGTATTTATAAAACTTTTAAGGTTGATATAGTTTTGTCATGCAAGCTATTTTGATAGTGGTTTTTGGTAATACATTGTTGAATTGGCCCTTTCTTTATCTGCTTTTACTTTATTTGTTGTTATTTATCGTAGGAAAGGGCTGAAATTGGTGACAAAGATGATGCAAAGCATCTGAAGTTAAGTGGGGGGAGCATTCAATATGACAACGTACATTTCAGGTGGTTGATGCTTCTCTTGCTGTTCTTATAGTGTTAATGGAGCATTTCAAGACCATAGATTTTTTATATAAAAGCTCTTAATTTTCTGAAATCAAATGCTATTTTGTGTCAATAGCATGGGAGAGGCTGAGAGTCAGAAGACTCGTTTCTTTTGCTATTTAGGGTCTTTAAGAAAAAATCCTCACCTAAGAAGACTTAAATTTGGCGGGCTAAGGTGAAGGCTTTGCTTGCCTCCCCTTCTGAGGCAGCCTTCCTCTCTCTAGCTGTTCTATCATTAATATATCATCTAGTACTTTTATAGTAGTCTGTAGCTAGCATGATGCTAAAAAAATCGATTTTTTGGACTACAGATGTGATCCATATGTGACAAATTTAAATTAACATTTATCAAATGTGATATTATTGTTACTGTGTAATTAATGTAATCCATTGCTGATGCACTACATCTGTTTTCTATTTGTACAGTTATCTGACAGAAAGAAAGATTCTTGATGGGATATCATTTGTTGTACCTGCTGGGAAGAGTGTGGCTATTGTTGGAACCAGCGGAAGTGGTAAGGCTTGTCAGGATTTCCTCTTTCTGTCTTGGCGTCTTCCCTTGATTCAAAATTCCTTTCCTCTTTAAATTCATTGATTGATTGACGTGAAATACCAGATATTAATGTTTTTTGGGTGCTGCTGTGGAGACATGGTTCTACCACAGTTCAGTTGTTTTTGCTTAATGTTAGTCTGGAAGTTATTAGGATAAGCAAGTGATGCCCATGCATATCTAATTGTTTTTATTTTTTGTATTAATTTTATTAATATTGCATGATGCAGCATATATCTGTTCTTTATTCAATATTCTTGGATCATCATGAATATATTGAATTGGCATCTGTTTGCAGGCAAGTCAACCATTCTCAGATTGCTCTTCAGGTTTTTTGACACCCATTCTGGAAGTGTAAGACAACTGATCCTGTTTTTTGTAATTATCTATTGGTACAATATTGACTTAATTTATAAAGCATGTAGCTTTCTTAGCGTTGGAGTCTAATCTTGATGGTTCTAGTCATGAGTGGTAATCACTTGACAGGTTTTGCCTTGCTTATTGCATCATTGCTGAAAATCTTTGTGCTGGTTGCAATTTCTAATCAGTTAGACAAACTTTATGATGGTGAAATATAATAGGGGACTTTCTGTCGATCTACTCATCAGCTTAAAACATGTCTGAAGTTAATATAAATTTTAATCTGCAATATTCCCTGAAAAATAATGATCCACATAACTAAATAAAAATTTGTATTTGAATTATGAGCATATATTAGAGATACCAAGGAACGGTTAAATTATAAGGTTTAAACCAAAAGAAAATAGGTTAAGGACCTAATTGGGTAGATTAAAGAGGGCAAGCAAGTTGACGTTGAGAAGAGAAAGCTGTTATGTCCCATTTAACCTCCTCTAGGCTGCAATTTCATAATGTGGGCATAATAATTAGTTTGTTAACTCCAATTTTCTTGTTTTTCTGAATATACTTAATTGTTATGAACCAAAAATCAGTCTGTATTCCCGGCATCACCACCAGGAACAATTTAATAAAAACCCGTAGCTTACCATTATATTATGTTTGTAGTTCACAATTCACATGGACATTCTTCCAATTGAAGATCATAATTTTTGTCATTCACAGATAAAGATAGATGGTCAAGATATTCGGAATCTGACACTTGAGAGTGTACGGAAGTCTATTGGCGTTGTGCCCCAAGATACAGTAAGTTTAAATAAGTAAATTTTGTTTTGTTTCTCGTTTTAGTTGGTGCTACTGCAAACTGAGAGGTTGCTTTTTGGGATCTTGTTGGTCGTAAATAGTAACATCCTGATAAGGAAATAACTTGTGCTTCATTGGCAGGTACTTTTCAATGACACAATATTTCATAACATTCATTATGGTCGTCTTTCAGCAACAAAAGAAGAGGTATGCGATAGACTAGTATTGCGGACTGTTGACTCTACTATGCTATTTTCTTGGCCTAATGGTTATTCTGTTTAGGTGTATGATGCTGCTCGTCGTGCAGCAATACATGACACTATCATGAAATTCCCTGACAGGTATTCTACTGTTGTGGGGGAACGAGGGCTCAAGGTGAGAAGACTGAATATGCTATTTACTAAGTAATTTGTTTGCTTTGATAGTGGGCTAAACATCCCTCTTTAAGAGCTAGGCTGGGTTGGGGTACTGCATGTGTTAAATTTTTGTATAGTTGCACATTTACCTCCTGCAAAGTCAGTTCTTTGTACTGTCTTTTTTAAATTATTTGTAATGATCAACCGTGTAACATGCTGACCCAAGAAAAAGGGGAAAAAAGGAATTGCAACTGTTTGTTAATTTTCTTCGGTGGACTTTTGAATTCTGAAAAGTATGATGATAATTCTGTGCAGTTAAGTGGTGGTGAGAAACAGCGTGTGGCACTGGCTCGTGCATTCTTGAAAGCACCTCCAATTCTGTAACCATTCTAATCTTTCCTCTGTCATTTTTCTTCTATTTGTTCATGCTGTCTGCGATTTTGTATCCGTGGATAATTTCGAAGTTATCCTTGACTTGCTAATGAATTAAATCTTTTAGAAGAAAGTAGGCCACAGCAATCTAATATATCCTGAGCATTTTATGATTATTATTTTTTATTTGACACTCACAGGTTATGTGATGAAGCTACAAGTGCACTAGATAGCACCACGGAAGCGGAAATATTAAATGCATTGAAGTCCTTGGCAACTAATCGAACTTCAATTTTCATTGCCCATAGGCTAACCACTGCAATGCAGTGCGATGAGGTAACATTCTTCTACCTCTGTTTCTTCTCCTTCATTTTTTAATGTTTTTCTATGTCAACTTACCACCTCTGTTTTTGACCTGAACATCTATTGCTTTCTAATTCATTCTTTGGCTCATTTTATGCACAGAGAGTGTTGTATGAGTTGCTATTTGGTGAAATTAACAAACTCTCTTCTACTATATACATACCTTTTCATTCGTAGAAACCAAATGCATTGAGAGAGCAATTTCTGCCATCTGTTGAACTCTGAATTATTAAATGTCTTGTAGTATTGACTAACCCTTATCAAAGCCTTCGATGTTCTACCCATATCCTACTATTCCTTTATCTTTTCCTATTCCTTTTATTATGTCGCAATATCTTACTCTGTGTCTTGCCAAATCAATTCTCAGATAATTGTTCTGGAGAACGGGAAAGTGGTTGAGCAGGGGCCCCATGATGTTCTCTTGTCAAAGGCGGGGAGATATGCACAGCTCTGGGGACAGCAAAATAACACAATTGATGCACTTGATTCCAGTGTCAAATTGGGGGCGTGAATGTTGTTCCCATTCCTCCATCACTCTCACTCCAGAAATAAGAAAGAGTGGCTTAAGAAGTTGCTTTTCTGTCTGCCTTCCAGTTTTCTATTAGCCACCTTGGATATTGAATTATAGGTATATCAATGCACTTTGGAGTAAGCAATGTTCTCAGGTGCGCTTGAAAGATTGATAAATGGCGTGTGTTTTTCGCCATAAGATCCTTGTATGATCCTCACTTGACTATTCTCAGTTCCCTTTCATATGTCTTTAAGTTCCAAGGACGTGCTTCTGTGATGAGGTAGGTACTGGTTGATTACTCAAACAAGAATGTGATGCTTGTAGGCCAGTTTGGTACTGGCTGTACCTTCTGATAAATTGTACAGAAGCCACCTTAGCTTTGAGAAGCATGCTCTGTGTTACTGGGGCAGCCTACAAACAGCGGAAGCAATTGTGTAAAGTAGCTTACTGATAGCAGAAGCAGCTTCTTAACTATCTGCTGCTGCTTAGGATTGAATGCAATTCTTCCCTTTTATGCATCAATTTAGGAAGGATTGAAGAAACTTTTTTGTTCTATGTTTTAGTCAAGCAGGACATCTTCTCAATTGTATCACTTATGCACTCTTTGTATCCAATGCAATTGGTTTTGTGCTTTCAGTTCCATTTATTCATGCACAATTTGTAAATCAGAGTGTAAGTTTTGGTAATTTATGTTTATACATGTATCTTCTACCTTTCTGCGCAAATTGTGCCGAGCATTGTGTGTATTTGTTCTTCTTTATTGTGGTTATGGAGTAGAATGTAATTTAGCTTACAAGTACTTTTATCATATCGAAAACAACATTGCCATGCATTAGCATCGTGCCAAATCTGGCGTAACAAATGCATGTTGAACAAGTTAGGAAGTTACTGGCACTTATAAATGGAGAATTTGATCACCGTACAGTTGTCACAATGCTCGTTGCATGTAACGCTAACCTGAGCACCTAACCCGGTCACCGACATGAGTACCTGGCTTATAAATTTATCTGTAGAAAAGACTCTTGATCACTTGACTCTGAGAGTGTGCCTTGAATGTGTGTTAGTACTTGATGAAGATCCTTGAAATGGAGATGTGATGAGGATTTTGCCAGTTTTGAAAGAGTTGTAGGGTGGTGAGCTGCTTTCAATTTTCCCCTTTTGACAAGAGGAAGTGTTCATTTGGTAATTTACTCTAGTCTCTCATTTGCTTCTACCAGAAGTGCTGCTTTATCTGCTTATTAGACATCTATTCTTTGTTCAAATCTACCTTCTATATAGGATCTGTGTCCATAACTGCAATTTTACTATGTTTTTGAACAATTTTCTTTCGAGTTTCTAAGGTCCCTTTGGCAAGCTTTCCTGTCCATGTCAATCTTTTATTTTAATTACAGTGATTTTTGTTTTTCATGGAACACCCAAAAAATAGAGTTCAAAATACAAAAATTACTTCTGCTGTCGAATGGAAAAAGGGGGAACTAACGGAGATTTTGCAATCCTAATAGTGGCACGCTCGCACAAACACAAGGCGTTAGAACAATTCAAAGTCTCTTGTGGCTTGACAGAATTTGACCGATCCCTACCATATGGTCTATGTAGGCTTTTCATACTCATTACCCTTCTGCATGTAGTGTTAACATAAAATGGAAATGTGGTTTGGCCCATTTTTGCTTGATGGAAAAGATAGAAATATGGTCACCTTGCAAATCTTCTTTCTTGCCTTCTTTTTGCGGTAAATCTAGCAAAGTAAGTAAGAGGCATCAGAGATGAGCTGTAAATTTGCTGGTGCTGATGTGGGTGCAGCCGTTACAATGTATTTGCAGAATTACCAAAATTGAGTCTTTTGTTTTCCACCCCATCCCCACCACAAGGGGTCAAAACAATCGTCAATAGTAAGTCCTGTATGATGTCCTTATTTTATTTCTACTCATTTAGACGTTTATAAGCAGAGTGGTTTTAGTTCTAACTTCACTTCAGGTAAGCTATTTTTCTCATGTTCTTTCTTTCTTTCTTTTCTATGGAGTAATTTTTAATGGCAGTAACATGGAAAGTAAAACTTGTTACAAAAGCTGATATGGTAATAGTAGCAGAAAATTATAAACATGGGTTGATATTACAGGGATGTATAAAATGTGGGAGGGAAGTGAAGTAGTTGGAGGGAGAAGGAAGAGTGCCCGAATATTGGCATTGAATGAGGTGAAGAGGAACAATGAATTCTCCAAATCCGGTAGCAACGTCGTTGGCGAGAATGGTCAGAATCAGGCTCATGTTACAGCAAGAGCAGCAGCTTCTGCTGCCAAGAGAGGCCCCAAGCGCAAAAGACTTAAAGATGTTGGCCTATCATCTCAACAGGTCCCTCTGTCCCTGCCTTGCTCTTACATGTATTTATGCGTGTGTGCACACGCGCATATATAAATTGGACATCTAGTTTATCTTGGGATGCTGATTTGAGCTTCAGGGTTCTTACCATAACTTGCAGCTTCAGTGTTTGATGCTTTTTTTCTCATTTTGAATTGCATGCAGGATGGTGAAGATCAAGAACAAGAAGACAATTCGATCATGAACGGTGAGCCTGTTCTTGTTATATAACATAGATGTTAACTGAAGTCAAGTGATTTTAACACCCTAATCATTTAGATTTCTGAATGTGGTAACTTAGTTATTGTTCATATTAATTAAATGAAGCAGAAAATCTGTCATCTGATGAGCAAGTGCCACAAAAACGCATATTTGAGTTCATCCTTGATACGCTGCAAAGGTTTGAGTGCGTTTTTCTTTTCATGTTTCCTTTAATCATAAGTTAATCAATTTAATTGTTTGAATTACTAGCTAGAAAATTATTTTTAAGGACGTGGATTATTTATGCGATATATGGTTTTTTATCCTAATCATTCTGCTTTACATAGGAGAGACGTATTTGGAATATTTGCACAGCCTGTTGACCCTCAACAGGTTAGCTCTATACTTTGGTTTCTAAACTTTTTTTGTTACAGATGTTCTGCTTCCTTTCTGACTAAAAAACAATGATCTGTTTCTTGCTTTCTAAGGTGAGGTCCTATTACTCAATTATCAAAGAGCCAATGGATTTTGGCACCATGAGGGCAAAACTACATGAAGGAATGTACAACAACTTGGAAGAATTTGAGGTTCACTCCCATATAAACAATTTCCCTCCTAGCTCTCATTCTTTCTTCTTCTTGTTATTGCATTCAGGAGAAGGAAAAAATTATGATCTCTTTTGTGTTTAAATTGCACCAAGCTTTATTTGTAAGTGGTGAAACTATGTGCAGGCCTCTATATGTTAATGAGAGAAGTGAGGAAGGACAGAAAATTTATTGAAATTTTGATATTATGTTGTAGAACATTTTATGAAGTATTAACTGATTTTTCATTCCTTTGAATTAACAGCATGATGCGATTCTGGTATCCAAAAATGCAATGCACTTCAACTCATCAGCCACCGTATATCACTTCCAGGTGGGCTCATTTATTTGACATGATGATACAAGAGTACATGCATATCAATTGTTATCTATCTTAGTTTTCTTTGTGAATGCTAACATAATGCTTTCCAGGCTCAGCGCTTACAAGAACTAGCCGAGGAGCTTTTCAGGGATCTGAAAACAGATCCTGAACGGTTTCTGTTAGAAAACTCGCTGAAAAGAAGATGCCCTGATAGGAAGCCCCAAAGTGAAGCCAGAGGTTTATGCAGAAAGCATGCTACGCCAGGGAGTGTCAAAAGAAGAAAAACAGATTCGAACCCTGGTAAGGGGGGTAAAACATGCTAAGTTGCAACATTGTTCTTCTGAAGGCTTACCTCTTCTTGCCATAGATGTTATCATTGAACTTACTGCTATAGTTTATCAACTCATGATTGGATGATAACTAGAACAGCATACTTGGAAGATATTTGGAAGAGTTTCCATCTTCAGCCATGCATGGATTGAAAAGGAAGCTAATTTGGTTTCATTTTCCCTTGCTTTGCGCAGGATTGAGAGATGGTAGGAATTCAAATTTAGCCGAAACTCAGCGGCGTCAAACTTATTGGAGGCCTTCCAATGACGATGAATCTTTATTCTCAACTGTCTACAAGTTCCCCAAATCACTTTTTCATGTAAGTTACCATACATCCTGCTTACACGAGAACTTGGTCTAACAGATGTTAAATTCCATGATATAAGCTCACCTGCATAAGGAAGCACAGCATGTTAGTTGCTTACCAACAAAGATTTTGCGTAACTTATTCACTGATATGTTTCATATGCAAAGAGAAACAGACTTTTACTTGGCCTGCACTTTGTTCCATAACCGGAAGAGTGTGGCAGCTTGTTCTGGATCCTACCTCTTTCTCTGCTTGTGTTAACTGTTATGGAAGGTGCTTTTGCTGCCAATCTTATATACATCAAATCAGGGATAGCATTTATTAAATGGTTATGGAACTTTATAAAAGTGTTTGAAAATCAAAATTAGCCCACCAATCTGAGTATAGTATGCTTTAACTTTGAGATTATTTACTTCTGAAGTTTGTGAGGAGGAGGTTATGTATGATAGGTTCAAACAATAATTTTTGCCGAACTTGTGTATGTTGAGATATATAACTAGATTGCTTCTTGACATTGTAGATTGATGCTGGTTTTGGATATAGAGAAAGTCTCATGCGGTTTATTAAAGATTTGGGGCCAACAGCTCAAATGATTGCCCAGAGAAAGTTAGAAAGTCTTATTGAAGCTCCAAATTGCCAGTCTCAGACAACCCCTCCAGTCCAGACCCCAAATGATCCGGCTTCCACCCTATCTGCCCCAGGGGTACCTGGTCATCCTGCTGTTGTTAATACCGGCCAAACGACTCAAATGCAACATAATTCCCTATATAACTTCCCAAGGGATGCTAATGTTTCATATTTTCATGGTGATGCTTCTGCACGAAGATATGCCCCCACCAGAGCTGGCATATGTATCAATGAGGGTGCTAACAAGGGAAATATGATTGTTCCTGGCACATCCAGATTAGGCATGGAGAGCAATCTAAATGACCCAAAAGGGAAAATGATTCTTCAGGTAGCCAAGGGAAAAGACACTTATAACAAAGCTTTGCATGAACAGATGGCCATTGATATTAACAAAAACATGAACATCCCTGGTCTTACCACTGGCATAGGACTTCAGGGAAGTAACATGGAAGGCAGAGCTCCTCAAAATCAAAACAGCAAGGTTCGGTTAGAATCATATATTCGTGTCGTTAGAGATTTGAGTAGTCCCGGTACCTCAAACAACAGCATAAAGTTTAGGACTGTGGATATGTTAGCCAAACCTAACAATCTAGGAAACCAGCTGCTTCAGCAAGCTCAGTTGTCTAGAACTGCATATCACTCTAATCAGTCAAGGCTGCTAGAGATCATGTCTAGAAGCAACACCTATTTGAGGCCATCATCTTACATGCCTTCACCAGCTCCAAAGTTGTCAAGTTTGAGTCAGGCACAAACTTCCTTTTATGATTTTGGCTCAAAACTGAATAACAATTATGCAGCTAGCTCGGCACAGGCAGGTCATCTTTCTCAACTAAATAACTATGCAGCAAGCTCAGCACAGGCAGGTCAGCTATCTTCACTGAATAACTATGTAGCTAACTCTGCACAGGCAGGTCAGCTGGCTCAATGGAACCATCCCGGTACAGCGCGAAGTATGCAAGAAATCGGTAGTTTTCCAAGTATGAAAGTGAAGCTTGGTGAGGATCACCGGCCATTGGCAAATGTTATGTTTATGAGGAAAGAACAAGAGCTTGTGTCATCAGCTCAGGGAATAATGAAGCCCCCATTGTACAATGAAATTGGCAGCCATGAAAGAGCTACAACTCATCAATGGTACCAAGAGGAGCCTACTTCTCCATCTTTTATATCTTTACTGGAGGATTCTCAGCAGCCAAACTTGGCTCTGCAGCTGTGAGTTGAACTTAGAGAAGTGGACTGGTTCTGTGTGTTCTCTTTTTTTACATGTCTGTGCTTCTATGTTATTATCTGCCCTTGTCCCAGTTGAGAGACAATTTTAATTATGTTGTAATGTTAATGTACTATGTCTTCATTTCTGTTCATCTATGTATGCTCCCTTTTGGACTTCATTTAAAAACCAAGGAAAATAAAGAAAAAGAGAGAGAGAAAAAATTCAGAAAAGGGTTGTAGGGTTTTACTTCTCTTCTTTTTTGGTTGGAGCATTTGGTGATGAGTTTTCATAATACAGCAGCAGCAGCAGCATCAAAAGAATCATCAGTTGTTAAAAGAGGGCAAGTGAAAAGCAGACAAAAAGCACTTATTCCTAGTGAAAGCCACTTCTCGCCTGAAGATGACTGGCTCCTTCCCTCAATCTTATACATAATTTTATATTAAGGGTCGTGTACTGTTCTAAGCAGATACTTAACCGTCCAATGACAAAAACCAAGTGTACACATTAATGATTAAACAACACAAGCCCAGGGTACCTGCGATTCTTCAAGTGCATTCAAATTTAGGTTAACTTATTCAACTGGTGGTACTTTTCTCCACAGATCTAGATAATATGTCAACATGATATGATATGCCAAACTCACAGCCACCTCTTTAGTGGGGGAATTTCATTGTAGAGGAGGGACCAATGTACCATATATCTATCATTTCCACTCACCAGGGGTTTAACTTTAGAGGGCAGGACCACCTCTCTCTCTCTCTCTCTCTCATCTACAAGCTCTTGGGAGATATTATAAGAAATATAAAACAAAAAAGTAAATAAACATTCGTACACTTGCAGTGTGGTGCGCTGAGGGTTGGAATTGTTTGTCCTTGACATACGTTGGTGCTTCATTTCTTTACACTTTAATCTTTCGGAGTAGATACAAGTTTAAGCTTTCGGGTCCAACAGTAGTCATCTAGCATAAAATCATGCATCGTTTCAGTTCTCATAAAATATACGTGCTCACCCAGATAAAACCCTGGACTAATTAATTCCATAAACATAACAAATGCCACTTCTCTTGCAGATTTGAGGCAGCATCATTCTATTGAAATTGACCTCTCTTTTTTTGGTTGGTAATGTAATGTTGCATATTCCCTCCTGCCTATCTTGGAAATTAACTAGGTAGATGTGGGCAGTTGGACTTCCAAAGAAGCCCTAATAAACCCTAATAAGAAAAGCAAAATAAGACCAGTTGTCGTCCAGTAGGGTTTTCACGCATTACAGCATTAGCAATTACACAGATTTCTTAGAATGACATCAACGCAAAATAAAATAGAGAGGATCAGACAACATGGCAACACCCCCCCATATGGAAGAAGAATATTAATTAACTTCACCTCAATAAACTAATCAAACACCATAACACATGCTCATTACTCGATAAATACAATTAAAAATCTACTTCAAGTGTACTTCCAATATCTTTTTTTGTGTACTTCCATTATCGACACCCAATGAACTGCTTATTTAATTCACTTCAGATCTTCATACACACGTAAAGATCATATAACCTACAAAAAACACAAGTGGGGGGTTTTGAGCTCCATAAAATAGAAGAAAATAACTTCTCATAATCTTTTAAAAAATCAGATTTTTTTTTTCAAATACAAGCAATAATCTAAACAATGAAAATGAGAATTCGAACATTGGCACAAGAGGATAATCTCACTGCCCTAATGCCCTAACTAACTGGCCTAATTCATATGTGAAAGGGAATCAGATTTTTGCTGAGAGACATTATGCCACAAAAGTAAAAAGGGGAGACTCTGGGGTTGTTTAAGTAATTATACGGGGTGTGATACATATGATGTATGTATAGGGTTCACGAATGCCAAGGAAGCATGAAGGGTGGGTAGAAATAGACATGGCATGTATAGTCTATATATAGATAGCTAGGTAGCTCCAAGTTCCAACCTCTGGTTCTGAGAGACTGAGACTGATCTGAGACTGCGTTTTTAGCCCCACTTGAGTACACAGACGTGGACATGAGGCCAAAACGCACGGGCTACTTAATTATCAATGCATGCCACAAAATCTGCTTCTAATTATATCCACTTCCCAAACATGGCCAAACCAATAAAGACAACCAACCACAGCCTCTATATTTCTCACTCAATTTTCCCTAATAATCATAAACATAAAAGCACTTTTACTTTATTGTTTTTCCAGTGTGACCTCACTCACCGGCTTTGTACGTTCTATTTTGATTCTCTAGCTTTTACTAAAATTAACAATCTCTATAAAAAAAAACACCAGAAAACTTCTATGAAACGGGTACAGTCTGCCACGTGAAAAAGTCACCACACGTGGTATATCTTGGCCGGGAATAGCAATTTCATGTAAGTGTTTCTCCCTCTCCTAAAACAGTAGATCACAATCATTTTGCTCAGTGAGGGAAATAATTGTTCCCAGCTAATTTCATGACCTCATCATCCTCTTTTCCTTACCCCTTTATTTCCTGGTACCGGCCAAACTAGATATATATACACAATAAAAATTGTACACTTTGTTGCCAAACTTCAACTAAAATCCAGTATGGTGCCCTGCAAAGAAATTAATATATAAAAAAGCAGCCCAAATAGATGTTTTAAGGTAGATTCAAAACAACAGATGGTTCAACTTCGACCCTTCAGTCAGCAACAAAAGGAAAGGCAGCATAATCTACTTCACTCAGGAATGTATAAGAAACAAAAGATTACTTGGGGAAATTATATATTACTCACAAAAACATAATTAATGGAAATGGCAAGGTATTCAAAGGCAAATATAACAAAGAAGACAATAAAAGGGAGCTCCCTTCAGTCCAAGCACAGAGAAGAAAAGGATGAAATTTATCTCCCGCATCATTCACACATTCGCAGTAGAAACATCAACCCCCTTTTCTACTGTGTTTGAATGAATGAGTCGGCAGCTAATCCAAACCCTTTGCCCTTCCATGAGTGGACTGAAGAAAGCTCACTTAAATCATCTCTAAGAATACATAATAAACATTATTCTAACGATATCGATGCTCCATCGGCATCAAACCATAATTCAATGAAAAATTGGAACTAAACATCGCATATGCTAATTCAGAAGGGGGAAACAAGAAGGACCAAAATATTATTAAGGTTTCCTATACTCAATTTGATGTCTAAACAAAATGATAAAAAAAGGACAAATAAAATACTGTGATCATATGGTATTGATTAGTGCTTGCTTGGTTTGAATTTATGCATGTAGATGAATAGCATTCAAATTTCATGTTCAAACATATTACATTGAAAGTTATTACTGAAATTTTATAGCATTATTCTTGAAAGCAGAAATACTCAAATCAATCTAAAATTCTAAATAGATTATAGCATATTCAAAGGAAATTCTGAAAATGGATGCCAATAGAAAATGTAGCCTATATATTATTGACACAATCATGAATTAATAACTTTACTCTATAGAGTCCTGATATGCATTCTGATATATAGCTCCCTTAATCCATCTGATCTTACCGCCAGTAATAAAATATGTACTAATGGGGACATTCTGATATGTGCTCTCATAAAGGTGTAGAAATTTTACAAATTACCAAAAATTTGCATCAATTCCGATTGTCCATGACTTGTAAGTCCAAGACTCCAAGACTGGAATTCTCTCCTCTTTTGTTTCCACTTACACATAAGAACCAAACGACGGATAATTTATAAAAGTGAGAAACTCCTTTTGCTTTCTATTCATTTCTCCATCGGTAATTAAAGTAACACTAGTTATTTTTCTTTAATGGCCAAAGGAACATAAATTATATAGCGTTAGAAAACCATGATCTCAAAGTAAATTATAATTTCTTGCATGAACCCTAACCCTAAGTAAAAGAAAACCCATTACAAACCAGAGACTCAAAACCACCTAAGAACATCACATCATCATATATTCATCCCCTATGAATTACTCTTCCTGGCCCCAAAAAAAATACTATAAATAAAGATGGTCTAATAGCTTGCATAAAAATGTCGAAGCTGCTTCTATCACAATTCAAAATTAGTAAAAGATGGTAGGTTTTAAGCAGCCATCATCAAGTGTTTGGCTGTCAAAGCCTCAAATTAGGGACCTTTTTTAGAGATTGCAGAGGGAACAAGGAGATAATGGTACATGTGACAAAGGACCAACTTGTGAAAAAACGAAGCAAATTAACACATAATTATGTGGGCATGGAATGAAAGACGGTCTAAAAGACTTTGAGACTTACTAATAATAGAACCTCCACCGAAACGTCCTTACAACTTCAGGGAAAAGTAAATCCGTTCTTCAACCACGATCAGCAGCCGCACTGTGAAGTCTGTGATTATGTATTAAAAGAAAGAAACCAAAAATATAGACAAAAGCCAGAAAGAATTAAATAAGATTTATAAAAATAATGAAATAAAAATTAAGAGAAATGAAAGAGTGATGCAAAAATCAAGAAGGGTTTGTGTTAAAGGAGTAGGAGAGAAAAAATGGGGGGAGAAGGGAGAGGAAGTGTCGCTGTCTTTCGTGAGAATCAGAGAAGGGAAAGCGATATATTGAAGGATCTCTCTTTCTCTGTTCTCTCTACACAAATCTGGCAAAGCACTGGTGTTTGTTGTTACTATATACCAAAAGAAAGCAATAAAGTTTCAAAAATAAAAAAAGAAATGGGCTTTTCTTTTCTTTTCTTTTCTTTTTCAGGATAGCTTTTGATACTTATGACCATAATGAATGTGTATTTACTATTTAGTATTTACTCATTCAACATGGACAAACTACAACACAAGGCTAAGGCTCTCTCTCTCTCTCTCTCTCTCTCTCTCCCTCCCTCCCTCCATCTCCAGCTACATCATCAGAGACAGAGAGACTCAGAGAGAGATGCTTATGCCACTGATATGTACAGCTCACCCTCTCCACTACTGTTTAGAGAAGAAATAGGTGGTGGGGTTTCTTTGACCATAGTTTTGCTTCTCTCTCACTCACTCACTCTCTCTCTCTCTCTCTCTCCCTACTGTGCTGCACTAGTATCTAGGTCTATTATCTTCTGAGTATTTGTAGGGAGATGTACGCTATATATAGGGTTTGAGGTCACAGATGAGTCTGGCGGAGAAAGTCAGGGTCTCATACTCATTGAGTCGTTCCGAATATTGAATGACATAACTACCCCTAACCCTTTACACTTTGCATACGATGTAGGCCCAAGAAGCAGAAATTAAACCATTCAATATTAGGTAAATTACTCAAATAGTCCTTAAATTTATATCCGATTTATATTTTGGTCCTTCAATTAAATTATTAGTTCAAATGGTACATCAACTCTATATTATTCACTTCATTGGTCCTACCATTACATTCTGTCAATATTTCTATTAAATATGAGAACAAATTGATCATTTCATCCATTAACTCTCTCTCTCTCTTCTTCTTCTGGGTTTCTTCTTCTTTTGCTTTTGTGTTTCTTCTTCTTCTTCCTAGTTTCTTCTTCTTTTGTTTTTTTTTTCCCATAATCCATGTCCTTAGTTGACAAAGCACACTAAAAGGTGCATGAAATTCATAGAAAAAATCTACCAAATGAAATTAATAGTTCAGAAGGACATGGAGGGGGGACATTTAGCTGTAACAAAAAGACAATCTACTAGTAGCTCTGCGGAGAAGCAAACTAAATCGCTCCTCTTATCTAAATATTATCAAGCCCTCTTGAGAAAGTTGTCGGCATCATCATCATCATCATCCCTATCATTTCCTTTCAAGGGATCATCCAAGCTGAAACCACCTTTGTTCTCTCCCAATTGAGCTCCACCACTACCAAAGTCGTTGTCAACACTACCAACAAAGTCATCAGCACCACCAACACCACCACCAACACCTAAATTGATGTTATTGCCAAAACCACCTCCAATGCTAGTAGTTTCAAAATCACATCCATCACCGATGTTAGGGCGAGGTCTATCAATAACATAATTCACCCTTACTTGACTACCATGAAGTTCATGCCCATCCAAAGGCCGTATTGCACTGGATGCCTCCTCGCTACTAGTGAAAGTGATGAACTCAAATCCTCTAGATCTACCAGTTTCACGGTCACTGATGATTCTTGCATCAATAACTTCATCATATTTTGCAAAAGCTTCCTTCAGACTCTACTCATATGTCTGGTACGAAATACCTCCAATAAAGAGCTTTGAACTCACCATGTTTGACATGCATCTTACTGCTTGATGGATAGACAGTTTGAAAGGAGATAATTCAGATCTGATATGCTTGTTTGCAATCTATCTGAGTATATTCCCAATTTTACTTAAGAAAGTCATTGCAATAACCTTGTCCGCTTCTTCTTCTTCTGGGTTTCTTCCTCATTTTCTTCATTTTTTTTTTCTAATTTTGTATTTATTTTAATCTTTTTTTTTTTGTTAATTATGAAAAGTCATATGTACCCTAAAGTTTGGTTAAATCTAATAGAAAATTATACGGTTGGATCAAATGGGCGATTAAAATAGAGTTTATGTACCATTTGGACTAATAATTTAATTAAGGGACCAAAATGTAAATCGCGTATAAGTTTGAGGATCATTTGAGTAATTTACCAATTCAATTTTTTTGCTTTTATGCAACCATAGACTGTATGTTAATGTTTACACCACTGGCATAAATATTTAGCTTATGATCTTGTCATCTCTGGGATCATGGTTTGTTTTTCTTTAATAAATTATTGGTGGTTGATATGTTCTTTTCCAAGGTTACTGTTTGTATATCATACAATTAGTAATTATATTTTGTGTACAAAGAATAAGACATATTACTGTTGTAATGGATCAAATTTATTCAGCTCTATTTTTTAGTTAACTTGATCTATAACAAGACTCAAATTTGTTTAAATTGGATCAGTGGAGCTCAAGCAACCATAAGCTACTAAACAAATGCTTCGCTATGTATTGATTCTTTCAAGCTTTATCTGTTTTTTATTGTTATAACTTTGCATTCTTAAATAGGATGCATATGTCAGAAAGTTTCTTCGGTGTCACGTGATCGTTAGTGAAAAGGCATAAGATTGTTTTAATGTTGATGTTAGATTTCTCCGTAACTGTAATGGCCATTTATGGCTAGTTTGTATTAGTCATTTGTGACTAGTTACTTTTTTGGTTGAATTATGAATTCAATCCCAGAATTTCTCAATAAAAGAAAACACAAATGCTTGGCCAACTTGGTTGGTTTATATACCATCAATTTCATCAAGAAAATATAGTGACTAAATTATAAATACAAATTTCACTTGATTAAAAAAAAAAAACTTAAAAACTTAACAAACATAAATTTGACAATTAACTTAATAAACTTAATAAGCTTGATATAATAATATGATGTATAATCTATCCAGAAATGTGGATAACAATAAGAACTTGTTACTCAAACTCATGAAGGGTATGGAGCACTTACCTTTGTCATAACTCATAATGTGTGATATTTTATTAAAGTGTTTGTTATAAGCTAAGAGCAATTCTAAGAGCCTCTTCAACAATTTTGAAATGCTAAAATAAGTGAGCCACATTATCAAAACCCTCTCCAACTGCCTTATTAAACTCAATCATCAAAGTTACAACATCTTTCTCTCTTTTCAGAACTAGAAAGTTGACCTTGGCTCTTCTTTTCTTTTTTCTTTTTTTATAAATTATGGGATTGCATTCATAATTTAGCCAAAAAAGCCACTAGCCGCAAAGAGCCAATACAAACTAACCACAAAAGGCCATTACAATAACAGAGCGATCTAACATCAAAATTATGACAATTTGAGGCTTCTCCACTAATGATCACACAGGATCGAAAAAACTCTTACATAAGCATCACAACTAAGAGTGCAAACTCAGAACAACCAAAAAGAGATAAAGCTTGAGAATACCAAGCTATAACAATATAAATAAAACTCTTATAAAGGAGATGTAGAAAGCTCTCACAAAGAAGAGGTGAAAAACTCTCACAAAATGAGAAGTGAAAACTACACAGAAAACCCAAAGAGTATCTGCGACTTATTCCAAAGATGAAGAAACCTGAAAAACGATGGTGGTAGAGATCCAACATCGAAATATATGTGGAGATCCGACATCGAGACACATCTGCCTATGATGAGTGGAGGAAATCATTACAAAACAAAGACAAATAGGGAAAACCTTTTATCTTTGAAAATGGGGAAAATATAAGAAATAATTCTTCCTCCCCCCTTAAAGTGAAAATAGTTGTAGAGGTTTTTTTTGGGAGAGAAGAGGCTAGGATTTGTGATGGTGTCTTGGGTCTTTGACCTTGGCTTTTCAAAACATTTAATTTTAATTTGGAAAAAAAAAAACATATCTTGAAAATATTAAAAACATGCATTGTTATTTTCGGATAATAAATACATAGACATTTTTCGTATTTTTCGCTCTTTTCCATAATATTTCATTAATTGAATTGAAGAGTTTGTTGGGGCATAAATTATTAAAATAGCAAATAAACCTTTTCAAATTGTCACATAGGTCAACAAACTTTAATTTGAAGAGTTTAGTTTGCTACTACTTTTGGAGACTCCTGAGCAACATTGCTGAGATATGATTTCACTAAGAAAGTGTTGCTCATAATTATTATAATGCAATAACATACTAATTTTGTGCAAAAAATCAATAATTAATGTAATGTTAAAAGTTGGAAAATGTCCTAAATTCGAATCTCTAACGAACGTTACACTGAACTAAATTTTTACTTTAAGATGAGTCGAGAGCTCAATTATATTAAATTTCATTAAGAGCACTTATCAACATTTCTTTGATACTTCATAATAATATATTTCAGATTCAAAAACATGCAATTAGAATAGTGAAATGTTGCTATATTCGCTGAGAGAATAATTTCCAAGGCAAACAAGTAAGCATAATCATGTGTGGTTATGTCTTGTTGTGCTGAGTATACCAACACAATGTTTCAAAGTTTGAACAACCATTGATTCCCAATTGCTTATTTTCTTGTAGTTTACACCAAAATAATGGAGCTTGCCACCGCCGTCAGAGCCACCCCATGTTTGTTTGTCTAGCAAAAGGGTGGCCAACTCAGCCTCTCTCTACCTACCCTTCCAACACAAAGCCGTGCATATTCAAAGTACTCATAATTATTATTGCAATATTCCCTTTATTTCAATTTTCAAAGCTTATATTATTATGTACAATGACCATTATATAACGCACATGCAACATTTTACATATTTGAAAATTGAACCTTTTTATTGTACATGTAACATATTCCTCGACAATAATATTGATTGGCCTGATTTTGCTTTTAAATGTTCCCTTCCCTCAATTCTCAGCTGAAGAAACGTGTATAGCCTTTCTCTTAAACTTCAATTAGTCACTAAATTTATTTAAAGGATATTACTTGTCTTTTTATCAATAAGGAGATACTCCTCCTTTCTGCGAATTACAGATTGACATATATGCAAAAATAATTCATTACAAATACAAAAATAAAAAATTATGCACACATGTTACGCTGCTATTGATAGAAATGTAAGAGCTACTACTTACTTGGTAAGGAATGAAATATTTTCCTTATTTAAATACCAAAGCAAAAGGAACTGTAAAAAAAATAAAGTGGATTTCAAAATCATGAATAGGACCGTTTGCCAAGTCTAATGTTAGCATTGATTCATAGAAAATGAAAGGAAAAAAGCTAATTTTCTTGGGTATATTTATGCGCTAAGTACATATGTAGTATTCATCGTTGGATGGGCTTTAAAAGCATTGAGTGATTGGAGTATCCACCAATCCAACAATGAATACTGCATATAACTTAGTACAATAGTGTATCCAAGAAAATAGGAAAATACGGTTATATTTGGCAAATTCCTTATTTAACGTGGAGCCGAACTCCATTTTAACTGGATCAAGAATTCTATAGTGAGGGCCTTATATATGACCCTTAGGTGAGGCTCTATTTATTAGTCGTTAGATCAAATTGGTTAGCCATTTGATCAAATTGGTTAGCCTAAATCAACGGTTAAGAGATAAGACCTCACCTAAGAGTAGGGATGACAATTTTCCCACGGATAAGAGTCTTCACAGAGATTCAACCCTAATGGGTCGGGTATGAATGATAAAAAATGGGTATGGGAACGGGTTAAGGGAATTTTTCCGGTATGGTAGTCGGGAATGGGCAGGGATGATTTTCTAATCCTCGACCCGAACCCTCCCCGTTTAGAATATATACATATACATAATTTATTTTATCATATCATTATATTATTAAGATGTATGATGGTGGTGCTACTTCTATACTGATGATCATGTCTTGAACATGTAGTTATGACATGTGTTAATTTTTTTTATAACTATTCTATATTTTTAGTTAATAAAAATGAAATTGATACATATCTTGTGCTAATAATGTTTTTTTTTTCTCGTTTTAACAAAGTAGCTTTTTGTTTTTTACTTTTTCATAATGGGGCGGGTCGAGGAACCTATTCCCCAATGAAGGAGGGGATGGGGAATCCCTGATTTGAAGATTGTTGATATGAAGGCAGGGATGGGGAAAAATGTGCAATGAGGATGAGGATGGCATACCCACCCTTCATTTGACCCATTGTCATCCCTACATAAGGGTCATATATAAGGCACTCAATATAGAATGACTCTTAAGTGGATGAAAAAGATTAATTTATTGGGCGTGTTGGGCTTATCTACTATTGCTTTATGGGGTTGATGTCTAAAACTGTTCTCTAATAATGATGATAATCAACATGGACATGTACATATGGTCCCCCTAACCACTCTCAAAACATCATTGGATACAAATGAGTGTATCAAGTAAAATATAAGGTTGATGGCTCTCTTGATCGTTTCAAGTCACGCTTTATGTTAAGGGGTGTTCCATCAACAATCCGGAATCAATTACTCTCAAACCTTTAGCCCCATTGTAAAATCCATCACCATTAGAATCATCTTATCACTTGTCTAATATGATTGGTCCATCACTCAATTACATGTCTCCAATATCTTCCTCCATGGCACCATCCGCGAAGAAGTCTACATGCCCCAACCTCCCGATTTCATTGATTCCTCAAAACTTCTCCTTGGAATGGGTTTTACACCATCTTTTCATTAGGTCTAATTAGTCTTTCACCTTCATTAGTCTCCCACATATTGTCAAAATTTAATCCAACAACTAGAGGCAAATTCTGCCATAAAAAACCTTGACAACGGGATAAAATTTTGGTGTTGAGTCTGAAAAAAGGATTGTTGGATTTCAATAAAAATGTTCATTTGTAAGAGCATCCACAGTGGGGGAGTGTATGTTAAATATACACCCCAAGTCACCGGAATCGTCTCCAATGGAAAGATGTAAATTGATGTAAATATACATCATTATCATGGGGATGTAAAATAAAATGTATATTTACATCTATTTTTACATTCCTTGCAAACGGAACCCACCCGAGAAAAGAGAAGAAAAATAAAGAAAATTCAACATAAAAGGCTGGGACCCATGGCTACACCCCCAAATTTACACCTCCCCATTGGAGAAAAAACATATTTACACCCCCTCCCCCGGAAGGTGTAAAGAGGATGTAAAAGTGACTTTACACCCCCCACTATGAATGCTCTAAAAGGAAAAGGAAATGTGGTTTTTGTCAATTCTACTACAAAGCAAGCCCAAACCCAAAAAGCTGGGCAGAAGAAGCTCCAGGCCCAAATCAAAAGAGCAATCTTATTTTTGGTAAGAAAAACAGTAACTCTGTATCAAAGGAAAGTGGGCGTTGACAACGCAAAGACACAAGAACACAAGCCAAGCAAAGCCAGAAGGCGAATTCAGAAGAAGGGCTGATTCGGCCGAAGGTGTGAGTATCTTCTTCTCTGTGACTGCACCAGGGTTTGCCAATTTAGGGCTTTCCTCGTCGGGGCTATTCAATTTTCCATCTTTGCAGTCGCAGAGACTCTGAAAACAAAAAACAAAAAACAAAAAAGAGGGCAAAAAGATCGAATTTTGAATGAGAGCGAGTGCCATATATTCTCGTGGGTATTAGGGTTTTGCAATTCAATTTAGCAGAGAAAAGAGGAGATTGTTGGAAATGGCTTACAGGAGGAGGCAGCAGGTGCCATCATCTTCGTCATCAACATCAAGCCCAAGCTTTCGATTTGAAGAAGAAGAAGACGAAAAATCTCGGTACCCACTTCCTCCGCCGCAGTCCGATGATTCGCTTGCGGCCAAAGCTATTCGAGCCTCTTCGGCACACCGCGACTCTTCTCTCTCCTCTGCTTATGCCGCTCGCGGTGCTCAGCCTGCTGTCAACTCCTCGTCACCTTCCCGATTTTCCAACCCCCCCACCACCACAACCCCTGCGTCGTCTTCTCCCTCACAGGTCTGGGAATTCACATGCTTTATGTTGTTTTCATTCGCGAATTGGCTTCTGTGTTGCATCTGATGTGGTTTGATTCTACCCATTTCTTGCTTTCGCTGCTACTTGCAAGTTCCAATGCCTTTTTATCTGTTGTGTTTTGTAGCCACATGAGTATACATCAATAAAAAACTTGAGTGAATCCAAACATGGGTTTTGGGGTGTACTTGCTAGAAAAGCCAAAGCCATTCTCGACGACGACGAGGATAATGCAGCTGAAAATTATGATTCTCCTGGAAGAACAAGGGTGGACATGCCTTCTACACCAACAAGGGGTAAGGTGAGATAATCTTGGTCTTATGGTAGCTTGGCATTTTCCAAAGACGTGCAGTTGCTGCTTCATTGTTCATTCATCATTTAGTTGTGTATCTGCGGACTTTTAGTGTCTAATACTAAGTTGTATATCTACTAACTATTTGCAGCAGTATCGTGATCCAAACCAACATGTTGAGAGCCGTGGAAGGACAGACAACCCGACGTTACAGAAGGGGTTGGGTGCATTCACATCATCCCTTAGTTATATTAGTGGAACCATTGGGACTGCCTTGGAGGTAGGCATTGCAAAAGCTATATTAAAGTCAATTTTGAGCTTTAAATGGTTTTCTCAGGCTGTCAAAAGTAATCCCACTATTTTGCCTACTCTTTCATTCTATTTTCTGAAACATAGTAAGTTGTCCGTGTGTGTTTATACATAAGGCTAATATGAATGGAAACAATTACTCTGTGTGTGTGTGTTTGTATCTGCACAAATTCATTGACTTTATGTTTAGCTTACTCTGGAATCAATTCAATAAATTGGTACTTACCATTCGATCATGTATGCACTGTTTGTGTTTCACTTTGACAGGAAGGTCGTACGATTGTTGAGAACCGGACTGCAGACATCATTCAAGAAACTCGTAAGCATATCAAGAAAAAGGCCAGTGGTTCTGCACAGAATCAGGCGCAAAAACCTCAGACGCAAGCTGACCTCGAACTTCAATTGAAGGCATCTCGCGACGTAAGGTGGCAACTTTTGTGTCACTGGTTGATATAATAGAAGTTATATGCTTGCAGCCAGAATATGAATAATGTTGGGATGTTGGAATATTTTAATTAATTTCCTCCTTATCATGCATGAAATCTGTTGAGTCTGGTATGACCCTCTTTGTACAAATAATTAACAGTTAATAGAATGAAAATTTTTGGATGACTTTGATGCTCCATAATCCATAACCTTGCTATTGGGTTCACGTGTAGCACAATTGTTTGATGCTTACAATTCACTTGTATAATAAGAAGCATGATTTGCCTTTTGTTTGCACTACAGGTAGCAATGGCAATGGCTGCCAAAGCAAAACTTCTTCTTCGGGAGTTGAAGACTGTCAAAGCAGATTTTGCTTTTGCAAAGGAGCGATGTGCTCAGCTGGAGGAAGAAAACAAAATCCTTCGAGAGAATCGTGAAAGGGGAGACAGCCCTGAAGATGATGATTTGGTATCAATTTTTTTCTTTCTTCATTAGTAGTGTTTTTTGGTTTATTATCTTTTACATTGGCTTCTTCTTTTGTTAATTTATCTTTCTTTTGAGACTTGAAATTATGTTTGGTTTACAATTTACCATCTTCATTTCTGATGTTATATATTTAAAGACCTTATAAATAGTTTGAGCAGGACAAGAACCTCCTTGATACATTTTAATGCTTATGTTCTATGTGCATAGTGACATCAGGTGCAATGTCTCTGATGCGAATATTTCCCTTTCAGATACGGCTGCAATTGGAAACACTTTTGGCAGAGAAAGCAAGATTGGCACATGAAAATTCAGTTTATGCACGTGAAAATCGCTTCCTAAGGGAGGTTGTCGAATATCACCAGCTTACCATGCAGGATGTTGTTTACTTGGACGAGGGAACTGAAGAAGTCACTGAAGTTTATCCCATTAAGGTACCTTTTAGTTTCTAGTTGAACTCCTGTCTCCATTGCACTACCTGTATCCCTATCTGCTGTCATCTGCACTGCTTTGTAGGCCGACTTTGACATAACTGTTCATTGACCCAGGTCATACCTTCTTATTCTTCACCAGCATCAGAAGTCCGGGGAGTTTCCCAAAATTCTTCCCAATGAAGCTCTTCTATCCCCCTTTTGATGGCAACTGGAGATGTTTCTCTTTGATTGGCAAGGGCATATAATCTATACTTTCAACAAAGGCTTGAAGTTGTAGCAATATTATTTGTTGTTTGTAATATACTTTTTGCCATTTATTATCAGTCCGTCCAATTTGCTTGGCTGATATGTGTAGTTCATGTCCCATGAGCTTTAAAAAGCTTGTTAACATACAATGATAATTTATTTAGTGCTTGGGATTCACACACCAAAAAAAAAAAAAAAAAAAAATCCTGCATTTTGATAAATTGGCTTGTGGGTTCATACATAACACCTGAAACATGGATGTTGGTAGCTTTTGAGCATTTGTAGACGAGCCTATTGAGAAGGGCAACTTATTCCAACAGGCTTGAATTCGAACGGAATTGAACAAAGCCTCATCCCCTTCAAGTTTTACACATGAAATGTAAGGCTTTGGACCAACAAACCAAATGCTATCTATGATGTATTAGACACTACTACCTGCTCTCGCGACATTTTACCGAAGCATTAATATCCACCAGAATCTGAAGCAGCCGTACATGTCATTTTCAAGTTTTACTCATGACCTTGGTTATTGGTTACCCCCTGATGGTAAGCCTTCAAACCACCTGTCCATAATCATCCAACGGATATGCTAAGCTAATGTCACATGTCTAGGTACGACTAACGTTAGCATAATTCTTTCGCTTTTAACATGCACAATCCAAATTTTCCTTTTTATCGTAAGATGTTTTTGTACATTTTGTTGTTAAGCTGTCAATTTAAACACATTCAAATATGAGAGTTCATAATTTTAGTAGTTAAGACAGAGACTTGAATCTACCACTTTTTTTTAAATAATAATAATAATTTAAATCATAATCTAATATCACTTTTGTTTAAACTCATGGCCATTCCCACCATCAATGATTCAGAATGAGATTGATAGTTAGGAAGGAAGCATAGCAACCTTGTTTAAAAATAGAATATTTCCATATATAGTTAATACTTTCCTACTGCCAATTAAGCAACAACTAAAGACAGATGTAATGTCCAAAGCTTGTGGACAGCACCTAGCTAGCCATAGATAGAAAATTTCATTCGGCGGCCTACTTTTGCATCAAATAATTAATATATTAATTAACATAACCACATTTTTTTATTTTCCAAAAACACATTGATTATTTATTTAAAATTTTCTTCTTAAAAATACATGGTTGAAAATGAAGCATAGGATTCCTCTAAGGTCTAAGGTGTGTGCTAGAAAAAGTACATGGCACAGGAGGTTTAGCCGGAGACAACAATGTGGGGATCAAAACAGACCATGTCACCCTCTGGGAGCCTCCATAAATTATTAAAATCATGTCCATCTTGCAATGCAAAACCCCTTGCTCCATTTCTAATATTTTTTCATATTAATTATTATGTAACAACACAAAGTTTATTTGTCTTTGTGTATTAGTTAGTTATACCAAAGACAGCTCATTATACCATTCACAATCATTATACAAATTATATGGTTATTTTCGACCGTTGATGTATGAGAAATATATAATAAAAATTATATATCAACGTTGCGTTGCGTTGCGTGTACGATTGTATTTAACATTTATTAATATTAATATTTGTATTACATGAATGAGAAAAGGAATTTGGCCACTGTGTAGAGCATTGGTCAAACTAGTTGCCATCAAAATCACATAGTATGACCTCAAGTACCAATCAAAGAGCAACCGACCTCAAGTTTCCAAATACCTAAGTTGTGGTTCAAAGAGCAACCGACCTTATATTCCGAGAAGAAGAAGACAACTTAACACTCCCGTCCTCGGATTAAGACCATTATTGGAATGTCATTATAACTCATAAGGGACCTAATTCAAAAAAATGAAACCAAATTGTTTTTCGTAGAATCGTCACTTACATGTAGTCGGTTCTCAATAGAAAATAAATAATCTTAGTCACTTGAGTTACAAGTCGTTTTCAACAATTAATAGATAATCACCAGTTATTAAAAATTAAATTTCAACTCTTAATTTTGAAAGAAATAGTAGAAGAAAATTTTAAAATTAAAACATTGAAAGTAAAATTGGATGTAGAGGGTGTATGGACTAAATGATGCGAATATTCAAAGAGTGAAGAGGAGAGAGAGCCCCACACCCTGAAAGAGCGTGGTTTCATTTCACAACTCACATGCTGGATCCGGGCCTACCCTGCGGCCACTGGGTCCCATATCCGATGACATCTCCACAGCATCTGATTGGAGCACCACTCCACGCGCTCACTCAGCGTGTGTCGTCATACGCGGTGCTCCTCCTGTCAGTCTCGGTGTGAGGTGTCAATCTTAAAATCTTACAGCAACGACAGAGAAGGAAAGAGCGAGAGAGAGGGTCTCAAAATCTGAATGAAATGGCGTCCGCATCGCCTCTCTCTCTAGCTACAGCAGCAAGCAAAGGCAAAGCAAGACGCCATTAAAACCCTCTCAATTCTAAACCCCACCACCTCTGCCCACCATTACTTTTGCTCCTACCCAGCACAGTTCAAGCCTCACCACATCCCATATACTAGTTTCTTTACCCTTTTGAGCTCTTTCCTCAGAGACGTCCATTGGAATTCAATGTCAGGTTCTTATGCTCAGAATTTCTCACCGGCAAGAGCGCTCTCTCCGCACCTAAGAACCCCGCCCGATGTGGATAGCCAGTACTTGACTGAACTGTTGGCAGAGCACCAAAAGCTTGGACCTTTCGCGCAGGTCGTTCCCATATGTGGCCGACTCTTGAATCAAGGTTTCTCTTTTGCCCATGTTTGTTTTTGGACCAAGTCCTTGTTTCTGTGTTATGATTGTGATTTGGATTTGCTTTTGGGTGTTTTTACGGCCCAAAACTAAAATCTTTCTGCTTTTTTCTATGAACCCAATTGAGAATTCTGCATCTTAATAGCTGTCTGCTGTTCATTTCTGTATATGGGTGTTGGGTAATTGATGAATTATGAAAGCCATGGAAAGAAAGATCAGAACTTGTTGATACAGGAGAAAAGAATGCAGATTTCTCAGCCTTGCGTAACTAGGATGTTTATTTGGTCCTTGAATTACTTATTATGAGTATGCTCTGCCCACCTTTGGTGGTTCAAAGTAGTCTTTCACACACCTCCTCATCAAGGATTGGGATGGAGATTAATGCTTTTGGATAAAATGGAACTTCTTTTTCCTCACAATATTGGAGTTGACTTGCATGTTCAATGTGTTATGTTCTTTTTCATTTGCTTTCATCACTAATCTCTCCATTTCATATGTGTTCTACTTGTCATATTGATTTCTTAAACTTTGCCAAGAAACTGATTCAATGCTCTATATTCTTGTTTCATTATATTATATATTGAGGAAGGGAAATGCTAAAGTTTGGTACTCTTCTATTTTTTGATAGAGATAATACGGGTTTCTGGAATGATGCCCAACCAAGGGTTTAGTGACTTTGACAGAATGCAACGTGGAAGCCCTAGCCCCATTGGTTCAGACATAATGCCAAACTATAGAGGGTCAGGCCTGGGTGGCTGGAACGGCCGACCTCATGATGTAAGTACTTGAAATCATGTTCTCTTTTATGTAACACCCATAGTTTGCATCTCTGGTCTTCCATTTTTCTTTATCTATAGCACAGTAGTGCATTGATTATTTTTCTTGCTGCTCCTTTTCTGATTTGTTTAAACTGTGTATGCCTAAATGAATTTCCTGCTAGATTTGTTGTATCTTGTATGTATGTCTATGCCTACCTGCTTAATTGGTATGCAAAGCATGAACGTCTGAAAAACTAGTTTCAATAATCGTTCATGGCAATGTGGAACTGAACAAGAGGAAAGCATAATCAGGTCCTGAGAGATACTGAGTAGTATTCTACTGACGTGGAAGACTTGGATCTTGCCTGAAGTGGGGTCAGAATGTGTAATGCAGTATTGGGAGTTTGGAAGTTGATTATGGTGGTCTTCTATCCACAGGTTGAGAGACAGTATTGCTTACTTTTTGTGGACTTGAAGACTGCCAAAACACTCTTATGTATCAGCCTACGACATGGTTTCCTTCTGGGTCAGTTATCCACTGACTTTTTCCAAATTCATCTATTTCCATTAGGTGGCTTTCTCAACTGTGAATTCATTTTGATCCAGGACATAGTCAAAGTGTGATTAAGGCAGGGGTGTCCGTAAATCCACTGGCTTCATATACCATTAAATCCATTATTATATGGTAAATAGTGGAAGTTTCAGCTTTATAATATGGTTGAAGTTTATTAATTGATTTTATATACTTCGAAGCTATTTTATGTTAGTTGACTAGCTTGGATATCCCACTACGTTGAATGTTGTGTATTTTGAGCTTTTTCTACGTTTATTTTATGCGGAATAGGCTACAGTTCCCCTATCTGTTTCTCAGTTTATCTTTTTATCATTTTGTTCATGCTCCATTAATTCTTCTTTTTTCCTCTTGGTATAGTTTCAATAGTTTGCCTTTGGTTGCATAATTGTAACAGAGATTAGGTGGTCCACAAGGGATGAATATGGAGTGGCAAGTCGCACCATCAAGCCCAAGTTCCTACATTGTGAAGAGGATATTGCGCTTGGATATTCCAGTAGATAGCTTTCCAAATGTAAGCCATGCATATCACTTGAGAGTGCGTTATGTGAGATTGCTATCTTAAATTCTAATGATTAAAAAGAACCAAGTGTTAGTGTGCAGAGGCGCACACACAGTTATTCTTTAATAAGGTTCTTGAAATAAGTACATGTGCCTCAATGCATCTGATTTCAGCCTTCACATATGATCTAACGAACAACTGAGAAATAAGTCCTTATTTAAGGATCTCTCTCTCTCTCTCCCCCGCACTTTTTGTGATACTAAAGCTTCTATTTTTGTAGTTCAATTTTGTGGGCCGGCTTCTGGGTCCTAGAGGCAATTCACTAAAGAGGGTGGAAGCTTCTACAGGTTGTCGTGTATACATAAGAGGAAAATGTTCAATAAGAGATATTGACAAGGTAGAATTATTCTCAGTGTGTTGTGTGCGTTAAATAAGAAGTTTTCAGGATTTTAAATCAAGTTCTTTTTTCTTGTTCTGTTTTCATTTCTACTACATGTTTTACGTCTCTTGACATATATTTCTTGCTTTCCCGCTCTCAAGGAGGAATCTTTGAGAGGAAGACCAGGTTATGAACATCTGAATGATCCGCTGCACATTATAATTGAGGCTGAATTACCTGCTAATATTGTTGATATGCGGTTGAGACAGGCAAAACAAATCATAGAAGAACTTCTCAAACCCATGGTATTTTTTCTGATTCATCCCTTTGGCTTTTCAATACAAATATTGTTGCCTTTCCACTATGATGTATCGTTATTCACAAGTACATATCACATGAATAATGAAACTGATTTTACCTTCCCTCAACGTACAATATTTACTGGTTCAAAATAAATAGATTGTATGAGGTTGCCCTTGATTCGCATAAATAATGAATCTTGATTTTCATTTCAGGACGAGTCACAAGACCACTACAAGAGGGAACAGTTGAGAGAACTAGCTATGCTAAAATCCAATCTAAGAGAAGAGAGTCCTCAACCATATGGTAGTGTATCTCCTTTCACTTCAAGTGGGATGAAGCGTGCCAAAACTGGTCTGTAATGTTTCATTTGACTCGTCTTCTCATTGGTTCTTCCTCCTGTACACTCTTGAACTTTTTTGCCATCGAATGCTTCTCGGTGTATTTCAATCCTGTCTGCAAAGGAGGGCGCGTTATGGACCTGTTTGGTGAGATCAATGCAGGGTTTTCTTCCATGACATTAAGATATACGGATGAACGGAGATATTCTTTTGTTATAGTTTTTCGTGGTTGTAGTTGATTGTGATTGTAGAAGTAGAAAAATTATGGCATATAAGTTATTCTTTATTTTGCTGAACAAGTATCTTGTTATTAACTTGACATTGTCTAAAACTCTGAAGTGGGAATATGCATCGATTGTTTAATATGTTTTACATTTGTGGGTGAATTCAGTTCTTTGAATGAGCTGTTTATCATGCTCCTCGGCAAACATTATCCCGTCTTGCAGTAGACACTGTTTCTATGCCCGCATAGGTGAATGAAATTTGACTCGGAGTTGGGGATGGTAGAGAGAGAATCAATCAGTTGGAAATGTGATAAAACGTTGCAAACATTTTTTTTGTAAGTAAACAAACACAGTGAATATTCACATGAGAAAAACCAACTTAGTAGAGGTAAACCAACATTTTTCTGTTATGACAATCAAAAAATTCTTCTAAAAGAGTTTTGCGCAAAAAAAAAAAAAAAAAATCTTAGAAGTGCTTTTGCCTTTAGGACATAAAAGCTTTTTATGAAGAAGCACATGTCAGGTGTTTTTAGAAATAAGCGTTGTTGTCGAAAGGAATAAGAATTAAATGCTCAAGTCAACTGCTGGCTCGATACGTTTTTCTGTCCATCTTTTAACAAGCATTTTCGAGGACTAGCCACGCTTCCATAGGAGAATTCCTCGCACACTTTCAATATACTTATAATAAAGTGCTTATGAGCAAAAATGTTTCATATGAAGTGCTTATTAGATTAGAGTAGTTTAGAATATCGCTTTGTAAAACAAAAACAAAAGAAGGGTTCAAAACTATTTGTCTCTGCACCCGGAGTTCTTTGTTTATTTTCCTCTCCCCTACTAATATCGCCTATATAAAAAGACATGGAGCTTTGAGAGATGTGTGTATGGGTGGGTTTGGAGAGCGAGCCCCAACCATGGGTTTGACTAAATGAATGGGCTTGAAAACGGTCTTAGGCCCAGATTTGGTTATGTTGGATCCATGGACAGAAAATAGAGTTATTTGGGTGTGGACCAGTGGGCTTTGATATATAAGAATTAGATTGCGTAAGAAAAGTATTTGATTTGCTCATATCAACTGATAAGCTGAGACCAAAAACCAAAGGGAAGTTGAGAAGTTTCTGGAGAAGGGAAAAATGGGGAAGCAGCCGGTGAGGATGAAGGCAGTGGTGTACGCGCTTTCACCGTTTCAGCAGAAGGTGATGCCTGGTCTCTGGAAAGATCTGCCGACGAAGATCCACCACAAGATCTCCGAGAACTGGATCAGCGCCACCCTCCTTCTCGGCCCACTCGTCGGCGTCTACTCGTAAGCTCTCCTTCTCCTTCTTCTTCTTCGAATCTTCCTTTTTTTTCGTTGATTTTTATATTCATATGAGATAATTGATCGAATTTTCTGGATTTATAGTAAAAACTAAATTTGAAAGCTTTTTCTTTTTGCCACAAAGAATTGTCAATCCCCATTTCACCAATCGCATTCTCTCTCTAAGTTTTCCCAAGATATGATATTAGGGTTCAAGGGCTTCACTTTCGCAGCCATACTGAAATAATTATTTGTTTAGATTGTAGCTGAGGAATTTGGACGAAAAACTGGGAAAAAAAAGGTGGCAGCTTTTGATTTTTAGTTAATATTTTTTTTCACCGATGCATGCCGTCTGTATTTTTATTGGATTTTCTTACAAGTCGTCCAGTACATATTTTTTGTTCTTGGTTTTTCATAATCAGTTGATTGTTTAGAACCAGTGATATTTAGTTCATCTGCTTAAAGGAATATGTGTGTGTGTTGGTGGGGCTTGAACCCTTTCATATCTTGCTTGAGAAGTCACTAGTTTTCAAAATGAGGACTTGATAAAACAATGAACAAGATAATTAGAAAACTAAAAAGAATTGAGACACAGCCTAAAATCTTTTCACACTATTCATCAAATTCTAGCAAACATTAGCGTAGGATGTAAATAAATTAACTTAGCTAAGTTGTGTATAAGGCTCAGATAAAAGGGTTTTTTGGTTTTGAATAGGCATTTTGTTCGTCAGTAATACATTTGTTTCAACATTGCAAAGTCAGACCAATCTGTAATTGCCCTCTTCTTCGTTTCTGTCATCGTCGATTTTACTTATTATTTGCTGTCTAACTCCCCTTTCCTATTCTTCTTCCCTATGCCCACAAAAATGTTTTGATTAAATAGACCATATTTTTTTTGTTCTTGTGCTCAATTCTGAAATGTATGCAGGTATGTTCAGAGCTACCAGGAAAAGGAGAAATTGGAGCACAGGTACTGAAGCTATGGATTCAGTCAATAGCTGTTGAAATTGCCAGAAGAAGTGTAGTTTTTCTTGTTTCTCATGCGAATAAGTTTGAGTAGTTTTTTTGGTTATTGGTTAAACTTGTACTTCAATGTTGAGCTTTGATACTGGGAATTCCAGTTCTTGTCTTGACTTGTACTTGTTAAATTGACAATTTTTTGGGGGTATTTCTAGATTGATGCATTGGTTTGGTGCCAAATTAATAAAATAATGCTTATATGGCTTATGTTGCCTACAACCCAATACATATCAAATGAGAATTGAGATGTTGCCATCATTTTCTTTGTTACACTCTCGATTGTGAATTCCCTTTTCATTCTTCCTTTGGTTGGTTATTGCTCTTGCTTTTCCATTCCTTTAGGCCTTATTGTCTTTGCGTTTGCTCCCCGCGCCTGTTCAGGCTAGGGCCCTCGTCTTGGGCCTGCTTTGCCTTCGGGCTTTTATGAAGTACTCTTCTTGACCCAAAAAACAGGAAAAAATAAAAGAAGAAAAGAAAGCCATTGACCATTTTGATGCAATATGGATGAAGCTGTGATCTATGGCCGTTCACGAAAAATCTAGAACTTGCCAAAATCAGGGTTGGTAAGTAGTTTTGTGGTCTCCAACTAGAAGGCCTTATAGCTAAGTAGTTAAGAACATTTATCTATGCATTTGAGGTTTTTAGTTCGATTTCCATTCTTCTAATATCGCTTGCATTTAAAGAAATTTTAAAAAAATTGTGATCTACTGAAGGCTGAAGCAAAGCTTCTTACTCACTTCCTCATCAATGAAAAGGTCTCGAGATAAATTATAAATACGTAATCATTTGTAAATCACGCAGGACACAAATCCAAATTAGATTTGGGTTTGGGCTTCATTTTATGGTTGGGGCCGAAGTAAGAACAATAGGAAAAGGAGAAAAAGTGGAAATAAAGGTAACAAACAATTAATCAAAACGACGTCGTCAGTCATAGTTAATTTGAGGGAGGTTTTGGAAAAACACAAAGGAGAGAAATTTTTTTGTAAAAGAAGCTAAAATGGACAAAATTACCCTCATTTATTTTTGGATTTTTTAAAGAATCCTTTACATTTGCATGTTTTTAATTTGAAAATTAAGAGGTTTTTTGTCTTTTTTTAAAAAAATTTGGCTTTTTCAAAAAGTGATTTTTTTTTTTTTGAATAAAACCTAAATTTACTTAATTTTTGAAATTCAAACGGCGCACTTTCTTTCCTTGTTCAATGCACGCCAGGGTTCAACTTCATACCGCTCACCTCGTCTGTTAGGCTGCGCAAAAACTGAACACCTCAACTCTCTCTGGTTTTCTGATACGGCGACGTTCTCACTCGATCAATCGGATCTTGCTTTTTCGTTGTTGGGTCAATCCAATTCCAAGCGAAAAATGGTAGCTGCTGTCGACTCATTCACCGCCAACACTTACGAAGAGGCTCGCAACCAACGCCTTGAAGAAAACAAAAGGAAGTTCCAGGTCTGTGTCTGCAATCCCATTCATATCTTCTTCTTCTTCTTCATTTTCGAAAAGAAGAAAACTTTTCATCTTTGAACTCTCATTTGCTGCATAATTTTGGCTGATGAAGGATTTGGGAATTTCAAACATTTCGAAGACTCTGACCCACTTGACTGCTTCTCCGAACAAGTCCCAGGTTAAAGAAAAATCTAGACTTGTTTCCATCTTCTCATTTTCTTATATTGCTGTGGGTCTTCATTTCAATACTTGAAAAAATTTAGAAAGTTCGTATCTTTATGGGTGGTACCGTGCTACAGCAACGTGTTTCAAGACCCAAAGCAAAAAATACCTGTTTTGATTTAGAGCCAAGACGGTCTTCCCGTCAACGCAACCCAATCCAATCGTATCGTGATGATGTAAGTGATGCACTCACAACTGGTCTATGTGTGATAAGCAAGTTTTGATTTTGAACCATGAACATCAATTTATGGGAAAAGGAATGAATCGATTTTTGCTTCCCATTGCAGGTTGACATAGGCCTGCCAACTTTGAGGAAAGGGTCAAGGAAAACTTCCTCTTCATGGGGAAGGTAGGATAGATTTTTGGCTGTTGAATTCATGTTGCTTTATTGCATCAATTATTTAGCTGTTTTGGTGGTAATTGTGTGAAACTTTCAGCTACCTTGCAAGGCCTATAGAGGAAGTCAGAGCAGCTTCTTATGAAGAAAGGAGTGCTGCTTTTAAAGCTGCAGAGAAGCTTCAAGAGAATCTACAGACTGAGAATCCATCTTTTGTCAAATCGATGGTTCGGTCTCATGTTTATAGCTGTTTCTGGTTGGTAAGTTGCAACAAAAAACTTGGTTTTTAAGTACTGTCGTCATTACTTATTAGTGGTTTGTTTAATCTATAACACAACATCAAACAAGTTGTAGCAGATATAATTGTGTTACTTGATTAATTAATCTATTTGTCTACTGGTTTCGTTTCGATATCAAGGGGCTTCCTTCAAAATTTTGCGAGGATCATCTCTCAAAAACGGGGTCGGAAATGGTACTAGAGGATGAAGATGGCAATGAGTATGATGCTGTCTACATTGGCAAGAGAGCTGGGGTTAGTGGAGGCTGGAGAGGGTTTGCTTTGGAACACAAGTTGGATGATGGTGATGCGCTTGTGTTTGAACTGACTGAACCCGCAAGATTTAAGGTACGCTTAAATATATATTAAAAAAAATTGATCTTGCAAGAGCTTGCCCTCTTATTATGCTCGATCGATGTAAGCATATAGTCTAAATCTAGGAATGAAACATTTGAGGAATTAGACACTTCAAATATGTTCTTAGGTAGTTCATGCATAGTAGTAGTACCATTCCATTATATGTTGAGGCTTAGGCTTGAACAGTGTAGTAATTAGACACTTCAAAACATATTCTTATCACAGTTTTCTTTTTTTTGGACAAAATTCTTATCACAGTTTAATCATAAACTTTCAAGATCTGATGATTTGATTATCGTTTTTTTATTTTTTCAGTTTATGGCCGTTTTAAGTCATCAAATGCATCATTATCTGATGAGGCTTTGGCTTGATTTGAGAATGTATGCTTTCTATACGCTTATCTGGACTTGTTTGAAAGGCCAAATATTGAACTAGTAGTTGTTACGACTGCAGATCTACATAGTTAAGGCATACCCCATGCCGAGTCTAGAATGTTTGAAAAACAACGTGGACAAAGAAGAGATTACCAGTGCTGAAAAGACATCAAAGGCAGCCATGAAGACTGACTCAGAATCAAATCAGAAACGAAAGTCAAAGAGAGGTATTGTGCCTGAGATGGATGAGTCTCAAACTTCCCCAGACTCAGAACCAAATCAGAAACGAAGGTCAAAGAGAGGTACTGTGCCTGCAATGGTTGACACAAAAACTTTCCCAGACTCAGAATCGATTCAGAAACGAAGGTCAGAGAGAGATGTTGTGCCTGTGATGGAAGACTCAAAAACTTCCCCCGTCTTGGAACCAAATCAGAGACGAAGGTCAAAGAGAGGTTTGGTGCCTGAGATGGATGACACAAAAACTTCCCCAGACTCAGAACCAAATCAGAAACGAAGGTCAAAGAGAGGTTTGGTGCCTGAGATGGATGACACAAAAACTGCCCCAGACTCAGAACCAAATCAGAAACGAAGGTCAAAGAGAGGTACTGTGCCTGCAATGGTTGATACAAAAACATCCCCAGACTCGGAATCAATTCAGAAACGAAGGTCAGAGAGAGGTGTTGTGCCTGTGATGGAAGACCCAAAAACTTCCCCTGTCTTGGAACCAAATCAGAGACGAAGGTCAAAGAGAGGTATGGTGCCTGTAATGGATGACACAAAAACTTCCCCAGACTCAGAATCGAATCAGAAACAAAGGTCAAAGAGAGGTATCGTGCCCGAAATGGATGACACAAAAACTTCTCCAAAGGTTCTGCCAGATAGCCCCAAAGGTCAAGAAATTGAACAGGAAGTCAGCCCGATGAAGAAGAATGAAGTTGCTCCTAAACAAATTAGAAAGAAAGCTAAAGCAAACAGAGTTCGTAGCACAGAAAATCCAGAAGGTTGCGAAGTACAGGAAGCAAACACAGAAAGTCCAGAAGGTTGTGAAGTCAAACAGGAAGCAAGCACAACTGCGACGGATAGTAGAGTTGTTAAAGATGAGAAGGAATGTGTAGCTAGGAAACCCAGAAAGAAAGTTGTAAAGGAAAGGCTTTTCCGAAAGAGAGCATAGCGGTAGAAGGCTTTATAACTTGCTTGACATCCCAACCTTCGGTTTACGAGGCGAAGTGTTTCCAAAACAGAACGGACTTCAAATTCTGTTCGCAGTGTACTTGTTCCATTTCTTCGGGTCTTTAACTTTCTAATTTTTGAAATAGCCTTGACAAAACTTGAAACTTAATACGGCATGCAAGGAGGCAATCCATGACGTTCAATCAAATTGTTTAATTTCAAACTGAAAACACCAGCACTATGGTCTAAGGGGACTATTTCTGTTATATGCGTGGTTAACACCGTTAAAACTATAACATTAAAAACTCTATCCAGCAATAGATCTGTAGCCTGTGATTCAAGTACTTCCATTGCATGAGAAACTGTAAATTTATTGTTGATATATATATATATATATATATATATCATTACCAGATAAGAACATCAAAAGAGACAACATAATAAGCCAATTCATGCAAAGCAACGGCTTTCTGATAACATTAACGATAACCAAAAACTTTCATAAAAATATCGAATACACAACTCCAACATGAGTTTGCCCAAAATTCTAAAATCTTTTGCCCAAACATTTCCGAAACGTACATAATCTAGTCAACAGAAATCAAAACAGAAATGTAATATGGATTTCATGAACACAATTTCTAATGGAAGTTGTGTTACATGAATCAGTTCACAGCAGCATCAATGAATGCTCCTCCAGGACGGCGCAAAGCCAAAGATCCATGGCATCCCAAAAGCTGCAAGAACCAACATAAATCATTAGTTATTGGCATTGTCACATGAAATCAAATTTAAGGAACTAAAAATTATAATAAAAATATATTTGTTAGAAATAAACAAACCTTGGCATTGACACCATCAGGAACAATACGATGCTCTGCCTTCAACCTGACATAGTCAGCTCGGCTGAACTTGGTAAAGCCCCTGAAAAAGTAAGACATCAACAAAGTTTCAGTATAATATAGATTAATTCTAATTCTACTTACGACAAAAAGTTTCTTCAACAGAAACCATGATATACAACAAAAATGCAATCAAAATAAAAAATTCGATTTTGGGTTTCGAGTCAGATTGCAAATACAAATTTATAAATAAACACAATCCTAGATATGTATTTATAAAAAAACCCAAGTCCTATTTAAACATAGAAACACACTCAAAATCATCACCAAAGTCAACTTTTTAGGTGTGTTTATAAATGAGTTTTGAGTGTGTAATGATGGATTTTGAGTGTGTTTATATGTTAAATATTGCTTGGGTTTTTTTATAATTTCAACCCCAGTTTGGGTGTTTTAGTGACCCTCCCGAATGCAAAACCCATGACCCATATGCACAAAATAAGAAACAAACTCAGAAATTAAGAGTGTAACATACCATTTCCTGCTCTCAATGATCTTTTGACGACCAGGGAACTTGAACTTGGCACGGCGGAGAGCCTCATGAGCATGGTTCTTGTTGCTATCTTTGCAACGAACAGAGAGAAGCACCTGACCAATATCAACCCTAGCGCAAGTACCCAGGGGCTTCCCAAAAGCACCTCTCATACCAGTCTGAAGCCTATCGGCTCCGGCACAAGAAAGCATCTTATTGATCCTGAGAACATGGAAGGGGTGAACCCTAACCCGCAAATGAAAGGTGTCCTTTCCGGCGAACTTGGCCATGTACTTGTTGCAGGCGATACGAGCGGCCTCGAGAGCTTCGCTCGAAACGTTTTCTTTCTCCCAAGAAACGAGGTGGATGCAGAAGGGAAACTCATCCACGCCCTTCTTCTTCATACCCACATCGTAGATTCGGATCTTAGGGTCCGGAACACCACGGCAGAAACGGGATTTCGGGTAGGGTTTGTTCTTGATCTGGCGATAGCACCTGGCTGGCCTTCGTCCCATGGCGACTGATTTCGGCTGCCCAAACCCTAATTCTCAAAATGAAGAGGGTGGAAGATTGAAGAGAGGCGTTTGTGATTTATATATATAGTCCGATTTTCTGAAGCCCTAAGGCGATTGTCATTAGTCGGCTTCTGCGTATGGGCTTACGTCATGTGCCCATGGGTCGGCTGGTCTATTGACTTGGCCCAAATCAGTGTTTTGGGTTGCTTCTTGGACCCGACTCATGTTATCTAGGACTTAAATTTAACCCAAAAACAATGCGGACGTTTCGGGTCAAACTTTGTCAAACTTTACCATCTTCCAATTCGTTATGGTGGGCCATACCTTTTATGCACCACAAAAACTTTGTCATCAAACATGCTTTAGACCTTTAATGCTCCACTTACACCACCACATTCACTACCTCCACAACCACCGCCATCGTCACCGACCTCCTTCAAAACCTCCACATCCACCACCACCTCACCAGCCACCTCCACCACCATGCTGAAGTAGTCATTATTCAGCAATTTTATATTAAAACGACCTTTAAAAATATTGTTTGAAGTCTTATATTTGAATCCTCCTCTTCTATACTTTTAAAATATTATATTTATAGAGCATAGATGCGCAGCTAGACCTTTAAAATATTCTATTTTTGGAGTATAGCTAGGCAAGTTTTAAAATATTCTATTTATACAATATAGCCCCGTGACTATACTCTTTAAATATATGCCACAATAATAAAAATATGGATTTCTCTATAGATTCGTCTTTTGAGGTGCCCTTTATGAAAATCCAACTCCCATATATTTATAAACAAAACACTATGATGGTTTGGTAAGTGTGGTTAACATTGGAGAGTTGGACTAATGGGCATGGCTACAGGCTCGGCTTCCATTAATTCGAAGTGATATAATAAGGCAAATTTGGCCGAGATATATATCTACCGACAAAATTTCATCGGGAGAAGTTTTAAAATAAATAAATAAATATGAGCTTAGTATGTTTAGGTTAATTAATTTTTTTAATTTTTTTTTAGTAATTAAATAATATCTTTGCCTTATTTAATTAGTCAAATTAGTAATTATATTTTAATTATTATTTGTTTAGTAAATAATTAGTATTAAAAAATGTAATTAACTTCATGAATTATATTACTTAAAAAATAGTAATTAAAATTTTCTATTTTTTGTTTAATAAAATATGTAAATAATAATTATTCATTAAGTAAATAATAACTAAAACATAACTACTAATTAAAGTAATTAAAAAAGAGAAATTCATGTTATGCTACTTAAAGGGTATAGCCGCACGGCTATACCTTTAAGATATTATAATTTTTAGAGTATAACCGCGAGGCTATACCTTTAAGATATTCTATTTTGGAGTATCGCCGTGCGGCCATAAGATTTATTAAATTTTTTTTTAAAAGACCACCTGGCATTAGCTCCATCGACGCGCATGTCAAAAAAGTATAGCCGCAGCCTATACTATTTTTTAAATCATAAACTGTAGTATAGCCACCTGGGTATACCCTTTTATAATAAAAATCCAAGTATAGCCGCACCGCTCCACTATTTTTTATAATAAAAACCCATGGTATAGCCTTGCCGCTATACTCCGAAAAATAAAAACCCTGTATAGAAGCCGGGATATACTGTTTATTAAAAATAAAATAAAGAGGACCCGTCTGCGCTTGACCCCGTGTCAAAACATTATAACCGCGAGGCTATACGCTTTCAGTATATTATATTTAAGGGAGTTTCGCATTTTAGACAGCATTTTACATGAAAAATACTACCACCTCGCTGACTACTATACCTATAATTCATTGTTTGAAATTGTTGTTGTGGTTGGCAAAGAATTTGCAAAATCACCATCTTGCATTTTTGTTACAACAAGTAAGAAATAATTTTAGCCTCTCACATTATTTCAGTTAGTAAAATATGGAACGGGAAAAATATGCATAAAATAAATACATTTTTTATTCGGCAATATTTTGGCAAATTACAACAGATAAGTTCGGCCATTGTATATTATTTTAATATGATTTTTAATTTTTTTTAATATATATTATTTTTATTCAATAATATTCAAAAATTATGTGTATAATACTTGAATTATGTGTGTATAATTGAAAATTGTGTATAAAAAAAGCATATTAAAGATGAAAAATACGTATGTACTTGTACAATGCAAGTATTAAACATGAAAATGCTAAATTATTTATATGAGTAATAGAAGTAAAAACTCAAAAGGGGACAACAAAGACTCGAGTAATGGCATAATAGTAATGGATAATGTTCTAAACAACTCTTATTGATAAACGAAAATTTATGGAAAAAAGAATCCCAATATATATATATATATATATAGAGAGAGAGAGAGAGAGAGAGAGAGAGAAAGATTATAGCCGCGAGGCTATACTATTTCTTTAAAAATAAATCGAGTATAGCTGGAATCTAGAGAAATTTAATTAAGACACCTAAATGTAAATAAATAATTTATTTTTTTGACGTCCATTGAACTTCAAGTACTTACTATTTATTAAGTCATTTATGAAATCAGTAACATATAAAGAAATAAGAATTAAAACATAATTACTAATTAAAGTAATTCAAAAAGGTTAAGACATTAATTAATAAAATATATTAAATTAAAGAAGTTGGCAAAAAAAAAAAGTAAAGAAACTAATTTTATATTTTTACAAAACAAAGCAAAAAAAAAAAAACAAAACACCTATGCCAATGAATTTTCGTCGACACAAGTCTATGCCGGCACAATTTGACAAATTAGACCTCTCCCTACAAAAGTGGTCTAATACGGCAAATTTCTCTAGGAAATATATCTACCGACAAAATTTCGTTGCACAAGTTTTTTATTTATAAAAATAAAAATAAACTTATTATGTTTAGGTTAATTATTTTTTAAAATTTTTATTTTTAGTAATTAAATAATATATTTGCCTTATTTAATTAGTTAAATTAGTAATTATATTTTAATTATTATTTCTTTAGTGAATAATTAGTATTAAATATTTTAATTAACTTCATAAATTATATTACTTAATAAATAATAATTAAAATTTTCTATTTTTTGTTTAATAAAATATTTAAATAATAATTATTCACTAAGACCATCTCCAACCCAATGACCTAAACCCAAAATATCCCAAATTATTGCACAAAACCTTTCCTAATCCAAGAAAATGAATAGGCCAAAATTTGGGAAAACCCAAATTTGGAGGCAAATACCAGACCACTTATTGCTTAGACCCAAATTCTTTCGTGGAGCCCACCTTCATATCAAACAACCCCCATGTGCAAAGATTCCTCTGTAGGCCCCACCTTCTTTTTTGCTGTTGCTTTTTTGTCTTCCACATGCGCCACGTGTCGATGCCCTATGGAGTTGTCGTTGGAATCCAACGGCAACTTTTGAAATTATTGCTTTTTGTTTTTTTTGTTTTTTTTGTTTTTTTGTTTTATACATATAATTTAAAACGATGGGGATTAAATCTATGTTATCTTAACAATAAAAAAAAGATCCAACGGTTGAAATTTAAATCTAATAGTCAAACTAATATTTTAAATTAAAATAATGCTACACTTACCACATTATTATCTCACATTTCTATACCACATGATGTGGCATGTCCATATCATATGACATATCAATTAAATGAATGAAGTATTTTAATAAATAAAATTAGAAAAACAAAAACTAGTATTTTACATGATGTGGTATATACATATCAACCGCCACATCATGTAGTATAAAATTATGGTATAAATAATGTGGTAAGACTAGTATTATTCTTTAAATTAATATAGATCAGATCCAACCCCAAAACTCACTCCAAACTTTATAAATACCCATCCATTTCTCAAATAATATACCAAAAATATTTTATCTATTTCTCAATTTATTTTTCCTTTGTCAATCTCATCAATCTCCTTTCATTCTTGTTGAAGATGTTTACCAAATCTCAAAGAGGTGTGAATTGGAGGCCCGAATAAGATGAGGCATTGTGCAAATTGTGGGTTTCTGTCAGTTGAAGATGGGGCTATTGGCACCAATCAAGCAAGCGACACATTTTGAAAGTGTGTTTATTAATAGTTTCTGAAAAATGGTCCGGGCATTAGTGGACCCGAGTGACGAACATATCAAGTCATTGGTTCTCGGTTCAAGACTATCAACCAACAGTGTTCTCTTTGGAAGACATGTTTGACTAAGGCCAATACGAACCCACGAAATGGCTCAAATTTACATGATGTGGTAAGTAACCATTCTTATTAAAGCTTTAAATTTATATTTGTAATTTTATTCAACTCCAAACTTAAATTTATTTTTTCATGCATAGAACGTGTATGCGAAAATAATATTTCTTAATGATAATAAGCCTCCAAATAGGCATTTCAAGTTGTACCATGCTTGAAAAATTTTAAAAGATTGCCCAAAGTGGAACGATATAAATGAGCCTTCCACACAACATTCTTCTGGAGCTAGTGCAAGTATGGTGAATTTGGATAACGATGCAGACAAAATCACCATGCCTAGTCCAAGGACTGAGGGGCGAGATAAACAGAAGGCTTCCACAACAACAACAACAAAAAAAAAGGAAGATGGCTGACCCTTCTCAACAAAAAAGGGATAAGTACTAGGAAACATTGGTGGAGCAAGGTATTGCTTTCGAGAGGGATAGGAGATGAAAGCGCAACATATTGGATAAGTTTGTCTAAGATCAAGTTGATGCTTATGCGTATCAGAAGCAACAAGATAAGGAAGCTCAAGAACAAAAAATAATGTCCATAGACGTGTCCAAATTTACTTTAAGAAAGAAGAAGTATTGGGGGGATAAACAAGATGAAATTATGTAAGAACATGTTGGGGATCAATAGTCTACCGTTAATCCTGAAGACAACTCATGGGACTATTATCCAAGCCCCCATGATGATGGTTATTAGTTTATTCCTATTGGGTTTCATGTATGATGAATTTGAAGTATTGTGTGTTTTCTTTTAGAATTATGTTGTGTGTTTTCTTTTGAAATAAAATTTTTTTTGTGGAATTTTTTTTTTTTTTAGGTCAAATTGTTCAAAAAATTTAGTTATGAAGTTATTTAAAAAGATTGAATGAAGAAAAGTTATCCATAAATTATAAAAAATAATTAAAAAAAAGGACTTAAACCATTATTAAACAATTTAATAAAGTTGCAGACTTAAAATTTGAGTCCGGAGGGTTGGGAGAAAAAACAATTTGAGTCCGGGCAAAACCCAAATAGTCACTTTTTGGAGGGGAAAAATTTGGGTTTAGCCCCTCATGGGTTGGAGAAGGCCTAAGTAAATAACTAAAACATAACTACTAATTAATAATTTCAATTCTTAATATTTGCATTAACCAATGATATTTTTTGGTAGTTTGAATGTTTTACCATTCTCTGCTTTTGCTTTATATATATATATATATATATATATTAAAGTCATTAAAAAAGAGAAATTCATATTATGCTACTTAAATGGTAGAGCAGCACGGCTATACCTTTAAGATATTATATTTGTAGAGTATAGCCGTGCAGCTGTTCTATTTGTGGGGTATCGCCGCTTGGCTACACTGTTTATAAAATAAAAAGGACCGCATCCGGGTTCGCAAAGTGTAAAAACAGTATAACCATGCGGCTATACTATTTTTTATATTATCATAAACCGTAGTATAGCTGCCCAGCTATACCCTTTTTTTAAATAAAAAATTCGAGTATAGCCACCGTTATACTATTTATAAAGAATTTAAAAAAGCACTCATGCATCGATACTTTTAAAATATTATATTTATAGAATATAACGGCTATATATTTAAGATATTCCATTTTTGGAGTATAGCCGTGTGACTATTCTTTTAATAGACTAGCCACATCGATTTTGATGTTCATTATGAAGTTACAAGTGTTCTTGCACTTCAGGTAAATATTGCATTCCAATTTTCTAAAGCCCTAAGGCTATTGGCATATGTCAGTGGGAGCTTTTACAATGATAAGTTAAAGTGAGGAGGTTATTTGAGGAGACCGATCCGACCGTCAAAACATTTAAAATATTTAAGTCTCATGATTTCTTTACATTTGTTGATGGTGAGATTTGACCTTCTCAAATAACCTCCTCACTTTAAGCCCTAATTATAGCCTTTCCGTCTGTCAGCTTCTGCGTATAGGCTTATGTCATATGCCTTTGGATAGGTTGGTCCATGGACTTGGCCCAAATCAGTGTTTTGGGTTGCTTCTTGGACCAGACTCATATTATCTAGGGCTTAAATTTAACCAAAAAACAATGCATAGGTTTCGGGTCAAACTTTACCATCTTCCGATTCGTCATGGTGGGCCATACCTTTTATGCACCACAAAAATGCCATCAAACAAGCCTTGGATTGTAAAGGGTTTGTAACTCAAGTGGTTAAGAACAATTATCTATGCACATGACACGAAGTCTTGTGTTCTAATCCTCCTCTTCTAATATCACTTGTATCAAACAAAGAAAAAATGGGTCTTAAGTTTAAATATGGCTACGTGCATAAATCGTCCATGTGTGATACTGATTTTGAACAAAGTAAATATTTTCAGTTTATACTTGAGAAAATGCATAATTCTCCACTAAATTATCTTCTACTCTATAAGAAAGAAATTTCAATTTCTAAAATGAACTGCTCACTTATTGCTGGGATCTAGAATAAATTCATTCATGGACTTTTCCATTACAAAATATTTGCCATGGAATGATTGAAGGGCTAAGAAATGCACCAAAGTGCAAATCAAATCAACAAAAGCAAAGAAGATGGAGAGTTATTTTGGCCTGAGTCTTTGATTGTTAAAGTTGACTAGTTTTACAACAAAAGGATCAAAACAACATGTACTCCTAAGACGACTCCACCCCTCCCTCATCTTTACAAAATCAACTGTGATAAGAAAGGCTGTACAAATACAAAAAATGTCAATTGAATTTCGAATTTTCCAGAATAATATAACAACTCTGGGAGGCTATAGTTCTCCCTACCGTTCCTATCTTGGCGTGATTGTCGGCACAACCCCGCTAACAAGGTCACTGCCGGAGACATCTGAAGAGACATAAGGATGCTTTACTGCATTGGATGAGGATGGTGGAGTCATTACCTTTCCACCACTATTACTCATCACTGATTCTGTTGTTCTGCTGTCTGACTCTGGCATCATAAGCCATATATTTTCAAGTTCTCGAACAACCTCTGCCATCGAGGGTCTCACATCTGTCTCGTCTTGGCAACACTTGAGAGCCAAACTCAGAAACTTTTCCACACACTCGGAAGGGTAAGAGCCCATTCTTCCATCAATTACTGAGAAGATCATACCAGATTGGAATGCAATATTTACCTGAAGTGCAAGAAAACTTGTAACTTTAAAATGAACATCAAAATCGGTGTAGCTAGTCTATTAAATGGATCAAATAACGTGAACTACAAGTTAAAGTGGTCTTAAAGTGATTAAAAGGGAATCTATGTTGTTACATACAAAGCACAGAATTATGGTAGACATATATGCTTATTCAAAACACACTGCCTGTAAGGTTCGAGGAGTTACCTCTCGAACAATGTTTTTGCCATGTGAGATTGGCTGCATCCCTGTTAAGAGCTCCAGAAACACAACACCAAGGCTATAAACATCACTCTTGTCCGTTAGTTTATGAGTTAAGAAGTACTCTGGATCAAGGTAACCCTGCAAAATCAATTCAAGGAATAAGAGCAGGTCTATCACCTTCCCTATCATCCTCTGCAGTGACTAATTTGCATTGCTTGAAATTAGGTAAGTAGAATCTTTCTGAGTCTTACCGGTGTCCCCTTCACTACTGTGGATACATGAGCAGGCACAGCCCCTTCAAGATCTGGAACTGGAGCAAGTCGGGAAAGTCCAAAATCAGCAACCTTTGCAATAAACTTAGAGTCCAACAGTATATTGCTTGCCTTGATGTCTCGATGAAATATCGGAGGGTTGGCTTCAGTATGGAGGTACAGGATGCCCTTGGCTGATCCCAGGGCAATTCTCAATCTCATTTCAAAACCCAGTGGTTCTTTAGACCTAACTGTGACACAAGTATCAATTATATGTTATAGCTTGTCAAATGGCATGTTCAATTTAGAATTCCTTATCTTGTTAAAATCAAAACCAAAATCCCTATTGTAAATTCTTAGCCAAACATTTACGAATATTAAATTACTGCCCAGTAAGAGATGAAGTCAGAACCAAAGACAGTGAAGAGAAGAATATTAGGTTTACCAGAAAGGTGATCCCTTAGAGTGCCATTGGACATGAACTCATAAACCAACATCTGCATGCATTCAAAAAATACTAGTCAAGCTTTTCCCAAATGAAAATTGATGGTTCCTACATAACAAAAAGGAGCAAGAAGAGGAACTAATGTGCCGAATAATTCTCATGTGAAATGAAATTTTTTTTTTTTTAAACAAAGATGCATGTAAAGTTTTTGGCGCATGTTGAAAATGAATAAAGCCTTAACTTGAGGAGTAAACTGATCAAGTAAAGAAAAACAATATATGCTCCTCCATCATCAAGTGCCTCCATCTTGTATGTTCTGCTGCTTGATTGACTTTGATTTCTTTCTTTCTTTTTTCCATTATTGAACATGTACTATACATTAGTATGATTTTATGGATTTCATTTTCCTGGCTCTTCTATAGCTTTCCAAAATATTTTGTTCACCTAGCATCCATTTCCTATGTAAAAGGAAATTAATTCCTGATGCAGTTTATTATTGATCAAGTTACTGATGAAATTTGATAGACAAACAAACACGCAGATAATTTATGCTTTTTTTTCATTTGGTGGAAGAAATCTTCTGAAGAAAATGTAGCAGAATTACATTCAGAAAGCATAAGCAAAGTACCTGTTCCCCTTCTTCATCACAATACCCAACTAAGGATACTAGGTTCCTGTGATGTAAGGGTGATAATAATTCTATTTCTGTTAGGAACTCCTTCTCACCCTGTAATGATCCCTCTTGTGCACGTTTTATGGCCACAACAGTGCCATCAGCCAGGATACCTTTATAAACCTTTCCATAACCTCCTTGGCCAACTTGAGCAGAGCTGTTAAAATTGTTTGTAGCCGTGGCCATTTCTCCATAAGAGAAAAACTTGACACCATCAATTTTTACGGAGCTCTTGGATCCTGCATATAAATAGAGGCACAATGTTAAAAATTAAATTAAATAGAGAGACTACCCAATCTTGTTACAATTTGATGAAATAAAGATCCTTATTTGGGTTCATAACTTCCAATTTTTTATGGATTTGAGTAAAATTCTAGGAGACAAGAACGATATCAACTGGGCATAAGAAAAAAATTATGCATGTCCGTTCCTATAGACATTCAGGTGTGGCATCTAAAGATTCAAAAGTCATAGATTAGTCCAGCCACGTGAACCAAATGACAGAATTGAGGTATCAATCAGCGGTCAGCTTCAAAGTGGCTTCTCTCAAGAATTTCATGGGGCACTTGGGGCTTCTCAGGATTCTTAAATCTTGGGAGAAGCATTATGGCAATGATCATTTATACAAGTAACCTTTCTCCTTATGTTAGTAAGATACTCACTACGACGTCTTCTTGAAATTGTGTGGTGGTCCCTCAGATGCTTTCTCAATATAAGAAGAGAAACAATTGCAGATAGTGTAACGGCGCCAGCAATAGTCCCTAATATTATGCCAGCCAAAGCACCCTTGCTTAGACCAGACTTTGTAGAGGTGGCACCCACTGTGACATCAATAAGAGCCATGAGATCAACAAATCAAAATTATCAATCAATTTCATATCATAGATACATGAATGAAAAGAGGTATATTGACTGGTGCATAGTAGGCCTCCTAGAACCTTGTTTTTATAAATCAGAAGTGAAGCACTCAAATTGTTCAACCAGCTAAAGGGATATATACGTATTAATTGATATGCAGTTTAATAAGCATTAACGATGACAAAGCTGTACAGGAAAAAAAAACATAAATAATAAGGTTTTTGAGACAAACCATTCTTATAAGGATCCAGTAGAATGAAGTTGATGAGTTCATAAGGTCCAAATACATCACTGTCAGGAATTTTCCATGATGTGAACTTGGCCATGATTCTTTGAACTTCACTTTTATTGAAAGTATGGGAACTACTGTTATTAACATATACAGGAAAAAGCTTCAGATACATTCTCAGTCGAGGTCCCTTTTCCCATACAAATGAAGTAAGGTCCAGCTGATCAAGAGATAAGTCCAGACCAGAAGTAAGATACTCTTCAAATGTACTTTTGTATGGACGAAAATCTGAGAATCCAGGACTTTTCAACCGATATTCAACAGGTAGAGGAACAGCGCAGAAACAAACTACAGGAAGATATTCGTAAGGAGGTGGACATGCTTGACTCATACAGCTAGCGGTGGAGTTAGTTGAACCCTGACTGCTATTTTTGTCTTCACTTTCGGATCCACAGAACTTATTAAGGTTGGCACTTGAGCAAAGCGGATTTCCCCGAAGCCTGAACAACAATAGTCAAGAGTGAAAGTTCGATGAAGCATTTCATAACTTGCACTTATGTATTTAAAATAGAAACAAAGTTCAGAAGCAAACCAGACAGTGACATTTTGCGGAACTTCAGTACTGCCAGATATAGTTGTAAGGTTATTGTTCTGCAACTCCCTACAATATCAGAAGCCACGCTCCACCTCTTAATAAATTTTCAAAAGATGCTATAAAACTTAAATTCAAGCAAGGGCAAGGTTAAAGCACACTCTTTGACCACCAAAGGAAATGGAATCAATCTTTATAAACACAGACTAGTTAATTCTAGAGAGTGTAAATTCACACGTGCGACATGCACACATTCACTCCTAACCAACAGAAGTAACAATTTTCTCACTCCAGTTCTTACAAGATCAGTCTTTCTGTTGCGTTGAATGTCCTATTTTGCCAAAGGGTTGCTGGAACTGAACCATCTAGTGAATTGTTTGATATAGACCTGCCATGAGGAATAAATTCTCACTTTATTTCATAAAATAGTTTTTATTATTGGCACTGCTATAACATTTAATAGCATCATAAGTAAAATAACTTAAGATTCTTACTATTGACAAAATAAGATAGATGGAAGCTCGAATTTTAGCTAAATATCGATTAGTCAACAATGTCACTGAATCATCAAAATGAAGCAAAACAAGGAAAGAGCAGTTTAAAATTGCTCACAATTTTTGAAGATGAGGAAGACCCGAAAAGTTGGCAGGAATTCTTCCAGTAAGATTGTTGTTGGATAAATTGCTGCAGAAATGGTTCATATTAAATATTAAAAATCCATATAATCCTTTAAGAATCTAGTATAAGATTCTCCAAATCTCAACAAAGCTTTCTAGAGGAAAATTTATAAAATGATATTAAATGCCAAAAAAGAATGCATATGGCATATCATTTGCAAGATAAAGAGTCTTACATCGTCGTGATTTCATCAGAAAGTTTACCCGAAGGTAAGGATCCATTTAGCTGATTTGAACTTAGGTCTCTGAAAATTTGTATGAATAAGATAATGAATTAATTAATATACTGTCCAAATATACTGCATATTATATTCTACTGATGATTAAAAGAGGCAGCAAATCACTACAAGAAATGGGGTATGAAGTGAAACCTCTTGAATGAACTTACATATAACCAAGGTTTGGTATCCCACTCAAATCAGGGATGGGCCCTTGTAAGCTGCAGTTCCTCAGACTCCTGAAAGAAACAACCAAAACACAAAGATACTCAATATTGACATGATTCATCATGCTAAATAGCATATTTCTTGATTGCCATTCCAAACAAACAGGGTAGATCATCTAATGTGATATAAGCATCAGACAACAACAGGACAATCATTTAGATTCCTTATTTTATAAAAAATACTAATTGACTCTATGTTCCTATAACTCAGTCATGCCACCCAACAGGTCGAGCAACTTTATGTCCGCTTTTACTACTGCTCATACTTATGTTCCCTGTGCAAAGGTTGGAAATTTGGGTTTCCCAAGAAAACTACAATTATCTCTGTTTCTTACTATTCCTACACTAATATATTTAAAGAAAAGTAATCCCAAATCTTTCAGGGATTACATCTGAATCTGATGTATAAATAAATAGAGATGCAAGCACTTAGGTACACATTTTTACCTTTAAACCTACTTACAGACATAGGATCAGAAGGAGCACTTACAACTTCAACAGTTTAGACATCTTGCTATAAGAATCTGGAATCGTATTCCCATCAAAGTTGTTGTTGTCAAGTTGACTGCAAAACATAGAAGATGATAGGGATAATAAACTTGGCATGGGATTATATCCCTAATATTATGTTGTAGAAAGGAAATTCTAGAGAATTATTCACCAACAATACAGAAATTCAAGAAAGGAAAGGAATATATCAAAAAATTAAAGGTAAGGATAGACTATAGAAACACAATTAAAGCAAGAACTATGTCCCAAAATTACAAGTAAGAAAGCATACAGTATTAATAAGTTTGGCAGCTCGGAGAACTCTGGCGGAAGATACCCAGATAAGTTGTTGTTGTCAAGCAGGCTGCATAGAGTCAGATGCATTTATTTAACAAAGGATGGCCATACAGAAACACAATTGAAGAAGGTAAAATGATACTGATGGACCAATATGAATATTCTGATTGGACTCATTCTGTGCAAATAATGGCCACAATTAAGCACATGAATATAGCCAGTATCCTACTTACAAGTGGACAAGACTCGGTAATCTTGAAAGCTCATGTGGAATTTGCCCACTAATTGAATTGTTGTTCATGTGACTGCTCAAAAGGGAAAAAAGAAATCATAAGAAAGTGAGAAGTATAACAAACACAAGATAATATTACACTTTTTAAGCTAAAGCAGCACAAGAAAGACCCTCACAAGTGCTTTGTCTTGTTTAAATTTGCAAATGATTTAGGTAATGATCCTGAAATTTTGTTCTGGTCAATTTGTATTCTGTCCAAGTTCGGAAGATAACCAAGCTCATCAGGCAAGGGACCTGATAATTGGTTTCCATTCAGGAGCCTGTAAACACAGAATATTAGATGGAGAATGAAAAGTTAAGCCATTTAGCAATAACAAGTTATCGAACATTGAGGAATTAATACTTTGATTAATTGATTCAAATTTGGGAGTACCTCACAACGTGCAAAACTTATGTAATACTTGAACTCTAAAACTAATGTGTGCTTTCCAATCGTATTAACATAAAACATTACCATGGGATGACAAGTAGACTCAGTGATCCAATCTACCCAATATTACCAAAAAGTCAAAACAGCTTAACTTACAAGAGTTCCAAGTATGTAATGTTGCCTATCTCCTTTGGTATACTTCCAGTTATTTCATTCCACATAAAATCCCTACAGCAGAATGGATGGAATATGCGTCAGAGGAAAGAGAAATCATTCACCATCACTTTAGGCAAGAGAGTAACAGATTTTCCAGAGTATTGAGTGAAGATTGTCCAAGAATTTAAAATCAGACTATAGATTCTTTTCCCTTTTATTAGTGTAAAGCTTCTTTCAAGGTAAATTGTGCCTTACAATATTTTCATAAAAGATAAGTTGCCAAGCTCTGGTGATAAACTTCCTGACAGATTCATATTTAGTAGTTGCCTGCAGTAAAGAAGGAAAACATGTCATTATAGACCAGTTTACTTGAAGTTTAAAAGTTTAACATGTTTTGAGTGATAACAATACATACTTTTCATGTAATGCAAGACATTCAGCACTACTTAATTCTGTAAACCTTAGATGGCTAGTGATTGATTTTCCAAACGAAGAAAGAAAAAATTGACAGCTTTTTTTTTAATTTCATTAAGATATGTCTACGAAGTTCATAATTGGATAACCCATGTCCCATGACTTCTTCCATAGTAAAAGGCTAAAAGGACCATGACCACATCTCTTAAATAGTAAACTGCAAAAACGCACTTGGAACCTGAGAGATGGAAATAAAATCTCTCCACAAATGGGGGAAAGAAGGAAACAAGAAAACCAAAAGAAAGAGGATATCTCCATTCAGTCGCTGATGCTACAAGGTACAGACAAGAATCAGAAAGATTGAATCATACAATTCTTGAACATGAAGATAGCCATCAGATAATGATGTGTTGTAGCACAGAACTCCTGTCCAGTTGGCAGTACATGGGTCTCCTCGATTCCAATTGCTCAGATTCTTGTTGGGATCAACCAAACTTCGCTTGATGGCCTTCAACGCCGTCACTGTAAATTAACACAAACGATAATCATTACTTGATTAACACAACCAAATAAATTAAAATTTAAAAAGACCAACTATAAGGATATACAAATCATAAACAAGGAAATGTCTACAATCATTCTATATATCACAAATGAGTCAAAATCACAAAATCATTGTTGGAGTGCATGTATTTACTGAAACTGGAACTGGACATAGACATCAATCCCTCTAGAAGAAAGAAAACTTGAAACAGGTCACTTCATTTGTCAATTGAAGTTACTGTTTAAGCACATAAGGCGACTCAGACTCCTGATTGGAAAAAATTCTACAACGCACTCACACCATAATAACCGTACTCAAGCATTCCCTATAATAGAATTTCTGAAGAAATCTGCTGGGGAGCTTAGAAATTCAAAGCTTCACAAAACATAAGCAAAATCACCTTCTGCAGGGTGAGTAATATTAGGGTTTTGTGCTAAGGCTCGTAGCGAAAACCAGCACAAGCACGTGGCGAAAACAGCTGCATATGTCCAAACTCTTGACTGATACATCCCGGGACTGTAAAAATCACTACAATTCTTATTCACCTTTTATAGCACAAGGGTAGAAATTCATGCAGAATTCGAATAGTCCTCCTGATAGCACCAAGCACAAAGTTTGAAATTTTGAATTAGAGGGTAAACCCAAAAGATGGAAATGGTGTGTTTAACGAAGGAAACAAAGGTAAAGCACAGCTTCAACACTATAAATGAACAGAATTTTCAAGTCCTCAAACAAATCAATAGCAAAGCAACAAGCCCCAACCACTTCAAACCAAAATATGAAAATTCATATGGCAGACAGCTAGAGACGAAATAAAGAACCCCAATTGCCAGCAACTCATACAAGAATAAGTTGAATAAGAACAAAGAAATTAGGAGATATTCATACTTCGGACAAACTGAAATCTTGAAACTTAAAAAGAATGATGCAAAAAAAGAGATAAGCTTGGGTTGAAACTTGAATTTGAATATACCAACTATGTGAAGATTTATAACATGAAACATTGTAAAAAAAATGGACCTTCCGCTTGGGTTTGGTATTTTTCTGACCAGGTCACCATAACTAATGCTGCATAGATGACTGATGTTGATGATGATTTCACCCATCCTTTTCTTTTGCTCTGTTTTTTATTTTACAATGTGGAATTAAATTTGTATATAAAATATATCTAACCGAAAACGAGTTCTGGTGTTGGGTTTGGCTGTATTGACTTTTTAGCATTTGAGGGTAGGCTGTTGTTGAGAGAGTTTGTAATTGTTGAGTGGAGGTATTCACCAATCCAATAAACTGATGACGTTTGAGACTGGGTACGGCCAACTACCACTGCCCGGTGAGCGGGAGAGAGAGAGAGAGAGAGAGAGGTTTTGTGTCCATTTAATATTTGGTCTGATAGAGCTGAATTAAAAGCATTACCTTTTTTTAATGCCGGTGGTTCCAGGTTGTTTTCATGAACACATCGAATTTTAAATTGTAATGAAGTATTTCCTTTATTTTCCGGCTATAATGGAAGAGAATCGACCTCTTTCAAAAACTTATAAAATACAGTATTTATTTACGAACTTGTATTTCATACATAATTTGTCCACATTGCGATGAGTGTTACCGGTTATAGCCGATCAACCGGCAGTCACATTCATAGTTGTCGTTCAATTTTGATTCCGTATTGGAGGCTCGTATTTAATATATTTAGAAGTAGAAGAAGGAGAAGAAGAATGAGAAAGGAATGGGAAATGAAATGAGAGATGAGAGAGAAAGGAATACAACATATAATATGTTTTCAAAGACAAATTAAACTGTTAATTAGGTTTTAATTTACTTAAGATATTGGTTAAACAGACTTTAATTATTAGTAATGCAAGCATCAATCAAATCTATGGCAAGTGGGAACACATATTAATCCGTCAACCAGCATGTTTCGTCATGCCATGTGTATTGAAAGCAAACGGCAGAACTGAAAGCGAAGGCCAGGGGTACAGAAAGTCAAATACATAATTTCAGGGCCAATTATATAATTATGGTTGACAGGAATTTAATTTTTTACCCATCAAGTTTGGTTGTATTGTAATTTTGGCCAACACCATCAGCCTTTTCAATAACTACATCAATGAACTGAAAGATATAAAGTTACAAACAAAAGCATCAAAGCTGAGCAGAGCACTGTTCAATTTAATAGATTTGGATTTTGGACTTCAACTTACAGATAATTACAAGGAGATAGAGTTAAATGGAACTCTCCTAGCTTTAAACAAGGAATATTAACATCTGATTCTCAATGCTCACCTAATCATTTGACGCTGGTGCAACTTGTTGAATGTATATACTTATGTTTTTTCTTGCAAGCAATAGTTTAAATCACCTTATAAGAAGAAGATTCAAACTTGCGAGTAAAGGGACGTCCTAACAAATATGTCTAACACGCATTTGATATTTTCCCCTGTTTTTGTTTATAATTTCAACCACTACCTTCTTAATAATTACTCTCCTCTAAGGTCAAGTTCAAATTTCAACCTTGTGTGATTATGTGTAGCTATTAAAACATTATTATTTTGACTTCCGTGGGCGGCTTTACACATGACAAGAAGAGAATGACATGGATTGGGAGCAACAAATAATAGCCTGTCAATTTGGGGTTAAGCTCATTGGGCTGGTTCGATGATTTGGGTGCACTGGGCTGACCCATATGAATGGTGGGTACCATTTTACAGCCCTAAGCTTTTCATTAAATCGATGTCCCAATGAATCGGAACAACATATACTATACAACAATCTTTTTTTTCTTTTTCTTTTTTGGGTAAAAATGCTTTGTTATAAGAGTATACAGAGGAGAGGATGAAAATATCCAAAAATCAACATGAAAGTCAAGAATAAGAGCGTAATTTTAAAAAAAGTCACGTCCTAAACTAATCACGAGGAAACTAAAGAAAAAGAAAAAAGAAGACTATTGCATGCCTAAAACTATACAACTATTTAAAGCATCTCCAACCGATATGTCAAAAGTCTATAGACATTTATCGATTAGAAATAACATCTCACATCACTTCAACCAATTGTTAAAGTTGATGTGGAATGAAGGTTGGAGGTTCATTACTTTTGACATCCCAAAAGCAAAATGTCAAATGAATATTTTATTATTTTTTAAAATATAGTTGGTTGTTATTTTTTTTTTATTATTTTATTCTTTATCTTGAATTATTTGACTGTTATAATATTTATTTATTTGACATATTGGGTGAACTATAAAACTATGTAAATGTCAAATTATCACATCAACTATTAAATTTAAATTTAATATTTGGTATCTGACATCTCCCTTGAAGATGCTGTTAAACATTTATTATGTTGCTAAAACTAATTAGAAGGCTGGCAAATTGCCCCTTTAGCACCAGACCTACCTTTCTAACAATAGACATGGTGGTGACTATGATATTTTGTTTCTTTTTGGAAAACTTAAATAAATCAATAAAAACTAGAAAAGTAGGTTTAAATTTAGTCCACAAATTTGGTTCAGCAATATGCATCACCAAGAAAGGAGGGACCAACCTCTCTCTAGGTTACCACCACAAGTTGCACCTAATTAATTTAGCAAATCCCATAACACATGTCAACCCAAACCAGACCATCAATCTTCAAGAGTCACTTCAATTTTTGGAGCACCCGTCCATATGCATTTGTTTGCTCACCCGGCAAAAGCTCATTTGCATAATCATTCATGCGATGCGCTTTTTAGAGTTTTTAGATATCATTCATAGTATCTATCTTTTTGGGATAAACAAGAAAATCTTCACTAGAATCACTTTCACATGTACAAGATTTTTATGATACACTTTGAATCCAGTATGCATCCACAAAAGCATAGGTATGTATGAAGTGAATAATGAGTGTTTTAATGCTCACGAGTGTTTGATTGAACACGTAACGTATGTTTATTATGCAATTTTTTTTCATTTTTTTGTCAATCTTTAGGAGGGGGAGGGGGTGATATACATGGGGTGGGATTTTGAAAGATACCCTCTCATGTGGCTCAAACTCAGGTGACAATTACAGGTAAGGCGGAAAGTTGGCGCTCAACCATTGCGGCTAAACCCCATTGTCGTTTACTATGCAATTTTTCATTGAGTTTAAAATTTGAAGGTAAATCTGAATTTATCTCACCATGTACAAACTTTAAGATAATCTTTAACTTTCATGTACATGCATATAATCACTTGTAAATCATATATATCAAGCAAACTAAAATATCTTTTACATCCAATATTCAGAACAAAATGTATGAACCTAAAGAGCGAGTATCTTGTTACAAGTAAAATTAGAAGAAACATTAACGTATATAACATGTCCCACTGCTTTAGGATGAAAAGAAGTGAAAGCAGTCAAAATTTTCGATTAAAAAAAAACCGATTAAGTGTAGGTAGACGTATGGTTCTATGGTTCTATCAAAAAGCGAAGGAAATGCCACGTGTTTATCTAGCATTGGTAGTTAGATCAGAGATTAGTTCATGTGGGAGCCCACCTCGTTATCCTACCTGTCCAACTTACGCTCAACATGTCAGCTGTTCAGCGTGTAGGGCCCTCGGTTGTACAAATTAGACTTTTTGATGACGTGGCGCCAAGCAGACCATTACTTTAGCGAACCCGAAAGCTGGGCGAGTCCTAGCCACCACTTGTTTGAGTGGCAGAGACATCCCTTGAGCCCGGACCATTACTACCGGTCCCTAAATCCAATTTTACGTCCCATCCTTATCATAATACTACCAACCGCTGTCGTTGACGACTTGAGCTGATATATGGAACTTGGAAGCCCGTTTGGGATTGTTTTTACGGGGGCATTCTTCAATAAATATATAAATTAAGGATTAGTTATATATTTTTAATATTGGATTACTGGATTGCATGGAAGAAATTCTCAACATATTTAGTAAATACAATCTAACGGCTAATATTAGAAGTATTTAATTAATTTTTAACATAAAATACTTATTGGAAAATCCCTATATTTCTACAATAATCACATTTGTTTAGAAGAATGTTTAATTTTTTTAAAAAAATTCATGAATAAGCCAGTTCTAACATGATAGACATCTTTTTTCTTTCTTTTCCATAACTATGTAATGGGGTCAAGCATTTATCTACATAATATATACGAGGATGTTGAATTCGTACGTGCAACCTATTTATTTTATTCTTAATTAACTTTTATAGTATACGTACGTGGAATGCAACTAGCCATGCAAGTGCAAAATGACCGTATAATTGTTGTTCAAATTATAAGCACGTTATGATTGCACATTAACTTTTGTGTATGGAAGTTTTCTATCGTTCTATAATCTGATTTATCCTTAATTAGATGAATACATAAAATGCCAACTACATGGACAAGCATCAAATTTCCAAAACTAAAGAGGTTTAACAGATTGACAAGCTGGAAACTAAGGGTGTTCAAGATCCAATTCAGGTTTAATTGAGTTTTAATCATTTAATTGATTTAATTGGGTTTCTAATTTCTAAAATCGACATGATTATATTGGATGATAGATTTACTTGTGAGAATTCAATGGAAACCAATTTAGTCGGTTTCACACTTTTTTTATCCTGTAATAAATATTTGAAATTAAAAGTCCGTCGATTGTGTATTTACTAAATTTTCCAGATTTAGAACCGACCAACACACGAACATAAAATTGAGGGAACAACTTTTCACGGGAAAAGACCAAAGAAATAGCTTGATACTTATGATAAGCTCCTATTGTGAAAATTGTGATAGAATAGAAGGGTCCAAATGGAGCCAAATGAAAGTAACGTAGAAAAGGAAAACTATACCCTAAAAAGAAAAAAAGGCCAAGCTTAGTCGTTGTATAACAAAAGATAAGACTCAACTCGTGCATCAATATTTGATTATATCCCACTCGCTCGCTCTTATCTAGAAAACACGGTAAATAAAGCTCTTTATGTAACACGGACGTGACACTATTTCTTATTTATAAGACACCCTATATTTCTTCCTTATAAACTCTCTCTACAGCAACACCAAGCTCTCCCTCCTCATCCCCCTCCCATGGCTTCCTCTGTCAAGGGTAACAGCAGACTCTCCATTGCCATGGAGCGCACTGGCCAATGGTACAACAACAACTCAACGCTCTATATGAGCATAATTAACAAATTTTTCATCATCGTTATGTTTTTAATACTTTCTTTTTGTATAGGATTTTTTCTCAAGAAATCCCTTCAGATGTTATGGTTGAAGTTGGAGAAGCCAATTTCTCTCTACACAAGGTACTAATTTCTATGCTCAAACTCACTCCTCTATGTTTTCTGTGTTGATATTGTGCTTTTACGTGATTTTCGCTCAATTTCGTGTGCATGCATGATTATGATTAATTAATTATACGAAACTCTCTTAATTTCTGTTGCAGTTCATGCTTGTGGCGAAGAGCAACCACATAAGGAAGCTGGTTTTAGAGTCAACAGAGCCAGACCTTACGAGAATCAACCTCTCCGACATTCCGGGAGGCCCCGAGACGTTCGAGAAGGCGGCCAAGTTCTGTTACGGCGTCAACTTCGAAATCACAGTCCAAAACGTCGCCGCTTTGCGCTGCGCCGCAGAGTACCTGGAAATGACCGATAAGTACTGCGACAACAACCTCACTGGCCGCACCGAAGATTTCTTGACGCAGGTCGCTCTGTCAAGCCTATCCGGTGCCATTGTCGTGCTCAAGTCGTGCGAAGAGCTTCTCCCCATCGCCGAGGACCTCAAGATCGTTCACAGATGCGTGGATGTTGCTACTTCCAAGGTGCTTAAGTGTGCTTCAATCACTCATCATCATTTGCTTCAATTCTCGAGATAATTCGGTTAATTATGTGATTAATTGTTCATTCTAGGCCTCAATTGAAGCGAGTTTTCCAAGTCGAACGCCAACGAATTGGTGGACAGAGGAATTGGCGATTTTAGACGTTGAATTCTTCGGCAGATTCATCACTGCGATGAAGCTGCGCGGAGCGAAATCGTTAATCGTAGCCAGCGCGATCATAACGTACGCCGAGAAATGGCTCCGAGATCTCGTCCGAGACCACTCTGGTACCGGCGCGAACTCGGCCGTTTCGAACGACTCCGCTCTCCGAATCCGGCAACTAGAGCTTCTGGAAGCGATCGTTTCTCTCTTGCCGTCCGAGAAAGCGGCGCTGCCGATAAACTTCCTCTGCTGCCTTCTCAGATCTGCGACCTTCGTCAAGGCCTCGAGCGCGTGCAAGACCGAGCTGGAGAAGCGGATCTCGGTGATATTGGAGCACGTGACCGTCGACGACCTCCTGGTGCTGTCGTTCACCTACGACGGCGAGAGGCTCTTCGATCTCGAGAGCGTGAGGAAGATCATCTCCGGATTCGTGGAGAAGGAGAAGAGCGTCGCTGTCTTCAACGCCGGCGATTTCAGAGAGGTTTGCTCGGCGGCCATGGTCAGAGTAGGGAAGACTGTCGACGCGTATCTAGGCGAGATCGCCACTTGTGTTGATCTCAGCATCTCCAAGTTCAATGGCATCGCCAACCTCGTACCTAAAGGCGCCCGTAAAGTGGACGACGATCTCTATCGCGCCGTTGATATTTACTTGAAGGTAGTTCACTAATTACGAATTAATTCACTTTTAATCTCGTTAATTAAATAAAATCCTAAAACTGTTGAATTAACTGTGATTAATTAATTAATGATGTTGCAGGCTCATCCGAACCTTGACGAGATAGAGAGGGAGAAGGTGTGCAGTGTAATGGACGCCTTGAAGTTGTCGTACGAAGCGAGAGTGCACGCTTCGCAGAACAAACGGCTTCCCGTGCAAATCGTACTGCATGCGTTGTATTACGATCAGCTGAAGCTGAGGAGCGGGGTGGACGAAAACGAGATGATGCAGGACGCCGTAACGACGAGGAGTCAGGTGCAGCAGGACGTGTCGTTGGCGAGGGAGAACGAGTCGTTGAGAACGGAGCTGTTGAGGATGAAGATGTACATTTCGGACTTGCAGAAAAGTGGGCCTGCTGCAAAAGGTAGTTTAGGCGCCGCGACGACGTCGTCTGGGAAAGGAGGTGGTGGGCCCAGGAAGGGCACGTTCTTTTCGTCGGTGTCGAAGAAATTGGGGAAGTTCAATCCGTTTAAGCAAGGGTCCAAGGACGACACATCGAATATTATGGATGAGGGTGTGGACATTACCAAGCCTAGAAGGAGAAGGTTTTCAATCTCTTAATTATTTAGGGTTTTGCTGTTGTCTTTGGACTTTTGTGTTGGTGTTAATTATTGTTTTCTTCTTAATTTTGGACCCTTGCTCAAATTGTAATGTTCATGTATATATATATATTATATGATTGGAAGCATTGCTTAAATTATATTTCTAGTCAACACAAGGTCTACCAAGTTATTAGTGCTGGTGTGTAATTAAATTATTATTTTGATTTTGATGAGGGAAATGTGTAAGTGCATGGATGAATGTGAGGAGAAGCTTATTTTGGTTTGATTGTATCCCTTGATATGTTGAAGTATGCAAGTTCATGAATGAAAAGATAAAACAATTGATATTAATAACGAATTTATTCATTGAAAGGGTCATTATGTTAATATGGATAAAACAAGAAGTTAGTCAACGAAGAAACATATATTTCATGTGGATGGAGGCCTCTTATAAATTATAAACAATAAATCATTCGAATTCATAATACATACAAAAAATAGAATATACATCACATATATCAAGAATTATATTACTTATTGGTTGCAATCATAATGTATCGACAAAGGGATAGACAAATACATACTAACCAAGGAAATTGCAAGAAATAGACAAATACATACTTGCAGTTGAGTAGCGACTTAGCAAATATCTTTAAAGCTTTTCCCCCTATAAAACTCAATGGAAAGAAGAAAAAAAAGACACAATTTCATGAACTAGGGCCTGTTTGATAACCAATTTCAATTTTAGTTTTTGGTTTTCATTTTTTGTTAAAGTACATAGGAAAAAATAGGGAGAATGAGGGATGAGAATGATAGTAAAGATGGAATTGAGAGGGAAGATGAGAGAGGAGAATGGGAGGGAGGAGTAATAAAAGTGAAAAAAAAAAACTAAAATCTATTTGAAATTGTTTTCACTTTTGTTACTCCTCCCTCTCATCCTTCCTCTTATCCTCTATCTCAATCTCATCCTCACTCTCATTTTGTTCTATACTCTAGCACAAAAAATATAAACTAAAATTAAAATTGTTATGAAACGGACCCTAAGAAAAACCATAAATGGAGAGAAATATAGTATGAAGTTTAGAGAAAAACTCAAAAACCTAGTTCTAAGAGGAGTGGTAATTTCTATTGCATATACCATGAAAAGAGGGGTGAAAAAGACTAATTTTAAGGTTTGTGTTAAAAGCGGTAATGTAATTTTAATAGTTATATTAAACTTTTTGCTATTGGGTTTGCAAGTCTCGGAGGAGACGTGGGTTTTCACTAGTTAGGGCCACATGTGGGTACAATATGAAACTAAGGACCTAAAAAAATAAGAAATAAAAGATATTTTCTATTTACCAGCACTACATAGTTTTATTCGTAACGCTCTATCAGCGACTTCCAACTAATGAGACAGTAATCCCAAAGGACCTCCATCCTGTATTCTTTCTGTTTGTTGCAGCACCAAGTGTAGCTTCCATGGCATGGGAAGGCTCCTTTGATTACAGTTCAGATTGCTTACTTCATTGCCTTGTTCCTTCAACTCAAGTATAACCTGAACTAAGTTGCATTACTACTTACTGGCTTGGTGTTATCGCTAATTGTTCTTTTAACGGAGATTTGATTTAACGATATCACTTTCATTTCTTGAATCTCTTGTAGTTTTGTACAGAATAATTTTTTCGACATTGAGTTAGATTTGGTTCTATAGGTTTTCTATGGCATGGTGGGTATATACTTTTCCAATGAAGTGAAATGAAGTCACAAATGTGGTAACAAAATTTACAATTGGTCATTGCTCTTTTCATAACAACCATCTTGCATGGCTTGGTGCTCGGAAACCTCTTCCCCAACGACATTTGTGAAAAGCCAAAGCAAATAACGTGATGCAATGCAATGGGATGAATAAGCTACAGGTTTAGAGAATTCCATGAATATCAATCAAGCAATGGAAAAGGAGGAGATTGGCATCCAAAACAGGGTATGTATGTAGGCCTTTCTGTTCTTGCAAATATTGGCATCCGTAATTAGGATCTTCCCTCCCTGCTGTGATGGCTGCCTTGACATTCGTTCCTTCTCTACTGAATCAAACAATCAAACCCAAATTGACTTGGACTTCTTGATTAGGAGCCCTTTCTCTTTGTAGAAAACAAGGTCTCTTCGTAGTACATAGGATGTAGAAGAGTTTGTTTTAAACACTAAGTATTAAGTTTGATGGTCATTTTACACAATAATAAAACTTACAACTTAATGATTTAAGTGGGTGAACAATCTATAAAAATACCATATTCATATTGGTTATCCAATTGATGTTGGGAGAATGTAAAAACGTAAAGTATTTGAAATAATAAATACACAGAAATACATAATAATATAATATTTTTAAAATATAAAAACAAATTTGAGTGGGGACTCGGGACCACATTGGTCCCAATGTGACTCTGTGCCTGATGTGGATGTGAGTCTTGAAATGTGTACTGTACATCATGATGAAATTCTTCATGAATGAGTACGAATCTATTGTCTTCACATCTCATTATGTATTTGTTTGACTCGTATCCTTCATTTTGGGGTTATTTTTTATACAAATTTATAAATAAACCAAATCTAGATATGTATTTATAAAAAAACTCAAACACTATTTAAACATAGAAACACACCCAAAATCAACCACAAAATCAACAATTGTATATTTTTTGGGTGTGTTTATAAATGGGTTTTGAGTGTGTGTAATGATGGATTTTGGGTGTGTTTATAAAGTGTTTTGGGTGTTGGGTTTTTTTATAATTTCAGCCCCCATTTTGATTGTTTTAATGAAACTCCATATTTTTTATTATTCTTCTTCATTTTCAAATGTAGACCTCCTGAGGTTTGATATAATTACAATCATAGCTCAAATGTTTCATGTTACCGTCACACCCCCTATTTTTAATATATGGTAGGATTAGTGAATGGTCATGGGGCAAGGCTGTCTTTTCCCCAACACCTATGGCATCAACTCGTCCACCTCCTACCCGTCTCATTATAATTTGTCTAGCTAATTAAGGGTAGACATCGAAACCAGAAAATCGAAACGAACTAGATTAGAAAAACTAGTAAAAAGAGAGTGTAAGTGGACAAAAGATGAGTGAGATTATACAATTTCTAATAAAGAGAGTGTAAGTGAACAAAATAGAAGTGGGAAAATCAGTTTCCTTATTAAAAAATCAACAAAAGTATATAAATATAAAATAAAATAAACCGAATCGGACTAGTTTCGCATCTCCAAAAACCTAAATTAGACTAGTTGTGTATATATATAATAAATTTTTTTAAAACATCTCATACAACAGAATTTCAAATCCCACACACCATTTTTTATTTACTTTTTACTCTCCCTCTTTATATTTCCCCTTCTCTTCTCTTCTTCTCCTCTCTTCCCTCTCCGACTTATTTATTTTATTTCTATCTTCTATGTGTTTTTTTTGAAATAACATAAATAAAACAAAATCGGTTCAAAACCAAAAATCGGTGCGGTTACTACACCATTGGTTTTTCATTTTGGCAAAAACCGAACCGCACCGTAAAATAATTCTAGTTCTAAGGAGAAACCGCACTGCCCCCACCGACATAGCCAAGCCCTCTCCCCTCCCACCACAACTGCCACCAACTCCTCCTCCTCCCCCCACCATCACCACCAAGTATCTCTCTCTCTCTCTTCCCCCACCCCTGGTTTGAACCCACCCCCCATCAACCCAAAGCATCATCATAAAGCCGGATGCATTTGCTTCCAAACAACATTATGTGACTATGATAAGATGGGCTTTGAATTTTATATTTAAAGAGGTGTTTAAAAGGTTTTTAACAAATGGGCCAGGCCACAAGGCATTTGATATGTCCATATCTTAAAACAATTTGGGTTCGTTTAAGAGCCCAATTTTTTGCATTTCAAATTACTGTCTGATTTGGATTTGGATTTCCTTGCCCAAATTTAAGTGAAGGGGCGGTGACGCAACAAAGCAACACGACGTCGTTTTCGTAAAACTGGCAGCTACATAAATCACCACAACCATATTTAGCCCAGTCGGAATTGAACTTTCGTGAGCTCCACTCTATCTCTCCTCGCTCGTCTTCTTCACCTGAGCGAACGAAAAAGAATCGAAGCAAAGCGACCTAACTCTCAGAGCAACAATGGCAGGCTCCGCCATGGTGTTGGACCCGAAACCCTTACCGGAGCCACCGGCTTCGTTCCCCTCCATTAGATCGGACCTCCAGGCTTCGTCGGAGCAGCACCAGGCCTCCGACGAGGACGATCTCTACAGCCGCCTCAAATCCCTTCAGCGGCAACTCGAGTTCATCGACATCCAGGAGGAGTATGTCAAGGATGAGCAGAAGAACCTGAAGCGCGAGCTCCTTCGTGCCCAAGAAGAGGTCAAGAGGATCCAGTCGGTGCCCCTCGTCATCGGCCAGTTTATGGAGATGGTCGATCAGAACAATGGGATTGTGGGCTCCACCACTGGCTCCAATTACTATGTTAGGATTCTCAGCACCATTAATCGGGAGCTTCTCAAGCCTTCTGCTTCGGTCGCCTTGCATCGCCACTCCAATGCCCTTGTCGACGTTCTGCCTCCGGAGGCCGACTCCAGCATTTCGCTCCTCAGCCAGTCTGAGAAGCCCGACGTCACCTATTCTGTAAGTTACGCTCAATTAATTTGAGTAGGGTTATGAAATTTAGGGTTTTTCATGTGTTTCGCCATCTTTCAAGAAACGGTCAATTGGAGTTAATAGACTGCTGGTAGGGTTTTGGGTTTGAGGAATTTAACGGTGTTGAGTGCCATGTGCTTCTTGAGGAGAAGCGTGGCTATAAATTGAACCATTCTGAAAAACTTGTCTTACTAGAGTCATATGAGTGTTTTGAGAATTTAATTATCTTTGTTCAATGGTCTTGATGTTAGGAGAAATGGAGTTTAGCCCAAAATTTTACCTGTTGCTCAAGTTTTAAGATTGAGAGCTAACTATATGTATGGACATTATGCTCAACTACTATTGCCTTTACATCCCTAATTATGGATATTTAGGATTTAGAGAGTGTTTTAAAGTAAAATTCGATAGTGGTTCTTTTCCCCACTTGTGAATTTCTGATTTCTAGGTTTCTTATATTGAGCTGGACTGCATATTATATGAATGATCCTATTTGACGGTTATCAAGCTTCTAACTTGGAAACACGTTTATTTTTCTGTTCTAATTTATTATTCCTTTATTGGAAAGAAGCGGTAATTATTGTTGTCTAAGCTAGTTAGGGCTACTGCTTGTTTCTCAGGATCAACCAATTTGGTTTAGTTCTTGGTTTTAGGGGTTTGTTAGTCAATCCAACCCAACCGGAATGCTATGAAATGTAATATGCATAGATTTTTAAACGAATTTTATGTAATTTTATCATTGGGACATGTAACTTCAAGTATTGGCCCAACCCCACCCTGATTTCGATGTTTAATGGTTGATGTATATTGCCTGTTACAACTATTTTCTTAAATTCACAATTGGGCATCCAATAATTGAATTTATCCAAGAACAACACTAATATAATAGTTTGAAGAGCATGGTCGTCAGACTGGCGCATCACACATTTGTGTTACTTATATTGTATTTGATAGTCATACCTACGTTAGTATTTGATTAAAAGAGAATTATGTAGAAAAGGAAAAAGAATCAAAGAAATGCAGTACTGAGCTGGAATAATGTGGGTTGGCTTGGTTCATATAATTAAGTAGTAGACTAGTACTATGGTTCGGTTGAGATCCCAATTCTCTAAGAACGAACTAAACCGATCTAAGTTGTCTCCATGTAATAGAAGCAAGTTGCTATGGGTTTTTCTGTACCAAATGCAGAGTCAAATTGGCTGTTTGGTGAAGTTTTTATACATTTGACTAATCTGTTTGGCATTTCCCTCCTCTGAGCTAAAAAGCCGTAGGTAGGTTGGATCTTTTCATCATTTAATGATGTCAATGCCTTATCGTCTTTAATTTGTGTTGGTGTGTTAGGATATTGGAGGATGCGATATTCAGAAGCAAGAAATCCGTGAAGCAGTAGAACTGCCACTTACTCACCATGAGTTATACAAACAGATTGGAATAGACCCTCCACGTGGCGTATTGCTCTATGGTCCACCTGGAACTGGTAAAACCATGTTAGCAAAGGCTGTTGCTAATCATACAACTGCTGCCTTCATTAGAGTTGTTGGTTCAGAATTTGTTCAGAAGTATTTGGGTGAGGTGAGATTTTCAGTTAGATTCATTTCTTTTATCTTTTGTACGTAATTTTATTTATTACGTTCCACATATCCTATTATTTTTTGGAATAACAAATTCGGTGAGGCTAGCTAGTGTTGCAAGTGGATTGCAAGTATTTATTTTTTCGGGTTTTGGTGGTTTCCTGTTGCCTGACTCTCTGGGTTTAGATTTATTGACTGACTTTAGAAACATTATGATCACTTATTCTTATTTTCGTTTTGTATATCAAGGGTCCACGAATGGTTCGTGATGTTTTCCGTCTTGCCAAGGAGAATGCACCTGCAATCATTTTTATTGACGAGGTGGATGCTATTGCTACCGCTAGGTTTGATGCTCAAACTGGAGCTGACAGAGAAGTACAGAGAATCCTTATGGAGCTCCTCAATCAGGTAGGAATGCATATTTTGATCTTATTGGGTGAACTAAAACCGTAGTTCAACCAGAACTTCGGACCTGTAATGCATCGATTTAGGGTGTGAGAAATATTTCTGTAAATGAAAAAAGAGAAACCCTGCAATACATTCCTTTATTTGTTGCCATTTATCTTAGTTGAGTTGGGAGTCATATTTTTTGCAGATGGATGGTTTCGACCAGACGGTAAATGTTAAGGTCATAATGGCGACTAATCGAGCAGACACATTGGATCCTGCACTTCTTCGTCCTGGAAGGCTTGATAGGAAGATTGAATTTCCTTTGCCTGATAGGAGGCAGAAAAGACTTGTTTTTCAGGTAAGTAACATTCAGAAAGCATCTTTCAATGAATCATTTAGTTTTGGTAAAATGATATTTGTAAGCTGTGAGGTATTCCTTCATTCTCGTCATCATAAGATTTATAACTTCCTCTGTCCATGCTCTGTCATCCGTGTTAATGGATTTGTTACTTCCCCGCATGCTCCTTGTTGACAAAACCTGCCATCAGCTCCCTATATCTTCAGTTGTGGACAGCACAGTGGTTGGGCACCCCAAAGCACACTCTATCTGAGTTTATCCTGTGTCTACCTCCTAGAGTGTTTAGTTATTATATGTTTTTTACATGAGCTTTGTTTAAAAAATAAAAAAATAAAAAATCTTTTCTCTTGTAATCATGATGTCTTATTCTTGTCGACTTTTAGCGAGCTGTTGCAAGTAATTTAATGTCAACTTCGCTGCTTGTACTGCAGGTTTGCACTGCTAAAATGAACCTGGGTGATGAGGTGGACTTGGAAGATTATGTATCTCGGCCAGATAAAATCAGTGCTGCTGAGGTGAGACATGAATTTTGTTTCAGTTCTGCTACCATAAGTTAAATCTTTTTACTGTTATGTTTACTTCTTCTCTATGCTTTAATTTTAAATGTTTAATTTATTTTTGGGGGGTGGGGTCATAAGTGTTAAAATATCTTTACAAATGCAAATCCAGTGCTGTTTTGTCTTTGTCTGAAGTTCTTGGTGAATCATGACATCTTATTTAGAACATTCATGGCATTAGGCTGATAGGTGTTTTATATGGGATGAATCCATATGCCAGGATTGGAGATGGCAACATTGTCAATTGGTTGGATTTAGAAACTATTTATGGTTGCTAACTGGGAACGGATAGGGGATCACCATACAATTTGTTCCAACGGATTTGAATTTTGTCATTTCTGCCTTCATCTATCATATATTTTCTGTCTGCAGCTTTAAAGATACTGAGGCTTTGCTGGTGGTCTCATATTTTAATTTCTTTAAATATTAAAATTGATCATATACTAACGGTTACAACTGGATGGGTACGTACAGATTTCAGCTATATGTCAAGAAGCAGGAATGCATGCAGTTCGCAAGAACCGGTACGTCATACTCCCGAAGGACTTTGAGAAGGGTTACCAAATCAATGTGAAGAAGCCCGACACTGACTTTGAATTCTACAAATGATCGGTGCTTGAAGCTCATATGATAATGCCGTTGCTCAGGTTGCTGAAGGTCATTATCACGAAAGCCGCATCTGGAGATTAGTTTCTTTGAACGATTATATAGTCCAATGGAGGGGTTGTCTGTTAGGACATTCCAAGTTAATGCGGTGATGTATGATGCTGAGCCATGAAATGGTTTTATTTTCTAAAGATATTTTTCTTGTTGTCCTTTAAATTTCTGGATGCGTTTTAGTTGGAGACTTGTTTAGGGAAACTGTAACAAAGCATACTGAAATTACTTTTCATTCTTACTGTTTGTAGTGATGCACACTTTGCTCGCTTGTTACTTGCTATTCTGTTTCCTACTTTCTCAGCGCAGTTGCTTTACATATCAAGTTTGCCACATTCCCAAATTTTCTGTCAACGGCCTCTGGCCCATTGGGCCATTATCGTGGACACCTATTTGAAGCATGACTGAATTCAGAAAACGAAAGTAGGGATTTAATTAGGGCTTTGTTGTTCCGTCTTCTATATTGATCAAAGTGAGTTTCTGATCCATATTGATTCAGATCGTATTTTCCTTATAGGTCCATCCAATTCCATCATTTGTGTGTTTATGTCTCTCTTCTCAAACTTGGAAATTATTATTAATACGTATGATGTAACTGTAACAAGTCATTCATAAGAATTTCCAAGTTCGGGAAGGTTGACATAAATATGATGGAATTGGATGGACGTATAGGTTAATACTCTCTTGTAAAATCGTAATTGATCTAAACGGATCAATATTCTCTAATTCCGAATTAGAAATGTGCACAAACACACATATTACGTATCAATACTCTCTTCTTTTCCGATTAGAGCTAGCTAGCTCGGTCTTCTATTGTTAGGAGGGAAGACTAAAAAAGGAGGAGACAGGATGTCAAACAGCTTCAAAAAAAAGAAGTTAGTATTTTCCTTCACCCCCTTTGATAGGTCATGATCAATTCATTACCATGGCCCATGGGGACCCATTGTACCCATCTGTTTGTTCAATATAGATCAGAAAATCTTGACCTAAAAAAAGAAAGAAAAAAAAAGAAAAGAGATCAGAAAATTAAATAAGAAATAACTGAGTTGCCAATGAGTATTTGCAAGTCCAATGCAACCCATTGTTCTGTTTTTTTCTTTTTGGAAATAAAATAACTACCCATTATCATTTCTTCATCCTTGTAAGTTTCATGCTACCAACCAATGCTCCTCATACAAATATAAACAAAGCCAAAAGGTCCTACACTACCTAATTTATGGATCATGTCCTTGATTAGAATAATGATGCTGTAAAGTGGAAACAAAGATCTCATATTTATATTAAATTACAAGGGCCCCTCCATGTGGCTTCAGAAAAAATCAGAATTACAACCAGCAATTAGAAATACTTAATTAATTTCATGGTTTTCTTCTCTTGCATAATTTCTTTTCTAATTTTGGTAAAATTCAAATCCACTATCTTATTATGTTATAGTGAATGAATCTCCCAATACCCTTTTCTTTCTCTCTCTCTCTCTTTCAAATGTTGGGTAAAGTTGTATATCTATCTCAAATGTTTGGGGCCACATGTTGCCAATTGTCACAACCCACTTATTAGTAAGTAAGCTCTCACTCTCTCAGTCATGGGCCTCCTGAGAATTACAGTATTTGCCACTACTGTGTGTCATGGCATGGCATCTTTTGAGATCTGGAGCTTCTCATTGATTGCATGCTCAACAACTCTCACCTCTCCCCCTCGTAATAATGTTTCCACTTGATATAGTGTGATTGGTCGGCAATAACAAAACAGTGTTATTCCTGTTTCATGGAAGTTTTTCTGTTCTGGCTCTCTCCCATCTTTCACGATCAATCATTTTCCAAGTTGAGAGCTTCAAGATAATATATACGATTTACATTAATTGTACATGATTAGCTTTTAGAACATTAATGGGGTTCTCTATTCTGTTGATCTGATGAACAAATTAATATTAAACTAAATATTCATGTGGCCTTGTCTATTCTGTTGTGTTTTAGTACATCATAAAACACCTTTGAATATTCCATGTAAAACCAACTTGCACCAACATAATAAATACAAATTGGAGCATATATCAGGTTCAGGGTCACACTATTTAATGTAGCTATCCAAAGTCATGCTGTTTTTACCTCTTTACTAACTGAAGTAGTTGTTGTAGACAATATTTTAGGAGATAGATCCATCTAGAAAACTCTTCTCCTCAGCTAACCCATGAATGACATGGATGTTTAATCATGAAACTTTTGAGAAAAGCTTATACTGAGGCATCATGATGAGAAGAACGGTTAGAACTTCTCATTCATGGATTTCTTATTTTGGGATTATCTAGTAGTTGCAGGGTTAGCTTGCCTTGGAGGATTTAAGCCATGCAGGTACAATTTAATCATGTTTTTTTTGAATATAATCCATTTGAAGTTTTGACTGACCAAAAGTGAAGCGAAAAAAAGGACCAAAAAAAAAAAAAAACTTCCGAATATATACAATGTGATTACAATGTAAACTTGAGAATATAAGTTATTTGCTCACTCTTATTTAAGTTCCAATTTTGAGAAGGTAAAGTGCCCTTTTTCATGTGAGATCAATAATTTTTTGGAATTTTTATACTTGGCATGGGATCTAGATGAGCATGCAGATGATGCAGCAGATCTAAATCTAATAATGGTAGGTTGAGGGTAGTTGGCAATAAAATAAAAAAGGTGTAGGAGTGGTTGGATCAAGCTTTCTCTCTCTCTCTCCAGTCCAACTCTTCCATCAAAATTGTACACTCTACCCAGCCAGTACACACAGCTCATTAGTATATTATTGAAGGGGGTGGGGGGAATCCTCTGTCTCATTAGCTTGAGCATTTGGTCATTTCTTATCTTAGCTCAGCCTCATCATCCTCAACCTCAGAATGACATCAATACATAACCCACCAGATACCATTATGGTTGAGCTTATTAAAAGTTCCCAAAGATGAACCGAAATTGGGTACTAGGGTAGGTTTCACTTTCCAATCTTTTGAAAGTGAACATAAATGGTATTGATGTATGTGTGAATGTGGAGAAAAACTTGTATGTATGTGGGATGCACAAATTGTATCTCAAATTAATCATGCACTGTCATATTAAAAAAAAAACACGTAACAATACTAGAGTGTTGTGATTGACTTGAGATACTGTGAGTTGCAATCCCAACTTTAATGCGGTTCAAAATTTTGAAAACTCTTCTGAGTCGGCAGCAGGAAACTTCATTGACTAAAAAGCACCGGTTCCCACAGGGCCATGATGAAGCAAAAAGAAGGGAGCTGCTGCTGCTTGCTGCCACTGGCAATGGAGAGCTGCAGGTTTAGCCTACCAATAAGGGAATTTGAAAATTGAAAGTTGAAATGAAATACCAACTACTTTTTCGGCCACAATGAGCCATACTGATACCCTGAGGGACAACTAAATGATTGAAGCCCAGTCAAGGGTCCTCAACTACAGTGAGCTTCTCCTTTAACAAGCTTGTGTTGACAGCCACACAACAAGAGCATATATCTTTTAGTCTTCTGCTACATGAAAACCAAGAAAATGTGTTTTGGTAAAAAAAAAGAAAACTTTCAAATTTCAGAAACCGATAATCACTCATAAATCATAAGTATTAAACAAAGTCAAGTTATTTTTTTATTCTTTAGGATTCAAACTTTAATGTGTAAGGTACAACTCATTCCTCTCATTCTTTTGTCACAACAAGACCATCCTGCATTAAACTAATAAGTATCTTTAGTCAAACCCAAAATATTTATTTATTTATTTATAACCAAACCCATAATTCATTGAGTGATGGAATTGCATGCATAATAATAATCTGCATTTTCTTTTTTCTTTTGTTTTTTTGTTGTCAATTTCGTTGTCTTTGGCATGATAGTAATTTGTGCAGAAAACAAAGACTGAAGTCTGAAACTGAAGAATTTAATTGCTGAGGAAAGCAGCCAAAACGTAAACAACAAATAACAACAAACGAGCTTAACCGTAACACTAGACACTACTACTAAATTTGTATATATTATATTTTCCGACCAAAAAAAAAAAAAGATACATAAAATATTGTGTGTGTATATCTACCCAAAAGAAAACCAGCAAATAACTCTCTCTCTCTCTCTCTCTCTCTCTCAGTAGAGTGAGGCTCACAGCTCATACAACAAAGGGCAGTGCAGTCCTCTTCATCTTCCTTTTTCCTCTAATTTATTCATTTTTCTTCTTTGCCCTTTACCTTCTCCTTTTCCTTTTCCACTTTTATAATTCAAACCCAAAAAATTTCTTTTCTTTTTCATCTTCAAAAACCAACTTTCTCTTTCTCTTTTTTTCTGGTAAGAAATTAGAAATACTATTCCTGCCTGCTTCTCCTAACTCATTTATCAGTTAAAATCATGCTTAATTCCCACCAAATTCTCAAAAGTCTCAGACTTGTTGTCCTTCCTTGTACCCACATTTCTGCTAAGTGCTAACCCAAGAGAAATTTCTAATGCCTGGATCTGAAGCTTTTCACTTCAAGGAAGGAGCTTTACCCTCTGCTATTCAGCTCAGGCAGCCCAGGTCTCACTGCATTCTTTGCTGCAAACTGCAGGTTACCATCTTCACCTTTTTCAATTGCTTACAGATCTGTCTTGTAATTGTTGCCGTTGTAACGAGTGTTTTGGACTCTGACAGTGTCTGGAACTTGAAATTTTCTCTTCTCTCCTTGGATGAATGCCTTAATGCTAGTTCTTAGACTTGATTTCTACTCAACCCATTAAAGCTTTCTCAGTTTTATTCATTCATTATTACTAGAATTAATTTGTTGAATTCGGTCAATGTGCTTGCTTTAGAGTAAACCCAGTTTCTTGTTACGGTTAGATTAGGTTTAATATTGGTAAAGTTCATTTCTTTAACTTCTCCATATTGTTGTTAAACCACTCTGAGCTATCAGTCTGTTATCCATGATTCTGCTCATTTAGTCCTGTTGTATAATAAATTAGTTTATACAGCAGTGTATGAAAAGGGCTTAACCTTTCTCTCTCACTTGTGTATAGTGCATATACATTACTGGACTGAAGGAAATAATAGTTGTAACTCCCAACGGATATGTACCCAATTTTGACTTTACATTGTTTTCTCATTAAAGGTTAAAGGAAGCATGTTTCTTTTTAGTTTTTCTGCTCTAAATTTGCAATCTAGAATCAAGGCAACAGTGAATGGAAGTACATTTCATAATTTGACTATTATCATTATCATTTGGCGTTTACTGTTCTCCCCTGCTATTATGCATGCAAAAAGTTTGTCACTTTTCCTTCTTAATATATGAATGCTTTGCATTATTGGCTACCTGATCTTGATTTGTGGTTTCTGTGCTGAACCAGGAGATTGTGAGCCCTCCAAGGATTACATTTTGATTTCTCTAGTCACTTTCAAAGACTTTAGTCCAAACAACTCCCCATGAAGTCCTGTCCCTTTTCAGTTATTCCTTTCCTTTTTTCCATTGTCATTCTTCTTCCCCTTGTTTTCTCTGACCTGAATTCTGATAAGCAAGCCCTTCTTGACTTTGCTGCTGCTGTTCCCCATCGTCGCAACCTAACTTGGAACCCTGCTTCCCCAGTCTGCACATCCTGGGTTGGCATCACTTGCAATCGAAATGGCACCCGGGTGACTGCCCTCCGACTTCCTGGAGTTGGACTTGTGGGCTCTGTCCCATCAAACACCGTTGGTAGGCTAGATGCCCTTCGGATTCTTAGCCTTCGATCCAATCTCCTCCGTGGTAACCTTCCTTCCGATATTACCTCCCTTCCTGTACTCCAGAATCTATACCTCCAACATAACAACTTCTCTGGTGATATTCCGGCCTCTTTTTCTCTTCAGCTCAATGTTTTGGATCTATCATTTAATTCCTTCACTGGCAACATTCCACGAATATTACATAATTTGACACAACTCACAGGATTGAACCTCCAGAACAACAACCTTTCTGGACCCATACCTGATCTCAACCAACCCGGGCTCAAGCGTCTAAATTTAAGCTACAACCATCTTAATGGCTCTATCCCGTCTTCCCTTCAAAGATTTTCCAATTCATCCTTTGTGGGAAACTCACTTTTATGTGGAGCACCTCTTAAAGCTTGCTCCCTTGTCCTTCCTCCGCCACCTCCTACTCACAATCCACCACCACCAGTAGTTCCTCAGAAACGAAGCTCCAAAAAGAAGCTGAAGTTGGGAGTTATCATTGCGATTGCCGCTGGAGGGTCTGTTCTGCTGTTGCTGTTAGGCCTTATCATAGTTCTCTGGTGTTTAAAGAAAAAAGATAGTGGAGGAACTAGTGTATTGAAAGGAAAGGCTTCTAGTGGTGGAAGGAGTGAGAAGCCTAAGGAGGATTTTGGAAGTGGGGTGCAAGAACCTGAGAAGAACAAACTCGTTTTCTTTGAAGGTTGTTCTTACAATTTTGATCTTGATGATTTGTTGAGGGCTTCTGCTGAAGTGTTGGGAAAGGGGAGTTATGGCACAGCATACAAGGCCGTCTTGGAGGAGGCAACAACAGTGGTAGTCAAAAGGTTGAAGGAAGTGGTCGTTGGGAAGAAGGATTTTGAACAGCAAATGGAGGTTGTGGGAAGAGTTGGACAGCACACAAATGTTGTTCCACTCCGTGCTTATTATTACTCAAAGGATGAGAAGCTTCTAGTTTATGACTACATCTCAAATGGGAGCTTATCTGCTCTTTTGCATGGTATGCATGCCACTGCCACTGCTCTTTATTTAGTTGTTTCCTTCTATTTGATCTCTTTCATGGGGTGGGGGTCCCGGGTTGAGCAGTAAATTGAAGTCAACTTCCTAAATGTCAGTCTGAAGTCATGTTAAACTTTTAAAAATTAATTGATGGAAACAAGGGGATATTGAGGGTGGGGGCAGTAGATAGTCAAGGAGTTTACGCAGAATGTGGTCATTCTTCTGGGTATGTAGACACTCATGAGAATAAACACACTGTGCCTTAATATCTGTAAGTGAGAACTTTATGTGCATATCTAAGAGAGAATGCAGGTAATTACCATGACGAGTTCCATAGTTTCTGTAGAATACTGGTAAAAAACATAACGTTTAAAGAAAGAGTTGTTTCACACTTGGAAGTGTATTAGCTCGTGCACCTAGTCGAGTATCATGTTTGATAATGATGTTGCATTGGGATTTTAGTTATAATTACATGCTTTACAACTTGTATGTTTTTATTCATGAACTATTTTGTTGCAGTTAAGGTGGCTCCCTCCCCCTGCCCCCCTTTTTCTCTTTACAGCTTCTTGTTAGCTTCTTCTATCCTTTACAGAAAGTCCTTGACATGATTTTCATTTTATATGAACGGCTATGTAAAGCCTTGTTTTGACCTCATATGCCTAATGGTTTTCTAAGTCTTATCCCATATTGGAGGGGGCAATGCCATACGCCACTCTTCAGTCAGAGTGTTACTGATACTGAAAGCTACCTATTCTTTAATGCCATTTACAAAGAATGCATATTACTTTTCCTGATTGTATTTTTTCTGCTGGGTGGTAAAAAAAATACAAATTTATAAATAAACCCAATCCTTGTATTTATAAAAAAACCCAAGCACTATTTTAGAAACATACCCAAAATCAACCCCAAAGTCAACTTTTTGGGTGTGTTTATAAATGGGTTTTGAGTGTGTGTAATGATAGGTTTTGGGTGTGTTTATATGTTTAAATAGTGCTTGGGTTTTTTTATAATTTCAACCCCCATTTTGGTATGGAGATGCATATTAAAAGACCAGTTACTGTTCTTCTGGTTCTCTCCTGTTACCAATATAAATACAAAGTATCTATCCCTTTCTTGAGATTGAAACATGCGGAAACTCCAAAATTCAAAACCCTTTTCAGTTAACTGAGCTAGGGAAAGAAGTTTGCTACTTATTGATATTCAACTTTTTTTGGGTGAGGATTTTTCATTCTTCTTGTAGGACAACCTATTTAGAGTTGCCTTTATAGAAAATTCAGCTGGCTATTGAAGCGTTGTGTTGTGCACCACACTCACTTTTTATTGAATCTGATGGCAGGAAACAGGGGAGGCGGAAGAACTGCATTAGACTGGGACTCCAGGATAAAGATTGCCCTTGGAACTGCAAGAGGAATCGCTCACATCCATTCTATGGGTGGTCCGAAATTCACTCACGGAAATATCAAGTCCACAAATGTCCTCCTCAGCCAAGATCTTGATGGGTGCATCTCTGATGTTGGCCTGACCCCTCTCATGAATGTTCCTGCCACTACTCGGAGTGCGGGCTATCGAGCTCCGGAGGTGATTGAAACCCGCAAGCACTCTCATAAATCAGATGTGTATAGCTTTGGCGTAGTCCTCCTTGAGATGCTGACTGGAAAAGCTCCTCTCCAGTCACCAGGGCGTGATGATATGGTTGATCTCCCTCGGTGGGTCCAGTCTGTTGTCAGGGAGGAATGGACTGCTGAGGTTTTTGATGTTGAGCTGATGAGGTACCAAAACATTGAAGAAGAAATGGTGCAAATGTTGCAAATTGCAATGGCATGCGTGGCAAAGGTGCCAGACATGCGACCTAACATGGAAGAAGTTGTTAGAATGATTGAAGAAATCCGGCAATCCGACTCAGAGAACCGGCCATCTTCCGAAGAGAATAAATCAAAGGACTCAAATGTGCAGACTCCTTGACCACCACCAAAACTTGTTGCTTTTTCCACTCATCAGGTTCTGAGAAATTCATATATTTGTTCCTCTTCTGATTAGGGAAGCATAATAGAACTTTTCCTTTATGTACATGCCTCCTCAGGTTTTCCCAAGCATTATTCAATTACATGCTCGGCTTTGTAGAGTGGGAATCAATCCAATTGTGCCATTTTTCCTAGGTAGTAGTCAGGTGGGTTTTTTTTTAGTTTCTTGATTTGTTGCAATATGTATTTTAACCTAAGGAATTAATTGATGATCTTCATTAATTCAAGAGCTTTCTCTAAATTTTGTGTTATATATCCTAATCCTATAATCACACTTTAATCACTATAGGTTAAGACTATAACAAGTTGATTATGAAAGTTAAATGTGTGCTTGTCATAATTCTGTGACAGCTAATATGGTCAGAAACTGTGGTCTTTTGGTAGAAGAAATTCTGACGGACGTCCACCTCTCTAGACCCTTGAAAGTAGGAGACTATATAAACCTATTTGGGGTGGCATTTCAAGCCTAGCCATCCCAGTTTCCGATATGCCAACTTCAATTTACCGTATATAGATTGTGGTCCTCCTAGAGTTTCCCAACTAAGAAAAACTCTGGTCCATCTCAACACATGAGATATTTCAAAACTCTCGTCACCATTATCGTCGCTGTCCCTCCGTGATCAGGCTAGGAGGTGTGCTAGCTAGAGAGCTCCAACAATGTCAGACGGCTTAGGTTCATCCTTGCCTCCACCTCCTGGCCACAACCAATCGAAGGCCAGCAATGCACGACATGTCGCCTTCTCTGAAACCTCTGCATCATCAGTTCCCAGCAAGGCCCATGATCAAGCCATCCATTTTGTTCCTGACATTGATGATGAGCGCCCTAAACGCTTTCATCCAGGCTGCCACGCCTGCTGCGCATGGGGTTGCTTGTTCTTCTTTGCCTTCATACTGCTTGCTCTCATTGTTGGTTTCATATTCGCGGCCATCTTCCATTCCTATCTGCCTCAAATCCACATCCGAAGGTTCAACGCCACCGCCATCGACTTCACTCAAGGCAACAAAGATTTGGGCGTGAAGGGAAAAGTTGATTTTCTTGTGGAGTTTTTTAACAAGAATGAGAAAACTGAGCTCAGATATGGTGCCTTCAAGATCACTGCTTCATCTGCGCACGTCCAGCTAGGTAAGACTGAGTTTCCTGAGTTTAGACAGGGCCAAAAAAACACAAAATCTCTGAACGGAACCATCAAGGTTAAACTTTCTGGGGTTGATAAAGAAGACGGCGATCAGCTCAAAACCGACATCAAAAATAGAGAAGTAACTCTGAATTTGGCAATAACCGGCAGTGTTAGCTTCCCTATTGGAGGAGTTTGGTTTAAGAGCATTCCCATCATATCAAACTGCGATGCCAAGCAAAAGGAAGTTGATTTTGGAAACAAGGCCAAATGTGACTATAGGATTATTGCCATAAAGTAAAATCCTCAATGATATCTCTCTCCATCCACGTAGAATATGCTTTAGGACCCAACTTTTTTTTCTCAACTATCTCACATGATCTTGAAATCTATGTACGTACGTGCTGCATGTATTCTATATGAGAGAGAGTTGAGAAAAAATAAAGTCAGGGTTATATAGCGTACGTTGTCTGAGACAGATTCAATGGGCTGCAGGACAATAGCTGCCAATAGTGTTAGATGAGGGAATTGGTTTGAGCCATCATCATAATCATGTCGATTGGATAAAAGGTTTGATTGTTTGTTATTTATCATGTGGAATGTTACAAAGTTTTTCCTTATTTTTTTGCATGCCTTCCCAACTGCTCCATCTTTCTTTAATGTGGAGAAACTTGTGGAGAATCAATAAACATCTCACGATTTTGAATACTCTTCATAATCAAAATACTCATCATTGCAATCTTTACATGTCTTCAATCGAGATTCAAAGCACACAACAATATGCAGCACTTTCTGTAATAATTTCGTTGCCTAGTTTTTCTTTTCTTTTCCTTTCTAAATTTCATGATTTCCAACCTAGAGTTATGAGATGTCACCATACTAACATCGAAAGGACATGCAAACTAACTAAATTACAATACAATGCACATTCAAAAAAATGTTCACAGGTTTGTACAATTAAGTATGACACTCAACCAACTTGATAAATTATTTAGTTTTATAGTTTCATAACATAGCGTATCATCGCCTTAAGAAAAAAAAATTGTTTCCACATTAAAACAAACAATTTACGCTATTATCAATAGAACCGTACAATAAGTCCATTAAAACAAACTAAATTATTTATCAATTGGCTCTTAGTTTAGCATATGATTTATTTTTTAAAATTTGGAATAATTTAATTTACTTTAATGCAAAGTCCTGGTTTGAGAGAGTAAAATAATTTTTCCACATGTTATTGTGTTATTGACTAAGGATAGCAAAACAATGTTATTCCGTTATAAATAAGTTTTTTTTTGCCATGATTGAGTGGATAAGCCAGAGTTAGGCTGTGGGGTATTGATAGTGGCCCACACATCTATTGGTGGTATTGATGATGGCCCTTGGATGGGTCCAATCTACACCCTACGGTACACGCCCAATAACACAATTGAATACGGGCGGGGCCCACACACCCAGGGACCCGATTGCAAAATTTAACGGAGAATGTGGTCACGGATAAAATTAATGTCTCTCACTCAGGGACTCCGTAGCAAGGACAAAAAAAGGGTGGGGGCGTATGGAGTAGGGATGTTGTAATAAGGACGTGGATCCTACGCCAAGTTGGAATATAAAGATAGAAAATTCTAGAAACAAAGCTTTTTCCTTTTTCTTATTTCTTATCTTTTTATATATAAAAATACAAAATATATTTCGGAATTTTACCCTTCTCAGCCCCTCACGAAGTCTCTGATTCTGTCAAATACAAGTTCACAATCTCCTGGTATTTGCCTTTCTCATCCCATTCTCTGTAATTATTGTTGTTTTTTTGTCATTATTTACATGATCTGGGGTTTCTCTGCTGATCTCGGATCGGCGTCTGTTTTACGAATAGGGTTTGGTTTTGGGAAATTTGGGTGTCGTTTTTGTCTTGTTTAGGCTCACGATCTGGGGTTGATTCGATTGTTTTCTGGGTCTTCAGGTTGTGTTTGTGCGGTTGTGTGTTGCCATGGCGTCAAAACGCATCTTGAAGGAGCTTAAGGATTTGCAGAAAGACCCTCCTACCTCATGCAGTGCTGGTATTTGCTCCTTTCCCTTTTCCACAATCCCTTGCATGGTTTCTGTCTAAGACTGTAAATGTTTATTTTAAATTTGTATTAAGATTGTAGAAAGTATTAATTGCAGCTAATTAACTGGTTAATTTTAAGGCTATCAACCCTTTTCAGCTCACGATGTTTAGTATAAGCACGGCCCTTTTGATCCATTAAAGAGGAAAAAACTGAAAATAATGTTCAAATATTGTGAGTTGTTGAATGGCATATTTGTGGATGGCCCAATTGAGAGCAACACCTCTAATCTGAGGAGGAGGTTGTCTCAGGCTCCAATTCAAACCCCCATCCCCTAATGTTTTAACTGATTGAAGATGGTAGCATATTTGCACTTTAATGAGTTTCCAGTTGTCTCGTGTGCTTGCTAATGCATCTTAGCTTTCTCAGATATGTATATTTTGATCACTATTTATCTTGAGGTTGATATAGAAGCTTTTCTTTGGGTGTACCTTTTAATGGGTTATAGGTCCCGTGGCCGAGGACATGTTCCATTGGCAAGCAACAATTATGGGGCCTGCTGATAGCCCATATGCAGGTGGTGTTTTTCTAGTTTCAATTCATTTCCCTCCAGATTATCCATTCAAGCCTCCAAAGGTACAAAAGAAGCAAAACCTTACCCTTTTGTTTCTATAGAATTTGTAATTGTCTCATTCCTCCATACTATACGATAAATGAAGTATGAGCTGTGTGTGACATAGAATGGCTAAAATGGACACTGCATCAGTGTTTAATAAAAGGGATAAAGTTTTCTGTTATTTAGTTGATGTGCGTAGGTTATTGTATCAATTTGCTCTCTGCAGATTAAATGATAATTCTGTCAATGGCAACCTGTGTATATTATCTCTCTGAAATTGTAATATATGTGAGAACTTAGTGAGAAGTAAGATGCTCCCCCTTCCTCCTCCCCTCCAAAATCAATCTGATTTTGTGGTGGGTTGGCATGGGTGTGTGAACAAGAATGCCCATAGAGTATTTGGTCGTGTATCAGTCTTGATGATTACTTATCTGTGTTGAACATCTATATTAACGTTTTCTTTTATTCAAAATTGATATTCATGTAAATTTAACAAAAGTGATGTCGTGTTTCATTGGTGCTCTATCTTTAAATCAAACTTTATAAGGTTATGAGAATTATGCGTTCCCTTAGTTCGTGATATTTGTAGGTGTTGTCTTAGAATGATTTTAGAGTTGCACGATAAAAAGCCGATTCTTGTAAGATCAACTCGCTAAGCGGGCAATTCAATGTTTTGCTTTGTTTTGGTCGTTTTCATGTTTTGAGGTGATTTATTTTTGCACAGTTTATAATGTAGAGGCTAACCAGAGTTACATTTCAGGTTGCATTTAGGACCAAGGTATTCCACCCAAACATTAATAGTAACGGAAGTATATGTCTTGATATTCTTAAAGAACAATGGAGTCCGGCACTTACCATTTCCAAGGTTTGTATAGCTATTTTAGTTTTTTCGTTTGTGATGACAAGAGGTCTTGCTTCAGTCCTCTTATCAGATTAAAATGATATGACCTTTGACTCATCCTAATAGTCCTACTTTTCACTCCCCATCTTGTTGCATCTTCTGACTTGCCATCGGTGGTGCGGCACATGCAACTCTAACAAGATGGGTGTGAGCGTTACACATAGCAACGTAACATGGTATGCCCAAAGTAGGATTAGATGGAGTTAATATTACATCATTTTAATCTGATGAAAGGACAGAAGCCAGCTCCATTACAAGATAGCAGTTAGAAGAGCAGCCTATTTGTTTTGGTATATAGGTTATAATGGTCATTCAATAAATTTGTGTTCAGGTGCTGTTATCCATATGCTCTCTGTTGACGGACCCCAACCCCGATGATCCACTTGTCCCTGAAATCGCACACATGTACAAGACTGATAGGGCAAAGTATGAAGCCACTGCCCGCAGTTGGACACAGAAGTATGCCATGGGGTAAAATTGGAGATTCCCAGCATTTGTAAAAGGATGCAAATGCATGAATTCCCTCTCCTCTTAAGTAAACATTGGAAAAATTGAAAATTTCTTTGTCATTTGTGAAACTTAAAATTGATGAAGGAACTAATTCTCATTGTGTGAATATTCATTTGGGGGCATTGGAGATGGGAAGTAAAAAACAACTGTAATGTATTGTTGCTATGTTGTTATTAAGCTAATGGTTTGTTTGTTGATCTACTACCCTTAAAATGATTAAAGAAATAATGCTTTGAGGGCAGGATTGCAGAGATTGCTTATATCGGTTGGCAAATGCTTTCCCCTCGGAAGATCACCGAGGGAAAACACATCCTAAAAGCAAAATGCATAATATTACGTATCGTATGAAGGTTTGAAAGATGTATTTTGTTTCAGATTGATGAATTGTGTGGTAACATACAACAAATTGGCCTTCTTTTTCACTGGTTTTGTCCTTGTTTCTTCATATAGGATTGTTATTGGCTTTCTTTTTCACTGGTTTTGTCCTCCTTATATGAATCATCAACTAGCCGTGTAGGTGGTTGGACTTTGCTTTTGAGTCTTTGTTCTAGTCTATTTATGGCAAATTTTGTTGCATACAACAGTATATGCAATGCTTCCTTTTATAGCCATTTTATTATGAAAGGGACGTAGTACATATCTTTTATATGAAAAAATCTCTTTAAATATTGTTTTTTGTTTATCTTTTTGCTTGGTCGAAAATCTCTTCAACATAGGTCTCGATCATTAGTAGCTATAATCCCATACACGTCACACCAATGGATGGCTCATGCCGAACAATGCAATGTTTGGCAACGAGTGATGTGCTCTGTTTTGAATTTTGAGGCGTGGCCTTGTGGTTTGAATTGTCGCTCTGTTAATTGCCAAAGTTTGGCAGTATTGAAATCTCTGGTTCTTAATGGGTTTTGCTGTATTATGCATATTCTAATATAACGGGAAGGAGCAGTTAGGTAGGTTATACTTGATTTAAAGAATAAGTCGAGGAGAGAATAAGGGAGATGATAAGGAATCGAACATATGACCTTGGGCGAAAAATCGTATTAACTTTCTTTTTAGATCATCGTAGTAATCCTTATTAAGTGTGTAATATAATAACATTTGAGGAAAAATAATAAAAGTTTGATTAACTTATCGCTTGGTTGACAAGCAACGAAGGTGGTCACTGCAACCGCCCTAAATCCTTTTTATTCCAACTCTAGTTGTACATGATTGATCGCTCTTGCTCCACGTGGTTGATCGATGGATTGGGGTCTGTTGCCTTTGCTTCTTGCCCAAGCATTAACCAACTCTAGCAAATTTTTCAACGTTATTTGAGTGGCTTATTTTATTTAAATCAAATTGCTGTGTAATGGCCTTTCTCATTCTCCAACTCCCAGTTGACAGATTTCCTTTCTCTATGTATTTTATTTTGACTGAACCCAATCCCTTGCTTTAAATAATCCCATGGCTGCACCTTAGCAAAATAGACTATCACAATTTATTCTAGGCAGTGATTTTTTTTATTTATTTTAAAGGTAATGTAATGAATGGACCAACTTAGGTTTGAAGGAGTCAAGAAGAAAAAAAAAATTGGGTCCAGCCGATATTTCAATGGCTGATCATGACATGCCCTGGCATACACCAATTAGGAGAGGAACTTCGACAGTAAAAAGTAAAACATCTTCCCAATTCCTAGGTGGAAAGAAAGCATCCGAAAGAGAAAAAAGGTGTTCCTCCCAGCATGCTTTTGCGGACACAACATACACACAGTAGAGACCGTAAAAAGACAGAGAAAAAGAGCCTACATATAACTGCGTGGTCGGTTTTACCAACATGTAAATTAAAATTGATTTAATCATCTCAAGTCAATCATACATATTAATATACCGTCTCAGTGATATATCCATTGTAAATTCTTCTCGTTAACTAGAGCTCATTGTACCATGATAAGCTTAATCATCTGAGTCGAGACCAATGAACAAAATTATTTTATACGATCTGTTTTTTCAGTAGCATTTTAATCTTTTGTGAAAAAAGTGTCGTATTGTATGCAAGGTTTATGGGTCTCTACCGACAATACAGACAGGACCATGTTGGCTGAACTCTAGTGTGCTTAAATTTCAAAGATGGATTAAAAGAAAGAAAGACTCTACTGTTTTAGATTCAAAAGATGGGGAAGAAAAATGAAGGGGGAGGGACGACTCGGGGCAATTCGTGAGCGTCAAGGGGGGTTGTTTTTTTTGTTTTTTTGGTGGAATAAACGCAACGAGAATTAGGGGGTTGGGGAAGAGAGAAGAAGAGGGCAACTGACACGTCAATAGAGGCAGCTGGAGGCAGGTTTCCCGCTTTATACTACCCGACATGACTCATGACCCATGACCCGCGCACACACTCACTCACGAGAAAATAATATATATTACCCATTTCGAATAAATAATATTAATTCGCACTCTCATTTGTCGTTTCGTCAAAAATATAATTAATATATGTTTTTTTTCTCTCTCCCTCTCGTTACGTAACAATTTATACTCGTTACATACTATGTGACGAGAAAGATAAGAAGAAATACATTTCTCTACGATTTATATACCTTATAGATGTACTCGACTAAATAACACATCTAATCGGATGTTGGGTATAAAATTAAAGACACCACAAACTGAACAGAAGAATCATTGAATAACAAAGACTAGTTTAGCAAACCTATGTGCCACACGTTTAACATTACATCTTAGTACCATCATTATCGCTCAAGCAAAGGAAACAAAGCAGAGATGATTTCGGAAAAGATAAGTGTAAAAAAACAGCGGTAAAGTTGAGAAATTAAAGCTAAGACAGTGAGGTTACTCAAATACTTAGTCCACTCCCACTCTTTATGTATCCACGACTCCATGCACTATATATACCCTTGACCCTTCCCATTCCTCTCCGTTTTCCTCCTGTTCTCCACTTCTCTCTCTCTCTCTCTTCCCAAACCTGCAAAGGGGTTTTAGTACGATTTCTTATCTGCCAAAAGCCCCTTCTAGCTACCTTTCTAGGCGCTCCTCCTCCCGTACTCTTCGCAGGTCTCTGCTTCTTCTTTTCTATCACCTTCTTTCTTTCCTCTTCGATCCACTCTGAAATCACCCTTCTATAAAAGTTCAGATTCTACCTAAAACCTCACTCAGTACAACTCACTGGTACAGTTTGTTCTGTATATGCTTCTTTTGCCTTTCGATTCTTGATGTCTCTCAAGAACAAACCTACATCTCCAATTTCATTTCCTCTCCCTCAAAACCCATGACGAGCTTCCAAACCATCTCGTCCGTAAACCCCATGGTCAAATTTTCGGAGCAAGTAACCACCATGACCAAGCTCATCACCCACGAAAACCAAAACTCGCCTGTGAACCCGACCCATCTCCCACCAAAGCTCGTCCGGATCATACTCACAGACGCCGACGCCACCGACTCCTCCAGCGACGAAGAAGACAGCGGCGTACGCAGAGTCAAACGACATGTCAGACAGATCAGCCTCGAGCTCTCTTCACCTTCCTCCTCCTCCTCCCCTTCTTCTTCTTCTTCTTCATTTTCTTCGGGTCATTCCAAACGGCTCAGAAAAGGCCAACGACCCACCAAGAAACTCGGGTCGAGGTCGCCGGGATCCGACCAGACTCGGCGGAACAAGTTCCGAGGAGTCCGCCGGCGACCATGGGGCCGATGGGCAGCCGAGATCCGTGACCCGACGCGGAGAAAACGGGTCTGGCTCGGAACCTTCGACACGGCGGAGGAAGCTGCCACTGTTTACGACAGAGCCGCAGTGTTGCTCAAAGGTCCTGACGCCGTCACCAACTTTCCTAACGCCGCTATGACGGAAGCCACGGTCGTTACTGACGTAGTGGTCCCGGCGGCGGAGGAGAGCTACGGGTGCGGATCATCTACGCCCAACGAGGCGGCCACGTCGCCCACTTCCGTTCTCCGGTACGACGAGTTAACGCCGTTCGACGGTTTCCGTTACGGCGAGGTGGACGCCTTTGGGTTCGATATCGACCTGCCATTAAGCCTGCCCGATATTATGTTGTCGAATAATAACAACTTTGCTCACGACGAGTTCGGCGAGTTTGACGTCAACGATTTCTGGGTTGACGTCATATGTTAAATTCACCAGGCACGCTCACACGTGTCGGATTCCACTGAAACACAGGGGTGCGAAGGAGTATTTTGTAATTTCGTCAGAACTGCGGGGGGTGAGTACTGGGAGCGGAAGCTGAGTGTATAACGTGGAATTACCAAAATGCCCAATTAGTTTTGGCTAGTCAAACTACGGAGTGTTATTATTATATGAGTAAAGCCGATTTTATCTAATTATATTCGGCGATTTTGTACTCTTTTTTTCTCTATTTATAAAATTATTGGTGTTTAATTGTAATTAAAAAAGAATATTAATTTATTTGATATTGTCAATGAGAATTTAGAGGCTCGGAGACTTTGGGGTGGGAAGAAATCATAAATGAAGGAGTGCTTTGATTCCTTGGACATCACGCCTAGCGTTGAAAAGCAAAAGGCATAATTATTATTACTGATTTCGGCTAAATTAAATATTAAAATGGAGAAGAATATATATATATAATATGCTTTGTTGCGAATAATATAAAAAAATGGAATGAATTTTCTTTCTAACTCTTTGGCTTCGGCTTCGGCTTCGGCTGTCACTGTTTATAGTGGCACACTTGGAGGAAGGCTCAATACTTTTTGACACGTGTTCAAAACGGGCTGCTTGAGTTTGGATTTTGTCGGATATCCTTGCTGGGCTCCATCAAATATGAGATATAAAATAAACTATTAAATAAGACGACAATATCTAATCTCATTGCTTTTTCTCTTTTTTGTTTTTCTTTCTTTTTTAAGTAATCTAAATTGCTTTTGTTTTTGTTGATAATGTCATTAGTGTGTAAAGATAATTTTGTGGTGGGTTCATAATAAGGTGAATCCATGAAACCTTTTGTTTTTTGTGTGTGTACATAACAAAACTGATATTGGATGCCACGCTATATGGAACAAAATAATCCATTTTATAAATGAATCGTTCGTTGCCAGCGTCATATCGATTTCTATTTATAGATGTTTGTGAGATTTATATATATCTACAGTCAGAAATCGTTCAGATTAAGTATACACAACTGATCATCAAACTCATATGAGACATTCACATGAAAATCATCGGCATAATAAATGGATTTCACCCTATTATTATACTGCGCTTGAAGACTCTTTCAATACAAAGTTGACATTAAATGGCAGCCACAGAGCCATAAATATATTTATCATAAAATAAGATACATTAATGGAAAGGCTGAAATTCCATATAAGGTATAGGATGACTAAGCTCCGTTAAGAATCCTAATCTGTCTTATTGCATGTACTGTTGAAATGGAGAAATACAGAACCAAGTAGGCTAGTGTGGGGGCCAGTGGGGTCCACATTGAACCGGTGGCTAGTCACTAGTGGTTAATAATCATAGCCGAGGCTCTGGGCCCACACCAATGCGACATGATGGTATTTCGAATGGACCTGGTACAATTGCATAAAACAACCAACGTGGCTACCGGCGGCTGCAGAGTTGGAATTTGAATTCCCCAATTCAAGGGGAATGGATGACGGCAATGAAGATTTTATTTTCTTCAGATACAAGGTATAGTTAAATTAATTGGCTTGTTTCCTTGGGCGTTAGCCCCCTCTGTTACCAAAAAAGAAAAAAATAATTTAATTTAATCTATGAGGAGGAGGGATTCGAACTTTAATTTTTTTTTTAAAAAAAAGGTTATTTGTTCTAATCAACTGGCCTAATTCAGATATTCGAGATAGAGAGCTATTTGAGGAGGGTCAAAGAAATTTGGAATTGGCATGCTTGAATTGAAAAGGCATGGTTGAATAGGGATTTGGTGGGTCCTATGGTTGGTGACCAAACAGATAATCTGGCCCATTTAGGAGCCTATAATCGAAAGCCGCCTCCCGCCACTAATACCAACAATGATTAATTTAATTTGAATCTTAATACCAAATAGTAGATTTAGTTGCCAAATTGCCAATGCATTTTGGTGTTAATTGGTTGTTTTGTCTTTGCTCAGCAGCAGTAAGTCCACCCCGCATGGTATTATAAAAAACAAACTGTGACATATACTACCATTAATCCAATAATATCCTACTTCTAAAGTTTTATTTTTAAAATTTTGTATTTTTGTATGTCATTGTCACATAAGGCAAGGCATGACTGTTTGCTTCCCAAACTCACACAAGGCATAAATTTTTATTGTATTGATCCGTTGGTCGTCGGTATAGCAATTTTTTATTTTTTGAGGATTTTTTCTATTAAGAGTGGTAATAATATACTAAATTTACACAAATTACACGGATAATAAAACTCGAACCCATAATATTTTATGGATGAGCATTTACTCTAACCCACTGCACTAGTGGAATCCTTTACATCGGTAGAACTATTTACTGGACGAACATCTGTGGAAGACTTGTAACAGACAGGGCATGCATAAATTAATGAGGAAAACGACCCATCAAGTGAAAGAAGAAGATATTTATCTTGGAACGTTATGAAATCCCCAAATTTTACACTAGAGATGCGTACATATTTATAGTGTCTGCACAAAAGCGTGAGAAGAGACAGTACGGACTGAAATTTGAGGGGCATAAACATAAAGACACCCAGCAAAGTTTAAAGATATTCAAGCCCCACCTGCAAATGGATAAGAACAACCAACCCAAACGTACAAAAACTCTCATGGCATTGCATGATATATATAATATTCTTATGTATATTTATATATGTTGCTGGAGGCTAGCTAGCCAGTGGTGAAGTGGGAATAAATGGTTTCATTTTTCCATAATTTATGGCTGCAGTTTTCAATTAATATCCAGGCATGCAGCTCGTGACAACGTTAAATAATAGATAAAACAAAAACCAATTCAACAAAAATCGAAGACGAGAAATTCTTCAATAAGTATTTTAAATAATGATTGGTTATATATTTCAATTGTTAGATTGCATATAAGAGATTACCAACGTATTTAATGAATGTAATCTAAAGGCAAAGATTATAAATATGTAACTAATCATCAATATAAAATACTTAGTGAAGAATTTCCACGAAAGTGCTTATGCCGAATTAATGTCATAAACCCTAAAACAAATATAAATAGTAGGAAAATTATGTCCTAAATTTGGGCATCGTAATTTCAAAGCAGGGTGGCTAAATTTTATGGGTTTTGGGTTTGATTTTTCAACTCCCAACCACAACCACATATGTGAATATATTGTTTTTAGCTTGGGAAACGAAGAAAAACAAAAACGAAAAAAGAGGTGGAAGGTTCTCCGAAGTTGAAAGCATGTACTATAAATTTCGTAATTGACTTTTCCAAGCAGTGCTTTTTGATTTTCGATGAAGAAAAACAGAAGGCTCTACGTCCCACTACCGGACTAAACAAAGACCGTCCATTGATCAAGTCTTCCAATGACAATGTCATGTCACCCTCCAACCAAAAATGAAAAGGAAAATTTGAAGGTTGGAGAGAAATTTCCAAGCGATAGGGTAAAGCCAAATTAGAAGGTGAAATGCTGTTGGAAAAAGCATAAAAACAAGCGGGCGGAAACAAGCGGCATGCATGCTTTGACCTCGAATGGATTGAATTGAAATAAAAGTTGGACAGTCAAGGTTCTTAGAACTTTCCCAATCTATTTTCCATCGAAATAATCGACGCAGCAAGCCCCACAGTGATTTTTGTCTCTCTGGTAATTATAATTTACAAGTTGTAATCTCTAGTCAAATGTACACACTAGAATTCAAATGTAAAGCCTAACCTATCTTCTTTGTCTTATGTTCGTCCGTATTTCCCGTCAAATGGGCAAGTTCCTATTTCAGTTATTATTATTTTTTAACTTTCAACTTTAACAACACAAAAAGATCATCTAGTAACTTCCTATGTTGTTACATAATCATTTGTTGCAAAAGCTTGAGCTATCGAGGAATGATCTAATTATGTATATTAAGCTAACAGTTAGTTAGTAATCACATGATCATAGTTTTATGTAGTAAAGTAATCTATATACAATGGGCTATGTAAAAGTTCTGCAAAATACTTAATTCGTGACTGATCGTGACTAAATTTGGATAAGTAATCAGAAAATGAAATAATCAAGCCCAATATGAAGAAATAACAAACGATGAAAAAACTGAAAAGTGAATTTGGAGATTGTATTAGTGATATTGCATTTTAGATTTGGGTACTCTTACATGGTATTTTTTTATAAATAAAAAAATTTATAATTTTTGATTCAAACTTCTAACACATCAACTCGTGTTCATAAAGTATTTTATTTCTACTAAATAATATATTGACATATTATTGATGGAGCAAATTGGGTGATTCTGGTACCGGCTCAAACCTTATCTTCAAAAAAAAAAAAAAAAAAAAACCTGTATTACAGTTGGGTTTAGAAGCAGCCAGGCCCATATAGTCCAAGTCAAGAAAGAAAAGAATTCACAAAGGGTCATCGTTGGAGACAAGAAGATTCCCAAATAGGCTTTTTTTTCTTCTTCTTTTCCGGCCGAAGAAGACAAGTTATTGAGGGCACACCACAGGAAAAAAACAGTTCCACAAAACAAGTTTTTTCTTTGCTTTTGACTTTTGAGACTACGAATTTTATCAATCTGCTTCGTATAAAAACCTAAGCTATTATTTTCAAATTTTTATAAAGCTATTATATTTCCTATTTTTGTTTTTTGTTTTTGTTTTGGGGAAATCTTGATTTGATTGGGAAATATCAATACAAATTTATAAAAAAACTCAATCCTAAGCATGTATTTATAAAAAAACCCAAGATAGAAACACACCCAAAATCAAAATCAAACACTCTGCGTGATAGACAAGCAACAACAGCCCTTAAGCACTCGAATAAATACCATGCAAATTATATTCACAAAAACAATTATAACGTACACAGAAAAGAGAAAAGCGATTAGACAAACACTCACAGTCAAAGAGGAGGGAGAGATTTCTTTAATTTGTGAGTGTCTTAATTCTCATGACTTGTTCTAGGGTTTCAAAATTCCCCAATTGTTCTTCGTTCTCTACGGTTTACTTGCTTTGTATGCTTGTCCAATGCAGCAAACGACATGGCAGATGACAATCAGAATAAGATGAAGAACGAGGTGGTACCAGATGTAAGTTTCAGGTTTTTGTAATTGCACTTGATCCGAATGATCATGTGAATAAAGATGAGGTGCAATAACACTCAAATTTTTCCAATTCCCCTCCCCATGTCGCAATATCTATCTAATTTCTTCTACTTTAATCTTCTTTCTTTTCTCTTTGATAGATCTAAATTGTGGTTATTCATCCTTTTTCGCAGATCGCAACTTTTGATTACGAAAAAGAAGAAAAAGAAGAAGGTTGTATTTCGGATACTACTGAAGATTCTGAAGAGAAGTTGGCTGAGAAAACAGAAAACGTGGCAGGTTGTTCAATTGAAACCAAAGACAGTGGCGATGCAGTGGTAGATTCAAATGGTAAGTGTTTTGACTAATAGAATTTTTTTGGCCTTCTACAACAAAGCTTTATGCCTCTAAAAAAATTGTTTGAGATTTTATATTTTTGGCCTTTTAGAGCGGGCTGGTGATGAGGAAGGAGAAGGAATTGTTCTAGAGGCTCCATCCTATCCTTGGGAGGGGAGCGATCGTGATTACACATATGAGGAGGTGTGTAAATTATTTAATCTCCATTACAGATCTTTCACAGTGATGGTTCCTTTTACTTATTTTTTCTATGCAATATTGTCTAGCTTCTTGATAGGGTGTTTAACATTCGGCGCTAACCCGGACCTGGCTGGAGATAGGTGTAGGACAATTTTGAGGCCTCCACAAGTACTTCGTGAGGGCACAAAGAAAACTATTCTTGCGAATTTCATTAAAGAATCTTTGACCGCAAAGGTTACCATCATATTTCCCGACACGACTCACCGAAATTTTGGAGTTAATAATGAAAACTTGAAACAATGAGGATGCCAAAACATTCCTTAGAATTTGATAGATGGGTTTTGGTACAACATCACCAACACGATTACAAAATATATTATAAGGATTAAAATAAGTAGAAACATAAAAAGAAAAAGAATCTGAGACATGTGCGATAATAATAGTAATTGAAGTGTTGATCCTTATTGAATTCAATAATATGTAGGGTTTTGTAGAGTACGCTCGACTAGACTTTTCCAATTATCACACAGCGGGTGGAAAGGCTTTTCACAAGATGTTGGACACGGCACGGCTATGAAGGCCAAGCTTGACAGTGATGCAACAAATGTACATCTTCTGGTACACCTTTATCCCACTGCTCTTGTAATCCACTGTTGAACATACCTGCATTTTCCAATTAATGTTATCAAAAAAATCGAAGTCATTCATCAAAGTTTCGCCGTCCGGACAAATACTTGTATAATCAGATTGTGCTTTTCATGTTGTGCGGATGTGTAGCGGTGCAGGCGGAACAATAGAAAATATGAATTATTATATGAGAAGAAAATATGAAGCAATCCAAGGCATGTGTATACCAACTTTTTTGTTTTTGACATAGCATGTCAAATTGATTGATCAATTGTCGAACATAACATATGTCAAAATGATTGATTAAATGATTTTTTCTTAAAAAATATGTTGCGGTACATGACATATCAAACTGTTAATTTGAATCATTAATCAAGCGAGTGCTTTCTTATAAAATATAGTATTATGTTTGCAATTTGATAACATATATATGGCAGTATATCAAAAATGTCTTCGAAAGAGAATGTACAGTAGGCTTTATGCTGTTGAAGCAATAATAAGCACTTGTCCAACCATCGAACAAGCTTAGATTTACATTGACTGTGGGGTCTGATAGAAGCTCTCCTTACATTACATACAAGCATACATAAATTAATGGTTGCATGCACGAGCTCTTTTCCGTTGGCACTGTATTTTAAAGCATTATGCAGAAAAACTTTGATAAAGGCATGTGGTAGTAAGAAACAATGAAATCTAGTGATAATTATGCCGTCTGCAGCAAGCATGTGGCTGCAATGTTCTTTCTAATCATCTTTGTCTTGCTGACTTGGATTTGCAGATCAAACTCAGAGGTTCTGTAACAGCAATTCAACAGAACAATATGTCAAGCTTGCAACCACAGAATCTCAATGTTAGGTAGGTATAGTTGGTTTTGACTTTGGAGCCAATGCGAGGGAAACACTTGCCTGCAAGCGGAGAAACAGGGAAACTTTCCTGGCAACAGTTTCTGCCCTGCCTCATGGTCAAGGGCTCTCCCTCTCTGGCGTCCCATTTTTGTATATTTAATATTTAATTAGTATCGCCGCGCGGCTCTACGTTTTAAATATATTCGAATATTCAAATCTTATAGCCGCGCGGCTATACGTTTTAAATATATTAGAATATTCATATACTATAGCCGAGCGGCTCTAATATTTTAATATATTCGAATATTTAATTAGTATCGCCGAACGGCTATACCTTTGAAATATATCCGAATACTATACTGGCTGCCATGACCTCTCACTCTGTTCTGCAACTACAGTCTCTCCAGTCCAGTAACCTCAAGACGCTTACCTCACTAGGTGCTCAATTCGTAGGTTGATAACCGAATTAAGTCCAAGTGATACTGATTTCTGGGTTGATTTTTTGTTTTCAAATTTATTTAAAAGTTGGGCATCAAGTTTTGTTGTTTTGTTTGAAAGTGTGTTTGGTTGCTTTAGGCTTGATAAGGTGGAAGAGAACCCACGATTGACACAGGCGATTGGAGGAGAGAACACGTATAGCCGAGAGGCTATACTATTTTTTGAAACATTTAATAAAACCCGGTATGGCCGCACGGCTATATTTGTTTTAAAAGTAAAGGAAGTATAGCCGCCCGGCGATACTACTTTTAACAATCATTAATGAAACCGAGTATAGCCGGTCGACTATACTATTTTTTAAGAATATCATTCAAAAAAAAATTTCGCGAATATAGCCGCACGGCTATACCATTTTTATACTCAATAAATAGAATTTTACAAGTATAGCCGCTCGGGATGACCCTGAATAGAGAGTTCAAGAGTATAGCCGCGCGGCTATACTATGTAAATAGAATTTTCCAAACGTAGAGCCGCGAGGTTCATGGCAGAAGACAGTCAGTTTCACTTGTTTTGCGCAGCGAACTTCATGGCAGAAGACAATCAGAATGAGGCGGTGCCAGCCGTAAGTTTCAGAAAATTTTCCACTTCCCTCCCCAGTTCGCAATTTCTGTTTAATTTTTATTTTAAGTTCTTTCTGAAATTTGAGATAAATAAGGTATTGTTTTTTTGTTGTGGAGAATTGCTGAAATTTTAATATGTATAGCCGGTCGGCTGTTCCGTTGAAATAAATTCGAATATTATACTAGCTGCCATTTCTCACTCTGTTCTGCAACTCTAGTCTCCAGTCCAGTAAGCTCAAGACACTCACCTCACTCTCTGGCCAAGGTAATAATAACCGTACATTTTGTTGCTCGGTTCGTTGATTGATAACCCAATTAAGTCCAAGTGATCCTGATTTGTGGGTTGATTTTTGTTTTCAAATTGATTTAAAAGTTGTGGTGTTTTTAGATTGGGGCATCTGGTTTTGCAATTCAAGTTTTGTTGTTTTGTTTGAAGGTGTGTGTTTGGTTGCTTTTGGCTTGATAAGGTGGAAGAGAAGAGAACCCACAATTGACACAGGCGATTGGAGGAGTCAAATTGAATTGCTGCCAAATTCACGACAAGAAATTGTCAACAAAATGTAAGTATGTTTAAGAAAGAAAGAAAGAAAGAAAGAAAAGCTAGAAATGATGGGCCTCCTAAAATTAAAAAAATGAGTTGAGATTCCATGGCGGTCTACTTTGCTGAAATTTTTGTTTTTCTTCCATCTCATTTCTTTAACTTGCTCACCAGAAACTTGTTTCTTGGTTCCTGCCATAAAAAGGGTTTGTAAATTGTATGAAGGTGCTCATTATAAATAGTTACAGCAAATTTTGTATCAATTTATCACATATTTTTGTATAAACTCTGTACCAGCTGAGCTCTAGATTCGACGAGTGTTTGCAAGCATCTAGGTGCAACAAAGTACTTTCTTATCATCTTTGTCTTGCTGAGTTTGATTTGAAGATCAAAGTCATGAAGGAGATATGTACACACCCAAACTAAGTGATTTGTATCAGAAATTTGTTACTAATATTCAGCAGGTATGTTATCACTTCATATTTTTCCTCATATAATTCATTTCTCAGATTTTACGATTAAGCAGCCTTCACCTTCAAGGTTACCGTGGTGATGCTCTTGTTACTTCTTATATTACTCTTCTTTTGCTTACTCATGTTTGCTTGTAGTTCGACATGCGTCCATCTCCTACGATACAACAATTGATAATACAAGTTCAATAGCACTACAATCTTCAACTCTGGCAAACCAATTATATGTTTGTACTCTCAAAACAATAATAGGAAAAAGATTTAACAAGAAATGGGGAGAAACTCAATTTTTCATGTCTTTGAACTTCACTATAACGCTATGCGTGATGGACAAGTAACATAGGCCTTAAGCACTTGCATAAATACCTCGCCCATGCAAATTAAATAACTGCATAAACGAATATAACGAACACAGAAAAGAGCAAAGCGATCAGACACACAGTCACAGGTGAAGAGGGAGAGTTTTCTTTAATTTGTAAGTGTCGATAATTCTCCTGATCTTTACTTGTTCTAGGGTTTTCCAAATCCCCAATTGTTCTTCATTTCCCAATCTTCGTTCTGTACAGTTTGTTTCTGCAACTCTTTGCATTATTATTTATTTATTTGTGAGGTTTGGTGCTTGATAGATTCAATTTCACTTGTTTTGTGCAGCGAACTTCATGGCAGAAGACAATCAGAATGAGGTGGTGCCAGCTGTAAGTTTCAGAAAATTTTCCACTTCCCTCCCCAGTTCGCAATTTCTGTTTAATTTCTACTTTAATCTTTGTTTTTTCTCTTTTCTATCTAATAGCGGGTTTCTTAAGTTCTTTTTGAATTTTGAGAGAAATAAGATATTGTTTTTTGTTGTGGAGAATTGCTGAAATTTTAATTTGAGGTTCGTGAATCTGTGATCATAACTTCAGCTTCGAGAACAATGGCTAGAGGAGCTTGAATATGTTTATAGCAAATTGTAGTCTGGAAACTGTATAATCTATGTTCTTCATAATAATAGTAGGAAAGGTGGCTGGAGTGATATCACAATAAAGGAAATTGAGGACAATTTGAATTTTTCCATGCGATATCTCACAGTTCAGTAGCGGTTCCTTGACCATTATACATGAATGTGTGTTTTATTTACTTTTTCCATGCTATATTTGCAGCTTCTTGACACAGAGCTGGCTCCACAAGTACCTCCTGAGGCCAGGAAGGCCAAAGAGAGAACTGTTTTTGTGAATTTCATGGATCAATGCAACAGGTGGGTTTCAGTTCCCTTGTTTGATAAACCAAAATTGTAGTTTTTATGCCATCTGCATTATGTGTTTCTTTCCCCTTATTTAAATTATTTCATCCTGTGGTCAAGTTAAATATAGATAGGTCTCGCAGGGGTAGTACTGGTGCCATTGGTGCTGGAGGGGTCCTGAGAGATCATTTGGGTCAGTGGATTGGTGGGTTTGCTGTCAATTTAGGCCAGGGAGAAGTGCTTGAAGCCGAGTTGTGGGGTCTGTTTTTTGAGTTGAATTTGGCTGTTGAGTTTGTGTCTTGGGGTTTTCAGTTTATATGCAACTAGGAGGGTCACTTTTTCCCTCTCTTTTTTCATCAAATAGTATCGCCGCGCGGATATACTACTTTTCCCCTCACTTTTTCCCTCTCCGGCGTCTTTTTTTATATTTAATATTTAAATAGTATTACCGCGCAGCTATACGTTTTAAATATAAACGAATATTTAATTCGTATTGCCGAGCAGCTATACCTTTGAAATATATTCAAATATTATACTAGCTGCCATGGCCTCTCACTCTGTTCTGCAACTCCAGTCTCTCCAGTCCTGTAACCTCAAGACACTCACCTCACTAGGTGCTCAATTCGTTGGTTGATAACCCAATTAAGCCCAAGTGATACTGATTTCTGGGTTGATTTTTTGTTTTCAAATTTATTTAAAAGTTGGGCATCTGGTTGAGCAATTCAAGTTTTGTTGTTTTGTTTGAAAGTGTGTGTTTCGTTGCTTTAGGCTTGATAAGGTGGACGAGAACCCACAATTGTCACAGGCGATTGGAGGAGAGAACATGTATTAGCGGCTATACTAATTTTTTGAACTTTTAATTAAAACCCGGTATAGCCGCCCGGCTATAATCTTTTTTAAAATACAGGAAAAACCAAGTATAGCCGGCCGGCTATACAACCTTTTAGAATCAGTAATAAAACCTAGTATAGCCGGTCGACTGTAAAAAAAAATCCCGTGTATAGCCGCACGGCTATAGTAAACTGTACACGTATACCCGGCGGCTATACTCGTGAAATAGTAATAAATAGTATAGCCGGCAGGCTGTACGCGGATTTTTCAAAAACAAATTATTTTTTAAAAAGAAATCGTAGAGCCGCTCGGCTATTCTCGGTTTTTCCAATCTTTTTTAACAGGATTTTCCATTTTTTAAACAAAGGACTAGTATAGCCGCGCGGCGATACGTTAATTTTTTTCAATTTTTTAAAATGGAATAATATAGCCGGTCGGCTATACTGGGGTTTTTTTTTTAAGAAAAAGGGCTATACTAGTTTTAAAATTTCTTAGAAGGAAATAGTATAGCCACGCGGCTATACGTGGCTTTTCCAATTTCTTTAGAAAAAGTGATATAGCCGCTCGGATACGCTGCTTACAAAGAAACAGTATACGCTGTTAAAAGACTTAGTACTTGGTCCCCCAAACGCTGTGCTTAGTATAGCCGGGCGGATGTTTAGATATTTTTTTTTGAAGAAATAGTATAGCCGTTCGGCTGTACGGGGATTTTTCAATTTTTTTTATAAATTAATTAGATGACCACAATAAAACTTGGATATAAGTTCATGAATCATTGTGGTTAAAAACTGGGTGAATTTTTTGGCCTGGACGGGGGAGAAATCAAAGTTTTTGAGTTCCATACTTAAAGAAGCCTGATGTCAAATCAAAGACATTGAAATCTCTGGTTAATATCGTCTCTGTATTCTCTACTGCTTGCACTTCACATTATTTATTTCTATGTTTGATTTTGGAGTGTCAGTTGTCATCAATGTTGATATCAATAAAATGAGTGTGAGTGTTTGTAACATAATGGCTCGTAACTGGATCGTAATTTTGCTAATTTGTGTTTTGGGGTTTTGAGGCTTTGCCTGTTTCCTGTTTTGAATTGCATTTGCATGTATTGCTTTTTCTGTTTTCAGTTCTCTTAGTAAAATGCTTTCTTGTTGTGAAACTTTTAAATCATTTTGTGGCATTGAACTTTAAATTATATTGCATTGTGATTCTAAGATTTATTATGTTCGACTCTATCTAAAGTTACATTTACTTTTGTTTCTGAATTAGAGTCTTTTGATATCTTATCATGGGCTCTGTTTGCTTTTGCTTTACCCAAATCTTAATCCTAATCCTCTGGACTCGATAAATAAATAATGATGCATCAGATTTCGGGAAATTTAAGGGGGCGTTTGGTATCCTATTCAAGTAAAGCCGTCCGTCTGTCATATTATTTCTGTGGAAATTTCAAATTTGTTTTTGGATGGACCTAATAGTAGAAATTTAAAAAGATTGCTCATCATGATCATGTTCCTCAATTTATTTTCTGAAGCTACTATTTGTTTCTATCTCCTTAGTTAAAAAGAATAAAATGCTTATTCGATCTAAAACTCTTCTACCTTAAAATTACAGGATGCAAAGGCAGCCGGCTCATGTCATGGCTTTCTTGCTGGCTAAACTGGGGACAGGGGGATCACTTGACGACCATCAGAGGTTGGTCATCAAGGGAAGATTCGCACTTAATATTTTTGAAGGGCTACTGGAGCGATATGTCAGTAAATACCTCGTACGTTCGGTATTACAAGTGTTAATCTGACCTCGTTAGATTGAGGTTCTGCAAGCTCTATGTTGTGTTTCACACTTATTACTAATCTTTCATTTTTTATTTTCCAGATGAATATGTCATTTGCTTTCAGTGCAACAGTCCAGATACTATACTTCAAAGGGTGATTCGTTTCTACTTTCTCAGATGCCAGAGGGTAACAGTCTTAGAATTTAGCATTCTCTAATATTAGTTGGCCAAAACCCTTTGGATTAAGGCGAAGCAATATTTTTCTTGTTCATGGGGTTTTGTGTTTCTCATTCTTTCCTTAGAATATATTGCTATGGTGATCTTATATGTTATGTGTTTCTGGTTTTTAAATTCTTCCAAATTGAGTTTGTTTTGTCTTGCTTTCAGCTGTCTGGTTAATTTATTTGATAATTCTTTCTGTTGCGCAGTGTCTTTCTTCGCAAAGAGTCGCTCCAATTAAAGTTCTTGGAGGAAGGAATGCCGGGACATGATCTTGGCCTATTGTCGACTCACAGTTACATCTACTTATTGATTACATACCTTCCTATCCTTTCCCCTTTGCTACTGCCCTCAATTATTTGGTGTTTAGTTATAACTCTATGATGTTTGAATGTTCTTTCTTATTCATGTTTCTCTCTTGCAAGTTTGACTGTCACCCCTTAGGATGGGATTGCATTTAATTGGATTGGATAAGATAGATCGGATTCGGATGGATCGTGTGTCACAATCTTTTTGGCATTGTGGGTTAGTTTACATTTAGCGTGAAAGTCAATGAGAAGTTGAATTGCATGATGACTGCTACATACTCAGATATGGGCATGGGTGTTGAGGGACTAAAACTGGAAATTGGTAGTCACCCTCGAGGTCACGTGTTTGAACTCCTCTCACCTAATGTGTGATGCGGTTGATATCCACCCATGGCTATCTCGGTGTCCCTAGAACCGGTGGTATCTTCTCCCGGTTACCAAGACAGTAGAAATTTAAATAGTCATGTGGATGAACATTCTCAAGGTTCATGGATTTCAGCTCTTTTGCTTGTTTGTCCCTGAAAAAAATCAAACAAGCCAATGATAAGTGACAAGATGATCCAGTATATAAATGACAAAGGCTTTTCATGCGATTTAATTACCTGGCAAGCGGAGAAACTTTCCTGGCAACGAGTCTCCGCCCTGCCTCAAGGTCATGGGCTCTCTCTCTGGCTGGCGTCCCATTTTTGTATATTTAATATTTAAATAGCCCCGCGGCTATACTGTTTAAATATAAACAAATATTTAATTAGTATAGCCGAATATATTTCAATATTTAAATAGTATAGCCGTTCGGCTATACGTTTTAAATGTCGAAAATTTCAATAGTATAGCCGCGCGGCTATACACTCTAACCTATATTCGAAAATTTAAATAGTATAGCCTGTTTAAATATATTCTAATATTTAATACGTATAACCGCACGGCTATACTGTAAAATATATTCAAATATTATACTAGCTTGCCATGGCATCTCACTCTCTGGCCAAGGTAATAATAACCGTACATTTTGTTGCTCGGTTCGTTGCCCAATTAAGTCCAAGTGATCCTGATTTGTGGGTTGATTTTTGTTTTCAAATTGATTTAAAAGTTGTGGTGTTTTTAGATTGGAGCATCTGGTTTTGCAATTCAAGTTTTGTTGTTTTGTTTGAAGGTGTGTGTTTGGTTGCTTTTGGCTTGATAAGGTGGAAGAGAAGAGAACCCACAATTGACACAGGCGATTGGAGGAGTCAAATTCAATTGCTGCCAAATTCACGACAAGGCCCATCATTTCTAGCTTTTCTTTCTTAAAGATTCCATGGCGATGGGAGGAGTCAAATTCAATTTGAGTTGAGATTCAATTGCGGTGTACTTTGTTGAAATTTTTGTTTTTCTTCCATTTCATTTCTTTAACTTGCTCACCAGAAACTTGTTTCTTGGCTCCTGCCATAAAAAGGGTTTGTAAATTGAATGAAGGTGCTCATCATAAATAGTTACAGCAAATTTTGTATCAATTTATCACATATCTTCGTATATAACTATGTACCAGCTGAGCTCTAGATTCGACAACCCCGACTAGACATGCAAATGAGGGTGTCTGCAAGCTTCTAGGTGCAACAAAGTACTTTCTAATCATCTTTGTCTTGCTGAGTTTGATTTGAAGAACAAAGGCATGAAGGAGATAAGTACACACCCAAACTAAGTGATTTGTATCAGAAATTTGTTACTAAGCTTCAGGAGGTATGTATTCCTAGTCAGGAAAGAGAACAATCCACAATGGGAGAGGATTTCCAGGGTTTTATTAATTTTTTTTTGGGGCGAAAGTTGCCAAATGGCCACTTGTGCCTAGAACTCCCAAATATTACTTTATATCATAAATTTTTTTGAGGTTTACGAAATTATCAGATTGTGTTCTTGTTTTTTTGTGTCATTTGTTGCTCGATCACATCACATCGTTGTATTTGACGGTTTTAAATGACGGCCAGACGACACGGATGTTCAACTTACAATTTGAAGGACGATAATAATCAATTTTTATATAATAATCAATTTTTATATCAAGCACACCCAAAATCAACACAAAGTCAACAATTGTATATTTTTGGTGTGTTTATAAATGAGTTTTGAGTGTGTGTAATGATGGATTTTGAGTGTGTTTATAAAGTTGCGGAAAAAAAAATCCCTGTTTTTAGTTAGCAAGTGCGTGATGGGCAAGCAACAAGAAAAACTGAAACCCAAGGCCCAATGGGCTATTAAGCTCTTTTTAGGCCTTGTTGCACGTGTGTAATTTCCACCCAACTCACCCACAAATTAAATAACTAGCAAAAAAAAAAGAAAACGAATAAAATAAAGAGAAAAGAGCGAAGCGAAAACACTACAGGCGAAGGAGCGAGAGCTAGGGTTTCCAAAATCGCCAGTTGTTTACCCAATCTTGGTTTGCTTTGTATGATTCTGACCTCTTTTCGTTCATTCTTTATTATTTATTTATGGTTTTGTTTGTGTTTTTAAAGCTTTGGTCCGGATGGGGGAATTCAAGCAATGATTGCTTAAATGGTGTCTATGCATCGCAATCGTTCTGGGCTTTATTTATATTTGGTTGTGTGCTAGGGTTTTTCTGATTTCTAGGTTTGGTTTTCTTGAAATAGTTCGACATAGAGAGATTATGAGTTATTAGGGCTTGTTTGGTTTTCGGTGTATGTAGGGTTTAGTCCTTGATAGATATTGTTTCACTTGTTTTGCAGCAAACATGGCAGATGACAACCAGAATGAGGTGAAGGACGAGGTGGTACCAGATGTAAGTTTCACGTTTTTGTAATTGCACCCCATCCGATAGATAAGTTTCAGGTCTTATATGATTGAAATTTTGATTCCCTACCTCTCGTGCATTAAGTTCATTTTGGAATTTAAGATAGATAAGGTTTGTTCTGGTTTTCTTTGGAGAATTGCTGGATTTTTTATTTGAGAATTCTAATAATTACTTCAGCTTTGAGACGTAATTTGGCTATTGGAGCTTGAATACGATTATAGCATTATTGAAATTGGACTAGATATTCCCCCTTTTTCTCTCAAAGAAAGGCTCACCTGTGAATTTTGTCAAAAGTTTCCTTTGCTTGCAACTATTTGTAGTCTGGAAACCATATTATCTATTGCAATAAAAGAAGTAGGAGAAATATATGGCCGATAAAACGTTTCTGCTGGGACAGTGCATCTTTATCTATTTGGGTGTGTCAGTCTTCCATGAAGTTTCCCTTTAGATGTATAAGAAATCAATGAGAAAAAAAAAAACCAATGAGAAAAATTGTGCTGGTTCATTTTTGAGGGAAAAGTTTATCCAGATTCTTCTGCATTTCCAAAAATTGTTGTGATCCCCTGGCTAGAATTTGGTGGTTCAGAATGGTAGTGTAGTTAGCTATATCGAGGTGAAGAGTGTCTCTTAACTAGATATCCTAGACGAGTCTCTTAACTAGAACTAATTATTGTGGTTCTTCATCCTTTTTTGCAGATTGCCCCTTTTGATCCTACTAAAAAGAAGAAAAAGAAGAAGGTTGTAATTCAGGATAATACTGATGATTCTGTGGACAAGCTGGCTGAGAAAACAGAAAACCTGGCAGGTTGTTTAATTGAACAACCATTGATTACTCTGTGCTGTTTTCTTTTACAATTATGTTATACATGCATCACCTTTGGTGGTACTTATCTTTTTGGTCATTGCAGTTTCTGATGGGCAGGAGAGTACATTTTCTGGTTTGAAAAAGAAGAAGAAGAAGCCAGTAAGTTTCCAAGCTTTTCCAATGTCTACAAGCAGAATATTTTTCCTAGATATTGATTTTTAGTGGTGGATGTGATTATAGGTTGAAACCAGTATTTTGAATGAAGACAGTGAAAATGTAGTGGAAGATTTAAATGGTGAGTGTTTTAACTTCTTTCTTTTTTTTCTTTAACCTTCTAAAATGCCTGCAACCTTTATGTCGTTAAAAAAATTGTTTAAGATTTTATATTTTTGGCCTTTTAGAGCGCGCTGGCGAGGATGAGGAAGGAGAAGGAATTGTTCTTGAGGCTCCATCCTATCCTTGGGAGGGGAGCGATCGTGATTACACATATGAGGAGGTGTGTAAATTATTTCATCTCCATTACAGATCTTTTACAGTTCAGTGATGGTTCCTTGACCCTTGTACATATATGTTTTATTTATTTTTTCAATGCAATGTCTGCAGCTTCTTGATAGGGTGTTTAACATTCTACGTGAGAATAACCCGGAGCTGGCTGGAGACAGGCGTAGGACAGTTATGAGGCCTCCACAAGTACTTCGTGAGGGCACAAAGAAAACTGTTTTTGTGAATTTCATGGATCTGTGCAAGACGTATGTTTCAGCTCCCTTGTCTGATAAACCGAAACCATCATTTTTTTTTATCTCATCTGCATTAAATGTTTCCTTCCTTTTATTTAAATTACTTTGTCCATTAGAATCTCCCTCTGTTGGTTTCTCAGTTTACCTTGGTGGTCATGTTTGTTTGTCATACTATTTCTGTGGAAATGTCTTATTTGACAAAGAAAAAATACATTTTTTTTGGTGTTTACGGATGGTGTTTACAGGATGCATAGGCAGCCAGATCACGTCATGGCTTTCTTGCTGGCTGAATTGGGGACAAGTGGATCCCTTGATGGACAACAGAGGTTGGTCGTCAAGGGAAGATTTGCACCGAAGAATTTTGAAGGAATACTGCGGCGATATGTCAGTAAGTACCTAGTTCTGTGGTTTGATTTATTAATTTTTATTACAGTCGTTAATCTGACATGGTTCGATTGAGTGTTCTGCAAGATGCATTGTTGATTAGGCCTGCTTGGCAGTTATATCTGTCATTTTCTATGTGTTATGTTGTGTTTCACACTTGTTACTATTGTTTCATTTTTTCTTATGTAACTTTTTTTTTTCCAAGATGAATATGTCATCTGCCTTGGGTGCAAAAGTCCAGACACTATACTTTCAAAGGAGAATCGTCTCTTCTTTCTCAGATGCGAAAAGGTAACAGTTAGCATTCTCTAATATTTCAGTTGTCTATTGGTTTGCTAATTTTAATAGTTGTGGTACTCTGGGCATTGATTGAATTCTATCCCATAGATTGGCAACCCCCTGGATCCATAGTAGACCCTCATACATCAGCTTAGGATCAGTGGGATTGATTTATAGGAAGTAGTTAAGCAAATAAAGAACGGTTTTAGCATTTTTATGCTGCTACCTAACATCTTGTTCAAGAGGCCTATGATGATCTGAAGATTTGCCTACATTGTCCGATTCTTGCTCATGATGGAGTAACCTATATTATTTCTGAGGCCTCGTTTAAAATTTTGCTCTTTTTGTTCTTTTGAAGGGGTGGTGGGTGGGTATTGGGACAAAACCCTAGGGTATAGGGTGAAGGAATACTTTTCTTGTTTTTTTTTCCTCATATGCTCATAGTTTCTAGGTTAATCAATGCAATATGCTACCAATCTTGTATGGTTCTGTGTTTCTGGTTTTAAAATTCTTTAAAATTGAGTGTATTTTGTCTTACTTTCAGCTTCCCGGCTAATTTATTTGATAAATCTTTATGTTGCAGTGTGGTTCTGGACGAACAGTTGCTCCAATTAAAGCTGGTTTTGTGGCTCGCGTTGGACGAAGGAACGCTGGGACATGATCTTAGCATAATTTTGTGAACTCATGGTTTACATGTAGTAGTTAATGGATTTTTGAGTTGCGTGTTTGGCATCTACAACAGTAATATTTTTGCTGTGACGTTTGGATATTGAGGAAGATTTTCTCTTGTATTGTTGTTTCACAGTTACCTCTGCTTAGTGATTACAGACCTTCCTATACTTCGGCCTTTGCTACTGCTGCTCAATTATTTTCTGTCTAGTGATAACTCTCAGACGTTTGAATGTGCGTTCCTCTGCATGTTTCTCTTGCAAGTTAAACCGTCACCCCTGGGGTGGGATTGGATTGGATCAGACCTGCTAGATTGGATTGGATTGGATCCTTTGGATGGGTCGTGTGTCGCAATCTTTTAAGCACTGTGTTAGTTTAGGTAGGTTAGTTTACATTTGACGTAAAAGTCAATGAGGAGTTGGATTGAATGATGACTGCTACTCAGAGCTAAGGGCATGCTTGGTGTTGATTAGGCAAAAACAAGAAATTGGTTTTCATCCGAGCTCATGTGTTCGAATTCCTCTTCTCCTTGAATAAAAAATAAACAAAAACAAAAACCCAGTAAAGAACAATTATGCGTGTCGACAGAGGTTACAATATATCAGTGGAGGTTTCCATTTTCCCGGCATAGACACTGAAATTTTAGAAGTTGATGGAAATTTGTGAAATTTGAAACAATTTGCGGGTGCCAAAGCATTCCTTACAACATCACTAACACGATTACAAAATATATTATAAGGACTAAAATAAGTAGAAACAAAAAATAAAAAGAGTCTAAGACATATGCAATAATAATAGTAATGGAAGTGTTGATCCTTATTGATTTCAATAGTGTAGATGGCTGGCTCTGCCTGCCTCTATTTGCATAATATGTTGTAGGGTTTTGTAGAGTACACTCGACTAGAATTTTCCAAACTGTCACACAGCCGGTGGAAAGCTTTTCACATGATGTTGGACATGGCTATGAAGGCCAAGCTTGACAGTGATGCAACATATGGTATGTACATCTTCTGGTACACCTTCATCCCACTGCTCTTGTAATTCGCTGTTGAAATACCTGCATTTTCCCAGACTTCCAATTAATGTTATCGAAAAAATCAAAGCCATTCATCAAAGTTTCGCAGTCGGACAAATATTTAAGATGGACTTACGGTATAACAAGAGAACAATTCTTTGCTTATAAGTAGAAAAGAGTACCTGAATTATTATTTTTATCGGCACATCCGTCAATGATGGTTCGATTGAGGACATCTACAGTGGCATTGTTATGAAACCAGAAGTCTCTTTTGACCAAGTAGATGCATTCAAGCACACCTAAGGCGTGTTTTGAGCACCCTGTTTTATCACTGCAATAGTCTCCCTTCTCACTTGGGGCCACGTCCACTATTCCACTGAATGTCAGCTGCCCCTTCGGCGAGCAAGGAACAGGTACCTAAAATTATAACACCCACCAACACACTTACAATTCCTTCTTAGTTATTAACCAAAATTCATATTATGTACCATAACACCTATCTATGTATGTTTACCAGCTATTTTTCTTGCCGGAGGTAACATGTCATGCCGATTGATCAGTTGATGAACATAACATATTAGACTGTTAATTTGAATTATTGGTCGAATGCATTTTTTCTTATAAAATATAGTATTAACAATTTAATAACATAATATGTCAAAATTTGCTTGAGAAGAGAACGTTAGTCTTCATGTAAATTTATGTACTCTTACTGTTTTGTTCATGCAATAGAAAGCACTCATCCAACCCTCGAATGGGCTTAGATTTACATTGTGTGTGGGCGCTGTTTTATCTGAAAATCAAACCAAAGTACAAATAATTAATCTTGCCTTTTTCTTTTATTTTTTTCATATCGTATATAAGAAGAACGATGAGATAGAAGAAGAATACATACTGAAAGCATGAGCATTTTGAAACACAAGGAACAGCCCCAAAGTGAAACAAATCAACCCAATCCTTCCACCAACAAAGGTCTTGTAATTTTCCATCCCTTCAAGAGAAACTGCGTGCTGCTGCTGTTTCTTCTTCTTCTTCTAAAAACTTATCTGGGATTAAGTCTAAGAGAAAATTTCTGCGCTATCGAAACATTTATAACCTTTACAAGGGGTTGAATTCTTCATTATAATTGAAGAGAAAAAAAGACTAAGAGCCAAAAACATATGAATCTATCATGTCTGTTTCAGTATATGCCTAGTATATATGTAGCAACATTGATTTAACCTAGGATAATAAAACAAAGTCCATTTTCAGCAGACAAAATGAGACAACCATAGCTGATAAAAACAAGAGTTTCATAGCTTATGGAATTTTCCCTTCTGTTCTTTTCTGGTCATCTTATTGTGTTTAGTCCTGCTGTCCATAGGTGGCCCATCTAAGGACGGATAATATTCTTCTCCTCTAAATTCTCATTCTGCTTGGAAGTTTATTGGATTGGTTGTTTAAAGCCGTGAAATCCTCCAAATGAGTACAATTACTATGAAAACTTATTGGCATTTTGTGTGAGTGTTACAGAGCATTAAGAGAGAGAAACAACATGCACTTAAAAACTCCAAATTTTAAGAACATTTGATGGAAGCCAATGCTTTAACCAACAATCCAAAGAGCACAGTGGGTGTGGAGAAAAATGGGCTATGATCACTATCCAGAACAAAGACTTGGGATGGTGGCCATCTCTTGATCATGGCATCTTGTTGCTCAGGCTTTATAACATGGTCCTGCATGGTCTTGATGTACACTTTGGCACACAATCAGCGGCATCCGCAGTTCGTTCGAATCGAGCACCCTGCAATGCCAGCGTAGGTCCTGGCCTCAGCAGCATTGAAGCTAAAGTTGAGTCCTGAAACATTCAATACCAAAGAGGATTATAATAAATTTGGTATTTTGTTCCAACACATTGCGTCTTAAACTAAACCGCTCTGTAATAGAAGAGAAGTCAATTCTGTGGTAAATTTGAGATGGCCTGTTGTGGTCTTGGTGGTTTGGTGAGGTTGACACTACATCAGTTTATGTATCTTCCTGCTGCAGTTAATAGTGCACTTGGGGCTGGTTTGGTATGTTGTATTTAACTGGACTGGAATATATATTGAATATTGATTGCACTACAATGTGTTATAATGTGCAGAGTCTCTCAGGGCTCTTCAGCAAAAACTGTATTTCAGGCTTGTATTTTGGCATTTTAAGGGTCTCCAGTGTGACACACCTCTGGCTTTCTTTCCGGTGTCGATTTTGACATTTTGGAATTTAGAATTTGAAAGAATTCGTTTAAATTCTGCACAACACTGTCTAATACAAGGTTATACAATTTAGCATAATCTAATTCAATCTGGTGGACATAGGGTCCAATACGGCTATGATATAATTAAGTTCCAACCGTAGAAAAAAAAAAGAAATGATCAAGGCCCCAAGGGGAAGATAAATATCCAAGAATTCTTACTATTTTGAGGCATTAGAAGAAGAATATATAAACTATGTAGTACTAGTGCTGCTTACCTCTAGAGGGCTCATCTGATACAAGATTTGGTGCTGAAAATTCTCCTTCATTATGGCACTAGTAGGAGGCTGGTCAGGTCCCAACCCATATATGAATTTGACGACGTTTCCAAATGCTGATAATTCAGGCTTTCCCTACTCCATAAGTACAGAAAATTGGCAAACATGGGTTAGGCCAGTTGGTCAAGGCAATGTACCTACCTCCCTTATACTCGAGTTTCATCTCCCTCCCTCATAGATTAGAGTAATTTAGAGTAGTATCAATTGTATATAAAAAAAAAATAAACAAATAAGATAACAAGAATATACAAACATAATACATATATGAAAACAAAAATTTCAATGCAGTAGCATGCTTGAACACCATGGTACCTAACTTTTCCCGGTGCTACTCAAAAAACCCTTTGTGAACTCTTATTATACAAAAATAACATGAGTAAAGAACTAAAGGCTTAAGATTTTTAACCCCAAAAAAAAAACAAAGGAAGAAATGAGTCTTACATCTTTGAAATCTTGATGGGTAGAAAATCCATGCTCTAACATGGTTGCTGCAACATATATTGCCATATGTATTTTGTTAGCAAATCTGTGTATAGCATCCGTCAAGCTCATGCCTCCTACACTGTGTCCCACAAGTACTACCTTTGCATAGCAAACATTATTAATTAATCCCCCAAAAACTAAATCAACATAACATAATCAGCCTAATTAAGCAAGATTAATTAGGGTAAACTCACCTTTTCATCCAATGGCAAATTGGACAAGAAGTTAATGAGAGGCTTGTTATAGTCTTGGAAAGTGAGGATGGTGTTAGGGTCAGACTGGTCAATGCCGGCACCTTTTAGGTCAAGGCATGTCACTTTGTAGCCTGATGCTTCCAAGAGACATCTGATCTTGTACCAGCACCAAGCTCCATGCCCTATGCCATGGATCAGAACCAAGTGATGCTGCTGCCGATGATGATGATGATGAGGGTATTTTGGTAACATTTCACTCTTTGTATGCTCTTTCTCTTCTTCCACTCTTCCTCCTGACATAGAGGATAGAACTTCAGTTTTGTTTTAGTTTCCTCTGGCCTTACCTTATCATATGTGATGATAACGTACATGTGATTTGAGGTGATTTACTTACGTAGGAAGTTAACTAGTTGCTCTCCAACTGAGTTGCGTCACCAAGTAGCTATGCAACAAAAATGTCCTACGTTGGAGACAGGCCTGTGGATAATGTTTCTTACTAATTCGTGTGTCTTTCTTTCTGATATGTCTCTTCGTTTGATGCATACATTACATACCTAAGATAGTTAGAGACATTTCCAATCAAACCAAAATGTGAGAGCAGAAGATAAGGTTTTCCCTTTTTTCTTCTTTGAGCAAAGAGGATAGCAACAAAATCGACCCGACCTAACTACCCACAATCACATTATGACTTATAAGTAATTAAGGCACTCTAAATGTTATTTGAGAAGGTTATTTTTCTTGTTCTTCTTACCATTGACCTAGTGATCAACACTTGTGGACTAAGTTAAGTATTGTATGTCTTAATCGTGTTAATACGCTTATCATGTTTTTGTTCATGACAAACACTAATCATATCATAAAAATTAAACGTAACACTGAAAACACCAACTTATTACATCAATTTTGAAAACTAACTAATGTGGTAGTACTAGTAGTTGGTTTATTTTCATTGCGAGCCCACTCTAGATCTTCCTCTTTTTCACAACAAATAAAAAAAGATGTCATATCAATTGATGTGTCAAAATTGGTGCTTGTAGTATTATTGAATTGTTAATAGGATGACAAAAGCTCTCAAGAGTAAGTAAAATCTGTAGGTTTTACTCTAACAACATGATAATATCTTCGAAGTAAGTGAAATCAGATACAAACACAAGAAGATTTGTCCCATCAATTCATAAATCAAAGTTGCAATTTACAATGATGAAGGTAATAGCATAGATAAGTAAAGTCAGCCATTGAGTAAAGATGGAGATGACAAGTGAGTACACGTCGATATGGACCAAAAAATTTAATTTTGGATGTTAATGTAGGGGAAATGAATTTCTTTGGCGGTGAAATCATTTATCACAAAAAACAGTAAAGATAGGAGTGATATTTTGATGAGTCTATGTCGACTAGAAAATTATTGACCTAAATAAATAAATATAATAATAATAATAATAATGAAAATGGACGGCAGATATAGCCCAACTATATGCACAAACGTTACAAGCTCACATGCTTGTGCCTGCCTCTTGAAACTTGGTCAATTGATTGGAAGAGTGCTGAGATTGACATCCACCCATGATTTTGTTGTCAAATACGAAATTTTCAAATCAATGAAATTAAATATGAAAATGAGTATTTTTGACTTTGTTGAATTTCTATTTCTATACTATTCCTAATCTCGGCTCCATTTGAGAGCTCAGAAGCAAACAAGATCAAGGCAAAAAAGTTGTCTTTCTTTCCCATTTCTGAACTTTGTCGAGTGGAGCCTCAAGGCCCATTTCCCAATTCCCAAACACCCACCGCTCTCTCTCTCTCTCTCTCTCAGCCTTCAGGTGGGTGCAGTTATCACCACAGGGATCTGTCTTCTCTCCCTCTCTCTCTTCAGTCTGCAATAGCAAAGATCAAAGGTAAGCTTTTCAATGACTTTTCCATTTGGGTTTTTGATTTTGTTCATAAAGATGACTGCTTTATGTGATTCTGCTGCTGGTTTGATGATTTGTGGATGACTGTGTGTACATGCGATGCTAGCGTAATTAGCATATCTTCATTTCTTGAAATTTTTGAAATCTTCATGCTCATATAGACTGATAATCAAGCAATAAAACTACCCCCTTCTTAGTTTGGATTTCAAATTCCCTTGTACTTTTCAGAAACAAGAAAATTTTCTATTGCTGGACATAAGATTTTTGTAAATTCTTTTTGCGTAAATAAAGAATTTTATAATTGAGTAATTATTGTATGAATGTAATAATGGCTCACTCGCTTACTCTCTCACTCTTCCATCTACCAAATTCACTCCCTTTGGAATGGAAGGTGAGGTGAGGGCTGTGGTGTGGTGTGGGGTAATTAGCCTGGAAAGTCTTTGTTCCGACAGATGTACTACACTCAATTCCCGCGGGTTCAGATTCAGATTTTTTTTCATACCTTTTCTTGTTTTTGAGGTTAATTATATCCTCCCAGCTTTTCATGTGCGTGCCTTCACGCACTCTCTAGATTCTAGAATGTGGGCTAGTTAATCTTGGACAATTTGGGCCCATAAAACAATTTGGCAACCCACAGTTCCCAAACTGATTGGCCCAGTTTCTAACTCTGTAGGCCCAACTGGACTATGGGCAGCAATGCTTAATAATTTTATTTTTTTTATGAGTCAGAGTTTATAATCATTTGTCATTGTTATTTCATTTTATTCTTCAACTTACTTTTCAGAGAAATATCTATGTTTGTGAAGTGTGTAAATGCTGATTTATAATGGTAAAGATTATTTGTTAGAGCAGGAACGTTATTAGAAATGATTATTAGATTACAGTGTTATGCAATCAATGTGAATACTATAATGTTGAGATTCTTGAGACCTTGTTGTGGACCTGTGGTTGTTAGTAGTTGGAAAGTGAGATTATTATTCATCCACATTTTATTAGATAAACTAAGGGCCCTTTGGTATTAGGATTGAGAAACCGTTTTTCATTCCCAGAAAGAAAGAATCATTTTCAAACACTGGAATAGTGTTTGGTAGCCTATTTTGAACATCAGATATCCGGAAACTATCTCAAAAACAGGGTGTTTCCGAAAACGATAAATCATCATTTTCTGCTACCTGTTTTCTAGTTTCAACAGAGCAATTCCCAAGAAAAATATCAAATTTCAAGATAAATTTCTATAACAAAAATATCATGATCATACTATAAAATCTGTAAAAGCCTGTAAAATTGTTTTTTTTTTTATATTACTATTATTGAATGATGTATTGGACATAATAAATCTGAACAAATATGTTATCAGAAAACTAATCTGTTTGTCTGCTTTGGACACAGGTTATCTATCAAAGGTATCAACTTGAAGTTTCAACCATACTAGCAAATGGCTACTTCCTTGGTAAGAAACGAAACTCCAGCAAACACCTTGGGTACATGAGTAAATAGTTTTGCTAATTTATCAGTTTCTAATATCTGTTACTTTGGTAATTTTGAGTCCAATTTTGTTTATAAAGATTGTTAAGGAACTACTGTGTCACGAGCTTCACTCCAAAAATACTGTTTTTTTATGTTTTTTACATTTTTTGCTATAAATTTTTTGTCTATTATTTTTGTTGGCTCCTGAATTTGAGTTTGGTCAAATTATAATGGTGAGTCGGATAATGGTACGTGCAGAAATATAAAAGGAGATAGGGATTGTGGTGTAGGAAAGGATAATATTAGCTGTACATGTCATTGTGGTGATTTTCATCAATAATATATGGAAACTCAATGGAGTGGTCAAATTTTAGACAAGATATTCTAGCATCACTAAAGTTCAGTGTTGAATGAATAAGTTGCTTCTTTAGGGTATTTCTTCCTGCATTGTCTGGTTTGCATTGAAACTCTTAAGTAACTGCTGGTCTTGCTTTCCTGTCAGGTACAGTATAATAAGACTATGAAAAGGACAGAATCAAGAAAGTCTCATTCCTGGTGGTGGGATAGTCACATTAGTCCCAAAAACTCTAAATGGCTTCCAGAGAATCTCGAGGGTGAGCAACAAACACCTCTTTCGGTCTTATTTGTAAGTGTCTTTATTATAAATAGAAAAGAAGAAGAAAAAAAAGTTGCATGTTGCAAAGGCTTAGGAAAGAGATGGTCCAGTGAGGACTTTCTTCCTGGATCATCTTTGTATATATCTAGTTGCTGCTTCTCATAGAAAAGGAAAAATATCTTGCCTAGATTACATAGCAGTAATCCGTTTATAAGATTTTATTCAGTTTGACCTAGCTACATTCAAGCATTATTTGGTTCTTTTGACTTATTTACAAGAAATTCTGGGTTAGTCAGATTTGTTTTACTATTTTGGCCTAATTTTGTTTCTTTCTCATTTTTCATCTTCTTGTCCGGTATGCAAAAGTATGAGTTAGAAGTTAATTGTTGAGAAGAAACATCTTTTGTTATGTTCTTCAACAATATCTGGTGCCTTAAACCGGAGATGTGGGATAAAATTTCAGTAGCAAAGGTTTCTTGTTCCACATTCTAAATGAGGGCAAACTTAAAATGGGTAAAGTGGACAGCGGTTATATAATTTTAGATGCTTCTCCTGATCTAATGGCCTGCCAACTTGTGGAGGCAGTTGGTTTTCCAAAATTATGCATGTTTAAATATCTAAAAAGTTGATTTTTATTTTGGTCAAAGTTCTAAAATGTTGAATGCTGTAGTCAATTTTTCACCAAAATGCCTATCAAGAAAATGACAAAACGATCCTTCACCACAGAGATGGATCGGAGCATCAAGCGGATGTTGAAGCTGATTGAAGAGGATGGGGATTCATTTGCGAAAAAAGCCGAAATGTATTATCAAAAGAGGCCTGAATTGATTGCTCATGTTGAAGAATTTTATCGCTTGTACCGGTCCCTGGCTGAACGCTATGATCATGTGACAGGAGAGCTGCGGAAGAATGTGACCTTGGATCTCCAATCACAGAGTTCATGCCTTTCTGACATTGGTTCAGAACTGCCATCTGCATGGCCGTCTCCTGACATACAACCCCAAAGGCTGGGTCGTCGGAGATCTGGCCCTCGTGCTGCTGGCTTTGATTTCTTCCTTGGCCCTGGTGTAAACAGCTCGGATAATTACCAGAAAGAGGGAGACGAATCATCTTCATTAACCGATTCCGAGCCAGAATCTGATGATTCTTCAGTCAATAATTATTCAACTCCCTTAGGAAATGGTGGTGATCATGGGCAGATGAGAAAAATAATTGAATTGGAAATTGACCTTCGTGAAGTGAAGGAGAAGCTCCGGATGCAACAGGAAGATAATACAGATAGTTCATTCACGGGTTCAAAAACTGATCATTCTGAAGGATTTTCTGCAAAAATTGCAGAATATGAGCAAGAGCTGACAACTGCAAATGAAAAATTACGGAACTCAGAAGCAGAGATTACCAGGTTGAACATCAAGCTCAAAAGGTACGAGTCCTCAGAACTTAATAATGGTTTTGATGCTGCACTTGAAACATCAAAACAGAAAGAGGCCAAGAGGGATGAGGGTGAGCAAGACATCAAGATAAATGAAATGTCAGAGGTTCATAAAAGTGTTGGTGGGCAGGAAGAAGTTAAAGACCCAGATAGCAAGATGGAGGCATTGATGAAAGAGCTTAAAATCACGAAAGATAGACTTCAGATATCAGAGAAAGAGATTGCAAGTTTGAGACATCAACTTGAGAGTAATAAAGCCTCTGAGGAAATCCAGCGGTTGCAAGGTCAGCTTGAATCCGCTAACAAGGATATTTCCATGTGGAGAGCAAAGCTCAACACAGAGAAAAGAGAGGTGTCCAAGCTGCAGGAACGAATTACAAGGTTAAAAAGTAGTTTATCAGACCGGGATCATGAGGTCATGGATTTGAAAATAGCAGTATCTGATGCTGAGGAGAAGATTTTCCCAGAAAAGTCACAGGTTAAGGCTGAAATATCCCGATTGCAATCAGAACGGACACGCTTAGAGGACCAGCTTAGAGACTGGGAATCTCGTGGCCGGTTGTTGGAGGATGAAATCAGACAGATGAAGTCTGGAAAAACAGAAATGGAGGAGAGACTTAATGGAAAAATCGAGCAGTTAAAGGAAGACATCCTTGAGAGAAGCAATCAAATGGAGAATTTAAACACAACCCTTGATGCTATGAAAATAGAAAGAGATGAGCTTAATACCAAAGTAGTAACACTTAAAGCAGAGGCGAGTTCTCGAGATGATCAGATCAATGAGATGGACAAGAATTTGCAACAAATACAAACAGAACATCAAGAACTGCTCGACGGGGCTGAAGGGGCACGTAAACTGGTGGAGGAGCTGACAGCAAGAGCGAAAGAACTCGAGGAGGAGATTCAGAGGCAAAGGGTTACGATTATGGAAGGAGCAGAAGAAAAAAGAGAAGTTATAAGGCAGCTGTGCTTCTCTCTTGAACATTATAGAAATGGATACCATAGACTCCGACAGGCTTGCATGGGGAACAAGCAGCGAGTTCCAGTTTTGGCATCTTAAGCTAGATATAAATTATGTGATCATAGTTTGTAAAATACATGTTATTTGAGTGCCTGTTTCTCTATGTAGGTTGGAAATTAAATCCCCCAGCCTAATGTTGTGCTGTAGACCATGCTCCCATGGTTATATTGATGGTTTGCGTAGAGTATGCAGATATAGATGCAGGAGAGTCCTATCTAAGGGCCATTTGAGTCACTGGCTTGCTCTCAAAAGGTGGGTGGAGAGAGGGCAAAAAAGTATGTGAGTTTGGTGTTTTGGGTTGGATTGGCGCAATTGAACTTTGTGTTTTGCAAACTTTTTCTGACACATATATTCCAAAGTGTTGCTCATTCAAAATGTTGGCCTTCATTAACTATTGCCGTTTAGCGAAGTGAAAATAAAAAATGAAAGACATTTCCGCGCCAGGAAGGGGTCGAACCTTCGACTTTCTGCTTAGGAAACAGACGCTCTATCCACTGAGCTACAGGCGCTTGTTGTTATACATAAACCTAAAATTATTTAAATATGCTTCTATTGCCTATTTTGAGGATAATGTCACCCTTTCCGAGGCAAGAGAGAAAATGTCCAGACATTCCTGATATTCTTATATATATAGAAAACTAGAAAATCAAATAATCCCACAAAGATTCTTTTGTGTATTTCCCATGAGGAAGACTAATATATTAATTTCTCTTTCCTTTGTTTAGAAATGAAATAATAAAAAATAGTGAAAATATGTGCAAACATTTCTCCTCAGTTGCCAACAAAATATCCAAGGGTATGTCTGTAAAGGAAGTTGAGTTCAAAGTACAGAAGACATCATAATTTAGTCACATATTTTTCTCCATTTTGTTTACATGACTAGGTGTATAAAATCATGTTTATACCCACACAAAAATAAAAAAGATTGTAGAGAACAATATGATTCTCTTATAATATTTCTTCTATATATTTCCGTTTAAATTCTAATACTCTCCGTCTCATGTGGGAAAAAATACTTAGTTGAAATTGCAACGGGGATAACATTATTTTTCTAAGTAGTGCACGTAGAAGTGTTATCACATGTGTCATAGCGTTATAGACTGGGAATAGCAAAATAGTGCTATTCCCATCTCATGAAAATCCTTCTCTTCATGTGGATCTCTCTTTGGTAGTCTTTCTACTACCAAAGAGCTGAACCCAGGAAATTCAATATAGATTGAAAGCACATTTGACCCTGGGCTAATAATAATACTATGATGAAGCTGGTATATCTCATTTCAAGATAATTAACCAAACCCAAATCAATAACACAAGATGGGATAAGTTGAAGGTAAAAATTCTCCCATGAAACCTTCCAAGACTTCACCAAATTTAACGCCTTTGATTTTTCGTAGAGTTCTAGCTGGTTTGAACAAGCTGTAGAAATCTTGAGCACAACGATGTGAAGAAACTGAAGAGCTAAACTGGGACTTGCATTAATATCACAAGGCAAATGGGAAAGAAAATGTTTCAACAAAACAGATTCATAATCTGTTCTGTTAGCTTACAAAACAAGCAATTATTGAAACAGATGGAAATTAGAATCTCCTTAAATTGAAGATGAAAAATGCTTTTGTTGTGTGAATCCTCCCCAGATCCAGCTTCTTCAAATTACTGGCCTTCATTTGTCACAGGCTTCTCCAAAAATGTCTTCTTTATCCAATCAAATGGCTGTTTCATGTTTTGTATGAAGAAAAAGGAAAGCATTAGAATTATACAATAAAATAAAGCAGCTTTCAATATTTCTTCATTTCCGCATAATTTTTACTTCAAATTTTCATATTTATTGCAATCAATCAACCTATGGCTTGTCGAAAAAAAATTGATAAATAATTACAGGGATGGTAAAATCTGAAGTAAAAACTGAAAGAGAAAGGGGGAACCTGGATGAACCAAAGAGCGCCGGTGCCGGCGGCGACGCCCCACATAGCGACCGCTTTTACATCGGAGGATTGAGGCCTCGGAAGCTTCGAGAAACGTGACGATTGCGCTGCGATTCCCCCTGCCATTTTCAGATCTCAATTTGCAAAAAGGCAGAGAGCTCAAAACCTCAACCCAATCAAGTCAATAGCAACTTTGACTTTCAACAAAATTTGGCAGCTGCGTTTGAGGTCACTTTGAATTTTATTGGGAGTGTCTTAACGCAACTCTCGTTTATTCGTTTCTCAAATATAATATAAAATTGCACCTCTTTTTTCTCTTTCTTCTTTTTTTCTTACATTCTTTTTCCTTTTCTCCCAGTTAGGAAATTACAAGAACAAAATTTTAAAAATATTACAAACCAACCAGAATGTTAAATTCTCTTTTGTGATTATGGTGTATAATCACAAATTGGCAATCAAGAATGCAGCTGTTTTCGTTTATAAGGGTCATTGTAAAAGGTATGAGTTCCAACGGATTTTTCAATTAAATTGGACAAGTGTCATGATCATTATTTAGTGGACTTTTTAATATTGAGACCTAGGCTAACAGGGTCTAACCCAATAGGCAAAATGCCTCGACTTCCGGATTAGTAGTTTCAAGTTCGAACCTTCGTGGCACCACTCTAACATCTTACAAGTCTCGTTTAAAAAGGTGAGACTCATAAGGACGGGTGGACCCAATTCAAATACAATCCAAGCCGAGCCACCACAGTAGAGGATTTTGAAAAATTAAGTTGGTCCCTTTTCTCCTTTTGCCTGAAACATTGAGTTTGGTCTTGCAATGGCATTTGATGCTTAACCTTAGAAATGACATTTTCTGAACATACGTCTGGGTCTAAAAAGCAAAACCAAGGCATAACGATGAAGCGTCTCGAATTTGCAAATTATTGCCGCAGGGAGGCACATATTGCACCTGTGAATGTTAGGCACAGGATAGGAGTAAAAGAGTGTCAAGTTATATATGCCTTTCGGAAGCCATTATCAGTCCAAAGTATTTCATTCCACTACAAACTTCTCAAGTCAACTTCATTTTTAAGATGTACAATGCAAAACCTATGAGCCAACCCTAAGCATCAAATCCTTAGTCCTTGGTACAGATTCTAGGTACATTAACGATATAAAACGACAGACCTGAAAAGTGGACAACTTACAAGGAACTAATTGTATTCAACACCTTTGCAGTCCAAGCCTCAAGTCAGAAGTAACATGCCTATAGATGAACTTTACCAAACTTGCAAGACAAGCATGCATAAACAGCACAGGCACATTTACAGCTGACACAGGCCACAAGGTGCGGGTGGGACAGAGGAAGGGAGAGAGAGAGGTGGGGGACTTCTACTCTGGCTTCCACACAGCGTACATCTTACCAACCTCACGATCTTGAAGCCCCAAGCACGACTCGCTGCTTCTAATTAAAGAGGCACTGAAGGTCATTAGTCGTCCCAAGCACTATCTGCAGCACCTTCTCTTTTACTGTTGGAATCAGCAATCATGAACCTATACTTGTCCTCAATGTTTACGGATGTGGGTCCCGTTATTGAGCACTTTGATAGAGCAACCCTAGCTTGCTTTTGAGCAGCTGCTGCTTCTCTCTCTTTCCTTCTTGCAGTCTGATAGTTAATAGCAGAAATTGTCAAGGTTTACAAATGCAAGAAATAAATTAATCTCTTCTTTCTCCCAAGATTATCTAGAAATGATCAAGAAAGGCTAGGCGCTAGTACGACGCCAAAGAATTGACCGCTGATAGGTTATCTAAGAATCTGTACCTTTCCAGTTGCAAAAGCCACAGCATTTCCAGATCCAACATCTGCAATTGCTTTCTTTATATTTGCCACAAGGAACTACAGTGTGCCATCAAGAATCAAGAATGAAGAGTTATATTCTGCCAATGGAAGAGCTCATAAGTAAAAGAAGCAGTAAGAGAAGGTGGAAAATAAGGTACCATATCACGATCAGTGTAAAAGGAAGTAGCTTGTCCCATTGATCCTGCTCTTCCTGTCCTTCCAATCCGGTGTACATAATCTTCCATGCTCTATATTGAGGTAGCCATAACTGAAGCTTCAGGTTTGCTATTTCACAACAAAATTAATAGCAACTGAAAAGACCAAGCTAATGAGATGCTATCACATGATAGCAGAAAGACTTAATGATCATAGTTGAGATTGATTTTATGCTATTCAAATTCCAAAGATCACCACCTATTAGATCACCTATTCCAAATATCACAAGTTGACTCATTCAGAAGAATTGCCAAATTTATTGCCATTTTTCAGATAATCTTCTAGGTTGGATAAGTGGATTCCAGATATAACCCAACCAACAGGCCTTTTAATTGCAACCAGGTATACCTTTGGAAGATCCAAATTAATAACATGAGCAACTCCTGAGACATCCAAACCACGAGATGCAACATCAGTGGCGACCTGCACACAAGGCCTCAATAAGGTACATGGATGGCAATCTTAAAAGCTTCCTTATATTCAAGCAGAATCAGACAAGTATAAACAGACAAAAATGAAAATGTGAAATCAATAGAGGACAAGTAGCATCAATTCTCTCCAGCAACATTGAGGATGTACCAAAATATTGGTAGTGCCTTTTCTAAATTCACGTAGAGCAGCCTCTCTTTCACCCTGAGTACGACCACCATGAAGAGCAACTGCATGCAACCCTTGTGCTACCAAGGCATCAGCAACTTCGTCACATCTCGTCTGCATGCACGCCCAAATTCAGAATCCAGTGTCAAATTTCATGAATAAGCCATACAAGATTAATCATTAAAGCCTTTGTCTGAGAAAGTAGATAGTAAGAAGAGAAAATTAAGTCACGCCAGATTGAAAAGTATTTTTGCCACATAGCAAGCATATAAAGCACTCCGATGGCAACATGCACTCAGAAGTAGGAAAGAGGTTGCGCTAAATTTGTATCAATGTACAAAGGTTTCACAATTCAAGCTTTTAAGAAGAACATTTCATCACCAAGCCCTAATTTAAACTTCTTTCCATTATTCAGTACACTACAAAATGTATCACAATATTGGAATGCCGATGCATTGTTAGGCATGATGCTCACCTTTAAACCAAATCATAAATGAGTGAGTTGTCCACAAGCATAGAGATTAAGAGGAGATGCAGGCAAACTTGTCCATCAACATTTATACCCATGACACTTTTAATTATAAGGTTGAAATGATGACAGTCATAATCAAGTGAAGATACAATATGGAGCAAAATGTACCTTCCTTTCAACAAATACAATAGTTAAGGGAAAGGGATGGCCAGATCTTTCAACCCGAGATGCCTCCTCTACGAGCAAAGCCAAAAGCCTATCAGTCTACACAAACAAAGCACCATTATTGAGTTAAAACCAGGCCAACAACTCTCCCAGTTAAAGGGTCAGACGCATTTCAAACTACATAGGTAAGCAAAAGATAAGCTGAGGAATATGCTTGTCAAAGATAATAAGATCAGTATCAAGCACATAAAATACACAGGGAACAGAGATTTCCAACCAAGTAATACATAGAAAAACTCTCCACAGCACACGTCTAGCATAAAATTTTCAGTACAAATGCAAATCAGACAAGAAGTGACTGAACAATAAGTGGAGTTAAAAAGCTAACATAATCCACAAAAACACCATCCCCACCCTCAAACGAAAGAAAAAGAAATTAAATTAAATTCTCAAACATTGCAAAGAAAAATTAAAGAGAAATCAACAATGATTGTTCTGGGTGAACCAACCTTCTCACTCTCAGAAACCTTCTCCAAAGTCTGAGTTACATTTGCTGTGGGGCTACTCACTTTTCCCACCTTCACTTGCACTGGGTTAGTTAAGTATTCCTGAAATTGGACAGCAGAAGCTAGAATAAGTGTTTTTCTGAAAGTCGAGAGAGAGAGAGAGAGAGAGAGCATAATGATCATAATGTTATTCTAATAATTAGATTTTGTATATTGGAAAATGACAAACTAAAAGTTCATTCCAAACTTGGGATAAAATTACTCTGCAGTAAAGGGTAGAATGCATTAGTGGCTATTGATATGGTCAAGACTGCACAGTTTTAGTATCTCCTCTAACAAGGAACATGATAAATAGGCCTAAATACCTTTCTGCATGTTGCAAAGCAACAAATAATATGAAGTTACCATCAAACAAAGGGATGATGTCTCATGTGTCTCTCAGTAAATACAATAAAATTATCAGAAACTTAAAAGATACAGGACAAAATTTGCCGTAGAAACATGAGATTGTGAAATGAGAAGGTTGATTTGATTAGACAAATGAACCACAATGACACTTTTCTCTTATTCTGTTTACATTGAACCATGCTTTTGACTTATTTAATAATAAATGTCAAAATTTTTGATCATGTATCATATTATTAAAATTAGGAAATCACAAATATAACCAGCTTGATCAAAGGAATCCATTATCCGCATATTGGCACAAGATTTGTAATACTATCAGTTGGTGTTTAAATTTCAAGGGCAGGGAGGGAATTTGGGTGATTGGTAACTTATTACAAAAATAAATCCAGCCATAGACTGCATTTCCAAAAAAAACATTATAGTTGTATAACACATAAAAGCTCGTTTAATAAGGTAACTTCTTGGAAAACCATACCTGGGCTAATTCTTCAATCTCTTCAGGCATAGTTGCACTAAATAGCAAAGTTTGATGCTTTTCAGAAAGGTTCCGCATCACCTAAAATATCACCAAAAGAGATGTGACATATCCGTCCAGAAGTAAACAGGGAATCAGATGATTATATTATGTGTTCTAATATATGTATCAGATAACCCCTTTCAATGTTACGGAAATGCTTGCAAATAACGGGTTTAAGTCAAACAATTATTTAAACATTGAAAATGCTTTACAAGGTTCAGAAATATAGAAGGGACACAAAGTTGTACAAAACCTAAACGCTATTCAAAACGGAACCTAAAAGTGAGGTGAACATCATGTATAAGTATAAATCCCCCAGGACGTTCTATATGTCTCCTTGAATTTGTGATTCCACTTGGTTTCCTCCAACTGCAGGCTTTTTTCCAAGGAATATTTTCTCTCTTTCTATGTTCCCTTTCATTGTTGCCCTATTCTTTACAAAGTTTCATTTCTCAAAAATAGGCATTCACGTTCAGCCTGATACTTGATGCTATAGGTTTGGAAATTATAAATGAAAGGAATACCCATGGAAGCATTGGAAGGAATAAACGGTTGGACACAAAAACTTTGGCTCAAGAACTTAAAAACGCAGGCCAAAACAAGCCACAGGGACGATGTTATGACATAATTTCAAAAGCAAAAGGCAAAAAGATTCTTTTTTTCAGACACAATCACATCAAAAGGTGAGACAAAATATACCTCTCTTATCTGCGGTTCAAAACCCATGTCAAGCATCCTGTCAGCCTCGTCCAGAACGACAAATGAAATTCTAGTGACGGAAGTATTCCCTTGTTGTAAATGATCTATAAATCGTCCAGGAGTAGCAACCACCACATCAACTCCTGCTCGTAGCTCAGACCTCTGTCATTTCATCCAGTAGCAAAGCCACAACCAAACAAGTATTAGCAAAAACTAACAGGAAATAATATATTCCGTAGAATGCTATAAGAGTTCAGAAAATCATTGCACTAAAGGAATATCTCACTCTTACTACATGCGAAACAAGGGAGGTACGGGTTAAGTGTTTTATTTTTTAACCACAGGTAAGAGAGCGAGGGAGGAGGGCATTAGGCAGAAACAAATGTTCACAAAATCTATAATACCAGAGAAGCAATAATTCAGAATCCTAGCCCACACCAACCTAGGCAATATCGAAAGCAATAACACAGGATAAGAAATAATGAATTTTCTACGAAGATTAAAACAATTATTTGAATAGTAAAATGTAAAATTATTGAGCCAAATCTATCACCTGCTCAGCTATGTTGGTTCCACCCACAACTATGGCAGTTCTGAAGGATTCAATAGATTTACTAAAAGCTTTGACCTGTAAAAACACAATCATAACTTAGCACCTAAGGAAAACTATTACGAAACAAATTCCAAGCCAACCCAAAAAAAAAACCTTGTAATCACAATGTTATCTTTTGCAGCCTAAGCACAGGTATCGTACCTCTTTTTCTATTTGTTGGGCAAGCTCTCTAGTCGGGGCCAATACCAAAGCTAGTGGCCCATCACCACGTTGAACAGGAGGTTGAGCCAAGCAATGCTACACATTGAAATTTAAAATTAAAACCTTAAGTAAAACAAACCCACTTAGCAGGCATAACGTCCAGACTGCATAAGAATATCAAATAGCGCAGACTCGGACCTGGATCATTGGGATGGCGAATGCAGCCGTTTTCCCGCTGCCAGTTTCAGCACAACCTAATAGGTCCCTCCCACTGAGGGCAACTGGCATGGCTTGAGCCTGAATGGATGTTGGCGTGGTGTATCCATGGTATGCAATATCTTTCATGATGCTAGGGTGCAAACACTGAGAATAGCGAATCCAAATGATTTTGTTACACCGTAGAGAAACAAAAACAAAATACGCTAGTAAAAATAGAAGCAAAAATCCAATTTTGATAAGACACAAAGATGATTCACCATATCTGCAAAAGACTCAATTGGTGCAGGAGCAGGAGCAGAGTCTGGACTAACAGAAACATCCAAATTAAGCCGCAAACAAACCTCTTCAATCTGCAGGCATGTATAATTTTGTAAATAGACTGATAACATTAATAAAACATAAATGTCATTGAAAATATGAGATTAGCTGTAGCAAGAACCCTAAGTAAACGAATTCAAATACAAGGCCAAGAATTTCACAAATTCCCAAAATGCAATTGAAAACTGGTGAAGCGTCGAACCAGTTCAGGCTTCATGCGGAGGACGCGTTCGGAGGGCTTCCACTGAGGGATGACGGCGTCAGGCCGGGCGAGAGCTCTGTTGGCGGTGGAGATAGCGCCGGAGCTCCAGCGAGAGGCATTGGAGTGCGAGAAGCTGGAGAAGGAAGCGGCGGACGACTTGTCGTTGTTGAAGTGAGAGTTGGAGGAGGGGTACGAGAGCTTGCTCTGATCGTCTAGGGTTACAGATGAGGTTTCGGTGGTGGTGGTGGTTGTGGTGGTGGTGGTCGTTGAGCTTGACCTTAGGTGTGGAGGCACATACGACATCGTTTAGCTTTCGCGAAAGGTTTCTCAGAATCGGCGAGAGTTTGATTTATGCGACGACTGTGAGTAGAGTGAGTGAGTGTTAAAAAACAGTTCGAGAAAAACGAGAGGTTCGTGCGTGCTTTGGCCAACCAATCTATCTCCCCAGTCTTTGTTTTCAAACTCTCGCTAACTTGCGCCTGTCGGGGTTTTGGGCCCACTTGGGTCTTTGCGGGCTTATATTTTGGTGCATGTTTTGGGCCCAATAAGACAGCGTCGCTTCGTTCTCTCTACTTCGCCCCAAGAGGAGAGTGGTCATTTGGACCACCAATATAAGCGTATTACTCTTTCTAGCCACTACCTAGCCCAATATATATTGTACTAGGCCCCCACACGGCAAGATGCAATCTGAGACAACCGGAATGTATACGCGAGTCCAATTTTCCTGTGCCTACTCTGTTACCTATGACCCTCTAACCTAACACTGTCAACTTTAATTTGACCCAAAAAAAAACAAAAAAACACACTGTCAACTTTAAATCAAATTTAAAGAAAAGTTGAAAGAATTTCAAAAATCCAATCAATAGTTGGGTCGAGTCCTCAAATTATTGTTTGTTGATACAAGTCCTTTGACTAGTTTACCATGTAGATTACATTCCATTTTTGACAGGTTTATTCAAACTTTTCTATTTAAATTTTTTCTTCCTATTATAGCCTTATTGTCTAAAATGAATAAGATGAGAATTTATATGCCATTAATGAGTAAGATTATTTACTCTTTTGGAGATACAATTTCTCCTCGAATTTAGCTTATTAACCATATGCATGTTTTTCTTTCTTCTTTCTCCATTTCTTCTTCGTTCTCCATCTTCTTCTTTTCTTCATATATATATATATATATATCCTATGGTAAAGAATGTTGATCTTGTACGGTTAATTGACAATCTGTACATTGCCACATATAATTCTAAAGCCTTTTCATGCTGATGATTTTGAATGTGACCCAAGATCATGGAATTCCATATTACAAGATTCCTTTCCCCTTTCGTTTTCTTTGAAAAGTTGTAGGTAATTATTTTTATTTTTGTTCACCCTATGGTAGAGGTATAGTATATACTTTTGTAGCTAAATTATCATATGGTGTAAGTATATTGTCATATTGCCTATTGCATAGGTATATATACATGTGTGTGTGTGTGTGTGTGTGTGTGTGTGTGTGTGTGTTCATATTTTAGACAATGAATAATAGTATTTTATGTACATTTTTTTTATAGATAACATACAGTTTTATTTGTCTATTTTTGTATTTGACTTATAGGTAGTCTTCACCTATATGTTCCTAACTTATGGGTAGTATTCTAATTTATATTCATGACTTATAGATAATACGATATATCACTAAGTTTTTTTCGTTGCTAATAAGAACACTATTTACTTGTATGTTAAGTACAATGTGGGTACTTGGCTAATTGATTAGTATAATATGTGGGCCTTTACTTTCATTGATTAATTTGTATTTTACCCATATATTAGGTAAATATTATCAATGAAAGAATTCCAAATTTAAATTCTGCAATTTAATTACAGGTAAATAATTCATTAAATTTAGATTTTCAATGTTTTCCTTAAGGGTAAAATCAACACAATAAAAAGAGTAATAAAAGTTAAAGGACCTACATCTAAAACTAAAAACGCGTGGACTGGCCTTTAATAAATTCATACTTAACATTTATAAGTTCAACAAATAGTGTCGAAGACATTAGACAAACATACTCCACAACTTAATCGAAATAACCATTTTAGATTGAGCTACCAAACGAGTCGAAATGAGGTTGTAAAAATATGAGCCTTGGAGTCGTAATCCATGAAATTGGTTTTGAAGAAAAATAGACTAATAATGATTTATAATAGGCTTTTTATCACAAATGGTCCCTGACGTTTGCAAAATTATCACCTTTTGTCCATAATGTTTTTTTATGACACTAATGGTCCTTAAGGTTACCATCTACACATCAAAATTGTCCTTGTCGTTAGCTTCAATCAAATTTACTGTTAAGTTGCTGACGTGACATGTGTGTCACATCCAATAGTATAAAGCCACGTGGCTTTAAATAAAATAAAATATATTTTAAATATTTTAAAACTTAAATCCATAAAAAATAAAAAGAAAAATACATGCCCCTGCATTCTCACTCTGCCTGCGCGCTTCCCCCATCACAGACCCACCTTTTGCCTCTCTTTCTCTCTCTCTCCCTCTCCTTCTCCCTGTGTCTCTTTCTCTCTCTCTCCCTCTCTCTCTGTTTTTTTTTAATTTATAATTCTACAAAGCCAAGGGCTTTGACTTTTGCTTTGGCTAAGGCTCCAATCTTTTACTGCCTATGTCCAATCACAAGCAGAACCCAAAGGAGGGGCAATGTTTGGTTGGATTAGACTGGAAAAATGAAGAGGGAGAGAGAGGCAAATAGTGTGTTTGCGAGGGGGGAGGTGCAGCGATGGCAAAGGGAAGACAGAGTGGGGATGGTCATGGTCTATGTTGCACCGATACGGATACGGGTACGATGATACAATACGATACGTCGATACGGCAAATCTCTAAAAAGTAGGATATGGGTACAGCACCGATACAGCAATTAAAATAATATAAATATAAATATTATAAAAATATAAACATATATATGTAAAATTATATATATATATATATATGTAAAATTAGCATTTGCGTATTGTAATTAGGGCACCCAACATCTCTTCTTCATTAGTTAGCCGTCTCTTCTTCGCACAGCAACTGTCTGCAACTGCAGATTAGCAGTAGCTGCAAGCGCAAGTTCTTTTCTTCTTCATTCTTCCTTCTTCTTATTCTCTTTTAGTTGCTGTCAAAGTTACCCACTTACGTATCAGGACCGTATCGTTAGCATATCGTGACGTGTCAATGGAGTATAGGAGCCATATCATAAAGCCAACATCCTAGAAAAGTCTATGATACACCACACGGCGTATCGGATATGTATCGATGACGTATCGTATCGGCGCCGTATCGGATACGAGCATACCCCAAAAATTCGGCATATTGATGCAACATAGGTTATGGTGCATTTTTTATTTTTTTATGGATTTAAGGGTTTAGGAGGAAGAGTAGGGAGAGAGAGGCAAAAGGTGGGTTTGCGAGGGGGGAAGCACGCATGCAGAGTGAGAATGCAAGGTGTAGGTATATATTTTTTTTTAATGGATTTAAGTTTTAAAATATTTAAAATATATTTTATTTTATTTTAAGCCATGGGGCTTTATACTATTGGATATGTTAGCTACACATGCGTGCCACGTCAACAACTTAACAGAAAATTTGATAGAAGCTAATGACAGGTACCATTTTGATGTGTAGAAGGCTTAAGAACTATTGTGTCACAAAAAAAAGTTAGAGATAAAAAGTGATAATTTCGCAAACGTCAAAGATCATTTATGATAAAAAGCTTTTATAATATTAAGATTTATAATTGGTCATGATGATGTTGGAAATAGATGTGGTTGACATATAGGTGACGTGTAAAAATGGAGAATGGTGGGAGGCACTAGTAGCTCGTGAGACGACTTTGTTGGAATGTGGGTGTGCCATTCGTTCAACATCCTTTTCAATGGTAGTAGGTGAGCCTTGGAACTGGTCCTCACAAAGTCCCCAGTTTGTATATATCTTCTTTTCTGTCTTTGAATTTAATATTATTTTCTTCCAATTTCTTTAATTAAACTTTTGTCTTTTAAATTTATTTTCGAAGAGATTAACATACTGAATTTATAGACAATACATGAATACTAATACTCGAATTCAGAATCTTTTACGAGAAAGTAATTGTTTCAAATAACTACACTAGTAAGTCCCTCTGCACACGCATTTTGTATTTAATTTAGTGGCAATCCGCTATAGTTATTCTTCGCATATAACAATGTAATTAAATAGAAATCAAATAATGAACGAGGAGGCAGAGCTTTTTATGTCTAGATCTATAAGCAGTAATTCTAAAGTATAGCCGTCCTCTAGATATCCCTCCTAATATATAATCCATCACACGCAACTTATATATAATAAAGTGATTATGACATTAAGAGGTATGCATTTTGTCATATTTGAGAATTTTTCTTTATGAAGAGCAAATCTACTCTTCACAATATCCTGAAAAATGGGGAATTGGGTGGTGGTGGTACGGTGTGGTAGGCAGCACATGACATTCAATTATGGAAGGTGCCGTTCCACTACCACCTCCATTTACAACTCGACATTGACAAATTATTATTATTATTTTTACTTCTAGATTATATGTGTAAATTGTCTTAGATTTTTATTTACGAAACTCAAACGGATTCTCATGATTGAGAAAAAAATATTTTTGCGAAGTTGACTTTAATTTTATGAGGTTAAGGGATAAGTTAGGTAGTTGGATTTGACGAAGGTGTAAGATATTAATTTATGCACATGTTCAACATCCTTTGTTGGATATTAATAAATGGGAGAGCCAATACGACTTTACATTAAAAACAACAGAGACAACACATTGAAAATCCTATGTCTAAGCAATTGCTTGTCCCCTTAAATTCATTAAGGGTAATGACCTTATGTATAATTGTCTTCTAACTAGGGAAAATGCGCTTCTCTATTTAGCATGGCGCATTTATATGTATCAATCATTAATCTAAGGAACTGTTTGATAACCCTTTTAGTTTTCAGTTTTTTAAAACACTAAAAACAAAACTTGTTTTGATAACCAATTTTAAATCAATTAAAATGAAAATTGAAATGAAATAGTTATCAAACGGGGCCTAAAATGGAATGGTTATTCTTTCACTTCCATTGTAATTTTGGTTAATACATAACATAACAATAATAATTGTGTGAAAACCTATCATAAAATAATAGGTTAGGTTCTATTAATTTTTTTAATTTGTCTTGTTTTTGTCAAATCTAATGAGGAAAGGTAATATGTCTCCATGGGACACATTATATTATACTCTAAAATGGTAATGAACAAATCAAAATTAGCAGGTAACAAGAAAAGTTGAACTTGGTGGCGTGCTTCATCCAGAAGTATGTACAATTCAACCATGGACAAAGAAAAACGCATACAATTCACCTAATCGCTGCTCACACCAATTTTTTTCAAAACAGATTCTGGTGGGACCCAACCCCAACTTGGTGGCCAAATATCCCTGTTTTTTTTTTATAAACATGTTGCGATAAGGACATATGGGAATAAGGAATATAAATTATATAAAATCAATAAATTTCATGGTTTAATTTTGAGTTTTTCTATTTAAAACTCACACTTTTCTTTGTTCACCTTATATTCTAAATTTACCCCAACTTTTAATTCAAATATTCACAATTTCTAAGAAAATTCCACTATCTTCCCAAACTACCCCTAAATACACACATAGCAGGAAGTTTTTTATTATTTAAAAACTCATCAACCTCACACCCCACATCCTGCTATCTTACCCCTAATCACTCTAAATTTACCTCAATCTCACATTACTTAAAGAGATAAAAACACTGTTGTCAAACTCAATTGGCAACCTACAAGCCACTATTTGCATATCATATTTAGGGTTTGTGAAGAAAAAATGAGAGTGTAATTGGCTTATTGGATTGAAAGAGAAGAGTAATTTGGCAATAGGATGTAGAGAAGTTTGTGTTTTTCTAAAACTTAATATGAAAAATGGTGGAGCATGTGCATAGATGTACTAGGATTTAGTATTAAGTTGGATGACCGTTTTTGTCTTTTTACATAATAATAAAACTTAAAAGTTAAATAATTTATGGAGTTTCACTAAAACACCAAAAATGGGGGCTGAAATTTTAAAAAAACCCAACACCCAAAACAATTTATAAACACACCTAAAACTTATCATTACACACACTCAAAACTCATTTATAAACACACCCAAAAAATATACAATTGTTGATTTTGGATATGTTTCTATGTTTAAATAGTGTTTGGATTTTTTTATAAATACATGTCTAGGATTGGGTTTATTTATAAATTTGTAAATAATTTAAGTATTATGGTGAAAAAAAAAATGTAGAGTTTTGAATAGAAAACTCTTAATGTTTTTGAAGGAAGATTCGGACCAAAAAAAAACTTCTGAATGAATCAAATTGTGGCGGTCGCTGGTGAGGGCAGCAACATCATAGCATTGTGATCCTGAAGCAACCACGACACATGAAAAAAAAACGTACACCTGCAAGTTGCGCCCTTGTAGGCCATCACAGCCGAAGCCGGTGAGGTATCGAAATACCAGTGGTGAGCCCCACGAGGACAGTTGAGAGGGCTCCACACCCGATTCAAAACAAAAACATTTGACATCTTCGTCGACCTACCCGCTCGTTCACCTACCCCCCACACGCCCAGAGTTCTCCAACCTCCTTACTTCCGTTAAATCTAACGACGTTAATTTCCATTTCCTCGCCTTCACTCACGGCTTCACCCACCCCCCACCCCACAGCCACAGCCACATGACCACGTAACCCACCTAACGGCCGCTCGCCCGTTACTTCTTTCTATAAATCCCCCCCGCCAAACCCACAAACGCCAGTTCAACACTCGTTCACTTTCCCACCCATAACTCATTTCTCTCATCCGCATTTTTCATCTGCCCACCCGCCAAATCAGTCGCCACACCCACACAACCCGAAATGGACCTACTCCTCCTGGAAAAGACCCTCCTGGGTCTCTTCATCGCCGTCATCGTCGCAATCACTATTTCGAAGCTCCGTGGCAAGCGGTTCAAGCTCCCGCCCGGTCCGATACCCGTACCAGTTTTCGGAAACTGGCTCCAGGTGGGCGACGACCTCAACCACCGGAACCTCACCGACCTCGCTAAAAAGTTCGGCGACATCTTCCTCCTCCGCATGGGGCAGCGCAATTTGGTGGTGGTCTCGTCCCCTGACCTGGCCAAGGAGGTCCTCCACACCCAGGGCGTCGAATTCGGGTCGAGAACACGAAACGTCGTGTTCGATATTTTCACCGGGGAGGGCCAGGATATGGTGTTCACGGTCTACGGTGAGCACTGGAGGAAGATGAGGCGGATCATGACCGTTCCTTTCTTCACTAACAAAGTCGTCCAGCAGTATAGGCACGGCTGGGAATCGGAGGCAGCGGCGGTGGTTGAGGACGTGAAGAAGTACCCGGGGTCTGCGACCAATGGGATGGTGCTGCGGAGGCGGTTGCAGCTGATGATGTACAACAACATGTACCGGATTATGTTCGATCGGAGGTTCGAGAGCGAGGAGGATCCTCTGTTTATGAAGCTCAAGGGGTTGAATGGGGAGAGAAGCCGATTGGCTCAGAGCTTCGATTACAATTATGGAGATTTTATCCCCATTTTGAGACCCTTCTTGAGAGGCTACTTGAAGATCTGCAAAGAGGTCAAGGAGAAGAGAATTCGGCTGTTCAAGGACTACTTTGTTGATGAACGGAAGTAAGATTTTTTTTTTACTTAATTCATTTTTATTATTTATGTTGAAAAACATTAGTGTCTAATTAGTAAAAGATAAAAAGAAAACTGCTACTGGAACTCCAATTTGTCGTCCTGCATTGAAAAGAAAACGAATAAGAATGACAAACTGATAGCGTAGATGACATTATAATACGTGACGTAATTAGATAGTCAAATATACCACGGTAGTAGCATGACTATTATGAATGGTTTCCTTTTTTGGGTCTAATGGAAATTTCGTTGTTCGACTTTCAAAATATGTGAAGTTTTCTATTTTTATAGAATATTTGATTAGATCTAAAATGAAATTTGATTTTAATTGTTGAGCAGGAAACTTTCAAGCACAAAAACGACAACAAATGAAGGACTGAAGTGCGCCATCGACCATATCCTGGACGCTCAGCAGAAGGGAGAGATCAACGAGGACAACGTCCTTTACATCGTCGAGAATATCAACGTTGCTGGTAAGTGGGGCCCTCACTTTCCTAGTCTCCTAATTTTTACCGCAGCAACACAGTGCCATGCATTTTACTGCTTTACCCAATTTTTTCGAGAGGTTATTATGGGAAATGCCAATGGCGCTTCTCTTAAAATTTTCACATGATTTATGCAGAACAAACAAAAAATAAATCCTATAAAACTTACCGTTCATAATTGCAAGCCTGCGAAATTCGGTGCCCTTGTCGCCGGTGTTTATTGTGAGGATAAATTTTTTGACCTGTTCTTCCACACTCTTTTATTTTATATTTTCTTACAAATAATATTACATATATCAATAATTAATCCTAGGTTTTATTTAAATCAAAGTTAAAACATTAACGGGTCTAGTCGAGTGAAAAAGTGAATTGACATGCAGATTAGAAGTCTTAAGTTCGAACCCCATAATATCTTAGTTATAAGACAAAATTGATTATTTCAACACCAACTTAGAATTCATTTTAAGTATTTAAGTTATTTTCAACTCTAGTTTAACCCAAACCATTGGTTGTCCTGCATCGTGACATGATTCCTTTTCAGGTTAGGTGATAAATATTTGTTTAAATCTGAATATGTCAAATCCACTTTATTAGGTGCGTCTAGGTGAACAAAACATGTGGCTTCAATGTTAATACATATAACCCAGCAACTTTCTTGGGTTTCCTTATAATGATGGAAACATACACATCTTATCCTCTACATTAGTTAAACTTCATTTCATGTACAATCCACTTTCTTCCTGCCAACCCCTGTGACATTGACCTGCCAACTCACTTTCCATTTGGACACTACAGATTAATCACAGTCTGATATATGTGCAGAAACTTTACTCTCTGTAATTTTAATGACTTATCTAACTTGTTACAGATAAATCAGAGTCTAATATATTTTTTTGATCAACAGCAATTGAAACAACACTATGGTCAATTGAGTGGGGGATTGCAGAGCTTGTGAACCACCCTGAGATCCAAAAGAAGCTGAGGGATGAGCTTGACTCAGTGCTTGGCCCTGGTGTTCAAATCACAGAGCCAGACACCCAGAAGCTTCCCTACCTTCAAGCTGTGATCAAAGAGACTCTCAGGCTTCGCATGGCAATCCCATTGCTTGTCCCACACATGAACCTCAACGATGCAAAGCTGGGCAGCTACGACATTCCAGCGGAGAGCAAGATCCTGGTGAATGCATGGTGGCTGGCAAACAACCCTGCCCTCTGGAAGAAGCCTGAGGAGTTTAGGCCAGAGAGGTTTTTGGAGGAAGAGGCCAAGGTTGAGGCCAATGGCAATGACTTTAGGTACCTTCCATTTGGTGTTGGGAGAAGAAGCTGTCCAGGGATTATTTTGGCCCTGCCAATCCTTGGGATCACTTTGGGACGTTTAGTCCAGAACTTTGAGCTCTTGCCTCCTCCAGGACAGTCCAAGCTTGACACCACAGAGAAAGGTGGGCAGTTCAGCTTGCACATTTTGAAGCACTCTACCATTGTGTTGAAGCCAAGGGCATAGATGTAATTGGTGAGGATGATGATTTTGATTATGTCATAAGTGGATGGATTAATATGATAATTAAAATGTGGGGTTTGTGTGACAATGTAAATTTAGTGGAACTTTTAAGACTTTTCAATAAAGTATTTTCATTTTCTTTCATCATGGCTTGAAGTTTTATGCATTTATTTTTTATTTTTATAAACCTCTTTTTCAAGGTTTGAAGAGTTTCTGTGCTACCAACCTCCTCCATCCATGTGCTTAATTTTGAACCATATGACAGGACATGTGGCTGGCTATGCCACAATTTATTAGCTCAACCTAACCTACATTGAGCAGACACCACGCAGTATGATTCATGGAGATTAACTCAACTAAATTGATGCCTCACCTAACAAATTTGAGTTCATAGTTGCCATATTTTTAGTGTTGCATCAAATCCAACTGGCACATTCCATATGTCACACAACCTGACTTAAATTTGAAGTCGACATTGGTGATCAGCCATCAAATGCACGATTGCTCCCTCCACCAACCCCTCAAAACTAGTAGGAATGCACATGATCAATCTTGATCAAGTCCAATCAGCCACTCTAGCTTGAATTTGGCATTGGCATAGATCATGCCCATCACCCAACCATTGGTCAACCCCAAGTACCTCCTAATTTTTTGCCTAATTCTTCTTTCAATGACCCTTTACCTTTCCTCTTTTCAACAAGTTTAGTAATAAACATAACGGCCCTATTGTTCAGATGATTTCTCCATTTTTACCCGCATCATCTTAACTTTTTTCAAAAGCACTTCTAAATAGTTTTTCAAGAATCACTTGTGAATTTTTAGTAACAAGTTTGTCATATTTATAACAGAAACGCTTATAATCAGAAGTGATTCCAATCATGTAAGATGATCCATTTTCAAGCGCTGGAATAAGTCATGTCGCGGATTTAAATTGTCCCAACCTTTTGGGCTAGTATTGAAAAAGTCTTCATTGGACAATTCTTTTCCTTACTATTAATTTTTTTTATTTATAAAACCCTGTAGTTGCCCAACTTGTTGCGTCCTGCCGCAAGTTTTTATTGTATTTTTTTTCCAATCCATTAACATGGAACCGCATTTTGTTGTTTCTCTTCCATGTTCTGTGAACTGACGTTTTACACTGCAAGTGGAAACTACAGGATTCCTCTCAGGTTTTTGTTCCTGGCAGTTCTTTATATCATATTTTTGTTGATCAACCACCACTGGAAAATTCAAACATCTCATCATATTTTTGTTCCAACAAACATTTGCAGCGTGCTGCGTGGTTCTGGCATTCTTCAAACCACATTATTCGACAGATATTGACGATTTTAACCCAAGGAAATTATAAAAACCAGAAATTTCGAGATTCAATACAAAAAAACAGATTGAAATAAGAGATTGAGAAAAAGAAGAGATGATGTGGGTCGTAACCAGGCCCTCAAATCAGAGAGAATCAGAGAGAGCAGACATGCGGACCCAAAGTTGTTCAATTTCCGTGCACATCACCATGCTTCCTTCATTACTTTTTCATCCAGAGCATCGGCTTATTGTGCACGGATCCAATATCAAAACAATAAATATATAAAAAAACACCTCGAAAATTTAAATAAAAAAATCAAAAGCAGAAGAAGGCTCTCCAGAGATTCAATCAAACATTGAACACAGAAAATATAAGAATCACAAAATGAAAGAACTACGCTCGGCTCAGCCGCGGTGAATGGGTTGCTCTTCTTCCGCTATTTATAGGTGATTTGGAGAGGCCAGTCAGTTAGGGTTTCTGCGCTCTTGAAGGTCCCAAAATTACGAAAACACCACGAGTGTTTCCTGTGAATTAACGAGACTGCCCTCGGGTTCGGTTTGATGTTTGTTTGTTGGCCCTCTGGACATTTTGGATTACATATGCAGGGCCCAATACTGGAACTTTTTGGGGTGAGAGATACACTACAGGTTTTCTATTTATATTTTCTTTCCTTTTTTTTTCTTTCTTTTCCCTCAATATTCACAATTTCTATGTTTATGGAAAATATGGTTGAATTGAATCATGAGGTATGGAGACTGTACATACAAATATCTTTGAACAAAAGTTAGTTTAGGGTGTAGTTCCTAATGAAGACCGAAAGAGGCTAACTTATACGTCACATGTAAGTTTAAGAGGTTAATTTATCGGTCATAAAATTGGTCTCTTTGTAAATATATTTATGTTATAGCTAACTCCATTCAATCAATTGTGTGTTTTATTGAGCCCAAATAAAAAGAAAACAATGATTTAGGGAACTTATTTATGTTTTATTGCAATTGTAATAGTACACCATGTGAAAAATATAGTGAAGTGCAACCACACAAACAACCCAATCAACTCTCTGTGACAAATTCTTATTCTGATTGATTGGTATGTGTAATTCACAACCCATATTTCTGCTTGAGTTCCAAGACAAAAGCATAGATTTTCTGAGGGTGAGGAAGTGACTTGGACACACTGTCCCTCTCCATGCACCTTCTGGCCCAACCAACAAGCTTGGGACATTCAGCCTCTATGCTGAAATTCCCACAGATCTCAAAGGAATAAAACCAGCTGGTGAGGGGAACAAGCACCACATCCACAAACCCAAAGTCTTCGCCAAAATAAGGCTTGTCTCCAAGCTCACCTTCTATGGTTCTCAAACCTTCTATGAATTCCTTCTTTGTTGCCTCTTGCTTTTCCCCTTTTTCCTTCCACACTCTCTTGCCCAGGCTGTATATCTGCGTTTTGCACATCCCATCCGCAATATTGCATTAGAAATATGTACTACTTCATGCCCAATAACATGGTAGATTTTTATTTGAAGTGTAATAATGGCAATCTGAAAACGTAAAATATCATGGAAAATGCTAGCGTCAATCGCGCGTGACGCATTTTACAGTGAGTCTGCGTGCTCATATGCGACTTATGCTAGCACTGCTTAAAAACATTAATATTGACGACAATTAATGTGATATATTTGACTAACCTTTTTGTCAATATAGTCAGCCCAAAACCTTGCTTGGGATCTTTGATAAGGGTCAGAGGGGAGCAAGGGAGACGTGTGATGCCAAACCTCATCAATATACTGGAGAAGGATGAGGGATTCAGAAATGGGTTTTCCATTGTGAATCAAAACAGGGATCATCTTGTGAAGGGGGTTCATCTCTAGAAGCAGAGGGCTTTTGTCTGCCAAGTTCTCCTCCCTGGCCTCATATTTGATCCCTTTCTCAGCCAAAGCGATCCTCACTCTCATCCCATAAGAGCTTGGCCAAAAATCCAAAAGCACCACTTTGTCCTCCATCTTAATAACAATGCTTCAAATCAAACTGCAGAAATATTTATAGCTGCTTGTCGATGTTAAGATTAATGATGTCATGGCAAAGTCAGCGGCTCCGTCCAATGTGAATGGAATATGTGAGGAAAAGATAGTCAAAGTGGATTTGCATGCTTCCAAATGGACAAATAGTATTTGGACTAGTTTTGGTTTTTCAGTCTTGTAAGAAATGAAGCAGGACAAAATGAAAATAAATAGAGTACCAGTCTTGCACGTATTGTCACCCTAAGAGATATTATAAATATATTCATTACAATTGATTTTGAAACTTCAAGGACTCCTCGACAGAGATCAGAACTCAAATGATTCAAATGTGGACGCAAGGGATCAGGACTCCTTCCTCATATATTTAAACCGTCTAGCCGCACGGCTATACTATTTAAATTTATTATTTTAAAATGTATAGCCGCGCGGCTATACTAGCAACTTAAAAACAAAGTGTGAAAAGGTTACTAGCCAAACAAGTTAAAAACCAATATAATCAGCAATAAGAAAATTCTGCAGAAACACAGGAAGAAGAAGAACCAAGATAGTTCTAGCAGCTCAGACAAAAAAAGAAGATAGTTCTAGCAGCAACATAGCAACAGAGACCTAATCAAACCAACCTAAAATAAACTTGATTCGGCAAGGATGACAAAACAAGTACAAGGCGCGCACACAGCAGGAACCCAAGACAGAAGAAGTGAAGCATCAGCAGCAGGCAATTTAGCAACACAATCTGGATAACCTCTAGCTCATGCCCCTTTGACATATCCTTGGTGACCACCTTATTAGTGATGAAAAATCTGTTTGACATAGCCTTAATTGCTTCATTCCTTATACGTTCCGCCATCATTTGAATGCAGTCCGTCATCTCAAGGCTTCAATTGTGCTGAAAGCATACTTGGTAACAAAAGCGTAAGCAAATGCAAGGAACAAGGCTTGACACATGAACAGTAATGAATAACCTTCTTAATGATTGAATGTTAGCCTAATAATGATGTATCTTCTTCCTTCTTATTGATTGGTAATTGTGGGATGAAACAGTAGGGTGCCATACTGCATGACACAATTTGCTTAACAAGGGAATGCCATGGAGCAAGCAAAGAGGAAGAACAAAGACATAATACAAATTTGAAAAAGGAATTCGAAGCAGACAAAAGGTAGAGACTATATCTCATTTGGGAACCCAAGTTAGTAGCAATGCACCCTGAAAAAAGATTCTATTTTATGGCAATGACATTTTATATCATGGTCAATAAAGAAACCTTTTTCAATACAAATATCTAAAGCATATACATGCAAATACAGAAAATGCCATTGATTTGAAGGCTATGGAGCTCGGCATCTTTCCCTTGTCCTTCCTTAGGTAAAGGGCTTGGTACAATGGTAGGTTGATGAGAATCAAAACCCCACACAGAAGAATTTGCAAAGGCGTTGTCTCATAAACTTTTGTCATGCCTTCTCCCATGATTGCTTCCTTTACAACACCAAGAAAGCAGAACAAATTGAGCAATGCAAGTGTTGCCAGTATGGTAAACTTTGGAGACAAGGCTCCAAATTCCATTACCTCTTTCTCGTAATTATGTGAAACATCTTCATCAGAATATCCGAGGGAGTTTAAAATGGTATCAATGAAGGCAAACAGGTAGGAACTTGTTCTCTTGTAAAGCCGCATACGGAACTTGTTCTCTTGTAAAGCCATATACGTTGGTCATTCCACCAACCTGAGATTGTACCACCAGACCACAGAAACTCCACACAGCTCCAAGTGTACTTGGCAAATATTACATATGCAAATGGTATGAGCCAAGGGCTTGAGACCTACATTGACTAAACAAAACTTATTATTGCAGACATTGAAAAAAGAGAAAATATTATGTGAGGTTGACACACAAATTAATAAGAATGACAGAGGAACCATACCTGCAGAAATAATGAAACGCCTCTAAGGAGGTAAAGCGAAGGGATAATTGAGTAAAATAAGGTTGCCAAGGAATTTGGAGCCCAGGGGCAGTAGCAACAGCATCCAAGTTGAAGATCTAAACCAATCTTTCCATGTGCATACAATGCAGGGCTGTATTTAGAAAGCAAAACCTGCACAAGTGTCTGAGACAGTGCGGTTGGAGCTATTCCTAAGAAAGCTTGCCTTGTCGGATTGCAATACACTGATCTCCATCCGCGGCATTGGATTGATAGCCCAGTGATCACATCTTCAATTGGACAGCCATATTTCAAACCTATCTGCAAATTATAGAGATTCATCAAGCTCAAACTATTGTACACTTGTGTGTGTGTGTGTACAATAGAGAGAGAAATAAAGACCTCCTTTCCCAATTCAGTGTTCTCTTCAATTGCACAGCATGCAAGACTTTTCAATTTTCTTTTAATTCATGAATGCCATTTTCTTCTCTTTTTCTACTAATCTCCCACTTCATTTCATTCTTACATCCCTTTATGAACTTCCTCCCACAAAGAGTATCTCCTCTGTGAAAGCAGCCACTTCCAATATATAGAGAACCATCCAAACCAAACCACGGAATTCCACCTTCAATTCCCACAAACAGAGAACTCCCAACATGTCAGCCATAAATTTTTAAACAGCATGAAACTTCACTTAAATAAGTTCAACTCCACCATCATATGACTTCACGAATGCCTGCTCACCTCACTGATTACTCCTAATGAACTGCTATATAATTCATTCTTAGTAACGTTTTCGAAATTGTGGTTCATCCATTAAGAAGCAAAGTGCATCCCTTGTGGCCTGAGAGTTGTTTGAATACATATCACAGTCTAGATTAAGAAGGACCTGCCCATTGCTAATGTTTGAAGATACCCTTATCTGCAGCACAAAGGATCACATAAAAAAATAACGTTGAATGATGGAGATTTCTGCAGTATCAACAAAAACACGAATTCTTGATCGTTTTGGAAGCACCTTTTTGGTCTCTCTAGCAAAGAAAAGATTACCAAAAATATAGCTCGGAATGAAACTAAGTTTCTTTCTACTAGTTTACCGATGCATTCATAGCGACAGCTTTGAAGTTCTGGTGATATATGGGGTCTCTTTTCTCGAGCCAAATACACCAGACTTTGCAACACACACCCTTCTGTTGCATTTAGATCTCTCCCATCAATTACTATATGAGAAAAGGAAGGTAATGATATATATTATGCATTTATTGTGTTGATTAATGTGTGTTTATGTGTGTCAATAGCTCAAATTAAGAAGATCTGAGGCCATCTTCGGAATGACTGCACCTTCTGCACTTTCACCTGTTCCAATGTTTGAAAATGAAGCAATTAACAAAACTAGATCAAATCTCTCCAGGCCTAATTTGGGTTAAGTTTTAGCTTAAGGTTTCTAGGTTCAGTTCCCTTGGAGAAAAGATAACTTACAGAAAAAAGGCACCCTCTCCAGGCCTAATTTAGTGGTCCAAAATTCAGATGACCGGTTGTCTATAATCTTGGAAGGAACCAGTGTATATTTAAAGATTATAGCCGATCGGCTATACTATTTATTAAAAAATAAGGAACCCATTATAGCCGGCGGCTATACTATTTTTTTTTTTAAAAAAAAGATCACAGTATAGCCTAGCGACTATACTATTCATTTTTAGTGGCTATACGATTTATTATTATTTTTTTAAAAAGGAAACCAGTAGGGCCGAGTGGCTATACTATTTATCATATAGCCGAATGGCTATATGATTTAAATATAATATATTAAAACTGTATAGCCGTGCGGCTATACTATTTATTACAAAAATAACCGACCCGCCTAGCTCTAGGCAGCCGCCTCGGGGTGATCTTTATATATATATAAAAAATTGTATAGGCGGGCGGCTATACTATTTATTATGAAAAATATCCTCTTGGGGCCCCCCTTAAAATAGTATCGCCGCCTGGCTATACTATTCATCAGAAAAAAAAACCACAGTATTGCCAAGTATAGCCGCCCGGCTCTACTAGTTGTAATTTTGAAAATAAACATTTAAATGTCATTCAAAAGTAAGTAAATAGATATGAAACATATAAAATGCAGTTAATCCTGCCGTGGCACAAGCTATTATTGCAAAAATCGGTGAATACAACCAACTAAAAAGAGATCTGCCTACCACTGGCGGGCCCCTTGGTGGCCATATTATATTTTAAAAATAGTATAGCCGCGCGGCTATACGATGATAAAAAAATCCATAGCATAGCCGCTCGGCTATACGATTTCCCCTTATAAGGTTTTTTAGGTTTTAGACATAAAAAAAATTTCACTTTTGGAAAAAGCCAAAGCTTTTTCAAAAAAGACAAAAAAATCGCTCAACTTTCAAATCAAAGACATGCAAATGTATTGGATTTCTTAGGAAATCTAAAAATAAATAAGGGCATTTTTGTCCATTTTTGCTTCTTTTAAAATTTTTTTCTCTTCTTTTGCTTTTTTTAAAATGTCCCTTAATTATATTACAAAGAAAACAGTGTTGGTCTCAGGTATGTGAATAAAAAAAGCCCAGCCCAGCCCATATGAGATTCACAAAAGGCGATCGTGCATTTCATTGATGACGCGCCAAAAATAACTCTCTTGAACTTTATACGAAAAATCGGGTGAAAGAAAAACAAAGCCTACAGCGAAGCTGAAGACAAATTTACAGTCCGCTTGCTTCAACCCACTAGTCTACCACCATCGTCATCACCTTCATTTTCGTTCAAAATCAAAAGCAAAATCTCCAAACTACTGAGTTGTTGCTTGCTTTCTCTTCAACCAATTCCGAGTTCTACAGGTATACCTTTTGTTGCAAATACAGCAAAATAAATGGTTGCTTGAGTGTGCGATTGTGTGATTGCAGCTCTATTTCAACCTCTCTCTCTCTCTCTCTCTATCTGCATGTTTTGTGTCCATTTTTTTAATCGTCGATGGGCTCAATTTCAGGTTTTATGTTTTCCTCGCTGTTTTTGAATTTTGAGACTCTGTGTATTTTCCCCAAATAGCGCTTCTGATATTGCTGAATGTTCCACTTTAATCCCTGGGAGTGAAATTTCAGATTGCATCTTCAAAATGTTGCAATGGATGGGAGGATCGAGGCGGAAAGTAGCAACTGTAAGTATGAGTTATAGTTTATACTGGTATATTAGTAAAGTGCATATGTTATAGGCTTTGCTACATTGAATTGCTATCCTGGATTTAGAGAACGCGATGTTGAAAGTTTGTTCTGACATGTTGGCGTTTGTTTCATACATGGTACCTCTTGGTTGCACTGGGGAAACTTCAGTCGAGGAAGTCTACACAGCAGAGGTACAAAAGAATTTTCTTTACCAATACAAATTTTCAACTCATGTAGTTAAAAAGAAATTTATAGCATCAGATGCATAATTAGTATCAACATGTTCTGACCATTCTTTAATTGTCAAGGCAAAAGCAATACTTTGAACAAAGAAGACGACAACAACAGCATCAGGGGCAAACAACGGGGTTAGAGAGCTATGCAGATGGAATAAACATATCTGGGCAACATCACAAAGAACATCGGTCGTTGGATATTCTCAGTTTTCTGAACTTGTCAACGACTGCTCAAGAACATAAATCTGCTTGCCCCAGTCGTAAGTTTCTAATATCTAGAAAATTCAGATAGTCACTAGTTCTCTCCTGTTATGTCGGCAGTTGTTGAAAATTGAAATTAAGCTATGATGTAAATCACAATTTTTTGCCATTGAAGTGGTTGTTGAATGTATGAGACAGATTCTTTTATCTTCCTTTTTCGGCTATAATCTTTCTTCCAAGGGGTTCTTCTGAAATAATAAACTATGTTATCTTTCCCTCTTTTTCTACTTTTCCTACCATATAAGGAAGGGAAGATGTAGAAGTCAATGCTTCAAGAATTAAATATGATATCACAAAGGATCCACCAACAATACCTCCAAAGATGGTTGCTCCTCTCAACTCTGTTGAATTTAACCAAGCAAGTATGCTTTCTATTTCATCTTATTAACTTTTGGGGCCTTTTTCTTCCCCATCCCCACTTTCCCCCACCCAGATTTTTTACCTGAACCTATCTTTCTGTGCTTATAAAATTGATAAAATATGTTTTAATGAATTAGTGATATATGATGATACAGGAGCTGAATCAGGCTTCCGAGAGGAGATTGCATCACCAAAAAAGTGAGTGATGTGTCTGTGCATGCTTGTACTTTTTGTGGAATATCATCCTTGCCTCACACTCATTGAAAAGCCATATTTTTACTTGTAACGGACTAAATGAATGCAAGCCACTTAGGTCAAAGTGATTTCATTATACAGTCAATTCACTTTGCACATATAGACTCCGGTCTGTTTGCTGGTAAATTGATTATAAATCTTCACAAATGGGTGCATAGTTGCTTCTAGCAGTGATTGTTTTGCCATAGTGCATCCTGTCTTGTGGAGATTTGATATACCTTCTTCATTTCAGGGTTATACCTAATCATAACAAGTCTTTCAATGAAATTAATTCTCAACCAGATAACTGCAGGACAGGTCCTGAGCAGCGTAAGTAGAAAAGCATCCAATACAGCCTTGAACACTTTCCATGTATCTTTCCTTACGGATTTAGCTTGCTAAATGAGCTTATAAGTTGGTTGTTGGTAGAACTTTGGTTATGGTGCCTTGAAAGTCACTTCCTTCCTTGTTGTTATAGTTCATTATATACACCTCTGAGTATTGAAGTTTCTTCTTTATGAACTTTTTTCCTTCTTATGTTTCAGAGTTTTCTGTAGTTGATTTTTTTGGCGATGATGGGTTGAATGACTATGTAGAAGGCAGCCCAGTACATGAAGCTCATGTTGCATTTTCAGTTGAAGGTAATTCTGTTCCACCATTGAGTTGCTCATAGTTTGCGGTTTCCTTTATAATGCATCAGTAAAAGCTCAATTTAAATGGTAGAGTTTCTTCATAAGGTTCTGTCCAAGTCTCTGGAAGTAAAACGGACAATTACTAAGCTAGAGGATAAAGAAACTCTTAATTTGGTCAGGAAATTAGCATATCTTATCTTGGAGACAAATTTCAAGGCATCTGTTTTGTTTTCTGATGTTAGCTTACATGTTATGCCTTCTCATGATTGTTGCTATCTCAGAAGTTGTCATAGCTTACAGTTCCTTCTTTACTTGCCATTTAAGAAAAGAAATGAAAAATAGATGTTTCTTAAATTTGTTTTGCCAAACAATTGACATGATGTAATTTCTAACCCTTCTTAATGAACCTTTTGGGCTATGGTAATTATTATCGACCAATTTTTTCCTGACTTTTATAAATTTCGTCACTGTCATTCTTACTTATCAGGTTTGGGTAAAGTGGGAATGGAAACACCAGTCCATTCACCAAAACAGCCGGCAAGGTAACTATCCTTAACTACTGTTCTGTCAGCTATTTTGTTACAACCTAGGACAACATTTCTTGCAGAACTCAAGTATTTTTATTTCCCATGAAATGGCATTCACCAATTTCATAAAAACCTTTTACTTAAATACCAACAAAAAATCTTATAGCAATGCTGTGCAAAGTGAGGTTTTAACAAGAAGATTCTAACTATATCTGCACAATGGCTTAAACTTGTGTGATTATAGAACATTCACCTATGATTGCTCCTCGCCGTTGAATGCTGCAAGGCAACCAAAATCATTCAAGAACCATAAGAATCTGGATGATTTTGAAACTGAAATGGTGAGAGGCATTATTAATTGAGTTAATATAGTGTATTTCAACAAGTCCATGAATTGTAACTCTAAATAACTTATTGGTAGAAGGATTATTACCTTTCTCCTTGATATATTCACCCTTGTTTAGAATCTTTTTGTACATGATCCTTCTAAATCTTTCATGTTGAAAGAGCTACCATGCTCCCTCCTAATGTATGTGGGCATTAATTGGTATTTCTAGGAATATATTGGGTCGTAATACGTCATTTGATTACTGTGGGTATCAGTGCATTTGTGCTTCTTCCCTAAAATGTGATTGATGAGAAAGCAGCCGCTGGTTTAATGCATCCAAAGTACTAATGCTCCTTAAGTTTAGAATCCTGGTTCTCTTTGATTATGGATTGTTAGCCACACACAATGCTTTATATAAAATGTTGCAATGCAATTTGAACTGCCTGCAGTAGGAGGTAGGGTAAGATTCTACTGTAATAATCTTTAGCTGTGAGGAAGATGTTTACAGGGTTTTCTTTGTTAACTTGAGCCACAAAAGTGACTACATAGTAGGCTAACTTTCTAAGTACAAGTGGCAAAAGGCTGCGACGAAAGACACATTATAGAAAATGTAATGGAGAAAATTTCATTAACACCCTAACATGGAAACTTCAATGAGAGATGCTAGCAGAGGTCTTGAGCATCTTGTTCACGAAGAATCTTTTGGTATATGAAATAGTTTATGCTGCTTCAATTATATTTGATTATATGTCGGAATGGTACACATTAGTCTAGACAAAACTTCTTGTTTTTATCAGTCCAAGTACTTGTTGATTCTCTTCCGTTAACTAAACTAAATCTGTCGTGAACTGTAAAGGTGCAAGGCTTTAAGTTTTTTGTGTTATCAATGTTTGAGACTTTAGAGGCTGATTAGTTTGATGCTATGCAGGATGCAATGATACAAGATATCAATATGCCCCTATGTAGCAGTGGTTTAGAGTTTTCTATCAATTCAATGGATTCATTTGGTTATTCAAAGCAGAAATTATTAAGACAAGATGGTCACAGTGGTAAACTAGATAGTTATTATGGATCCAGGAGAATCTTTGACCATGCTGAAAATTGCAGCAAAGATAAATGGGATGGTAAATACTTCTTCTTATGGCACAGTGCAACAGAATGTGATATCTAACATACCATCATTTCTGTTAGCTTGATAAGCAGTGTTGACCCATTCCCTAACAGTTATCCTTTTTTTTTTTTTTGGGCAAATCATTCCCTAACAGTTATCTGACAATGCTGCATGTAACGATCTATTCTAGGTCTCTAGGTTCAAGTGCGTGAAACTCTGGTGAAATTTTACTGTGGAAATATGATCTTTCAGTTATGGGAATAGTATATGTGTATATTATATTCAACATGATATGAAATTTTCGAATAGTGTTTCCTGAGATATGCTTTTTCTTATTCCGTATCAAGTTAATGAGTCCAGGGTGAGACCAGTTATTTGTCAGCTTTCTGTTATTTACATAATGATTGCTCACTAGATTGATTGTTTTTACTTATGGTGATTTCCTTCTAATAGGGGTCAAATATAGGTATGATATGACTTGTTATATGTCTACCAGGTAGGCTTTGCCAAGATGAAACCTCTTTTAATGAATGGGAACATGATTTATCATGGAAGAGGCCAAGTGAAATGAACTGTGATTCTGTTGATAATTTGATGCACGGAACGTATAAGATGCCAGATTTTACTTTTGAAGGTCCCTTTTCACCGTTGAGGTGTTTAATTAATCTCTACTTTTTTCTTTTTCTTGTTTTGAGAAATTATACTATATCTTCTTGATAGAGTTGTGGCATCTGTACAGGTCTGCAACAGATATAACAGACAAGTTTGACATCTTAGGTGCTCTATGTCTTAAACTCTCATTTGAACTATGCCTGTAGAATTCTATAAACACTAGAACTATGTCTGTAGAATTCTATTAACTCGTAAGTTGTGACCATTTCTTAGACCATGTAATGACTAACATGGAAATGCCATGCTAAACTTTTGATATATTAGTTTTATACAGAATGGAATTGTTTGCTTTCATCTATGGTTTTTTTTTTTTTTTTTTTCTGATGCTTTGATCACTTCTATCTAATCAGAGGCACCTTCATATTCCAAGCACCAAAGATCAGAATATGATCATGATTTTATGATTTCCAATGGGGCAAGGTACGCCTACTGTATGAGCTAAATTTCTGTTAGTAATGTAGATATAAACTCAAGAGTTGTGTTTTGTTGTGACGGTATACAGACACCCTACAGTAGGAAGGAGTTTTGATTTTGGAGGTGTAACCAACCAACCAGATTGGTCTTGCTTTGTGACTGATGAAAGGGATAATTTGAGCTTGCTAAGGTAATTAGTGGCTTTCTTTTGTTTCACATTGATTTCTTTCTGACCTCTTACTCTGACTCATACAGTCTTATGTGTCATTACCTACTGTGTCTTTTTTGGCAGCGAAGAATCATGCTCATCAAGTGCAGGTATATCTATCAACTGAAAATATGATGATTTGGAATAAAGTTTCTGTTATTGCCAATGCAATTATCTTATTTTCATAAACTAAAATTGTTCTTTTTCCAACCTTTGATGTCAGTGAGAGTCAATGCAATTGATAATTCACTGTCAAAGTCAACTAGGAATCGGAGCAAGAGAAGACATGACAATGCATATGCTGGACCAGAATATCATGCAAATGTAACTTCTACAGGAAAGACACATGACAAAAGCAGACATGTTGTTCACCCAGAGAATATTGCACACGGGTCAGGAAAATGTACAAGGACGTCAAATTCATCAAAGTTAAAACCATCCCACTACTCAAACTCTCCTTTCGATGGAAAGTTAACCCCAAACAGCAATTGGTTTGCTGAGGAGCGATATATGTCGGTTAATATAAATTCAGTTTCCAGTTCTTTCCATCAAAATTCAGATACAAACTGTCCATCTGCAGGCTCGAAGCTCTTGTTTGGAGATCCTTTTAGTGCAAGTCCTGTCCCAGAATTACATCTTGATCCTAGATCTCCTTCTAAACACTCTGAACCTGTTGCAAGTTCACCTTCTGGCAGTTTTGTTACTGAGAAATTTGAATTTCATGATTCTCCTACAACTTCTAAGATAGGGGTTGGATCAACAAAAACAGAGTTGTTTCCCTATTCTCCTGGAAACACACCATCTCCTGATTTATCAGCGCAGGAAAGTGTCAGCAAAGTTGAGGGAAGAAAAGCAGAATCCCAGCCCAGCGAAGAATTTAAGCTTGAGGAAGAAAATTGTATTATGAACAACGGTTTGTTCACAGAAAACAATGATGAAATGGGTGCTTTAACATCGAAGAGCAAGAACAGTGAATTTAAGGAAGCAAAAGATGGAGCTCCAGGACTAAAGGCAAGTGTGAAGTCAACCTATTTTCCTGACCATGCAGAGAAGGCATCATCATCTCTGAAGACTCCAGGCAAATTTGAAACCAAAACAGATGGCAAGGAGTATGTTGCACAAACATTTAAGTATTTTCTCTCCCTCAAGTTTTTATGTTTGGTTCCCCAACTGTCTTTAAGCCTATTGTATTTGTACTTAGAGGTTTTCATTGTTTCCAGAGATCACCATGGTTATGAAATTCCTCTTCCATGTCAACATCGGAACAAAGGTGTGTAATTATTTTTCTTAGTTGTCTTTTTAACTTCTTTTTTGTTTCTCATTATGCAGTGGTTAGGTTGGGCAATTTTTTTTTTAATTTTCCTTTTTTCCGCAGACTAATTGCTTCATTCACTTATTAATGCAGAAATGGAACATGCTGAGCCTCAGGAAAGAAAGAAAGAAACTAAACAACAAGGTGATTTTGTTGACTCATCTTGTCGGGTGATGATGCTTCAGAGCTATGTTCAGTTTCTTTGTGTGCAGAAGGTGCTGAAGGCAGCTGCCCAGACTAGCATAAAGAAGAAATAGCACGTTTGTCACGACTCAAGTCTAAATAGATGTGGGGATTTCGTCGTTAACATCGTTTTCAGCTGTGTCATGGATTTTGCACCCTGCCCTTCCATATATGGTTCAGGAGGTGATTTTGCAACTGCCTGCATATCATACTAGTCTGGTAGATATAGATTACAGCAGCAAAAAGGAGCAGAAGCACAAACTATGCTTAAATTTAAATCTCTTGTACGTGAGAACAATTACATAAAAAAAACATGATCATAAGCTGATTATAATAGGGTTTGAAGAGATTAACAAGGTTACAATGTATCTAAGTGTCTGATGCATCAAACAGGTTTGAAGTATCGATAGGTATATTGCTGTTAGCCTTTGTGATTCTTTTCTTGTATAAATCCTTGTCTTTTATAGTGGAGATTATCTTCCCATGCAAACCATCCCTTCATCACTAGGGTTTCCCAACTTCATCAAATGACTTCTCAGTTGATTAACATCTGATTGCCGGAGAGGCTTCAGCAAGAACTCTTTCGCTCCTTCCTCGAGGCACCTATCAATCGGATGAAGAAATTTCAGGCATCAATAACTATGATTAGAAAACAGAAGAAGAAGAAAAATTGAGATTTCTTGTGCAAGTGGGTTACTTCTCAATTCGAGTAGGTATGTGCTCAGATGATACAACAACTACTGGTATCTCCTTCCCGGTTGGTGATTCCTGCTTAGAGGGAGATTAGGTTGGCTGGGTTAGATTAGTTAATTCACTTAATCATGAATTTCATAATTAAATAAGCTGCCATTTATGCAATATTTGTGTTGAAACAATTGCATAATTACCTTAATCTTTTTTAGAAGCTCATACCCTGTCATTCCTGGCATACTGTAATCAGTGATTATCAGGTTTACCTTTGAAACCTGAAACACAAAAATAAAAGCAGATGAGATTAATAAGAATTTCTTTATATTTTTATATAATATATATATATATATATCATTTTTAGAGTAAAAATGAAGCACAGTAGAAGAAGCTTCTTGTTCTTACGGTGTTGCCGAAGTTTTGTTGGCCGTCTGCCAGACCCAACAGCTCCAATGCTCCTTGTGCGTTCTCTGCGGTGGTCACTGCCAGAGAGGAATCCAAATATTATTATTATTATGACCCCTATAATTACTCATAAACTCGATACAAAGTTATGCACATTTTTTTTCAAACTTGCAAAGAACATATATAATAAAATAGTTTGGAGGAGAAAAGGTCAAGAAGAAAAAGAAAGAACATTTCTTATTGAAAATGCGATAATATACTAAACTCACTCACTGCACCACCGGAAGGTAAATATGAAAAAGAAAGAACATTTTATACATGCATATTATATGTATATGTCACCTTTGCATGCAGAGTTGGTGAGTAACTTTTCAATGACTCTGCGGTCCACAAAACTATCATCAACAGCCAAAACATGTGGCTTTTCATCACCATCCCACCCCATTAATATTGGTGCTGCTGAAGAAGAAGCAGAAGCAGAAGCAGTAGCAGAGGCAGTAACCATTCTCAAATCTCTCAAAACCCGCAAACCCTATACAATATATATGAGCAAACAAGTGAAGGGAAATCAGGAAAAAATCAATTTGTTCACAGATATTTCGTCATCTTTTTAGGTATTTGTGATATATATATACGATATGATAATGATATTGGCTACCAGGAACATTCTTGTCTTTTGATTTTTGATTCTAATATTGATTCTTTCTTTTCTTTTTATTTTTTTCTGATCTTTTCTGATCACTCCTTAGAGATTCACGATAATCCTCTCCAGGTCATCAAGATTTGGTTCGTCTAATAATAGTAACTAAAAGGTAAAATTATGGGATTATATTTATCTAATTCGATCCTTAAAATAATCATGGGATCTACAAGGATACTCAAAGATCCATCATATATAATCCTAGCTAGTATCTCATCATACACACGTACTAATTATTTATTTATATATTAACACGAACTTGTGAGTTTTCATAATTACATGCCAGTCACATTGGGTTTTTCAATTTAATTTTATACAATATATATATATATATAGATAGATAAATAGCATTTCCATTTGCAATATTGATGCTCCTTAATCAATTTTCAGCAGAGTCTATTTGAGTGTAAAAGGATAGTCATTGATGTTAAGTGGCATATGATGAACTCAAATCATCTGATCACTTAAGTTGTCAACAATTAATACATGATTGATAGTGTCAGCATAGTGTAACAACCTCACGTCGTCCACCTATATTTATAGCACATGGATTAATAACATATAATGTGGTATTGTGACGATTTACACCCAATTTTTTTACTTATGTGCACAAAATAATCCATGAAATTACCCCACTAGTCGATAAGAATTAGCAATGACTTAGTCCTGTTCAATTTAGACAAATATCACATGTGACTAGTTCTGAGAAATACATTAGGCCATCTCCAACCCATGTGGCTAAACTTAAAATATCCAAAACTTTAGCCCAATATATCTCTCAAATTAAAAAAAAAAAAAAGTAAGGGTCTAAAATTTGGGAAAACCCAAAAGGCCAAATACCAATCCAGCTATTGCCTCGACTGGAAACCTTTTTGGTAAGGCTAACGCAATCCATGTGTAAGGAGGAATCAATGGAGCACCATGTGTTGCTTGCTAGTGTCGCCACACTTATTTTATATATTTAAAATCCAACAATAACCCAAATCAAAGATCCATATTATATCCATGCTATTTTGACGGTAAAATAAAAATCCAATGGCTAAAATAATATTTTAAATTAATCTAAATTATATCAAATCCCAAAACTTACTCCAAACTCTATAAATACCCCTATTTCTCGAATAAAATTATATTTATGGAATTTCAATTTTTTTAGGTAAAATTGTTAAAAAAATAAAATAAATTATGAAGTTATTTAAAGAGATTAAATGAAGAAAAGTTATCCATAAAAAAAAAAAGACTTAAGCTATTCTTAAACAATTTAATAAAGTTACGGACTTAAAATTTGAGTATAAAAGGTTGGGGGAAAAACAGTTTGAGTTTGGGCAAAACCCAAATTGATACTTTTCGAAAGAGAAAAATTTGGGTTTATGACCAAATAGGTTGGAGAAGTCCTTAGAAAGCAACAAATTAGGTTAATTGGATTATATGGATTCTAATCTTGTTCAACTACTGGAAAGATACTGTGTATATATATATAATTATACTTTTCCTCATAAAACATATTTGATATAAAAAATATATAGGATTATGTACAAGAAATTACATATGATTGACACGTAATATCTGTAGTAAGAATCTCGCTAATTTGGGCCTATAAATCCCAGAATCGGGTTGAGTACATTTGATTATTCACAATTTTTTTTTTTCTGGAATCCGTATATATATATATATATATATATATATATATGATAATTGATACATAATAGGTGTCTAAGAATCTTTCAAAATTTTCATCGTATTTTTCAAATAAATGTGTTAAATATTATAAGGCAAACAAGTCATATAATTTAGTTTTATTCAAACAAACCAGAAAACAAATCACCGATTTTTTTTTTTTTTTTTTTAAAAAAACCAGAAAACAAAGAAATCATACTGGGCCGAACTGGAGTGAAATGTGGTTGGGCTGCACACTTGAGGTGAGCCCATTTTTATGGGCCATAGTTGAACTGAGCCTACTAAGGTTGACCCAAACCCAACATGAACTCAAAGTCAAAGAGTTGACCCAGAAACAAAGCAAACCCATCTCCTCCACCATGTCATGTCCCTACTACAAAATTTTCACTTTGATTTTATTGAGAATTACTTTCTGTAGCTAAGGTGTTCTTATGTTCATTCACTTTAAGACATTTGAGGCTGTAAATGGTATGCAGTTTCCTTTTCAGGGGTCTGGATCCAATCGATATATTAAAAAGTAGAATTTTATGGTGTATAGATAAACACTCCTTTTAGTTTAGTTTGACAATCAGTTATGGTGTATAGATAAACACTCCTTTTACTTTGATTCATGAAGTCATATCAACCAAATTATTAGGCATGCTTCACATTTTATTGGGGCAACTTTGTTGTCTTTAGTGCCAAATATGATACTTGCACACAACTACATATTTTCTGATTGAAATTTTACTATGTTTCAATTGGATATATCGCTTTGATGCATGCTTAACAAAGAGTTTGTTTCTTAAATGGTTAAGTGCAGTTACTGTTGCACTTAACGTTTTTCGTTCTCCTAAAATATTGTTTGTATAAAAGAACTTGCAATTCAAGTTGTATAAATTTATAACTATTGTGATGAATTAAACCCTTAAATCTGCCACTAATTATGATTGAATCCTTACATGATACGTTGATGGAGAATTTAATACGTTTTGTTCACCAAATAGTCTTTCAATGATTCAAAGGGGCAAAATGTGATAAAGATTTACGAGGGAGGTAGTCAATTCTTGTTGGAAGAGATTCAATATAGTGGCTCATGGATGGAGTCATAACTAGCCAAGGTATGCGTTGTCACGTGGAGAGAGGCCTAACTGGTTTCTTCCTTATTCACGCATTTTTGCTATAAGAAAAACAAAAAGATAAAAAGAAAAAAGAAAGAAAGAAAGAAAAGGATGATATTTTATATGAAAAAATATGTGTATAATATGTTACGTCTCAAGAGTTAATTTAACTTTTTATCTCTATTTTATTGAGGAAGATTTCAAATTCAGCTCATATAAATTCAATTGAGTATATTTGTGAACGTAATTATGACCATCCGTAATAGAAGCGGTAAGTGTGTTGAAAGTCAAAAACTATTTTTGTAAATATCTCATCGTTTGTGAAAACAAAATAAATTACACTTTTTTGATTGTATGTGTTTCAAAATTTCAAAATTAAAAACACAAAACTAAAAATTGAAATCCCAACAAAACACAAAGATGAAATTACCTTTTAAGCCCATAATTAATTACTGCACAGATAAGATCATAATGGGCACAACACAACCCAAGGCATCATGCAAAGTGGGTGCAATGTGCGGTGATTAGAGCGCAGCCCCTTTTCTTCTCCTTGGAAAAAAAAGAAAAAAGAAAAAGAAAAAAAAATCAACAAAGTGACAAGTCATAGCTCACCAAGCCAAGCCCACAGCGAGGAGGAAGGAAGAAGAACGATACCGTCGGTGAGCGTATCAGTGTCCTAATAGGAAAACTGAAAATACAAGGGGAGTGTACAGTGTACACTGTGTGTCAATGATCGAGTAAAAAAGGAGACGACTTGTTAAGCGGTGTGTCTTCAAGTGTCGTGCATGCATTTTATGCATCTGTTGCTTTGCATGCACTCTCTCTCTCCCATTCTCTCTCTCTCTCTCTCCCCCCTTCTCTCTCTTACCCTCTTTCATATACAAAATACACGCTTTCTTTCTTGGTCTTACCCACAGAGCCCAAAACCCCCCACCCCAACTCGCCGTTACAACTTACGTTTGTGAAACGGTAAAAACCCACTGAGTTTGACTCGTTTCTTCTTCCGCAGCTCACTCTATTCTGCTCAGTATTTGAATGACTAGTCGTTTTCAAGATTTGGGTTTTGCAGATTTGGACAAAAAAAGGTTGGATTTTTATTTTCTTTTGCTGTTTTTGTTTTGTTTTTTTGTTTAGTGATTTGCCAATCTCAAATGTTGTGCATGATTGTGCTGGATGCTGGGTTTGCTGTTTAAATTTCTGGGTTTTAGTCAAAAGGGGTTTAGGGATTTGAGTTTGATTGCTCTGTTTGTTTGATTTATAAGGGTTTGCAGGGGTTGAATTTGGGATAATGGGGTCCAAGATTTGCATGAATGTTTTGTGTGGAACGACTAATACGCACGAATGGAAGAAAGGTTGGTCTCTACGATCTGGTGGATTTGCCCATCTATGCTTCAAGTGCGGGTAATTTTTGTCCTCTTTTAGATTTTGGCTTACCAAGTTTTAATTTTTCAGCTGTTGTGTGGTTGATACGGTGGTGGAAGGGCGTTGTGGGATTATGGGTTTTACTTGTTCACGTGGGATTTTATGTTTTATGTGTATTGTGGGTTTAGAGGAGGCAGCCATTTTATGTTGTGATTTTTATTTATGTTGCGATTTTATCGTGGTTGAATTTTGGCTAATTGCGTTTATTTATGAGCTGCTTCTATTTTTAGCGGGGGCCATGAAGGAATTAGCAACATTGTCGATAATCAACTTATTTGATGTAAAGGAGAAATACAGGAATTAGAGAATTGCCGAATTACTTATGACCATAGAGCATTTTGAGAATGATCAATAAACCGTGCTGAAATTTTGTTATCTATGTAGTTTGACCAATTTATATTTCCCATATACCCAAGTTTCTGAATATCCATAATGAAACTAGCCAAGTAATTGGGGCTGAAAGTACATCAGCCAGCCTTTTGAGAACCTAACTGTGGCATATTCATCTTAATGTAGGGGTGCTTATGTTTCATATCAAGTACTTTTGTTTCAGATGTTACAGTATTATTCATTTTATAATATCTACAATTAGCTTCTATATTTTTTTTTGTGGTTTCAAAGTTTGATGGGAATGATTTACTGCAATCTCTTTGAACTGTATATTAATCTTTCAGAAGTCACTTGATATCAGATGTTAATATGGGGGAAAGACTTAGCCTTATTTGATCTGTTTGTTTTCTCCCATACTAATAGCTGAGCAATTTAGAATCTCATTGCCTATATGATATACTTTTATGTTTTGTTGTATGTTGAATTTTTATATGTATGCATAATAATTCAACTTCTGTATGTGTACCCATGCTAGTGGAAATGTGTACCTACTCTGCCTTGTGTTTCATGCTTTGGATAATGAGTTTCATTTGTGATCTCTTGTCTAAGGAATGGTGCACTTCTACTTTATGTTGTAAAAATGTCATCTCTAATGCTGCTGTTCAGTTGTTCACACACACACACACACACACACACAACATCTTATCTATTTCCCTGATGGTTTCTAATATATTTTATGCTGGACCATGGCACTGCGTGTACTCCAGAGCTGCATATGAGAAATTAGTTTACTGTGATAAATTCCATGCGGGGGAAAGTGGTTGGAGGGACTGCAGTTTGTGCCGCAAGGTTAGCTTGCAGTTTGGTCATCTTAGAAAAAACAACCATTCAATCTCTCTCTCTCTCTCTCTCTCTCTCTCTCTCACCTCCTCCCTCACTCTATCTGACCTACTTTTAAAATCTGTTCAATTTTGTGCAGCCTCTCCACTGTGGATGCATAGTCTCGAAGTCATTGTATGAGTGCCTGGACTATGGGGGTGTAGGGTGTATTAGCTGTGCAAAGAGTTCTCAACCTCGTGTGGTATGAGCAAATTCAGGATTTTGGTTATTATATTCCCATTTTAAAGTCACTATCTTGATCTCCAGTGAATGATGCATTTGCATTAAACTCTCTCTTTCGCTTCCATTGTTGATAGTTAACTTCAGTCATAAGAACATAAATTTATGCATCTATGAAGTTAAAGAAAACAAATAAACTAGTTATATATATCATAGTTTGTACTCTCTGTTGATTCATAGCATTGATTCTTCTGTTTTCATCTGCTCAACGGCAAACCTGTGCAAATAGATGGCAATCCAAAATATTTTGCAATGCTCATTGTCTCCCATTAGTAATTTTAGATACTCTATTGCTAATTAACGAATATATGAGAAATTGGTCTTTATCCGTCACAATATATATATATATATATATATATATATATCTCTCTCTCTCTCTCTCTCTCTCTCGCTCATGCACATGCACAGATGACCTATAGGATTTTCATGGATTCTTATTTTCTTATGTGCAGATCCAGAATGATGATGTTCTGAATGGATTTGGTGGATTGAAAATAAGTAACTATAGTGATCGGCAATCTACTGTTGTTCAGAATGGAGCATTTAGTAATACTGTTGATGAAGGAAAACTTTTGCAGTTGTGCAAAATCATGGAGGCAAATGAATCCAACCTTTTGCCTCAACCTCAGAGAGGTGACATAAATGTATCCCTTGTGCAAAAGAAACAAGAAGAAGTGATAAATCATAAGGGGGAAGTTAGCTTGGGATTTTCAAGTACCACTCAGCCATCTATTGGATCATTGACATTTTCCAAATCAGACAATGGTAGAACAATGATGGAAGATATGAATAAATCATCCTCTCAGCCGTCTTTGAGTATGACTTTGGGATCCCCATCTGCAACTCCAAGTTTTGTACAACCCTTTCCTGGGGGGCTTGTGGATGGAAGAGAACAGAGCAAGACACCTTCTTCCTTTCAACAAGGGCATGGAAGAGAACAGGGCACGACACCTTCCTTCCAGCAGGGGCTTGTGGATGGAAGAGAACAGAGCAAGACATCTTCTTCCTTCCAACAAGGGCTTGTGGATGGTAGAGAACAGAGCAAGACACCTTCTTCCTTCCAACAAGGGCTTGTGGATGGAAGAGAACAGAGCAAGACACCTTCTTCCTTCCAACAGGGGCAAAAATCTCGGCCTATTTTGCCTAAGCCCTTGAAACCTGGTGTCACTATGAGTTCAGAGACAAATAAAGGTGGATTTCCTAATGTGCGCGTTGCAAGGCCACCTGCTGAAGGGCGGGGGAAGAATCAGTTACTTCCTCGATACTGGCCGAGGATTACTGATCAAGAGCTGCAGAAATTATCTGGAGAGTATCCTTGATTAATTCAGAATTTCTGTTTGAAATTCATATATTTTTTAAACACTTCTTACTTGGTAAATGTATGGTTAAAGCTTTTGATTATATGTCAATTTGAATGCAGTGTTTGCCTTAATTATGTTTTTAAGTTTGAATTCTACTATTGTGCCACTGTTTGAGAAAGTGTTGAGTGCCAGTGATGCAGGTCGAATTGGTCGTCTGGTTCTTCCAAAAGCATGTGCTGAGGTAAAAATTAACAAGTTAACGATATTATGTTATTTACAACTTTGGGAAGGACGGGTGGGGAAAATTATTTTTCATTCCTTTCCTTTTCTCCTCATCTGTCCTTTATGTATCCTTTCCCCCTTGGCACATCTGTATGAACTGGAGTTGAATGCAGGCGTATTTTCCTCCTATTTCTCAATCAGAAGGCCTTCCTATAAAGATTCAAGATGTGAAGGGGAATGAATGGATGTTTCAGTTCAGATTTTGGCCAAATAATAATAGCAGGATGTATGTTTTAGAAGGTGTAACACCTTGCATACAGTCTATGCAATTGCAAGCGGGTGATACTGGTATGCTTCTATATTCTGGGTAGAGAGATAAAAAAGTCCGAACATTTTCCACTGTTCCAGATAATCTCCAGCTTTCTCATTCCCCACAAAGAAAAAGAAAAGAAGAAAAAAAAAAAAAAACTCCCAGCACAAATCTGAATTTTGATCTGATTTCATTTATTGCAGTGACATTCAGTCGGATAGATCCTGGAGGCAGACTTGTAATGGGATTTCGGAAGGCATCCAAATCGCTAGATATGCAGGTCAAGTTTCATAGTTGCATATTCCATCTAATCTGCATCATCTTACTGCATTTTTGTTTTTTGTTTTATTGTTCTGATGGAACCTGACATTTATATACAAATGTTAAATACTTAGGACCCCCAAACTTCTATCCTTCCCAACGGCAGCACTCCTGGGGAAACTTCCTGTCCTAGTGTTGTTGAGAATCCAGCAACTGGAAGTGGTCACCTGGGCCTTTTCCAAACAAATACAGGAAGCAAGGATCCTCACCTACATGCTCTATCGGAACATTTGCATTTGACTGATGGGGATATGAGCTTGCATAGAAATGATTATCATGGTCACAGAACAAGTGAGGATTTGCTGCAGCAGCCAGTGTCGAATTCTGACAAGAAGAGGGCCCGAAATATTGGGCCAAAAAGCAAGAGGTTGCTCATGCATAGTGAAGATGTTCTGGAGCTGAGGCTGACATGGGAAGAAGCACAGGACTTGCTTCGTCCACCCCCGAGTGTCAAACCAAGCATTGTCACTATTGAAGATCATGAATTTGAGGAGTATGATGTAAGTATGTTACAGTGAGTGCCCCTCTTGTTATCTGAAGTCATGAATGCTAATGATGCTTAGACAGATTCAATCTTTTAAAAGTTCAAATTCCATTAGGTTCTTTGGTTAGTTATTTGATCAATGTTGTTTATTTCTTCTAGGAGCCCCCAGTTTTTGGGAAGAGATCTCTATTCACTGCCTCATCATCTGAGTAAGTATTTGTGAGATATACTATGTTCTGTTACTTTATCATATTGAGAAAGAGGACTGTATTTCTGCCCAGCCACCTGAAAGAGCATATTCGAACCTCTTGAATCCATTATTAAACCTTGTAATGTAGCCATCGAACTTGTTGGCACATGAACACATGCCTTATAGGGTAGGCAGTATGCTGTACATTGAGGACTAATTGTTTTGCGTGCAATGTGAAAAACACCTCTGTTGCTGAATATCTGGCACTATATTTCAGGAGACAGGAACAATGGGCTCAATGCGATGATTGCTCCAAGTGGCGGAGGTTGCCTGCCGATGTTCTTCTCCCTCCAAAGTGGACGTGTTCAGAAAATTCTTGGGATACAAGCAGGTGCAACTTTTTTCTTTTATCTTATGTACATGAGATGTAAGATTGATTGTGTTTCTTTTGTATCCTGACAGGCGCTTATGTTCTGCACCAGAGGAGATGAGCCAGAAGGATTTCGATAGTCTTCTAAGAGCAAGCAAAGGTATAATTCAAACCTTCGTCTTTTTACTACAGCTCTATGTTAAAGAGGTGTTCCTTGAATAACAAAGTAGCATTTTATTATTTTGAAATCTTTTTCTTATTATATTTGAAATACATTTATCGAACATATGCATATGTTGTGTCCTAAAACATCCGTCAGAGCAAGCATTGATACAGATCTATATTTTACTTGGAGTTGTAGAAGGCCCGAGTTCGTTGCTATAAGAATTGTTGAAATGGACATCTCATGTTTTTACATGCTCACTTAGTGTTGTGCATATTTTTGGGTTGCTTGCATTGTTATCTGCTCAGGGGATGAAGTTTCTCTGAACAGAAGAAGTTTGTTGCCTGCGATAGAAACCTCAATAACCGACTGGATTGTTTGGTGTCTCTGTTCACTAAGTTGTAAAAAAAAACATATTGTCTGTAACATCAATAAATTTATTACTCTGATTTTTTGGCTGTCTTTAAAATTTTCCCAGATTTAAAGAAGCGAAGAATCATAGAGAACTGTTCGGAAACCCAAGAACACGAACCTTCTGGCTTGGATGCCCTGGCTAGTGCTGCCATTCTGGGAGATAATGTGGTTGACTCGGGTGAGCAATCAGTTGGAGCCACCACCAGGCATCCACGTCACCGCCCAGGCTGCACTTGCATAGTATGCATTCAACCACCAAGTGGGAAGGGCAAGCACAAGCCAACATGCACATGCAATGTGTGCTTGACAGTTAGACGGCGCTTCAAAACCCTCATGATGCGCAAGAAGAAACGCCAATCAGAACGTGAAGCAGAGAATGCTCAGAAGGATAATAACAACCACAAGGATGAGTCAGAAATAAATGGCACATCAACAGAGGTTGGGTTGCATATGAATCACTCATCGGAGAATGGAGGCTGCCAGAGCAGAATTGAAGCTGATGTGGCTGAAAGTTCCACCGCTGGACAAATTGATCTGAATTGTGAACCCAACCCGTATGTGCAGTCTTCAGGATTGACCTTGTTGAGGCTTGCTGACGCTGTCTCCCAACCATTAAACAACTACATGAAGGAAAGTTGCCTCGCAAACATGATGTGTGAGCCACAGGCAGGTATTGGTTCCTCTTTACTTACACAAGCTACTGATGAGAGTGAAAGACGCCTGTCAAATGAAGGCTGCCTTTCAGCTGTTGCGGCGTGGGACTGTGAGGGTAGAGGTGCTGCAGACTGAAACAATCCGGCTGTTGCCCTGGTTCTTTGTTTTTTTGGTTGTCAAAGGATAACTTTTTTTTGTTTTTACTTTTAATGGGCAGTGTTATACATCTCTACCAGTTCCATAGAGTCAATGAATGCCTTTACTTCTAAGTCAAAACAGACGAGTCCATGGTGTTTATAAACTACCGTCTGCTCGGTGCATGATCGCCTTCCTAGTCTTGCAATTGGAACGCCTAATTTTTATTTAAAAACTTTTTAATACAAACGATAGTCTAAAGTATTTTAAACTACTCTAATTTACAAAAGAGGGGAATCAAACTCCGACGTTAGGAGGCACCCTGTCAATATCATGTTAATGTTGCTGGCTTAACCCATGTATGCAACACTAATAAATTTTTGATTAACTCAACTTGCATCCGGGAAGATTGAAGAATCTCAAATCCAACTTAATCCAAATACCACATGATAAAATATAGGTTTATTTACTGTTTCACTCTTTGAAACGGATGTTCAGTCTCACTTTACCCTCCTAAATTGAAAAGTTCTCACTTAACCACCTGAATCTTTAAAAATTGATGAAATTTTGTCACTTTACCACTTCCGTCCATTTCCATCCACAAAACCGTTAAGTATGCTGATGTGGCATGGGCATTCTAGTAATTTTAGCTCCTTATCTTCTCTCTTCTCTCTCCCTTTGTCCCTCTGCCCCTCTATTCTCTCCCATCTCGAACCCAACCTCCATCGTACCCCACCCCCTCCCTCCTATTCTTTCTTCTATATGTCTCTCTCTCACTCTCACTCTCAATATCTTTGCCAAGAAAGAAGATGGGGAGTGGCTGTTGAGGAGTTTTATTTATTTATTATTATTTAAATTTTGAGTGGTGGTGGTTTGGGTGTATTGAGTAATCCATGGAGGGTTAGTTTGGGGTGGGGGTTGGGTCTGGCAAGGAGAGGGGAGAGAAGAGAGAGGCAGAGAGAAGAGAGAAGAGGGAGGAGGGGAGTGGGGTGAAATGGAGGTTGGGTCTGGGAGTGGAGATAAGAGAGAACAGAGGGAGAGAGAGAAGAGAGAGAAAAGATAAGGAGCTAAAAATACTATAATGCCCATGTCACGTTAGCACACTTATCGGTTTTATGGATGAAAATGGACGGAAGTGGTAAATTGAGAAAATTTTAGCAATTTTTAGATATTCAGCGGGTTAAGTGAGAAAATTTCAGTTTAAGGAGGTAAAGTGAGATTGAGCGTCCGTTTCAGGAGGTGAAACAGTAAATAAGCCAAAAATAAAATATGGCATCTTGTTTATGCTGCTCCATCCTTGAACCCTAACAAAACCAGGATATCCAGTTAATAATCGGCCATCCTTGTTTCATCCATAAACCTTAATGTGACGGGGTTTATGATAACATCCAATTATGGGTCCTAATCACCAAGCAAGAGTCAAGAGTCTAGATCCATGTTTTGAGACCAGCAGACAATTTTATTACCCGCAGTCTGGCAGTATATAAAAGAATTTGTCCGGCCGAAGGTTTGTTTTATCCTTGGCCGGGTTGATCATATCCACGTAAATATACATGGCATTCTTTTCCAATTTTTCATCAATATTGGCAAACTTATAGGTTGCACTTGTTAAATTGGATTTTAAAGATGAATTAGGACAGAAGCCAGATCATTAAGTATCAAACTTAATTCCTGTTTATAATTAAGGAATACCACACGACAAGGGTCAATGTATGATTGTATGTTGTAATGTACCCAATTAGCTAGTCATGTCTCCTCTACTTGGTTGTTTTATAAATTTCAATTCATGTACTACAAAAAGAATTTTAGTACGAAGGTATACAATAAATACACGTATTATAACATGAATGAATTGATAATACTACGTGACTATATCACGATTGAAAATTTTCCCGTGCACTAAAAAAACCAATTGGCTTTTCCCATCCATCTTTCAAGGTTTATTAATTAGCTCAATTACATATCTGTCAGATAGATAGAGTTGAGGGGTACATAAGCAAATGCATTTGTTTAATGAATATCACAATCCTTAAGACCTGCCTTGTTTCAATATGGGAGAAAAGAATGATGTTCAATGTCTACGACCGGCCCTTTAACTTGTCTTTTTATTACCGTCTTTTGTTCTCAATACAACCTATTAATAAACCCTCTTTCTTCCTCCTTAATTTCAATATTAATTCCCTCTTAAAACACATCTATTTTCTGCCCCTCTTTCAACATCTTTCTCAAAAGTTGTACGTAGCTAGCGATGGGGGACAAGGCAACATTGGCAAAGGCAAGAATGGAGCTTGAAGACATGTATCAAGGGATACCAGATGAGTCAGTCAACCTCACTTTCCAAGACTTTGCAGAGCTCAAACTAAACCGAATCGCATCATCCGAAAAGAAAAAACCAAACCCAATATTATCGGAATCCATTTCTGAGCTCAAATATACCACACAACCCTCCTCCCCCTCTCCTTTGACCAAACTCCCAAGCCTTGATTTCAACAGAGCCCTGCAGGCATCCAGCATTAACCTCAGCCACCACCATGTTGACCATGCAGGTCCGTATAGAGGTCATGTCAATCATCATCTTGATCATCACCAGATGAACAGCCATCATGACCTCGGACATGATCATGGCACGCACCATGGCCATGCATCGCGAGGGAGTCATGGCCATAGCCATAATCAAGGTCATGGTAATGATGGCCATGCCATGAATAATCATCATATGAATAGTCCAGCTGGCCCGACATGTCATGCCGGCGGCGGATTGAGGCATGGGTTGGAGACTAGCTTGGGGGCTTATGATCATGATGTGAGTGGTATAAGCATGGCTTCCGGCGTGTATAACCAGCAGAAAGACAGAGGAGGACGAAGGAGGCCTGGAATTCCCCACTCGAATATCTGCACTCTTTGCAGCACCTACATCTATATTTTCCGCCACCGTTGCTTGGTACGTATTATTTGAACAAATCTACGATATCTATCATTGTTAATAAGTGATCAAATACATACCATCCGAACAATATTTATGCATCAAATATGAAATTGGTAGGGAATACTAAATAGATCATTTTGATATTTTTCATTTAATATTATTATGCGTGGAAAAGATGGATGAGAGATGATAGTAATTAATTTTGTGTGCAGGTCTGTGGAAGAGTGTATTGTAGACAATGTGTGATGTTCGGGATGGGAGAAATGACAGAAGGTAGAAAATGCGTTGAATGTTTAGGGAGGCGATTCAGTCAAAGGTATGCTGATCAAGTCAAACTCCGATTAATTTTATTCTATCATACCATTGTTAGACTTTTTGACTCAAGTCAACAATAATATACCCATCATATGACTAAATGTTGAATGATTATATTTTCTGATTATGCTAATTACGTAAATAATTATGGTTAGTTGTCAATAGACGGATTATTTGTCGGCTAATCTAATCATTCAGTGTGGTGAATATTACTCTGTTACTCAAGAACACCGATAACAATTATTATGTTCAAGGAATGTTGAACATATCAACTTTCGCATTAGTTGATCAATTATAATGAGAAGAAAACAAATTTGCAATCCTTCTAACATTTACTTGTTACATACTAGTAGCAATGGTTATTGATAAACTATACTAATCACAAACCAGCTACCCAGCCCCCAAAAACAAAAACAAAAAACAAAAACAGAACAAGGAAATGATAAAATAAATAAATAGGCCGGCAAATACCCTAATAAATATCTAAGGGGCCGACCAAATATTGTAACATAAATTAAAAAAAATAGCATTTGCTTTGCCGTCCCTTTGGTTGGTATAGCGGCCAAATACAAGAACAACCTCCACAACACAACAAACAACAAAGATGTTTTGGTTTTGGAGCCCCCAAGCTTTCATTTCATTGTTTATTTTATAAAAATAATATTAATTTTGTGTATGTTATTGTCCCATAGGTACATACAAAGAGCAGGAAAGGTTGGATGTTTTTCAAGGTATCCCTTCATTGTGAAGCAAGCTGAGCTGAAATGGGCTGAGAAAGGGCCAAGAAGGAGCGGCGGCAACAATGGGAGCACGATGATGTCACTGAGATCACGAAGTCCCATGACCCCGGTGACTCCACGGACCCCAAACACAGCGCATAATACTAGCAGTAGCCCAAATTCTTTTGTCATGAATAGTTCATCCTATTCTCCTTATTCACCAACTCACCGTCACCACCTCCCCTTTTAGACTCTCTCTCTCTCTCTCTGGGTTTCTTATGTTACTCAACTTATTTCCCAAACAATTTTTCCGATGTTTTATCTTGGATTTTGCTTAATTAATTTATTGTGGATCTTAGTTTTGTATAACAACTTATGGAAATGATATATATTTCATGGATGATGATGGTATTATGGTATTGCCGAAAAGCTCTACACCCAGCAGGCTGGGATTTGTAGACCCAACTAATGCCAGATTTGGTTGTAACTTGTAGCCCAATACAATGTTAAGGTTAAAATCCACAGAACCAGCTTTGAGAAATCAAAGCCTAATAATGTGAGGCCATATGCTCTTACAAAACATCTTCTTCTCATGGCATCTAGGCAATACAAAATGAAAAATTCTTTGCAGATAAAAAGACTTATAAAGATCTTTTGACTGTAGAAGACTGATTATTTTCATAACATACTCATAATATACATTCGAGTTTTACATGCTTATTTATATACGTCGTTTACGTATTATAAAACCTTATTTACGAATTGATACGAACAATATATAGCAAATTTTATTACAACATCACAACAAAATAAATCATAGCATACTCGCTGAGAAGCTTTATTTATAATGCATTAAAAGTTTCCATCCATGATTTTCATTTGAAGGACAAGAAATTCAAGCACAAAACGAACAATATGAACAACCAAAGCATGTGGCGTAACAAGCCTTGTACTAATTAAAGCTTTCTTGGTTTGATCTTGATTGGAAGACCCATGGAGGGATATGGCATTGGTTTACGGGTTATTGCTTCCTCCGGGTGAACTTGTGACCATTCAAACCTTGTCACCAAGTTGTGGATGGTGATGAGTAATTCTATCTTGGCAAACTCATTCCCAATGCAAGTGTGAAGGCCTCCTCCAAATGGAAGATAAGTGTAGGGAGGGATTGGTTTTGATGGGTTCTCAAAACGTGATGGATCAAACTCTGTAGGCTTGTCAAATATATCTTTGTCCATGTGAGTTCCATGTGCCATCCAAAACACCTGCTCATGCTCATATAAGCAAAACCCAGTTCATCAAGTGTTAATTAGATATTCATGAGAAAACTTTCGGGGTGATCGTAAGGCTGTTAATTAATGATGTTATTAATCAGCTTGTGTTATAACACATGTGAATTTATTTAAACGTTTAGGAGAGAAATCTGAATTCAAAGTGCAAAATTATCGCTCATTTATATTATAACAAGTTGATTAATAACATAACAATGTGACGGTATTATATATAGTCACAAACATTATAAAAGAAAATGTTACCTGCCATCCTTTGGGAATGTCATAGCCTTCATATTGAGTGTCTTTAACTGCTGTTCTGAAGCTGCCAAACACAGGAGGGATGATCCTCATCAGCTCTTGTGCAACTCTCCATGTGTATTTCATCTTGTGTATCTCAGCCCATGTTAGCCTATCATCTATTCCCTCCTCCCTCTTTCTCAAAATGTCCATTTGTTCTACAACCAATGAAAGTAAAGAAAATATATAATTTGGCATAATTAAGCTGCTAAGCAAAAAAAAAATGAAATTACTATTATACCTTCCAGAACTTTGTTGTAGATCTCAGAGTCTCTGGACAGCTTCCATATCATTAGGCTGAGAAGAATGGCTGAGGTGTCATGACTAGCAATAATCAAGGTGAAATAATTATCTATGATCATATCGTCAGAAATTGGGTGTTGATTTTCATCTCTCAATGTTAGCAAGCAAGTGAATACATCACTTGTAGGGCTTAGCTTCCCCTTTGAGAGCTCCTCCCTTCTTTCCTTGAGAATTGGCAGAATCCTATTAACAATTCTTGACCTGGCTCTTAGGCCTCTCCAGTACACTGTGCCAGGGATATTGAAAGGAAGAGTGGGAATTGCTTTGAAGGCTAAAGAAAAATCATCAGACAAAGCCTCTGTTGTGTGCTCATTCTTGATGCCAAAAAGGATGCTGGATGCTATTTCAAATGTGAGTTTCTTCATGGTGGCCACACCTTTTATGGTGTCTTTGTTCTCTGTTTCTCTTAGCAATATGGTCTTGATCAATTCATCCATATGTTTGACAATGTTTTGAAGATTTTCAGGCTTCAAGAAGCTCATCATTGCTCCCTTTACCAATTTGTACCTGCATTACATAAATATACAGTCTCACTATATTGAACCAAAAATTTAGAAAGGGTCATGTACAATTTAAGGGTTGTGTTCCAATACCGGACATGTATTATGTTATTACACTGTAAATTTAAACTGTCTCAACTATATATTGAAACAAAACTTAATTAATTTGGTCTAGATTGACAATCTTGTAACTTAATTAACGTGCCATACTTTATGACGAGAACATTGTCCTACAACTTGAAAAGTGCTTATTACCTTGGCGGCCAAACATTCAAACAAAATCCTACCTTAATTAACGGTCTAGATTAAAAACCTTGTAATATAAAGTGACAATTGTTTGACAAAAGAACATTCCAAACATTCAAATAAAAACGTATACCTTAATTAATGATTTAAATTAATAATCCTGTAATATATCGTGCCAATTGTTTGACAAGTGAACATTTTCGAACAAATTGAAGAGGGACTATTACCTCGACCCAGTAAGTTCAAATATGTTTTCCCTTCCGGCAATGGTTGCAAGGGTGGGTGGTTGCTTGGTAGCAAGAACATCATCTCGAGCACCAAGCACAAACTTGTTACCAGCTTGACCAGTAACAACAACAGTTGGGGAACCCATCAAGGAGGTTTTGAAAACTGGCCCATGTTTTGATACTCTTTCTTCGAACCACTGAGGCCCTCGATTTTGCTTCTGTGCTTGGCGAAAGCTCAAGGACTCTCCTAGTAAGGGGTACCCTAAAGACCCTCCTGGGAGATTTTTGGCCTGATGACCCTTGAACAGAAATTTTGAAAGGAAGAAGGCTATGATCAAAGTGATTGCAATTAACAAAATCAAGGTCATTTTTGTATACAGAGTGACAAAGCAAAGCCAACTGAATGAATATATATACATATGCTCAACCATGGCAAGCACAAACTTAAAAATGTTAAGAAATCAAAACTTGGGAGATGAGGATGACGAATTTGAAGGTGATGGGAATAATAATCTACAACAATGGTAACAAAACACTACAAAATGCTGAGCTCATTCCATGATCCTTAGATGTATCACAAGCCCTTCAGTGCTTAAACACATTAAAATTTTATTTTTAATTTATTTTTCAAAAGATAGATTGCCTAATGGCTTCATTAGGTAGTCACCAAGAAGACAATGATAAATGCTAAATCGAACAAATTTTGTGATCGCACAATTGTTGATTGATTAATTACGTAATGTGGCAGCTGATATGCACTTACATTTTATATCTATTATACTGTGATTAACTGTTAATTAATACATTAATTATCATATCATATGATGTTATAATACTCGTTCTTAATCACTAGTAGTGCTCAGATTAGCCACACAAATGAAAGAAAACTTTGTTAAAAATTATTAAAGGACAATAATTAGGTTGTAGTACACACCAATAATTATGGACCAATAGTGACATGTAAATTTAAAAATGCATTTTGTTTGTGGTCCTAGGCATACATGGGTTCTATTAACAAACTGTTAGCAGCCAAATACAAGAAGACCCTCCAATATGTGGTAGTACAATAATTCTTTTATTTTACTATTTATTTTTTTAAAATAACAGATGTCTTTTTCTTTATATAAAATTGCTTAGCAATTTTGGTATTTATTAGGAAAGGTTTGTAAATGCTTGATTCTAAGTTCTTAACCCAATACAAAAGAAAATATATGGTCTTCAATTAAAAAAAAAATTTAAAAACTTTGTTTTTTTGATACACTCAAAGTTAGGGGGAGGGTGATTCAAACACAGGTAAGGGCGGACACACCGAGGGACGGACAAGAGGGGTCAATTGAGCCCTTGGGATGCTGGCATTTGGCTGTGGCGATCTCAGGCGAGCAGTTGCAAAAGTTTAAGTGGCAGGGAATGGGAAAAGGAATGTAGGCACGCCAACAACAGCAAACATGTTATTTTATATATAGTTTAAAAAATAAATAAATAAATAAAGTTGAGAAGGCCTTGGGAGAGAGGATTGGGGTGGATGTTGCAGAGAATGAAACTGTGAAGAAGAAGATGGGGAGGTATTGTTTTTGTTTTTTTTCTTTTCCTTTTCAAAGTGGGGGTTGGGCTTGTTTCATTTGAATTTTTTATAAAGATAATTGTCGTCTCTATACATTATAATTTTATTCTATATATAAAAAAAGATATTCTCTTTTAGATCAAACATTAACAAAAATGTCTAAAATTATTGAACAATAAATGATTTATGAAGCTATAATGCAATGTTTTCAAAAGAAAACTCGTCGATTGAAGTTTGGATGAAAGTACTATTTTTCTGTTTTTTAGTGTTATTTCTTTCAAACAAATTTCGAAACTTTTACACTGTGACCCCTTGGCCCGAGAATCATGGATCCGCCACTAGACACAAGACATCGGGTGCAAAAATAACTACTCTTAACTATTTGAGCTACAAACCCATCCAAAAAAATAATAATAAAAAAAAAGCAAAAGCTTTAATATAAGTTCATGAGATATATAGACTGCTTGACTTATAGTTAATGATGATTACAGAAAACGATGACTCAAGCGGAAAAAAAAAAAAAAAAAAAAGGTATTAACAACCAACACATGTACCAACTAGTACTTAGTTTAAAATACTTCTATTCTTAATGTCGGAAGAGGTTTCAAGTTCGAAACCTCCCTCCCCATTAATTTAAAAAAGGAAGCATCCAACACATATGGCATTAGCATAACAAGCCTTTGACTAATTAAAGCTTTCTTGGTCTGATCTTGATTGGAAGGCCCATGGATGGATAAGGCATTGGTTGCCTGGTGATTATTTCATCAGGGAACACCTGAGACCACTCAAACATTGTCACCAAGTTGTGGATGGTGGTGAGTACTTCGACTCTTGCAAACTCATTGCCTATGCAAGTGTGCAGGCCTCCTCCAAATGGAATATAAGCATAGGGAGGGATTGGCTTTGATGGGTTCTCAAATCTTGATGGATCAAACTCTGTGGGCTTCTCAAATATCTCTTTGTTCATGTGTGTTCCATGAGACACACAATACACCTGCGAAACCGACTCAAAATGTTAACATTCTCGTCCATGAGATTTGAATTCACGACTTACCTTAAACCAAATTGTCATCAGAAAATTTAGAAGCAAATTATGTTGTGCTTGGGATGATGATCAGAAATGTTGATTGTTACCTGCCATCCTTTGGGAATGTCATAGCCACCATATTCAATGTCTTTAAGTGCTCTTCTGAAGCTGCCAAACACAGGAGGGATGATCCTCATCAACTCTTGTGCAACTCTCCATGTGTATTTCATCTTTTGTATCTCAGCCCATGTTAGCCTATCTTCTGCTCCCTCCTCCCTCTTCCTTAAAATGTCCATTTGTTCTACAAAGCAATGAAATTAAGTGGGAGAGAAATTTAAGTGGCATTAGCAAAAAGGATATATATTTATGTAGTGCAATATATTATAATCAATTAGTACTATACCATCTAAAACTTTCTTGTAGATCTGAGAGTCTGTAGACAGCTTCCATATCATAAGGCTCATAAGAGTGGCAGAAGTGTCATGACTAGCTATCATCAATGTGACATAATTGTCCAAGATCAGATCATCAGAAATTGGCTGTTCATTTTCATCTCTTAATGCTAGCAAGCAAGAGAACACATTGCTTGTAGGGCTCAGTTTCCCCTGTAAAATCTCCTCCCTTCTTTCCTTGAGTATTGGCAAAATCCTACTGACAATCCTTGATCTGGCTCTTAGGCCTCTCCAGTAAACAGTGCCAGGGAAGTTAATGGGAACAGACCAACCTGCTTTGAAGGCTAAAGAAAAATCATCAAACAAAACCTCCCTAGTGTGCTCATCCTTGATGCCAAAAAGGATGCTGGATGCTATGTTGAATGTAAGTTTCTTCATGGTGACCACAGCTTTTATGGTGTCTTTGTTTTCTGTTTCTCTTAGTAACATGGTCTTGGTCAATTCATCCATCTGTTTGATATAGTTCTGAAGACTTTCAGGCTTTAAGAAGCTCATCATTGCTCCCTTTACCAATCTGTACCTGCACTACATACATACGGAATTGAGGGTACGTACCAGATATCTAGCATGTTAGACTATTAGACTGTCAATCTAGACCGCACATTCAAACATCTTGCAATATATCGTGCTAAACTGTTTGACAGGAGAACATTTCTGTACAAATTGAAGAGGGGATTATTACCTTGACCCAGTGAGCTCAAATATATTTTGTTTTCCAGCAATGGCTACTAGGGCGACTGGTTTCTTGGCAGAAAGAACATCTTCTTCAGTGCCCAATACAAACTTGTTGCCTGCTTGACCTACAGCAACCACAGTTGGGGAACCCATCAAGGAGGTTTTGAACACTGGTCCATGCTTTGATGTTCTCTCTTCCAGCCATTCGGGGCCTCGATCTTGTTTCTGTGCTCGCAGAAAGCTAAATGTCTCTCCTATTAGGGGATATCCGAGGGACCCTTTTGGCAGATTTTTGGTCTGACCCTTGAACACAAATTTTGAAAGGAAGAAAGCTACGATCAAAGTGATTGCAATTACTAGAATGAAATTGAAAGCCATGTTTGTACAGAAGATGCAGAGTGTCAAGCTGAAGTCAATACATATGTATGCTCAACAAGGGCCGGCAGAAAACTTGATTGAAAGCGATGGGAAATATTATAATCTAGCAACAAAAAGTAAACGATAGCACAAAAGTTGTCTTCATTCTTCCTTCATTTGGGAACCTTCTTATAGTTTCTCAACAACTTGTATGTATTTTAAAAGACTCGGTGTCTTTCTTCTTTCTTTTTTCGAATCATGGATGATGGCATGATCGATAAACACAAGAGGGTTCCATTTTAAACATCGATCATCATCAAGCAACAAGATAGTATTAATAATATCTAATTGATTATGCATGTTCTGAACAAATTTGTTATATCTCATGAGTAGTGTCATGTTAGAAAGGAGGCCAAAATAATTGTTTTCTTCGTATTACAGATGTGTAAATAGAGTAATGTTAGACATACCACATTTGCATATCAACTCTATTACACAATGTGGTCTATAATTTATCAATGCGGTATCACAGTTTGGTGTAAACATCACAAACATAAAGTGATATTTATTGTATTAAAAGTGTGTACAGAAATGTTCATTGGATTTCTAGGTAGGTAGTATATAACTTAAGATAAGCTCTCCAAACCAACTTTGAAATATAAATATAAATAAAAACTATAAATTTCTCTCCAAATGATAAAAAGAAAAAGAAATTATGTTCCACTGAATATCACTCCACCCTGTTTGCCAAGGGAGCCATTAAGCAGGAATTTGAGCCTGTCACCCCTCTGTGGCCCACCCATACACATGGTCCATGTCCATGGACAGTTGTCCAGTCAAAGCTCCCATCTCCCTCCCTCCATGTCCATGGCCACATTGGCTTGCTTTTCCAGATTCCAATCATGTCCTTGTCTAGTCAGCTCCGCTAACCATGGGTTACTGACTTGCCTAGAACAAGGACAAGTTTATTGGGTAAGTGGGTCCCGCCATTACTGGACCCCACTGTAATTTTAGGTCATATGATATACGATCAGTAGCAGAGGCTTGGATTAACACCTTCCTCAAATTAAGGCTTCTTGATCGGTCTGATTTGATTTGATGGGCTTCTCGTTCATGGTTCCCTTGTCACCCAAGTTGATGAGAGTCTAGTTTCTAAACGCGTTGAGGAAATTGTTACTTGGAATCTAAGAATTAAAAAAGTTATGCGATCTTTAGTAATAGGGTTAAATGTAGTAATGTAGTTCAAGGCTATATATTTAGCTCTCCAAAATATTAATTTTTTAAAGAATAATGTAGGGTTTCCATCTCTAGCTATGAAGTGATATATTTTAAAGTCCTTCATATTTTATTATTTTGAGAAAAACTATGGTATAACATTCATATATTGCACAATTATGTATTATTTAATTTAATTAAACTACTATTTAAAGACAATATTCCATATATAACACATGTATGATATATATATATATATATATTAAACAAAACGTATTTGAAAACATTTAAAAAAGTTACTATATAAAATTAATAAATAAACCTAACGGCTAGCTTAGATATGCAGTTGTACGAGATGTTTCGTGCTCTTACTTACGAGTGATGTTTTCTCTTATTAAAAAGCACATGCGTTGAGCCCACAAAAAAATTTGGCTAGGCCAAAATTGGACTACAAATAACTTGATTGGAGGGCTAAAGGGCCAAATGTGTCCTATTTTTTTTAACCCATTATGAGTTTTGTATTATTTTAAGACTATATATTGGCCATAATTCATGATTGGAGATGGCCTTAAAATAAGTTATACATGAGCGTGCGGGTTACTGTTGATCGTATAGATCGTGAAATTCAAATTCACTAAGCAGTCCTCCACATGTGTGTTCGCAATTGTCCCAAACTTGGCGCTTCTAAGAATAACTTCTTATATGTGAGTGGGATGCTAAAAGTTATTTTGAAATGCATATGGTATCTACGTTTGATAATGTAAGTGTGGGGGCAGAGTGAATTCACCATTGCCAACCCACATATGTAATAATAGATGTAATCTTTACTAACACTTGCAGGTGTCCTCCTCAAACAACATTGTCAATCTATTTAAAGTAGGTTTCAATTACTCACCTACTAGTCACCTCACCATGGTTGGACATTTTCACCTTTTCTCAAAAGTCAAGAGGTAAAGAAACTATGCAATTTTTGACTAATGCGAAGGGGTGGGAGGATTTAAGATTATGTGTGGTATTTTAAGCGCATGAAATTATAGTGATAAATGAAAATAAATAATCCGACCATTGAGTTAAGTAGATAATTTATTATCATAAGAGAAAAGAAAAGAGGCATGTAAGGAATGAAGTAATATTGTTTTGACGTTAAGATTGAGTGGTGATTAGGAGAAGAAGAATAAGGTGAGTTTTGTTTTTCATTTGTCTCTCGGGCAAATGTTATGCCATCTAAAATTGGAAATAAGATTATGATGATATGCAAGATTTCTATGATGTTCAATTAAAGTAAAACAAAATGATTGAGATTGAGAAGACATATTTGTAATCTTACTATATGTTTCTTGCAAGCGAGGTAAAATTGGAAGAAAACAAAATAAACAGAGAGAAAGAGAGTGAATAATTCCTCGTGACAGAAAGGGAGCGAAACACATGGGAGGGAGGGACACACAAACCCACAATGTCCACAGAAACCACACCAATGCAAGATCCACAACATCAATCCAACCCTAACCCTAAATTCATCTCCATCAACAACGCCAGCTCCAACAATCCCAACCCCAAATCCAATCCAATCCCTCTCCCCAGAAGCATTGGCATTTCCAACAATGCCAATGCTTCTGGAGTAGTTGCCACGTCATCGTCTTCTTCCTCGCTCACATCTTTGAGTTTGACAATGCTGGGCAATTCCAACGCCCCTCGACCTTTCATCCGAGAAGAAGCTGCCGCAGCAGCAGCAGCAGCGGAAGGTGGACCCCACCATCACAATAGCCACAGGAGGGCCCACTCGGAGGTGAGCTTCCGGTTGCCGGAGGACATGATGGATCTGTCCGCGCCGGATCAGTCCAAGGGCGGATCGTCTACGGCGAGTCTCGAGGAGATGGGATCGGAGGAGGACCTCTTCTCCACATACATTGACCTCGACAAACTCGGTGGGTGCAATTGCTCGGATCAGAGCGGTGGTGGTAATAATGGGCCCAGTGGTGGGCCTGATGATGGGTCTGGTGGGCCCAATGTAAATGATGGTGGTGGTGAGGGAGAAGAGAAGAGATCGTCCCGGCACAGGCATAGCTGCTCGGTGGATGGGTCGTCCACGTCAACCGGTGTGTTTGGGGAGGTCATGGAGGCCAAGAAGGCCATGCCTCCTGATAAGCTCGCTGAGCTCTGGAACCTTGATCCCAAACGCGCCAAAAGGTGTGCAAAATTTTGTCTTTTTTCCTGGGTTGCTTCATTTTCCTGTGTCTGGTTGCCGAGAAAATGCGGGACGTGAAAATGAATCTTATTTGGATTTTGGGTCTAAGGAACTCACAAACGTATAATGCTGAATTTGGCATGAAATTGAATTTAGAAAGCATTTATGCTGTTATTAATAAACACTAAAACACTAGGAGTGATTGATGCTACCACAACACAAACCCGCTATTTTTCTGATAAAAGGCGTTACCTTCGCTAGTATTCACTTGTAGAATCTGGTTGTTTCTGGGTTTTCAACTAATTGCTTTGGGTAGATGAATTGAGATCGAGTGTTGAGTAGAATCCAACTGCATTAAGGTTGTGTTTGGACTTTTGGAGAATAATAATTGGATCGATTTGGAAATATATGGATCTGTTGAACTGAAATTCCACCATTTTCCTACTGTGAGATTCGTTCTTGTGCATCTTAGTTGTCCTCTTCAATCATGTTATATGTTTTGCATGTATGATGGCAAGATTTGTATGCCTATGAAGTTCTTTTAGTTCTTTCCTCTTTAGTGATTTTCGGGAGCTCCGTCTCACTTTTTAATTGTCACATATAGGATACTGGCGAATAGGCAGTCTGCTGCTCGCTCAAAAGAAAGGAAGGCTCGCTATATACAAGAACTTGAACGCAAAGTTCAGACCCTTCAAACAGAAGCCACCACTCTCTCTGCCCAACTCACATTATTCCAGGTTTGTGTTGGTGTATTTTAGCAGCTTTCTTTAACTGTACTTAACATATGCACAACCTGTTTTGACATCACTGCACTAAATTAGAACATGATAGATCTCACTTGGGCCATTTATGGTCATCCAATCTTACCAGTATCCCATATGTAACAACATTGTCAATCGCCTGGAGCAAGTATTCTAATGTCACTTCATTAAGTCACCCTCTGCTGCAGTGTTTTGTTATTATTTAGCCTTCGTCGGGTTGTTAAGAGTGTTTTTCTGCACATGTGTGAAGTGCACGCATATATACACACAAATGTCTGTTAATTTGTTGAAGGATTATGACTTTTTTTTTAATTTGCTGTCTTGTATAGAGGGATACAACAGGTCTGAGTACTGAAAACACAGAGCTTAAGCTTCGGTTACAAGCTATGGAGCAACAAGCTCAGTTGCGTGATGGTAAGCAACAAAATGCCAACTTGTATCATGCTTGATACTTGCATAATATATTGTATCTTAATTACATCTAAAGAGAATGGTCCATGTTCCATTTTATCCAATAGATACTGATTTTGTTTGAAATTTGTCATGCAGCACTAAATGAAGCACTGAAGAAGGAGGTCGAGAGGCTCAAGATTGCCACAGGGGAGATGATGAGTCCTTCTGACTCATTCAATTTGGGAATGCACCAGATGCCATACAACCATCCATCAGCTTATTTTCCACTTCAACAACAACCCGGACCTGCTGGTCACCAGAACATGCAGATGCCACAATTCAATCATTCCCAGTCTAATATGCCAACCCATCATCTGCATCAATCAAATTCTCATACTTTTTCAGATATTATGCAGAACGGACCTGTTGGTCAGTTACAGGGGCTTGACATCGGTACCAAAGGAGCACCTCTCGTGAAGTCGGAAGGCCCCTCGCTTTCTGCAAGTGAAAGTAGTACCACTTTTTGACACAACAAGCTGGCTGCTGACCTTCTGACCTGTCCATGGCACGGTATCTGGTAGATTGTTCATAGATTGACATCCGATCATTTAGAGAGGCTACCCTATATTTATTTTATTATTTATTAAATTTGTGTCGAGGATTCATTCTTAATTGTTTATTCTTAGGGCTGTGTTCCCCAAAAAGGGGAAGCACCCTTTTCATCAGTCTGTTCAATATTTGAATTTTTGGTTTTATGGGTGGGTGCTAGAAAATCTGGGAATGGAATGTGATTCCCATGGGCATATGGGGAATGCTATCAGGACAGCAGCATTCTCTTTCCTTTGTATCTTGTTTTGTTTAATACCTTGTAAACTTTGTGCACTACTGTGATTGTTCTATCTCATGAAATACAAATGCCCTTTTTGTCCTTTTCAGTTCTCAATTAACTCTTTAGGTTGAATCTAGTTTTTATTTTCCAAGAGCCTCTTCGGATTGGGCAATGTGGTATAATGTTAGGCCTAAACGCATGAGACTAGTTTTGTCTTTTGCTTTTGACCACGTGAGGTGTATGTATGAATATAGGAAAAGGAAGTGCATTAATCACGCCTTTAATCAGGTGATTATCTGATGATTTCTCAAAATTTCCTTTCATCTGTGAATTGTCCTACAGTCAGTTCCTTACACATACAGACTTACGATTTCTAAAGCATAAACCACTCATGTGGGAAGTCTGTTGTTTAGCAAGCACTTTATTTTCCCGTGTCAGTTGGGAAAGGCCGGATCCGAATCAGTGGAATCTATAACTGATACCCAATATCAGTTGGGCCATCTTTAATAGTAGTTTGGTTATGTTAGTACGTTGGGCAATTTGATCCATTTTAGTTTGTTCTAGATACGGGAGAGAGAAATTGTCCCATTTTAGTTTGTTCTAGATACGGGAGAGAGAAATTGTCAGGAAATCATTCTTGAAAGTGATTCAATGGATGTTGTCTCTTGTATGAGGAACGAAAATCTGCGCGGCAATTGGAGAATCATCCCTATTATCTTGGAGATCAGGAGACTCTCTTCATGGTTCACCTCGGTCAAATGGGAATGGGTATCTCGCCAAGCAAATCAAGCTGCGCATGCTGCTGCAGCTCTGTCAAATATGAGGGTGCGAACTTTGCGTTGGGCCTCACAGCCTCCTCCCTCTATGGTTCGGGTATTGGCTAAGGACGGTTTGCCGTGCCCCCCTAGTAATTAGTTTTGGTTATTGGATATGTTTACTTGTTGTATTTCCAGTTTCTATCTCCTGGGAGGTATCTTTGGCCTCCCTGTGATTTGTTTGTATTGCTCTGGGGTTCTCCCCTGTCCTTGTATGCTTCTTCTTGCAACTTCCTGTTTGGTGCTGCTGGAGCCTTCTCTGGCTTTTAATGAAGTATTATTCAGACCAAAAAAAAAAAAAAGATACGGGAGAGAGCCTAATTCGTTAACCGTACTGAATTCCGATAAATCAAAATATCTACCATTAACTTATACCTAATACTGTTATTAACCACCTCTTCACCTTATTATGGATATTCATGGGAAATCCTAACTCAAACTAATGTACACGTATAGAAATGCATTTTTCTTTAATCAATTAGGCAAGAGAATTCAAACTTGAATCTCTTTCAAAAGATCAAGAACTAATTGGTTAGAAATGCTAAACTCATTCTTTAATCGCAATTCGTGATCTGAACATAATTCGTAATTATGCGGACTTCAATATCAGTGTGGTATATATAAAAGGGGAGCGTTTTATTAATCGCTAAGTAGATCATAATTTGGATTACCCGTGATCCATACAATACAAACTATATATGACCCCCACAAGTACCACAAAAACATTGTGTGCTTAAACAACAGCTGACAGCTTTTATTCTTGACAGCTTTCCCAGAAGCTTTTATTCTTACTCTCCTACTTAAACACTAAAATACAGTGCCTTCAAGCTCAAGGCTTCAACGGATTCAGCTTACCCTGAAAACAAATTAAAAACATCCATGCATTTAATTAGCACGTAATTAATCTAATTTTCAATACATAATATAAGCAATGAAACTTATTGTAGAAGGCTTACTCAGAGCAATTAGTAGAAGGGTAAACTTTGTAAGGACAGGGAGAGCCACAAAGATCACCAAGAGTGTTAATTCGGTCATAATTAATCCCAGGGATCCTAGCAGCCCCTTCTTGAATGCAACTGCATGCAGTTCTTCGATCCGCCACACTGGCGTTCTGTGCAGCATTGAGCCCTTTGATCCCTTTGCAGCAATCTGGTGGCACTGTGCCTCCAAAAATTCCAAAGGGTATGCATGGAGTGAGCAAAATTGTAACCTCACCACAATTTATGGTTGCATTTATGACACAAGGAGCAGCCACCAATATGCATATAAGTAGTGGCAGCAATGCAACTCCGCACAGTAACTTTGCCATAGCTGCTATTTTCTCAGTGAGCTATTATTTTTTTTCTTTTGGTCTTGTGCAGAAAAACATTGTTTATTTATGGGGTTTATATAGAGTAATTTTAAGCATATCAAGTATATGCGACAAGGGTGGCTAGAGATAAGAGAACAGAACAGGGGCGTTAGGTCATGGGGCTGCTGCTAGAAAATTCAAATTTTATTCGTGTATCAATGTCACAAGGAAAATTCAAAGGGTTTTGAGCCTTCTTGAGGAAAAGATTTCCGTAAGGGACACATTTTTGTTTGCAGAAATGCTGCCAAAAGAGAGGAAGATCAGTTGATGAATGATGATCACCATAAACACCAGAACCAAGGGCTTAACTTTCATGAGGTCTAATCAATCTTAGTACTTGGCTGGGGCCCAGTTGAAGAGAATTATCCATATTCAAACTTGGTTTTGTTGACATTTGCTAGTTAAATCCAACATTCTCGCTGTCACCAATGCAAGGTTCCAATTTACGGGTACACTACCGTCAAACTTTGCTAGTAGATTGATAGTTACATCCAGCAAATTCGACCATGTCAGCTCGATTTGGATTTGGATTGAGTGATGAGCATTTTTCTTTGTCTAAATTATTTATCCACTTCCATGTCAGCTCGATTTAGATTCGAAACATATGGCTTTCTGAGATTTAACTTTCAACAAATCAAGTAAGAAGGGAATTTTTTTTTTCATCCAACTCATCTTTATATTTGATGAAAGTTCATCAAAATAAAACGGAAAGATAAATTATCACTTGGGTTAAAGATTACTTTGTATGAACTAAGGGAACCTGTCTATTATATAGCCCAAGAGGGAAAGAGGCAAATATGTCATAAAAATAAAATAATCATAGTATGACAAGTACCACTGAATATCAAGTCTCTTAGATAGAACTCACTAACACTCAAATTTCACACTCAGATTTCAACCAGAAAAAATAAATAAAATTGGTATGTGTGTATATCGAAGGCTTACTCGGAGCAATTAGTAGAGGGATAAACTTTGTACGGACAAGGAGAATCGATCTCCCAGCGTGTTAATGCGGTCATAGTCAATCCCAGGGATCATTGCAGCCCCCTGTTGAATGCAACTGCATGCAGTTCTGCGATCCTCTGCGGTGTTTTGTGCATCATGGAGCCCTTTAATGCCTGCACAACATTCTGGTGGCACAGTCCCTCCAAATACTCCAAAGGGGATGCATGGAGTGAGTAAGGTGACAACCTGACCGCAAGTTACCTTTGCATTAATGACGTAAGGAGTAGTCATGAGCATGCATAATAGCACCACGATGAATGCCGCCCCACAGACTGCAGACCCGGCCATAGCTGCTATCCTTCCGTGAGTCTTTTCCTCTTTTGCTTTAGGTAATCTGGTAAGAAGCACACTTGTTTATTGCCTTTATATAAAGTGGCACCTGGCAAGGAAGATTGTGATTTGTGAGCCAGCAGCGGGTCTTGGTTGGTCTTCCCTCTTTGCAAATTAACCATCAAGTATGTGACAAAGGCCATACAATAAAAAAGAGTCTAATTGTGTGTTACCAGTGGTCATAGTAGGCTGGAAGAAAATTCAACTTTCCATACAACAATGACCCGCGGAAAAATCTGAGCAGAAATATTCAAAGGGGCCTGAGCAATTGGGCCTTCTTGTGATGAGGGTTCCGTGAGTAACTTGAGTTGGGAACATGGATGTGACATTGTTATAGCGAAAAGTCTATAACGAGGGCTTAAAGTGAGGAGGTTATTTGAGGTCAAATCTCACCATCAACAAATGTAAAGAAATCATGGGACTTAAATATTTTAAATGTTTTGACGGTCGGATCGGTCTCCTCAAATAACCTCCTCACTTTAACTTCTCATTGTAGAAGCTCCCTAGGGACAAGAAAGGAATTTTCTACAGACAATGAACCATTGTTATATGGCCTACGGAAAAATCTGGGCAGAAAAATTCAAAGGGGCCTGAGCAAGTGAGCCTTCTTGTGGATGTAAACATTGTTGTAGACATGCAAGCCAAAGGACAAGAGAGAAGCATTTTTTCCACACAATGAACCATTGTTATACGGCCCACGGAAAAATCTGGGCAGAAAAATTCAAAGGGGCCTGAGCGAGCCTTCTTGGGGATGTGAACATTGTTATAGACATGCAAGCCAAGGACAAGACAGAAGAATCTTTTTCACACAATGAAGATTCCATATCTCTTCCTCTTGGTTCTCTCTTAACTGCAGTGAAAAGATTAGTTGATAATCACTATAGAACCAGATGCAAGGCCTTTTCATATCAGCATATGCAGCTAATCATTATTGCTACTGAAGTACTCTTTCAACCTCCACTTGTCCCGAGCCCATTGTGAATTATACACATTCAAGCTTGGTTTTGTTGGCATTTCGCTAATTACATACGTCTCCAGTTCCAAAGAAAATTCCAGATTCCTGGCTTCAACAATGCAAGGCTCCAATTGCAGAACAGTATTGTCAACTTTTCTGAACTTCTTTGACTGCTTTGTTCTATGGATTTGGCAAATAAGCTGAGCTGGCTCTACCCCTTAAGTTACTTATTTTCCTTGTTCTTTCCTTCTGACTCTTCTGACTTTTCTGATGGAAAAAGACTGGTATATTCTGGGCAGAAAAATCGACCATGTCAGCCTGATTACGATTTCATTGAGTTCTAATGCATTTTTCTCTTTAGAGGTATTATGCCCATCTCACCACATCGACATCGCCAATAAAAAAGATGTAAACTAGATGCTAAGCCTCCTCTCACAAAGCAAGTTCTAAATGAAACACAGGGCAGCCAGAACTCAACCTACTATTACCTCAGGAATACCACCAGTGGCTGTGGGAACCAAACCTCATAGAATGGCTTGGACCAGCATCAGCAAGAAGTACATCGACTTATAAAGTTCATCTGTAGCAAGAAATTTATTAAGCAAAAAAGTTAAACGTATTGGGGAAGACAGTTACAGAACTTCTAAATAATTGAATAACGAGGCTCTTGCGCAACAGTATATCAATTAAAAAGACCTAGAACTCAAATATTATGTTTTCCTGGCAACATGGTTGAAAAAAATATCTTCAACCGCCACTTGCATATATTGAAATCAGAAGCAACTCTACACATAGAAACTAGATGTAAGTTATTCCTCACCATCTAAGTCACAGAACACCAAGATGCTAAGCAGCTTAAGTCTTACCACACTGAGAGATCATCCCAGTTTTAATGAAGTAACAATCAGGGCTACCTATAGCAAGTTGTTCGCATAAACAAGGAAGGCATATGTATACATGCATAGATAAGAAAGCAATTTAAGGATTGCAAATCTTTTTCTCTGTTTTTTTTAAAAAGAGAAATATTATTTCATAAAAAAACCGTACAGAAAAGTGGACAGGTAATCCACCAATAACAGAAAGAAACAGGAAAACTACTACAGAGATCTACAACTATGAGAGGAAACCAATCCTAACACTGCAGCCTTCCACTCAAGCAAAATGTTTGAAAAGGATGTATTCCTAAAAATAGGATAAACAAAGCCCATATCGCTGCCCAGTACTTTTCCTTTTCCCACGTCCGCCCACTTCGCATCTTCAAAAATCCGTTGATTTCTTTCCCACCATATAGCCCAAACAATAATAATGAATATTATTATGAATAATAAATTTCACTCACTTTTCCTCATCTCAAAGGATTGGAGCTGTCCTTGCTTCCTTTGCCTTTGGGTTCCGTCATTTTTGTGAAGAAGAAAAGATGTGATGGAAGGAAAGACTAAGGCTAAAGAAATTTATGAGGCAGGGTTGAGATGGATGGGAGAATGGCAGGTGAGTGGTGAGTGTTTGAACAGATTTATAACTAACGATATAAAAATTCCACCAAAGTAATATACACTTGCAAAATATTAGCCTAAGCCGTCTGTTCATTGTAAAATATTGTATAGGGTATAAACAGTTAGTACCATTTCATCATGCTTCAATTTAGGCCATTTTGTCTAAGTTGGCCATGCGTACATCCATTATTCATGGGAAAATTTATACAGGTATATACTGAAACATCCAACTACTGTACGCTGATAAGGGCGCAACACCAAAAAAACATCTCTCATCAACATCCCTATAGTTGTACAAAGCATACAAAATACATACAGCGCTAATGAGGTACCAGATGACCAAAATACACGTGAGTAGCAAACTATTCACATGTGCCTCTACCGTGTCATATTTCTCCACTTGTCCTTCAAATCAACCTGGACATAGTAACCTCAAAAGTCTTAGACATAATACACATTGATGGTGTATTGTTTGTAGAATAAATTTATGTGCAAAGTTCAGAGCCATTGGAAAATTACAAAACTCACGTACCTCAGTTCTCTCTTCAAATATCTCGCGGTAGCTATTCAAGATAAATTTCCAGTTTCCCGCGCCATACCTTCATTGAAAAGGATCACAATAATGAGACTCGAAATAATACATACTACTCGCTAATATTAGATACGATGTATTCAGTCAATAGAAGCAGGACAGCTAGTAAGTAAGTTATAGGGTCATATAATTATCTTCATATTATTAGTCATAATAGGTAACCATAGTAATAAGTTTGAAAGAGATTGGAAATACAAACAAACCTATTACCAATAATACCTACCCAATGACCATCTAAACCCAACCCAATAAATTATTCTTATTATTTTAGAAAAAAAGGGAAATAAAAGACCCATTTTAGAGGCAAAAGCTAGAGAAAGGGTGCAACATACTTCTGCACACCAGTCCTTAAGGTGTCTTCTTCCAATAAGCTCCATCTCTTAGCTTTTCTTCTCTTAGTAAATCTCTTATTCTCATACTTCTTCAATGGAGAAACAGCATTCCTCTTTGGGCTAGGTAAGTGAAGCCTGCCTGGATCTTTCATTGCTCCTTGTGAAGTATCTATTGAGTCATCCCACTGCAAAAACTCAACATGAAATACAAATTATAAGTAACCAGAACCACAAAATTGCAGGCCTATGGACAATAGTGTGCACACAAATTTAGGCTATTATAATAGCACAAAAAGGACATGAACATAACTACCTCGTAAGTATGAGCAGTAATATTACGTTCCATCAAGCTAGGTCGAGGAGCATTATTCTTATTGCTGGAAGACGGATTTCCAAGATTGACATCATCAGTTTGAACAGACTCAGTTCCTTTTCCCTGGTTGACTGGAGGATTTGGTACATCCTTTTCTTTTCCACTAGATTGGGGAAAGGACACCTTTCCAAGATTATCGTTATGAGATTGAACAGGTCCAGCACCTATCTCGACAGAGAGATTTTCTGCCCCTACATTCACAGATTTCATTGCCAAATCCAATCTTATGGTTTCAGCCACTTGTAAAGCATCCAGAAGTGGATCTGTCATTGGTCGAGGAGCATTATTCTTATTGCTGGAAGACGGATTTCCAACATTGGCATCATCTGCTTGAACAGACTCAGTTCCTTTTCCCTGGTTGACAGGAGGAGTTGGTACATCCTTTTCTTTTCCACTAGATTGGGGAACAGACATATTTCCAAGATTATCGTTATGAGATTGAACGGGTCCAGCACCCTTCTCAACAGAGAGATTTTCTGCCCCTACATTCACAGATTTCATTGCCAAATCCAATCTTATGGTTTCAGCCACTCGTAAAGCATCTGGAAGTGGATCTGTCACTACTGCTTGTAGCTCCAAAATACTGGATCTAAGTGCTTCTTGTGCATTGCTAACCTCAGGGGTAGACAGGGAATCATATTTACTATTTGATAAGTCTGTGCCCAAATCTTCAGCGTCCCGAATCCTAACCGGTCCTCTAGTGCGCCTATGAGCAAGGTGCTTGTATCTAAGTCCCGCACTCCTCTGAATTTCTACAAGAAATAAAGAGGAAGAAAGCGAAATGTAATCATTTGAAACACAAACCCTGCAATAACTATATTAAGCAGGATAATACATTTAAATCTTCAGTTACAGGGGGTTGAGAGCTTGGCATGAGAGAGAAAAGGCCGTATATTTGGTAAAACAACCCCGAAACAGGTAAAGAACAACAGATAGCAGCCAGCTTGGAAATAAGGACAAAAACTCAGCAATACTTAAGATGATCAAGGTGCTTAGATAAAACAATACAGAGCAACCTCTCAGCCTCCATGCACATAAAGTAATGTCACTTTACCTCTATCTCTGCTAGCAAAACAATGTACCTTTATCTTTCGTGGTTGGATCTAATGAACCCACGCCTATCTCATGAACCTGATCATCACCGAACCTGAGCACTTCTCTGTTCGTGAATCCAGAATCCCTTTCATTCAAAACTAAATCCCGGCTCATAGTAGGTGGCATGCGCCTTGCCCCGACTTCCCGCAATTGGACCCCAGTCATCGGTTGTGGACCCGATTCAAACCCACAACTCCCATTAGCCTCATTCACCCTTTGCGCCTGCAATTCACACCCATCACCCAAATTAGTCCCATTCACTAGTTGTGCCTCCAGTACAGATTCACCAGCCGCATTAGTCCCATTTGTAGTTTGCACCTCCAACTGAGACCCATCCCCTGCATTAGTCTCATTAACCACTTCCTTCTCCAATTCAGACCCATCAACCGCATTAGTTCCACTAGCCATTTGCACATTACCCCCATTCTCCATTTGAGCTTCCAATTCAGACTCACCGCCAACATTAGCCCCAGTCTCCATTTGAGCCTCCAATTCAGACTCACCCCCAACATCAGCCGCATTCGCCATTTGAGCCTCCAGTTCAGACCCATCACCGGCATTAGCCCCATTCTCCGTTTGTGCCTCCAATTCAGACCTATCACCCACATTAGCCCCATTCTTTGTTTGCGCCTCCGCTTCAGGCCCACCACCCACATTAGCCTCTTTCGCCACTGCAATCTGATCACCCTCCAAGTCGGCAACTTCCTTGGGCACATTCAATCTTACAGCCCAAGTAATAAACGGAGGTCCCATTAACGCCAATGCTTCCTTCACATATACCGCAACCAATCTCAGCGCATCGTTCCTCGTGTTCATCCTTGACAACTTCTTCGACACTCTCAAATCCCAAACCCCCGCCTCGACCTCGTCCATTCTCTGCCTCAACTCGGCAGATATCAGCTGGCTCGTCTCTGACCGCTCCAAAGCCCCAACCCTTCCTCTCCAAATCCGATCAACAGCCTCCAAGTACTTCCCGCTCGGCTTTCCCATGAGGCCCACCAAGAACTTGACCGTACACTCAGTGGCGACGGCCAAGTACGCGGCTTTCATGGAGTCCGTGGTCGCAATGCCTTGGCTAATATCCAAATCCTCGATCATTTCAAGCGTTTCTAGCATCGTTTCAGTGACCAAAGCGTCGTAGACATCGCACTCGATGGTTCGGAGGAGCACGGTCTTCTTCAAGCGATAGTCTTGGTCCGAGAATGGCGCAACTGCGAGGACTCTCTTGGCAATGCACTCCTTCTCGCGGTCTCGGATAAGGAGCTCGAGGACCCACCGGGAAACGTCGACGTCTGAGTCCATGAACGAGGCAACTGAAACCCTAATCTGAAGCGCGCTGATTTAGCTTGTTTGGGATATTAGGTTTTCTAAGCGGAATTGGGAGCAACAGAAAGACGTTAGGGTTTAATGGACCGATGATGATCATCAAACGACAGTCCACTCTTTGAATTTGGGGCTAGTTGTGAGGATGGTAGACGAATACTACTGTCTATAGTCTCTGAATTTGGGCTTCAATTTTGGGCCTTTAAACGTATTTGGGGCTTCTTTAATGAATATTTTCTTGACCATGCATTCAATCTTAATTTGACGTAAAAAATTATTCTAATTGATAGTCGAACAAAGGATGAAACTATCGTTTATGTTTATCAAACTAGGTTATCAATTTGTATTATAAATTCAGAGTTAGTAAACCTATTCAAACATGATTTATTTTTCGAAGAAATTGAACTTTAAGTTGTTAGGTTGAGATTCAATTGATAAATAAACGAGAGTTTCTTGTATTGTTAAAGCAATTTTTTTAAAAATGATGGAAGTTAACGCAATCTTCACTTGTTCTTGTTTTAACTTATTATTGTGGATGTCATGATTCACATTTTCGATATAGATTAATTAATGGCTTGGTTGCAACAAGTTTAGCTTGAAAGTTAAACCTACTAAAATTGCAATTGCAATAATAAGTATGCGGTCATGGCACAGTAACAGAGCGAGGATGAGGATGCCCTAACGTGAATTTCGTGGATAATTTGTGGCCTCTACAACCTTTTTGATTAAATTTTGTTTTCCTCAATTAAATATCATAATATAGTGCAGGAAAAATGCTATAGCTCATACAATTATATAATCCTATAAACACAAATTAAAAATTAAAAATGTTAATTAATTAAAAAAATATACATATTTTTATAGATGCGAGTTGGATCATTTGACTAATAAGAAGAACTTGCATGTCACAGACTGTTTTATTATTTTCATCTAATCACATTTCTTTAGAGCATCTCCACCCACAAGGGCAAAGTCTAGGGCAAGGGCAATATTCACGTGAATAGTGTCATGCATTTGTGTTCCACCCACAAGGGCAAAGTCTAGGGCAAGTCTAAGGCAATTACTATTCATTGTACTTTATTTTCAATTTTTTTATAGTTTAAACCATTAATTTTGATAATCTTTTGTAATTAAATTTTGGATAAGATTTTCACCTCTAAAATTGTGCCACGTCGATGTAGAACAAATGTCAGATTTTATCGCTTGAGTTAGAAAAAGGACGTAGTGGGAATTTGCAGATTTGTCGTCCGAGCTCCGATTAGGACGCAAAATACCATTCGGAAAGGGAACGACGCCACGAGTCAAACTCACCGCTTTGCTGTGATGTATGATGGATTTTGGCATTTTGAGGTCGTTTGGCCTTCCAAAACGGCATTTAAAGTTTCGTAGTTAATTTTTAGTATTTTAGATTTTAATAAAAATTATTCAAAGAAAATTCCTTTTAAAATTGTGCCACGTGTCAAATGTTAGATAACATTTTCAGATATTTAAAAAAAAATTTAATCTCAGATTTTATACAAATGGAAAGTAGTAGAAAGAGAGTAAAAAATATTTGAAGGAGAAGAGTTTGTATGGAGAATTGGTGTGGAAGTGAAAAATGTGAGTGGAGATGAACAAAAAAATTGGAAGGAGAAAAGTTTGTATGAAGAATTGGTGTGGAAAGTAAATAATGTGAGTAAAGAGTAAAAAATATGGGATGGAGAAGAAATTGTATGAAGATTTTAGTGTGGAAAGTAAATAAAATGGTTAGGTATTTATAGAGAAAAATACAGAATTTTTGGGTATTTTTTAAAAAAAAATTCAGATTTTTTGCAATTTTTTAAAAACGAGGAGAAAAATTCCATGACTGATAATTCAAATTTTTAGTAAAAATTTGACTTCAAGATTGCCCTGGGCTCGTGGGACCGCCACCAAAGCTACGGGCCTGCGCTGAGTGCACTCGGGCTGCGTCGGGCAGCCTTTCCCCCCTAGCCCGAAGAGCGCTGGAGATGCTCTTATGTGCGTAACCAACAAACCCTTCGGAATCCGAATAAACTTTAAACTAGGATGCGATGCGGCTCTCTGAAAAGGGCACCCGCGGGAATAGAAGGGATTGGGGGAAAATACATCCCTAGGTTAAAGCGGGCCAAACGAACAATTTAAAATCCCTTAAAGCACCCACAAGAAAGGATTAAATTCCCAGAATGTCCTGCATATATATTGTGCTCCAACAAGTTCTTCGAGTTGGAAGACCCCTCTGAGTAGAGAGAAAGAGCCATAGAAGTAGAACTGAGACAGCTCCTTTAGCTACATAGCCGACTCTGTACTCTGTCTCTCTCTTCCTTCTCTGTATATCTCATGGCTCGTTGCACTTTTTCGTCGGACGATATCGTAATCAAGTCTCCGAATGATAGACGATTATACAGATTAATCAAGCTCGAGAATGGCCTCTCTGCATTGCTTGTTCACGATCCTGAGATTTACCCAGAAGGGCCGCCTGAACACTCCAAGTCCCTTGAACACAGCGAAGCTGAAGAAGAGGACGATGAGGATGAGGATGATGACGAGGATGGAGCGGAAGGGGAAGATAGTGAAGGAGAGGATGATGATGAAGAGGACGATGAAGAAGATGAAGAAGATGAAGAAGGAGAGGGCGGAGATGGTGAACTGAAAAAGAAGGGAAAGGGTGGTGCTTCTCAGACTAAGAAGGTTGGTCTATGATTTACATTGAAAATATGCAATGCCCATCTCGCATCGATTTATAAATATATTTATGTTCAAAACCCAGTTGATATAATCCGCAATACATTGATGAAAATTGCTTATAGATAGGAAAGCAATATGACTTTTTTGTCTGCATGACTGATACCAAATAACTGGAACTTCAAGATCACTGCATGGTTGTCCAAGATTTGAACTTTTACTTGGTTACTGCTTTAAGATTCCACCATCCTTCTTTTTCTGCAATATAATAGTTATCAAATAGTTCACATTTTCAAACAATTTTTTCACACAAAAGGATGAGTTTGCCGAGCTTCCATAGTCCTAATTCCAAGTGGAACCTTTGAGTTGCTTTTGGTAATTCTATTTCCAAGTATAATTTCTGAGAATGACACTGATCTCTAATCTACTTAATGATATAATGTTTACTCAGCTCAGTTACAAGAAATTTGATTTAATTGGATAAATAACGACATTTGATCGTCTTTACAGGCAGCAGCAGCAATGTGCGTAGGCATAGGCAGCTTCTCTGACCCGTTCGAGGCACAGGGACTTGCTCATTTTCTAGGTTTGTGTTACACATGCACAAATGGGTCATCAAAAGATGTACTGAATGTTGATGTCCAGGAATTACTAAGTAACATACTGAATGTTTTGCAGAACATATGCTCTTCATGGGGAGTACAGAGTTTCCAGATGAAAATGAGGTCTGTTTGTACATGAGTGTTCTTTTCCAATTTTTGGTGCTAGTTCAATTGGTTTTTATCATCCGGAGATGCACATGATCCTTTGTATTATTTATGATAAACGAGGTTTACTAAGAGACTGAGAGTATGTACATGGCAATAGTAAAGCCGCATGAATTTTTCCATACTATAGATTACGACATGGCATCTCAAGAATTATATTTACCCATCCTTTTGCAGCATCATCAGCCTGCTTGTTCTACGTATGTATGAGTGGGAGGACTTGTTAGTTCTTTTGCTTCCCACCTGCTTGCATATCTGTCAGGCTGTGTGGGACAACCGAGTGTATGGTCGTGTCACTTGTGAATTATCTTTGTCTACATTTTTCTTCAACATAAACCTGATGGGAATGGATGGCATTTTGGATAAAGCAAATGTCAGCTTTATCATAGTAATTGTGTGTAGTAGTTCTCATCTTTTTTTTTTTTTTTTTGGGGCTCATAGTAAAATGACATTTAAAATTAATTTCTTTTACTTGTTTAGACATTTTTGTAAACTTCCACTTAAGTGGGAAGAATGTATGCTATCTTTGTGGCCACTTGTCTTTGACTCTTCTCTTTGCTAGTATGATAGTTATTTGTCCAAGCATGGAGGGTCATCAAATGCATACACAGAAGCAGAGCATACCTGCTACCATTTTGAAGTGAAACGGGAGTTTCTTAAGGGTGCTTTGAGAAGGTAAAGTCTGAGCTCTACATGTTTTGAATATCAATAGTTGAAGTCCTTGGTATTGAATACTTCTTTGGTCTATGAAGTGAGCCTGTAGTTGTTATTGATGCTGCCTGCAGTTGAAAAGATCTATGGTTGTCATATGAATGTTTCAAAATGTGGTATCGCTGTAGGAACTGTAGTTTGAAACATTAAATTACCTTTTCGTTTAGTTATTTTTATATGTATGTTGTGCATATATGATAAGAATGATTACTTATTGGTACACTAACCATATCAAAAAAATGTTGGAATGGGATTGAGGTTTCCCTTTTGGATCTTTAAGATCCAACAATGTGTTCCTTTTGGTTCCTTGGCATCTGGTTCGCCATAATCTTTTCATTGAATTATAATCAAATGTATACAAATCCTTTCAAATTAATATACATGGTAATATGTTCTGTGCTCCATATATTCCTATTGCAATATATTTAGCTAGTAGCATGTATGTGGCGCTTTGTCTGAAATTCTCTAGTTCTAAATTCATTTTAAATTTCTGTTTCGGTAACTTGGTTTATATTCATTTCGGCCCTTTATTTTATCAGATTTTCTCAGTTCTTTGTTTCACCGTTAGTGAAAATTGAAGCCATGGAGCGAGAGGTACAGGCTGTAGATTCAGGTGCTTTCAAGTCTTAACCGAGTTTATTAGTTTCTGTTTCTCCTTTTAAAAGCTTTCCCAGCTTTTTGCTTACAAGTTCTTATTGCTGAATGGTACTTTGTATTGCTGAAATAAATGGAATGCAGAGTTTAACCAGGCCTTGCAGAATGATTCTTGCCGCCTTGAACAACTCCAATGCCATACATCCACACCTGGTCACCCATTTAATAGGTTCTTTTGGGGTAAAACTTGAACCAATCTTCTCTCACTCTCCTTCTTTAGAAAAAGAATGATTAATTTGTATGAAATTACATTTTATTTTATGTATGCATGAAAGGAAATAAGAAGAGCTTGGTTGATGCAATGGAAAAAGGGATCAACTTGCGTGAACAAATACTAAAATTGTACAAAGATTATTACCATGGTGGACTAATGAAGCTAGTTGTCATTGGTGGAGGTGAAATTTTCCCTTTCCTTTTCATCCCTTATTGATTTTCATTTTGTTTTGTTTATACCACCGTTTGTCGAGGGTTGAGTTTTGATTGACAAATATCATTCTTTGTATTGCCACATAGGGTGTTTGAATGGAAGTAATGACAGAGGTTCAATTTTACTTAGTTGATATCAATCAAATTGTAGCTTTTTGAAGTAATTACTTATCTATACGGGATTTCTGTTTTGTGGATGGTTATGTTGGATTCTTTGAATTGGTAGAGGTTGATATCAGCGTGCACAATTACATGTTAGAGTTTTGTCATTTGTGATGTTCTATTGGTGTTAGCAATGTTTTGGCAATTTCTATTGGAAGAAGAACTATTGTAGCAATGAAGATGGAATTATTGGTGCTGTTAGCTATACAGTGGTGCGGTGGTGCCATTGTTGATAGCTTTTTGTTTGATTGATGTACCCAAAAATTATGCATACAATTAACAAACCAAGTAGAATCAGTTATGCTGCTGATTTATGAAATCTAAGTGATATTAATTGTAATAGTTCTATTTGCTGCAGAATCTCTTGATGTACTTGAGGATTGGGTTGTGGAATTGTATGGTAATGTCAAAAAAGGTCCCCAAGTAAATCTGGAGTTCAAGACGGAAGGTCCTATCTGGAAAGCTGGAAAACTTTATAGGCTAGAGGCTGTTAAAGATGTTCATATACTCAACTTAACATGGACATTTCCTTGTCTTCATCAAGACTATTTGAAGAAACCAGAAGATTATTTAGCTCATCTTCTTGGGCACGGTAAAATGATTCATTATTTGCTAAATTTATTTTAATTATTGTTCCTTTGCAGAGTACAAAATGTATTATACAGAAGTTAGGTCTTGAATTGTTAGTTTACTTTTTTTGGGGGAAAACAGCAGTTATAACTCCTTAAAGTAGAGGTCTCTGGAAACTTTTATAGTAAGATCCAGTTTTATTTCTTCTGAATGCTTATTATTTTTACCCTTTGAATGGTCTCTGTCCTTAATTTTCTTGCATTAGATTTTGTTGATTTTCCATGTCTACATTGCACATTATTTATTACATTTCACTATGGGTTTAGCCGGCTGCACAGTGATAACTTGACCTTAAATTCTGAGCACTAAGTCATGGTTTTTCTAGAGGGGCCGGGGAAGTTTGCATTTTTACCTCAAATCTAGAGGGTGGGCAACATCTCTGTCTGCTGGTGTTGGGGATGAAGGGATGCACCGATCTTCTGTGGCCTATGTCTTCCGCATGTCCATACACCTCACTGACTCTGGATTGGAAAAGGTAGCATCTCTCTTTCATATTTTTAGAGAACATTTTGGTATAAGATAACTTTAACTATCCCATCCCATATCTGAGTATATATATTTTATCATCTTGCAAACCTAGCCTAGTTTTGGTTTGCTATCCTAAGGAATTTGGGAAAACGTATGATTTCATAGATGCTCACCTTAATATTTTATATTTCTACTTGTGTAGTTACTGGAAAGCATCAGTAACTGTGGAGCAAAGTTTGTTTTATCTTTATTACTTCTCATTTTCTGTATGTGATCCTTCTCTTGCAGATTTTCGAAATAATTGGCTTTGTCTATCAATACATTAAGTTACTGCGTAGAGTGTCTCCACAAGAATGGATATTTAGGGAACTCCAGGATATAGGGAACATGGAATTCAGATTTGCGGAGGAGCAGCCCCAGGATGATTATGCTGCAGAACTTGCAGGTTTTCTTTTGTTAGCAAAAATGCACATCTTTCCTTGGTCACGTTTTACCTGACTGAAATTATCCCCATATCCATGTCTTGTTTACTATTGTGAAATGTTCTCTGTTGCAGAAAATTTACTACTTTATCCAGCAGAAAATGTTATTTATGGGGATTATGTGTACAAGATTTGGGATGATGAACTGATAAAATATGTTCTTGGTTTCTTCACACCACAAAACATGAGGGTTGATGTGGTATCAAAGTCCTCAATTAAGTCAGAAGGTAAATCTTATATGCGCTTTTATGCAAAGAAAAAGCAGAAAAAAGAGGAAGTATCTACTGCATCTTATTATATTGTTGTTCTTAATCTCATTTTAATATTGAAAAATTATAGGAAGTATCTAGCAGGTTTTTTTTAGTGCTATCCATCATATACTCATTATTTATGAGTAAGAATGTAATGTAACCATGATTCATCTTTGTCCATTTTATATGTGAGAATTTTGACTTAAGCTCTACTTTCTTTAACTGTTTCAGATTTCCAGTGCGAGCCTTGGTTTGGCTCACATTATACTGAGGAAGATATATCCCCATCTTTAATGGATTTGTGGAAGGATCCTCCAGAAATTGATGTCTCATTGCATCTCCCCTCAAAGAACGAGTTTATTCCTTGTGATTTTTCTATCCGTTCTGATAACTCGTGTCTTGATCCTGCCAATATATCTTCTCCGAGGTGTATAATTGATGAACCATTAATTAAGTTCTGGTACAAGCTTGATAACACCTTTAAACTTCCGCGGGCAAATACATACTTCCGCATCAATCTGAAGAGTGGATATGCCAATTTGAAGAGTTGTGTTTTGACTGAATTATATGTTCTCCTTCTTAAAGATGAGCTGAATGAGATTGTATATCAGGTTCCTGTCTTGTCCCTTATAACTAATTATTTGTGCTTCAGTTTGTATGTCTGAGACTCTTTTGTACTTAAATACGTTTTAGGAGAACAGTACTTGCATTTAGTTCAGTTTTGAATCTCTCTGGAGTCTGTCCAAGTTTGTTCAGTAGAGGGACTTGGTTGTTACAGTGGCTTAGAGTACAGAATAGAAAATTGTTGTACGTAATTGTCCAAACAAAATATTTTTCTGATAACTTTCCATTACTTAATCAGAAGCCACAAATGTGTTTTCTTATCCAAATCTTTTAGGACAGGGCTGCTTCCTTTCAATCTTCACTCTTCAAAAGTTTTAATTTTCTTAACAAATTTTCCCCATTTTATGCTTGCCAATGTCCCCATCTTGCTTACCTCAGTTTTAGCACTAAAGAGACCAAGGCCTGTTTTCTAAGGGTGTGTTTATTTAGTTGATGCTGTTTTCATTAAAATAGGTCATCTTGTTCACAGTGACTAATCACCTTGCCTTTCCTAGCAAAGATGCTTTTTAATGTATACACTTGAGGAACTTTTTTTCTGTGTGTGCAGGCCAGTGTTGCCAAGCTGGAAACTTCTGTATCTTTGTTGAGTGACAAACTGGAGCTTAAGGTCTATGGTTTCAATAATAAGCTTCCAGCTCTCTTGTCCAAAGTTTTGGCAACAGCCAAAAGTTTCTTGCCAACTGATGATCGTTTTAAGGTATTTGTGTTGCCTTTAATTCTCATCACTCCATTCTATGTATGGTTTAAGTTTGATTTGTGTATAGATGGAATACCTTGCTGGTTTCTGGCTTGTCTATTGCTAAGTGATACTTTAACAGGTTGTTAAAGAAGATATGAAACGAACGTTGAAGAACACCAATATGAAGCCTCTGAGTCACTCATCATACTTGAGGCTACAAGTGCTGTGTCAGAGTTTCTATGATGTAGAGGAGAAGTTGCATGTTTTAAAGGAATTGTCTATATCTGATTTGAAGTCATTTATTCCCGAGCTTTGTTCCCAGGTACACTACACTCGTGTCATGATGGATATTTGTTATAGGTTACTGTAGTCAATTTGTCAAACTCAACATCATCCTCCGGCCAGGTCTTTTTTCCAGAAAAAACCATGCTGTTCAGGCTTCACCTCCTATTCTTCCACTTTCGTGTATAACTTGATAAGTGGAGAGTGGTATGATATGGTGAAAGAATTGGAGTCTGCCTGGCAAATGTGAATCAAATAGTTAATTTTGGACTTTCCTTCAAAAATGTTTTTCTGTGTCACTTTTAGAATTAGTTTACTTCAGCCATTCACTTACAGCTTACCTTCTCCTCATTATGTACAGCTATACATTGAGGGCCTTTGCCATGGCAATTTGTTCGCAGAAGAAGCAATTAGCCTGTCAAATATATTTAAAATGAATTTTTCCATCCAACCACTTCCGATTGAATTGAGGCATAAAGAACATGTTATTTGTCTTCCTCCTGGTGCTAACCTGACTAGAGATGCCAGTGTGAAGAATAAGTCGGATACGAACTCTGTGATTGAGGTAACTCAAAATGGATTAATTTTGTTTGGTTTTCCATAAATGAAGATGTAATTTCTTCAGTCTTATATGTTGATATTCTTCCCTTGGTTATTGCAGCTGTATTTTCAAATTGAGCAGGAAGCGGGCATTGAGTCCACCAGATTGAAAGCATTGATAGATCTTTTTGATGAAATTGTAGAGGAACCACTTTTCAATCAGCTAAGGTGATTTTATTTGTGGCTTAAACTATTACTTACACTAAAGAATATGAAACTGATAATAAATTTTATTTGGGGCGAGATTATATATATTTGAACAGATATTCATATAATTTTCTGTCTATTTCTGGAAATAGGACGAAGGAGCAGCTTGGATATGTTGTTGAGTGTAGCCCACGGGTAACATACCGTGTTTTTGGCTTTTGTTTCTGTGTTCAGTCGTCTGAGTACAATCCAATCTACTTACAAGGGAGAGTTGACAACTTTATAAATGGTCTGGAAGAATTGTTGGTAAGCAGTCAAGGTTCTTTCTAAATGCTGCTAGTTTATGGTCTTCCCCACAATTTTTATTTTATAAAAATTACATAAGCTTTATAATTTTTGTGACCAAGATGACTTGCATATGGGATCTTGCAATTTGAGGTTCCTTATTGTTAGATGTATAAAGCAATTCTAGTTTGTGGAAAACTTTGGTTCGGATCTGATATCATTGCATTATTTCTACTTCTGTTATTGATTTAAGTTACATAATTATTGAGAATATATTGGCATTTGCAGGAAGGGCTTGATGGTGATTCATTTGAGAATTATAGAAGTGGGCTAATGGCTAAGCTATTGGAGAAAGATCCATCCCTCACATATGAAACAAATAGATATTGGAATCAGATTATTGATAAAAGGTGCTGTTGTCCTCTGTGGTTGGTCCAGATTACAATTCCAAATACTACATTTAAAGACAATTCTGTTATTTGAATGGGTTTCTTCTTTCTGTATATTGGTTCTTTGGGATTTCTAATACTTTTGACTTGGTGCTCATTTTAACTCTACTAATTGTTTGATCTACAGGTATATATTTGACTTGTCAAAAAGGGAAGCCGAAGAACTCAGAAGTGTTGACAAGGAGGATGTTATCAACTGGTACAAAATGTACTTGCAACAATCATCTCCAAAGTGTCGTAGGCTTGCGATTCGTGTTTGGGGTTGCAACACTGACCGGAAAGAGGCAGAAGCACGATTGGAGTCTGTGCAAGTCATTGAAGACCCTGCTACCTTTAAGATGTCATCGAGGTTCTATCCTAGCATTTGTTGAAAATATGGACCAGCTTTGATTACTTGATAAAAATTGAACCATTAGAAACGGAGGCCTCAGTTTTGACCGGGCTGTATGCAGGTCAATATGACCACCTGGAAGAGGAAAATGAAAATCAAGAATATTTACCATTATACTGGGATTATACATGCATTCATGTACAATTACATTCATTTCAATATTAATTAATTATTAATAAAGTGAAATTTGTGGTAAGAATCATTACTCTGGTTCTTCTGGCCTCTGGTAAATCCTGGAGCCCTCAAAGCATACCAACAAGTCACTCCCAGAATGTTGGGTTTGAATCATTGCCTTTCCCCCTCAAAACGTGTAACTAACATAAGAAGCTCAAGCGTTATAACTGAAAAAAGAACTCAAAATAAAAAGGAACAGAAGTTCCATTTTGCCCCTTATTACAAAAACAAAGAAAAAAAGACACCAATTTACAACAGCGCCACTCTGCTGGCGCCTCCTCCGACAGCCACCCCCCACCTTCCCTCCTCTGGAACTCTCTCTCTCTCTCTATCTCTCTTCAGCACGCCATTCTGATGGGAAAGAGAGAAACAAAAAGGGCAAGAGTGAGAGAGATGGAGTTACTTCTAGGGTAGGGGGCCGGGAAGGAGGTGGAGGTGTCGGGAAAGCGGCTCGAGAGCCTTTGCCAGTGATGGTATTGGGAAGCTCCTGGCAATTTGAAAAGAGTTTTTGTCTGAATGGGTAAATGGTAACTTCAGATTTTGTTGGGCTGAATTGAATAGAAGCACCTAAAAATATTTTGTTTGAGAAGATGACAGGAAAAAGTTCATCAAACCAAAGTTTGGAGAATCAACGTCCTGAAAAACTATGTGCAATCTGCATGAAAGATTGCTAGTCCTGCCTGCAATATTCTCTTCCAATTACATTGCATTGCATGGGATTGCAGTGAAATACATTGCATGGGATTGCGTTGAATTACTCCAATGCGAGAGAGAGAGAGAGAGAGAGAGAGAGAGATTTAACCAGATGGCCCGTTGTACTTTCTCTTCGTTGGACGATATCGTAATAATGCCACTGAATGATACACGATTATACAGACTAATTGAGCTCGAGAATGGCCTCACTGCATTGCTCATCCCCACGATCCTGAGATTTACCCAGAAGGGCCACCTGAACACAGCGAAGCTGAAGAAGAGGAGATTGAAGAGAACGGTGTAGGAGATGAAGAGGATGAAGAAGTGGAAAGTGGAGATAGTGAACTGAGAAGGAGAGAAAGGGAAAGGGAGGTGCTTCCCAAACCAAGATGGTTAGCCTATGATTTACATTGAAAATCTGCAATGCCCATCATCTTGCATTGAACTTTTATTTATTTATTTATTGAAAACCCAGTTGAACACTCTTGATAAAATCAGCATTTATTTGATGAAAATGGCTTTTAGGGAGGAAAATAATATTACTTTGTGTTTGTATCACTAATTCCCAATTAGAGGAACTTCAAGATCACTGCTTTAAGATTCCCGCATCATTCTTTTTCCTACAATTAGACAGTTTGTACTTTCATACAACTTTTCAAACAAAATTATAAGTTTGTCAAGCATTCACAGATTCATGATTCCAATTTCCAAGTGGAGCTTCTCATGTATGCTACTTGTCTTCTTATAATGTATTTTGCGTTGTTGTTCTTCTCCAAGCATACTTATTGACAATGACATTGATCGCTAATCTACTTAGTGATCAGAATGACGTTGACTAAGCTCACTCACAAGAATTTGATTTAATTGGATAACTAAACATGTTTGATCATCTTTGCAGGTAGCAGCAGCAATGTGTGTAGGAATAGGCAGCTTCTCTGACCCGATTGAGGCACAGGGGCTTGCACATTTTCTTGGTGTGTGTTAGTTACACATGCACACATTCTGCGTCAAAGGATGTATTGAATGTTGATGTGCGGGCATTACTAACAAATTGAATGTTTTGCAGAACACATGCTCTTCATGGGGAGTACAGAGTTTCCAGATGAAAATGAGGTCTGTTTATCCATCAAGGCTTTTTTTTACCTTCTGTTTTTTATGCCGGTTAAATTGGGTTTGATGCGTAAGTAATTAGGAGATGCAATTGATTCTTTAAGTCATTTATCAGAAATGAGGGTTACTGAGAGTATGTTAATTAAACCGCCTGAATTTTTCGTAGCTAGATATTACTACATGACATCTCGTGTCTTATACTTACCCGTTGTTGCTAAACATCACCAGCATTCTTGTTCTACATATATATGAGCGGGAAGACTTGCTTGTTCTTTTGCTGCCTACCTGCTTGCAGATGTGTCGGGCTGTATGGAACAACTCAGTGTATGGCAGTGTCACTTGTGTCTCGTAGGTTTTATCGTGAACTCAGCTCATTGGTTAACAGTAAAATGAGATTTAAAATTAATTTGCTTGGTAAAACATTTTTGTGAACTTCCACGCAAGTTATTAAATGGGAGAACACCGTATGCTTTGTTTGTGGCCACTTGTTTTGACTCTTCTCTTTGCTAGTTTGATAGTTACTTGTCCAAACAGGGAGGGTCATCAAATGCAATAACAGAAACAGAATATACCTGCTACCATTTTGAAGTGAAACGGGAGTTTCTTAAGGGTGCCTTGAGAAGGTGAACCCTGAGCCCTTCATGCTAGGATATTAATAACTGAAGTCATTGGTATTGAATGTATATTTTTTATCAATAAAGTAAGGCTGTAGGTATTATTGGTTCTTTCTGCATTGGCTTTGAATCTTTTATTTGCTTCAGCATTTGTAGTTGAAAAATATCTATGATTGTCATACTTATGTTCCAAAATAAATGTGATATGATTATATTGCACAGTTAAAAAATTAAATTACTTGTCATTTCCATTATTTCGTATATTTACATGCTGCATACTTGATAAGGATATTACTTATTGATACACTAAATGTTTCTTGGAATAGAAATGAGGTTTCCATTTCGGATCTATAAGAGTGTTCTTTTTGGGTTCCTCAACATCTAGCTTGCCATAATCTTTTCATTGAGTTATAAATTATAATCAAAGGTATATAAGTCGCTTCAAATTAATATACATGGTAAAATGCTATGTGCTCCATATCTTCTTAGTGGAATATATTTAACTAATAGCATGTTTATGGTTCTTTGTATGAAATTCTGTAGTTGTATTTTCCTCATTTTAAGTCTCTATTTCAGCAACTTGATTTATATTCATTTCGGCCCTTTATTTATTAGATTTTCGCAGTTCTTTGTTTCCCTCTTATTGAAAATTGAAGCCATGGAGCGAGAGGTGCTGGCTATAGATTCAGGTGCTTGCAAGTCTTAACCGAGTTTATTAATTTCTGTTTTTCCTTTAAAAAAGATGTCCCAGCTTTTTGCTTACAGTAGCATACAAGTTCTTATTGCTGAATGGTATTCTTTATTGTGGATAAAAAAATGGAATGCAGAATTTAACCTGGTTTTGCAGAATGATTCCTGTCGCCTTGAACAACTTCAATGCCATACAGCCACACCTGGTCACCAATTTAATAAGTTCTTTTGGGGTAAAACTTGAATCCATTGTGTACTTTTCCCTCTCTCTCTCTCTCTCTCTCTCTCTCTCTCTGTGTGTTAAAAAAATATGTTCTATTTGTATTAAACTACATTTTATGTATGCTTGAAAGGAAATAAGAAGAGCTTGGTTGATGCAATGGAAAATGGGATCAACTTGCATGAACAAATACAAAAATGGTACAGAGATTATTACCATGGTGGGCTGATGAAGCTAGTTGTCAATGGTGGAGGTGAATTTATCCTATCCTTTCCTTTAATTTGTGCTTTCTTTTTTGTTAAGCATTGTTTTTCAGGGCTAAATGTTGATAAATACTTTTGGTTATGTATTGTATCACATAGGGCGTGCTTGAATGGAAGTAATGAAAGAGTTCCAGTTTGACTTGATTTCTGTCAAATTGAAGGTTTTAGAAGGATTTACTTATCTACTCGGCCTTCTGTTTTATGGATGATTATATTGGATTCTTTGAATTGGTAGAGGTTGATATTGGTGTACACAATTACACATTTGAATTTTGCTATTTGTGATGTTCTGTTGGTGATAGTGATGTTTTCGCAATATTTTTTGGTAAGAATGACTCTAGTAACAATGGAGATTGAATTACTGGTGCTAGAGTGCTGTGGTGGTCCCATTGTTGATAGCTTGTAGTATTGATTGCTGCATCAAATAAAAAATTCATTCATGTTCTATCATTTATGCATACAATCAACAAACCAAGTAGAATCTTTTTTGCTGCTGATATATCAAATCTATGTTATGTTGATTGTAGTAGTTGTCATTGCTACAGAATCTCTTAATATACTAGAAGATTTGGTTGTGGAGTTGTTTAGTAATGTCAAAAAAGGCCCCCCAGAAAATCTGCAGTTCAAGGCAGAACGCCCTATCTGGAAAGCTGGAAAACTTTACAGGCTAGAGCCTGTAGGAGATTTTCATATGCTCTACTTAACATGGACACTTCCATGTCTTCATCAACACTATTTGAAGAAACCAGCAGAGTATTTAGCTCATCTCCTTGGGCATGGTAAGATGATTCATCACTAACTAATTTTATGTTAATTATTAATCCTCTACAAAACAGAAAGTGTCCTTTACAGGGAGAAAATGATTTTTAAGTCTTAAATTGCTAGTTTCCCTTTTTTGAGTGGAGACTTTGATTGTAAGATCTAGTTTATTTGATTTTAAGAAGGGAGGTTGAATGCTTCAGTTCTTCTGTCACTTTCCTTCTGAATGATTATTATATAGATTGTTTTCCAGCTACACGGTGAGAAATTTTCCTTAAATTTTGAGCACTAAGTAGGGCTGGGGAAGTTTGCATTTTTACTTCAAAGCTAGAGGGTGGCAACATATTTGGCTGCTGGTGTTGGCAGTGGATGTATTTACCGAACTTCTGTGGCTTATGTCTTCGAGGTGTCCATACGCCTCACTGATTCTGGATTGGAAAAGGTATCATCTGTATTTTATCCTCTTAGAGAATATTTTGATATAAGATAAATTTTATTATCCCATTGATGAGTTTTTATATCTTGAGAACCTACCTTACTTTTGGATTTCCTTTCCTAGAGAGTTTGGGAGAACTTGATGATTTCATAGATTCTTACCTTAATATTTTCTACTGGCATAGTTACTGGAAAGCATCAGTAACTTTGGAGCAAAGTACCTTTATTACATTTCATTTTCTATATGCAATGCTTATCTTGCAGATGTTCGACATAATTGGCATTGTCTACCAATACATTAAGTTACTGCGTCAAGTATCTCCACAAGAATGGATATTTAGGGAACTCCAGGATATTGGAAACATGGAATTTAAATTCACAGAGGAAGAGCACCAGAATGTTTATGCTTCACGACTTTCAGGTTATCTTTTGTTATTGTAACTGCACATCTTTCCATTGTCATGTTTTGCCTGACCTAAAGTATCCCTGCTCCATAAGTTTTCTTTTTTAGAATATCTATATTTTTTTTGGCCAAAAGGTTATCTCCATATTCATCTTGTGTTTACTATTGCAGAAAATTTACTACTTTATCCAGCAGAATATATAAATTATGGCAGCTTTGCGTACGAGATTTGAGATGAGGAATTGATAGAATATGTTCTTGGTTTCTTCACACCAGAAAACATAAGAGTTGATGTGGTATCAAAGTCCTCAATTAAGTCGGAAGGTAAATCTTCTATATTTTTTTATGCATTAAAAAAAGAAAAAGAAAGATAGAAAAAGTGAGAGGAAGAATACTTGTTCTCCATTTGACTTCATCTTATTGTCTTTTTTGTTTTAATCTTCTTTTAGTATTGAAATTGTCTCGAGTAGGTTTTCATGTGACATCCCTTATATTCTCATTATTTCCAATAATGTAGCCATGATTCTGACTTGAGCTCTATTCTCTTGAACTGTTTCAGATTTCAAGTGCGAGCCTTGGTTTGGGTCAAAATATACTGAGGACTATATATCTCCTTCTTTGATGGATTTGTGGAAGGATCCTTCAGAAATTGATGTCTCATTGCATCTCCCTTCTAAAAACGAGTTCATTCCTTGTGATTTTTCCACCCGTTCTGATAACTCGTGTCATGATCCTGCAATATATATCTTCTACAAGATGTATAATTGATGAACCATTTATGAAGCTCTGGTACAAGCTTGATACTACTTTTAAGCTTCCGCGGGTAAATACATACTTCCACATCAGTCTGAAGGGTGGATATGCTAATCTGAGGAATTCCGTTTTGATGGAACTATATGGTCACCTTCTTAGAGATGAGCTGAATGAGATATATATCAGGTGCATATCATGTCCTTCATAACTAATTAGTTTATGCTTCAGTACAGCCTAGAAATTAGGTGTACTGTCATAATAATTGTCCAAACAAAATATCTTTGTTAACGTTTCATTAAGGTCACTAAGTCAATATTTAGTAATTCCGTTGTAAAATTATAAGTTATGCTGGAACTGCCCCTTGTCTTTCTTAGGTCAGTTTTGAGCACTGAAGAACCATTTGATGACGAGCTGTCTCTTAAGAGTGACTTATTCAGTTGATCCTGTATTCATCCATGTAGATCATTTTTCTCTCAGTGACTTAGTGACCTAGTTCTTCATAGCAGAGATGTTTTTGGAATGTATATATGAGAGGAGCCTTTGTTCTGTGGATGCAGGCCCTTGTTGCCAAGCTGGAAACTTCTGTAACTCCGGTTGATGAAAAACTGGAGATCAAGGTCTGTGGTTTCAATGATAAGCTTCCAGCTCTCTTATCAAAAAATTTGGCAACAGTCAAATTTTTTTTGCCAACTGATGTTCGTTTTAAGGTCTGTCAGTCCACTCTATGTCTGGTTTACGTTTGTTTTTGCATATAGTTGACAATACCTTCCCCGTTCCAGCTTGTCCATTGCTAAGCGACACTTGAACAGGTTATTAAAGAAAATATGAAGCAAAGTTAAAGAACATGAATATCAATCCTCTGGCTCACACATCATACTTGAGACTGCAAGTTCTGTGTCAGACTTTCTATGATGCAGATGCAAGTTGCATATTTTAGACGAATTGTCTATTTCTGATTTGAAATCATTTATTCCCGAGCTTTGTTCCCAGGTACACTGCACACATATATGTCATCATGAATATTTATTATAGGTTACTTCAGTCCATTCCTCAAACTCAACATCATCCTCCAGCCAGGTCTTTTTCCATGAGAAAACCATTCTGTTCAATACGTACAGGTATACATTGAGGGCCTTTGCCATGGCAATATGTTGGAAGAAGAAGCAATTAGTCTTTCAAATATATTTAAAATGAACTTTTCAGTACAACCACTTCCTATCGAATTGAGGCATAAAGAATGTGTTGTTTGTTTTCCTCCTGGTGCTAACCTGATCAGAGATGCCAGTGTGAAAAATAAGTCAGAAACAAACTCTGTAACTGAGATAACTCCAAACGAGCTCATTTTATTTGGTTTTCCATATATAAAAATGTACTTTCTTCGTCTTATATGGTGATATTCTTGCCTTGTTTTTGGTTTCATCTTGCAGCTGCATTTTCAAATTGAGCAGGAAGTGGGAATCAGATTGAATGCAGGGACAGATCTTTTCGTTGAAATTATATGGGAACCACTTCACAATCAGCTAAGGTGATTCTGTTTGATGCTTACTTACATACTGATTATCTAAATATTATTTGGGACAAGAAGGTATATTCATATAAGTGTCTGTCTATTTCTGGAAAAAGGACGAAGGAGCAGCTTGGGTATGCTGTTGAGTGTGGCCCCCGGATAACACACTGTGTTTTTGGCTTTTGTTTCTGTGTTCAGTCATCTAAGTACAACCCAATGTACTTACAAGAGAGAGTTGACAACTTTATCAATGGTCTGGAAGAATTGTTGGTAAGCAAGCACTCAAGGTTCCTTGTAAAATGCTGCTAGTTTATGGTCTTCTCTTGGATCTGATATCTTTTAGTTATGTCTACTTCTGTGATTTAAGTTACATGATTATTGTTTCTGCTCGGGAATTTCAGTTATTGAGAATATATTGGGCATTTGCAGGAAGGGCTTGATGGTGAGTCATTTGAGAGATATAAAAGTAGGCTAATGGCTAAGCTATTAAAGAAAGTTCCATCCCTCACATATGAAACCAATAGATATTGGAATCACATTATTGACAAAAGGTGCTGTGTCCTCTGTGGTTGGTCCAGAAGATGACAATTCTAAATAGTGCATTTCAAGACGATTCTGTCAATTGAATGGATTTCTTCTTTCTGCCATAAATATTTGCTTCTTTGGGATTTTTAATACTTGTGTTTCGATGCTCATTGTTGACTACAGGTATATATTTGACTTGCGAAAAAAGGAAGTCAAAGAACTCAGAAGCATTGACAAGGAGGATGTTATCAACTGGTACAAAATGTACTTTCAACAATCATCTCCTAAGTGTCGTAGGCTGGCGATTCGCGTTTGGGGTTGCAACACTGAACGGAAAGAGGCTGAAGCACAATCAGAGTACGCAAATCATCGAAGACCCTGCAACCCTTAAGATGTCATTGAGGTTCTATCCTAGCATTTGTTGAAAACACGAACCAGCTTTGGTTACTAGATAAAAATTGAACCGTTAGAACACTGAACTGAAGGCCTCAGTTTTGACCAGGTTGTACGCGGGAAAAGAGGGAAGTGAAAATATATATAAAACCCAAAAAAATACATTTACCAATATATTAGGGATTATGCATGCATTCATGTAAAATTAGATTCATCTGAATATTTCATAAATTATTAATAAATTGAAATTTGTGGTAACAATGATTAGTTACCCTTGTTCGTCTGGCCTCAGGTAAAATCCTTGACCCTTCAAAGCATGCCAACCAGTCACTCTCAGCATGATGTGCTTGAATCACTCACAACATGTAACTAACATTATTCAGAAATCTCTGTACCAGGAACATGTAACTAACAATCAAAGTTACTTGAGGCGCTTTAGTTACAATTTTTACCTCGAAAGTTAAGTAACATAAACCACAACACACTCATAATCTGAATCTGAACAAAACCATATTAAGTTACCTTGAAATAGCCGCGCGGCTATACTCTTGCAATATATTTTAATATTTTAATAGTATTACCGCGCGGCTATACTCCTATAATATATTCTAATATTTTAATATTATGGCCGGACGGCCATACTCTTGTAGTATATTCTTATATTTTAATAGTATCGCCGCCCGGCTGTACACTTGCATTATATTCTAATATTTTAATGGTATAGCCGCGCGGCTACACGATTCTAATAGTATAATTGTATAGCCGCGCGGCTATACGCTTGCAATAGATTCTAATATTACAATAGTATGGCTGCCCGGCTATGCTCTTGTAATATATTTTAATATTTAATAGTATAGCCGGTCGGCTAAACTCTGGCAATATATTCTAATATTATAATAGTACAGCCGTGCGGCTATGCCCTTGTAATAGATTCTCATAATAGTATAGCCGCTCGGCTAAACGCTTGGAATAGATTCTAATATTTTATAGTATAGCCGCTCGGCTATTGACTATATTCTAATAGTTTAATAGTATAGCCGCTCGGCGACACCTTTGCAATATATTATAACTGAAGTGTACTGTGTGCATATATATACTAACCGGAAATAGCCACCGACCAGGACGGGAAAGGAATTCTTCAAAAGTGCTTACCGGAAATAGGGGCAGGAACCGGGAACGGAAACAGGTACCGACTCCGAATCGGCTGGTTGCCATCCCTACTAACATTAGAAGCTCAAGAATTATAACTGAAATGTAAAGGACTCGAAACAAAAAGGAAATAAAGTTCCCATTTTGCTCCTTAATACAAAAACCAAGAGCAAAGACTCCACATCACAACGCCGCCAGAGCTTTCCATGCGGGCGGCTCCTCTGACGCCCGCACCTTCCCGCCTCGGGAATTCTATTTCTCTCTCTTCGGCACACCGTTCTGATGGGACTGAGAGAGAAACGAAAAGGGCAAGAGAGAGATGGCCGCTCGCAAGAGCTGAAGCTAGCGGTGGTTTTGGAACGCGCTGCCAATTTTAAAAGCAGAGGCCTATTTCCCTCTAGTTTTTGTCTGAACGGATGAAATGGAAACTTCAAACTTTGCTGGGTTGAAATAAGACCTAAAAATAGTATGTTTGAGAAGATGACGGGCAAATGTGCACCAATCACACCAAAGCTTGGAGAATCGACGTCGTGAAAAAAATATTTGCAATCCGCATGAAAGTGCTTTTTCTGGATGCAATATTCAACGTCCTGAAAAAAACCAACTCAAATTTTCTCTTAGAGTTACATTGCATTGCATTGCATTGAATTAGCCTGATGGGCCGTTGCACTTTCTCGTCGGACAATATCGTAATAACTCCTCCGAATGATATACGATCATACAGACTAATTGAGCTCGAGAATGGCCTCACTGCATTGCTCGTTCACGATCCTGAAATTTACCCAGAAGGGCCACCTGAACAAGCTGAAGAAGAATTAGAGGAAGATGAGGGCGGCGAGGATGGAGAGGCAGAGGAACACAGGGAAGGAAAGGTTGAAGAGAACGGTGTAGGAGATGAAGATGATGAACAACCGGAAGGTGGAGACGGTAAACTGAGAAGGAAGAGAAAGGGAAAGGGAGGTGCTTCCCAGACCAAGAGAAAGGGAAAGGGGGATGCTTCCCAAACCAAGAAGGTTGGTCTATGATTTACATTGAAATTCTGCAATGCTCATTATTCGCATTGAAGTTTATGTATTTATTTATTGAAAACCCAGTTGGAGAAACTTGATAAAATATGCATTTATTTTATGAAAATTGCTTTTAGGTGGGAAAATAATATTACTTTGTGTTTGCATCACTAATTCCCAATTAGAGGAGCTTCAAGATTACTGCTTTAAGATTCCAGCATCATCCTTTTTCTTACAATTGAATAATTTCTACTTTCATACAATGTTTCATTGGCTCATGATTCCAATTTCCAAGTGGAGCTTCTCCTGTATGCTGGTTGTATTTTTATAAACTTTTTGCGTTGTTTTTGGTCATTCTATTTCCAAGCATACTTACTGAGAATGACATTGATCTTCAGTCTACTTAATGATCACAGTCATGTCTACTCAGCTCAGTTACAAGAAGTTGATTTAATTGGATAACTAAAGATGCTTGATCATCTTTGTAGGCTGCTGCAGCAATGTCCATAAGAATAGGCAGCTTCTCTGACCCGATTGAGGCACAGGGACTTGCGCATTTTCTTGGTGTGTGTTATGCCTGCACACATTCTTCATCAAACAATGTACTGAATGTTGATGTGCAGACATTACTAACAAATTGAAAGTTTTGCAGAACACATGCTTTTCATGGGGAGTACAGAGTTTCCAGATGAAAATGAGGTCTGTTTGTCAATCAAGCATCTTCATTTTTCCTCTTTTTTTGGTGCCAGTTAACTTGGGTTTGATGTGTAAGTCGTTAGGAGATGCAATTGATCCTTTACATCATTTATCAGAAATTAGGTTTACTGAGAGTACGTACATGGAAATACTTAACCCGAATGAACTTTTCGTCTCTAGAGATTACTACATGGCATCTGATGACTTATACATGGCGTCCCCATCGTTTACTACGTTGCATCTCATGTCTTCTATTTATATATGACCAGGAGGACTTGCTTGTTCTTTTACTGCCAACCTGCTTGCAAATGTGTCGGGCTGTGTGGAACAACTCAGTGTACACTGTACGGTAGTGTCACTGGTGAATGATTTTAATTTACATTTTTCTTCGATCTATACCTGATGGGAACAGAAACCCTTTTGGATAAATCAAATGTCAACCTTTTATCTTTGTAATTGTGTCTGGTAGCTGTTATCTTGTTTTCGGCTCATTGGTTAATAGTCAAATGATATCTAGTATTAATTTGTTTTCCTTGGTATGCTGTGTATGTGGCCACTTGTTTTTTACTCTTTTCTTTGCTAGTACGATAGTTACTTGTCCAAGCATGGAGGGTCATCAAATGCATACACAGAAGCAGTGCATACCTGCTACCATTTTGAAGTGAAACGGGAGTTTCTTAAGGGTGCGTTGAGAAGGTAAAGTCTGAGCTCCACATGTTTTGAATATCAATAACTGAAGTCCTTGGTATTGAATATTTTATGGTTAATAAAGGAAGGCTGTAGTTTTATTGGTTCTTCCTGCGTTGGCTTTGAATTTTGTATTGTCTCGGCATTTGTAGTTAAAAAATATCTATGATCGTCCTACTTATGTTCCGAAACAAATGTGATATGACTATATTGCAGATTAAAAAATTAAGTTACTTTGCATTTACATTTTTTCTTATATTTACGTGCTGAATACTTGATAAGGATAATACTTATTGGTGCACTAACCGTATCTTGGAATGGAAATTAGGTTTCCTCTTTTGATCCTTAAGATCCAACAAAGTGTTTCTTTTGTGTTCCTCAATATCTGGCTTGCCATAAACTTTTCATTGAGTTATGATCAAAGGTATATAAATCGCTTGAAATTAGAATTCACTCTGTGCTCCATATATTTCTAGAGCAATATATTTAGCTAATAGCATGTATGTTTCCCTTTGTATGAAATTTCTGTAATTGTATTCATTTCGGCTCTTTATCTTATCAGATTTTCTCAGTTCTTTTTTCCCCCCTAGTGAAAATTGAAGCCATGGAGCGAGAGGTACAGGCTGTAGATTCAGGTGCTTGCAAGTCTTAACCAAGTTTATTAGTTTCTGTTTTTCCTTTTAAAAGTTTTCCCAGTTTTGCTTACAAGTTCTTATTACTGAACGGTATTCTTTATTGTTGAAAAAACTAATTTTGGAATGCAGAATTTAACCAGGTTTTGCAGAATGAGTCTTGCCGCCTTGAACAATTTCACTGCCATACGGCTGCACCTGGTCACCCATTTAATAAGTTCTTTTGGGGTAAAACTTGAATCCATTGTTGTATTTTTGTCCTTCTCCCTCCCTCCCTCCTCTCTCTCTCTCTCTCTCTCTCTCTCTCTCAGTTACAAAAAAGATTCTATTCATATGAAACTACATTTTGTTTTACGCATGCATGAAAGGAAATAAGAAGAGATTGGTTGATGCAATGGAAAATGGGATCAACTTGCGTGAACAAATACTAAAATTGTACAGAGATTATTACCATGGTGGACTGATGAAGCTAGTTGTCATTGGTGGAGGTGAAATTTTATTCTTTCCTTTCATTTCAGTTTTGCTCTCTATTGGGTTTTGCTTTCTTTTTTGTTTAAGCGTTGTTTTTGAGGGGTTGAATGTTGATAAATATTATTGGACATGTCTTGTACCACATAGCGTGCTGGAATGGAAGTAATGAAGTAGTTCCAGTTTGACTTGATTTCTATCCAATTGCTGGTTTTAGAAGGATTTACTTATCTACTCGGCCTTCGGGGTTTCTGTTTTATGGATGATTATATCGGATTCTTTGAATTGGTAGAGGTTGATATTGGTGTACACAATTACACATTTGAATTTTGTCATTTGTGATGTTATATTCTGGCAATATTTGTTGGTGAGAATGACTAGTGGCAATGGAGAAGGAATTACTGTTGCTATCAACTATTAAGTGGTCTGGTGGTGCCATTGTTGATATCTTGTAGTTTTGATTGCTGTATCAAATAAAAAAATTCATTCATGTTTAATCATTTATGCATACAATCTACAAACCAAGAAGAATCTTTTATTCTGCTGATTTATCAAATCTATGTTCATTGTAATAGTTGTAATTGATCCTGCAGAATCTCTTGATATACTCGAGGATTGGGTTGTGGAGTTATTTAGTAATGTCGAAAAAGGTCCCCAAGAAAAGCTGCAGTTCAAGGCAGAAGGCCCTATCTGGAAAGCTGGAAAACTTTACAGGCTAGAGCCTGTTAGAGATTTTCATATGCTCTACTTGACATGGACACTTCCATGTCTTCATCAAGAGTATTTGAAGAAACCTGAAGATTATTTAGCTCATCTCCTTGGACATGGTAATAATTCATTACTAGCTAATTTATGTTAATTATTATTCCTCTGCAGACCACAAAGCATCGTTAGTACAGGCAAAAGCAGCAGTTATAACTCCTTAAAGTAGAGGTATCTGGAGACTTTGATTTTACAATTCGGTTTTGTTTTATTTTAAGAAAAGAGCTTGAATGCTTCAGTTCTTCTGTCACTTTCATTCTAAATGATTATTTTTTCCTTTGGAATGGTCTCTGTTCTTACTTTTCATGCATCATATTTGGTTGCTTTTGTATGTCATGCACATTGCATAAACATTATTACATTTCACACCGGGTTTAGTTGCCTAGATTGTTTTCCAGCTACACAGTGAGAAACTTACCTTAATTTTGAGCACTAATTAAGTTATGTGTTTTCCAGAGGGCCGGGGAAGTTTGCATTTTACCTCAAAGCTAGAGGGTGGGCAACATATTTGGCTGCTGGTGCTGGCGGTGGATGTATTTACCAAACTTCTGTGGCTTATGTCTTCAACATGACCATACGCCTCACTGATTCTGGATTGGAAAAGGTGTCATCTCTATTTTATCCTCCTAGAGAATATTTTGGTATAAGATAACTTTGATTGTCCCACTGATGAGTTTTTTTTATCATCTTGGGAACCTACCTTAGTTTTGGATTTCCTTTCCTAGAGAGTTTGGGAGAACTTGACGATTTCATAGATTCTTACCTCTATATTTTTCACATGTATAAACTGGAAAGCATCAGTAACTTTGGAGCAAAGTTTGCTTTTATCTTTATTACTTCACATTTCCCATACAACTTCTTATCTTGTAGATGTTTGACGTAATTGGCATTGTGTATCAATACATTAAGTTACTGCGTCAAGTGTCTCCACAAGAATGGATATTTAGGGAACTCCAGGATATTGGAAATATGGAATTTAAATTCTCAGAGGAACCGGCCCAGGATTCTTATGCTTCAGGACTTGCAGGTTTTCTTTTGTTAGCGAAAGTGCACATCTTTCCTTGGTCGTGTTTTTCCTGACTTAAAGTATCTTGCTCCATGAGTTTTCTTTTTTAGAATGTCTATTTCTTTTTTGGCCAAAGGATATCACCATATTCATCTCCTGTTTACTATTGTAAAATTTCTATGTTGCAGGAAGTTTACTATTTTATCCAGCAAAATATATAATTTATGGTGGCTATGCATACGAGAGTTGGGATGAGGAATTGATAAAACATGTTCTTGGTTTCTTCACACCAGATAACATGAGGGTTGATTTGGTATCAAAGTCCTCAATTAAGTCAGAAGGTAAATCTTCTATGCCCTTTTATGCCCAAAAGAGAGGAAGAAAAAAAGAAAAAAAGAGAGGAAGGATGCTTGTTGTCCATCTAACTGCATCTTATTATTTAGGGAATATTATAGGAAGTGTCTCTAGTAGGTTTTCTGGTGACATCCCTAATATACGGAGGAGGTTTTGTTGTCTCTAAATGTTTCAGATTTCCAGTGCGAGCCTTGGTTTGGGTCAAAATATACTGAGGAGGATATATCTCCTTCTTTGATGGATTTGTGGAAGGATCCTCTAGAAATTGATGTCTCATTGCACCTCCCTTCTAAAAACGAGTTCATTCCTTGTGATTTTTCCATCCGTTCCGATAACTCATGTCATGATGATCCTGCAAATATGCCTTCCCCAAGATGTATAATTGATGAACCATTAATGAAGCTCTGGACAAGCTTGATACTACTTTTAAGCTTCCGCGGGTAAATACATACTTCCGCATCAGTCTGAAGGGTGGATGTGCTAATCTGAGGAATTCTATTTTGATGGAACTATATGGTCGCCTTCTTAGAGATGAGCTGAATGAGATTATATATCAGGTGCATGTCATGTCCTTCATAACTAATTAGTTTGTGCTAGATGGCTCTTTTGTACTTAAATACGTTTTAGGGGAACACCACTTGCATTTAGTTCAGTTCTGAATCTCTCTGCAGTCTGTGTCCAAGTTTGTTCATTAGTAAGGACTTGGATTTTATAGTGGCTTACAATAGTACAGCCTAGCAATTGGATGTACGTAATGGTCCAAACAAAATATCTTCTATTAACTTCTCATTATGTAAATCAGAAACTACATTGTGTTTTCTGATCCAAATCTTCTTAAGAGTGGGCGGTCTTTCTGCTCAAAAGTTTTAAATTTCTTAACAAACTTCCTTCATTTTAATCTTCTCAATATTTAGTAATTCAGTTGTAAGATTATAAGTTATGCTAGAAGCACCCCTTGTCTTGCTTAGCTCAGTTTTGAGCACTAAGGAGCCATTTGACCAAGGCCTTTCTTTTAAGAGTGACCTATTCAATTGATGCTGCTGTATTCATCCATGTAGATCATTTTTCTCTCAGTGGCTTAGCGACCTAGTTCTTCATAGCAAAGATGTTTTTGGAAAGCATACATGAGCGGAACCTTTGGTCTGTGGATGCAGGCACTGCTTGCCAATCTGGAAGCTTATGTAGGTCCGGTTGGTGAAAAACTGGAGATCAAGGTCAGTGCTTTCAATGATAAGCTTCCAGCTCTCTTATCAAAAATCTTGGCCACAGTCAAAAAAATTTTGCCAACCGATGATCGCTTGAAGGTATGTCACTCCACTCTATGCCTTCCTAGTTCCGGCTTGTCCATCCCTAAGTACACTTTAACAGGTTATTAAAGAAAATATGAAGCGAAGGATAAAGAACACGAATATGAATCCTCTGGTGCACACACCATACTTGAGACTGCAAGTTCTGTGGCAGACTTTCTATGATCCAGATGACAAGTTGCATGTTTTAGACAAATTGTCTATTTCTGATTTGAATTCATTTATTCCGGAGCTTTGGTGCCAGGTACACACTGGACACATGTTATGATGAATATTTGTTATAGCTTACTTCAGTCCATTCATCAAACTCAATATCGTCCTCCAGCCATTAGAAAATCATGCCGTTCAGGCTTCTTGACCTCCTATTCTTCTGCCTTCACATGTAATTTGATAAGTGGAGAGTCGTATGACATTGTGAAAGACTCGGAGAGGTGGCTTCCAAGTGTGAATCAAATAATTAATCTTGCAATGTTCTTTAACAATATTTTCTATATTGCTTTTAGAATTAGTTTGATTCAGGCATTTGCTTACAGCTTACCTTCTTAATATGTACAGGTATTCATTGAGGGCCTTTGCCATGGCAATATGTTAGAAGAAGAAGCAATTAGCCTTTCTAATATATTCAAAATGAATTTTTCCATACAACCACTTCCTACCGAATTGTGGCATAGATAACGTGTTCTTTGTCTTCCTCCTGGTGCTAACCTGGTCAGAGATGCCAGTGTGAAGAACAAGTTGGAAACAAACTCTGTAACTGAGGTAACTCAAAATGGGCTAATTTTGTTTGGTTTTTCATGTATAAAGATGTACTTTGTTCATCTTATATATGTTGATATTCTTCCCATGGTTTTGGTTTCATCTTGCAGCTGCATTTTCAAATTGAGCAGGATGTGTTGACAAGAATGAACGGAGTGATAGATCTTTTGATTGCAATTATATGGGAACCACTTTTCAATCAGCTAAGGTGATTCTATTTGATGCTTGCTTAAACTTTCTAACTATTATTTGGGTCAAGATGATACATTCAAAATATACATGTATATACACATTCATATAATTGTGACGGCTGTCTATTTATTGAAATAGGACGAAGGAGCAGCTTGGATATATTGTTGAGTGTGGCCCACGGATAACATACCGTGTTTTCGGCTTTATTTTCAATGTTCAGTCGTCTGAGTACAGCCCAGTCTACTTACAAGAGAGAATTGACAACTTTATAAATGGTCTGGAAGAATTGTTGGTAAGCAGTCAGCTTCTAGATGCCGCTAGTTCATGCTTTAAGTTACATCATTGTTGTTTCTGCGTTGGAGAGTCGGAGTTAGTTATTGAGAAACTGTTGGCATTTGCAACAAGGGATTGATGATGATTTGTTTGAAAATTATAGAAGTGGGCTAATGGCTGGCCTATTGGAGAAAGATCTATCCCTCACTTGTGAAACCGACAGATATTGGTGTGAGATTGTTGGAAAAAGGTGACGTCGTCCTTGTAATTCCAAAGACTACATTTAGAAAGATCATAAATTGCTTCTTTGGGATTTCTAATCCTCGTGAGTTAAAGCTCAATCTTCCAACTACAATTGCTGGCCTTCAGGTATATGTTTGACTTTGCAGCAGAGGAAGCAGAAGAGCTCAAAACCATTCACAAGGAGGATGTTATCAAATGGTACAGAACATATCTACAACAATCATCGCCCAAGTGTCGTAGACTTGCGACTCAGGTTTGGGGTTGCAACACTGACCCGAAAGAGGCTGAAGCGCAATCTGAGTCGATGAAAGTCATCGAAGACCCTGCAACCTTCAAGATGTCATCTACGTTCTACCCCAGCCTCTTTTGAAAATATAGACCAGCTTTGATTAGTGAAAATTTTTTATTCTCTGGTAAATCCTCAAAGCATCCCAGCATGAGGGTCAATATCAAAAAATGGGATGAAGCAAAATAAAGTTAAAGAGGGTATATTTGATCAAAATTTTCTGAAGTTTTGGTTTGAAATGCACATGGTAGGGTTTTAGGTTATATGATTGAGATGCATCAAGGAGGGTCCAAATTTTCTTATTTTGCCCTACCAAAATCTGATATGGAAGCCTATATATCCTCTTACCAAGAAACTCAAAGACAAGTCCTTGTGAAGGGCACTTTCAAAGGCTCCTAACCATAATAGATAATTCAATCCTCGTCCCCCCTCGTCGATATTTGGTTTATCCAATGTCGTGGACATGGACCTCTTGGAGCTCTGGTCACAACCCAACATTTGCTTAAGAAATTATATTTGAAAATGACAAAAGTGACAAAAAGGAAATAATGAAAAATATGTTTTGTATGGCTCAAATTCTTCAAATTTCTGCTGCCAGATTCCTTATGTGGGGGTGTTACTAGGCTAATGAGGCCCAGCCACGTGTTGTGTTGGTGTATCAATTGTTCTACAATTGAAGACACGGTATAAATCTAATAGATTTAACCACAATTTTGAACCTGTATCATCTTGTAATTAGAATGTTTTGTCAGTCAGCATTAGATCATCTCCAACCCTGGGGGTGGAAACTCAAATTTTGAGTTTAGCCTCCAAATACCATCTCAACCCATGTATTTTGGGGGGTGGAAATTTGAGAAATCTCAAATCTTTGAGATCACGTATCATCTCGTAACTGGAATGTTCTATGGCAAAAATAAAAGGTTTTAGACATTTTCACTTTTGGAAAAAGTTTTTAACCCCAAATCTAAAAATAAATAAAGTTTTTCTTCTTTTAAAAATTTTCTCTCTTTTGTTTTTTTCAAAATGATTTGATTGGCATAGAGGAAAAATATGGACTTAAAGCCTTGAGAATCAAGATCCCTAAGACAATCCTGCAAAAAATATATGCAATCTGCGGTAAAGATTGCTAGAAAATTTAATCCCAACTCAAATATTCTCTTTCAGGTGTGGTGGACAAGACAAGAATTGCAATATCGAAAGCCAAAGGGAGCAGGGCTTTGACATGGGACAAAAACGGTGGTTTAAGATGCTTCCTCAACTTCATTTCTCGGAGATTACAAAAACATTATTGTTGTTGTAACTGTTGCATGAATTACAATATTTTTTGTAACCCCAAAACAAAAAAGAAATACAATTTTTTATTAAAAAAATAATAAAGACTGTTAATTAATTTATGAATACTTTCAAGAATGATGAAAGTGATGCATGAACAGTGAAGGCCGCAAAGATGGAACTCTGCATGTGCTCCTAAGATGGCAGGACCGACATGTATATATAAAAATATATATATCTATATATGATATATCTCAAACCTTTCAGAAATTTGTCGTAAATAAACAAATCATCCGGCCAACAGAAATAGTAGCTTTATCGTGCAAGTCCAGATGAACCAACCACAGTGAAAAAGCCTGCAGAAAACAGATCCGGACAAGAGCAAAATCAATGAGAATATTTGTACAAGACTGTTCGTGTTACATTTGCTAATTGCTGAATTATATATTTCGTCCATATGTTACCTCTGGAATTAAAGTGATTAGCAAACCAGTTAATAAGAAAACAGCAAAGATTAATTTGTCGTGGCCGACACAATTAAATCACGTAATTATAGTTATTGGTTTAGTGATATTTCTTTGTACTTTGTTATAAAATATTCAGAAAATTGTTAATAATTTGTGCATGCATATAAGACAAGATGCATTACTTTATTGATGTTTAATTCGACTTGTACATATGTTGTTAATTTTGGTTCATGCACAATTAAGCTCGTTAGCAGGCTTGTTTTTGTTCCATCTCTTAATTAAGTGTTTAAATTAACACCAAATTAGAAAATAAAATCATGTCTCAACTGACAGAGTAATATGATAATAACCGACCAAAAATAAAGAGAGTGATAAGATTGTCATGTCACCTGTAATTGGTTTTTGTATGGTAGTGACTTGTTTTCCCTACATCAAGATAAAAACTTGAAAACAAAATGACAAGAAGTGAGATTTTTTTATGCTACTTTCGACGAACGCATCAAAATACGATAATCGTTTGTTGAATAATATGTATGTATGATTATGTGTTAAATATGTCACTCAATGACTTATAATGACCTAACAAGTATGGTATTTCCACGTAATTGGACTGATAATTATATCATGAGGATAACAGACTCTCAAGATGTGAACTCATAAATAAATAATAAAAATTTATTGATAATAGCATTATCCAAATATTTGTTACAGAAAACGCATGCTCATGACTGAAATTTGTGTCGAGTATGTCATCGTTTTGGCGTTAAACCCTTTAACCTCAAGTTCCCAGCTACATGCCTTAATTTCGCGGTCCAAAATTCAGGCACGAGCCCTCTGTGCTATTCAATGTAGGTCGGCCACCCATGTGACCAAACGCCCAACAAAATGGAGACATAATTTCTGATGTACCCTATGCCCACGTAACACACCAGAATCATTATTAATTTATACCTTTTTTGGTTGTGAAATTTATACCATTATACACATACATACAAATTTGTATTGTAAATAATACATAAACATTGTACAATGGATCTTACCCTACATGAACCCTTTTTGGGGTAATTGATCGTAATAGCTAGAGGAAGTCATCATGCACTCCTTAATGTGCAATTTCTCGCCCGTTTATATTTTTATAAAGGAAAAATTTAACTCGAAACTTATTAATTCAAGAGTTTTAAAGTATCATTCAGTCAACAAAAGAGACAAAATGGAGGCAAAGCCAGCTTGGAAGGAAGACTTTTATTGTCTTAATTAGTTAATGCTATATTACCATTCAAGGGAGAAAGAGATGTGTGGGGCAATGATAAAACATAACACATGCAGTACCCAAATTGACACACGCAAATGAAATGATGGGTTGGTTGCCACTTCCTACCATGAGCAAAGTTGCTTATAAGCAGATCACATTGTGCAGGGATTTGGAAAATTCTGTATGCAAACTCACAAAGGGTGTTTTAGTTTTACCCAAAAAAAAACCTAATATGCTTAAAGGTTTTGGTGCGTTGTCAAGGATGCCCTTTTGTTCTTCATTACTTGATGAGAACGATGTATAACAGAAGAAAAGAAAGCATCAGAAAGTAAAATACTTCAGAATTCAATGCTTTCATTAACAAAATTTTCAGCCATGTGCAAGGATACCATTATCTGTTAAGACCCTACCAATGATTCAACAAATAGAAGGGCATTTTCAACTTTCTTGGGCCCCAAACTAAAGATTATGCCCTGTACTTAAATTTAATTAAGCAACTGAAAACGGAGATCGGACACATGTTATGATTACGAGTGTAGAATGACAAACTGCGAGTGTGAATAACAACTAATTGGCACCAATCAGTGTGAACAAAGAAAATCTGAATATAAAATTCAAAATAAAAATTGTATGAAGTTGATGGCTGGGAAATTGCATGTGGAGAAGTTTGGCCCACTGGCGTAGCGGTTGGTAACCCCAACCAGAACCAGCGCATGTGCACTTGATTTTCTCAATCACTTGCTGCTGTGGCCTTTCTATTCAATGAAATGTGTGCAAAACTCAATCATAAGTAATCTCAAGTTTCCTTATAAATAGAGGCCCCCTCGTGCACTCTTAGCACAAACCAAAACAAACACCTCCCCTGCATAAAAACCGAAGCTCCTCCTCTCTCTTCCTTTCTCCTATTGAAAAATCATATCAAAACATGGCACCTCAGGCATTGTCTTTTGCTCCCCTAGCCCTCTCTCTTGTTCTCTTCAATCTTCATCTTCATGGTGCTTTTGCTGATTATGGTGGCTGGGAAGGCGCTCATGCCACTTTTTATGGTGGCGGTGATGCCTCGGGAACAATGGGTAAGTCTAAATTTTACCACGGTAAAAAAATCGGCAGTTGCTATACACACTGGCAGAATGACAAACTGAAAGTGCGAATAACATTTCTTGAAAATTCAAAAAAGTTTCTTCTAAATTAAGAGTTGGGTTTGATATTTGATTTGGGTTTTTTTTGCAGGGGGAGCATGTGGGTATGGGAACTTGTACAGCCAAGGGTATGGAACCAACACTGCAGCTTTAAGCACAGCCTTGTTTAACAATGGCTTGAGCTGTGGCTCTTGTTATGAAATGAGATGCAACAATGACCCTAGATGGTGTCGTCCTGGAAGCATCATTGTTACTGCTACAAACTTTTGCCCACCTAACTTTGCTCAGTCCAACGACAATGGCGGCTGGTGCAATCCTCCTCTCCAGCACTTTGATTTGGCTGAGCCTGCTTTCTTGCAAATTGCCCAATACCGCGCTGGGATTGTGCCTGTTACCTTCAGAAGGTAAAAACAAAACATTTCTTTGCTTATAGTTTTCTAGGTCATACAGAATGGGGTAAAAAACCATGGTGAAATTACAATTGCCACAGGTTATAATCCGTGAATATTGTCAAACCGAGAATATCAATGATAATGAACGGTTCAGAGTTAGTAACAACATTGCTTATCACTTGTTTTCTAGATTATATAAAATGGGGTAAATAACCATAGTGAAATTAAAATTGTCATAGGTTATAATCCGTAAATATTGTTTTGTCTGAGAGTTTATGTCCGGCATTCATGTTATGTACTCGGATTAATAATTCGAATGATAATAAACGGTTCTGAGTTAGTAATGAAATAACATATCAGATATCAGATAAGAGAACATTAGCCGGTTATAATTATGTGTTACAAAAACTAATGGGATGTGTTTTTCTGTTGGTGTTGCGCAGAGTGCCCTGTATGAAGAAAGGAGGAATAAGATTCACCATCAATGGCCACTCCTACTTCAACCTGGTTTTGATCACCAACGTGGGTGGTGCAGGAGACGTCCATTCAGTTTCAATCAAGGGGTCCAGAACAGGGTGGCAACCCATGTCAAGAAACTGGGGGCAAAACTGGCAGAGCAACAATTACCTCAATGGCCAGAGCCTCTCCTTCCAAGTGACCACCAGTGACGGAAGAAGTGTTACAAGCTACAACGTGGCCCCTGGTAATTGGCAGTTTGGTCAGACGTTCTCAGGGGGTCAATATTAGAGTTATTCCACTAGATTATTAGTAAAAGTTTGTATATCTATCTGCTGTCCTTTTTCCTTTTTTACCGAGTGTAAAAGCCAAGAGTAGTTGTGAAGTGAGGGTTTGCTGAGGTGAGCTAAAAGCACCCGCTGGGCCTTTCACATTTGAGATTTCTGGAGGAGAAATGAAATTTACCTCTTTTAGGTTACAACCCATTTCTAAGTTGTAACATTAATAATATATATTTATAAAATCAAGGAGCTTTATAAGATGTGCACTATTTGCTGCAAATTTTTTATTTTTTATTTTTTTGACAAAATGGTATTCTAAATTATTCTAATGTACGGGAAGGAGAATTGAACTCGAGTGCAATATGATGAATGACACACTGCCTTGACCAACTGGCCTAATCCACATATGCATTTGAATTTAAACCAATCGTAAAAATGATTCCTCTATCCAAATGACCCAATTTAGTCCAATTTTTATAGGTTTCTTGCAGAGTCCAAAATGATATAAGAAAGCACCAACCCTATCCACACAATCACTTCCATCAAGTTCTTTGGCTTTTGGTAGTAAGATGTAACTTTTTTTTATTAGATTCAGGAGGGAGTTAGAAAGTTGTTGTATCTTTTTCAGCAGCAGAACATGGGGCACATGGGTATGTGCTGTAGCAAAGGCTAGTCTATTAAGCTATGTGGCAACTAACTGCTGCCAAGGATAGTAGACAAAAGGGAAGAAACTTAGACTAAAAGAAAGGAAGTGACTCAGATAACCTCTAGATTAATATCTAATATGCAAACACTTGTTGATTTATGCACATTGATCCTATTCTTTACAAAAGCATTTCTTACAAAGATATAATCTACATAGCATCCATCTATGTAAATGGGGGAACATGGTTATTTCCAAAACAAAATAACAAGGACCAAAATGGAAAATTAGTCAATTTACGGGGACCAAAAATGTAATTAGCCTTCTTAAAATGCCTCGTAGAGACTGGCTGGTAGTTGGGCTTCTCCAGGCATGGACCCAAATGTTAGAATATTTTCTGATACCTAAGTAGCCTACCCTAGGGGAGCCCAGCACTTCTGAAATAAAAAAGCTGCACAGTCCAGTTTTATTACCCAAGACGAAAGATAAAAACCCAAAAAGAAGATTCTCTCCTCCTCCCTCTTTGCATGTTCGTGACTCTCCAGCTCAACTCTCTTCTTTTCTTTTTCTTTCTCTTCTCTCTTCTTATTGTACTCTTGTTTTTCTTGTGATTGTTTCTAGATTTTAATGCAGGGATTTAAATATTATATGTTTTTTTAAATTGATATGTAATCTAGAGATCAATGGTTAATACTATCTAGTAAGTTCTTTGTTTTAATAGAACTTGTGTTATTGTTAAGTTGTTAGTATCTATAATTTAGTGGTTAATATGCTTGTTATATACCGTTTGGAAAATGTCATAAAAATAAAGTAGATTTTGTCAAAATTTCAATAAAAATGTTCCGATTGGAAAATTTTACCTAAAAATTAGCCCTAATCATTTTTGAATCTTGAATCCGCGCCTGAGTTGGGCAATATGACTGCCTTATTTGATAAAGGAAAATGCTAGCAACCTTCTCTCTAACCTTAATATATTATTCAAATTAACTTTTGTTTTCCAAGTTTACCCTTATTAAATGTATTCAATTTATCAAAAACATTTCACAACTTTCTTACCATCTTATTAATATTTTTTTAAACGTCAATTATTTTTTTAAAATATATTTGCTTTTAAGAGGAAATGTCCCTTTTTAATTTTTTTTTTTTTAAACAAAGGGTTTAGATAGAGGAAAAAAAAAAGTCCTTTGTGTTTTTTAAAAAAGGGACATTTCCTCTTTTTGAAAAAAAAGCATATATGTTCTTTAAAAAAAATAATTGACGTTAGAAAAAAATTAATAAGATGGTTGTGAAATGTTTTTGGATAAATTGAATACATTTAATAAGGGTAAACTTGGAAAGCAAAAAAATGACACATATCAAGTAAAAAAGAGAGAAGGTCCAAAGAAGAAGGTTAGAGAGAAGGTTGCTAACATTTATCTTTGATAAAAATATTCGGAAGTTTCTTCATCATTACAAAATCATCAATAAAATTAAATATGATATACGTAACATTACTCAAACCGAGGAGGAGAAAGTGTCCTTGGATCAAAATATCACTTGGAATAGTGAATAAAACTTTTGTACTCTCCTAATAATTGCCGACACAGTGTGCCAAGGTCACACAAGTACTAAAGTATCCACAGCTGGGGCAAATAGTAAATGTACACGTAAACATCAATTTTAGAGGTCTAGAATAATGTACATGTAAACATCAATTTTTTTGTATTGTTTCATCATTAAATATTTTTCAAAAGTATAAATTGTATGAAAACACAGAAATGTACATTAAAAATCCCATGATATTTAAGGAAAAAAAGATGTTGTACAAAGAGTCGATGACAAATTTGTAATTTTCTTTTTTTGAGTACATATATTACCTTAATCGTTTATGTGAATTAAAATAGGTTTGTTAGTCAAGAAATTTCATTATTTTGCATTTGGATTGATTCAATCATTGATTTTATGTGCTTGTATTGTTCTTTGTTTCCATTATTGTTCGTCTCTACCATGTTTTTGTGGGCAGAGTAAGGCCTAGTGTTTGCCTTGGCTTGTCCCTCACATTACCTATGTTGTAGGTTCGGGGGTTGCATTGTTGTTCTTTTAGTCTCTTGTTTTCTTGGTTCTTTTCTCCCTCTCTTGTTGGGTGTACGCATACAAGGCAGTCTCATGAGTTCCATTTTCGATGGTGTCTTTTATTGATTTTTTAAATCTATTTTATATATTGGAGGAAAGAAATTCCACTTGAGTTTGATTCTGCCATGGAGGGCGGGGAATCCACCTCTACTGTGGTTGGAATCCATGAGCTTTATCGATGTTTTCAGACACATCACGTGAATATTTTTTAATGTCTTTTTTTGGGCAGCCAAGCCTTACATTTCCAATCAGTCTCCGTTGAAATTTTAATGGTTTCCCGATGTCTACATTTAGCCGTGGTTTGGTGCTTACAACAACACCAGATAACTTTTAATTGTTGCCATTAACTGCTTCATAGCCACATCAACCATGCTTTCGGTTTAGCCAATGTTATGTTGTTTCATTTATTTTTTTAACTTTTGCTTTACATTTATTTTTTACTAGCCTCTTGGCACATGCTCACGTATGTCTCAATTGGTTTTCTTTTTTTTTTTTTAAGAATTAAGAAAAGATAATATAGGTAGTTATGTTCCATAAAAGTAGGATTTATTATTTGATTTTGTTTTTAATTTTAATTTTTTATAATATGAAAAAAATATGAATTTACCATATTATCCTAATTTAATTAATAACTTTAATTCTTAATGTTTGAATTAACAAATGACATTTTTTGGTATTTTGAATGTTTCACCATTCTCTGTCTTTTGCTTTATATATATATATATATATATAGATTTTACTCTTCTTGTTTAGATATCTAATTGGTTATCACCTAGTTTTTTTTATTCTTTTTCATTGTTATTTTGAGTTTTTTCAAAAGTAATTTATTTCTCTAATTTAGTTGGCTTATTCTTTGTTTGATTTTCTAATTTTCTTTTCTTGTAGGCTACTGATTTTGATTGTTAGACTGCTATTTTGGTGCATTGATTGAAGAGGTGTCCAAGATTCCTCTTCTTTTGTTCCTTGTGTTTGGTTTAGGCTGTGAATCCTTTTTAAGATTACACTATTGTCCATGCCTCTCACATTTGAGTTTCGAATGATTTGCTTGCTATCTTTTGTATTCTTTTAGGGTGTTTCTATTTTATAGAGCATATGCTCAAACACAAAAATAGTTAGAATTGAAAACAAAAATGTCACACTCATAAAATAATTTTCTAAAATCCTATTTTTTTAAAAAATCATCAATATGACATTTATTTTTTATACTTAAAAAGGTGGACCAAATATTTTACCAAAAAAATAAAAAGATGGACCAAATATAGAACCTAGTATTCTAGAATCGGAAATATAACATTATTTTTATTATATAAAAAATGTTTGTAAATAAATATAGACAGTGTCGGTGGTAGTTCATCTGTACCAACCACCGTTGAAGCGTGACAAGGGAGCAAAATAATATTAAAATTTGGTAGGAAATCACTTGAGGGCTACGTTTAATTTGGCAACTTAGCAACTGAAAATGAGAGAGCCATAGAACATAATAGAGAGAGAGAGAGAGAGAGAAATCGCATTAAATGGGGCCTACATTTCCACCACTACAAAACACACGTGCTGATGCGGCGTAACAAGAGGCCGTCCCTGAATCCGAATAAAAAAGTCAACAAAACCCGGAAAAACAAAAACAAAAATTAAATCGCAATTTGCATTTGATTATTGCCACGAGAATTAAACCAAGAACAAGCTCATAATACGCGCCATCAATGCTACAGTTGGTTTAAAATCAAACACTCGCTTTCTTCAACCGCAGTCGATTGTTTGATCGTTTCAGCTATCGTTTTTCGTTGATTTCAGCTTTCACCTTCTCGTTTCTGTACGGTAACTCTCTCTTTCTTTTTTCTCTTTGATTTGCTGTTTCTTTACGAAGTAGCAGATCTAGGGTTTCGTAATCGTAGATTGGAGCGAATCTCGGTTTGATTTTTTTTATGTGTTTGTCTGCCATTGTTGCAGTTGAGCTGCTTTGCGCCCGAATTACCTCAAATTTTGGATTAGTATGTTACAATGAGGTAAGAATTCAATGCATAATTTTGTATGTGCACCTCTGTATATGGTCATATATGGTATGTTTTGTTTCTGTTGTTGCTGGAAATGGCTGGACATTGTTTGAATTCTGCTGTCTGGGTTTGCTAGATCCATATAAAGCTTGCGCTGTGAATAGAGCAAGACTGCAAGAGTGTGAAAATGGGAGACAGCCAGAAGTTCCACCTGGGGACCATTGGGGCTTTGAGTTTGTCAGTCGTGTCATCCGTGTCGATTGTGATTTGCAACAAGGCGCTTATTAGCACACTTGGTTTCACTTTTGGTGAGTAAGGCGTCTGTTTGATTGAAATTTGGCATAAGTTGTTGGTTTAATTTTCTTTCAGGTGTTGCAGTATATGTTGGTGCTCTGCTTTGTTTGAGTAGTTGGAATTCTTTCTATGCACATTGTAGGTTTCAAGATAACCTTAAATAATAGTAGTATGTTATTTTTTAAATTCATGCAGTTTTAGAAAAGAAACTATTCTAGTAAGTTTGGCTGGTGAACTTAAAAAGTATGAATGTGGTTTCCTTGATGCGAGACCGAAGGGATGGTTGGTGATGAATGCAGAAATGGGTTGACGGTATTTGACCAAGGACCTATAGACAAGTACAGCCATGTCAATGGAAAACAGGTCCAATTGATGGGCATACAAGGTTCATATGGATACATTGTCTACCAAATTGAACGGGCTTGCTTCTTGTTGTTGTTTCTTGCTAGCTGAAATTCTAAAACCTTTTAAAATCATTAAATCTCATTCTTGTTATTTGGATTATGTGACACCAAATGTCTATAGTATGTGGGTTAGAAATTATTTCTCCCTTTCCCTTTTTGCTTGATTTTTCTTTTCTTTGAATCGTTTAAGTGCCCCCCATAATGCGCACATTGTGGTAATGTCATCAGTGGAAATACATTGCGGTTAAAAAAATTATATAGCAGTGAAAACCACCATATGTTATCAACAAATTGCAATTCAAAGAATGGTGAAATCTCAATCTGCTTGTATTAACTTTATCTGGAAAGGTTCAAGTTTTTAAAGTTATTTGTTTATCGTAACGTTTCTTTACGTTAATATCTTGATCATCATCATCATATATGACACACTTTTTCAAATATTAATGTACTTACTGATTCACATTATGGGATACACAGCCACAACTTTGACAAGCTGGCATCTTCTGGTTACATTTTGTTCTCTTCACATTGCGTTATGGATGAAATTCTTTGAACACAAGCCTTTTGATGCTAGTTCTGTAATGGGATTTGGAATTCTAAATGGAATCTCTATTGGACTTCTGAATCTGAGCTTGGGTTTCAATTCCGTTGGTTTTTACCAGGTAAATTTCTTCTTGTTTTTTCCTGCCTCCCTCAACTTATGGTTTTCCCCCACCTTTCCCAATCATGCAGAATGACTTGCTTAACTATTAATGTTTTTAGCTATCATGCATCTGTAATTTCATATTTTATAAACGTGATCCCATTCGCGCTTTGACTGTTTACTTCTTTACCTAATGATATCACATATTCATTCTTAAATCCATCAAACTACTGTCTCAGCAGTTTAAATTTTTTATATGAACATTTCTGAATAAATTTTATCTTAATTATCTACTTCAGATGACAAAACTGGCAATCATCCCTTGTACTGTTCTTTTGGAGACCCTTTTCTTTAGGAAGAAGTTCAGGTCAGTCTTTGTCATAGTTCAATATGTAATCTGATAAAATTATTATAATAGGTCAGTTTGAACTGCAATTTTTCTATCCTGCAAGCATGTTATATGCTATTTCACTTTTTACCTTTGTGGCTATATTATGTTTGATGTACTTTGTAAATGTTTTTTCATGTAATACAACTGTGTACTGGGTCTGACACTCCTTACCACTTTAACAGTCGAAGTGTTCAGTTTTCACTCACCATCCTTATTTTGGGAGTTGGAGTTGCAACAGTTACTGATCTTCAGCTCAATGCCCTGGGCTCCTTTTTGTCCCTGCTTGCAGTTCTCACAACCTGTGTTGCTCAGATTGTATCCTAAGCTGGACTGAATTTTCTATTTCATCAGTTGCATTATCACATGTTTCATGTTTAAATAAAGCACATTTAATAAGAAAAACAAGCAAAATAGACAAAGAAGACATCTGCATAATTTGCTGCTTACTGTATGGCATTAAGATAGCATGTATTGTTTTAGACCTTAACAGTTGTTCAGATGACCAATACCATCCAGAAGAAGTTCAAAGTGTCCTCAACCCAACTTCTGTATCAGTCTTGTCCCTATCAAGCAATAACCTTGTTCATCGTTGGTCCATTTCTAGATGGACTTTTGACTAATCAAAATGTTTTTGCTTTCGCGTATACCCCTCAAGTGCTGGTGAGTATTCGACATTTCCACAGGGCTGCCTCCCCTGATCCCCCCTATCCAAACATTTCTTTATCTGGTATCCTTCTGATAGTGACCATAACGTTGTCTATGTTGCAGTTCTTCATTGTTCTGTCCTGCCTGATATCTGTCTCTGTAAACTTCAGTACATTTTTGGTTATTGGAAAGACATCTGCAGTAACTTATCAGGTCCTTGGACATTTGAAAACGTGCCTTGTTTTGGCATTTGGCTACATTCTACTCCGCGACCCATTTAGCTGGCGCAACATTTTAGGGATATTGATTGCTGTAGTTGGGATGGTATTCTATTCTTATTATTGCACTCTCGAGAGCCAGCGGAAGGCTAATGAAGGATCCCAACAGTTGCCCCAGGTGGTTCTAGTTTTTTCATGTCTCGTTCACATGTTTCTTTTTTATAATTTCCATATTGTTATCTGAGATATTAGTCTGCACAAAATTAATATGGTAGGAGATCTCTCTCTCTCTCTCTCTCTCCCTCTCTAACTCCCACTCATCCTTTAATTGGTCTTTCATATTTTACTTCAATTTATCCCTTTAATCCAGGAATACTTTTGAATATATCATGTGGAAATGCTCTGCTAACACTACTTATCCACAAATTGGTTGCAGACAAAAGAAAGCGAAGCTGATCCTCTATTAGGTGTCGAAAACGGAAGTGGGATGCTAGGGGAGGATTCAAAAGTCCCTGTATGGAATTCGAACAAGGACCTGCATGCTTAAAGCCTGTTCAGTTTGTTGTGGTTCATTTGTGCCAGATCGAATTTAGCAGGGAAGAGCTATTCCAGCGATGAAGATGTTGCTGGCAAAGGGTTTCTATATGTGGCATTGTATGGGTTTTATAATTTCTATTGTAGAAGTATCCTTCAGAGTCAAAGAAATGACTTTTGCTATATAGCAGTTTTGGTTATTAATTTTGTCGGAATCAGGCTTCGCCAATTGGATTCATACCAGAATTTGGTAAGCCAGATGTACACTATTGTACACAAACACTGAAAAGTATTCATAATTGTTGTTTCTGGTTAGTTTCTACCAATTAGTTTCATTTAGGGGTGGTTGCGGTTACCATACTGCAAATTTTCAGAGAAACCGCAAACCGACCGTGATTTTGCGGTATTGACATATTTGATACCGCATCCGTCCGAGAAAATGCGGTTAACCGCAATGCGGTTGACCGAGAAATGCGGTCGGTGTCGGCAAAACCGCAAAAACCAAACGGGGGTGGGGAGAGAGCTATGTTGTTGGTGAGATTCCCGAGCCGCAGAAGAAGGCTCTTGAGGAGCTCAAGCAACTCATCCAGGATGCCCTCAACAAGCACGAGTTCACTGCTCCGCCCACTCATCGCTATGGCAACCCCTGCGGCCGCGAACAGTGGATAAACCTACACGTACAAATACGACATACATCAGATTTACAGCCTGACCTAACAAACAAAATCAAGGCCGATCTGGTGCAAAATTAAAGGGAAATTACAAGGTACGGGCGGATCTGAGCCTACCTCAGGCCTCAACCAATGATTCGGAGCCATTGATTGCGCGTACGGTACAGGGATTTTTTGAGAAAAATGTTGCGGTTTCTCTGAAAATTTGCGGTAAGGCCGAAGAAGAACCCAAAGCTGAAGTTGCTGCTGCTGAAGAACCAAAAGCAGCAGAAAAAGCCAAAGATGAAGAGAACAAAGAGGAAGCTAAAGAAGAAGAGAAGCCCAAAGAAGAAGAAGACAAGCCAAAGTGGAAGAAGAAGAGAAGCCAACCGAGACAGTGGCTGAAGTTCCCAGAGTTCTTTTTAAAATTTTTTTTTTTAAATTTTTTTAATTTTTTTTATAGAACAGACATAAGGATACAGACAATAAAATGTAGTATCATAATTGTAAATGTTTGCTTCGGTTTACGCGATCTCGATTTTATTGCGGTAAATTACGGTTTTTCAATGCCACCCCTAGTTTCATTAGTGAAGACAGTCAACTAGCCTTGACGTTCTAAATTATATGAAAGTATAATTTTATTCTTCGATATTGGAGAGGTGGAAATCAAACTCATAATCTCGGTGCATGGGCGAATGCTTAATCACTTGAACTACAAAAAACTCTTTGCACTGTTTGAATTCACATCTGCAAAAGTAATGCAAATGTTTGAATTCAAATCTACAAAAGTAATGTGATATCTAAATGGTTAAGAACGTATACTCGTATGTTGATATTTTCTTTTAGGAAAGAAAAAGGATAATCTATTCAGGGGATTAACTAGAAGAAGGTTATGCAAATATGCCAAATACGTATGTACATGTACAATACAAGTATTAAACATAAAAATGCTAAATAATTTATACGGATAATAACTGAAAAAGTAAAAACTCAAAAGGGGACAATAGAGACTTGGGTAATGGCCTAGTAGTAATGAATAATACTCTAAACAATTGATAAGCAAAAATGGGAAAAACAATTTATAAAAAAAAGATCACAGTAAAGCAGGCGGCTATACTATATTTAAAAACAAAAGACCGATAAAGCGTACACTTTTGTTTTTCAAAAAAAATCAACTATACTATTTAAAATATATATATATATATATATATATATGATCCTCAAATAATTTTATTTGAGGAGAGGATACCCTACAATTTTTTTCCAATGATCAAAACCATCTATTTTTTAGGTCTTCATTCATAGATCATCCTTACAAAAAATTAGACAAATCGGAAACCGTTTGACATCCAATTATGTCCTACAAAATCAATGAACACGGTGCTTCAAGAAAATACTAAAATTTCAATAACTCAATTGCATGGTCAAAGATAATTCAAGTGATTTTTGTAGAGATGATTTTTGAATATGTATCTACAAAATGTTTGGATTAGTGGCTATTTGAGGACTACTATATATATATATATATATATATATATAGTATAGCCGGGCGGCTATACTATTTATTAAGAAGAAAAAAAAAGGACCCTTCTATTTGCATTAGTTTATACTTTATAGATACTAATTTGCTAATTTCAATATATATACTTTATAGATTTAATTTTTTAATATATATTCTTTTTATTCAATATTATGAGAAAATTATGTGTATAATACGTGAATTTTTGTGTATTATTGAAAATTTTGTAAAAAACCAAGTGTATTAAACTTGAAAAATATGTACATACGTTGACAATATGAGTATTAAACGTGAAAATACTAAATTCTTTATTCAGGTAATAACTTTGGAAAAGTAAAAACTCAAAAAATGACAATAGAGACTCGGGTAATGGCTTACTAGTAATGGATAATGCTCTAAACTATCTATGTGAAGAGTATAGCCCCTCGGCTATACTATTTTTTTAATTAAAAAAATACAAATTTATAAATAAACCCAATCCTAGACATGTATTTATAAAAAAATCCAAGCACTATTTAAACATAGAAACACACCCAAAATCAACCCCAAAGTCAACTTTTTTGGTGTGTTTATAAATGAGTTTTGAGTGTGTGTAATGATAGGTTTTGGGTGTGTTTATATGTTTAAATAGTACTTTTTTTTTTTAAAAAAATTGAGAGTATAGCCGCAAGACTATACTATTTGTAAATAAATAAAAGGACCTGCCTAGTGCCTAGCGCCCAACTATCGATTCGGTGACCAGTGTAGCCGGCTATAGTATTTTAATTAAAAAAAAGGGTAGTATAGCCGCGCGGCTATATGCTTTAGTATATTATATTTAAAAAGATTATAGCTGAGCGGATATACTATTTATTTAAAAAAATTATAAAAAAAGGATCATTATATTTGCATTAGTTTATACTTTATAGATATTAATTTACTAGTTCCGATATATATATATTGTATAGTTTTAATTTTTTTAATATATATATTATATTTATTCAATATTATGCAAAAATTATATGTATAATACATGAATTTTGTCTCTATTATTGAAAATTTTGTAAAAAACCAAGTATATTAAACATGAAAAATACATACATATATGTACAATACGAGATTAAACTTGAAAATGCTAAATTCTTTATATGAGTAATAACTCTGAAAAGTAAAAACTAAAAAGGAGACAATAGAAACTTGGGTAATGGCCTAATAGTCATGGATAATACTTTTTTTTTTTTTAAAAGTATCTATGTAAAGAGTATAGCTGTTCGGCTATACTGTTTTAAAAAACAAAACCCCAAGAATGGTGTACTCAATTTTAAAAAAATTCCAAAGTCTAGCCGCTCAGCGATACTAATTTTTTAAAAACAGAGGACCTCCTAGCGCCCATTGTCCAAATAGCGATTGGCGACAAGTGGCAAGACAAGAGCCCGGCTATACGATTTTCATAAATAAATAAAAACAACCCATAATGCGCCGATCATTGAACTCATTTGAAAAAAATAAAATCCAGTATAGGCCGGCTATACTATTTTTGATCCCAAAAAAAACAACAGAGGACCCGGCTAGCGCCTATTGTCCGATTCGGCGACAAGTGGCAATATAGTACAGCCGTTCGGCTATACTATTTTTTATAATAAAAACGAGTAGAGCCGCACGGCTATACTATTTATTTAAAAAAGTCATACAACAAGGACCCTTCTATTTGCGTTAATTTATACTTTATGGATACTAATTTGCTTGTTTGGATATATATACTTTATTGATGTAAATTTTTTAATATATATTATTATGCCAGAATTATGTGTATAATAATTGATATTTTTTTTTTGTTTGCATATTATTGAAAATTTTGTAAAAAATTAAATGTATTAAACATGAAAAATAGTACAATACGAGTATTAAACTTGAAAATGCTAAATTCTTTATACGTGTAATAACTTTGAAAAAGTAAAAACTTAAAAGGGGACAATAGAGACTCGGGTAATAGCATAATAGTAAAGGATAATCCTCTAAGCTATCGATAAACAAAAATAGAGCAAAAACAATTTAAAAAAATATCACAATATCTATGTATGTTTTATAAATAAATAAAAAGGACCCCGCTAACTTGATCCTTTAAGCAAAAAGATATGAATTCTATGCTAAAGGATCTTGTGTTGTATGTAAAGAGATTTAAAAACGTATCTTGTATGGTATGATTAGAATTCTAATTTTCATGTAAGCAAAAAGATTAAAGAAAATATATTTTCCATCATAAAATGTAGATGTGCCACGTTATCGGGCTTACGTGTCGTGCACAAGTTTTTCCGATTAGAGGCTGTGACCAGTGCAACTTTTCCACTGAGAGCTTGCGACGCTCATCTTTGAAATGGCGCTGAGAACTGTAAGCAGGAGAGGTCTAGCAGGTCTAAGCAGAAATGGCGGGGGCTTAGGCTTAGGGTTAGGGCTTGTGACAGTCCGTGGATTGAAGACCTTCACGCTGCCCGACCTGCCCTACGACTATGGGGCACTGGAGCCCTACATTAGCGGAGAGATCATGCAGCTCCACCACCAGAAGCACCACCAGACCTACGTCACCAACTTCAACAAAGCCCTCGAGCACCTTGACCAGGCCATGGACAAAGGCCACTCCCCCACCATCGTCAAATTACAGAGTGCCATCAAATTCAACGGCGGAGGTTCGTTCTTATTTCACTCAACCTTGTATTTGATATCTCTTTTATTTTTTACTTATTAATTAATTAATTGATTAATTATGGGTATTTTGATGTGGAAGGTCATATAAACCACTCTGTTTTCTGGAAAAATCTGACCCCTGTTCGAGTACGTTCATATTCCAAGTCCCAATTTTGTATTCATTTGATTTGGGTTTAATATTTTGGCTTTCTTTTTCCTATTTTGAAATTGTGTAATAAATTGTAATGGGCAGGAAGGAGGTGGTGAGCCTCCAAAGGGTTCCTTAGCATGGGCAGTTGAGAATCAGTTTGGTTCCTTAGATTCCCTGGTTCAGAAAGTGAATGTTGAAGGTGCTGCTTTGCAAGGTTCTGGTTGGGTGGTAGGTCCTTTTGCTGCTACTTTGCTTTGCTGTTTCTTATATTCAAAGTTTTTAAATGGATTTTGGGAAAGTGAGTAGACCCAACCCAAGTATTAAGATTTTATGTGTATTTAAATTGTTGATAGTGGCTTGCTCTTGACAAAGATCAGAAGAGGCTTTCTATTGAAACAACATTCAATCAGGTATAGTGTACTTCACTTGTGCGTTGCAATTCAATTGATTCAATTGAAGTCATTTGGTATATACACCATTTAGTTTTTTAGATGTGGAGATGCTATGTGCTGCTTTTAAGTTTTATATCTATTGCTTTTTACATACTCATTGGTTCCCGCCGATAATTTAAAGGGCACTTTTAATGCGTTATTGTGCTGAAGCTAATTGATACACAGATGCCACACACTTTTAGTTCCATTGAATTTACTTCTCTTGATGGTAAATTAGTATTACAATTTTCAGGATATGTGGCGTATTGTGTTGCCTAACTTAAACTTTATGTAGGATCCGCTTGTTGCCAAAGGATCAAGTTATGTTCCTCTCCTGGGGATAGATGTATGGGAACATGCTTACTACTTGCAGGTAAATTTGCTGTTTTTTGTTACTTTTGCTACCAGAATATGGCTGTTTCATAACTAGTTGACACTGAACAAAAGTGCTTGATTCAATAAGGTCTTTTAGACTTTCTGCTTTGTTCCAATACTTGAGATACTGAAGGTGTGCTAGTAGTTTGATAAAAAGGTAAAATATATGGTGGAATGACACCTGAAATTCATCTATACTTTGCTGTGATGTCTGAAACTGAATTTTTGATATACCCTTGATGGGATTTTATCAAGTTCATGCTTTTGAGCTATTTAGGCCTTGAACTGTCTGTCTTGATTCTTCATTATGAAATATACCTTAGCAACTTCAACTATTGAAATCTGTGCAGTACAAAAACGTGAGGCCAGATTATCTTAAGAACATATGGAAGGTTATTAACTGGAAATATGCAAGTGACGTGTATGAGAAAGAATGTCCTTGAGGCAAAGCCACAGCCCTGGTAAGTTGCAATTATCTGTCCAGTTTGTACAGGAATAATAGGCATCTGTTGATGGGAGTCCAAAACTTGTAATGAGACTTCCCGTCATTTTTGGTGATGCGTGGGGTATCAGCTTTCGCAAACTCGTTTCTTTTTTTCTTCTTTTTTCTGAGAATCTATTTTCCTCTTCTGTGTAATAAACCCTGTATAACAAATGAATTATGTGTTTACTTAAGTTGACAATGGTGAAGCATGGAGTTCCATATTGTAGATCACTTTTCTTATTTTGGTTTGTAATTATCTTTGCCCATGGATCACTTGTGAAACAGTTTGATGATTTTGGTTTGTGGATGGATGTGCACAAAACTGTTTAGGGTTTGGATTTGAGCAATTTCGAGTTGAAAAGAAAGAGGGACATTCAAGCAATCCCAATTTCGGAAGGAGAAATTATTACATCTGCCTTAGCAAAATCATACTTGAAATAAAATTATGGCGAAACGAAATTTCTTGAAACAATACTAATATGATAGACAAAATATTAGCAACCAAGAATTGAACAAAGTGAAAAATGTCAATAACAGTCAATAAGAATTACAGACGAAGACCCAAAATGAAACTTTTGACCAAAAGAAAACAAAATCTTTTTAACCTTGAAGATACGAAGATAGTAATTAAAAATCATTATAAATATATTTAATAATAATAAAAATTGATCCCCCAAAAAATGAAAAAAGAAAATACAAATTTATAAATTCAATCCTAGAATGTAATAAAAAAAAAACTATTTTGAAACACACCCAAAATCCCAAAGTCAACAAAAACCTCCATAGGAAAAAAAGAAAATGACAACAAAAGGACTTTAGCGGACCCGGCCCGACTGGATTGTAATACCCCGCAAAACCCTAGTGCACAAAGCGCATATATATCGTCCTCTTGTATATTTTTCACTCTAAAAGGCCGCCGAAGCATTAGCAGCAGAAAGCTCAGATCGAGACGGCTTAGGGTTCAGTTCTCGGAAGTCAGTCACTATGGTAAAGCTTAGCTCCCCCAAATTTCAGTTTAACTCAATGTTAATTTCACATTGCATCATCTTCATCCTCATCTCTCTTTCCCTGTATATGTCTCTGTTTGCAGACTTTCAAGAGAAGAAACGGCGGGAGAAACAAGCATGGCCGTGGCCATGTGAAGTTCATCCGTTGCTCTAACTGTGGCAAATGCTGCCCTAAGGTGTTTTCACTCACCCTTTCGTTTGTCATTGGAGTTTAAATATTTAGAAAGTATAAGCTTTAATAACCAAGTTCAATATGAATTTTCTAGGTTTATTAGGAATTTCAGGTGGGTTTTGGTTTTCTAATTAGTTTTAGGCTGACTTTGGTATTGGGTTTGTGTGAAAAAGGACAAAGCTATCAAGAGGTTTCTGGTGAGGAACATTGTTGAGCAAGCTGCAGTTAGGGATGTCCAGGAGGCTTGTGTTTATGATGGTAATTTTTTTGCTCCTTTTCTGTTTGATGTTTTTTTTTTTTCTTCTTCATAATGGGTAATCTGCGTATTTGATTTTGTTTTTTGTTTTAATTTTTGCATTTTGATATTGATTATTGTGCTGATAATGTTTTACTGGGAATGCTATTTGAAGCTTACACTCTTCCTAAGTTGTATGCAAAGATGCAATACTGTGTTTCTTGCGCCATCCACTCTCATGTTGTGAGGGTTCGATCGCGGGAAAACAGAAGGAACCGTGAACCCCCACAGCGTTTCAGGCGTCGGGTATGTTCTAATTTTCTTCAGCCATTTATTTTATATCTGTTATTTGCTTTTAGTTTCTGCCTCTATGTATTTTAGTCTATGGTTCAGTGTGAAGTTCACTTTCTTTAAATCCGATGATTTCTGTTTGTTCAATACTTGTATCTTTTCATAATTTGGTGTCTAAATTGGAACATTGTACATTATATTTCAGTGGATGAGTCTCTATATGTACAAACTTCATAAATGTAGGAGCTAAATACTTGATACCACGATGAATTTCTTAATAAGAGGTTCAAATGTGCCCAATGTCAAAGACTCTGTTCTATAGGCCTTTTTTCTTAGGATACAGTCAGGACTTGCAGGTTGGTTGTTAATTTTTAGACTTATTTGCATTGAGGTTATTCTGCAAGCATTATGTGAAATAGCGGAGAGAAAATTCATCAAAGGGTCAACCTCAAATAATAAAATCATCACAAAACAAAATAAACTTATCTAATAACACAAAGTTGGTTAGTTAATTTTTAGACTGAAATAAAGCATTTGTTAATAATTCTTAAGTTATAAAGAGAGAGAGAGAGAGAGAGAGAGAGAGAGAGAGAGAGAGATAGAGGAGAGTTATCAAATCTGTCAATGCATTAGAAAGTTGACCCTTGTGCTATTGGTCCGCCAGTGTCTAGGTGCACGCTTTAAGCACTTAGAGTGAAACTTAGTTTGCCTGTTTTCTTCCTGGTTCTTATTTTTATCATGAAGAAGTTGGGTAAATGTTCAAACTTGGCATGATATGCGCTTCACATTATTTGGTTGTGTGATCGTTGTCCTTTCTTTGTTAATGACATTGAGGAGCTGAGATGGCAAATGATTTTGGTTTGAATTTGTCGTCTTAGTACATGATTATATTTACCATCATAGTATTATCTCTATATTCACTGGCAGAGTATTTTCTCCTGATAAATTTCTAATATTTGCTTTTGATTTTTGTATTCAGCTGTTTGCAAGTCTAGGTTTTTATTTGCATATATGATTCATCTCTTTCATGTTCTTTTAGTTAACGTTTCTATTTCTCTTTGTGCATATCAGGAGGATACACCTAGGCCTGCTGCTCCTGGTGCACCTGGTCAGGCTCCACGCCCAGCTGGAGCGCCAGCTGCTCGTCCATGAAAAGACACCACATCTGCTGCTCTATTGCTTTGAGGATGTGCATTGAGGCTATTACTTTTGGCTGCCCCCTTTGCCTTATTTCCATTTTATTGTTGAACGCGTGTTTGATGATTATGACTAGTGTGTAGTATCATGTTGAGTTTAATCTTATATGTCATAGTATCATCATGTGCTAAGGTAATTGGAAAAGGTAGCAGGTGATTCAAAACCTGAGTTTTTTTTTTCCAATGGCTGTAGTATGAAGTGATATTCTTACAAGTTTCCATCAATTTTATTCGTTTGAGCTATGACTTTTAGCAAAGAACTTGACCTGGTTGGGATGATCCTTGATCCGCTGCGACTGCCTGGTTTGATTACCTGAAAAGGTTGATGCATGAAATGCTAAAAAAAGATTTGAAAATAAATGAAACGCATATTATTTCACTTGCTTCAATTTTCTGTTATGCTGGGTGGGAAGTAATTGGACAATGTTTGGCACTAGATGTAAAGCAGATGATCTCATTTTCCCAGTTCTTACCTATTTTAACTTCATAATTTAGGTGGCTTTGGCATTGTTTACCGCACGCTAATGCTAATGAAGATGTGATGCGTTAACATGCTTTTCAGCAGATTTTTCGGTGGGCGCTGTTGAATTCAGCTGGTTTTGCTTTGTCCTTCAAATTCCGTTAAGAAGGCAAGCCAAATATCCTACTTCCTTTTTTCTAACGCCATATTTGGCTTGAAACTCACCTTAATATGTGCAGGATGTCAACATCTTATAACTTATTTTTCTAATCTCACAAAATGATACATCCTTTAACTCTGCATTGATTTCTTACTTGAATTTCAGGAGTTATCCAATTTAATTATAAGCACCAAACGTGGTCAAATGAGACCTTGAATTTTATGAATTAATTCCAATTAATTCTACGCACGTCAAATGGGATAAGGATGACTGGCAATTGATAGTTGAAGGAGAGAAGGATGCAATGTTTTTTTTTGAATAGGTGGACCGTGGGTGTAGGAATTGGATGCCAGGTCTACAAAGAGCCAGAGCAAACATGCATGTGTTGTTGTTGCGTCTGTAATCGGATGATGAAACTTTAAAAAAGAGGGTCAAAAGTAATGATAACGAAAGCTGCTAAATATTCAAAGAAACCATGTGGAGTGTATGCACTGCTTCCAAATCCACACATAATGTCATTATTTTCTTTGTGCTAGGATAGGAGAAGTGGTCTATTTAAACTGCTTGCTTGCCTAATGTTTGTGCCTTGCCTTGGTGTCTTATTTTCTTTTGGTAAATAAGACTTGTTAGTTGTTGCCATGTATCTACATTTTTGCCCATTTGGGAGTCCTTTTTATTATTGTCATATCATTTTAGGTGGTTGTCACGGACATAAATAGTTTTTTTTGTATGACATTTTCTATTGAAATGATCGATAATAAACTAAATTCACACACACTATATAGATGTTATAACTCGAACTTATGACCTTCTTTAGAGGAGCAATTGCTCTAAACCGCTACACTAGTGGGTCATTTGCCGCACATAAATAGTTATAGTAAACACTTACCGCAAGCATCGTGGGTGTTGTGAAAGGAATATAATCTTATCGAATCATAGTTAGGAAGAATGGAAATATTACCAAAATCAGCAGTGAAAAAATAAAAACAATAGGAAATGGATAACTCATAAATCCCTAGGGGATAAGGATCCCCAAGGTTTAGAAAGCCAGCCAAAAACGACGACGTTTAAGTAGAGGACAGAGGAGAAGGAACGTTTCTTTGCGTCAGCGTGTTGCGGTGTCGGTCTGGCGTAGAGTTGCCGCGGCGAAATAATGCGTTTTCCCTCGCGGCCTTGCGCTTGCATTGCGTCGCGTCGCTTTGCGGCAGAATTAAAAAAAAATTAAGAAGAAAAAAAGAAAAAACGAAACAGAACAAGAGAAGAGAGAGGCTTTTTGCCGCTTTTGCGTTATGGGTTTGGGGGGTTTTTAAAAGGTTTTTCCTCAAGACACAAACGAAACTGTTCTTCCCTTCCAAACACTCTCTCTCTCTCTCTCTCTCTCTCTCTCTCTTCCTCCGTTAATCACTCCGTTTACGACGTCGTTTTCCCTCTCCTGCCCTGCCTCGTTCTTTCTCTTCAATTTCGTTTCTTGTTCTCTTTCTTCTCTCTCCCCTGCAATTTTGTCTTCATTGTTCAATTTCATGGCTCATCTTAAAGTCTGTTCGCCGCGGCCAAACGGTGACGTTTTTCGTGAAGATCGACCCTGCCCTTCGCCGCCATCCCCGTCATTGCCGACCTCCAATCCCGATCCCTCCTCCGTCAGCCCCGAGTCTTGGGCCAGAGGCGAGGACGCAACCCGCGACATAGTCTCAAAGATTCAGCCCACTCTGGTGACCCACCAGGCGAGGAAGGAGGTTATTCAATATGTACAGAGCCTCATCACATCTAACGTTGGATGTCAGGTAATTACAATTGTATCCAATTACATTTCTTTCATTTGCAGTTTTCAATCTTGGGTAGTGTTGGTTTTTGTATCATTTTTGCTCTAATGGCTGTTTGGGTGTAGCTGGTAATGCCCCATTTCATGTATGGTAACCGAGCTGTTACTTGTGATGTGATTGGCCTTAGTTTTCTAACATAATGATTTCAAGAAGTGGAAATTGACTTTTTCTTAGGAGCTCAAAGTATTAATACTTTGCACAAATAATTGGGTTTCTATTTGGATCATAATTGTTTTAGAGGTCTGCATTGTTGATGGCTAAAATGAACCATATTGTCTTCAGCATTACTGGTGGGTTTTTTAAGATATTAACTTAAAAGTTGTATTCCCCATATTGATTGCCATTTAGTGATGTAATGTTGGTACTTGTGGAAAACTATGATGCAATATTGTTTTCTAGTTCATTTTATTCGAGGAGCCAGTGACATTACCAATGTTGTTTCTGAGCTTCTCCATTTCATTGACTTTCTTATAAGTTAAGTTTGCAATTTTGTATTGTTAATCTCACAGGTTTTTCCGTATGGGTCAGTTCCATTAAAAACATATCTTCCTGATGGAGATATTGATTTGACGGCATTCAGCAGTGCAAACATTGAGGAAAGCTTTGTAACTGATGTTCATGCTATCCTGAAGGGAGAGGAGAATAATGAAGCTGCTCAGTATCTTGTGAAGGATGTCCATTGCATTGATGCCGAGGTTCTTCCCACCTCGATGCCTTAATTTTGTTTTTGGAAACATGTTCAATTCCATGTAGGGCTAGAGTTGGAGTCTTGCATGTAGGTATTATGTGGCAATTTTTTTTTTGTTTTTGTTTGCATCACCATACAATGCTACTATTATTTGTTTCTGTTCTTTGTTATTCGTGATTTCTTGTTTCCTAGAATGTCAGTGGTAATGTGTATTTGGCAGAATTTTGAGATTGATGTTTTTTGTTCTGACCAATTTTTTGCAGACTTACTGTGACCTTTCCTGTAGTGCAGAATAAAATAGATATTGTAAGCCGGTTCGCAAATGTAGTTGTGTTGCTAAATGTTTTCAATTATTTGAAGTTTGCGGTTTTGATTGCAGGTTAAGCTTGTGAAATGCATTGTACAAAATATAGTAGTAGATATATCCTTCAACCAGTTAGGAGGACTTTGTACACTGCGCTTTCTTGAACAGGTATGATTGGTACTGTATAACTGAGTCAGATGACTCCATTCTTGTTCTAATAATTTATGTACGCTATTACTGGTATGAAAGTTCACTCAAGTTTGATCATTTGGTCATATTTCTCATGTTTCTTGTTACACAGGTCGATCACTATATTGGCAAACATCATCTTTTCAAACGCAGCATTATTCTGATAAAAGCCTGGTGCTACTATGAGAGTCGTATTCTTGGTGCTCATCATGGGTTGATTTCAACATATGCTTTGGAAACATTAATCCTATATATTTTCCATATTTTTCATTCTTCTCTAGATGGCCCTTTAACGGTGAGTCCTCGCACAAATCAACTTTGAGTTCTAGAAGTTCAAGCATTTAATTATGTTTCATTTTTATAGGTCCTTTATAGATTTTTGGATTACTTCAGCAAATTTGATTGGGAGAACTACTGTATAAGTTTAAATGGACCAGTATGCAAATCGTCCCTGCCTGATATAGTGGGTATGAGATAAACTTGTGTCCTTGTAATGTTAAATGGCTCTATTTGTTTTTGTGTTCTCTCTCTCTCACTCTCTCACATACTCACTCACTTACACTGCAGCTGAGGTTCCCGAAAATGGGGGAGATGATCTACTGCTGAGCGAAGAATTTATTAGAAATTGTGTGGAAATGTTCTCTGTTCCATCAAAGTTGAGTGAGACAAACTTGCGATCTTTTCCCCTGAAGCATCTTAATATAATTGATCCACTAAAAGAGAATAACAACCTTGGACGTAGTGTCAATAGAGGTATGCATCTTCCCTCTCTCTCTCTCTCTCTCTATATATATATATATATATCTCTCTCTCTCTCTCTCTTGCTGTTGTGGAGTTTTAGGGGAATACCATAACAAATAGCTAGATATGCTCTCTACTTTCTAGTGTGTATGTGTTGTCACTGGATAATGATTGATGGGTTTTCTACAGGTAGCTTCTATCGGATATGCAGTGCTTTTAAATATGGAGCTCGCAAGCTTGGTTGGATTCTTTCGTTACCAGGAGAAAGAATAGCAAATGAGCTGAACAAGTTTTTTGCAAACACTTTAGATAGGCATGGAAGCAACTGTCAGACTAATGATAAAAATGATGCCTTATCTGGAGGTCTTGAAGCTCTGAACATTTTGTTGGAGCTTGGTGGAGATTTTGACAATCACTGCTTGAACCTGCAATATGGTCCCTATTTCCCTGGGTCTGCTACATCACCTCCTTTATTGCCAAGTCCTCCTTTGTCGCCTCAGCCATGGAAAGAGAATCAATGGGGAGTTACCTCTGAAGCTGTTCAGTTCCACCAGAATATTAATTCCCAAACTAACATAAATGGCATTGCTTGGGGAGCACACGCGTACCATGCAAATGATTCCACTTTATCTGTTGCTGCTTTCAGAGGAGAGAAGAAGAAACCACGAGGGACAGGGACGTACATCCCCAATGCGGTAGTGGCTTTTCTGGTTCCTATAGAATCAATTTTTTGGGCTGCAATCCTGTAATCTTTATATTCATGGGCTTTTTATTTTTGGGGTTTGTTTTTATACTGAGTCATTCACAGTAGAGGACTACAGTCCCAGTTATTATGGTTTTCATAATCTCATGGTTATCTTCTTACAGTCTTTTCAGAGTTATCGTCCCTATAAGGATAGGTTCTTGCCTGGAAGGGGAAGGAAGCAGGCACCAGGAACGTGTTTTCCATTGCAGAGACACGCTTTTAGTTATGGCTTTGCTGCAGCCCCTCAAGAGTCAATCTCACCGAGAGAATACAACCGCCAGCTCTCAGAAGCAGAGTACCCAGTTCTAGGTCGTGGAAACTCTGCAAAATCAGATTACCATCCACCTCACCTTTCAATCTGGGAGTCTTTCCATGACGTTGGTTTGTCCAACTTGCCAGAGAAACCTGAGTGTAGATCCTTGTCCCCTCCATCATGGGAATCACACATTCCAGAAGTGGACGGTCAATCAGAGTTATTCAGAGCCAATGAGGAGAGGTACTTGGATTTAGTAATTTAAAATTTTTCCTGCACAATGGCAACTGAAAATGGACATGGTTAAGGAATAGCTCTTATTGTAAAGCTAAATCTCGCTTGCTTTTTTGTGTCTTTAGGATTGAAGAGCAGTCATATCATCTGAAAAATGATGACGATTTTCCCCCCCTCACCCCTCAAGTGCCTTTGAAGGAAGGATTATGCGTTGGAGAATGAAGACACTTATAATTGTAGATGCTAACACACTAGACTGAGCTTCTGATGAGACATCTTCCCCTGACTTCAACTCTTGTTGGGGTCCTGCGTTGTTTGTTGGTTCGATGTAGTATACATATGTTGTACATTCTGGTTCGCTTTTCATTTCCGAATAGACACGCACATTTGTGTGCTTTGATTGGGTTGGGTGGATGATGTATATATGGGGTGAAGTTTGCCCCTCATTTCGCATTCCCTCCCAAAGTTTGGAGAGTTATAAACACAGTACTGACAAGCCTCTGTTAGGTATATTTTCGGTTAGATACTGGTTAGTATACACATGATGAAATCTATAAATGTAACAATGAAAATTTTGTTTATGTTAGATTGTTTTGTTCTTTCCTTTTTTGGGTCGAAGGTTATGTTGGATATCATAAAATTTCGTTTGGTATAGAGTACTGTCTATTGAACTTGAGCAGCGGCACAGGCTGTGAACCATATAGGAAACTCTGCTTGGGAAATAACCTACCTAGGCTATCATAAACCGGTATAGATCCCGCGACAGGCGAGTTTCTATCCCGTATTGACACCCGATGAACAAGATTGATGTAAATCCGCAAGTCTCCTGAGTGAGGAGAGAGAGAGAGAGAGAGAGTCTCCTGGTTTAGGCACCTGATTGAAGAACGTGAATACGCTGGTTCCGACCACAGAGAGTGCAACACCGATGACTTAGGTCCCTGGCAGTTGGTTTGTTAGAGAGATAAGATGGAACTTGACATGGCAAATCATTAACAAGCACCAGTGGTCTAGTGGTAGAATAGTACCCTGCCACGGTACAGACCCGGGTTCGATTCCCGGCTGGTGCATCTGATTTTTTTTTTTTCTTCATTACATCTGATTTTTTTTTTTTTAATAAATTAAATAAGTAAGTACGTTTTATAATAGTTTGTCCACTCCATACTCCAACCACACGTCTGCCGCCAACCATACCACGTGGAGATTGAAGCTTAATATAAGACAAAAAAGAAATACATGCATCATCATATAAATGCCGGTACTGACCGTGACCTAAGAGCATATCCATGAGAGTTTTCAAATTTTAGCAAAATTCTAACTAAAGTAGCTAAATTCTATTATAGCAAACCATTTAAAAGGATGTTTCTTTAGTAATGTTCTCTATTTGGTTACTCTGAAATATTTTATTATTATTTTCTTTCTCATGCAAATCAAATATAAAAGTAGAAATCCAACCCCACCAACCTCTCAAATGTCTTTATCTCTCTTCCTCTTTTTCTCTCTCTTTCTCTTTCTCTTCAATTTGGCGAGCCTCCATTTATCTCTACCCCTTGCTAGATTATGACAAAATGGTGAAAATTGAAAAGAAACAAAATTAGTCTTAATTGGGGAGGCACTAAGGGCATTTCCAGCAATGAAGGCTGGGCCGAGCAGAGAGGCCCTGAGCCCCCAAGAGCAGTTTCAGTGGGCTTCTACGGTAAGGGCAAATGATGGGGACCACCAACCCGAGCAAGCCCAAAGACAAAACTAGCTTGAGCTCCTGCTCGAGGGTGATGCCATCAGCGCTGACACCAAGCTGGCATCATCGCATGGGATTTAAATTTTCTTAATCGTTTGCGCGTGTTTGAAACTCGCGTGCGCTAATGCCAACCTGGTGTCATCCCTACTTTTTGCCAAAGGCTACAAGCCACATGTCACGTCCTGGTTTCTTCGATAAAATTTTTTCCTTTAATCTAACGGCTGCTAATTTTTGTGGGAAAAAAAAACAACAAATTTTGAAATTTTTTTTCTATAAATACCTACCAAAATTTTAAAACTTGAATTTTTTCTGTTAAAAAAAAATTTAAGTGAATAGTTTGCCATGACAATGAGTAGAAACACAACAAACCTTTTGCAATGGCTGCCACTATTTATGCGAATAGTAATAACCCTTGCCTTACCCCTTGCCATGACAAATGGGTGGAAGTGCTCTAAGAAGAATACCTAATTATTGGTTTGGATTTCAAAGAAACATTTTTGCTCGCAGTTAAACTTCAAATTCAGTAAAATGTCTAAATTCCTTTTATTTGCCTATTTCATTTCAATTGCCTTCCGCCTTTACATCACTCTAAAGTTATAAATTACTTTAAATAAAACTATCAAGAATTTATCCGTGTCGATCTACCGTCATTGATCACGTATGATAAATCACAAAAGTATTTGTCAAGTAATCAAAACAAGATCTTCGGTATTTTTGTTATCCTAATTTTTCTTTGTGTTGTTTGCACGTCTGTAAAATTAATCGGCAAAGTTGCCTAATTAATCTTGTAAGCTATAAGCTAACTATGTATCTGCACTAGTTGCATATTTGAAACAATCACTGAGTTGACTATTTTGTTATTCGTAGTGCATGTACATTGCAACTTGTTGAGTTGGATGACTATGAACAGTAACTTATTTTATGGTAATTATTTTACTCTAATGATTAGATTCGGCACAAAGAAAAGCAAATAGCTCCAAAATGATTTTCACATGTTTTTTTATATTTAAATTTCATTTCAAAATTTATCCATTAGGTGTGCTGACCTTGCATTATAAACCACCTAATTATGAATTATTTGTTTTAATGCTGACCTTAATGCATACTTACTAGCTAGGGTTTTCAGATTTTATCTTGTTAATTATAGTTCTATCAATACAAGTATTTTCTGTTGTAATCCAAAGCAAATCAAACAGAGCGAGGGTGGCGCGTATGCATAAATGCATGCCTGGTTTGGTCAACCAAATAAACTTTTATTTTCTTTATGGTATAAAAATATTTGGTGATAAATCTTCAAAAGGCTTTGAAATAGCTTAATGGATTCATCTGAGACGGACAGAGGCAATGATTTGTTTAGAGGTCATTTCATTCTTAGATGTGCTGAATAAAAGCCTTTTATATAAAGGTAGCCAAATATTAAGATAAAGAAGAAGAAGAAATCAATAGCAGAGAGGATAAGAATAAAATAAGTGGAGTGGAGGGACCCCATGTACAGGTGCATGAAAAGATCATTTGAAAGGATGATTGATTTGTCAACCCACTACTACTAAACACTTGGGAGAGATCCACAATCCATCCAAAGTCAAGCCCATTATTCAATAAGCATCAACAAAATTTTATGTATCAAAATTGACCAATTTTTTTTTCTTCTAAAAATCTTTATTGTTGTTCAGTATATGTCACTAAAACACTTGATTATTAGCTAATCAAAGTATGTTCATTGTTAATTAAAATGAAATACATGAAAATATTTTTGAGTATGTGTAAAAGGTATTTACCTTCCGAGTGTATAGAAGAACTTTCAACCTCAGAAGAGGTTTCAAATTCAAATTTCCCTTCCTCTCTGTTGTTGTTGTTGGATAAGCCTAGTCAACTGTTTAATGATGGTAAGCCAAATTGGAAACCTATATTAAGCCCCCAAAGGGCAAAAAGCCAAAGTATTTGACGCAATAGCAACCCACCCAGACACGGCCTAAGCTATGTCGAGTAGGGACCACTGTTACATCTGTTGTTGTTGTTCAGTCTAGTACTAACTGGTGTAGTTGTGTTGCTTCTCTCTCTGTCACTCTCTATTTATTGTGGAGTTTAGTTCTTCTCACCATCATCTTTCTTCCACTTGAAAGCTCAATTTTGTTTTCCCACAACCACAAGAGCCACAGAGCAGCAAGCAAACTTCCTTTTGGGATTTGGATTTCCTCCTCCTTTCCCACAAACAAATGGTACCAACAAAGTGTAGCCACAGATTCTTCAAGTTTCGTACCCGATCAAATTACTCTCAACTTTGAATTTCCCAAATTGTCCCTGCCTCCACCCCACCAATTTATTATTCCTTCCAAAATATTTTCTCTCTTTCAATTCTTTGCCTCTGAAATTTCAACATATATTTTAAAAGAAGCCAAACCAAATGGTTGCTAACAAGTACGAGGGGGTGTCATGCGCTGTGGTTGTGGGAATGGGTTGGATTATGCTGAGGATTGACTACTCAAGGCTCTTCTGGCTCTTGTTTGGTGTCTTCTTCTACGAAAACCACGAGGGAAAGCCTCGGATTTGATTTTCAAGTTTCCAACTTTCACTTATTTTTCCCACCTTTGATTATATTTCTAGCTACCCTTTAGTTTTCTGCCCAACAATCTTCTTCTTTGCACCATCACTTTCTGCTTTGCTCATCATAGTTCTTAAGCAACACGAAGCAAAAAAAGAAAAAAAGAAAAAGAAAAAAAAAAGGGGTTGATCTTGAAGTCTTTTGGGCCTTCATTACTTGAAGCTTGAAAGCCTCACTCAAACATGTCCAAGACTGACAGGGCTGGTTATGTTGAAACCGATCCTACTGCTCGCTATGGCCGGGTATGTGCATGCATGTTACTACCATTCATCCATTCATTCAGTCTTTACCATTAATTTGTTTTCTCTGTGCTGTTGTTTCTTAATGTGCACAAGTTGCTTATGCTTTTTTCATAAATTAATGATGATGCTATAGTTCTTTATTGACCAAAGTTGATGATTTTGTTTGTTTCTTTAAGTTGAGTTGTTTAAATAAATGGGTTTTGAATACTAGCTGAAACCATGGATATGATCTTACACTTTGGAAGCAGGTATTAGACTCTGTCCTGGGTAGGATTTGAGTATCAGATGTTGGAGTTTAATCCAATGGATTTCTTGTTCACACCATGAGTAGCTGATCAAAATTCTGTTCATGTATGTATGTGTGTGTGTGTATTTATGTATGTATATATTAGTATAATTAACAATTAAGTATGTGGTTAATTTATAGACAGTTCTAAAGGATGAAATAGTTTATTTGGTCAATCTTGTGTATTGGGTAAGTCACTGTCTAATCCACATAGTTTATTTGGTCAATCGTGTGTATTAGGTAAGTCACTGTCTAATCCACCATTAAGTATCTAATTTATGCATCAGTAGGTGTCATCTGGGAGATCCCTGTGGCCTTTATATTTAACCATTGGCCATTAGTTTTGGTGACAAATGGTGTATAAAAAGATTGTTAATTTGATACAATATGCCATTTCTTCTCTTATAATATTTGTTCCATTTGCTTTGAGCCCTCTCCTTTGGACTTCGATTGATGGTGCCTGTTGGGAGTTGAGAAAATTGGGGAATAGAGTTGATTGTTTAATGTGATGCCTCAATAGGTTAGTAGTAAAAGCAAAAGGCTTTCTTGGCTTATGTAAGCACCTAGCTATAAACTATTTCTAATTGTGCTGTATGATTGTAAAGTTAATTTTCACTACCGCAATTTTATTCAGTTGTTTTCTATGATCGTAAAGTTATGGTTGAGGATAGCTATATAATTTCTGAAGGGACACCCTAATAATACTATTACAGAGAACTTTAATGCTGAATGATCAAGAATCTTGTTACCACCTTAGTTGATTGTTGAGAGTCAATTAATTTGTTCTGCTTTATGTAATCAAACAAATAAAAAGAAATAAAAGATTTGGTTATTTATTGAAGTGCATTTTCCATGTCTTGAACAGTTTGAAGAAGTTCTTGGCAAAGGAGCAATGAAAACAGTGTACAAGGCAATTGATGAGCTTCTTGGGATGGAAGTGGCATGGAATCAGGTGAAACTCAATGAAGTCCTTCGCTCACCAGAGGATTTGCAACGGCTCTACTCAGAGGTTCACCTCCTCAGCACCCTCAATCACGATTCCATAATTCGGTTCTATACCTCCTGGATCGATGTTGATCACAAAACTTTTAACTTCATTACTGAAATGTTCACTTCGGGGACGCTAAGAGAGTAATTTCCTTTCCAACTCCTCTAGCCCCTTAACTTGCATATCTTTTGAACTAGGTAAATCATAGACAAATGGAGAAAGTGTAGCAATAGACCGTAATTGTAGCCTCTGCCCCTCAAAAGTAATCTTAATTACAATTTTGGTTAATGAGGTCAATGTGATCAGCAGAACCTTGCACATGCATTAAGTGGGAACTGTTATCATGGATATCAATTCTTAAGCATGATACATTCAATTCACTTTTGGTAAATGTATTGATAAACTGCAATATCTTTCATATTGCAGGTATAGGAAGAAATATAAGCATGTAGACATCCGAGCCATCAAGAACTGGGCCCGTCAGATCCTTCGCGGTCTTGTATATCTGCATGGCAATGATCCTCCAGTAATTCATAGAGATCTTAAGTGTGACAACATCTTTGTCAATGGGCATCTTGGGCAAGTCAAAATTGGTGATTTAGGGCTTGCAGCAATCCTCCGTGGTTCCCAATCTGCTCACAGTGTTATAGGTACTTGTTTATCCATTATTAGCACATAAATGCTGGCACTTACTTCCTCCACTAAAAGTATTTTTGTCCTTATACTTTTAGGCACCCCAGAGTTCATGGCACCAGAACTATATGACGAAAATTACAATGAACTAGTTGATGTCTACTCATTCGGCATGTGTGTCTTGGAGATGCTTACATCTGAATATCCATATAGTGAGTGTGTCAACCCTGCACAAATATACAAGAAAGTTACCTCGGTAAGGTGAAGTTTCGATGTCAAGATTAATAGATATCAGTGAACAAGAACCTTACCCCCTGCCATTATAATTCTTCAGGGGAAGCTTCCAGGAGCATTCTACCGGATTCAAGACTTGGAAGCACAACGATTTGTTGGAAAATGCTTAGTAAATGCTTCAAAGAGATTACCGGCAAAAGAACTTTTGCTTGATCCATTTCTTGAGTGTGGTAAAGATGAACCATTGCCTTTGGGAAAGCTTGGACGTCCAAAGCCATTTTTAAATGACAAGGAAATGGAGAAACTGCAATTGAGTGATGATCAAACCAGGACTGACATGACAATCACGGGGAAGTTAAATCCTGAAGATGACACCATCTTTCTCAAAGTTCAGATTGCTGATAAAGATGGTACTATTTAACTTTCTCTGGCTGTTGTTCTAGTTAAAGTGAATTCAATAGATTCAAACGGTGAAAGTTTCTTCTACTGTTTTCTCATGCAGGTTCTTTTAGGAACATATATTTTCCTTTTGACATATTAAATGATACACCATTTGATGTTGCTACGGAAATGGTGAAGGAATTGGAGATCACTGATTGGGAGCCATTTGAAATTGCGAATATGATTGAAGGGGAGATATCTGCCTTGGTACCAAATTGGAAAACTGAAGCCTACCACACAATTAATTATCAAGATGATGATGATGGACCTCAACGTCCTTCTCACTCTCACTCCTCCTGTTCATCATCCCACACATCATTATCAGGCTTGATCAGCTCTCATGGGATTAACGGAATGACAAATGGCTGTGATTGGCTCCAAGGTATGGCTCATATAATTCACTAAGTTAATTTGCAATGTCTGTAACTATCCCCTATTATTTTTTGAAATCCATTAGAGATCAATTGGGCTAGTTGTAAGTTGTAACCTTGTTCCATTGCTTATTACTCATCCTTGGTTAAGAAAGAGTTTAAACCCAAGTCTCTAGAAATATGTCAAGAAACTTTAATCTAACTAGAACCTTGAATCACATGAGAATTGTTAACTATGAGCTCATACCCAATGCCCTGACCCACCTTTGCTAATTTTTTTATTTTTATTTTTATTTTTATTTTTTATAAATTTTAAAATAGTATCAAGACAGTTCGTTTGTAATAACATATAGCAAGCATGCATGTATGCCTTTCCAGCTGAGGCTGGTTTTGGGTACATATGTCCAAACCCTGAGTAAAGTCAACTTTAGGCCTCGAAAGTGGCCAGTGGACCAAGTTACTTGAACATTGGGATGGGTGTGTAGCATGCGGCCCAGTTAACCACTGTTCCTGATGATCTGCATGCATATATGATGCATTTCTAACATTGTTCAGCATGCATAAATTTCAATTGCAAATGATTGCTGGTGCAGATGATTTTCTTGATGAGACCAGCTCTCAAAGCTCTTCACACTCGGGAACATATTCCAACTTAAATTTCATTTGTGGGAATGAGCATGGGACTAATACGATTCCCACAGGAGGAGACAAACATCCCATATCAAAATGTCACAAGTCCACAAGGTTTTGTCCTGAAGAAAACCGTAATACTGGGCAGTCTATGGCTAAAAAATACTACGAGAGATGCAAAGCTTTTCTAGCATCTGGTTCAAAAGATAAAAGGATCATGGATAGCCGTAGATTGATGAGGAATAAGTCGCTAGTAGACGTAAGAAGTCACCTACTACACCGATCTTTGGTAGAAGAGGTGAATAGGAGGCGCTTGTTTAAGACCGTGGGAGCCGTGGAAAATATCGGGTTTCAAGCACCTTGTGAGGTTTCAAAAAAATTGTAAAAAGCCATTAGGTACTTTCTGTTGTACAAGAATGAAAAGAAGTGAGAGACCTCAGAAAATTTACATTTCTCAACAATTGTAAGGTCGGTGAGAGGAATGGGAGTTTCAGTCCCAATCTGGAGATGCAAGAAATGACGACTTACTGGCTTGATTGCCTCCTGAAATGGCAGGGGCAGTTTTGAAGCTCAAAAGCAAGGACTGCTTGTACTAATGGGGCCGAATGAGGGGGATCCATGTCGACCACTACAAGAATCTGGTGACTTCTATATTGTAAAAATTTCTGTGCAAATGGTTGTAATTATGTCTAAATAATATTTCTCTGTCAGAATAAATGGCTAGTTTATCAATGTGTTGATGTCCTCTTTCAGTGCTTGCCATAAAACAAAAGGACTCACTGCGACCTTTTACAGCTAGCAGGCCCTGCAGTGTCAATATATCTGCCGTTTGCATTATGAGATGATCAAAAAGTGAGAATCCAATGACATATGAATGAGCTTTGTAATTATATATGAGCATTTTGAGACAAGATAGATGCATTTGTCTTCACTTGTAGGCATGAGCAGTCCCTGACTGCAATGTTTCATAGGAAACACAGACGCTGATGTGTTCAAGTATGGGGTTGTTTTTTGATGGAATCTTACACAAAAGACTTGTTTCTATAATGTTGAATTATTGAGGATGGGTTTAGAAAGGTTGCTGCTTGAGGCAAAATTCATTGATGTATGTGTATTGCCAATTTTGGATATGGGAAAGCTATTGTCTTGTTAATGCATGCAAGATCCAAATAGTCCCTCAGCCGGGAATCCTGGGATGCGCACTTTCTTGTGGGTTTGGTGAGTGAGAGTTGACCATGTTAGTTCAACTCCATGACTTCACCAAATCGTCACCACGTTTCATGTATTTTGATGATGATCACATGGAAAATAAGGCCTTGCATTTTTAAAGCAGTGATAAATTAAATTAGCCTTCATCTACATGTTTAAGTGTTGATTACACTGTAATTATGGACACAAATCTGGAGTTGGTAATGAGTCGTTATGATGAAAGGATTGGAAGCAAAATCACTGATGTTGCATAATATGAAGCAGCATGCTGTAATTGTAAGATTCTTTAATCAAGTATGTAAACTTACCGGTGAGAGTTTTCTTAAAACATACCATGTTCTTTTTAATCATTAGAGGAAGGGAAAACTTGTGATATTTTTCATCGGTTGAAAGAGAAGTGTCACTAAACAATGAGCTAGTTGGTAAAAACAATGCATGTTTTAAACCACTGAATGAAAAACCGATGGGTAATAGGAGATAGGCTTATATATTAAAGCACTACAATATAATTATTAGGTTAGATTTAGGGTTCGATTCGGTATAACTACTCTCTCTTATGATATTTTCACTATTTGTAAGCCGGGCTGTTTTCTTTCAAACAATTAGTTACTACTAAATGTTTGAGGATTGAAAGTAACAAGTGCTGAAGGGTAATCATGGGATACATTCCCAGAAAAGATTATGACAGTCCTCTAATTAGATTTCTTTCCTCAATTTTCGATGTCGTCCTGATTGGATTTCTTTCATCAATTTCCAAATGTGGTCCTCCTTTAATCTCTCTCTCTCTCTCTCTCTCTCTCTCATGGTAAGAGGTTTTGCAAGCAGTAAAAGTAAACTTGAAAGGTAACCAGGGACCATCCTAGAAGTTCACCTTAATCTTTTGCCATTTGGTTTGCAAGCTACTACGATATTATTGCAGGCCAGGAAGCTATTTATTTCAAGCGTGAAACATTGGTGGTCCTGTAATTACCAAAAGTTGGTCGTACACCTCAAAATCAAAAGCCGTATTATCTCTATCATGAAGGAATGAGATTTGTAAGATTTTAGGGCAAAGTTCTATGGTCCTCTGCCTGCCATCAAGAAAGCAGTACAGTAGAGCCCAAAACTAGTAAAGTTAGGTAGCTAGGATTTATATCAACTTAGTGTGTGCACAATTTTGGTACAAGACTCTAAACCTTAGCCAGTCTAGTTGGCTTAAAAATGAATCCTTTAGCCATTTTTATCAAAGCCTCCATAGACCGTAGAGAGCCGGCAACACAATTGCAACTTAATGAGCCGTAACTACTGGTATCTCCATATCGATGGATGGAGCCATGTGATAAAAGCTCCTTAAAGCATCACATAGTAAGTACATTATTATGCATGCTATACCGTTAATCTAAACTATTAATCGAAACCGTTTATATAAATGTAGCAACCTTGACATACATTATTGGTATATTCCTTAACAGCTAAATTAGTGGTTGTCTAATATAGTATCGGATCCCTTTTTTGCACCCCTATTATCTACATATCTTCTTTATTTTCAAGGTGTCCTCCTATCTTGCACCTATACACTTGCCTCTCTCCCTCCATTTTTCTGCTCACTGAGTGCAGGGATGGGCGCATGCACGTAAAACCAAGCGTAAACTTTTGGAGCTAGTGGCAAGCTAACACATTAATTGAGTTTTTGAAGTCACCCTTCACCTTTGTTCATAAGGGGAAGGAGAGATGCTGGCTAGTAAACCCAAAAAGGTCTTTGGCTTATATGTACCTTTTATCTCACTCCAGGCTCCAGCTATACATATAAATGTTACAATTATTTTTTGAGGTAAGTACATTCTCATGGGTTATTCAATTTCAACCTAAAATCATGTCACGTGGTAGTTAGAGGTGATGCCCTTAACTTGATGGACCTAACCAGAAGTTATTGACCAGACGCAACATTCACTTCTATTATGGTCAACAATTGTCGAGTTGTGGTTGGGAAAGAGTCCCAAATTAGTAATAAAGAAGACGTCTTTAGTTCAAATTCTCTTCTTCTCAACTATTATTTGTAACAATGAAACAATTCTCTGGTGACTGGTCAAATTTATTCTAATATAGTATATGTTTTCTGTGCGTACTCGTTTTGAACACAAATTACCATGGCAGAGAATATTAAAATTTTCCAAATTAACTTCGAAGCTTATGGATTTGGCTTCTGTATCCTTCTGCAGGAACAGATTCTCTTTTGGTGTACAGTGTAACAGTACTAGAATTCATCTCTGGAACTAACTAGTTGGGCTTGTTTCCAGAAACAAAACCTGGGAGAAGAACACTAATATTTTCTCAAAATGATCCAGACAAGAACCAAGCCAGAAGCCTCAAACAGGAACATATGCATGTATGCTTTTCTGACATGGTAAAGCACATTGTGTTTGTTACCCCATGCCATTTTCCATGAAGGCCACATTCAACATTTTCAATGTGAAAAACACAGAATTCAATGAAACAATTAAATTAATAGTCTAAAATTTGTAATGTTGTGTTAAAGAAAATTAGATAAAACATGCAAGTTGATTATTCTTCCTGACTGAAAATCAATAAAAAATGAGACGTGCAGCCATTTTTAGAGATGGATAGTTTCTTGGAAACCCAGAATTCAGAACTGAAAATAAAGTGGTCATCATAACTTAAAAATATTTATATCTGCATTGACATTTAACAATCTAAGAATGTTACATTTTGATGTCAGCCATATCAAACCAGATTTGCTCAAAGGCCTTGACAATGAGATCATGATATTCGTTTGAGTTGAGTGAGAGATAACAAGCAAGAAGGTCTTCCAAATCTTTAGATTCCCTGATGTTGTTCTCCACAATCATCTCCACCATCGAGTCTCTGAAGTCTTTCTGCGGATCAACTGAGGACTTAACAACTGCAAAGCTCTCCGAAAGGCGTCTATTCTTCGACTTCAAGCATGAGGATGGTGATGGTGATGACACACTCTTTCTAGCATATGGCTGATTTTTCTTACTTTTAAGTCTTGGAGAATTGCCTCTAAGTCTTATACCTGTTGTTGAGTTGGCAGAGGACTTTCGAACTGAATTCCGGTTGGCTTTTCTTTGGCTACCCTTTTGTGTTCTTATGCTTTCCTCCTTGACAATCTTGACAGTGAGAGACCTCTGCCCTTTTATCTCCTTCAATTTAGATGAACTTCTTTTGAACTTGGTTGCCTCAGTGGACTTATGATGATCATCAAATTTCATTGGCTTTGTCAAAATTGGAGGAAGCTCTAGCTCTGAGATCATGTCAAAGCCATCAAGCTTCTCATCGTGAATTTTCTTCGTAGAGGCTCCATCTTTCATGTCAATGATGGTATCAGAAGTTGAAGAACTAACTCTGCAATTATAAGAGCTGGACCATGTGGCTAGCCCATCCAATGGGTCAGGACCACCAAATTGGCGACATTCATATTCAGATGGGATCAATTCATGAAATTCAGGCTCACTGGAACTTTCACTAGAAGAGCCAAAGTAATCTGGAGATTGAATTGTGTTGGTCTCAAGATCAGTCCAAACTGAATCAATTGTGGCATGACAATTACAATAGGCTGGTGATGAGACAGAGGATGTTGTTGAGACATGCTTGTTAGGAGAAGGCTTGTAAACAGCTTTTCTTTTGGCTCTTCTGGTTGATAATCTTCTGGGGTGTTCAGGAAAATGTGTGTCTGAGGCTTTGGGGTTCACAGGTGAATTATAGAACTTGTCAGCTCTGTTGGGTTCTGTTGTGAAGTAGTAGGAGTATCTTCTGGTTTGAGAAAGGTGGGGTTTTTGTTGGGGTGGTGTAGAAGTTGAGGTTGGTTTTTTCTTGGTAGAGTGATGATGATGCTGATGAGAGGTTTGGTTGTGGTTTTTGGTTTTGCTCATGTCTTTGAGCTTGTAAAACCAGGCATTTGGTATCATATCTGACAATTTGAACCTGTGATTACCCATCAAGAATGAAACGACTCCCTTCCTTTTCTGTGTCTCACTGACTCACTTGTATCTCTCTCTCTCTCTCTCTCTCTCTTATGGTTGCAGGAGTAGTGAAGATAGCAAACAGTTAAAACAGCTCAAATGTTTAGCGAGAAAGCAACAGGTAGCAAGTAAAATATATGGTTAAATAGAAGGATTAAGCTCAATTGAATATGCCAAAGTTGCCCTCAACTAAATATTTTTCTCACCATTTCCTTTCTACTTATCCAAACAAGCATAAAAGAGATTGTAAATATATCTCTTGTCTCCTTTCTTTTATTTTCTTATTATTTTAAGTTGTTTCTTTTCTATTGTTTCAAAAAGAAGAATATTTGTAATGGTTGCAAGTGACCTTTTAAATGATAAATGTAAAATGAGTGTTGAAAAGAACCAAAGCTACATAGTACAAGTTGTTTTAAGGGAATAAATATTTGTGTTTATTTAGTACAACTTAAGCTTGAAGGGTTCTGTTTTTTATTTTATATTTAACAATATAAAATAATATATAATATAAACAAAGAAGCAAATTAGAGCTTGGATTTATTGGTGCTTTATAGGCATTGTGCTGGCTCTTTCATACCACAAATGAGTTGTTGTCTCTTGAAGGATTGGCAACCTTTTTTTTTTTTTTCTAATTTTTTTTTTTAAAAAAAACCTATCTGGCTCCTCCTCCTTTTGTTTACCTAAAGGAGCCAACACTAATGATGATATTTGTCTACTAAGTGCTGTATATCTTCCCATAATTTCATGCTTCACAAATGATGATATTCCATATCTTTTCCAAGTGCTTAATTTCCACAAGGCCCACCTGCTCCTAAAGCCATGGCTGGAAAAGCTATGGCTGACCAATTTTCACCACTGTTATTAGGCATTATCATGTATTGTAAGTTGTTGCTCTTGTTATTCTATTTTCCCTGCTAAGGGATTTTATTGGAATTTGGAGAGTAAACCGCAACTATGGTCAGTTCCTCACTCACGGATGGGTAATTTTTTATTATTATATGAGACTCACATTGCATCAACTACTGATTAGAAATCGCACAAATTCGTCAGTAACGGAACTAGTTTGATACATTATAACTTAGAGCAGCTCCTGCGAGAGAAGAGGCCCGAGCAAGAGTTGGGTCCCACCAGCCCGAGCAGCCCAAGGGCAAGTTTTGCCGGCTTCGAGGGTCGGACGCCAAGACCGACGTTACGCTAACGCCACAACACGGTAATTCAAATTTTTTACCGCTGACGCGTGAATTACACACGCTAACAAACTGCCATTTGGACCATTAATGGCAAGGTCACTATTCACGTGAATAGTGACATTACTTCTTATCCTAGACTTAACCATTGTGGATGGAGATGCTCTTATAAATCATGTGCATGTTTAATTTTCTTCTCCTCTCTTTAGACTAAAAGTCCCCTTGTCTAATGCTCGAAACTAGGGGACATCAAGCCGAGTTGATATTGACTCCTGTGTGAAGAGTTTAAATGCATTGCGATGGCATCAAAAGAAATCTTAACATCATTAAGAACCAAGTAAATATCAGAAAATGAAAGGAAGGAGAGAAGAGTTGTCCCCACAGAGAAAAAATAAACATACTGCTTGTTAACAACATCTTAAAATATGAAATAACATCAACTGCTAAAATATCCCTTCACAACAATTGGTCCCAGCCAACTTGAAGATTAAGACTCCTTGAACAATACATTCCAATTATTTTCCTTTGTTTTTATTTGTTTTTCTTTTGAGGGTTAGTATAGGCCTGTGAAATAGGTCAGAATAACCCATCTCAGTTCTCAGTGTCCATGGTCCAAATTTTAACTGACTTTAGGTCATTTCAGCCCATTCAACAAGTTGGACTAGACTGGGACGATGGTACCACTAGCACCCTATTATTGCTAGCCCGTAATTATTATTATTATTTTAAAGACTTTCGATAATTTAGGAGAAACGTTCAATCAATCAATCCTCTTATCTTTATATCTCAAACCGAGCTGAAAAACTTGTATGAAATGTTACTATTAATGTACCCTATTATTGCTAGCCCGTAATTATTATAGTATTATTTTATTATTTTCGATCAATTATGATCTGTTATGTGAAAAAGTTATTAGACGTGGCATATTATAATTGGCTAATAATGCTATTCCCGTCTCATATAAGTGTTTCTCCAAACGAGAGATTCATGCATTGGGATCTAGTGGGAGCAATGAATCTGGAATATTTGGAACATTTCATGTATGAGGAGACGAGACGTTTTGAAAGTAATGTTTGATGAATTACATATTAATCAATCTTCGACTTGCGTGTGGGTCTGAGGTTATGGTTAAAAAAGCTTGGTCTAAAATAAGTCACTTTCTCTTTGTCATTTGCACTAGTGTCACTCAGAGAATCTCATAATGATATCTTGAACTCAGATTTCATTAAAAATAAGAGAAAGTTCCTTCTTCCTTTTTTTAGCAAACCAAAGTGGTAATACTCTTACAAGACCTTCTAAAATTGATTCGGCTCCTTACTCTCTCCCTTTTCTCACCATTTTCCTTGAAGATTAAAGCTCAATCCTCCTCCTCCTCTCTCTCTCTCTCTCTCTCTCTCTCTCTCTCTCTCTCAAAACTTCAGTCTTTCAAACTTCCTTTTTTAATTCGACCAAAGTTTAGAGTCAATTTGTCATTGTTGTGTTGTGAAAATAATCGTTGTCAAATTTTTTGTGAGAGAAATCAACTGTGAACGAAAATAGTTTGGTGTTTGATAAACTTTTTGTTAAAAGTGATGTTGATACAATAATTAGTTTATGAGTTTTTGATAAATTTTTGTGTGAAAGTATTGTGAGTTGTGTATAATGATTAAAAATGGCACTATGTTGAAATAACTTTTTCTATTCAAGTGTTTTTAAAAAGAAAAGTACTTTCACTTTCTTTTACATATTTTTTGTGTTAAATATGTTTCCATCACACCCTAAACATTATTTTAATCATAAAATAAATAAAATATCATAGCAAAAATATAGTGTCAATAATATGGTATTAACAACAATAAACAAGGAATCATATACAATTTCTTAGTAAATGAGCTCATTAAATTGGCGGCTATATGATTTATCAATGCCTCCATTTTTTGTGCTACCAGACCATCTTCTTGGTGTGCATCAACCTCTAATATAGCAAAAAATCAAGCTACCATCCTCCTATGTTCACTCACTGAAATCACACAAAATATTTTCATTTGACATGCACACCGTCATCCTCCTATTTTCACTCACTAGAATCACACAAAGCATTTTCATTTGATATGTACGCCACTGTATAAAACAAGAAACTGTTATATAAAACAAAGACATGGTGAATGGTGATTAATTCTTCTAGCTGTGATGTGAGTCCTTGACAGAACACTGGGATATATAACAAAACAAAGAGAATAAGAAAAGAATCCCACGGTTAGACAAATTATTAATTAATTTGTTAATTAGAGTAAGGTATTTACGATATGTTTATGGAGGGTATAATGGAATCATAATAGCTGTCAAAGATTGGCAAGCTAACCTCATCATAAAAGTAAAAGACAGAGCGTGACAGCTGATGAGCTAGGAAGGGAAAGGCATATGGAAAAGCTTGTACTTTTGCCTATTGGATCTATATACGTATTTAAGAGTACTCGTACTTTTGTATTTGTGATGAATGTTGACCTTACTTAACCCGATACAAGCATAAAATTCATCACAAAGCATCAATTAAAACCCTAGAAATTAAATCGAAAGGGAATAATGAAATTTAGAATAAACAAACCTAATGTGTATCTTACCTGAGTCTTGTGGCTTCACTTCAATTGATCCAACAACAACAAAAAAAGAAGAACAAATATGGAAGATGCTATGAACAGAATGAATAGTCAATGAAACTAGCAAGTACTTTATAAAAGATGCTATGAACTTTATACCTGGGGAACACCAGTTGTCTTGCATTGAAGTTTCTGAGGCCACAGCTCATAGAGGTCCTGTGAAAGAGAAGAGGTGTCAGATGACCTAATATAAGGTATCATAAGAATTTGAGATCTTCAGCTTTGTCATAAGCCGAGGGAAAAGATGACTATGCAAGGAACATATAGTACCTTGAATAATTTTGCTTTTAGCAATTCTGAATGTACTTCGGAAACACCATTCACAGTATGGGAGCATACAATCGCCAGGTTTGCCAATCGGATACTGTGTCAAATCAAATGGTAATTAATGGTCAAATTGCTGAGACAAAGACATGGAAACCAGGTAACCGAGTTGATGACTTTTCTCCAAACTTCTAAGAGAGTACATTTGCTTCAGAAACATGCAGATAAAGAAAAAAAGAACAATAATGATAAAACCATGTTTCTTTCTTCAAATAAGTGAACATGATTTCCAACATAATGGTGGAAAAGAAAGAAACTATCATGCACCCAAGACCTCAAAGATGTTTAATGTTTACATGGTTGGACAGGGAAATCACAGCATGATTATTATACTCCAAAATCCTAAAGTTTTGAGAGTTCAAGCTATCTGTACAATTCTTAACAAGGAATGCTAACTGTCCCAGCATCTATAAAAACCTCAATCTCATTGAAGTAGCCAGTTTCTGCATGAACATATCATCTTTTGATACAATACAACGCATATTCAAAATATATTATAAATAAGCAATAAATAACTGCATTAAGAAGAAACAAGCAAACCTGAAACAAACGGTTATCGGGGTACAATACACTACTTATATTTTCTGCTTTCTGTCTACAAACAACAGCATTGATGTAATCTCCAGTATTATAAGCTTCCTGCATGCGCGGATCATTGCATAGAAAAATTAGTCTCACCTAAAATTTGTAGGAGGCACGAGATGGATTCTATTGAAACATGAACAATTGGATGAGAGAATACTGTAGCTACTCTTTCATTTGGGATTTCCGTGGGATATTGATTAAAAATGCATTTCTTGAAATGCATAATGTTTAATGTTAGTCAAAGACACAGAAAAAAAATTTCAAACAAATTAATCACAACTTTGTATAAACTGTTTCTAAAAGAAAATATGATGTGTGAGAAACAGGCAAATTATCTACTCACAGGGGTGAAACACAACTCCCGGATTCCGCAGAATGAATAATTTTGGATACAGTATCTATCAACAACGTCAGGAGAAGTGCTTTTGGGGAAGGTAAATAGAAGCAAACCACTCTTTGTCAGCTTAACCAGCGAAAGAAGAGGACTTGTGTCTCCTTCCCCATCCACCTTCGCAGGAGACAAAGGAGGACCATTTTGATGATCGTCTGTCATTGCCATTATGATTACAAACAAGTGATGTCACAAAACAGAAGCTCGGCATCTAATTGAATACGAAGTAAAACTAAAAGCGATACCATTAGCGTCCCAAGAGTTCACAGTAGCCTCCTCGCCATCTGCATTCTCTTTGGAAAGCTCCCTTCTTTTAGAAACGGCTTCTTCTTCTGAACTGCAACTATTAAAGCACTGAACATGGTGAAAACATGGACATAGAAACAACTTGTTATAAAAGACTACTGATTTCAGCTGAAAGCTAAGAATGAGAATCATGGGTAAAAAATTGAAGAAAAAATAAAGCTTCAAGACCAAAGTGAGCGATCTTGAGCTGGAATTGGCGGAGTTGGCAGAGGGAGGAAGTGTGTTTAAATAGTATAGCCGAGCGGCTATACTATTTAAATATTGGAATATATTTAAACAGTATAGCCGACCGGCTATACGTTTTAAAAATACGACATGTTTACCTTACCAACGACAACGACAATACAATATGATTATAGCCGCGCGGCTATACTCTATAAATATTCGAATATATATAAACAGTATAGCCGTGCGGGAATACGGTTTAAATATTCATTTAGGCTGTTCTGTCCGTGTATTTCTTTCAAACTATTATACATTCATGTTTGTATTCTGATAATAAACACGACAAGGAAATTACTTTAAAATTAGCTCTTTTCTCTTTTTAAGGCAAATTATTATTATTATTATTTTTTGTGGGTTTGAAAAGATGTTTTAAAGGTTAAGCTCTATTCTTTTTATTTTAACTACATTATATGTTAGATGAGTTAAATTTCTAATAACACTAGTATTCAAACTTAAGAGAAATATAAAGTTAATATCTTGGTCCTTATTTCAATATAATAACTTATGATCCCAAATAAGCAACGTTAGACGGGAATTTAAAGGCATGATTGCAAGAACACCTTAAGGATGTGTTTTGTTCTATTTTATGAATTATGATAAAAACATTGCTGGTTAACTACAATAGAAAACATTGTGGGAGATGCATTTTATATTGGATATAGGCTATACAATCAAATACGATTTCCTAAAATATAGGAAGCATGACATTAGAGCACATTGGTGGAGATGTTTTTTAAAATTCTCAACACCTTTTTTGGAGGAGAGAGGTCCAAAAGCCGCGTTAACGCAGCTAATGACACCCAGTCTGAAAATTAGGACTTTTCTCAACCCAAAAAAAAAAATCAAGAGGAGAGAGAGGTTTACTTCATTTCATGGTTTGCCACTTACTTGACTTCCAATACGTGAACCCCATTAATATTAATTTTTAGTATTAATATTAATATTAGCACCCAATGAACAAAGCACAAAGTCTCCCTCCATCTTTATGTAAATCCACCAAGCAAAAACAAAAACACAAACCCTCTCTCCTTTTGTTACACCAACTGTTGTTACAACAGAGATTTTCTCAAAAGCAAAAGCACACACCACTTGTGCAGTGCTCCCAAAACAAGCAACAAAAAGGCAACAGAATCACCATCCCTTCAATCTCACTCTGCTTCCAATCATTAGAGATGAGGTTGAAGGCACCAATTGCCTTAAGATCCAAGTTACTCAAACCATGCAGAAACTTGTTACAAATTTTCAGATTCAAACTCAAAAAACCATTCTTTATAAGAGCCCTTCACTCTCGTCCTCATTACACCAAAGTTGAAAAGGCTCAAAAGGTTCCGAAGAAGAATCGGATAACGGGGTTCCTGTCAGCTTTCTGTTCAACCCGGAAGCCAAAAGGGATGGACAGACTAGCAGCACTCAAGAGCTTCTCTGAAAAAGGAGGTGATGGAAGGCATTATCCATCACCCATTACACCGGCTTATTTGAAGGCTATGGCTGGAGAACCAGTGGCTTCGGGTCATGAAGAGGTGCAAGATGCATGCAGGAGTTTTGAGAACTATTTGGTGGAGATGATTATTGATGAAGGGAAAGTGAGGGACTTAATGGATGTGGAAGAGCTTCTCTACTGCTGGAAGAACCTGAAAAGCCCTGTTTTCATTGATTTGGTTGGTAGATTCTATGGAGAGCTGTGCAAGGACTTGTTTTCCACTAGCAGTGATGAAAGTTCATAGTGATTCTTCAATATTCAAATTCTTTCTTTTAAAGGCATAATTTTTTTGTAATATGGCATGTAAATGCGGAAATGATATATTTTATCATGCTGCTTCATTCTTCACCAAGGCACCAAATCCTCTCAAGGATACCATTTCAGAAAAGCAAAATATTGATTTCGTTTGCAGGTGATACAAACAAAATCCAAAAGAATTCAACGCACAATCTGATTAAATTGTATTGTACTCCAAAGCAATCATCATTAGAAGTTCTGCAAATGAATCAAGAAACAAGCAATGCATTCCCAAAGTTGAAGAAAGTGGCTATGACTAAATTCCGGAAAGAAATAAAAAGACACATGGAAATCAAGAACAATATCCATATAGATGTCTATTTACAGTTTAGAAAGTGATTAACCAGATTCTTGCAGTCTACCACATCCATATAGATATGTCAAAACTTGAAAACTGGACATTACAAACTCAGATTTGAGAGTTAAATCGATTTAACTCTACCAGCTGTAGTTTGGAAAACTCCGACAATTGCTCTCGGCTAAGTTGAACTAACTATATTAACATTTCATAACAAAAGTTAGGTTCAGCTGAATTACCAGTTGGTCAGTGAACTGTAAACATTACCAAGGGACGATTACATTTTTGGTTTTGAAACATACACGCGAGACCTCACAATTGTCTCTCCAATTCTAAATCCAGGCATGACCATAAACTCGACTTGTCCTTCATCCAAGACAGCTGCACCTTTGCCATCTTCCTCCACAGATTCCATATAAGCATCTGAGAATTTGCTTCCTCTTTTGACAGCAAATATTTTTGCTTCAGAATCTATCGAAGGTGCAATGCCACGTAAAACCCAAACCAACATTGCCATTCTCACAAATATTTGATAGAATGAAGTCCTTGGATGCTTGCCACTCAATACAAGTGTCCTGTGATCCAGATGCCCAAAAAACCATGATTCCATCATTGGATGAACAACTAGTAGATACTTTTCTCCGCAGAATCTGGCAAAATCTGAATCTGGGTTCTCTATCAGGGCATCCATTGGGTCATCATATCTCATAATACCATCCACATTATAAGCTTTCAATGACATCCCATAAAACATTCTCCTTGCAATGTAGGCTTCAAATGCGTACTTCTTGTGGGACCTTTTTGAATATGCAGCTTCCACTTCCACTGCCTTTGCCGCAAGATCCAAATCCCAGCCTGAAGCTTTCATCAAGCTAATTAAAGGCTTTGCAAAATCATGAATGGATTTTGACGCAGCTCTGTAAGCATCCTGAAATGTAGTAATGTTCAAAACCCGAGCATTCTTCCTTTGCAAACTTATCTGCCTTACATTCTCAGCCAGTGTCACATTCACCAAGTCCAAATCTCTGAGCTCTTGTTGCAGGCAGATTATATCAGAGTTCTTAACTTCCGTTTGAAACTTCAACTCTTCCAGCAGCTTCTCATTCAGTTCAACCTTCTTCCTCAGGATAGCGGAATGAGATGAATCAGACTTGGGCTTCACACATTGCGTCTCCTTATACACACGCTTAATCTTGCAGAGAGATTCAAGCTCAGCCATAAAATGTTCATCTGCAGCTACAATCTTTTTCGGGTTATAGGGTACATGAGCTTCCTGAAGCTGGATATAAGCTAATTTCAGAGCTGACACAATGTCAAACAACTTGGATAACTCGGCATCCCCACACATACTGCTTGTTCTCGTAACTTCCATGGGCTGGGGATGGATTTTTACGCCATCACGCTCTGTATCCTCGGTCACATCACTTCCATCTTCACCAAAAGGGACTCTAACGTTGTTGGGGTTGTTGGGATGCTGGTGATGGTGATCTTGGTTTTCAGAGGTAAACACACCAATGGATCTCAACTTGCAAACTTTGGCAAACTTGGAGACAATATCAGATATGTTTGAGGAGGGTTTAAGGGGTTTGGTAGTAGCAAACTCCATTCCTTCTTCCTATAAAAGGTCAAAACACTGAGAACTGATACTGCAGATCTGAATACCAATGGCACTAACAGCACTTTTGTCTCAAAATGGGCGTAGCATATCCATGAAACCCGGCTAAGAAACAGCCCACTAATATAACACTTGCACAGTTGCACGAGTATTATATACACCAAAAACCCCAAAATAATGCAAAGCCCTTTTGAGGATCAAAGACCCAAAATCAAACTAGAAACAGAGACCAAAATTTCAACAAGGACAAAGCCAACCATGTAGAACTTGAGTAACAGCAAAGCACAAAAAATACAAAAAAGGGCAGAGGACAAAACTCAAAAAGGAGCAGACTTTTACAAAACCCAAAAGCCAGACAGCAAGAGAAGCGATTCTAGAGCAGCAGCAGTAGCAGAGTAGAGTACATGCACAACAACAACAGCATTTGGGATTCACAAAACGAAAACTTACAAACCAGCAAGTGAAGGAGCTAAACGACGGCGTTTCAAGAGCTATATCGTGTTGTTGGTCTCCACTGTCCAGTCTGAACAAATGGGTTGAGGCTTGAAGGGGGTTTGGTTTAGTGCAGCAGCAGTAGATGCCATAAAATCATATTTTAAGCAAAGCATTCATACTGCAAATCACATATACGCGGTGTTTGGAAAAATGTGATGCGAGGTTCAAAGTTTGGTGATTTTTTTTAAAATAATATTTATTTATTTTATGGGAAAGGGAGCTAAACCCAACTTGGAATCTTTACTGTTTGTGTTTCTGAAGAACCCTCCTGCTCTGCCTGCCACCATTTTGAAATTCTTGCTCTCTCTCTCTCTCAAATTTTTTTTTTCCTGCTTTTTTTAATTTTAGATTTTTAGAGAAAGAGGCGCACGTAGTTACCAAAAAGTTATAAGAATTAGGGACCGCACGCGAGTTTCTTTTAATTTCTGTGTCAGAGGCTCTGAGCGTTACGCAACCCAATGCCGCTGTGACAATTTTCTGCTGCTTTGGATTTCCAGATTCAATCGCAGCCGTTTATCGAAATTGAATAGGAGACGACGTCGTTTCAGCTGGACCTGTGTGGAAAGCTAACTGCTCAGTGCTGATCACCAGCAAGGTGATCTGGATTGAGTGATATTGGGTTCATAGTCCGGTTTTGGGCTTATAGTCGGATTTCCCGTTTAGCTCATTACCATTTTTTTCCAACAATGTTAAGAATGTCACTAAACTAGATGGTTATCCGTTTCTAAATTACATTGTCAAATTTAATATTATCTACAATATTTCAAATTCAAATTTGTTTGAGTTTGATAAGTTTGGATTCATACCCCTAATTTAGGATCAAAGTTCGAGCTTATGAGTTATTTTTACACCCGTAACGCATATGATTTTTCGAAAGGCTTTTAGGGGCAAGGCCTCTTAGTAGGAAAACCAAATTTGGATAGGATGAAGGCCTAGTTTTAGAAACTGTAAAGTGGAAAGTGTAACTAGAACTTAGAAGAGAAGTTTGCCTTGTTGTCGAGATGGGTTAAACTTAAAATGCATGATCACGTGAAGAATCTGAGCTGAATGGATGTGTTGGTAAATGTATGCCTAAAAGGGACAAGAAGTGAGTACAATGTTAGAAAGTGGGAGAGAGATGCAAGCAAACTCCAAAACTTCAAAGCATTAAATATTGAGAGAGTTTGCATGAAGCCAAGCTCATGAAAACGATATAAAAATGAGGAAGAGGGGTGGAGGGGCCGTCTTTATTCTCTCCCACCTGCATTCCTCTATATCCTAGTCATCTCCTTCACTTCTCTTTTTTTTCTTCTTCCTGTTTTCACATATGGAACTCTTAATTAGTTAATAGTTCTTAGTCTTGGTACATTATTACCAATACAAAATCATAAGATAGATGGTAGATAGTGTGAATAACATTCCATTAATTTGCGATTTCAATTTTGATTCTTAATTTCTTATGAAAAATAAAGTGTTACACGCTCTTTTCGCTTGTATTCTTGCACTGAACCGAAGAAGTAAAAATAATATTTGTTACTATGGGAGTGTTATTTGCACTCTTCCGGAATAGTACAAGTATCAACTGCATGGTCAAATAACAAGTTTGAAATATACTCAATTTAGCTTGGTGGGGTTCTTGTCTGTGATAAGACGGTGAGTTATGCTTTGGTAGACCTCTTTTGTGGTCCTATTTTCTAATGAACAAGATATGGTAGGCCTCTTTAAATCTAAGATCATGAACGGGGTTGGACAAATGGAGACACAACACCTTCAAGAAAAAGATATATGAAAACCTTGTAATGTTGGATGGAGAACTACAAATAAAATATGAAAATGCAGATATTATTTGCACTTCTACACTACATGTATTGGAGTCATCGCATTGAGGGAGTGAGAATATCGTCCATTAATTTGAAGGTCCGATTTGTTGTTCAGTACTCTTCAAAAGAGAAATACTAAAGGCAGTCGCTCATGATTTTTTAGATGTTCAATATAGTAATAAGTCTTATATATGTATTCACAACTAAGAGTAGCTCACTCGTATGCGAAAGAGTGTTCACAAGTTTAGCTCTTTCTAAGAATTCAATACCCTACCATGGGCACCAACCATTTATTAAAGTATGTATGAGTATGACACCATTCAGATTTGAGGAAATCTAGCAAAATTCTATGTGTATGATGTATACCACGCAAGAGGGATTGAATCCTGACCAAAGATTTAATACCCGCTAAAGTGTCCTTTTTCAAGAAGAAAGCCCTGAAGAAAAAAAAAATTGTATGATATTAATAAGCTCATAGTGAGTCCCATATGTCAAAATCACACAATAGTGCTGTCAGCTTTGTTCAAAGAAATGTGAAATGCAGAGGGCCTGTCAGACAGGAGAGGATTGTTTGCCCACGCATTTAACCCATACATTTCCCATATCTCTCTATCAATCAAACGCCAAAGCTGTGGTGGGACAAAGGCCAATTTAATTCAAGTTTGAAATTTATATTCACATTTGACTAAGTGGGATTATATTCATACACATGTATATATGTGAGACAATGACTGTTGGACTTGGTTTCTACTAGCAAAGAGGAAGCCTAAGAAAGCAAAGAGCATCAGAGGCCTATAGAGCAGAAACAAAAGCATGGAAACAAGAGCAGGTTTGCAATTTTGCAGAGAGGCTTAATAAGTTAATTTCCCTTTTCTCTCCACATCTGCATTGACCAACGCCCACGATTGCACCAAACAGCTTATTCATTGCTAGGGACAATAAGAGTAATAAAGTTAAAACATGTGTTGTTCTATATGGTTTTTGAGTGTCTTTACTTCATGGCACAAGAATCCCTTTGAAATTCGATTTCTCATTCCTGTAAGTCACGGATTGATATGTATGCAAAAATAACTCATTATAAACAAAAGGAAATTCTATATGTATGTCAAACTGTGATGGGCAGGTAAGTGGAAATGGCTACTTCCAAAGCAAAGAGCCAAGTGGTCAAGCCATCTATTTGAAATGTTAATGTTTGCAGAATGGAAGGTTAGTTCGGTAAGAGTGGCTGCAGATAAGGTTGTATATATATTGAATAATTTGTCCAAGGTCTATGTCGTTGTCTTTCGGCAATTCATGTTAGGAAAAAGGAAAACACAGGGGTCTGTCATCTCACTATCTCCCCAAAGAGTACATATGCTTATTCCATCATTAATTCCATGAGAAAGATAAGAGATTTAGCTTCCAAATAGCAAATTTAACTTCTTCTTTTTTCCCTTATAAGCTTAACTTTGTAATGCTGCAGTGATGATCACTTTGTAATGTCTCATGGGATCATGGATAAGCAAAAGTAACTTTTCCTCAGATATCTTTTATCTTATTGTGTTTGAAATTCATGCTCTTTCTTTTTCAAGTATTGTACTTGATGGGAAAGTTTGCCATTAATTCTGTCTTCTAAATGATCTTATGCATTCAAAGCCAATAAATTTTTTAGGTTAATTTATTCATTCTTGGAAATTTAGCCAGGGAGAGGAGGGGACATCAGAAAAGGCATTCTGAAACCATGAGTTGAATCAGAGACGTGTAGAAAGTTAGAAAACCATGTGAAAGAAGAACAAGCAAACTGTGAATTATATACTGTCCTACATGGTGGCACTTACCAAAACCCATCACCAAACATTCACCATTTTCATGCTTGTTTGTTTGGACGATTTGTCCACACCTGATTTGCCTTTGGAATCTACAGGTTTCGTTGATTATAGGGGAGGGTCCAGTGGCCAGCCAATTTTGATCAGATTCAGTAAGCCAAGACAATCCCATCCCATCCCATCCTTTTGTTGCCAGAAGAGTCACAGGTTAACGGCTTGGGATGTTTCATCACAGCAGCTTTGATTAGATGCTAAACAGTAACCAGGCAATCTCTCATTAATCTCATCATAGACCAAATGGCAAATGCCTTCCTCTCTCATCCCCAGGAGAAAATACTTGGTTACAACAGGATAGCACTAATAATGTCATATCACGTGAAAGTGTTATCACGCGTATCATAACGTTATTAATCGGGGATAGCATACTGTTTCATGGAAGTCTTTCAAGTCCACTGCTACATATTACAGGACAGTATGTACTTTTTGTTTTTCCCAAAAGTCCAAAGCAAACAGGGTAAAAAGGGAATTGGGGTTTTTAAACAGAGGCATCTAAGTCCTGAAAGATGGTTGGTGTGCATGATAATGCTGCAACAATTTCTATAAGTTGCCAACTTACAAATATACAACAAAAAGAAAAAAGAGGTGCCTAATTACCAAGTTCTTTATGTTAACCGCTTCTAAATATGATGCATGCCCCATTGGGATTTTTCTAAACTACGAATTTGTTATGGGAACGCGGTTGTACTGTAAGATTAACGGGTTTACCTTTCTCTTTTAGAGTGTTGATTAATCACAATCTAATATATGTGAATTCGAAAGGAAGATTTATGTACCTTCCTCATTGTTTAAACATCGTTGCACCCATGAGTGAGACCCAAAATGATGATTGAGATGACTTAATTAGGAGAGACATGTTATTTGTTAATGCAGTAAGATATTTTGGTAATATTAATTATAAGAAAAATGAGTTTTTAATACAAGACATTAAAGATTAAAGAAATGAAAAAGGATGAGGCAGAAGTATTTTTTTTATATAAATAAAAAAAATAAAAAAATAAAGGAAGATACAGTTATTAAACAAAGGTGGGGGTTGTGAGAAGAGGTCGGGGAAAAAAAACAGGGGGGGGGAAGAGTGTAGACTGTGGAAAAGTGAGTGCAGAGCAGCAGTTGTTTTTGCATTTCTGGGTTTTGTAATTGTAGAAAGACAGTAGAGAAAGCCTGCAAGAGAATCAAAGAACCAAACATGGCAAAGCTTAGGAAGAGACAATCCTCATAGATTCACCTTTCTTTTTCAGTTTCTCTCTCTCTCTCTCTCTCTCTCAAGTAACACTTTTCTCTGTCACACAATTCCATCTGGTTAAATATACCATCCCTACTTTTTCCACCTATACAACCATCCCACTCACAGAACAGAGAGGGAGGGAGAGAGAGAGTTGAAAAGGGGAGGCTTTAGGAGCTGAGATGACAGTGGCAACATGGGAACCTAGTTAGTCTCAAAAAAGGGTTCAGAGCGAAAAAAGAGAGCTTGCTAGAGCTCAGTTAATATCAGAAAAAGTTGTGTTCTTGTGCCATTGGTGGGTTTTCTGAGCTTCCCTCTTGTTGTTCATGGAGTTGAAGAGACTGCACAGACTAAGGTTTATGATCAGCAAGCCCTGTCTTTTCTTCTTACTCTCAATTTCTGCCCTATTCACCACCATCAGCTCAAATACATGTCCAGGTAAACAATCAAATTTCCCAATTCAATTTCTCCTACTTTCAGCTACCACTATTCTGTCTAGCTAATCTCATTTAATAAGTCGCTCGTCTGTCTCTCTGAAATTTAACACATTTATCTACCTTGTGTTAAAATGCAGATAGCAGGTGTGCCTTGAAAGCTAGAGCTGGTACATATTTTCAGGTGGGTTGGTCCATTATTTATAATCTTATCTTTTACTTTCAAAATGAATGAGCATTTTTGCTTCTTTATGTCATTTCTTTTTCCCATATGAATCACATTAATAACAAGTCTCTAACATTGACCAAGTTTGACTCAATCTGTGTTTGATATAGACTGCATATGAGATTCAAAAGACAAATACAACAAAATAGAGACTATATATCTTTTTATATTTGATCAAGCCACCATGATGGGTGATAAGTAGCACACACTGAGGGCAGTGGTCCTCTTGCTGTGGTCCATCCTCAGAAAAATGGTCAAGTAGTAGTAGGCTCAGTCAGCTAATAAGAAGCACACTGCACACTGGCGCAAATTAGCACACAGCTTAGAAGAAAATACTTAGGTTTTTTTCCTTCTGGTTTATTGTCCTCTTCTGAAAATTCTAATGCATCTCGGTAACTTGCGCCTGCTGTGCTCAGCGCCTAACCTGCAAACCATGCTCTATAGCCTGACTTCCCGTGAACAAATTGTTCTTGGGGCCGGGCGCACGTTAGCATTCATGAAGCTGCAATGACATGTGAGATATTGTGACCACACTCAGCGGTCAGTGCACATAATTAAAAAACTGTGTGCGCAAAAGGGTTGGTGTTAATTGTGCCATAATTGCTAATTATTGGGAGATTAATTCTAATTTGGTACAGGAATTTGGGAAGCAAAGTGGCAATTACATGGAGGGGAGGATCAATATGAGGGAGCAGAGGCTGAACATTCCGCTGAGCATAGCAAGGAGGTACTTGAGTGGACCTGGATCGTCGCCGCCTCGGTGCACATCCAAGTGCGGCAGGTGCACCCCGTGCAAGCCGGTTCACGTGCCAGTGCCACCTGGGACGCCGGTGACGACAGAGTATTACCCGGAGGCTTGGAGGTGCAAATGTGGCAACAGGCTGTACATGCCATGAAAATGTATGAATAATGATCATATATCATGATTCATGCTTAATGATATTATTTTGTTTGTGTTACAACTAAAGTCTCTACTTTCTAGCCTGATCATGCTTATTGTTAATCAAAAAAGGAATATTTATAGGACTTCAATTTGTGTAGAAAAATATATATACGTTAACAATTTGACCGAGTATATTGTATTATGATCGGTATGGAAAATATTGTGCCAAGCATTATTGTGGCTGTGTTTTGAGTTCATTTACATGATGCTTGAGAAGGAAATGGTTGTTGCTTCTTTCTGCAGGTTGAAACCTCCTAAAGCGATAGTGCCTCAAATTGTGTTAATGGGTTAATTGATATTTCAAACAAATAGAAGTTAATTTTATTGTACAACACTTTGAACATGGACCTCCAAGTCCTAATATCAACTCATGCCTCACGTGGTTATAATGCCGTAATATTTTCTTTTCTTTTTTTTGGTAAAATAAGGGGGATTAATCTCCAGACACACAAAAATTAAACGATAAAGAGTACGAGTTCTAGAAACTCTTAACAAATCATCATCAAAGGTAGCCTCAACCCAGCTAGGAATCTCATCATACTACCGTAATATTTTCTCCTTGTTGAGGCCAAACTAGATCAATTTCTAGACCTTTTTCTTTTTAAAGGCTTTGCTGCTTTAAATTTTGATGGAAACATGAAATTGGCTTTGAGCACAAATCCAACATTTAACCATCTAATTGTCAAGAAAAATGAAAGGTGTGGGCCTTGTTTTCTTTTCCTTTGCCAAAATGGGCCCCGTTAAGAAGGAACAAGCTCTTATTTGAATGTTTTTAATGGGCCTTGCTCTTTATATCTAACATGTTTTCTTTTTACTAAACGTTACAAAGGCTTAACGTCTTTTAAATATTTGAAAGAAAAATATCATTAGACTAATAGTCAGTTGCTTACCGTATCATTAGCGTTAACTTTTGAGTATGGACCTCACCTTTCCTCTGAAATTGGACATGGGTTTGAAAAGGAAGTGCTTGTTTATATGTATATAATAATCCTTTTACTCACCACTTGATTTTCAAATTTCAAAGGGGCCAATTGCGTGTTATAGCGGCACAAAAATGTAGAGCATAGTTGCCACTTGTAAATATCCCAAATATACATGTGGGCGGTGGGTAATCATATATAATAATAAGAAATAGTAGTTGTCAAAAAGTCTACCTATACACATTACTTGACGTGGCGGTTTTATTTGTTTATTTATTTGGGTCAAAAATGGTTTCATTGACAGGGAGACCAAGATGTTTGGTATACAATAATTGATAAACAAACCCCATATTTTCCATGTTTTAAAGAGAAATTACCGTCTACCCAAAATTTGTTACTTCAATATAATATAAAGTTAGAACTGTGCTAGCACGATTGTTGATACAAACATTTAAACTGTTAATGCAATTGAGTTTCACAGTACATTTTGAATACAACTATTCTGGTGTAACGGTAGCGCGACTCAATATTTAATTTGTGGCGTTGTTAGAAGACCAAACAAAAGGGATATGGACAAAACTAGGGCAATAAGAGATCGAAGAAGACGACAATAGACGGGATACATAGGGACCCCTTGGATTGATGGTGAAGTTGAAGTAAGAAAGAACCACGAAGTTTCAAGCAATGTTTTCACTGTTCATGCAGTCCCTATTTTGCTCACGTGACGTGACTCGTCTGGAAATGAGGGCACGCGGCACGCGTATGGACTATCAACCACGACGACCACCAGCTTTGTTGGTTTGGTACACTCAGAGTCACTCGCCTTTTACTTTTGAGGATTCTTTTCTTTACCATGAGAGAGCTCGTGGACAAGAAAATTTGTTGCGTAGGACGCCATGTCGTGTAGTGAAGCCTCGTGTTTTTTACTTGTTATTAAAAGCACAATTCCAACTTAAAACATATTTTAATATTGAAAAAGAAATACTAATAAATTGAGTCTGCTTAGTAGTGTTTTTGAAAAAGCTAATAGCGTTTTTTGACTATCAGAAAAATATACAAGTACTTTAGGTTATAAAAACGCTTTTTGAAGAAACACTTGAAAATCAAAATCTAATCTAACACCAAAATTAATAATAGTTTATAAATAAATAAAAAGTTATTTTAAACACGATAATCTAAACTTTCTTCAGTTTTCATATAATTCACTTGAAAAATTGCACATAAGACAAGATTTCTTCCCCTATCTCCTTGAGAAAATCTAAAATTGCTTGTAAGTTTGAGGGATGAGGAGATAGAAATTGCATGTGAGTTTTGTTTCCTAGGAAAAGGATAAAAGCTAACCACTCACCACCTAAAAGAAAGGGATTGAATTAAATTGTACTATACTTGTGAGATGTCAATGTCAACCGAGCACCTGGCTCTTGTAGCTTAAATAATCCCTTTCTGACATCAGTCACTGTGGTTCCTTGTTCCTTTTCAAAACCACATGTATATCCATGACTTTATATTTTATTCTCCAATTGAATCGCGATTGCGTTTCAAAACTCAAGCTTGGCCCTTGGCCATTCATTACTGTACTGTTGGGGGCCCGATTCATTGACGCCTTCATATACATATATGGTTGATGTTACAGTACAAGAACAATAAGCTTGTGGCTCCTGTGTTTAATTAATTATTTATTTAATGCAACATTTGAATTGGAGATGTTCAACTTTCAAAATTTGGGTCCAAAAAGTTTATGAGTAGGATACGTTTATGTAAAATGTCCAATTCGTCGTGTTTCTAGTTCCAACTTTCTATATTAATATATATATATATATATTTTTTGTAATCAAGAGGTGTTTGAGCTAACTTGCCTGCGTCTCGACTAATTTTCATCCGCAAAACTGAACTTGTTACTAGTCACCAACAGGTGTTGCATGTCAAGATCAACTAGTATTCGATCTTAATATTCAGACTATATTCAAAGTAACCAACTGCGTGGCGTGTCGAGATCGACTAGTAAACTTTCGAAAAAGTCTCAATAATAACTTAATGAGAAAGCTATAGTTCCAAACCTAACACGCCAATCAATTTAACTACCGTGTGTTATTGCTACGACTAAATCGTCCCCCATGCCATGTATAAGCATCAAGTACACATAAATACGTATGCAATACGTCTCCCTTGTTTATTTCCTTTATACTCTGTATTTTTAAGTCGTCAGGCTTAAATTCAAAATTCCTAACATGTTGGTCCATACAAATTACAATTAAAAACTTGTTGACCTTTAAACACCGCCCCCAAATAATCTATGACTAATTTTCAGACATTTTGGTACCGACTTTGCAGTCCATTTTGGTACTCGATTAATTTAATCTAATTAAATATATTCTCACATCAGTTGCTCCTGGTCCTCACTATATAGTTGAAGTCGCAATTTATAGCAACCCCTAAGAGGAGAAATTCTCAAGTAAGACGAATATTTTTCGAGTAGACTAGCATTACGTGTGACGTGTTTTTTCATCTTATTGGATAATGTGATAGTATATGAGGTTATTGGATTTACTGTGTGAATAACTTAATTCTTGATATCATATTAGAATGTGAGCATTCAACCGAGAATCAATTGATAATGAACGAAGAACGAAAATAGTGAATTAATTTGCATTGGCTTATGACTTTAGTAAGTATTTTTTTAATATTCGAGTAATGTTCAAACTTCTTTGAACAAGGCTTTAATTGAACACCTAGAAAGCAGTATTTTTCAAGACCTAAAAAAGCAGAGTTAAGGTGGCGCAAAATAATGTTTCAAAATTTTTCCCAAAAAAAAAAAAAAAAACAGAATGGGGAAAAGAAAAGAACAAAATGGAAAATCAAAATAATGGCTGGCTGCAAGTGCTCGCAAGATTATCTTTTCAATTGTATGAGAAGATAAGCCACTTTTCCATCAGCCAAACAAACTTCTTCATCTTTCCCAAATGAAACTGATCACTCTCCCTTTTCCGCTATCATGCTCCTCAAATCCCACCCTCCTCCGCTTCAAATTCAAACCCCAATCATCTCTAAACCCAACTCTCGATTTCCCCAAATCCCAATCCCCACAAAACCCCGCCAAATCCCCTGCTATAATCATAGGCGGCGGCCTCGCCGGACTGGCCGCGGCCACCCACCTAAACTCTCAAAACACTCCTTTCCTCCTCCTCGAAGCCTCCGACGCCGTCGGCGGCCGCGTTCGAACAGACGTCGTCGAAGGCTTCCTCCTTGACCGCGGCTTCCAAATATTCATCACTGCCTACCCGGAAGCCCAGAACCTTCTCGACTACAATGCCCTGAATCTCCGCAAATTCTACTCAGGCGCCCGCATTTACTACGATGGTCGGTTCCACACCGTAGCCGACCCGCTTCGCGATTTCTGGGCCTCCGTCAAGTCCCTCGCCAACCCAATCGGATCAATTCCAGATAAATTGCTCATCGGATTGACGAGATTTCGGGTCTTGACGAAATCGGACGAGGAGATTTTCTCTTCCGGGGAAGAAGTATCCACGATGGAGCTGCTGAGTAAAATCGGGTTTTCCGATTCGGTTATCGGCCGATTCTTTCAGCCGTTTTTCGGCGGCATTTTCTTCGATAAAGAGCTTGGGACGACGTCCAGGTTGTTCGATTTCATCTTCAAGTGTCTAGCCCTCGGCGACAACACGCTCCCATCCAACGGCATTGGTGCGATCCCCCAACAATTGGCGGCAAAATTGCCGTCCGATTCCCTCGTTTTCAATTCCCGCGTCGTTTCAATTGATTTCGACGACGACGACGAGTCTTTGTCGTCGCCCAGCGTGAGACTGGAGAGTGGAGAGGTTTTGAAAAGCGAGCTCGGAGTGATAGTAGCAGTTGAACAACCTGAGGCGAATAAGCTTTTAGCGGGAAAGGTATACGAACCGGCTCGAATCAAACCGGCTCGAAGTACTGTTTGTTTGTATTTCACTGCAGACCGAGCCAACATTCCAGTCAGCGACCCGGTTCTGTTTCTCAATGGATCGGGCAAGGGTATTGTGAATAATATGTTTTTCGCAACCAATGTGGCTCCTTCTTATGGCCCAGCAGATAAGGCTTTGGTATCGGTTTCGCTTGTCGGAGATTTTGAGGGCGTGGATGATGATGATCTGACGACACAAGTTGTTCGGGAGCTCTCAGATTGGTTTGGGAATTCAATGGTGAGATCATGGAGGCACTTGAGAACGTATCGGATTAAATTTGCACAACCAAATCAATGTCCGCCGCTCAATTCAACGAGAGACCCTCGAGTCGGGTTGGGTGTGTATGTGTGTGGTGACCATTGGACCACTGCCACATTTGATGGCGCTTTGGTTTCGGGAAGGAGAGCGGCGGAAACTTTACTTAGAGATAATGCCTTGAGTCGGGTTGATTAGGCTTATTACTTCTTCCTTTTTTTCTTTTTTTCTTTTTTTTTTCTTTCCAATTACACTTCATTTGTTGAAAATTGTATATTCCAATTTCTCTTTTATTAATTTACACTCCCTAAACCTATTGTAACGCTCAAATTCTCAAAATACCTATTATTTTTGCGGAGAAATCAATGTTAGAAGGGATTGCGCTCACACCCCTAAGTCGTGCTATATATATATATATTGGTGAACATTTCTGTTGTGATTACTTCATGAGCAAATCAATACATCATGGCATTACTGTGCTCACAAGTTGTTTGATATTGTTACGCGCTTCCATGATTTCAAAACAAAACAAAAATGGAGTCCTTTACAGAAACCATTATTGTGGTGAACATTCAAAATTCTCATCGCAAATGGGGAACACAAAATAAGCCTTCATCATAGATATTTTATTATACCTTCTTGCAACTATCAGATACGATTTGTCCTTATGCCTGCCTATATGGTTACATAAACGGTACATACAATAATTATAGCGGTGCTATTCTTGTTTAGGCAACCTCTTACCTCATTTTAACAGCGTCGCTGCTTTACAAACCAAGGTAGGTTACCAATCTTTACCCCATTCAAAATCTAGATTTCAATGTTATCTATGTTATGGTCATGGGTGACCTGTCACCTGTTTTGATACATTACAAGCCACACGAATATCAACGACTCACAACAACTCACGACATCGTGAACAACTAATACTAGTACAATCCTTAGAGAGAAATGAATAGTTTTACTTTTACTGTTTTTACTTACTTGATGCAGGAGCATAAGAGTGGATCAAGATAAATATTTACCATTTAATTAGTTATTTCTTGATATATTGTTATTTTCTTATTTATGTAGTTTTAGGATATCTTTTATTATTTATGTGTGATTTTATAATTAATTAGTTTACTTTTGGACCAATCAGTCTTGGTGCCCAAGTCTTGTAAAGCTTATAAATAAGGCTATTGTAATAGTTGTAGAGATGAGAATATTGATGATTAATGAAATAGTTTATTTGTGGCATGGATTTGCTACGATATATGTGAGTTTGCACTAGTCCTAGATTTCGATGCTCGTGTATGTGGTTGGTGACCTGTGTCCTGACCTTCGATCTCCATCAATTGGTATCAGAGCTATGGCTCAAGATCTGCTTTATCGGGAGGTTTGGATGGAGGGTCGATTGACAACTACAACGACATGGAGGAAATTGGAGGATGCTCTGACAACTTACGAAGCGCCGCCGCCGATCGGCTCGAACTCGATAGGTAAGAGTTCGACGGAGAGATCGCGAACCTTTATTTGAAAGTAGCTCACATCGACACTCTAAGCCGGGAGTCTCGAGAATCTGAGGATAGCCCTTTCATTATTGCACTGTGTGAGTCGAGTGAAGAGGGCACGTTATTCTCATTGTGTCTTTGAAGGTATAAATAGATTTGGTAATTTCGGTGCATCTTGTTATGTTATTAAATTTGATTTGCCTCCAATATTTGATCCTGTGCAACGTGAAAATTGCAATGAAAATTGTTTGGGTGTCCAAAGCAATTTTGATAAGCAATTTATTGATCAAAACAGTGAAGAGATGAGAATTGAGAAAACTTTCGAAGATATTATTGATTTTTTGGGCATTAATGTTTTCACTTGGAATGCCGCCAAAACTTTGTTGATTTTGTCAATCGGTTGAAGATTCTAGAGAGAAACATTTGCAGTGTTAGATGGAGTAAGAAGAAGCCAAGAATAACGAAATATTCCAAATATCTTTTTATTTGAAAGGAAGGTTTCAATTGGATGCTAAAGATCCGAATTAATATGAAGCAATTGAAGATTCTACTCGATTTTCCTCAATCAAAGGCTTGAATTCGAGGATGAATTCTTTCAACCGGAGTTCGATGGATGAGCATAGAGTGATCAAGATAAATATTTACCATTTAATTAGTTATTTCATGATATATTGTTATTTTCTTATTTAGGTAATTTTAGGATATCTTTTATTATTTATGTGTGATTTTATAATTAATTAGTTTACTTTTGACCAAGCAGTCTTGGTGCCCAAGTCTTGTAAAGCCTATAAATAAGGCTATTGTAATAGTTGTAGAGATGAGAATATTGATGATTAATGAAATAGTTTATTTGTGGCATGAATTTGCTACGATATATGTGAGTTTGCACCCTAGATTTGGTGCTCGTGTATGTGGTTGGTGACCTGTATCCTGATCCCGACCACATACAGTCACCAACCACATACACGAGCACCGAAATCTAGGGCTAGTGCAAACTCACATATATCGTAGCAAATCCATGCCACAAATAAACTATTTCATTAATCATCAATATTCCCATCTCTACAACTATTACAATAGCCTTATTTATAGGCTTTACAAGACTTGGGCACCAAAACTGCTTGGTCCAAAAGTAAACTAATTAATTATAAAATCACACATAAATAATAAAAGATATCATAAAACTACATAAATAAGAAAATAACAATAGATCAAGAAATAACTAATTAAATGGTAAATATTTATCTTGATACACTCTTATGCTCCTACATAAGACTCCCCTAGTTGGAAAGAATTCCTCCTCGAATTCAAGCATTTGATTAAGGAAAATTTGAGTAGAATATTCAATTGCTTCATATTAATTCTGGATATTTTAGCATCCAATTGAAACCTTCCTTTCCAAATAAAAAGATATTTAGAATATTTCGTTATTCTTGGCTTCTTCTTACAACCTCTAACAATGCAAATGTTTCTCTCTAGAATCTTTTCAACCGATTGACAAAATCAACTAGAGTTTTGGCAACCTTCCAAGTGAAAACATTAATACCCAAAAAATCAATAATATCTTCGAAAGTTTTCTCAATTCTCATCTCTTCACTGTTCTGATCAATAAATTGCTTATAAAAATTGCTTTGAACACCCAAACAATTTTCATTGCAATTTTCACAGTTGCAAGGATCAAATATTGGAGGCAAATCCAAATTTAATAACTTTGATGAATAACAAGATGCACCAAAATTACCAAATCTATTTATACCTTCAAAGACACAATGAGAATAACCGTGCCCTCTTCACTTGACTCACACAGCGGCGCAATAATGAAAAGGGTTATCCTCAGACTCTGCCGAGACTCCTACGGCTTAGAGTGTCGATGCGAGCTACTCGGTTCAGATAATGGTTCACGATCTCTCCCCGTAACTCTTACCTATTTGGGTTCGAGCTTCGATGCGAGCGACGTGTTCCGTAAGTTGCTGTAGCATCCTCCTAATTTTCTCCATGTCGTTGTAGTTGTCAATACGACCCTCCATCCAAAAACCTCCTCGATAAAGCAGATCTTGAGTCATAGCTCCGATACCAATTGATGGGAATCGAGGTCAGGACACAGGTCACCAACCACATACACGAGCACCAAAATCTAGGGCTAGTGCAAACTCACATATATCGTAGCAAATCCATGCCACAAATAAACTATTTCATTAATCATCAATATTCCCATCTTTTACAACTATTACAATAGCCTTATTTATAGGCTTTACAAGACTTGGGCACCAAGATTGCTTGATCCAAAAGTAAACTAATTAATTATAAAATCACACATAAATAATAAAAGATATCTTAAAATTACCTGAATAAGAAAATAACAATATATCATGAAATAACTAATTAAATAATAAATATCTATCTTGATCCACCCTATGCTCCTGCATCATTACTAGTATTATTAAACAGGCTTGTATAGTTTTACTGAAAACACTCACGTGCACGCTGTAGTTAACGTATAACCGCGGGCGGCACCGACGTGTCAATATTCTAGGCACCGCCGTGTTGGTAACTCTCGTACCAACCCCGTCTCTTTCGTCTTTCAAACTACGACAAAAGCCGCAGCATGTGGAAGCCAATCTCTTCCATGCCCCTCCACAGAATTAAAAAACCAGTATTTATATTTTAGTTTTAAAAAAATAAAAATAATTCAAACAAAAAAGGGTGTTTTGCTTATTTATTTATTTATTTATTTTTGGGCTTGCAATAATCACATAGTTAATTCTCTCCCGCGTATGATAATATCCTCCCCATTTTAAAAGCCAAACGCCAACAAACTCAACCTCTACCGAAGCTTCTACCGAAAAACTCTCCATTTCTTGAAACCTCTCAAAACCTCCACCTTTTCCTCTAAATTTAAACTCCCATCCTCCTCCGACGAAAATCCCTAAATTCCGAACCCCCTTTCTCTCTATATCTCTGTCTCTGTCTCTCTCTTTCAACCAATCAAAACCCATAACCCTGACCGACCCGACACCCGGTTCGGTCTCTCCCCGGCATCCCACGATGCCAGAGATCGAACAGCAGCAGCAGCAGCCTCCCCAGGGGCCTCCGCCAGCGCCGCGCGTCCCTGACAATGCCCTGTTCGGGAAATACGAGCTGGGCAAGCTCCTCGGCTGCGGCGCCTTCGCCAAAGTCTACCACGCGCGCAATGTCCGCACCGGCCAGAGCGTCGCCGTCAAGGTCATCAACAAGAAGAAGCTTACCGGCACCAGCCTCATGTCCAACATCAAACGCGAGATCACTATCATGAGCCGCCTCCGCCACCCCAACATCGTCAAGCTCTACGAGGTCCTCGCCTCCAAGACCAAGATCTACTTCGTCATGGAGTTCGTCAAGGGCGGCGAGCTCTTCGCTAAGGTCTCAAAAGGCCGATTCTCAGAGAATCTCAGCCGTAAATACTTCCAGCAGCTCATCTCCGCCGTCGGTTACTGTCACTCCCGCGGGATCTACCACCGCGATTTGAAGCCCGAGAATTTGCTCGTCGACGAGAACGGGAATTTGAAGGTTTCGGATTTCGGGCTCAGCGCCGTGACGGACCAGATCCGACCCGACGGGCTCCTCCACACGCTTTGCGGGACTCCCGCTTATGTGGCGCCGGAGATTTTGACGAAGAAAGGCTACGATGGAGCGAAGGTGGATGTGTGGTCATGCGGCGTCATACTCTACGTGCTGAACGCTGGGTATCTGCCGTTCAACGACCCGAATCTGATGGCGATGTACAAGAAGATTTACAAAGGCGAGTTCCGGTGCCCGAAATGGATGTCGTCTGATCTGAAGCGGTTCTTGGGCCGCCTCATGGATACGAACCCGGCGACCCGGATCACGGTCGACGAGATCTTAAAGGACCCATGGTTCAGAAAAGGCGGGTACAAGGAGATCAAGTTCTACGACGAAGATTGCTCCATGGACGACAGCAAAATTGGAGGAGGCGAGGAGGACCAGAAGGTCGTCACGAGCCTGAACGCGTTCGATTTGATATCGTTCTCGGCCGGACTGGACCTGTCCGGGCTGTTCGACGACCATTCGTACGGCTCGGCGGAGGACGGTGAGCGTTTCGTGTTGGAGGAGACGGTGGAGAAGGTGGTGGAGAGAGCGGAGGCGTTCGCGAAGGCTGAGAAATTGAGGGTGAGGAGGAAGAAGGAGTGGGGTTTGGAGATGGAGGGGCAGAATGGTAATTTGGCAATCGGGGTCGAGGTTTACAGATTGACTGAGAATCTCGTGGTGGTGGAGGCTAGGAGGACAGGTGGCGACGCTGGACCTTACAGGGAGATGTGGAAGAACAAGCTCAGGCCTCATCTGATGTGCCCAGATGATCACGAGATATCACCACCATTACCAACTCCTTCTTCTTCGTCTGCCGCTTCTTCGTCCTCGTCGCTTGCCCAGTTGATTGACTGAACATCGGTGATCCCAAACGACAGGTCGTTTTTTGGATGTAAATAAATAAATAATTAATTCCATGGAAATGGGTTGGTTACAACTTACAGACAAAAAAGAAAAAGAAAAAGGAATTATGGTGGTGATGTGTTGTCGTGCTTGCGTTTTTTTGTACGGGGAGGGATTAATAAAAGAGATTACTAGACGATTTTGTAATCTGGGATATATATGGGATTAGATCAAAAGATTATAATAGTCAGTTAATAGACAATTGTACAAGTTGTTGTACAGAAGAAGACTGTGTGTGAGTGATGAGGAGGGCAACACCAACAGAGAATGAAGGGTTAGATTTAACTCTAATCTTACTCTGACTCTTTTTTGCAATGCATCTTGTATAATTGTATTAATTCATTGTTTATATTTTCAAAATATTCATGTCTTTGTTCATATTGATTTATTTTTTCTTCTCAAAACGAGTTTAGTAACTAGTTCTTAGTCTAGTAGCATTTTCGTTTTTCAATGAAGAAAAGATTTCAAGTTCGAATCTCAGGAGATTTCCAAGTAGGAATCTTCGGTTTGAGCTGAATTAGGGATGAGAGGGATTGAGATGATATGATGGAGTAATATCAATTATGGACCAGCAGCCAGATTTCTACCTAGAATTTCATTGAATTGGTCTGAGCAGCAGGCACCATAATCATATAATAAATAATAAAAAAAGAAAAATAGGTTTAATGGTTAGCTTACCTGTGTTCTTAGAGGCAAAATGATTAAAATACACATGGAATGGAAATTCGTAGGCCAAGCCAATCACCAGTAGGTGAGGGTAAAGGTAATACTAGTCAATGATTTGATTCAATTATTTGGTTCCAGACTAGAGTGGTTGGAATATTTGCCAACGGCAAACATGTTGTAGATTGCTTTGCGACAGACTAATCTGCTGCATTATTGTATTGCAGTACAGTTTTCAATGCATTGTTTTGTGCCCATTACTTTAATTATTAAGCCAGAAAGCAGTAATTATAGGTAATCATACAAGCAAGGCCAAAGCAAAACGAAAGGCATCAATCAATCAAAAGATTCGTTCATTTGGGGCAGTGGAGTTGGGAGGAAGCTAGAGGCCTGTGAAGCAAATTGCTAGTCACACCAACCCAGAAAAGAACAACTAGTCCAGTTTGAGGACCAGCCAATTCCAACCTAATTGGGCCTTGGTTAAAGCCGAGTTATCTAAAGAGGATATCCAGTCCATTAATCTAATACTATTAAACCCGGAGGATGTCCAGTCCAAATGCTCGTCTAAAAGATTAAGGATTCGTTTGAAACTGTTGTTGAAGGATACACTTAAGCTGATAATCACTTTTATTAGAAACATGTGGAAATTTTATTTAAAATTGAAATTCAGACACAAAAATATAAAGTAGGCTAAATTTGAATTTACTTTCTAATGTTTGTTTGTTTTTTGTTTTTTAACAGAGCAATATTCTAACTGCTCTAATATATAGAGAGAGGAATCGAACTCGTGTGCAAAAGGAAGGACACACTATTTTGGCTAACTAGCTTAACCAACATTTATGATATATTATATTTTCAAAGTTTATTAATGATCACAAATAAAATCCATACAATTTAATTTGTGAACTAGGGATCTTTTTTTCCTTTTGATTTTCTTTATTCTTAACATTTATAACATCTTGAAGTTGTAATATTCCCAACAAAAAAAGAAAAAGAAAAAAAGAAGAAGTTGTAATATTATTTTTTGGGGTCTATGATATCATATGTAAAAATAAATAAAAAATACAGTAATTATTTTTATCATAATAAAATTCGAATAAATGAAGACATAGTCACTCACTTCTTACTAGAGGGTTTAGGGTTTAAGGGTTGATGGTGCTGATTTCTGAAGTAGCGGTCCAATCCCAAGTTCACAATTAGGTCTTGCAGTGAGAACAGTGCCATTTTCAGAGCCTTCAGGCTTGCCGTCGACGTGGGGTTGAAAGAAGGAAGTCTGGTGAGTCCCAAATGAAATTTGGAGTTTGGAATTTGGAATTTCCTTTCATCTTAGCCAAATGAGCTTCTGGGCACATTTGGTATTGGAATATAATTCCTTGAAGGATATCCGAACTGTGAATTTGGCATTGTTAGGACCCTATGCAGTCCCAAATCCTTGGAAACAAACAGAGCCTCTGTTTTTATTGCAAAGGGCTTTTCTTTTCTGAAGATGATAATTTGTCAAAATTTATGCTGAAATTTATCCATTTTGATCCTTAAGTTTCAATTTCTGCTGTGCCCAGTAGTTTTATAAGGCTCAGTTGAAAAGAGGTTTCAGTGTACTCTAAAATATGCATATGAAGAATTAGTATTTCGGTTTTTTATTTTTCATCATATCAATCAAATACCTCTGGTTTGAAATGCTAATGGAAATACAATGTATTGTTTGTTCTCCCATATGTTTTTATAGGTGGGTTTCAAATATCAGCTTGAATTTCAATATCTCCAGGTGGTGGTCTGGTCTGAAGTGTATGCCAAAAGGAGATTTGCCTTGTGATAGCCAGGTGGGTTGCTATTTTTCAGAATTCCGGGTTTTAGTGATTAAAGCATGTCTGCAGAGGCAAAACTAAGGTATAAGCTCAATAAGAAAATCAAAATACCTGTTGGAAATTCTAAGTTTTCCAATAATGGAAGAAAGAAGGCTGACAGTACTACTATCTATGAGAGTGAGAAGGGTAAGAAGGGGAACCTTAAACCACGTGTAACTGGTAAAAAGTTTCATGCTACTGAAGAAGGGAGTCGGGGAGTTCTTGATAAAAGGGAAAAGTTTAATTCTGTGAATTCTGATAGGAGAAGGAAGAGAATCTATGGTGACCAGGATACAGCTGGGGAGGCCATGCGTTTTAGTAATTCAGAGGCACCTTATAGGAAGGCTTTATCTAGGAAAGGAAAGAACCAAGTAAAGGATGGTTCTTTTGACAATGAAAACAATGTCAGTAGATCTAAGTTGCGTCCTCGGCCTACGTGGGGTTCTAATGGATTGCAGAGAACTGCTTTTGGAACTAAACGTTTTTCTCCTACAAGTCCAAAAATTTCCAACAAAACCAAAATCAAGGATGATTTTGTAAATGAAAAGAACAACAGTAGATCTCCCTTGCATCATCGGTCTATCTGGGGTTCTAATGGATTAGAGAATGCTGCTTCTGAAACTAAACGTTTTTCTTCCAAGGATAGACGTGCAAAACAGGTTGATAATCAGGCTAGTGCACTGAAGAAACATAACAAATTCAAGCCTGACTTGAGCAATCGTTTGGATCCAAGTCGTGAAAGTTCCCTGCATATTTCTTTTTCAAATTCTGCCAAGAGGAAACTGCGGGACAAGAAAATCTTGGATGAAGAATCACAGGTGATAGATGGTCAGCCAAAGAAGAGGAAGCGAATTCGACTAGATCCACATGATATCTCAAATAAACGATTTGATGATACCATTGTTATTAACGGTCAGTTTTTATCAATTACTTCTGTTTAGTCAAATGTACGTGTTGTCTTTTGTTGGTCCCATGAGTTTGTATTCTCCATCTTTAATAAGGATGTAGATGCTGTCTTTTGTGATATAAATCTCTCTTTGAGATAGTTGGAATTTGCAATGCAATTTTTCAACCAAATGTAGAAGTTTTGCATTTTTCTTACACCTTGTGTTTTTCATTTTTCCCAGAAAGCACAAAGGAGAAGGAAAAAGATGAGGAGGAAAAGGCTGAAATCTCAAAAAATGCACAATTTCGTGCAATACAACCAAGCCCCTCAATCCTCAAATATGTGGAAGATAATGTAATTTGTATGCACTGGTCTTTTGATTTTGGGATATATGATTGTCAATTGTAGGTTTCTATATATGCAGATCTTCAAATGTTTTGGGTATATCTATTTTCTAGTTGTTCAATTCTTGGAATATGACTCTTGTTTATCATTTATTTGCAGTTGTTGGGTCGTAGACGCATGATAGAGCTGAGGAGGGCAGGATACAACACTGAGCTTTCTGCCCCATTGGATAATATTCCTTCCTCTACCAGCTCAGAAAGAGAGAGTATTGAGGAAAATGTATGTGTATACATGTCGAGATAAGTATCTTTGTGTTTCTAATAATTAATTTTTTTTTTCGATGTCAATTATATTTTCAGAATAAGCTTAATTTAATCTAGTGTGAGGGCGGACCTCTCTTACTGTTTTATACGAAATCACATTAGTATTGACATTAACTACCTTTTACAGATATTTAAGAATAAATTGACATTTTTTGCTGCTGCAAAAGTTTCATCATCATTTCCACCTCCTGACCTTCCAGAGATTGCATTTGCAGGTGTGTTTAGTTTCTTTTATTTCATTGATGCAATCCAATTGATTTTTTTTTAATTCCCTTTTTGAGTACTTTACTTCTGATGTGATTTATGAGTTCATAATATTAAGTGTGTTCAGAAAGTTTACTGTTTAAATTTGCAGATGGAATCTTCTTACATGAGACAATAAGTAATGTTGTTGACTTCTATTGCCTTTTCAGGAAGGTCAAATGTTGGGAAATCATCACTACTTAATGCACTTACCAGACAATGGGGTGTTGTACGAACATCAGACAAGCCTGGTCTCACTCAGGTTATAAAATAGCCTTTGTTCCTTTCTTTGATTTCAGTAGCTGTTCAGTTTGCTGATGACAACTTTGCTTCTTTGCAGACTATTAATTTCTTCAATCTAGGATCAAAGCTCTCCTTGGTTGATTTGCCTGGATATGGTTTTGCTTATGCTAAAGAAGAAGTTAAGGATGCTTGGGTGGAGCTTGTGAGTATACAACTTTAAGTTCTCCTCTGTTTTCTGGAGTGGAAATTAGTTAATTTATCAGATTTTTAGCAAATCACTGGTGTTTCTTTTCCTGTAAGTTTTGTTAAATATGCCGATATAACTGCTTTCTTTGGCACTTCTAATAGGTAAAGGAGTATGTTTCCACAAGAGTTGGTCTAAAACGAGTGTGTTTACTTATTGATACAAAATGGGGAATGAAGCCAAGGGATCATGAACTCATTGACTTGATGGAAAGGTACCAGTAGACACTTTTGTAAAACTACTATTTGGTTGCACAGTTTATGTGGTAGAAGATAATACAGACCTCTTTATTATCTTCATGTTGTATATTTGAGCGCGCACACACACACACGCACTTTTGTAAATGTGCATACTGGAACCATATGGCTTGTGCCTACGTTTTATGATGTTCATTGCTTGATTTACAGAGCTCAGACTAAATATCAGATTTTATTAACGAAGACAGATACGGTTTTCCCGATTGATGTGGCACGTCGTGCAATGCAAATAGAAGAGGTGAATGTGGCTTATTTATACTGCTAATAGATATATAAAAGTAGCATTTTCTTTAGCGAGACTAACCATTTTAATACAACATATTTGATTTTGCAGAGCCTGAAAGCAAATAAGTCGTTGGTCCAACCTGCGGTATGGAATATACTTTTATTTGATCAGTTGATAGGCCAAAGCACACACTTTATCTGCATCATTGTTGAAAATGACGCAATCACTTCAAATGTGGTTCTTATTTCAGGTGATGGTGAGCTCGAAATCTGGAGCTGGCATACGAAGTTTAAGAACAGTGCTAGCAAAGATTGCTCGAGTGGCCAAAGTCTAATATGTAGTCGGGTGAATTTTTCTTCTTGGAATTTGTTTCCAGAACCTTTTGTTTTGTCATACCCATAACTCTTAATGCAAGGTGCATTTAAATTCTTTTTCCTTTTTCTATGTGAATCAATCTGTAATAGGTGGTTATGTATTTGCAGGCTGTGGCATACTTCTAGTAGATTGTTTTTGCTTGGCAAATGGCCTGCTCATCTGCAAGCTGAAAGTCTCAAATTCTTAGAGATGCCTTTGGTGCAGATTTGTTCGCCTGCACAGATTGACCAGGACTCAGTGCTAATATCATTTGGCAATTTAGCCTGCCTGTCTCGGTTGGCAGGATGATAATGGTTGAAAGTTGACAAGTGAAATGTAATTGATTTTGTAAATTCTAGTTTATTTCTTTTTTAAAAATTTAAATTGAAGGTCCTGTGGATTATAGGACCATTTCATCACAAACTTTTTTTTTATGATAGTGATAAAGGCCTTTTTTTTAAATAGAAATTGACCTGTTCATTCTGAGTAGAAACCAAACTAACTGCATGGAGATATTCTGAAGAATATTTCAATGGCTATTGCAGGGACCACTAATTTGAGTACGTTTTCTGCGATGGCTATCTTTATTTATTTATTTATTTTTTTTTAAAAATTAATTTTTTTGTTAAATAAGATTCATGAGACTGATAAAAGAGTTTTAGGTTGATTGGAGTAAACCCAATTAGGATTAACCATGAAATTGATCTGCTGACATCTTGGTCTCACATTGATGAAAATTCATTCGTTCATAAAATTGAAAGAAAAAGACTATCTTCGGTCCAGAGAATCTGAATGATGGTGGGGTACCAATACACATCCACCATGGTGGACTTTCTATCCGTGGGATAATCAATGTATACTGAATAAATAAATAAATAAAAATAAAAAGCCTTAACACCATTTGTTTAACAATCGCAGCCTAAGAGCAAGGGGAGTCCTAGGGCGGCTACTATTTACGTGAATAGAATGCCTACTCCCCAACAAAGTGTGTTTCAGCAGTTTTAGAACTTGTGATAAATACTATTTATTTTTTTTTTTTTCACAACTTTGTTTACTTAAACATTTGATTTGGATAATATTTTCGGATAAGATTTTTGGGTTCCTACGTGTCAATACTATTCATATCGGATAAGATTTTTGGTTTCAAATTTCATATAAATTTCAAAATTCAAAATTCAGATAAATCAATACAACTAATAAAATAAAATACATGAATGACCACTAATTATTAAAACAAAACAAAAAAATACAATGAAATAAAAGGCTAGCAAACTAAGAAATGAAAGGTAAGATTTTATTTTATTGGATAAGATTTTCGGATAAGATTTTATTTTATTAGTTGTATTGGTTGGTATTTATAGAAGAAAAAAAAAGTATGAGGATTTGGTGTTAAAAGTGTTAAAAGCGGAGGTGCAATATTGACTAAGTATGAAAAATGGTTTTTCGGAATAATAATTTTCTCAAGATAATTTTTGGCGGCTTTTATTCCTTACACATCAAATAAGAAAACTTGATTTTATGAGATTTTAATATGAAGTATATATTGACTTAATGAGCCATCATTTTTAGCCTAAATCGTATTTTGCACTAAAACTAATTTTTCATATTTTGATTTGGTGGGAATTTGATTTTCTAGTATTTTTATTTGAATCCAAATGGGGGGTACTTCCTTATTTACATTGTAAACTTAAGTAAATGGAGTAGTATAAAAATAAATAAAAGTAAAATGACAAAGACATTTACTTAAATGTTGAAAATGGAAATAAGGTATAGAGAGAAAAAAAAAAAAAGAAGTAATTTTTTGGTATTTTTTGTAATTTTTTCAGATTTTTTTCAATTTGTTATTACAAAAATATTGGTTGCCGTTGGATTGGAGCAAAAATTATGATCGGAGAGCCCATGACACGACACATGGCACATAATTGTTGGCGAACACTGTAGGCGTCACGACGTCGAGAAGGGCCAACCCCTGGAGCTCGCCACCAGTTTTATTGGTCCCACCATTGCGCCGGCCTGCCTCCACTGCTGGAAACGAGTTTTTACCCCAAACCCCAGCCCTCCCCTTGGGCCCCTTGCTGGAAATGCTCTAAGAAGCAACTTTATATACATAAATTCAACTAGTTTATCCAATTATATGGCAAAGCACTATACTAACAACAAAATGCATAAACAAAGAATTTTTGAAAGCGTGGTTGGCTTGTGTTGATGGATTCTGAGTTGTGGGGTAGGTAAGTAGTGTAGGGCATGAAAGTCTTACGCTCGATTGGTGCCTATAATTGGATTGAATTATATAACTCAATATATTTAAGGTATGTTAAAAGAAGATTAAAAAAATATTGTCTGTCGGTGATAAAAGATATATTTTTTATAAAGAAAACTTATCCCATACAATCAAACAATGATACAATATCACCATTTATGATGAACTTAACTATAGAGTATGTAAAAAAAAAAGTCCCCTCAAATGTATATACTCCTTATTTCTAAATTTGAATCTTTATCCTTAAAGTCATCTCCACGCAAACTGGTGGAGCTAAAAAAATAATTGAAAAATGAAATTGAGACATGTGTATGTGTGTGTGGAAGAGTTAGGTCGAATGCAATTATCTCATGGCATGGATCCAAAATTCCCAATCAAACTTGAACATTACCTCATTTCCATAACCAAAATTGACCAATCTTCAACTGCACCCTTCCCACTCCCTCTTCTTTCATCTCTCCCACAAAAACTACACATTTCTCAATCATCTCTCTCTCTCTCTCTCTCTCTCTCTCTCTCTCTCTCTCTCTTTCTTCTCCGTGTATGTCTGAGATTGAGAAAGAGAAATGTGTCCCCTGAGACTGATTTTGATCTTCCTCTCAGCCACTCTGGCTGGCTTCTTCGTCCTCAGAAACCTCAAATCCGACGCCAAATTGGATACTCCGCACCATGAAGAACATGAGACCGACCACCACCACCAAAACCCCAACAACTCTCCTAACCGATTTTCCAAGGTTCCCAATCCATTTTCACCTTTAATTCTCATTCAAGTTTCGTTTTTGTCTTCTGGGTTTTTCTCTGTTTGAACAATTTGGCTGTTTTATGTGCTTGCAGGTTCGGTCAGCCATGGAATCAGGGTTCTGGACCATTGTGGACATGGGCAGTGGACGCTATCTCTGGAGGCATTTTGTCTCAGCGTCCCCAAAACCATCAAATTGATCTTCTTTGGGGCACTTGCTGTCGCTTATAATAACACACACGTCCAGGTTTGAGATTGACTATGGTGGCGTATCATATCATGTTGTTACTTGTTAGTAACGAAGGTTCATTTTGGTAAGAAAAGAATCCAAGATGTTGTAATTTTAGACCCAAATGTTGTATGCTCTCTGAAAATGGCGCTGTAGCTGTAATTACCATTCAGCAACAATATCCATCCCATTGTATTGTAATATTGCTATTTCCGTTATCTGGTTTTTGTATTAACTATCAAGTATTGAAGTGTGGTGTGGTTATCTTACTGTGGAAATATTTCACAAGGTCAATATCCACCTCCCCATCTCACTGTATTTATGTGCTATATAAACTAAGGCTCACAACCTTAGGCTGCTTTTATACATTATACGTTTCCTTGTTAATGTTATTTATAACAAGACCATGCTATAAGAAATTCTCCTTTGTCTTTCAACAATGCTGTCAGTGTAAACCATTTGAATGTACATTAATCGGTAAGAACAGATACTTCACTTGATGTTAATGAAAAGGCCAAGGAAGGTATATTATGAAATGCACATTTACAATGCCAAAGGTTGGGATCCACCAGTATTCACACCTATGGTTGCACGCACAAACGTAAGTATTGTTTCTATGACTGTGGCGAGGGATTTTGTATCTGTTTCTTGGTTAAGCGTAATGGTATTGTTGTTTGCCATGGCTGCTTTGTTTCTCCGCTTCGTTTCTGGTTAATTGAGTTTGGGATTTGAAACCCAGAGAATCTCTCTCTCATATACGGCCTAGTGCTGCTGTCGTATCCTGTGAACCAAAGTGATTGTGTTGCTTATTTGTGCTGGACTTCGTAAACTTCTTCTTGGTTGTTGACATGTGTTAGGGCATCTACAAGGGAGTGTTGTGATGCCATTCATGTTAGTGCTTTGTTTCTGGCTAGTTAAGTTTGGGATTTGAAACCCAATATAGAGAATCTCTCTCATACACGCACACATGCATGTGCAGCCTATATGGCCTAATGCCACTTGCGTATCCTGCGAACCAAAGTGATTGTATTGCTTAGTTGTGCTGGACTTTATAAACTTCATCTTGGTTGTTGACATGTGTTAGGACATTTGCAAGGGACTGTTGTGATGCCATTCATGTTACTTCTGTTTGAGATGTAATTCATGTGTGGATTCTTAGTCTCTAGTAATGGTAGTTTCTTGTGCATCCTTGCTTGAAAATTTAGGCCAAGATTGTACATTTCTGGTTTTCTGATTGTAGTCTGTCCTTGTATGTGTTATCTTGTTCCATCATATGAATTGCATTGACTCTTTTATTCCATGTTAATTGCTCCGGATTAATGCTTCTCTCCTATGTGTCTATGTTGCTTTACCTCAAAATTTGTAGCTGTTGTTCCCTCAGTTGAGTTTTATTTATTTTGTTGAAAATAGGAAAAATTCATGTCTTTTTCCAGTGAGCTCTTTCAATCTTCAAGTTTCCATGAGGTAGGAGCATTTGATTTGAGATCATTTGAAAGTTGAAGAGTTTCATATTCTCATAGAGTTTTGCCAATAAGTTATCACACATATCAATAGAGTCGGCTCCTTCTTTTGTAATCTCTGTTTCATCATCATTACAATCATATAATGTTGTAGTTATCTGATGTTTCTTCATTTTCATTACAAAACTGGACATCTTTCATGTGAAAGTTCCGATTCTTTTTATTTGTTTTGACAAGTTTTAGAACATGAACAACTAAGTGTACACAACAAACTTCAGGATAATTTTCAACCTACTTTAAGCTTACCGATAGAGAATGAACTTTGAATTCGTAACCACTAACATGGGGTCGTGTTTTGCTTCTTGAAGTCTAGCCACTAAATATGACGTTAGCTTGGAAATTACTATATGGTGTCTTTGGATTTGGATGAACTGGATTTCAGTTTCTGTAAATCTAAAGCATATGAACAAATTGAAAGTTGTATCCTGGCATCGTAGCAAACTCACGATGGACTTGATATTGATGTTTGTATTTACATTCCAAGAGTAGCTGAGTGCCTATGTATATGGTACTCAAGTGCTTTCTTATTTTTCTTTCCTTATAATTCTCATCTGACTGTAGTAACTCACCTGATCTTCAATACTCAAGCTCCAAACACCATAATTTGGCAATGTAATTGAAGCTTTAATGCATGTTGGGCTGCTACAACCAACATGGAATCACTCACCTGATATTCTTTGATTGGTTGGATGTCGAGGAATCGACAATGGGACCCGTATGCATCTCCAGTTAAAAATCACTCACACGCATTTATACCCGTTATCAATTATGGACCATTCCATATTCAAATGATCCATCCACAGTTTGATCGACATCCATTAACTCCCTTCACAAATTCAAAATGATGCTTATTTGTAATGCATGATTTAAAATAGAAGTCAGGTAAATAAGATCAAGAAATATGGGGGTTCCTGTAGAATCTATCATCTGATAGAAAGAAATTCAAACCTCCTCCAAACCCAGATCAAGAAATATGGGATAAATAAGAAAACGAAAATAAAATATTATTTTACTTGACACGATCTTTTGGTGGATAAAGAAACAACTGGCCACGTGGCAAAAACATGGGTACTCTTTTAGTACCACCACAAGATCCTGACCGTAGAAAACCGAATCTGAGGCTCAGAGTTCAAACAGTGAAAATGGTAAATAAAATATAGGCAAAAAGTGATTTTGGATCCTGTGGTTTATCACTTTTACCACTAAGGTCTATGTGATTTCAATTTCGTCACTTTTGCCCCTGTGATTTCAATTAGAAGCAATATAAGGATAATTCCTAATTTCTGATACTTATTGAGGGGCATTTCGGTCCAAACTTGCAGCCTCTCCCCAACCACCCTACAGCCACCCAGCAACCCCTCCAAAAACTTATCTTTGTTGTAAACTAACGACAAATAATACTCCATTTGAGTTTTTGTTGATAAAAATTATAACCATCCATACATAAACATCAACTAACAAAATCATAATCGAGCGGGTCTTAGGATTATACAAGGGAGATACATTTCTTTATTTTTTTCTTCTGAACCCAAAGAAAAACTCACAATTATAATCATAATCCATCTCATTTCTTCATAAGGGATGATGGTAATCTCCAGCCAAAAAAGAAAAACAAGGTAGCCAGAGCAAGTCTACTTCGATCTTTTGTAAGCTTCATAAAAGTAGCCTAGGATTACAACAACGTCATCAATTGCAGCTCTTACTGCACCTTGTGCCAGTGTCACTAGTTTTGATAATTTCTTATTATGTAACTCAACAAAATCTCTAAAAAAATTGTTGATGAAGGTTGTATAAATAGTACATCTCTTTGTACATCTCCAAGGAGCATTGTTTGTTGCTGGTTTAGATAGTGGGATTGTCAATGTTTACAACATGGAGGAGTTTTTGGAGAGGCTAGTGGCTGTGGAGGTGGTTGGGAGGGGCTGCAAGTTTTGACTGAAATGCCCCTCAATAAGTATCACAAATTGAGAATTGTCCTTAAATTGCATCAAATTGAAACCACAGTGACAAAAGTGATGAAATTGAAACCACAAGGATCTTAATGGTAAAAGTAGTAAACCACATAGATCAAAAGTAACTTTTTCCCTAAAATATATTCCAACGGTCGAATTGGATTCACTCCTTTTTAATAGGAAACGCCTGTCTGTCTGTGTGCGAGAGAGAAAGAGAGAAATGAGGCAGAGAAGAAAGATTGTATCAGAAATCCCCGAAAACCTAATCGCGGAGGAGAAAGAAGCAGAAGAAGGACGATTCTTCGCATGCTATCTGTTGACCTCTCGCAGCCCCCGCTACAAAGGCCACACCTATATTGGGTACCTTCCATCTTCCCCCATTTTTATTTATTTATTATTTTATTATATATATAAATTCTCAATCTGTTCAGAATAATAAGATCAATCTTGATTTGATCATTTTCGATCTGAACTTCTTTAAAGTTTGAGACTTTCTTTTAGAGCTTGGATTAATAAGAGAGCCCACTTTAACTCCGTGTCTTTGTGTGTGTTTCTTTGGGTGATGCTGATACAGATTCACAGTGAACCCACGGCGTCGTATAAGACAGCACAATGGTGAAATAGGGCAAGGTGCTTGGAGAACGAAGCGGAAGCGTCCATGGGAGATGGTCTTGTGCATCTATGGTTTCCCAACTAACGTTTCTGCTCTCCAGGTCTCTTCATTTCTTTCCTTTTTGTCTCTTTACAATTACTTGTCTATGCATTGCTCTGTATGATCTGTCTATGTTTTTAATTTGATTGATTGGGACCAAATTAGATACAAATTTCTTGAGAATTATATTCTGATAATTATGTCATTTGAGGATATTTCCAGCTTGGTTGGGTTGGGACCCATCTTGAGTTGGCACCAATTCTAGGATCAATTTGGAACTGGTTAAAATTTGATTAATTGGGATTGAAGGTTTTTATTATTATTTTAGGATTGATATTAATTGGAAATTTGGGACCTTCTTTCTAATATTCCCTTTGGAACTTTGCAGTTTGAATGGGCATGGCAGAACCCAACTGTATCAAAGGCAGTTAGGCAGGCTGCTGCAAGCTTTAAATCCCTGGGGGGGCTTGTCAGTAAGATCAAACTTGCATACACCATGCTTACCCTCCCTCCTTGGCAGAGGTATCATCTTATTATCTTCCTTGTGAGTTGTGAATGGGTGAATATACATATGCTTTTGCTCTTATTGATGGAAAGTGATATTGTTTGTATGTATCATCAGCTTGAACATCACTGTAAACTTCTTTTCAACCCAGTACACCAAACATTCTGCTGGTTGTCCACGCCTTCCAGAACAGATGAAGGTCAAAGTCTGCTCCATGGATGAGCTTCCTTCATGTACTAAACTATCTGATGACCTTTTGATAAATGAAGATGAGTGGTGTAATGAAAGGGAATTTGATGAAGATATGAATACCAGTACACTACACGATGAAACAATATCGGACTTCATGGGTCATAATTCAGCAGATGATCAGCAGAGTGATAGTGGCAATAGAATGAATGAAGTATATGGATGCAGTAAAGAAGTAGGAGAAGATGAGTGGTATAATGGAAGAGAATGTGATGAAGCTATGAATGATGGTACATTACAGGAAGAAACATTATCTGATCTTATAGTTCAAAGTTCAGCAGATGATCAGCAGGATATTACCTGCAAGAGAATTAACAAAGCACATCGAGGCAGTCAAGAAGTAGGAGAGGATTGTACAGAGCAATTTGGTTTTATCGCATCGCCAGTGAGAACGACATCTTCAAATGTCACCACCTCATTTGGCACAGAAGTAACTAAAGATATAGGATCTGCTGATGCCATTAGTGTTAAATTTGGCCGACCTGCAATGGAACAATTGACAACTATAGTTGCAGACCATCAGTCGCCCAGCAGAAGCTATCTCCGGCCTTGTGGAGCTGAGGTAATAGATTTGACAACCCCAGCTCCCCTATGCAGAAGCCATTTATGTGGCAAGAAGAGTGGAGTTGCTCCTGTTTGTCCTGAGATTATTGATTTGACTAAGTCTCCCAATGTCATCCAACTATAGGACTTGGACATGTATACTACAACAATCAAACAAGTTTATATATGTTTGATGATTTTATGGTTTGGTAGAATAATTTAGAGGAATTTATTGTCATCTTTTTTGCCTGATGGCACATTGTAATCACAATAGTAGCCTTCCGGTTCAAGTCTTACAGTTTGAATGAAATAAAAGATCTTTTTTACTCGCTACATTTCATTCTGTTATTGTATATCACATTTCATCTGGTCTATGAATTATGAGACTGGACGACATAATAAAATTTAAGAACTTCGAAGCCTTAAATTACACTTATAACCGCAAGGTTATCTTATTATCTTATTTAGTGTTATGACTTACCTCTTCTTTTTTTTTTGCCAAAGTTTGGAAGGGGTAGGGGGGGAAAGTCACACACACGTACCAAGGAGGCAAACTTAGGACCACTTGGGAGCACATCAAAAGCCTAGGCATATCCCCCACCTTTATTTTGCTATGTTTTTTCATTTTAACTCAAAATATTTTGATTGGTAAAATGTAGGCATTAACTTCAAATTTGAAGTAACTATGGAAATTGTGAAAAGCAAATAGCCTTTGCTAATAAATTTTGGAATCTATAAGAAGAGTCTGGAAAAAAATAAAATAAAGCTTTGGAAAAAAGATTTGTCAATCTTTTTTTGTCAGATCGGGGAAAAAAAAAAAAGTTTAACCAGTGCAGAAGTCCCATGTTTCTGGATTGAGTTGATAATTTCACAAGAATCTCTCAAGTTCTTGCACGCCTTTTTTCCTTTTTTTGGTAAAAAAAGAACAGGGTAATCACTTATTTTTATTGCATGTAGCTTAAACCTTGACATGAGGGCATGTGTTTTCAACTTGTGTTTTGAGTTCAACTATATGATATGATAAGCACTTGGAGAGCAGGACAGAAAAGGGGTCCCTCTCATAGTTAGCATTCATCTACCACAACGCTTACAAATTCTTTAATCTTTTTTAAAGGATCCAAATCATTGTATAATCTCAGAAAGAAAAAAAAGAAAGAAAAAGAATGCTGCGTTTATCAAGATCAGTATCAAGATATTCATAATTAGCTAGTTTAATATATATGTAAAATAGATACGAAAAATAAATGCAGAAGCTCCCTTAATAAAAATAGACAAGAAAATACACGACTATAATAACATCGAAAAAGACATTCGGAATTTGAATCTTTGTGATCATGTGCATACAAGAACAGCAACAAATTTATTAAGATTGTCAAGACACTCCCAAGGACAAACACAAAGTTGAAACTTTTGCAGACTGAAATGTACAAATAAACGTGAGATACCATGGGAAAGCTGGCAATTTGTTACTATTGTGGCTGATGCTGTTGTAGTTGTTCTTCTTGTGGCTGCAGTTGCAGTTGTTGCTGCTGCTCCTGCAGCTGTTGCTCTTCCTCACCTTGCCAAACCCAGACTATATCTTGCAGAGCAGGCCTTATGTCCTCCAGCATCTTCTGGTATTCCAATGTATCTCCATTTGATTTCTTCAACTCAACCAGATGAAAAGTTGGAGTAATCTGAAATATCTCTGCATCTATGGACAAAATCCCCATTCTACCTTCCTTCAGTGCATCCATTTTCAACAATCCATCATCCTTTTTCTTCACTTTGAGCTTCAGATGCTTAGCCATTTCTTCCAACTTTGAGATGATGACTGGGCCAGGTTGTCTGGAAGTGAATCTTGCTTCCCTGTTGAGAGAATCTTTTTCGAACAAGCCAGACAGATCAAAACCAGCAGAAAGGGAGATAATATCAAAAGCATTCAAGTTTGGAGGTCTCACTGGTTCTTGCTTTGCCTCAGCAGCCAAACTACTATTCTCAGAGGGACCAGAAGCTTCTGCACTTATTGAGCCACATCCTTGTTTTCTATTTCAGATTTCATATTTTTGGAGTTTGTTCCCTTTCTGAACCAAGAACTCTCCTTAACTTTGGCTAAGGAAACCCTAGTATTGGGATTTGGATCCAACATCTTATACAGTAGCCTACGTGCTTCTGGTGAGAACCAATTAGGGCATCTGAATTCTGCTTTGCCAATCTTCCTGTACATCTCCATCAAATTTGGATCATGAAACGGGAGATAACCTGCCAATAAGACATACAAGACCACCCCACAAGACCAAATATCAGCTTTCACACCATCATAGCCTCTCCTGTTAATAACTTCAGGAGCAACATAGGCAGGAGTACCACAGGTGGTATGAAGCAGACCATCTTGGCGCTTGCTTTCAGCGAGGGCACTTAACCCGAAATCAGAGATTTTTAAGTTATCATTCTCATCTAGCAATAAGTTCTCTGGCTTTATATCCCGATGATAGACACCCCTACTGTGACAGAAATCAAGAGCATTGATTAGCTGCTGAAAATATTTCCTTGCAACGTCCTCCTTCAGTTTTCCCTTAGCAACCTTGTTAAACAGCTCACCGCCTTTAGCACATTCAATGACAAAGTATATCTTAGTTTTGGTGGCCATGACCTCATAAAGGTGTATAATGTTAGGGTGCCTAACCAATCTCATAACAGATATTTCTCTCTTGATCTGATCAGTCAGCCCAACCTTCATAATCTTATCTTTGTCAATAACCTTAATGGCCACACCCTGATTAGTTATCAAGCTCCTTGCATAGTAAACCTTGGCAAAAGTGCCTTGACCTAGTACTCTCCCTATCTCGTATCTTTGCATCAGCACATTCGATTTATTCTCCATTCCAACCTAAAAAAGCTAATAAACAACAAACACACAACTTCCCCCCTGCTAATATGATCTAATGATCCACAATCTAGAGAGCAGGAGTTTATAATAAAACAAGAAGTTCAACCGTCCTCGCAATGGTCATGCATTAACACAACCGGCACTGCATGCATACTAGCTGGCCCAACTCGCTTTTGGGAACAAAGAGAAAACCAATTGTGATTTAGAGGTCCAGCACCAGCAAGAATCAAGGACAGTTCTATTATAGACACAACTTCACGGAAGGCAGAGTCGTGAGCGCTCAGGCACATCTTTCAGCATTCCCAGGATTTTTACTTCCAAAAGAATGTTCAAATTATGCACAAAAACACTAACTCGATGCTCTATCAACAAAATACTGAAAATTTAGCACAAATTTGCGGCTTAAAGCCTTCGAACCCTGAAAAAGCACAAACAGCACCGCCATCAAAACACAAAAAAGCAAAAACCTTTCTCACTTCTCCCTAAATTAAAACCAACCCTTTGGAACAATTATACGTAGCGACTCATATTAAGCTCTAATTTAAGGGGGAAAAAATTGAAAACACATAAAGCTTCAAAGTTAATTCCATTTTTTGTTTTCAAGAAATTAAAAAACCCATCCGATTAAGCAGAGGAGCCAGAAAAAAGTGCAAGGGAACAGATCTTAATGGAAAAAACTAGCTAACTCTTCTATTTGCGAAAATCAGTATCAAATGTTAAGGTTGTTAACTGAAAATTACAATTCCTTGATGTTTCAATCAACTCATAAATAGCATCAACAAATCTAAAAGGGAACGAAAATAAAATAAAATAAAAGTCGGAAACCATACCTTTTGGTAGACGAAGAAGCTCTTGTGAGTATGGACACCCAAAACCGGAGGCCGAACAGAGAGAGAGAGAGAGAGAGAGAGAGAGAGAGAGAGCAAAGTTGAAGTTGGTGCTCAAATTTAAAAATTTACGTTAAAATTAACTTTATTATAATTAAAAGTTTTGGGTCATTATATAATATATTTACCCGGTTTGACCATAAAAATAAAAAGTATATTACCTGGACGGCCACAAACCAGGAACAGAATCTGTGCGCCTAGCGTTGACGTGTGAACCCATGCGATGCGAGAAAAACAAGTTCGAGTGTGTGCCTGCTCACGTTAACATTCCTATAATAGTTCTTTGTTTTTTGTTTTTTTGGGAAGCTTTTTTGTTTAGGATCTAAATTTAGAACAAGCATAGCTACTCTTGAGAAATGCCTAAAGATATCATATTTTTAGGTTGTATTAGCTGGCTATATAATCTAGTCAGCTAATATAATTATCTAATAGACGAGATTGATCTGTTCATATAGAAATCAATAAATATTATCGCTAAATTAATATATTTTCTTAAATGTAAATGACAAATAGCTCGATATTATTTTAAATATCATTTACTTTTGGGAGTTTGTTCATTTTACTCTTATATAAAAAGTTTATGAATTCACCAGTCAGTGGCGGATCCAAGAATATTACAAGTTACAGTTTATTGAAATGGACATAAAGTTAATCTCATACTAATCCATGACTCAAAGTTACTCATTTGTCCACATTATCTTGGGAGATTATCATAATGCAATTTGGTTTTGTTGATCGGCTTCTTATTATTATATAATTTGATGGAGAAAAAGAAAGGACTTTAAGGATATATCTTGTAATGGTTGACAACATCTATATAAAGAAAGCATGGAGAGAAATTGGTTTGCGGTGGAAAGAAAAAAAGTGCCAAATTCCAATTTGGACACTTGAAGCTCATATCATCTGCAAAAAGAGAACGTGGCCACCTGCTGCCTCATGAGCCTGGTGACTGTTAGGTTTGGCATTTGATTTGCTTTAGCTCCTTCACCAACCAAACTCAACTACAAGCAAGAAAAAAGTCCAGTCGACATAGTTTTTTGATTGTTTAATAGAACCACAAAGCCCAACACTGTTGCATCAACAAAAATAGCCCAATACCACAATGCAAAATTGAAATCATTGACTCGTTTATCTACAATTACATATTGAATCTGCATAAGAGAATCCATGTGACAAGGGCTCCTTAATTGCAATTCTAACTTGGTTGGTTTTTATTTTTTGCGACAGGAAAAGAAAGATACTTTTCTCACACACAGTTTAAGTATCATGAAACCTGAGACTACTGGTATGTAAATAAAGACTTATTTCCACTAGTTAGACTCTATTGACATCAATACGAGTTAAGAGCATCCACAGTGATGTTCTCTATTTCTTAGCTAAAATTTGGCTAAGAATATAAAAAAACTATTTTATGAGCTCTCTAAAAAATTTCAACTCCAACCATACTCCATAATTTGGAGAGTCATAAATGCTATAACTCTTTTTTAATTGGTCCATCTCTATTAAAAAATAAAATAAAAAATAGTTAGCATTAAATAAAAATTTGAAATACTCATTAAATAAAGCAGCATTAAATTATAGGGAGCCACTAGGAGTCCTTTCTCTCTCCTTAGATTTAGGAGTTCCTAGAGGACTCCCTATTTTAGGAGGTGGATAGGGAATGTGGTTGGAGTTGTATTTTTACGATTTCTCCCTAAAATTTGTCTAAGGAGGTGGTTTAAGGAACCCATTGTAGATGCTCTAATAAGCTTCTTGAACGGAACACTATGTTAATTTGTATTTATTTTTTTCTAGAAGTAAGTACTTAAATGTCAAAAAATTTATTTAAATGTGAAGTGCTTCCTAAAAAAGGCACTTAGAATTGATTGTTTTAAGTTTTTTCACCAAACAAGTAGAAAACACTTTGGTCCTTTCAAAAAGCAGTCCAAACCTAACTAAAATTTTAGTAATTTTCGAGTGTTTTTGCCCCTTTTTTAATTTTTTTTAAAAAAAATAAAATTATAGTAGTGCCTCTTTTTATTTCGGCCGTCTTTTCCACCATCTCAAAAGAAACATGACGATTGTACTGTTCTCTACCCCTTTGGGGGTTTGCAATGAATTACAACTTCGACCTAAAAAAAAATAAAAAACCAGCACATACATCATGTTCTTAACAATTTGCAAGCACCTTCCAGGTTCCAGGATATAAAATGAACAATGACTTGACATTTTATAAATGCATGTCAATTCGAATTAGGTTGTTTTAGAATAGGTTGACTTAGTAACATGAATACACGTTTATTCTTTAATCCATTTTCAATAATAATGGTATTCTTGAGACTGAGATTTTGATTCACATCCCCTTAATCGCCGCTCTTAAGGCAACAATTACAGGAAAAATTGTCTCAAAGGTTCGTTAAAGGCCACCCCCAGCTTATATAAACAACAATTATTTTCAGGGGTCTTTAACTAATTATATAATAACAGACTCAGAATTCAAGCAATTCAGTGAGGCACATGGCACCTGCCTCCAGGCTCAAAGCCATGCTGCATCTGCTTTAATTTTGCACTAGTGTGCTGGTGGAAGTGATATAACTGCAAATCCATTTTTTAATGGACATGCACATATATTATCAACATATAATTATAAATTTTAATTAGATGTAAACTCAAATATGCAGAGTTTGTTTAGAAAGAGCGATAGTAATTTATTGATAAAACAGAGTAAAGTACAGAGCAATTATAATGTCAAATATGAGTACAAATTTTTTAGTGAGAAAACGCAAAAACAATTTGGTTTGATCTAGAGAGAATTACGCAAAAACATAAAAGGCTCAAAACTCCAGTTCGGCATACAAAAGCACCTGTACTTAGATTTACAATACAAATCCATCGTAAAACGGCAAAAACAACAATAGTAAAATACAACTTCAACAAAAGGCAGAGCTATTGAGAATGCAGCAAAATGAATAGAATATGTATGTAAGTGTAGCTGACTTTTACAGTTATAATAAGAATAATCCAAATAGGATCAACATGAACTATTATAAAAAATGCAGCAAAAAATGTGCTTTGTCTTCATGTTGGCTCAAAACATTAGGTCTAAATTTAAGAAAGGCTGCGTTTCACACCCAAGGACCTTAGCTGAACCCAAAGGTTGGGTTTACTGGGTTTTGATCCAAATTGCCTTGAAACTTCACAATCAGTGATGAAAGAAAGCTAAACTTTGGAAAATTAATTAATATACTAAATTATAACACTCGGTTATCAGGATATTATATATTTTTATTTTCTACTAAAAAATTAAATAATCACAAGCCGATCCTTCAAAGTGGCAAAGATGCATGAGGCTTGCCACCTGTGTGTGTATATATATTTCGGTTAATTAGCCAGACCCTTTTTATTTATTGAAGCAAAACAATGCTTCAATTCAACGCTTCCAAATCACAAGCACCACAGCAACTTCTCTAAGCAACCCAACAAGAGAAAAAAAAAAATTGTCCATGGCTAGCTTCTCCTCCACACTTGAAGATCACTACCATGGAGGAGCCTCTGCTTCTGTTTCAATTCCATTCGATTGGGAATCTCAACCAGGCACACCAAAATCCAAGTACCTCCAAAACCCTACTCTCCCCCCTCTCACACCTCCACCTTCCTACTTTTACACAAAGACCAAAACACCCTTGAGGAAAAAGCACTCCAACTCTCTTCTTTTTCACAATATTTTCCCCAAGATGCGTAGTAGTACTAGTACTTCAAGAAAAACATCAACCCTATCATCATCCCCAGTCTCTTCTTCACCATCTCTTTCTTCTTCTTCGTCTTCGTCAGCATCCTCAACAACATATTATTCAGTCCCATCTTCCCCTATAACACCTTCGAAATTCCGGAATCGAGGCAGGTCGATGTCAAGCCCAAAGGTGCTGGTTGATTCAAGGAACATCCATTGCCATGATCGGTACGAAGACTATGGCTCAAGAGTTTCAAGTAGAACAGGTTGCTATTTAAATTTAATTAAGGTGTTCCTTAGGGAATTTCATTAAGCTTTTATAATAGTAGTTTTGCTTTAGCATTAAACATGCTTTGTAAACAAGTCGTAAAAGATCACCAATTAGCTTAATTATATCAGATTGGTACTTGGATTAATGAAATTAATGCACGTTATTGAGCTGTTAACAAATTTTTTTTTCTCTTGTGCATGCCATTCGTGAATGAACATATATAACTTCTCAATGCAGAGAGAATGCGTATGCTTTATTTCATATACTTTAAATGCGTTGATTACTCAACTGCGTGTGAGTGAGTGAGAGCTTTACCTCATAAACTAATTCAGAGGCATGCGTGACATATTTAAATCAGCTCAAACATTTGGACATGCATAGCATAGTGTGAGGGTTGGTCCAATTGGTAAGGTCCTTGCATTGTGTGTAGACCCATTAGTATTTGAGTTCCCGCTATTAACAATCCTTATTGGTGTGCGATTTGTAATTTCCTACATAAATCCATACTTGTGGCAGCTGGAAGTTGGATGCCACACGCAAGTCCTTCTGGCTCGAGGTTACAGATTTGCCCTGGCACTGGTGGTGAGAACAGTCAATCTCCCCTAAACTTTGTTTTGTAAAAAAAAAAAAATGCCAACCTCCCAGCTTCTTGCCGCATGTCTTGTTAGGTTTATTTTTTAGGCCCATTTCCTGCCCTAAAATTGGCCACCAATGTCGGCCTAAATTCATGTTTTTCTCATAGCTAACAAAGAAAAAAAAAATACAGGAGTTGCCGGCCCTATAAAAACTTTTTAATATTATGGTTATTATTCATATATTGAGGTTTTTGAATGAAAAGTGAGATTAAATTTGTGTTTTTGTTGTCAACGGGATTTAGTTCAGTAAAAAATGACATTAATTTACAAATAAGAGATCTCAAGTTCAAACTCTCATAACATCTTAATTGTGTATGTGTGAGAAATCCCCCTCCCGTTTAGTTTATACTATCATTTGTCCTATGAAAAATCTGTACTTTTCTTTGTACAAAATAAATTCAATTAGAGAAGATTGTTAAAGATTGGGGTAAACATGGGTGCGAATTGATAGCCTTGAACTACGGGTCAAACAAGAAAAGATATAGCTTGTTTTCTTATGTCAGAATGAAAATGTATAATTCTCCATTTTCTTGGGTTTTCCCTTTTTCTTTACCTACCACCATGCATGATGCTTACACTAACGGTGAGTCGGCCTGCACCACAGAGATATGAATTATCACTTGAGCTAGAGCGTTCATGGGGGATAGGATCTAAATACAACTTCAGCTTGTCCTTTTGGTGCCTACTAAATATGAACTGTGCTTTAGATAGGGGATCGGCTTCCCCTTTTATTGATTCCTCAAATAATTTTGTTTGATACTCTTTAGGATCCCTTATGAATATTTTTTCAACGATCCAAATTATATATTTTTAAGTATACATTCATAAGTCATCCTTGCAAAACATTAGACAAATCGGAAACCGTTTCGACATTTAATTGTGTCATATAAAATCAATGAACACAGTGCTTCAAGAAAGTACTAAAATTAATCATACTATTTATCCAGAACAACACCAAATGCCTTATAATATTATAGATAAACAGTCAATGCTCTTCGAAACATATTAATATTATAGAAATTAATCACCCTGACAGTATCCCTCAAATAATTTAACCACTGTTATTCTATACATGTACTCAAGTGCTAATTGATTATAAAATTAATACGACACCCTAACCATTTATTTGAGCCCATTTTTCAATGTATATCATGACGAGAACCTTTCATCTTTCAGGTCCTCATTGAAAAATTATCATTGCAAACGTTCATTAAAATTGAACTTATGTAACAATGTTGAAACAAAAAAGACGAGTGCAATGATACGATAGATAATAAAGTTATTTAATATAATAATTAAATGGTTAGACGATTTTGAATTTGTTATAACATACTTACAGTTATGATCCTTCGATGAAAACCTAAAAATTGAATAGTTGAGATTATGAATTTACATTACAAAAATTGGCACAAAAGAATGACTAATAACTTAACACGATATACAATTTGAATTGCAAAAACAAATATATCCTCAAAAGGCCCAAATTATTCTATGGCATTGTAATAATGCTATGTGGTGTTAACAAAGAGTCAGATGATAAAATTATACTTTGGAGCCCAAGTAAATGGTCCAAAATCCCAAACACAAGAAAAGGAAGGAAGTTATATCTGTAATGGACCTCATCAGAAGTTTTCCTATTTATGATAATTTGGGTTGATTAGAATGGCACAGTGACTATTTTGGAGGGCACTACAAAATTTCTTACAACAATTTCAAATATAATATAATTTTATTGATAGGATGATATGAAAATGCTCGTGTAAAGTGAGACATTACACCCTTGACAAATTAGTAAAAATAAAAACCATATCACCGACTTTGAGAATATAATATCAGATTCTTGAACCATTTTCTCATACCCTTTTGTTTCTTTCTTATAATAAACATTCACCTACTTCCCAAATTGCCTTGCCTTATAAGCACTATCTTCCCCCATTCTCAAACTTTCTTCTTTCTCCTTCTCTCCTCTCTTTGCTTCCCAACCTCATCCAGAGTACAATAGCAGAATATATGTCCAGAGACAGGTACCTATTTTTCTCAAGAGGATTGTTAAAGATGGTGGGAAAAAGATATAATTTCTCTTCTTTTTTTTTATTTATAAATTTTGTGTTGTTCAAATCTTTGTATATAGATGATTTTTTTTGCTCTCCTGACTAATTTTAATTTCTTGTTATTTTCTAGGGACATCATAACATTGGTTGAGATAGGAAAGAAGATCAGGAGGGAAAGTGATCCATCTGGTGATGATCAAATGGGAACCATGAGCACTGCTCGACATAATAATTCCTTTGGTCTTCCTCAAGGGATGATGATGATGAACAACACAACCTTGAACACAATCACACCTTGTGCTGCATGTAAGCTCTTGAGAAGAAGATGTGCTGAAGAATGCCCTTTCTCTCCCTACTTCTCCCCTCATGAGCCCCAAAAGTTTTCAGCTGTCCACAAAGTCTTCGGTGCAAGCAATGTTTCCAAGATGCTAATTGTACTATTTATCTCCACTAATTTTTTATTAATTACTTTGATTTTACCATACACCACAATTAATTTCATCATGTTTTTGTTTTAATTATGTAGGAGGTGGCTGAGAACCAAAGAGCTGATGCAGCCAATAGCCTTGTTTATGAGGCAAACCTGAGGCTTAGAGACCCAGTGTATGGTTGCATGGGTGTAATTTCAAACTTGCAGCAACAGATTCAATCTCTCCACCAAGAACTTAATGCAGTAAGAACGGAAATCTTGAGATACCAATATAAAGAGGCCACTAATCACATGGTTTCTTCTACGAATATTATGCACCACCATCCTTCTTTGGTTTCTACTTCTGGGATGGTGTCCATTGCTGGACCACCACAAGCAATTCCAACGCCGCCGCCACCACCACCACCGCCTTCTTCAGTTGTGTTTTCTTCGTCTTCTTCGTCTTCGACTTCTTCTTTATACAATCCGTCTACAAACACCACAGGCTATAGCTCCATGTCAAGCGACAATATTCCATATTTTGATTAAAATGCCATATTTCTTTGTTTAATTTCTGTTGATTTAGGAACTTTCATGTTTGATAGAGTAGAAAAGTAATTTAACTTATCTCTACATATGGGCTTGTTACAGTTTCCTTTTCCTTATGATTGAGAATTCACATGAATATATATTATAAAGAAACATAAACTCGGAGTCTAATTTCAACAATTTATTCCAAGTTTTGTAAGTTATCTCTTTTTAATGCCTTAATTAACAAGGGTTTTTTCTTCTTCAAATGGGTTCATTTGCTATGAATATTTGATCTCATTAATTTCACGCTCATATCCTGTACTGTAATTTTCTCCATCTTATAGGGCATTAACTGACACACTATTCTTTAAATACAAAATAAACTTTGAAAGAACTTAAAGGTACAATAATAGATTGATAATAGATTGTGAAATCTGAAATGCAGTAGGTTGAAGCTAGACAAAAATGTTGAGACTGTGAATACATATCGGGAAATTAGTTCTTGCCTAATAATTTAAAAGATATTCTTGAGTCTCTTCATTTATTTTCAATTGGTTTTGAGTTAAATATTTATGTTTTAATGTAGTATAAAAGCAAACTATTCATATATTAAACGCAATGACCCACATGCTCTCACATCGCCCGATATATATTGTACACCTATTTAGCTTGAGTTATGCCAGGAAGATGTATTTTCCAATAGGGTTGGCAGGTGCTGACAATCTTGAAGTACGGTTGGCGCGTGTGAGGGGATTTGACTTTAGCTTTAATTTAGGTCTACATGGTACACATGCGTCATGTTAATCTGTGCCGGTGAAGATGAACCTGAAACCCCATTAAACTACTTTCAGGCCGGGAGACAAAAGGTATAATCCCCTGTAAAGTTTGAAATTTTATTCGACCAAAATGTAGTTTGAAATTTTCTTCTTTACTGGTCTAGCTTTGATTTTTTTTAATTTTTATGGGGGCTCTGCTTTGCACATTTCTCTTCAAGAGATAATTATATATGCTTGATGCTGGGAGGCAAATATAGTGATCAATCTGTGTGCTTTTTGACCCATTGGTGGCATGGTGCAGACCAATTTGGTGACACAATCTCTGTAGATTTGACATGCCTTGGAGTTTTTTTAATTATTCTGCCAAACAAATACCTTGTGTTATTTGGATTTTTCTGGTCATCCACAAAATCAAAGAGACATATAAGAGAGAGAGAGAGAGAGAGAGAGAGAGAGAGAGAGAGAGAGAGAGGTATATAATATGTATATGTGTATGTGTCTCTTTCCCTTAGTAAGATTAGGGTGATGTATAAGATTAGGGTGATGTATAACAATACATAATCCCAGGCACATACATGACAATGCCTACACGTTCTAATTTTATTTGGACTTAAGTTTCCTTTGCGTGTGGAACTTAAACTGATATGGTGAGAGGCATAAAATTGGTTATATTATATATGCACCAAAAAATTGGGTGAAGACACATCAGATAGATTGCCAAAAACTTAGTTACATCAAAGTTGGAATCCTCATTCTCATTGATTAAATTACTTAAACTATCTCTTATATTTAAAAATAAAATAAAAGACTACCTTCTCCCCAAGAAGAGAACATCTGTGTATATACAGTTATGTATACAGCTAATTAAGCAACTAAATTATCACAGATTTAATAATAATAATAAATAATATAATCAGATTCACATTTTCTTCAACAGTGATTGAATAAATAATTGTTTTGACTGACATGTTGCACATTGAGTCTTTCTAATTAGTTGGATGTGAACACCAATCCTGTGCGAGGCTTCCTAGATATTATAATTATAATTCAACATGATCAGTGTAGAGGCTTTTTCTTCCAAAGTCAGTAAATGGGCTGCCGTAAAGGGCAGATTGATGAAATTGTCCCCTTTATTTGAGTTCGAAAATCAAGCCCTAAAATGCTTCGAAAAGGCAGTAGAGCCATAGGAAACATTTTGGTTTTCTTCACCAATCAAAGCAACAGCAACTTACAGATAAATTCTTAGCTTAGCATGAGAAGCTTGTGGCATGGAAGCAAAATTGTCATGAGTTTAGCACTGAAGAGAAAACTAAGTGTTCCTAAGGGAAAGATGGGGTATTAAGGTTGGAGAGAGGATTTTGCAGAGAGGTTTGGTTGAGCATGAGGAAAAAGGGAGAAAAAGGTAGCTTGAGTGTTTTTTTGGCAGCTTGAGAGACTCTGTCAAGTGTCAGAACAGCTTGCCAATAGGGAAAACTAAGGGAAAATGATGAGCTGAGCATGAAATTGCTGGGTTTTGAGAGTAAGAGAGGAAGCTTGCTCTCTGATGTAGTTGATGCTTGTTGGGTGGAAGAGGCCCCTTTTATAGCCGATGGAAGTTGACATTTTCCAAGAAACCCTAATGGTTTCTATCCAATTTGGCCAAGTCTTTCCCTTCCTTTCTCCCATCATCCTTTCAATCATCCTATTTTGATGAAATTTCCTCTGCCCATTTGCATAAAATCAGGGATTTTGGGTGCTCAAAGCCATTTCCCGAAGCTGCGTCAGAATTCCCATTTTCAGCTATTTCCTTCCTTCCATTTCTTTTTTTTTTTTACGGATAGGTCTGATGAGGGAAAGAGAATGGGTGTGCATGTTGGTTCAAAGGGTGATCTACGCTCCAATATCCCTTGGTCATTTGGAAGTTTTTGCTTGAAACTTTTTCTTCCCATGTGCTAGAGCTTTGCAACAGCTTTTCAGACTTTCCTTCATGGCTTCTGTTTTCCAACAAAGTGCTGATGGTTTTGTAGGTCTTTATTTTATTTATGTGGGCATTCTGGAACAATGGATTGACTTATCAAATAAATGGGCCAACTTCACCAATGTTTCGCTTGAGGTGTTGGGCTTTTTGGTTGATTCAATAGGCTATTTTGGTTGGGCTATTTTTATTTGGAGTGATAAGATATTCTTTTCTCTCTTGTGCTTACCCACATGTTTGGGCTTAAGAAATGGGCTTGGGTTTCGAGGCTCCCAAGCAACCCGGAACCTCCATTTCTCGGCTCATCAATGGGCCTCATGACAACTTATTACCATCCATACCATAACCCACTCAAGCAAGTCCCAGGTATCTTGCGTGGCTTGGGCCTACTTAAGCTTGTTGCGTGATTAGGTGCAGGATAATAATTCCTTGCTTGGCGTGGCGTGTTGCTTGGCATGGCATATGTGCAAAGCATATATGATGAACTTTCGTGTGCCCAAATCGGGTTTCTTCTTGATAAGGTATCGCATTGGGCCGAGAATTTATTTGGGCCGAACCATAGATTTTTTGGGTCTCAACAATCAGTTTGGTGGTTCGACAAAGAAACATGTCAAATTGTCAATCAAACATTGCATTAATTGGGATTTATTTGAAAATGAGAGGAGCTACTAATTGCTTGTGACAATTGAGAAAAACCATGCTGCACAAGTTTTACTCAGTCCACATGCATTCACAATTTCATCCTGAGGAGATTAAAATAAATTAAACCACTTTAGTAAACCCAAATTCCAAAACATTTAATCAGTTTATCTACGAGATTTTACAGTGAGGTTGTCATATATGGACTTCTCATGTGAACCTTCATATTTGTCACATGATCATTTCATTAAACTTAAGTGAAATTACGATTTAGATGAATCATGTGACTAATATGAAGATCCACATCTATTGTCATATGAGAACGACTTATCTTATATATGGTAATGGGTTGGAAAAAACAAGGCTGACCAAATCAGGCTGACCTGATTCTTTTATCAGGATTTGGACCTGACCCAGTCTATTGGGATTTAACAAATCAATAGAATTGAGTTCAAAACCAATGGGCCAAATTTACTTTGTTCGATTTGAAACAAAATAATACAACATTCCATCAACAATTAATTGGTAAACAACTTTAGCTAATATGAATTTCTTGAAATAAAAAACTGCTTTTATTCGTTGGAAGAATAAAAAAACACCAGCTAATTAAATTCTCACTCAAGTCAACAAACAATAACCTTATATCACACACAAAATAATAATTCTCCCAACTTCAGGGTGAAACCTCCAATTCTGGTTTATTCTTGTGACAGAGAAAGTGCCTCCTTAGCTTAGCTAGCTAGTTAGGCCTCCTACAGTTCAATCTAATCTCACCGTTGGATCCAGTGAGTGGCTTATTATCTCCCATCTTGATCATTGCCTTGGCAAAGTCAGAATTGAAGGTATTGGCACTGCCGCTGTACGTTTTAACCAATGAATCTGTGGATCCACCATTGTTGAAGAGAATTTGGTCAGAGTGGAGGAGGCCCTTTTGGTTGATGAGGTTCTTGAAGTAAGCAGTGTCAAAAGTGTCGGGAGTTTGGACGTCCAAAGGTGCAAGGTTGTTGTCTCCTGAGCCAGCGGTACTTGGGCATTTGCTTTGCCTGACCTTGGCAAATGATGCATCAATGTTGGTCTCGTTGTATATGCGAACTCTGAAAGATGTGCACCTTGCTTTCCCGATCGTGTGCGCTCCTGCCATCACGTAACATAACATGTCAGACTATCTGATAAGCTTAATGCTTTTTGTATACAAATGTTTTTATTATTATACATAAATGAGAATCTTACATCATTGAATGTAAACAAATGAAATACTGTACATCAATTAAGGGGGTGATGTGATTATTACCAGATAGGGCTACCAAGTCCCTTTCATTGAGACCTACAGCTTGGAATCTAGTTTTGAGGTTGCTGAGGGTAGAAGTGGGAGGAGGGAGGACTCCACTGTTGGCAGCAGTGAAGCTAGCTGTCTTGGAATCCCTTCTTCCAAGTTTAACATTCCAACTTGATCCTCCAAGCTGCAACAAAATAAAAAGCAAAGTTTCTAAGTGTCAATAGAATAAATTAATATCCCTAAAAAATATTGGATATTAACTGTTTTGTTTAATATTAGTATCATGTGTTTTTGTTGTGTAAAATTAAGTGTAAAATTTGTATTAGTTACTCACAATCTTAACGGAGTCTCGAGCAGCAATGGCTAAAATATCAGCACATGAAACGATGCCGGGACATGTTTTTTCCACTTGGGACTTAATCTTATCCACAACCTCAAATCCCCTTACAGAGTTATTATTGGGACCTGCAGTCTTCTCTCCTTTGAAGGAAGAAGTGTCGTCCAGCAGTATAGACCCATCACAACCCTGGTTATGATCAATTAAACACCACATGATTAGGTACGGGAAGGAATATCAAACTTGCGTACAAAGAGAAGATAGACACACTACTTTAGTTTACTGGTCTAACCCACAACTATTAATAATTTTTAAATTACTATTAAACACTAAGACATATAATTATTTAAACATGAAGCTGTAAAGTCAACATGTATACGATGTTTACTAATTAAACACCAACATAATTTGGATAAAGAAACACTGAGAAGATTAATTATTGGTATTAGGTAATGTTCATGCCCTCATGATGTTGAAAATATTTTACTGCCGTAAAGGGCGCCTTTGGGATTTCATCATCGAAGACTTGGACTTTTGCCGTACATGCATGTCTTCAACCTGCGTGCAGCATATTTGAATTTTCGTAGGGGAGAACAAATAAAAGTGAGGAGCACCATGTTTTTCTTTTTCATGCAAATACAAGTTCATTTGTTTTCATCATCCCTACACATTATTGTAGATGACACAATGATTGAGCTTTGACAACAACAGGGGAGACAGAATTTGTAATTAAAAACAATATCACCTGTTTTTCTTCATGATATATAAATAAAAACAAGAAACATAATGCATGCTATCATTTCATTATTAAGAGGTAGTATGACGTGACAGCATGTGAGATATGTGTTAAAGTTCAGCATAAACTTTTAGCATAAAAAAACAAATTAGGACTGTTCATGTTTAAAGTAGAGATTATTTCTGCCGACAAGTCCTGACAACTTGAAAACTGATTTTAACAAAACCGTACCACAACTATTGATGTAGTAAATTTAGGGTTTAGTAAAAAAAATAAATAAATCACTTTAAAAAAAAATCAAAACTATTTCAAAAAAAATAAAAAAACCTCTTAACTTTTAAACTAAAGACATACAAATGTAAAAGATTCCTTAAGAAATCCAAAAATAAATAAGGGCAATTTTGTTCATTTTGACTTCTTTTAAAAAATTTCTCTCTCTTTTGGTCTTTTCCAAAGTCTCCCGTTACAATGGTGGTTTCCGAATTCAAAAGCCAGTTGGACAAAACTTACATACTAAACTAGATAATGCGAGTTAATTTCATTAATAAACATAAAAATATATATCTAGTCAGGAAAACATAATGAGTCATACCCTCAAATGCATTTCTATCCATAAATAAAAGTTCAACAAAGCTAAAACTAAAACCAAAAGTAAATGCAATGCAATACAAAACAACACTATTTAATCTAAAATTTAACCTTGCGAGGCTTGAAACTCTTAAAAGATAGCATATGAATAATATGTAGAAATTTTTTAATCAAACAAATTTTCATAATAGCATATCAATAATACCAAACCAAAATTTATAATTCACCCAAAATAATAGAAGATGTAGCCAATATAGAGGAAGAATTTGACCTCCAAAAAAAGGAGGAGGAGAAACTTGTTACTGTCGGGTAGCAAAGAGAGAGAGAGAAACAAGAAGTCTAATAGGCTGAAAGAGAAGGAGAGAGAAGATATGGAACCACATGGATGGGTAACATATGTGTATGGTTTGTTTTTTATTTTTTTAAAATTTTTGGATGGGCTTATAACACATGTAGGTAATTTTTTTTAATTTAAAAATTTGGGGTAGGCTGGCACCCAGCATGCCCTGTGCATAGCACCACCCATGAGATGTACTTAATGAATATGTAACAGAGACAAATTAAATGTAGGTTAAGTCAGTTGGCCAAGACAATGAGCCCACCCTCTTGCACCCAAATTTGAGTCCCCCCTTCCTATGGATAGAATCAACGTAAAATAGTTTAAACTGTCGCTTATATAAAAAAAAAAAATTTTGAATAAGAAATAATTACATTAACAAAGCAGTCATGAAAGTGAAGGCGAAGGAGGGAAGCTCCCATGCGCTTTTCTCTGTTCACAGCAGACTGCACAACAGATTTGACTGCATCAAAAACCTTAGGGCAACTCTTCGAATAGAAATTTGTAGAGAGCTGAGCAGAAGAGCTCCCGGTGAAACCCACAAGAAGGACAATCACCCATATGGAACACAGAGAAGAACTCCTACCAGAAGCCATTGGCAATTTCAAAAGCTGATTAAATTAACAATGGGTTTAACAAGGGTTTAGGAGTGTGGTTTAGCTTTGGCAGCTTAAGAGAGCCTGTGGTGTATGCATGGAGATTAAAGGGTTTATATTTATAGAGGAAGAAATGAGAGGAGGGAGAGTTTGGCACTGGCAGGTTACCTAATCTGAAAGACTAAGACTAAGACTAAGCAGTGCATGGCATGGGATTTCTACGTCTAGAACTTAATTAAATGCATTATTAATAATTATTGATTAGCCAACTGTAAGGATTGAAAATGACAGACCAAGTAAACACCAAAACACGTTTAGTGAAATGAACCAAAGGCAACAGTCAATCGGGGAATGGATCAAAATCGTACTTTTGGAGGCTCCACTAACTTTGTCTTTAAAACGTTTTTGAGATTTCGTGAAGATATCATGCAAAGAATTGAGCAACTCCAACCACACAGAAAATAATTGGAGGGCTTGGTGTTCGTAAGCTTAGATCGAATCGAAGGTTAATTATGTTAAATTTATCGAGCGTAAAGAGTGTGGGAGGACCCTAATTTTTCTTTTCAAATCATTATATAATCTTGATTAGTTCTAAGTGAGGGTGATTTTCATGTTTAAAAGATAAAGAGAGAGAAGGGTTGAACGAAGAGCTAGTAGAGTGAGAAAGTAACTAGGATTCCTCATATTCATCTTAGGCCATCAATTATAATACAAAGAGATGTCAATATGGATTCAAATCTGAGACTTCTGGCTACAAAATCAAGATTATTTTTTACTGGACTAGACATTTAAACGTTTTTTCAATTGCTTATCTCTCTCTATATATTGAAATTGTAAAATAATAACACTTTTTATCTCACTCTCCATATTTTCAAGATTCCCTGTGGTTCTTTTTTGAACGAGATACAAACACTAGAGACTAGAAACGGCCAAAAAAGAGGAACACATCAAAAGACAAGTAGCAACTAACTTTGTATCATCTCTGACTAAAAAAAGAAACTTGAATAATCAAAAGATAAGATTAAAGTAATTGCAAAGACTTGTCTAACTTCATGTAATTTCCATCCTTTCTTCCTCAGAGAAACGTATCTTCGTAAAACCAAAATACATAAAGAAAAACAGTGCTCTTCTAGAAATAAAAAAAAGCATTAAATATGCCATGAAAAATTGAGTGAAAATTGATTGAAATGTTTGGTTACAAATGACTTGTGACTGAGTATTTTTGGCAGGTCGTCTGTAGATATCGTATACATATGGACAAGGGCTTTTAGACAAGAAATTTTAAGTTGAGTTGACGAGTGACATTTGTACCCAACATAGATAAGGGTCATTTTAGTAATGATGTCGATTTGATTATTGATGAATTTAGTTAAGTATGGATAATCATATCTCAACCTTTTTTTTCCTTAACAGAGTATGTAGTGATTTGTAAAACCGTTAATAATTAGATTGTGAGTTTTATACTTAGTGGACCCATATGCGTGTGGTTAGACCTTAGCTGGAAGATTCATGATGTGACTCGCATTTATTTCTATTGACTTCCAATTTCTGTTCGAAAGCAAAATTAAGGGACTAAAATTCAAAGTTAGGCACCATGCAAATCATGAAAATCCTATAAATGCAGTTTGATTATTTTCATTGCCATGAATATAATGTAGAGCTGTTAGACCACTTTTTATAGCCACGGAATTCGTCAAGTATGACATCATTTAGTATTCGTATATATATTTTGGGAATTTATCAATTGGAAGTTTGTGATAACGAAAGCGATACTTGCAGAGAAAGATAAGGAGGAAGAAAGCCAGAGAATAATAGCATTCGTATATCCTTTTTTCCTCTTTATCATTCTCTGCAAATCTCACTTTCGTTATCAGTTTGGAAGGATACATGCCCGTTTCGTGCTTGTATGTGACTCCATCAAAAAAATACACTAGCGGTGTCATGTCACATTGGCATGAAGAGGTCATGGCTCTATACAGATACATAGAGAAATGTGTTTATATCCACACTGACGGTATATAATACTAGTTGAAGCAATGTGATTGTCTTATGCACTACTATATAGAGATTCCAGATGCCCGTCTCTTCAGTGATGGCAATGGCCACCACCGCCACCCACTACAAATGTAGCTTTCTCAAATTAAAGAGATTAATTATCTGGGGCTGCTTTGGATCACGTTTCATGGAACAACAATTTTCCACGTGTCTGCAGAAAACAAGTATCAATTATTTGTAGTGTATAATATTGCTTGCGTGCATCTTTTAACATATCTATTTTCCGTAGCTCTTTATTTATTTATTTTCTGACAAGAAAGTCTGAATACAACTTTTGTGGATGCCAATTGTTAGTGAATGGAAATAAGCAGTCATGATCTCTTAGACTACAGGGGTCAAAGAGATTTGTGGTCATTTATCGTTGGATGTAAATTCAACAGTTCATTCACTCTTGCACTCATTTTCAAAAAACTTATTTGAACAATTGAATTAATATCCAACAGTGGGTGACCACAATCTCTTGAACTCCTATGATCCAAGAGATCAGGACTATGGAAAATATAAAATTCAATTAAGGTGTAAATTGATTTGCAACATTTGAAAAATTATTCGAGAATTAATCCTACAATATTCTTTAATTTTTTTAATAGTAAATATTTTATAATATCTTGTTCTTGCACATCTATTTTAATACAATGATATACATGTCGAATAATGCATTCTTATCCAGTAATTAATCAAGAGTTTTTCTATTTAAACTCCGCATTTTTCTTTGTTTATCCCATATTCTAAGTTCACCCCAACTTCTAATTCAAATTTTCACAATTTCTAAGAAAACCCCATTATCTTCCCAAACTACCTCTAAATACACACCCAGCATAAAAAATAAAAAAATAAAAAACTCATCAATCTCACACCCCACACCCCGCTATCTTGCCCTTCAGCATAGCTCAAATGGTTAGAAGCAGTTATCCCTCAAGGTCCTATATTCGAATCTCCCCTTCCTCAATATTGCTTGTAAAAAAATATACAAAAAGTAAAAAAATAATTTTTTTTGTTGTTGAGTTCAAAACCAAGCTAACTAGTAATCACAATGTTGTCAGCGAATAATATAGATGAAAGTATAACTTGGGTGCAAACTACAATCAGCCATCCCTCTGTCATGTACCAGCATTATAAAAGAAAGAAGACACACACAATTTCAATAGATCATCCTCTCCCTTGGTATGAGAGAAACTTTGCACTACACCTAACACATTGCAAGAAGACCATTACAAAGACACAGGCCCTCAACTTCTCCACCTTTGCGTGCCCTGTTCTTCAGTCAGAGCAAGGCCCATGTCTTCCAAACCAAAACCTCCAAACCAAAAGGCAGGCATTATAATGTGGTATCTTACAATGCAATGATTGAAGGTTACTGAAGACAGGATAATTAAGATGTCTGAAGAGCTGGATCTTTTCAATGAGATGAGGCTTAGATTGCTCCACCCGAGTCTCTTGACATTTGTCAACCTTCTTGGTGTTTCAGCTGATTTATTTACTTTGGAATTGAGCAAGTAAATCCATGGCCTAGTCACCAAATATGGGTACTGTTTGGACGTAATTGATGGCAGTGCTCTCATAGATGTTTATTCTAAGTGTGTAGTGTGTGTAAAGATGTACTAGGGTTAAGTACTAAGTTTGATGACATTTTTTTGTCTTTTTACACAATAATAAAACTTAAGATCTTAATGATTTAATTATTGGGGTGAACAAAGAAAATGTGGGGTTTAAATAGAAAAACTCATTAATCAAACCTTAAACCTTAAAATTTTGATAAGTTAAACCATCTTAATCTTTCTCTACTCGTTCAAAGTCGACCAACTTTCTATTCTCTATCTTTTTCAATTATTTATTTAAGAGGAATTCAAGTTGAATGAGTTAGTTCAGATTTTGCTGAAGAGCAAGGCTTGGTTTCTTAAAATTAAAGAAGAGCTTCTCCTTAAAACCACTTGTTGTATTTTAGCAAGATTGACAAAGTTTCAACAAAAGAGAAAAAAGAAAACTATAAAAAATGTACGCGTCAAAATCACATTGGTTGTAATTTCATCAAAAGATTTGTTTGGAAGGTTAAATAGTGATAGGCTGCTGATATAAGTAGCAAGAAGGAGAGAGAGTAGTTCTATCTCATTTGAAACATGTGATGCAAAACACGCAGTACATTGAAAGTATTTCAGAGATGGTTATTGTTAATTAGTTGCTGATTATTTGTCATTTCCGCCATGAGAATCAAGGACTAGATAGTGATGGCTGGGTGCACTAGATCGATATGACTCCTTTCAGTGAGCTGGCATCAATGAACGTTATCATTAAAAGTAAACGTATATCAAACGTGTTTGAGAATTTACAAACAAACATAGCAGCAGACAGAAGGCAGTCGAAGTTCTTTATGTCATTTTCTTTTCCGGGTCAATGTAGACAAGAGCTTGTTTTGATGTTGTAGCTACCCAATGAATTAGCTACCAAGCACTACATTGATTATATATATAATAATAAAAAGAAAAGCAAATATATATACTTCAAATTTTAATTACATTTCACCGTGATTTGCTACAAATCGAATTAACTTCATCAACTCATGAAGTTGAAAAGATTAATAATAGAGGGACGATTATCATCCACTATAATTGTTGTATTAAAATTCAACTTTTACCCTTTCAAGTTTCATTCCTGAGTAGTTAGAGAAAATGAACAAGATATATGATAGAATAAGAATTTGAACACATAATTTGTTGAGTGAATTCAACATGTTTGAAATATTAGATTGGTTGGGTACGGCTAAACCCTAACTGATCGACCTACTTAAAAAGCATAAAATAGTGAGCTTGACTTTTATCTGCAGCCACCTTTCCTAATCATAGCAGACAAAGCCCCTTCAATTTCTTAAATTTAATGATGCCCTTTCCTAATCGTATTTATTTTATATATAGAGTAAGAGGTAGAAAATGATAAAATATTCAAAATGCTAAAAAATATCATTGGTTAATGCAAACATTAAAAATTAAAATTATTAATTAAATGAGGATAATATGGTAAATTCATACTTTTTCATATTTAAAAAATTAAAATTAAAAGAAAAATAAGATAATGGATCATATATTTATGAAACACAATTACCTATTATCTTTTTTTAATTCTAAAATAAATTTAAATTTACTTTAAAAAGACCTTTCTTAAAGCGCGGGAGCACGTGCGAAGAGACTAGTACCTTAATTAAACACAAGTCAAAGATAACTTCTTCTTTATTGACCTTTGACTAATAACAAATAACAAGGCTGGTGCCAGTTGGGCCTCAACCCAACCCGAAAAAATGGGCCTCAATAAGTACTTTCTATTTTCTTTGCCCATGATAATGTTGGGCTGGCCTAAACCCTACAAAAAATTTCAAGGTTCTTTTTACAAAAGCGATTCCAACAAAATCGTTGTTTTGCAAACGTACTTCATGCAACTGGCCCTTAACAAACAAAATGGGGGTTAAAGTCTATTCAATACGACTTACCGTTTGGTTTCGAACACCTTAAACGACTGAAGAATGTACTCGCAATCGTCCCTTCCACTCGCCCATGGCGGCGTGGCCTCGTCGTCCTCCTTCTCCTTCTCGTCGGAGCCAGAGCCAGGAGGTGTAGAAGAAGCTCTGCTCCAACTGGTTCAGGACCACCACCAAACCTCCCTCAGACTCCGCGAAGTCACTGGTGAGTTGACTCAGTTCCCCCCAAATCGAATTTTGAATTCGACCTAGGGTTTGAAAAAATGAAGCTCGATTGTTGAAATTGGATTAGTGAGAAATTAATTGAGTGATTAAGAGTAATGAGAGGCGATTGGTTGTATCAGAGAAGGCGAAGAAGGACGCGATTAAGAAGGCGGCGCGCGCGGCGGAGCTGATGGTGGACGCAGTGAACGGCGGCGTTCAAGAGTCGTTTGTGAACGAGAAGCGAATTGAGTATGAAATTAGGGCTTTGACCGCCACCATCACTCGCTTCACCAAACAGACCGATCAATGGCTCTCTGTCACTCATTCTATGAACTCCGCCATTAAGGTTGATAGAATTTCAATTATGCATTTTCGGCGATTTTCAGTTTTTCTTTTGTAAATTTAATTAATGTTGGTTTTTAAAGATGGGGTTTTTCTTCTTTGTGCGACAGGAATTTGGAGATTTTGAGAACTGGATGAAGATCATGGAGTTTGATTGTAAGAGTATCACTGCAGCTATTCACAACATTCACCAAGCATGATCAAGCAGCAAGGTGTTTGTCTTTACCAATTTCCATGTAATTTCTGATTATCTTCTCTATAATTTTTAAAGCATCTCAATTATAAAATAATAAACCTTGGTTCTTTTTGCCCCATATGGTATTTCACTTTTCACAATGTGCAAATCTGCTTGAAAGTAGCTGAATTTAGTAGGATTTATGAGGGAAATTATGACAAGCCACCAACACGGCCGTTATAATGTATCAACGACTGATAGTCACTCAGGCATGATACAACTGATAGTCACTCAGGCAGGTGCCGCGTGAACTGTCCCTAGCATCCCTCTTTATGAATGAGAGGGAGGCAAGTATATATCTACGTTGTTTATTTTTGGTCACAATTGACATTGTAATGGCCTTTCCAAAATTTAACTAGAAATCAAATGACAATTGTATTTTGAAGAGGTCACATGAAGAGATGAAGAAGGAAAATGTCAAATGTAAAACGCAGCAACTTGTATCAGAAAACAGAAAACTCAGGTTGGCTTTTGGCTGACTCTGAGTTGAGTGTCAACATCTTAGGGATTAGGGTTAGGGTGGATTAACCAATAGCACAAGTTTCTTACATCAGCTAATTCTGAAAAGGGTTTAATTAGATGGGATTTGTATTCTAATCTAGTACTAATCCTCTGTTTCACCATTGACTTCCCAGTAAGACTTGGTCTGAACGGTGATTGTTAACCTGGATTTCATTAAAAATTAATCTTAAGAATAGAGTCGGCCACCTAACCATTTACTTGTTTTCTGCTTCAGTGCTGCAACTTGGTTTTGGTCGTGGAGAGAACTATCATTTTTTTTTGCAGATTGTGTGCTGGAGGAACGACTTTGGGTTCTGCATTTATCTTACTTCCCCCAAAACAGACACCAAAGTCTTTGTAAGCAGCTGTGTTTTGTTAATGTAAAAACAGAAAACTATAATCAAATAGAGATAAAAACAAACACCAATGTGGGTTTAAGCATCTGTGTTTAAAATTAAGCAGGGGGTTTCCCGATCGCAATGCCTTGCAACGCAAGACATGAACGGTGGATATTAAAATGGTTTCATAATTAAAGAGATGACACGGATTAGGGTGGTAAGCAAAGCTGCTTTAGCATTTTGAAAAGAAAAATTAAAGTCAATACAGTTGGCTTATATATAACATACTCTGCTAATTAATTAATTGAGGGTTCGGCAAACTTTAGAAAGGAACTTGCCATATGTCAAATGAAAAATACATAGCGTTACATCAGACAATGCGAATTTGACAATATCAAACAAGTACCAGGTACCACCTCAACAAAGATATCAAACATTTGGGGAAAAAAAACTTGGACGACAAGAAGTATGCCATGTCTTGCAATATAATGTCAAAGAAAATCTTTATTATTAAATAAGATAGTTCATTTTTTGGGTACATAACAACATAACAGATTACACTTAGCCATGATCATGAACATCAAATCATGTCAATGGACTTCAAAAACTTTAATTGTTACAGAATAGGCCAACAAATGTATATCAAGTTAACACCTTTTCTCACACGCAGTTTCTTTCTATGCATGGAATGACCAAAAAAAAAATATACAAACTAGAGAGAAACATATAGATGCAAACCAAACCCGTGCACCTCGCACACCAACCAAAAAGTGAGGAAAGAAAACTGGAGGATTCGTACCCTAAACCTCCTCCAAACCAAGCTCCGGCACATGTTGGACAATCACTAAATCCTAAAAGCTTAAACTTTTAGGAAATGGTCACAATGTCTATCAAGCATATAGAATCGAAAATTCGATTCTAATTGATTTTCCGGCAGTTGACTCTTACTTCTCCATTATTCCCAGTGAGAGGCTTGATGTTGCCCATGTTGATCATAGAATTTGCAAAGTCTTTTGCAAAAGATTCCGAGTTCCTGCTGTACTTCAGCACCAGCTTATCACTATCTGTACCATTATTTTTATAGAGCTCTTGATCAGAATGGAGGAGACCCTTTTGTTGTAACAAAGCCTTAAAGTAGACGTTATCGAATCGCCTTGTAGTTGAATCTAGTGGCCTTGTGTTGTTATCTCCTCCAGTTGTTGGACAATTGTATTTTGCAGAGGCTGCAAACTTGGGGTCTATGTTGGTATCATTGTAAATCCTGGCACGGAAGGTTGTACACCGAGCAAGTCCAATGGTGTGGGCAGCTGAGAGCACAACCAAGTCTTTCGGGTTAAGTCCATGAGCTTGGAAGTTAGAGAGAAGCTGAATAATGGGGGTGGAAGATTTCTGTTTGCATCATTCACGCTTGCATTTCTTGCATCCCTTCTTCCTAATTGTACTTTGTAATCAGGGCCTCCCAACTAAAACACAAACACAAAATTTCATTAATAAAAACATTTCATACGTCTTAAGAAAATGAGTACTGTTAGAGTCACCAAATTTGTCCGCCAAATGAACATTAGGGTTTAAGTATGAAAATGGAACGTATACTGGGACAATATTTGGTGAATACATTTGATGAACCTAGCAATATTAGCAAACATGTATATACTCACAATGGATACAGAATCACGAGCTGCAACGTTGAATCCCCGGATCGAATTCAGATTTGGGAAGGCGGTCATCTCACCGATGAAGTTGGCAGTATCATCAAGCAGCATTGATCCATCGCAACCCTGTATCAATTCAAACATGAACACATCAGGAAAAAAAAATTTAGAACTGATCATTTACATTAACAACTATTTCAAGTGCACTACATGCATGCACAACTATGTTGCACCGATACGAATACGGATACGGCGATACGATCGATACGATACGATACGATACGTCGATACGGAAAATCTCTAAAAATAGGATACGGGTACGGCACCGATACGGAGATTAAAATAATATAAATATAAATAATATAAAAATATAAACATATATATGTAAAATTATATATATATATATATGTGTAAAATTAGCATTTGGGCTTTTTTTTTCTAGTTCCTTATGTTTTTCTAGGCCATATATGACTTGTTTCAGTTCTTGGGTTTGGCCCAAATGAATGCATCAGAATTAAAAAGTATAAAACAATTTTTTTAACAAAGGCCACCAAATATGCAACTAAAACGGTGCGTATTGTAATTGGGGCACCCAACATCATCTTCCTCACTAGTTAGCCGCCTCTTCTTTGCACATCAATTGTTTGCAACTGCAGATTAGCAGCAGCTGCAAGTGCAAGTAAGTTCTTTTCTTCTTCATTCTTCCTTCTTCCTTCTTCTTCTTCTTCTTCTTCTTCTTCTTCTTCTTCTTCTTCTTCTTCTTCTTCTTCTTCTTCTTCTTCTTCTTCTTCTTCTTCTTCTTCTTCTTCTTCTCTTTTAGTTGCTGTCAAAGTTACCCATTTACATATCGGGACAATATCGCTAGCGTATCGTGATCATATCAATGGAATATCGGAGCCGTATCATAAAGTCAACATCCTAGAAAAGTCTACGATACGCCACATGGCATATCGGATATGTATCGATGCCATATCGTATCGGCGCCGTATCGGATACGAGCATACCCCAAAAATCCGGCGTATCGGTGCAACATAGATGCACAATCAATATAAGCTTAATTACATTAACAAAACAATCCTGGAAATGATGGTGAAGTAGAGAGGCTCCGATGTGTGGCTCCTGGCTGATGGCCCGTTTGACGACTTTTTGTTGGAAGAAAATTGAGTATTAATTATAATACATATATTTCACATAGCTTGTTGGACCATAATGTATTAGAGTCCAATATATATAAAGCTATATGGGCCTTCTTATATTGTAAGATATCCATGAATTTATGACATAAATTAGCAATCCCTAAAATATAATAGGAAGGTTAGAGTTTTGTTATCAATATAAAAGGACTAGTCCCTATTCTTACAATTACACGCTAAGATATTATCTGCCCTATTGAGATATTAGCATTTGGTATTGCAAAGAATAGAAGACGGTTCCAACAGACCTTCATGTCTTCTTCTTCTAATCCAGGTTAGTGTTCTTGATTTATTATTAAGTTTGTTATTGGTTTATTGGTTTATTCTAATGTGATTCATGGTGTTGTTGTTCTATTGATTTCTTTTCATGAAATATTTAACACTTTTCTGGTAGCTATGCCTGAGGGCACACTTTGTTGTAGAAACCAGAACTTAGTTTTGCAGATGTGTACATATATAGGTTACTTAATTGTTGTTGACGATGACATGCCCCAATCCAGATACGAATACGTGACAAGTGTATTAGGATCACCTACTTCATTTCATTCAAAGTTGACGGTGGATATTAAAAAAACAGTTTTATAATTTTATATAAATTGAATATTAGGATAATTGTTAGTTCACATCTAATAACTTACCGTTCAGAAATAGTAGTCACAGCGCCAAATATTTTATACAAAATCAATGGAGGCTGGAACGAGTCCACTATCAATGGAGAGTGTATGAATTCATATTAGTGAATTAATGGCTGTCCAAATCAGGCTGACCTGATTCTTTTATCAGGATTTGGACCTGACCCAGTCTATTGGGTTTTAACAAATCAATAGAATTGAGTTCAAAACCAACGGGCCAAATTTACTTTGTTCGATTCCATCAACAATTAATAGGTAAACAACTTTAGCTAATATGAATTTCTTGAAATAAAAAACATGCTTTTATGCGTTGGAAGAATAAAAAACACCAGCTAATTAAATTCTCACTCAACTCAACAAACAATAACCTTATATCTCACACAAAACAATAATTCTCCCAACATCTGGGTGAAACCTCCAATTCTGGTTTATTCTTGTGACAGAGAAAGTACCTCCTTAGCTTAGCTAGCTAGTTAGGCCTCCTACAGTTCAATCTAATCTCACCGTTGGATCCAGTGAGTGGCTTATTATCTCCCATCTTGATCATTGCCTTGGCAAAGTCGGAATTGAAGGTATGGGCACTGCCGCTGTACTTTTTAACCAATGAATTTGTGGATCCACCATTGTTGTAGAGAATTTGGTCAGAGTGGAGGAGGCCCTTTTGGTTGATGAGGTTCTTGAAGTAAGCAGTGTCAAAAGTGTGGGGAGTTTGGACGTCTAAAGGTGCAAGGTTGTTGTCTCCTGCGGTCCTTGGGCATTTTCTTTGCCTGGCCTTGGCAAATGATGCATCAATGTTGGTCTCGTTATATATGCGAACTCTGAAAGATGTGCACTTTGCTTTCCCGATCGTGTGCGCTCCTGCCATCACGTAACATAGCATGTCAGACTATCTGACAAGATTAATGCTTTTTGTATACAGATGTTTTTATTATTATATATAAATGAGAATCATAGGTCATCGAATGTAACCAAATGAAATACTGGCAAATCAATTAAGGGGGTGCTGTCATTGTTACCAGATAGGGCTACCAAGTCCCTTTCATTGAGACCTACAGCTCGGAATCCAGTTTTGAGCTGGCTGAGGGTAGAAGTGGGAGCAGGGAGGGATCTGTTGGCAGCAGCAAGGCTAGCTGTCTTGGAATCCCTTCTTCCAAGTTTAACTTTCCAACTTGGTCCTCCAAGCTGCAACAAAATAAAAAGCAAAGTTTCAAAGTGTTAATAGGATAAATTAATATCCCTAAAAAATATTGGATATTAACTGTTTTGTTTAATGTAGCATAATTAGTATCATGTGTTTTTGTTGTGATGTGTAAAATTAAGTATAAGATTTGTATTGGTTACTCACAATTTTAACGGAGTCTCGAGCAGCAATGGCTAAGATATCAGCACATGAAACGACGCCGGGACATCTTTTTTCCACTTTGGACTTAATCTTATCCACAACCTTAAATCCCCTAAGAGAGTTATTATTGGGAGCTGCAGTCTTCTCTCCTGTGAAGGAAGAAGTGTCGTCCAGCAGTACAGACCCATCACAACCCTGGTTATGATCAATTAAACATTATTAAACACTATAGGATTAGATACTGAGAGAGAGATCGAGCTCGGACACAAAGAGGTAAACAGACTACCTTAGTGAAGTGACTTAACCCACAACTATTAATAGTTTTTAAGTTACTATTAAACACCAAAATTCAAGAAATATAACGTTGCTAATCATGAAGCTGTAAAGTCAACATGTTTACGATGTTTACTAATTAAACATAAACATAATTTGAATAAAGAAACACTGCGTGCATGCCCTCATGATGTTGAAAGTATTTTACTGCCGTAAAGGGCGCCTTTGGGATTTCATCATCGAAGACTTGGACTTTTGCTATATATGCATGTCTTCAACCTGCGTGCAGCATATTTGAATTTTCGTAGGGAGAACATAGAAAAGTGAGGAGCACCATGTTTTTCTTTTTCATGCGAACAGAAGTTCATTTGTTTTTCATCATCCCTATACATTATTGTAGATGTGACACAATGATTGAACTTTGACAATAGAGGGAGAATTTGACACACTCCCTCCCCCAAAAAAAGGGAGAAACTTGTTGCTTTCGGGTAGTAAAGAGAGAGGGAAACAAGAAGTCTAATAGGTCGAAAGAGAAGGAGAGAGAAGATATGAGACAACCTGGATGGGCAACATATGTGTAGGGTTTGTTTTTAATTTTTTTAAATTTTTGGATGGGCTTATAACACATGTAGGTAATTTTTAAAAAAAAATTGGGCTGGGCAGGCACCCAGCCTGCCCTGTGCATAGCACCACACATATTCTTGTACTTAATTAATATGTAACATAGGCAAATTAAACGTGGGTTAAGTCAGTTGGCCAAGACAGTGAGTCGCCCTCTTGCACCCAGATTCGAGTCCCCCCTTCCTATAGATTGAATTAATGTAAAATAGTTTAAACTATTGCTTATATAAAAAAAATGAATAAGAAATAATTACCTTAACAAAGCAGTCATGAAAGTGAAGGCGAAGGAGGGAAGCTCCAATGCGCTTTTCTTTTTTCACAGCAGACCGCACAACAGATTTGACTGCATGAAAAACCTTAGGGCAACTCTTCGAATAGAAATTTGTAGAGAGCTGAGCAGAAGAGCTCCCTGTGAAACCCACAAGAAGGACAATCACCCATATGGAACACAGAGAAGAACTCCTACCAGAAGCCATTGGTAATTTCAAAAGCTGATTAAATTAACAAAGGGTTTAACAAGGGTTTAGGAGTGTGGTTTAGCTTTGGCAGCTTGAGAGAGCCTTTGGTGTATGCATGGAGATTAAAAGGGTTTATATTTATAGAGGAAGAAATGAGGGGAGGGGGAGTTTAGCGCTGGCATGGTTACCTAATCTGAAAGACTAAGACCAAGTATAAGCAGTGCATGGCATGGGATATCTACGTCTAGAATTTAATTAAATGCATTAATAATAATTAATTAGCCAACTGTAAGGATTGAAAATGATAGACCAAGTAAACACCAAAACACGTTAAGTGAAATGAACCATGCAAATAATTGAACAATTCCAACCACACAGAAAATAATTGGAGGGCTTGGTGTTCGTAAGCTTAGATCGAAGGTTAATAATGTTAAATTTATCGAGCCTAGGAGTGTGGGAAGACCCTAATTTTTCTTTTCAAATCATTATAAATTCTTGAGTGAGGGTGATTTTCATGTTTAAAAGATAAATAGAGCTAGTAGAGTGAGAAAGTAACTAGGATTCTTCATATTCATATTAGGTCATCAATTATAATACAAAGAGATGATAGGGTCAAACTTGAGAAATGTAGGCACGTAAAACCAAAATAAATAAAGAAAAACAGTGCTCTTCGAGAAAATATAGAAAAAGGACTTAAATATTATCAGACAAAATCAACATTTCTGTATATTATAAAAAAAAGTCTGTGACGGAGTATTTTTGGCAGGTTGTCTGTAGCTATCGTATACAGATGGACAAGGGCTTTTAGACAATAAATTTTAAGTTTTGAGCGTGACGAGATGACATTTGTAGCCAAGCAAAGATAGGGTCATTTTAGTAATGATGTTGATTTGATTATTGATGAATTAGTTAGGGATGGATAATCGTATCTCAACCTTTTTTTCTTTACAGAGTACGTAGTGATTTGTAAAACCGTGAATAATTAGATTGTGAGTTTTATACTTAGTGGACCCATATGCGTGTGGTTAGACTTTAGCTGGAAAATCCTATGAATGCAGTTTCATTATTGGGATTTCTTTCATTGCCATAAATGTAATGTAGAGTTGTTGGACCACTTTTTATAGCGAGGAATTCGTCAAGTATAACATCATTTAGTATTCGTATATGTATTTTTAGAATTTATCAATTGAAAGTTTGTGATAACGAAAGTAGTATTTGCAGAGAAAGTTAAGGAGGAAGAAAGTTAAAGAGAGAACACAAAGATTTCTAAGAGATTTTTATTGTTTGTATTTTCTTAATAAACAATTACCGTACACACAAAAGCTTTATACAATTGCTTAACAATTCCTAACTGATCACGAGAACACAGAGATTTCTAAGAGATCTTGTGTGTACGGTAATTGTCCATTAAGAAAATACAAACAGTAAAGATCTCTTAGAAATCTCTGTGTCCTCTCTCTAGCTTTCTTCCTCCTTATCTTTCTCTACAAATATCACTTTCGTTATCAGTTTGGAGGGATACATACCCGTTTCAGGCTTGTATGTGACTCCATCAATTAATACACTAGTAGTGGACCATTTCAGGCTAGTAGCGGTGTCATATTTCGGGATGTGACTCCACCCATAAATACACTAACGGTGTCACATTTCGGCTTGAAATGGTCATGGCTCTACAAATACATAGAGAAATGTGTTTATATATATCCATACTGAAAGTATATAATACTAGTTCAAGTAATGTGATTTTCTTATGTACTACTATATTAGAGATACTAGACACCCGTTTTTGAGATTAAAGAGGCAAGAGGGATTACGTCTTCCAACAAAAAGGTTGGATATAAAAAAAAAATTTCTTTTATTTTTATGAGAGAGAAAATAAAATTAATGATTGTCTATTTGAAAAATTAAAACTACTTGCCAAGTAATATTTAATCTCAACCATTGAAAGTTGAGTAATCTAATGGCCCAAAAATTATGTCAAAAACGTAATGCCACATATCCGTCCCCTATTTTAATATATCTATTTTCCGTAGCATTTTATTTATTTATTTTCTGACAAGAAAGTCTGAATACAACTTTTGTGGATGCCAATTGTTGGTGAATGGAAATAAATATAAAATTTAATTGGGGTGTAAATTGATTTGCAAACATTTGGAATATTATTCGAGAATTAATCCTACAATATTCTTAATTTTTTTAAAACTTTTTTTTTAATAGTAAATATTTTATAATATCTTGTTTCTACGCATCTATTTTAATACAATGATATATATGTCCAATAATGCATTCTTATACAGTAATTAATCAAACCTTAAACCTTAAAATTTTGATAAGTTAAACCATCTTAATCTCTCTCTATTCGTTCAAAGTTGACCGACTTTCTATTCTCTGTCTTTTTCAATTATTTATTTAAGAGGAATTCAAGTTGAATGAGTTAGTGATTCAGATTTTGCCAAAGAGCAAGACTTGACTTCTTAAAATTAAGGAGGAGCTTATGCTAAAATATGAATATGGTTTGAATACTTTGGGTTCACTTTATTCTTCTCCATAAGGAGGTATATATAAGAGTTTACAGGGTGCTATACAAGGAATTAAATACAGTAAAGAATTAAGAAAATATCTCATAATTAAACAATGATTTATCAACTTTATAAAAATAAGAAAGTAAATTCCTTAATTAATCAAGGAAGTAAATCTCATTGATTAATTAGGAGACTTACGTCAACACTCCTCCTTAAGTTGGTGCATATATGTCACCAATGCCTAACTTGGTAAGTGAGTCTAAAATACTCTTCCACAAACAGCTTTGGTTAATATATCTGCCAACTGATCTTCTGATTTTACGAATGGTAGGCGGATGATCTTCTTCTCAAGTTTTTCTTTGATAAAATGTCTATCCATCTCAACATGTTTAGTTCGATCATGTTGAACTGGATTATGGGCAATATCGATGGCTGACTCGTTATCACAATGTAACTCTATTGGCTTTTCTTGCTTGAACCCCAATCTATCAATAGTCTTCTGATCCATAGTAATTTACAAACTCCGTGAGCAATTCCTCGATACTCTGCTTCAGCACTCGATCGAGAAACCACATTTTGTTTCTTACTCCGCCAAGTGACTAGATTACCTCCCACAAAAGTAAAATAACCTGAAGTAGAGCGTCACAGAATGGAGCCAGCCCAATCAGCATCTATATATCCAACAATTTTGAGATCTTTATTTTTTGAGAACATTAATCCTTTTTCAGGTGCTAATTTTAAGTATCTTTAGATTCGATCAACTGCATTCCTGTGGGACACACTGGGTGAATGCATAAACTGACTAACCACACTCACAGCATATGCAATGTCTGACCATGTGTGAGCTAGATATATCAACCTTCCAACAAAGCGTTCGTACTGTTCCTTGTTGGTTGGTTCTTGATCCATGCCTTCACATAACTTATGATTCATCTCGATGGGTGTATCAGCAGGTTTGCATCCAAGCATTCCTGTTTCAGTGAGTAGATCTAATACATACTTCCTTTGAGACAGAAATATATCACTTGTGGACCTGGCTACTTCAATTCCTAGAAAGTACTTCAGATCACCTAAATCCTTCATCTCAAATTCTTAAGACAAATACTTCTGTAGTTTTAGTTGCTCTCTTGTGTCATTTTCAGTTACGACTATGTCATCCACATAAACAATCAATGCAGTAAGACTTCTTCCATCACGCTTTAAGAACAAAGTGTGATCTGCATTACTTTGTATATATCCAAAATTCATCATGGATTTAGTGAATGTGCCAAACCATGCCCTGGGGGATTGCTTTAACCCATACAATGACTTTCTGAGCTTGCAAACTTGATTTTCCTTGTCACGAGCTAAGTTACATCTTGGTGGCAAATCCATATATACTTCTTCTTCCAAGTCTCCATGTAAGAAAGCATTTTTGACACCAAACTGATGTAATGGCCAATCTAGATTTGTTGCTAGAGACAGAAGGACTCTGATAGTTTTAATCTTGGCTACTGGAGCAAAGGTCTCTTGGTAGTCTATCCCATATCTTTGTGTGTACCCCTTCGCCACGAATCTAGCTTTATATCTTTTAATGGATCTATTTGCTTTGAGTTTCACAGTATAAATCCACCTACATCCCACTGTCTTATTTCCATGAGGTAATGGCACGAGTTCCCATTTGCCATTCTTCTAGAAAGCTCACATTTCTTCATTCATGGCTTCTTTCCATTTTGAGTCTTCTAATGCTTCAATGACACTGTTGGGAATCGGTATGTCTGCCAACTGCTTTACAAAGTGTACCCGTGACTCTGATAGTCTGCTGATGGATACATAATTGTTGATGGGATATTTCCCTTTTGCATTAAGATCTGCTTCATAGTGAACTGGAGGTTTTCCACGGTTCTTCCATTTTGGAATATGATATGTAGGCTCTGTGCCTTATGAAATTAAATCATCAAGGGATATTTCATTATTGTTATCAGTTTCAAGAAAAGATGTTACCGAATGACGTCCTCGGCAGTGATTGGTGTGGTATCAAGATGAAGAATTCTCTGAGCAGCAAAAACTCTTCAATGTTCTCTTTCGAGTTTGAGAGCAGGGAGACGACTAGTCACGGTCCTCTGGCGACCAGTCGTTTTGAATCAAATTGTGATTTTTGGGGGCCACCGGTCGTTTTCAACCAGCGACCGGTCGCTTTCAGGTAGAGCCTCGGGTGACCGGTCACTTGCTTCCTACAACCGATCGTTTTCAAGCGGAGGCTCTAGCGACCGGTCACTTGCAGTATGCGACCGTTCGTTTTCAGTCTAAGACAATTCTAGAGGAAAAAGTCTTGAAATTTGAGAAGTGTTGGCATCGCGATGCTCCTCTTGTACGGCTGAAAAATATATATCGTGTTCTCGGAACACAACATCCATAGAAGTATACACCTTCTGACTAGGAGGATGATAACACCGGTAACCTTTCTGATGAGGTGCGTAACCAATAAAAACACATTTTTCGGCGTGGGGATCCAATTTGCTCCGTTAGTGATCATGTAAGTGGAAAAACCCACGCAGCCAAAAATCCGTGGTTCTAGGTTTTTGGGAGGAGGTATTTGGATATGGTGGTAGAGTGTTTGAAGGGGGGTTTGGAAATTGAGGATACTGGAGGGAATCCGATTGATAAGGTATGTTGTAAAGAGGATACCTTCTCCCCAAAAAGACCGAGGCATATTGGCACCAAAGAGAGAGGCACGAACCACTTCCAATAAGTGTCTATTCTTTTGTTCAGCCATACCATTCTGTTGGGGAGTGTAAGGGCATGAACATTGATGTATGATGTCATGATCTTGTAAGAACTGATTAAGATCATGGTTGAGAAATTCTCTGCCATTGTCAGACCGAAGAACCTGAATTCGGGTATGAAATTGTGTCTCCACCATTTGATAGAACTGTTGAAACTTGGAACTAACTTCTCCTTTTTTTTTGATAAGGGAAACCCATGTCATACGTGTGCAATCATCGATAAACGTGACAAACCATCTAGCTCCCCTTGGAATGATAATTTTAGCCAGGCCCCAAACATCAGAATGAACAAGAGAAAAGGGAACCAAACTTTTATGGGAACTTAAGGGAAAAAGAACACGATGGCTCTTGGCTAGTTTACAGATGTCACACGTAAAACTGGAGAGATCTAACTGGGAACATAAGGAAGGAAATAACTTCTGTAAATATCCAAACGAAGCATGTCCAAGACTGCAATGCCATAACCATACTTTGAAAGTTTGCTTCTCAACACTCGTACCCCTAATTTTGTAAGTGTGACTGAGTCTAGCTTCACTGTCAGATGCCCAGTCCAGATAATAGAATTTGCCCCTCCTAGTACCACAACCAATCGTCTTGCTGCTGAGAATGTCTTGAAAAACACAATGAGTAGGCAAAAGGTTACAATGCAATTCAAAGCCGTAGTAATTTGGGCAACAGACAAGAGATTATGATGTAAGGATGGAACAATCAATATAGAATCCAAAATGAGGGAGTCAGAGAGAGAGAGGGAACCCCAAATTACTAGAGAGGGGTACCATTGACATTAGACACCACTGATTGAGAAGACGGTGTATGAGAGGTAATTTGTCCAGGATCAAAGGTCATGTGATTAGTGGCTCCGGTGTCAATGACTCAGATGTGTTTCTTTGAAGAACTATGCAAAACATAAGTGTGGGAACCTGTTGTGGCAATTTTGGAGGATGGGGAAGTGGAGGCAGTGGTTTGGAAAGATGAGATGATATTCATGGCAGCTGAAGGATTTAAGAATAGGAGGAAAATGATGTGTTTAGGGTTTTGTGATAAGAGAAAAAATTTGTGTTTAGGGTTTCGTGATAAGAGGATATGAGGTTTCGGGTATGAAGATCTGAATATGAAGTTGTAAATATGAGGAATTTGATATAGGGTTCGGGTGTGAAGAAATGTGATATGAGGATGTAGGGTTTGTGTTTGGAGAAATTTGATATTAGGATTTAGGGTTTGTGTTTGAAGAAAAAATTTGATATGAGAATTTAGAGACAACCGAGGATCGATTGCTCTGATACTATGCTAAAATATGAATATGGTTTGAATACTTTGGGTTCACTTTATTCTTCTCCATAAGGAGGTATATATAAGAGTTTATAGGGTGCTATACAAGGAATTAGATACAGTAAAGAATTAGGAAAATATCTCCTAATTAAACAATGATTTATCAACTTTATAAAAATAGGAAAGTAAATCCCTTAATTAATCAAGGAAGTAAATCTCCTTGATTAATTAGGAGACTCACGTCAACAACTTCTCCTTAAAATCACTTGTTGTATTCTAACAAAATTGACAAAGTTTCATCAAAAAAGAAAAAAGAAAACTAAAAAAAATGTACACGTCAAAATCACATTGGTTGTAATTTCATCAAAAGATTTGTTTGGAAGGTTAGATAGTGATAGGCTGCTGAAATAAGTAGCAAAAAGGAAAGAGAATAGTTCTATCTCATTTGAAACGTGTGATGCAAAACATGCAGTACGTTGAAAGTTTTTTAGAGATGGTTATTATTAATTAGTTGCTATGATTGACTGTTTGTCATTTCCGCCATGAGAATCACTGACTATATAGAGCTGGTTGGGTGCACTGGATCGATATGACTTCTTTCCGTCATTAAACGATATCATTAAAAGTAAACGTTAGGGCTAGGCGCGGTCCGGTTTGGTCCGGTTCAGAACTTAACTTGAAACTATGTTTGTGCCTAATAAATCACGGTCATAAACTGATTGAAAGGACTTCCTCTCGGTCCTGTCGCCTATCGTTTCGTTAAGTATTTCACCTTCCTGAAAACAAAAGAAAAGCTACAAAGGCAGAATCATCTCGGCCTTGCAATCTGCGATATTGAAGGCGAAGCGAGTGCCGTAAAGACACGGCCGAAGAAACTGTGGTTAAATTGCCACGTAGCCTCAGGTCCCACACCCCATTTAATGAAGTAATGCCTCTGACTTTCGCAGCAAACCCACTAGTCCCAAGAAGCATTTAATGCACAAGGAAGAAGGGAAGTGCCTGAAGTTAGGATTTGGTAATGGAAATCAGGGTGGTTAGGCGCAGACATTCTCACAAGTAATCTTACGACTTGAGGTCAGATAACCAACCACCAGACCATGGCATTAAATGCGTTCCCACGACCAATGGGGCAGAACCTACGATCAGGGCGGTGGCCGAGATTTATCGGAATTTATGGGAGTCACACCACCATGCTTCACGATCCCAAATGCCGATTTGACTACCCACTTGCCCCGATCAGGCTCCACCACGCAGGTCTTTTCAGCCTCGATTGTCCCTCCAGGACTCCTTCTATAAATACTAAGCTCATGACTACATTCAAAGGGTTCAAACACCAAACCAAAAGCCTCCCACGGAGCAAATTATATTTTCCTGTAATGCACTTTCAATACATTTACTTGCTTTTCTAGGAGTAGTGATAGATTGTAAGGAAAATTCATTCATCAATATATCATACGACCCTTGATTTTTCAAGGCGCCGGAGCACCATCTCTGTTATCATCTCACTCACCCCATATATCATACGACCGTCGCTCTCTGAGTAACGCGCCGGAGCACTACTTAAAACCCGCCACCAACACCACCACTAAAACGGCCTTGTAGCTCAGGCCGTGAACCTGACGGCCAAGATCGGTTCCTCTCTTGGCCACAATCGTTTGATTGAGAGTCGAATGCGAAACAGGGGCATCATTTAACCATATTCTACCCGAACCTCATCACCATCTCGACGCACGGTAGACCGTGTTGGCACGCCCGCGCACAACTGCACCCCACCAAAAGAAGGACATCACGTGTTGACGCACATCCCCTCGGCCCAGACCACCAGGCCGTGAGATTCGCAATAGGCAACAAACTAGAACCGGTACTGTTCATCCGATTCGATCCGGTCCCTTTTTAAAAAAAAATAGAAGAAAAACTAGAACAAGCCGAACTGTCTAATCTGATCCGATTTTCTTATTTGAACCGGTTTGGGCCAGTTTACTTTGTTTCTTTGTGGGCTTTAGTATAGCATATAAGACCCTATTCACATTCCTATAAAAATTTGGCCTAAAATAATTTCTACATGCCATCTTAACTTCCAAATACAAAACATGGTCATCCAATCCAAACATACAATCTTAAGAATTATATCTCAATAGAAAAATTGATAACTAAATTACAAACCAAATTTGAAATTTGAAACATAAGCCAAAAATTAAAACATAACACCAATGAAGGCTTCACATATTAAAGTATCACTGGAACGAAGGACTTGAGTTGGTAGGTGCCGGTAAAATTGTAAGATCTACAAATAAAAACACACACATTAAAACATTAGGCAAACATGCAACTATATATATGTGTATATATATATATATTGATAGTATACATCATTAAATCACATCAAACTAAAAACAAATACATGACTCAATGGATTCAACATAGCAGCTTTAATAAACTGATAAACCCATCCAATTAATGCAATTAATTATTTATCAATACTACTATTAAACTGCTTACCTATGGCTTATGAGGAGGTGAACTGCTGCTGCTGCTCTTGCTGTTGCTACTGCTTCTTCTCCTCAAAGATCTGCATAAAACACCCTCCGCCATCAGAACAAGCTAAAGCCAAGTACCAGATCTTTTAAAACCAAACAACCCACCAGTCCCATAGAAACATGAGAATTTTTTTAAGTTAAAAAACAAGTAGTAAGCACAAATTTCGTAGATAAACATGTATCCAATGAAACTATAGAAAAATGCTCAGACGTAAACATATTACGAATAAGACATTTATAGGCATTCACGACAAATAAAATACAATAAAGATGAAAGGACGTAGGCAAATACAAGCAAATTTATATGGCGGTGAGATCCTAAAATAGATTCGAACGAACATGGAGTGAAACTCATTCAGATCAAAACTTTAAAAAAAAATTGCTAAAAATCATTACCTTCTTGGACTACGAGATATCTTTCGGGGTACCTGTAAGATTGCAAGCATTAAGCCTCCAAAGTAATGTTGGAAGTTTGAATTAAATTCAAGAACCTTTGTCCCACATTGATAGAAAGTAGAAAGAGTGAGGTCCTTATAAGTGTGGAAGTGCCACACTTAGTAAATGGAAGTAGGCCAAGTGGAAGCAATTTGGGCTTCAAAATCGATTTGGGCTTTGAATATTATATAAAAATATATAATATTTAATAGTCAAAAAGATGGGCCTTGGGCCTTGGGGCACTTTCAGATTTAAAATTATTTTTTGGTTTCGAATTAATAATTTTTTATTAATTCGGATTAGTTTTATTAACTGATTTCTAACAGTTGTGACTCTTCTGATAAGGTTTCAGAAGTTTATTTAAATCAAATAAGGCCTCATACGTTCAAAAAAAAAAAGAAAAAGCATTCTACAAGCATTTCATATTGTCTGAGAGGAAAACAAACAACGTTCGCCAGATTCTAAGTCCGAGTGCTAGGGCTTAGAATACAGATAGTTGAATCCTGGGAGGCAGTCACCTGTAGAACTTCAAGCACCGAGAAGGGGTGAAATTACTGTCTTTAGGACATTGCATCAAATCTGCAAGCCTCTATCTCAAATTCAAGTCAGTTTTATTTATTGTTCATATACTGTATTCGTATTACAGATTTGTTATAAATTCTGTTTATATAATTGTTTTAATCAGTCATTGATAATTGTCTATCCAACAATCTAAAGACAGTAATATGGATTCACAATCATCAGTGACTGTGAGCACGGGGTGACTAAGAATCCTCATGACGAGAAGCCTGAGAAGTTCAAGGAATTGACTTCAAGAGATGGTGAAGATGCTTGTTTTATCTCACAACCATGAATCGCACATGTTGTCGAGAGGAGGCTCCCAAATCAGGAGAAAATCCAATGTCTAAGGAAAGCGATGATGACCATTGAGGCTTGAAACATCGATTTCTGTGCAGAAACTACATCCTTAATAAAGCTTGATGATACTCTGTATGACATTTATTCGTCATACAATTCTGCAAAGGAAGTTTGGGAATTACTTGAGAAAAAATACAAAACAGAAGATGCTGGTGCCAAAAAGTTCGTGATTGGCAAATTTCTCAAGTATGCCATGGTTGATTCGAAGACTGTTATTAAACAGGTTGAAGAACTTCAAATTCTGATCCATGATTTGCTTGCAGAGGGGTGCTCTATTAATGAACACTTCCAGGTTGGAGCAATCATAGAGAAACTGCCTCCATCATGGAAAGACTTCAAAATTTATTTGAAGCACAAGCGCAGAGAGATGTCTATGGAGGATCTGATTTTGAGGCTTCGAGTTGAGGAGGATCACAGGAAAGGTGACAAGGGTGAAGTGCCTGTCATGGAAGCCAAAGCCAATGTCGTTGAGACATCAAAGCCAAAATTCCAGAATAACAAGGGCAAGAAAGTTGCAAAGAACTATGGCAAAACTCATGCACCAAAAGGCAAGGATTTCAAGAAAATCAAAGGTGCTTGCTGGGTATGTGGAAAACCAGGGCATAAAGCACAAGATTGCCGCCACCGAAGAGATCAAAATCCAACCAATCCTCAAGCCAATGTGATGAAGTCAATGAACATTTTAGGTGTAGTGTCGAAACCAATCTGGTTTCGACACTAAGGACCTGTGGGTTGATACAGTGCTACTAGGCACATTTGTGGTGAAATCTGTTCACCGATTACGAACAGAATTCAGTGGTGAGAAATCAGACATGGAAATGCCTCTGCATCTGCAGTTGAAGGCAAAGCGCAGTGTCTTCTTGAAGTTCACTGGGAAGGTTTTAACCCTTTTGGATGTGCTGCATGTTCCTGAAATTAGGAAGAACTTAGTGTCTGGGCCTATTCTTAGTAAGAAGGGTTTCAAACTTGTATTTGAATCTGACAAGTTCATCCTAACCAAAGGAGGGCTGTTTGTAGGAAAGGGTTACCTTGCTGATGGTTTGTTCAAACTCAATGTAACTGGCAATGATGCTTTTAATAATAATATAAATAAGGTTTCCGTTTACTTTGCTGAGTCTTCTAATATTTGGCATGCTAGATTAGGTCATGTAAATTATCGATCTATGCATAGAATGATGCATCTAGGTTTATTGCCTAAAATTGATATTGACTTTGATAATAAGTGTGAAACTTGTACAGAATCCAAGTTTTCTAGGCAAACCTTTAAATCTGTTCAAGGAAGATCAAATGAATTACTTGGATTAATTCATAGTGACCTTTGTGACTTTAAATCTACACCAACTCGTGGTGGGAAAAATTATTATATAACCTTTATAGATGATTGCAGTAAGTATTGTTATGTATACTTAATACATAGCAAGGATGAAGCCTTACAGATGTTTAAGACATACAAGGCGAAGTTGAGAATCAACTTGATAGGAAAGTGAAAGTACTTAGATCAGATAGAGGTGGAGAATATGAGTCCACTGCATTTTCTGATTTTTGTGCAACTCATGGAATTATACATCAAACCACTGCACCATATACACCGCAACAAAACGGTGTAGCAGAAAGGAAAAATAGAACTTTCAAGGATATGATAAATTCCATGTTGAATAGTTCTGGGCTTCCACACAATCTGTGGGGTGAAGCCTTACTTACTGCAAATCACATCTTGAACAGAATTCCACATAAGAAGAGTAAACAATCTCCTTATGAAATGTGGAAAGAACGGATTCCTACATACAAGACACTGAAAGTGTGGGGTTGCCTAGCTAAAGTACAAGTACCCTTACCAAAAAGGGTAAAACTTGGACCTAAAACTATTGATTGTGTTTTCATAGGTTTTGCTAACACAAGTGCTGCATATAGATTTTTAGTTATTAAATCTGATATTTCTGATATACATGTTAACACAATTATAGAATCTGTTGATGCTGATTTCTTTGAGGAAATTTTTCCTTATAAAGAAAAGAGGTCAGTTCAAACAAAAGGAAAGTACATGATGGAAATCCTGATGAACCATCCTCTTCAGGTGTCCAAGAAAAGGAAGTGGAACCTAGAAGAGGAAAAGGACTAAAACACCAAAAAGTTTTGGACCAGATTTTGTAAGTTTCCTGATTGAAGAAGAACCACAAACTTATAAGGAAGCTATGGCTTCACCTGAGGCTCCATTTATGGAAGGAAGCTGTTAATAGCGAAGTAGAATCCATTATGCAGAACCATACGTGGGAATTGGTTGATTTGCCACCTGGTAACAAACCAATTGGATATAAATGGATTTTTAAAAGAAAGCTAAAAGCCGATGGTACTATTGATAAATACAAGGCACGTTTAGTTGCTAAAGGGTATCGGCAAAAGAAGGGTTGGATTATTTCGACACTTATTCTCCAGTATCAAGAATTACATCTATAAGGATGTTAATTGCTATAGCTGCAATACACAATATGGATATACATCAAATGGATGTAAAAACAGCTTTCTTGAATGGGGAATTAGATGAAGAAATATACATGGAACAACCAGAAGGTTTTGTGGTAAAAGGTCAAGAAACTAAAGTCTGTAAACTTGTTAAGTCTTTATATGGACTTAAACAAGCACCAAAACAATGGCATCAAAAGTTTGATCATACAATGATGTCACACGGATTTAAGATCAATGAATGTGACAAGTGTGTTTACATAAAAAACAATAAGAATTCTTGTGTTCTTGTATGTTTATATGTTGATGACATGCTCATAATGGGAACAAGTAAGGATGCGATAAATTCTACAAAGAAGATGTTGAATTCAAGTTTTGACATGAAAGACTTAGGTCAAGCTGATGTCATATTGGGAATTCAAATCAAAAGAAATAATGATGGGTATATTCTTACTCAATCCCATTATGCAGAAAAATTTTTAAGAAAGTTTGGTCAATTTGACTGCAAACCTGCTGTGACTCCTTTTGATGTAAACTGCAAGTTAAAAAAGAATAGTGGAGATGCAATTTCCCAATTGGAGTATTCCCAAGTAATTGGGAGCCTAATGTATTTAATGAATTCTACTAGGCCAGACTTAGCTTATTCAGTAAGCAGGCTTAGTAGATACACAAGCAATCCTGGACATGATCATTGGGAGGCACTAATCAAGGTGCTAAGATATTTGAAATACACCCAAGACTATGGATTGCACTACACTAGATATCCACCAGTTCTAGAAGGCTATAGTGATGCAAATTGGATTTCTGACAGTACAGAAACCAAATCAACTAGTGGATATGTATTTACATTAGGTGGAGCTGCAGTATCTTGGAAATCCTCTAAACAGACGTGTATAGCACGCTCTACAATGGAATCAGAGTTTGTAGCCTTAGATAAAGCTGCTGAAGAAGCAGAATGGCTGAGAAACTTCCTAGAGGACATTCCAATGTGGCCTAAGCCTGTGACAGCAATTTGTATACATTGTGATAGTATGGCAGCACAAGCAAGAGCCAAGAGTGGTGTATACAATGGAAAGTCAAGACATATCAGGCGTAGGCATAATACAATTAGACAATTGCTCTCAAATGGAATTATGTCCATTGACTATGTGAAGTCAAAGGAAAATATTGCAGATCCTTTGACAAAAGGCCTACCAAGAGAGCAAATAAAATTTACATCGAGGGGAATGGGATTGAAGCCAATCCAATGAATCAAACCTGACGGAAACCTAACCTAGTTGATTGGAGATCCCATGGTCTAGGTTCAATAGGCAAACTGGTTGGGTAAGATTCAAAAGTTGAACACACAATTTAACTCATTCCTATGATGATTAGTGTGTTGTCTGTTGATGTGAAGGTTATGCTTTGCATTTAATGACACTAATATCTTATTAAGAGGAGTTTAGGCAGAAAACTCTTAATTGGTGTCACCTATATGGGAGTAAATGTGGGGTCGCATTTATGAGAACGGAAAATTAAAAGGCTAAGTTCTCTAAAGCTCTCATGAAACCTGGGATATGTTCAGGACCAAAATGAACAAAAACGTATGAACTAACGTTTGTTAAGATGTTATATGTGTGAGACATATTGTCTAGGTTTACAATAACGGTGAACAGTTCAAGATCAACTATATCCACTGCGTCATCAAGTAAATCCGATATGTTTTCACTAGGGTAAGTTCAAGTCCAAAAGACACTTTTCCTGATGTATATAACATCTGTTTCCTCTCAAATGCATTACATACATTTAGCAGTAAAAGTATCACATTTCAAATGTGGGGTCTAGAATTTCGATTCAAATGTGGGGTATTGTTGGAAGTTTGAATTAAATTCAAGAACCTTTGTCCCACATTGATAGAAAGTAGAAAGAGTGAGGTCCTTATAAGTGTGGAAGTGCCACACTTAGTAAATGGAAGTAGGCCAAGTGGAAGCAATTTGGGCTTCAAAATCGATTTGGGCTTTGAATATTATATAAAAATATATAATATTTAATAGTCAAAAAGATGGGCCTTGGGCCTTGGGGCACTTTCAGATTTAAAATTATTTTTTGGTTTCGAATTAATAATTTTTTATTAATTCGGATTAGTTTTATTAACTGTTTTCTAACAGTTGTGACTCTTCTGATAAGGTTTCAGAAGTTTATTTAAATCAAATAAGGCCTCATACGTTCAAAAAAAGAAAAAGCATTCTACAAGCATTTCATATTGTCTGAGAGGAAAACAAACAACGTTCGCCAGATTCTAAGTCCGAGTGCTAGGGCTTAGAATACGATAGTTGAATCACGGGAGGCAGTCACCTGTAGAACTTCAAGCACCGAGAAGGGGTGAAATTACTGTCTTTAGGACATTGCATCAAATCATGCAAGCCTCTATCTCAAATTCAAGTCAGTTTTATTTATTGTTCATATACTTGTATTCGTGTTCAGTTTGTTATAAATTCTGTTTATATAATTGTTTTAATCAGTCATTGATAATTGTCTATCCAACAAGTAATAACAAACATATAACAGGAAATTAATGAGGGAAAGTCAGTAATTTAAAAAACTAAACAAGATATCAAGCATATTCTATTCCTTCAAAATAACATGACAGACTAAGAACTTTTAAAGGTATTTTGGCATAAATGAAAAACATTACCTCATCTAAAAAGGGACAAAAAATAGTACATGATAGAGAATTATCAAAACATATGTAGTAAAGAATACACATTGAGATCCCAGGCGTTTAAATGGATGCATAAGTCAGGCTTTAACATTAAAACTCAGGAATAAGATGAGCGCCTTGAAGCGCTTCTTTGTTGTGGTGTAGGCTGATGACAAGTTGGATAAAAAACCTTTAGAAGAACCCATAAACAAGCATGATCCAGATGAAAGATACCAGTGACTTGTAACCATGGTCTAAAATATCGATGATATCGAAAATATCGGTAGTCCAAAAACATGGAAATTTCTATGGAAATATCGGGATATTATCGATATCGATAAAAATTGAATAAAAACCACAGAAATTGTAAGAAAAACTTGGAAATTTTTATTGAAACTTTGGAGAATGTTTATTTAGTCAATTATCTATTAGTTTATAAAAAAATTAGAAGGAAATGCATTACATGATGGATTTAACTGATTTAAGTTGATTATACAGCGAGTTGGCAAACACTGTGAGTGTAGAAAATATGTAGTAATTAATGAAAAAAAGATTAAACACACCATAATCATTTATATATAATGATTTACTACAATATTTTACACTTTATACATTGCATGATAAGATACATGAGTGACTTAGTACCACATTGAATTCCTATGAGGTTCAAATTTTTCAATATATTCATCATCTCTATGTGTAGAGTAAGTGTATTGTGAAGAGTATTTATCAAATGATAAATCCCCAAAATAGTTTTGCATATAATTGTTAACATGTCACTCATATAAATATAAATATTTTAGCATATTATCACTAAAACATAAGTGATATATAGTGGTTAAGGTGTTGGAGGAGTAAAATGGGAGGGGTTCAAATCCCCCTTTGTGTTTTTTTTCCTCCCTTTGTTCCCTTTTTTTCTTCTTCTTTTTCCTTTTTTTTTTTCCTTTACATCGATATTTTTGATATTTTAGCGATATTACACCGATATTTTGATAAAATATTGCTGAAGTGGTGGGCGAAATTATCGATATCAATATTTTTCAATATTATCGTCGATATTGTCGATATTTATACGATATGCACATGGATATGTTCCGAAATATCCGTGATTCGAAAAAATCAAAATATCATCGATATTATCGATATTTCAGACTATACTTGTAACTAGGCAGCTGAGTTCTTTGATTTACAAATTACAACACAAATTTAATAGCTTTGATCAATGAATGTCTATAAAGATTGTTCAAGTAGGCAAGACTAATAGAACTGAAAGTGAAGGTGTGGACCTTTACCGGATCTACCCAATCAAAAATCCGATAGAGAGAAGAAAAAAAAAGCCGAAACGGAGTGATCCATGTACAACAGACTTTTGATTTTTAATCAACCACCTCAAGTTCAAAACTTCATCTTTTCATCAACATTTACAGTTAAACTAAGCATATACATATTCATTCATGATCATATCTTCATAGAGAGAGAGAGAGAGAGAGAGAGAGAGAGAGTTACAACTGCTTCTGCTACAGAACTGAAATTTGAGGCTCTTTGAGCTCTTGGGCAATATAAATACATATATACTGAGACAGACTTGGCGATATCTTGGGAGTTACTTGAGCTGCATGCGATAGTGGTGAGATCTGCATCTGAGAGAATAGAAGGAGAGAGAGAGAGAGAGAGAGCAGGGTGAGGGAAAACCTAATTCGCTTAAACTAAAAGGGTTTGTTTACATTTAATCAGATATGGCAGATTCTATTCTAACAAAATAGAACTCGCCTAATAAAATAATATTTTATATTTTATATTATATAATATATATTAAATCTGGACCGGTCCGGTTTTGTCTTATGTAAAACCGAAACGAGAATCGGTTTTGGTCCGGTCCGGTTGATCCAATTGTGTTGATTTTTAGTCAACTCAGTTTCCCCCTTTTTTCCTTCTAGTGCGGTTCGATTTTCCGATTTTTCGGGTCATATGCCCGCCCCTAGTAAACGTGTATCAAACGTGTTTAAAAAAATGAATTGAGATTTTACAAGCAAACATGGCAATTCTTTGCGTCATTTTCTTTTTCGGGTCAATATAGACTAGAGCTTGTTTTGATGTTGTAGCTACCCAATGAATTAGCTACCAAGCACTATATTGATAAAAAAAATAAAAAAAATAAAAGTAAAGCAAATATATATATATATATATATATACTTAAATTTAATGCTGCCCTTTCCTAATCGTATTTATCATACCTTATTGACCTTCAACTAATAACAAACAACAAAGGCAAGTGCAATTTGCGCCTCAACCCAACCCAAAACAATGGGCTGCAATTAGTACTTTCTATTTTCTTAGCCCATGATAATGTTGGGCTGGCCTAAACCCTACCAAAAATTTCAAGGTTCTTTTTACAAAAGCGCTTCTAACAAAATCATTTTTGAGCAAAAGTACGTCATGCAACTAACCCTTAACAAACAAATTAGTGGTTAAAGGCCCAATTTGGGATTGCTGTCACTTTTTAAAAAGTTGTTTTTGTTGTGCTTTGAAAATAATTAGCTGTAAAATAAAGCAACTCCATGTTTGGTAAACAATATTTTTAAAGTGTTGTTAGTATAAAAAGCAGTGTCAAAACCGTTTGGTAAAGTTTAATATAAAATTGTTGTAACTGTGAATAATAACTAAAATAGACATGATGTTAAAAATGTTATGTACTAATCATGTGGTGGTAGTGGTAGTGATGGAGTGGAGATGGTGGTGGTGATGAAGGTGGAGTTGGTGGTTGTGGTAGTGGTGGAGGTGAGGATGATGGTTGTGGAGGTGGTGGTGGTGGTAGTAGTGACAACATGGTGGTGGTAATGGCAGCATGGTGGTGGTGGTGGTGTTGGTTGTGGAGATGGTGGTGGATGTGTGGAGGTTTTGGAGGACGAGGTGGTTGTGGTGGTAGTGCTGCTGGTGGTGGTGATGGTGGTGGTGGAGGAGGTGGTGGTTGTGGTGGTGGTGGCGGAGGATGAGGAGAAGGATGTGGTGGTGGTGGTGGTGGTAGTGGTGGCAGTGGCGGTGGTTGTGGAGGTGGTTATGGAGGTGGTGGAGGTGGAGGTGGAGGAGGTGGTAGTGGTGGTAGTGATGGCAATGATGGTGGTGGTAGTGGTGGCAATGACGGTGGTTGTGGAGGTAGTGAATGTGGTGGTGCAAATGGTGGAGTTAGATGTGGAAGTGGAGGTGGTGTCATTTCTTAAAATGAATGCGGGTATTTTGGAAATTAAAAAAATTCATTAAAGGTTTATCTTTGCTTCTTTTGAAAGTAGCTTTGAAAAGTAACCTTGAGCCTGCTTTTAAAAGCTCTTTGTCAAAAGGCCTTGCTTTTAAAATAATCGAGGATATTTTATTTTACCAAACACCTTAAACTGCTTAACTTTAAAGTGAAGCAGGCGATTGTTGAAATTGGATTAGTGAGAAATTAATTGAGTGATTAAGAGTAATGAGAGGCGATTGGTTGTATCGAGAGAAGGCGAAGAAGGATGAGATTAAGAAGGCGGAGGCTTGGCGGAGCTGATGGTGGACGCAGTGAAGCGGCAGCATTCAAGAGTCGTTTGTGAGCGAGAAGCTAATTGAGTATGAAATTAGGGCCTTGACCACCACCATCACTCGCTTCACCAAACAGACCGATCAATGGCTCTCTGTCACTCATTCTATGAACTCCGCCATTAAGGTGGATAGAATTTCAATTATGCATTTTCGGTGATTTTCAGTTTTTCTTTTGTAAATTTAATTAATGTTGGTTTTTAAAGATGGGGTTTTTCTTCTTTGTGCGGCAGGAAATTAGAGATTTTGAGAATTGGATGAAGATCATGGAGTTTGATTGTAAGAGTATCACTGCAGCTATTCACAACATTCACCAAGCATGATCAAGCAGCAAGGTGTTAATCTTCACCAATTTCCATGTAATTTCTGATTATCTTCTCTATAATTTGTGAAGCATCTCAAATATAGAATAATAAACCTTGCTTCTTTTTGTCCCATATGGTATTTCACTTTTCACAATGTGCAAATCTGCTTGAAAACTAACTGAATTTAGTAGGATTTATTAGGGAAATTAGGACAAGGCTGCCAACACGGCTGTTATAATGTATCAACGATTGATAGTCACTCAGGTAGGTGCTGGGTGAACTGTCCCTAGCATCCCTCTTTATGAATGAGAGGGAGGCAAGTATATATCTCCCTTGCTTTACTTTGGTCACAATTGACATTGTAATGGCCTTTCCAAAATTTAACTAGAAATCAAATGACAATTGTATTTTGAAGAGGTCACATGAAGAGATGAAGAAGGAAAATGTCAAATGCAAAACGCAGCAACTTGTATCAGAAAACAGAAAACTCAGGTTGGCTTTTGGCTGACTCTGAGTTGAGTGTCAACATCTTAGGGATTAGGGTTAGGGTGGACTAACCAATAGCACATTACATCAGCTAATTCTGAAAAGGGTTTAATTAGATGGGATTTGTATTCTAATCTAGTACTAATCCTCTGTTTCACCGTTGACTTCCCAGTAAGACTTGGTCTGAACGGTGATTGTTAACCTGGATTTCATTAAAAATTAATCTTAAGAATAGAGTCGGCCACCTAACCATTTACTTGTTTTCTACTTCAGTGCTGCAACTTGGTTATGGTCGTGGAGAGAACTATCATTTTTTTTGCAGATTGTGTGCTGGAGGAACGACTTTGGGTTCTGCATTTATCTTACTTCCCCCAAAACAGACACCAAAGTCTTTGTAAGCAGCTGTGTTTTGTTAATGTAAGAACAGAAAACTATAATCAAATAGAGATAAAAACAAACACCAATGTGGGTTTAAGCATCTGTGTTTAAAATTAAGCAGGGGGTTTCCCGATCGCAATGCCTTGCAACGCAAGACATGAACGGTGGATATTAAAATGGTTTCATAATTAAAGAGATGACACGGATTAGGGTGGTAAGCAAAGCTGCTTTAGCATTTTGAAAAGGAAAATTAAAGTCAATACAGTTGGCTTATATATAACATACTCTGCTAATTAATTAATTAATTGAGTCGGCAAACTTTAGAAAGGAACTTGCCATATGTCAAATGAAAAATACATAGCGTTACATAAGACAATGCGAATTTGACAATATCAAACAAGTACCAGGTACCACCTCAACAAAGATATCAAACATTTGGGGAAAAAAAACTTGGACGACAAGAAGTATGCCATGTCTTGCAATATAATGTCAAAGAAAATCTTTATTATTAAATAAGATAGTTCATTTTTTGGGTACATAACAACATAACAGATTACACTTAGCCATGATCATGAACATCAAATCATGTCAATGGACTTCAAAAACTTTAATTGTTACAGAATAGGCCAACAAATGTATATCAAGTTAACACCGTTTCTCACACGCAGTTTCTTTCTACGCTTGGAATGACCAAAAAAAAAAAAATACAAACTAGAGAGAAACATATAGATGCAAACCAAACCCGTGCACCTCGCACACCAACCAAAAAGTGAGGAAAGAAAACTGGGGGATTCGTACCCTAAACTCCTCCAAACCAAGCTCCGGCACAAGTTGGATAATCACTAAATCCTAAAAGCTTAAACTTTTAGGAAATGGTCACAATGTCTATCAAGCATATAGAATCAAAAATTCGATTCTAATTGATTTTCCGGCAGTTGACTCTTACTTCTCCATTATTCCCAGTGAGAGGCTTGATGTTGCCCATGTTGATCATAGAATTTGCAAAGTCTTTTGCAAAAGATTCCGAGTTCCTGCTGTACTTCAGCACCAGCTTATCACTATCTGTACCATTATTTTTATAGAGCTCTTGATCAGAATGGAGGAGACCCTTTTGTTGTAACAAAGCCTTAAAGTAGACGTTATCGAATCGCCTTGTAGTTGAATCTAGTGGCCTTGTGTTGTTATCTCCTCCAGTGGTTGGACAATTGTATTTTGCAGAGGCTGCGAACTTGGGGTCTATGTTGGTATCATTGTAAATCCTGGCACGGAAGGTGGTGCACCGAGCAAGTCCAATGGTGTGGGCAGCTGAGAGCACAACCAAGTCTTTCAGGTTAAGTCCATGAGCTTGGAAGTTGGAGAGAAGCTGTGAGAAGCTGAATAATGGGGGTGGAAGATTTCTGTTTGCATCGTTCACGCTTGCATTTCTTGCATCCCTTCTTCCTAATTGTACTTCGTAATCAGGTCCTCCCAACTAAAACACAAACACAAAATTTCATTAATAAAAACATTTCATTCCATGTCTAAAGAAAATGAGTACTGTCAGCATCACCAAATTTGTCCGCCAGATGAATATTAGGGTTTAGTATGAAATTGGAACGTATACTGGGACAATATTTGGTGAACACATCTGATGAACCTAGCAATATTAGCAAACATGTATATACTCACAATGGATACAGAATCACGAGCTGCAACAGCTAATATATCTGCACATGAGACCACACTCTTGTAGCAAGCTTTGTCGACAGCTTTTTTGATATCATCGATCACGTTGAATCCCCGGATCGAATTCAGATTTGGGAAGGCGGTCTTCTCACCGATGAAGTTGGCAGTATCATCAAGCAGAACTGATCCATCGCAACCCTGTATCAATTCAACCATGAACACATATCAGGAAAAAAAATTTAGAACTGATCATTTACATGAACAACTATTTCAAGTGCACTATATGCATGCACAATCAATACAAGCTTAATTACATTAACAAAGCAGTCATGGAAATGAAGGCGAAGTAGAGAGGCTCCGATGCGTGGCTCATGGCTGATGGCCTGTTTGACGACTTTTCTGATAGCTGGCAGTGCCTCAGGGCACACTTTGTTGTAGAAACCAGAACTTAGTTTTGCAGATGTTGGCATCATACTAGTGGCAGCTACCACTACAAAACAGATGATCACAAGAAAAGATCGAAGAGCAGCCATGGCAGAAGGTTTTGATCTTGTCGAATTGGTGAATAGTGATGGTGAAGATCAAGGAGTTTGAGTGCTTATATATATATATAAAATTTGCGTTGCCCACTTGTTATTTCCAATTATAATAGAAAGCTTGTTAAATTGGATGTATAGACCAATTCTAATACGAGTAATTTTTGGTGCCTAGTATGATTTGATGATTGCATAGACCTGTTCCACGTAATTTGGAGCGTTAAATCCTCTTCTCTGTCTTTTCGTCTGAGCCAAGAGATGTAGAAGCTAAGGCAAACATACCACACCTCTTTTAATACTGAACTAATTAGTGAATAATTAAGATTGATTAACAAATATTTGACCAAAAAAGAGTAGTCAGCACTTGCTGATAGAGAGTACATCAAGCTGATGATCAGAAGATTAAGGGCAATTAATTTAATTAGAGGACGTGATTAAGTAGAATGATTAATGGCTTTCTGTCACTTATTTTATGAACAGTATAGGAAGTGCCATTAAGGTTTCATGCCACTTTTCTTTTTAATTATGTATTTTTGAAGTAGTTTTTCATTTCCTTGCAAGTTATAAATGCTGGTTTTTAAGGGTGTGTTTTATGTGTGGCAGTGGCAGGAAATTGGAGGCATTGAGAACTGGATGAAGATCATCCAGTTGTGGAACGAAAAATAAGTAGAAGCGATTGTTCTTGGAGTTCGACGCTTGCATGTGTACATATATAGGTTACTTAATTGTTGTTGACGATGACATGCCCCAATCCAGATACGAATACGTAACAAGTGTATTAGGATCACCTGCTTCATTTCATTCAAAGTTGACATTGGATGGAGTAACCTATCTAAGATTCAACAAGAAATTCAGTGTAGCTTAGTTTAAAAGAGGCCACATGAAAAGATACAATAGAATAATGTCAATGTAAATCATTGCTTGTACCAGAAACTCAGGATTTGGAAATTGCCAAGGCTGCTTCCAAATTGAATGTCAACTCCATATGAATTAGTAGTAGGTAATTACTAATTACGATGGATTAACCAATCAAACAAGTTTCTCAAATATCCGTTAAAATCCAGTCATTCTTTATCTTCACCATTTGACTTAAGACTTGGTCTATTAACTAACCTAAGATTCCATTAAAACTTTAATCTTATAGTATATAGTTAATTGGTCACCTAACCATTTACTTGTTTTCTTATTTAGTCTGCAACTTGGATACGGTCGTGGGAGAGAGAAACCATCGCCATTTTCAGATTGTGTGTGGATGTGGATCAATGTTGTCGTTTTGTCTTCTTCCCCAGAATTATTAGACATCAAAAGTTGGTGCAAGCTAAGCAACGTCTATTCTTTTTTAAATCAAACAAAAACAGAAGGGTTTTCCCAATTTCAGAATCAAAGCCTTGCAAGTATGCCGACGGTGGATATAAAAAAAAACAGTTTTATAATTTTATATATAAATGATGGGTAACCATGATTTCTTGTACATGATTTATACTAGAAGTCAATTACTTTTGGCTTATTATAATATACGTTTTGCTTTGCCGTTTAATTGCCATACGTCAAAAGACGATCGAGAGACTTGGCCTTTTCTGCCTCTCCTCCATGATCTTTGTCTTCAATATTCACAACATGAATAGAAGTGTCATACAAGTTAGCATGATATTCCCGCGTTTCATTATTTCAAACAAGTACCCCCTCCATAAAAATATAATAAACTTATTATTCAATATGAGAGTGTGCATTGTGAACATTAAACCATCCCTATACTAGGTCGATCAATAATAATGCTAGAGACATCACATTTGCTTGTTAAATAACGATTCGATATTTGTTAGTGACAAATAAGATTCATAATTGACTCAAATTTAAACAAATGAGGCACTTTTTACATCATTTCGTGAACAAATTTTTTTAAGTGTAACACTACTCCATCAGGAAGCAAACTTGTTTAGTTAGAATATTGGACTGCCTGCAAAAGCACAAGAACTAATGGGAAGAACAATGGTGTGGCATTGGCAAACTGCCCTCCGATACTTAAATCAGTAGCTAGTGTTGTAGAAATGAATTGACAAACAGTTTGCTGATCCTTTCTGAGATAACTAGCTAAGGGCTCTAATAATTTGAATTAAGGACGCATTTCATGTGGAAAAGAACTTTTGACGGAAAAGTATGCCATGCGTGTTGTATTAATTGTAATCTCAAACAGCTACTAATTAATAATTACTTAATGAACTTTTCCATTTATGTTAATCAGCTTGTTCTTGGAATTTTTTGAGAGGAAACGATATATTACATTTATAAATCAAGTACAAAGGCTATTAGCCATAAAGATTAGTACAAGAAAAAATACAAATACCCATTTAGGGTTAATATAAATGCGGAAGCACTGTAACCACGAAGCATATTTATAATCAACAGTTGAATCTGAAACTTTAAATTCCCATGCACCTGCATGTTCTGTATCAATTGTGGAAAAGAACTTGGACAAAGAGAATCTGTATATTTATTCTTTTAAAATAGTCCCTTTTTTTTGGGTACATAACGAGATAATGAACATTAAATGATCATGAGACCACACACTAATTGATTTTCCTGCAGTTCAATCTCACTTCTCCATCATTCCCAGTAAGAGGCTTGATGCTACCCATCTTGATCATGGATGCCGAAAAGTCTCTTGCAAAAGCAAATGGGTTCCTGCTGTATTTCAGCACCAGCTTATCACTATCAGTGCCATTATTTTTATAGAGCTCTTGATCGGAATGGAGGAGACCCTTTTGTTGCAGCAAGGACTTAAAGTAGATGGTATCGAATCTCCTCGTAGTTGCATCCAGTGGCTCTGTGTTGTCATCGCCTCCACTTGATGGGCAGTTTTGTCGGGCAGAGGCTGCAAAGTTGGGGTCTATGTTGGTGTCATTGTAGATCCTGGCTCGGAAGGTGCCGCATCGAGCAAGTCCAATGGTGTGGGCAGCTGAGAGCACAACTAGGTCTGTTAGGTCCAGCCCATGAGCTTGGAAGTTAGAGAGTAGCTGTGAGAAGCTGAAAACTGGAGGTGGAAGGTTTCTGTTTGCATCATTCAAGCTTGCAGTTCTTGCATCCCTTCTACCTAACTGTACTTGATAAAGAGGCCCTTCCAGCTAAAACACAAATAAGCAAAAACAAGAATTTCATTAGGTTTTGATCTGGACATATGTGTTCAACGATAAAAGTGATCGTAGGGTACTTTATTTTTAAGTAAGATACAAAAATGCGCATACTGACACATTATTTGGTGAACATTGTACTTACAAGAAATACAGAATCACGAGCTGCAACTGCCAATATGTCCGCACATGAGACCACGCTGCCTTTGCAAGCTTTGTCGACGGCATTTTTGATGTCATCGATCACATCGAATCCCCTGACTGAATTCGCATTTGGGAAGGCAGTCTTCTCACCGGTGAAGCTAGAAGTGTCATCAAGCAAAATCGATCCATCACAGCCCTGTATTCAAATCAGCCAAATAAATCATCTACATTTTAATGTACATGTATTGCAAGTGCAATGCATGCACACAATCAACTAATAGCTTTATTACATTAACAAAGCAGTCATGGAAGTGCAAGCGCAGCAGAGAGGCTCCGATTCTCGGCTCACGAAAGATGGCCTGCTTGACGACTCTTCTGATGGCTGGTAAAGCCTGAGGGCACACTCTGTTGTAGAAACTAGCACTTAGTTGTGCAGAGGTTGGAATTACAATAGTGGCAGCTACCACTACAATACACACTAGCAAAGATCGAAGACCAGCCATGACAAAGGTTAGGTTCTTTTTCTTCTCAAATTGCTGAGTAGGGGTGATGACGATCAAGGAGCTTGAGGGCTTATATAGAGGAAATTTGAATTTCCCCACTGGTTATTTTCATCAACCAATAATTGCCATGTAAATTAATAATACATACGGCTAATGTGACCTCATGGAATAATGAAGCTTTTGTTTAATTTTTTATTTATTTTAATGTATGGACCAATTCCGCAATATGAGTAATTTCTGGTGGGGTGCCTAAAATCCTTTGACCCAAAGGGTTTTTAATTTGTTTCATACAACATATCCCCATGCAAAGATGGCTAAAATTTCCCACACAATATTATATGTGCCTATAGCTATTTCAAACCATTAACACCTATAATGAGTTTTAACCTTGCATTACTCTAGTAAGGGACTTGTAACTTAAGTATTTAAGAGTAGTCTCCTATATCCGAGATCTGTGTTTGAATTTCCCAAGTCTTATGTTTGAATTCCCCTTCCCCAGTATCGCTTGTCTAAAAAAAACCTCGAACGTATGTCATTCGCGAAATGATCCAAAGACGTGTGGCTTAATGTATATGATAAAGGCTTGCCAACTCATGTTGGTCATTTAATATTGATTTTAAAAAAAGAGTTGGTCAGTTAATAATAATAATAAGGGATGTTGAGGATATGTTTGACCACCGAAAGTCGTATATATTTCTTGTTTTTCACAAATGTCAAACCTTTGCATATAACTCGGGATATAGCTCTCCGAAAACAAAATTAGCTGTTCAACCTTAAATTTCATGAAATTTCAATCTAATAATATTTCTTCTAAGACTAGAGTTCTTTTAATTTCATTATTTTTGCATATTAAAGCATTTAATTAAGGTCTATCATTTCTTCTAATGACACTTGAGCTAAAGTTATTAGGCCTCCTACTCCTTAAGAATCAAACTTTCACATGCTAACAGGATCTCCAAGGCCCCCCTCATTTTGCTAAAATTGCACAAAAACATTTTATACATGTTACTCCCATGACGCTCCTTATTTTAAGTAAGGGTAATGTTAGGCTTACCACCTCTCTAATAGAGGTGGAGCCCATCGATTCAATGGGGCCCATCTCTCTATTAGAGAAGTGATACACAATGTGGTATAAAAATGCAATAAGCTTAACATTTTCCTTTAAGTAATAGTATGGTTGAAGCACATTGTTGACATATTTCTCTATATTTTAGCTAATCAGCTCCTTTTAACTATTCCTTCGGAGATGCTCTAATTAAGTAGTTGTTCTATGTAATAAGAAAAAGAAAATTAAGATTAGATTAATCATGAAAATAGATTCAAATGTTAGGGACGATATTAAAACGAATAAACTTCTGGCAAAACAAAAAAAAAACAAAAAAAAAAAGAAACAAATTCACAAACTGAAAAGCTCTAACTACAACACATTGAATCAAAAATTGAAACAAAGTGCATGCATGTGTGTAATAATTATAATTATAATTATTTTTTTCTTGTTTGCAGCCAAGAATTTCTTTTATATTTTCAATAGAGTGGTAGAAAAGGTGTGCTTATAGAATAATACTTTTTTAGGAAAAAAAAAAGATAAGGCTAGGTCTTTGTAGAATAAGAAATATTAAAATGGACATAAAACAAATGCATGAAGAAGTAAATAGAATATTAGGATAATTGTTAGTTCACATCTAATAACTTACCCGTTCAGAAATAGGAGTCACAGCCCCAAACATTTTATACAAAATCAATGGAAGCTGGAACGAGTCCACTACCAATGGAGAGTGTATGAAATCATATTATTGAATTAATGGACTTAGTAATCTCGTAATTAGTCTATGCAGAAGATGATTATTGAATTTGTTTTGAATTAATCTTCTATGAGATCATCTTATTGAATGGAGGATACACTAATTTAATATAGGAGTTAGTTATAATGATGGAAGCGTAGGAAGCTAATAACAGTGTTTTATCCCCTCTATATATGAACATTTAACCTCTTCAACTTGTTGCGTGCAAATTAATCAGAAGCAGCTATCTCAACTAGTACATATCCATGGCAGCAGCTAATTCTCATCAACCTGTCTTGGTTTTGTTCACTACTTTTGTTGTTGCAGCTGCTATTGTGTTGGCCCCAACTACGTGCACTGCTCAACTCACTTGTGATTTCTATCAGCAGTCCTGCCCTCAGGCATTGCAAACCATCAGATCAGTTGTCAACGAAGCTATTAATCGGGAGAGGCGCATGGGAGCATCGCTCCTACGCTTGCACTTTCATGACTGCTTTGTCAATGTAGGTTTCGTTTTTTGGCTTTGTTCAACATTTTATTTTATTTTAATTTTTTGTTATTTCTTGTGTACAGACAAAATCATACTTTTCCGTGAGGTAGCACAATATTGTTGTTGATTATGTTGACAGACTGTGAATATGAACCGTTAATCATATGAATACTTATTTGCATGAGTGTTACAAAACCAAACCAAAGGTTGAGTAACTTTAGAGCGTGAAAGGTTGAGGAATAAATCTCACTTTAGAAACTGTACACTTTTTACCTGACAAGAAAGGAGATAGTTGTTTAACATAGAGCGTTTTTTGAATTATTACATACGTTCAAAAAACTTTAATGAAGATTTTAATACTGAAAACATTGACTATAGTTTCAATTTTTCCATCTTGGTGGCACAGGGGTGTGATGGATCGATTTTGCTGGACGACACAGTGAACTTCACAGGTGAGAAGACGGCGGGTGCGAATCTGAACTCTGTTAGAGGTTTTGATGTAATTGATGAAATTAAAGCAACCCTCAATACATATTGCAATGGCAATGTGGTCTCATGTGCTGATATCTTAGCAGTTGCAGCTCGTGACTCGGTTGAGATTGTAAGTGCTAAAAAAAGCCTTCGATGTTTAAATTGTCTAAAAAGGATTTTCCTAGCCATTTTATATTTTGCATGTTATATTGTTAACTAATAACAAATGAGTGTTGCTAAACGAATTCTAAAATTAACTGAGTACACCATACTACCAAACTATTTATTGAATTACTAATTTATCATAATATAAAATGATAAATAAAATTAAGGTGTACTCAGTTAATTTTAATATTCTTTTAGCTTTTTTTCCCTTGATGTCCTCTGCCTAATGATTTCTTGCAAATTCAAGATATAATTAGAAAGAAAAGATGATTGTTGTTCAAAATTAATAGGATTATCTCCATCCTCAACCAAACCTCAAATAATTAATTGTGGAAATTTTAAAATGGTTGGTTTTTGACACGTCAAAAGTAGATTTTTTTATTGTCTCCTCTGCTTGATCTACATATATTTATTGTCTCCTCTGCTTGATCTACGTAGTACCGTAAATTCATACATCAATTCGCTACGTGAGTCCATCAATGGTGAGGCCCTACTGTCAACAACTGAATACAAAATGCGTTTTGGAGTACGAGTTTCCATCTTGGACCAAAAACAACCCAATATTTACATTGTTATTGCCTTAGCTAAAAGAAATTTGAGATTTTTCGCACAAAATATTGGCCGATTTGAATTTGTTTCTTTAAATTTCAAAGGAGAACTATCAAAGGAAATTTTTTGGGTTCTGGGTACTTACTGTTGGCCGTTGCAGATTTTCAAAGGCAGAGAGAGTGACGCTATTATTTCAGTGATACTAATTTACCCTAATATAAAATGGTCAAAAAGTATTAGGGTGTAGCTGGGGTATTTTGGTAGTTAATTAGGCCACCTCCAACGCAGACCCTTTTGCGGGGCCCCTTTGCAGGGGTTTGGACCTCCAGCAAGCGCTAAGCACCTGGGCAAGATCTGCCTGGCTCAAGCCAGGCGCAGACGTCATCAAGCAAAAAAATTTCAAAAAATTTGAAAAAAATTCAATTTAAAAAAAAAAACCAAAAAATTATGGATGTTTTCCCTATAAATACATAACAATTTTATTCACTTTCCACACCAAATCCTCATACAAACTCTTCTCCTTCCAATATTTGTAAATTGTAATTTTTTTTTCTTGCATTTGTAAATTGTTTATATTTTCTTTCATATTTATTTTTTTCTTGCATAATCATTTTATTTCTTGCATTTCTAAATTGTTTATATTTTGTTGCATAAAATCTTTTTTTTTTCTTGCCCTTGCCCTAGCCTTTTGGAGTGGAACCAAAAAAGGCAAGGCTGTCACTATTCACGTGAATAGTAGCAGCTCTTGCCTTGCCTTTGCCTTAGCCTTAGCCTTAGCCTTAGCCTTTTGGGGTGGACATGCTCTTAGGGTGTACTTAGTTAATTTTACATTTTGATTTAAATATTATGGTGTACTTAGATTATAGGGTGTACTAAGTTAATTTTAGGATTCGTTTAACAGCACTCTAACAAATTAGCCTAATTAAAAATGGATAAATTAGTCCAACTCTTGTGCTGCTTGTGTTTAGCTGGGAGGCCCTTCCTATTCCTATGAAGTACAATTGGGTAGAAGAGATGCAACAACTGCAGTCTTGAATGATGCAAACAGAAATCTTCCTGCTCCAACTTTCGACTTCTCTCAGCTTCTCTCCATCTTTCAATCTCATGGTCTAGGCCTGCAAGATCTGATCCTCCTCTCAGGGGGCCACACCATTGGACTAGCTAGATGCACCACCTTCAGGGACAGGATTTACAATGACACCAATATAGACCCTGAGTTTGCAGCCTCCTTGAAAGAGGGTTGTCCTGTAAATGGTGGAGACGACAACACGACGCCAATAGACTCAACCACAACGCAGTTTGATACCGTGTACTTCAAGTCTTTGCTGCAGAAAAAAGGTCTCTTCCATTCTGATCAGGAGCTCTTTAAAAGTGATGGCAGTGATAGCGATAATCTGGTGCAGCATTACGCTAACAGCCCCGAGGATTTCAAAGTAGATTTTGGGGCTTCCATGATCAAGATGGGTAACATAAACCCCTCACTGGATATGCTGGTGAGATAAGGCTCAATTGCAGGAAAATCAACTAGGACTAAAATATGTCCACTCAAAGTAACAGAGTAAAGCAACATTGGAGAGTTGTTATGTCCATTGTGTAAAACATTTAAAATCTAGTTTGAATAATTGCTGAACTCTTTTATTAATATATGCCTATGGTATTTAGTTATTAATCTAATTTTGGAGTGTATTGAGTTAGCCAATGGCATACAAGATATAATGTCAGCCTGCATTTAAACGAAGACTGGCCAAAATAGATGCTCAAAAGTCAAATATGTACAGGTTATGCAGTTCTAGTTATGGCTGGCGGCCGGCGGTGAGGTGGAAGAGAAGGGGAGGAGAACTGGGTTGTGTTTATATTGCACACTCCACACAAGGCAAGAAAAAAAATGGACATAAAACAAATGGATGAAGCAGTAAATGGAATACTAGGATAGTTGTTTGCTCACATCCAATAACTTAGGCTTTTAGAAATAGTGGTAAACAAAAACAAATTTGATCATACACAAGAAGTCAAAGCCCCAAACATTTTTATACAAAAACAAAGGAGGTCGGAACGAGTCCACATTCGATGGAGTGTAACATGGTACAAAATCAATTATATTATTTCCGGGATAGAGAATTAATGGACTTAGTAATCTCTTGACAACTAACATGTTCTGAATTAATCATCTATGACATCAGCTACACTAATATAATAGGATATTATAATTAATGATGGAAACATAGGAAGCCAACAGTGTTCTATCACCTCTATATATGAACACTCAGCCTCTTCAACTTGTTGCATGCAAATTAGCCTGAGTAGTTAGCTCAACTAACGTATATACCATGGCAGCAATTAATTGTCATCAATCTGTCTATGTTTTTGTCACTACTTTTTTTGTTGCAGCTGCTATTGTGTTGGTCCCAACTACATGCACTGCGCAACTCACTTCTGATTTCTATAAGCAGTCCTGCCCTCAGGCATTGCAGATCATCAGATCAGTAGTCCAGAGAGCTATTAACCGGGAGGCACGCATGGGAGCGTCGCTTCTACGCTTGCACTTCCATGACTGCTTTGTCAATGTAGGTTTCATTTTGTGGCTGTGTTCAATATCTTCTTTTTTTTGTTATTTCTTGTATACAAACAGAGCCATACTTTTCCACAAGGTAGCGAAATACTGTCTGTTGTCAGACTGTGAATCTAAAGCATTGATCATATGAATACTTATTTGAATGAGTGTTACAAAACCAAACACTTTTAGAGTGTGTGTGGTCAAGTTTCACCTCTGTATGGACAAGGAAAAAAGATCACTTGAGATTTGGAAACTGTACAGTTTTTACCTAACAAAAAAGGAGATAGTTGTTTGACATTAATCATCTTGGATTATTTGTATTAATACTTATGTTTAAAAAATCGTGAAGATTTTTAATACTAAGATATATTGATTAGTTTGAATTTTTCCATCTTGGTGACAGGGGTGTGATGGATCAATTTTGCTCGACGATACGGATAGCTTCACTGGTGAGAAGACGGCTGGTCCAAATCTGAACTCGGTTAGAGGTTTTGATGTGGTTGATGACATTAAAGCAGCCCTCAATAGAGATTGCCATGGCAATGTGGTATCATGTGCAGACATCTTAGCAGTTGCAGCTCGTGACTCGGTTGAGATTGTAAGTGCTAAAAAAAAGTCTTCAATGTCAAAACTGTCTAAAAGGCTTTTTAGCCATTTTATATTTGACATGTTATGTTGCTGGACTCTCAATTTGAACCGTGCATTTAACTAATAATACACTTGATCAATCATAGAATTTCATAGCCTGGCCCCATAATAACAAATTAGCCTAGTTAAAAATGGATAAATTATTCCAACTCTTGTGCTGCTTGTGTTTAGCTGGGAGGCCCTTCCTATTCCTATGAAGTACAATTGGGTAGAAGAGATGCAACAACTGCAGTCTTGGATGATGCAAACAGAAATCTTCCTGCTCCAACTTTCGACTTCTCTCAGCTTCTCTCCATCTTTCAATCTCATGGTCTAGGCCTGCAAGATCTGATCCTCCTCTCAGGGGGCCACACCATTGGACTAGCTAGGTGCACCACTTTCAGAGCCAGGATTTACAATGACACCAATATAGACTCAGAGTTTGCAGCCTCCTTGCAAAAAGGTTGTCCGGCAAATGGTGGAGACGACAACACTGCGCCAATAGACTCAACTACAACGCATTTTGATACTGTGTACTTCAAGTCTTTGCTGCAGAAAAAAGGTCTCTTCCATTCTGATCAGGAGCTCTTTAAAAGTGATGGCAGTGATAGCGATAATCTGGTGCAGCATTACGCTAATAGCCCCCAGGATTTCAAAGAAGATTTTGGGGCTTCCATGGTCAAGATGGGTAACATAAAGCCTCTCACTGGATCTGATGGTGAGATAAGGCTCAATTGCAGGAAAATCAACTAAGACTTAATATGTGTCTACTTGAAAACAGAGTGAAGCAACATTGGAGAGTTGTTATGTCCACTGTGTTAAACATTCCAAAAATCTAGTTTGAATAATTGCTGAACCCTTTTATTAATATATGTCTATGGTATTTAGTTATTGATCCTAATTTTGGTGTGTATTTAATTAGCAAATGGCACTGTTTGTCAGCCTACATTTGAACAAACAGACAAAGACTGGCCAAAATAGTTGCTCAAAATCTGAACAAGCTATGCAGTTCTAGTTTTGGTCTTGAAGGCTGATAACAGAACCCAGAAAAGAAAGGACGATAAACTTGAAGGCTAGACAGCCTTTGAAATTTTCAAATGAACTGTTCTAGCCATACCAATCAATCTGATTCAACAATTAATTCCATATTATAGATGTTCAACCATTAATTACATATTATAGATTATTTTCAAAGCCATTAATTACATATCAGAATTGGATATTTCTAAATGCTTTTTGGAAAATATTCAACTGCTACATTACATAACAAGGATTTGAGTTTGACGTTTTAAATTTAAATCTTTACTTAAAAAAAAAAAAATTCGGCCCTTTTATTTATTTATTTATTATTATTATTATTATTTGTCATTTGGTTATTAGAACAATTAGAACAGAGGCTTTGACCTACATAAAATAAAAAAATAAAAAATAAATCATTACTTGATAAGTGTTTTTTCTTGTGACATATGTAATATGGATCCAACACCAACTTATGGGCATAAAGATTATAGATCCAGTTATTTTGTCATTCTAAACACAGAATTCTCTACTCTTAAATTCTCATAAAGTCAGTCTACTATATTATTTAGGTTTTTTTTTTTCCTTGAATTGTTTTCTGCATAAATAATAAATAGAACTGCAGAGATGTATTGTGCAGGCACAATAATCAAATTACTGGTGGAAGCAAAAAACATCAAAGAAAGCAACAAATGCAATGTGGTTTGTATCCATTTTTCGCAATCTTAGGCACTTATCCAAGCAAAGATTTTTCAACAGTGACAGTGAACATCTGCCATTTTGGTATAGATTTAAGCTAACATAATACACTTTTATCAGATTTTGGCCCTTTTCTGATCGAGATTTTGGGGATACAAGACTCAATTGCAGGATAGTAAGGCTGTGTTTGGTGACCATTAAAAAAAAAGGCTGTCGTATGATTTTGTTTCAACCTTTTTTGCAACTCAGTTGTTCTCTGATTTTAAACAAAAAATTTATTTGTGCACAAGGCCACATAATTCTGAACAAAGTAGCAATGTCTTTGTGCAAAATACTTGTATGAATAGCAGAGGTCAATAGTTTATGCTGTCTTCTGACTTACAGATATGAATTTGTAGTTCAGATCAGCTATCTTATTAAATAGTAGTTGTAATTCTACATTTCTGTTTTGAGATTGGCATACAACATAATTATATTTCACACCGATTCTAATCAAGGCAAGAACTAGGAAAAATTAAAATAAAGAGTTACTTCATCTCATATATAACTTGATTTGTACTGAACTAGATCAATTTCAACGCCTCGGATCAATTTGTTTTGCGACAGTTGGTACGAATTTGACCGCTGGTTCCTGTAAGCGGGCTAAGGTTCCCCATTTTCACCATGGCATTGGCAAAATCTGTATAAAAAGTTCCAGAGCTGGTGCTATAAGTGGTAACCAGAGAGTCTGTTGAACCACCACTGAAAAGTTGCTGATCAGAATGCAAGAGACCCTTGCTATCCACCAAGTTCTTGAAATAAGCGTTATCAAAGAAAACCGGGCTTGTAATATCCAGTGGAGAAAGGTTGTCATCAGTCCCAGAGCTCTGAGTACAGTTTGATTTCAAGAAGGTAGCAAATTCTGAATTGATGTTAGTCTCATTATATATTCTGTTTCGGAACATTCGACACCTGGCTTGACCCATTGTGTGAGATCCTAGTCGTACACATGAATGGTTTTCATTAGAGGAGACAGATTATGCAAGTAAGTGAATCAAATATAATTTCTTGGAAGTCAAGTAATTGAAATTTCAAGAAGTACCCAAATACTTTGTTGCTTTTTACATTATGTACTTACCAGAGAGAGCCACCAATTCTTCGGCACTAAATCCTTTAGTTGAGAAAGAAGAGATGAGGTCTTTAAGATCTAGACTTGGAGATGGGAGTTCAGTATTTGCATCACTTAAACTTGCTGTGGTTGAGTCTCTTCTGCCCAACTGAACTGTCCATGAAGGGCCACCAAACTGCATAAACATAAATTAACATCATCTAACTATATAGCAATTACTTATTCCTTTCAACTTTCATGACTTCTACTCTTTCTTTTAGGCATAAAATGTGACTTACTGAAAGAACTGAATCGCGGGCTGCAATGGCAAGGATATCTGCACACGAAACAACACCGGGGCAGATACTTTCTAGCTGAGATTTTATAGTATCTATCACTTCGAATCCCCTCAATGATCCTACATTTGGTAAAGCTGTCTTTTCCCCAGTGAAATTTGAAGTGTCGTCTAATAATACAGATGCATCACATCCCTGTTGAAAACCATACGAAAAATTCATCAATACTAATAATGACCAAGAAGGATTTTGTTTGTGATTTTTGTTATACACAATAAATTAATCCTTTTGTAATTGTTCATATGCATGCAGGCAAAGCTTCCTAGTTTCTTTCTACAACAAGCATATTTATTACATGAAGTTGCAGCCAAATATGTATAAATTATAACTACAAAGAACAAAGTTGTGTATGCTGCTTTCTGTTGTTGAGTCATACTGCCATGAAGGCACCAAGAAGAGTGCTCTCTCTGGTCATTTCAGCTAGTTCTGGACAACATTTCACACAATTCCTAACATATATGAAATTAAAACACAGTGACAAGTACTAGCTCAATCAAATATAAACTTGGTGGGAAAGGAGGGAGGGTGGGAAAGGACATGCATTAACAAAGCAATCATGGAAATGGAGACGGAGCAAGGACGCCCCCATCCGATGCTCCTTCACCACCGCATTAATAACTGCACTCTTAACGACAGAAAGGGCTCGGGGGCACGTTGTTGCATAATAATCTGAGGACAATTGTGCGGATGCTATCCTAAGCAGCATCAAAAGCACAAAGAAGCAGAATCTGTTATAGTGTGAGATAGAAGCCATAATGCCAAAAAATAGAGGGCAAGAAACTTGTTTCACTTTTTTCTTTCTCCAGCGGAATGGAGCTTAAAACATGTATAAATAGAGGATTGCTTTAGTGGATTTTTAACTGTTTGCCAATTTACTATTAATGGTTCTAAGTCAATACTAAAACTTTATCCAAACCTACCAAAATTGTCTAACTATTAAAAATCAAACATTGAAATTTCAATAGTTTTATTATTCTTTAGTATCTAAAGTACTTTTCAACCCAAACTCCACTTCATAAAAAAAAAAGTGGCTGACCTATCATTGTAATGCAGAGGATGTCTCGCTGAATTTTACTGTGTTACAGCGTTAAGGGGAGAAAGAGGGAGAACTAAACACAATAGTGATTTGACCATCAGACTACGTTAGATGTTATGTTACATGTGTGAACATGTTTTTCATGGAGGAATCAAATTTGGTCAAACCAACAAAAGGTAAATTGCAACTTGCATATGTTATTTTACTACCACCTTTGCATGAACCTGGTTGAAATTGGAAAAAAATGTTTTTGCAATTGCCCCAAACTTTAGAAACTTCCGACATCTGTAGAACATAAATTCCATAAAGCGCTTCAGAAGGGTAAGCAAAGTCTAAATGCCCCAAACTTGTTATACGAATTCAGTGGGTATCTGGAGGATTAAATTCAAAGCTTTCATTTTTCCTTTGAATATGGCTATTTCATGTTTGACAATTCCATATAAGCTAAAGTGAAATCATGAAAGGAAACGAGATAATATGGACTCAGTGGACCTAATACCACATCTAATATAATTGCCACCTTCTAGTACCCATTTTGTTTTTGGCCATGATTTTCCTCAAAATCCGCCAAGTTATTTTTTCACAATGCGATATTATAACTACTGTAATCTACGAGGAGAATTCGAACTCAAGTGAAAGATGGTGTGCACATTAACCTAACTTAAATCTGACTCAAAGTCAAACCCCCGAGTTGATAGTATTGTCAATGTCAGAAGATTACTTCCAGAGCAAGTAAAACTCAGGTGACAGTAAAAATTACAAGATTTTCATGTCTGGTTGGTCAGCATTTTTGCTACGAATTATTGACAAAAGGGTTGTGTACGAGTATTGAAGACGCTAATTAGCTTAATTTGCTGAGATTGATTGACTGGACATCCCACAGTTCTGCAGCAACTGACGCGATCAGGGTTGAAGGATGAAACATGGCCTTAGCATGCAATGTTTTGTGTCAAGCCAGTGCAGAGTAACTATTAAATTCCAAAACAGAAGTGAGCTTCCCTGAGACATAAAACATTTACTCAGTAGATGACTTCCTCGTATAACAAAAATAAAAAGATACAACAAATCTTATTTTGCAGCTACCCAGACTTTCATAATTTCATGTTGGATTGACAACTTGTCTATAATCACATTATAAATTCTCTCATTTGCTCTCTATCATGGAAACAAGATGATGAACAAAAATTAGCCAATCAGTCAGAGGCCTATTCCCCATTTGCGCCTTCTCAGAATACAAAGTTTTCCTCCTCTGCGCCAATAGGTTGTAATCTATCTCCCATCTCCCGGAGAGAAGCTGCTGTAGAATCATTAATGTCCAGCAGATACTGCAAGCGCGATAATGTCTCTGGTGCTGGGTCACTTTTCAGGTATATAGCAAACAGATCGGCTAGCTCCTCTGGCACGTCCCATGAAAGTGGCTTGGCAGGTACAGCTTTGTCACAAGCCAGCAAGTCATTAAGAGAAGAAACCTGCAAACAGAAGCAAGGCATCAGATTTTTCCGTGCAAATCAGTCAAATCTTACCAGCCCATTTCCAAAGTATCCACCAACCAAAATTAGCACTCAGCACTTGCAGGAGTAAAATAATAACAGATAAACAAAATCCATTACCACTCCTTGACGATTCCTCTGCCTCAAAAGTGACACAGCTTGAATAAGTGAGTTTGATAATCTGCTCCGTGCAAGCTCTTGAACAACATTCTTAGCCTTCTCAGCATTAATATTGAGATCTAACGGGATTTTCTCATAGACTTCCTCCTCATCAAACTCTCCAGTGCCCGATGAGAATATCTCGTCTACAGTTTTTTTAAACAGGCTCTCTCGCAAGGTTTCAGATATCATGCTGTCTAAATCAACACTTGATTCTTTAAGTTCTCTTATCTGCTTAATATTGAGCCTCCCCTGACCAATAGCGGTTTCAATGGCAGCTGCCATTTTTGTAGTTGTTATATTCTTTATTATCTTTTGCACATATTGCGGAGGTAACCCAACTTGCTTCTGCAACTCATTAAGTTGCTCTACCCTGGCTTTTGTCAATTGTCCATCAGCTAAAATCACCTCTGCCTGTTGCCTGAAAGCTTGTTCGGCCAGGCTTCTGTGTACTTCCACTATCTCCGTAGTGCTCAAACCCAATATCCCCCCAAGCTGATTTAGTAGCACATACTCTGAATCATCCTTCTTTGTAGTTATCTGAGCACCAAATGGAATCCTCTTAACTTCACCAGTTATACAAAAGAGTAAGTATGTTTTGTATAGGTCAGTCCTCTCTCTTTCCTGAAGGTCATCTTTAAGAGTTATCTCAGTCTGGCCAGGCTTCCCCAACTTTGCAGCAAGTTCCTTGTCGGGTCTTATCTTTCTAAGTGTCTGAATAGATTCCCATTCCTCATCCTCTAGAACCTCTATTTCTTGCTCCTTTATTGGCTCTTCTGTAGAGGTATCAGATGATTCCCCTTTTATGTCTGCCACCAATTCAGTCACAACTAATGTGTTGAAAGCTATCATTTTTTTAAGTTCTTTTGCAGCCTCAGTACGGCTCCCAACTGACCGTGCTCGTTTTACATAGTTAATAAAAATCTTTCGGACCTGCATGATAGTAAAAGTAAGCAAAGAAGAAAAGACGACGTTAAATTCAAATTCACAAACGTCACATCAAAAGAAGCAATCAAAGTGGATACTCACTGCCTTGCTGGCTATAGACATGGCAGCTTCCCTAGACAATCGCAAACCATGAGCTGCCTTTCTCACAGCTTGTTTTACATCAGCGTCGTAACCATCAACACCAGATGCAATTGCATCCTTCACAACCTGGACAGAAACCAATACAAAAATCAGTCTAAAGCTTGTTTCACAATAGCAGACTGCTTTTCAACATATTAAAGCATCTAAAAACTTCATGAATAACGGATCCACTCATAGAAGGCTGAGCTAAGACGCAAATAAAACTAAGAAACAAATCTTCGTGGTAAGTGTACACGTGCAAATGAAGAGTCTTGGGGAAAATAGTACTGTCCAATGATAACCATGGATCTCAGATAAGATAACAGACAGAGGAATTAAAAGAAGAAATGCACTGACCTTTTCAAACAAACTGCCACAGATATCTGAATGGGCAGCTTCAACAGTCTGCTGAGGTATACAAAGCATCACCCTTAGCCTCAACAATGCAGCAACATCCTCCTCGTTCAGCTCTCCATCAGCAACACAAAGCTGAAGCTTTTGCCGGTAAATTTCTTAAACAAGAAAAGCAAAGTCAGATTTTAAGAGGAACAAACAGACTATCCATTATAGCACTAAGGTAGTGTTTGGTTCATTGGAATGAACCAAGGCATGGAACAGATATTCCTAAATGCACGTTTGACTGTCTTGATTGACCTAAAAAAGGAAATTGCCTTTCCTATGGAATGTCCATTCCCCTAAACTGATGGATAATGCCAATTATATTCTCATTTTGATTCCATTTCATTTCAATCTTGATTTCTTTCCATTCTAATGTTCAAACCAGCAAGGCAGCAACTAAAACACTAGCCAATACCAAATATCAGAGAATCAAATGTATAACTAAAATCGGATGCCAATTATTGCATAAACATTATTAAATAAAAACTGACTGAAGATAGCGAGTATCCACAATGGATATTTAAAAATAAGCTGTGCATATCACAAGCATTACAACTTCCATTACCTTCATGAATCTGACTTGCTCTCTCTGGATCAAAGTGCAGCTCTTCACAGATATTTTGAAGGAAGGCTGCTTTGCTATCTGCTGCTTCTAACTCACCCGCACTAACAGCCTGTGAAAGACGTTTACGGTATACCTTCGAAGTAATATCAAGCACAATGGATTCTGCCTCTCGTTTGCCTAAACCAAATATATTCCTTAACTGATTCAAGGCGGAAAGCTACACAGGCAAAAGTTAATTATGAATAACAATAGAAGAAATGGCAGCAGCAGCAGTCGTAGCAGTTGTTAATGCAGTTCATAATGTGAAAAGTATGCACACAAGCCTTTGTTAACCTTATTCTCTTCCAAGCGACCTGTGGATAAAGAATCCGTAACATATGCTCTGAAAAGGAGCTTCAAGTCGTCAATCTTTCTATCACCATAATACTCTCCACCTAATTCAGAGATACAAGTAAGCACAGCAGGGTGTACAAAACTGAGCGATTAGAAACATACAAGCAAGAAACCAGTGCAGATTCTTACCAAGTAAAGAAATTGGCCCAACCCCAGGTGCAAAGCGAGCTGCATCTGGCTGGTTCTTTAGTGAGATGAGCAAACTATTGAATGCTAGCATCTTCTCAAGCTCTTCCACAACTTGCGTGACTCCCCTACTAAAAAGCTAAATTTGTTAGATGCTACTAGTGTTACAATTTTGAACAACCATTTAATGTTACTGGAGCCAAAAAATCTTTATCATAATTGAAAAAGAATAAAATATCTTTCTACATTCATATTGTGCAGGAACATAATCTCTCTGACTAGTTCATACAGAAAAGGAAAAGGAATCATACACAACTAAATCCTAGCTAAATTTAGATGATAGCAGCTTAAGTTTTACAACAAATAAACATAGTAATCAGCTGCAGTTATTTATGGATAGTGAACATACACCGCCCTTGTTCTGGACTTGATTATACTAAGTGCTGCTGAAATATTTGCCTCGACTAATTTTCTTGCGTGTTCCTTGAACAAGTCCTCTGCATACTGCATCAAAAATAATTATCCACATTGAGAAACAACTATAAGAAAACTGCAGCAGGTCTAGCAAACACATTGCAAAGAAGGTACCTCATCAGAAAGCCGATACGCGTGTTGTGCTTCTTTAAGCCTAACGAGCTGCTCCGCATCAATATCTGACAATATTATAGTTAACTTTGTCAGAAATTAAAACATAAACTGAGTAAGAGCGTTACAAACTTGTATAACCAAACTGCTAAGATCATCTATTGAAATTCTCTTTTGAAAAATTACTTGAAAAGAGAGACTTTGAGCAAGTAACATCATATGTTAACCCTGCCACTCCCTTTGAGATAATTAACAAATTGTAGCGTCTTAAAATGGACCATCAAACTAATAAATGCCAACGGTAAAGACGTCGTCGTTTGAGAAATACAGATTTAGAATATAACAAATAATCAAACAAACGCATGAACAATTCCCTACAAGAGGTCAAATTTAAACACAAATTTCAATTGCTCAGGGTTTATATCCTGCTTCTAACTGGGTAGTGAATGATAAAGGCCTTAATGGATGATGTGGTTACCTCTGCCAACTGATTTTAGCTTGGAAGCATATAAACGCTGGGCATTATCACGGATAGCCAGCTCCACCTACCAGAAAAAGAGAATCGTGAATCATGCAGCCAAAAAAACCAATGAATACTGAATTATGATATCATGCGAATTTGACCCAATTAAGTTTAGACCACGACAAATTAACTATTAAGATGGGAAGAAAAATGACTCCAAGTATACAGCACAAAGTGTGAACATATTAACAGTCACAAAGTATGAACATATTAACAGTCACAGCAATTGCAAACTAGGATACCTGGGAATCGGTGTTCTTGAAAACACGCTTCCAAGGTAAGAGGAAAGACGAAGCATCTCCGAACACAAGAGTTGAAACATATATCAGCTTCTGAAATGCCTGCACTGGAGACTCACTAACAATGGTCAAAGCCCTGAACCTCAATTATTCAAAACAGGTGCAACAAGCTCAAAGTTTCGAGCAGAAAAGACCTACCCGACGCTGCTCTAGATCACCCTCACGGTCAGTCTCAAGCCTCTGTCTGAAAATTCGCCTACCAATCTGAAACCAAAAATTGCTAACAAGCTTGAGGTGGAGAAAGAAGTAGATACATTTGCTTTCACAAACAGATAAGTAAATAAAGACCCACCTCCATATGCATTGAAGCTGCTTCAGGGTCATCAATGCCCAGAGAGTTTTTGAAGCTCACGATTGTTTCAACTTCGTCACCTTTAAGTTCTTCGGCTCCAGAAGGAAGAACAGAAGTGACAAAACGACAGTACAAATCACAGAGCTCGGCATTAAACGCCTCGTCTTGCTTGCTCACACCATATCTGCAAAATTAACAAATTTTAAAATTCAATTCAATTAAACTCGCTGTAAATTGAAAAACCCCCTTGAGAATTTTGCTACTTGGTTCTCACTTTCTTGCAATGTCTTCTATGTCCTCCTTCTTAACAGCTTTGGGATCGTCGACCCCAGCAACGTAATTGTGCAAATCGATGGCGGCGACTTCAGGAGCACAAGAGTTCAAAGCGTAAGCGGCAGCCCCACCGGCGGCTCCGAGCACTGCGGCACCGCCAAACGCTGTGTTTTGCGACTTGCTTAACCGGAGACCCAACCCGTAACCCGCAGCCACAGCTCCGGCGATGACAATTGCCGAGGTCGCCAAACGGAGCGGCGGCGACAGCTTCTCGACGACGGGCTGGATGCCCGTGAGCTCTCTCTTGCCTCCAAATACATCGGGAGGCGGCGTTGACGTGGAGCCAGTTGATTGGTCCGAGGGGGTGGCTGAGTTTCGGGGAAATGAGACTCTGAAACGGCGTCGTCTGGTCTGTCCAGAGGTTGCGGCGGGGAGAGAGATGGGGTTGAGGAACGGCGAGTGGAGAACGGAACGCTGCGGTGTGAGGGTGGAGGGATTCATGGGTCCCTCTGTGATGGGGTAAAGGGGGACGACGTCGTTTACGGAGGCTGTGAGAGTGGAGTGTGGATTTTCTAGGGTTTGGGACCGGAGGGTTTTATAGGGTTTAACGGAAACCAGTGATGGAAGAAGATAACAGGGCGAAAGTGAAGATAGAGAGCCAATGAAGAAGACAAAACGAAACAAATGATAGCTTTGCTACCGTGATCTACAACGTTAGGTGTTTTAGGGTACCATGGGCTTTTAGCTGTGGACTTGATGCTAATTCTGAATGGGCTAAAAGTGTTGTTATGTTGAGGGCTTTTTCTGAAAGACGCTATAGGTGGGCAAAATCCCACCCTTTCGAATTGGTCGAATCGTTTAAACCGGCCAAACCAAAATAAACCTAGTGCTTTTGTTCGAACTTCAAATCGGACTAAAATAATTGTGATTTGGTTCAAAGAAGAGTAGGCTCATGGTTAGGGTTCGAGACTTCAGAACGGTTTTGAAAAAAGTTTGGAAGTGGTTTTTCGGTTTCATGCTTGGAGGCGAAAATCAGTTTTTGAAATACTAAAATAGGTTTTACAATATTTTTGGCTACTTAAACAAAATTTCCAGATTTTTTAAATAATACAAAATACTTTTAAAAATTAAAAATAGTTTTTCAAGTCCATAAAAATATTTATTAAGTAATTTATGAAATTAATGAAAATATTTAAATACTAATTATTCACTGAATAAATAATAACTAAAGTAATTAAATAATGTTAAGATATTACTTAATTAAACAAACTAATATGTAAGAAAATATTTTTTTAAGTCTACAAAATAATTTAAAAAAATTAATTACTATATATTGCGTAATTTATGAAATTAATTAAAATATTTAAATACTAATTATTAACTAAATAAATAATAATTAAAATATAATTAGTAATTAAAGTAATTAAATAAGGCTAAGATATTTTTTTAATTACAAATACTAAACTAAAAAAACTAATTTTGATTAAAAAAATATAAAATTATATAAATATTCGAATATATTTAAAAAGTATAGTGCACGGATGTACTATTTAAATATATTACTCTTTAAAATAACAACAAATCAGCAAGCCCAACTAACTAGGATTAGGTCTGGTTATGTTGTACAATGATATCAAAAACCTAATCGTAAAACATTACGTTGAGTTATATGAGTATCCAAGCCTAATCAAGTCATAAGTGTCCTAGAGTCGGCTTATGGTTAGGGTTTGATGCTTGAGAACAGTTTTGGAAGTTAGGTTTTTTTGGTTCAAGACTTGGATTTCTGGTTTGGAGACTAAAATCAATTTTTGGAATACTAAAATAGTTTTTACAATATTTTTGGGTACTTAAAAGAATTTTCTAGGATTTTAAAATAATATAAACTATTTTAAAATACTTTTGGAAATTAAAAATAGTTTTTCAAGTCCATAAGAATTTTAAAGAATTAAATACTATTTATTAAGTAATTTCTAAATTAAATAGAATATTTAAATTATTATTATTCACTAAAAAATAATAATTACAAACTAATTACTAATTAAAGTAATTAAATAAGGCTAATATATTACTTAAATGCAAATATTAAACTAAACAAACTAATTTGTATGAAATTTTTAAAAAACAAATTCCACAAAATAATTTAAAATTATTAAATACTATATATTGAGTAATTTATTAAATAAATTAAAATATTTAAATAATAATTGTTCACTAAATAAATAAGAATGGAAATATAATTAGTAATTAGAGTAATTAAATAAGGCTAATATATTTCTTAATTTGAAATATTAAACTAAAAAACTCGTTTTATTTTTATAAAAATAAAAACAAAATATGCATATTCGAGTAAATAAAAATAAAAATTCGAATATATTTAAAAAGTATAGCCGCTCGGCTATACGTTTTAAATATTAATATTCAAAGAGTATAGCCGCTCGGCTATACGCTTAAAATATATGTGTAACATTTGATTATTCTATGGCAATTAAAGTTTAGGAGACTTTGAAAAAACACAAAGGAGAGAGAAATTTTGTAAAAGAAGCCAAAATAGACAAAATTGCCCTTATTTATTTTTGAATTTCCTAATGAATCCTTTACATTTGCATGTCTTTAATTTGAAAGTTGAGAGGTTTTTCTGTCTTTTTTAAAAAAAATTTGGCTTTTTCCAAAAGTGAAAAAAAAAAATTGGCTAAAACCTAAATTTACTTTAAATTTAAAGTATATTTGAATTTGAATTTTTATTTATTATTAATCCCTTATAGTTATGCTTAATCGAGTAATTTTATGTGAATATTAAATTGCCACATTGTCATATAGTGTTACTAATCTATTTATATTATAACAAATGTACTTTTTTATTTTATTAAAATCATGCATATCAATTATACATGGATTAATAACATCGAATGGTAGTAGCACTCAAAGAAATTCTATGCTTCATCTTACCCGTTGATATCAGTTACTTGATACAAAAACCAAAATTCATAACCCAATTCGTTGTCTATCTTTAGCGGCAATTTTTTTTTGTCAAATATTATTAATTTACGATATAAAGTTTTTGTTGATATGTGTAGTAAAACTACAATCGAATATCATGCAATCCTAATTATTCATGTAACATGATATAACTCTTGTTTTTAGTACAAATAATTATCTAAACAATAAGAGTAGGGATGTTTCTCTCTCACACACTATCAAAGTGTTATTATAAAGGTTTGAATCTGGACCATTAACTTGCAAGTCAATGTCATTTTTCATCGAGTAGACCTCATTGGCATATTTAACTCATTCTATTAATACAAACCAAACATATATAAGTTAGGTTAATTTTTACTTTATTTTTTGTCAAAATTAAAAAGGGAAGAGGAGTCACTAAAGCATTTTTTACTAGGCTTAGACCCGATTGACATAAGTTAAATTGACGAGGACAACGCTAATTTTCATAAAAAAAATTTGACGAGGACAAAATAAATAAATAAACTCAAATTTAGCACAAAAATTGCAGGTCCCAAAAGATTAGCCCAAAATTCTGTACACTCACCAGTCACAACCAGTAGGAAACTGTGGCTGCAGTCCAACCTCCCTGCTCTCCAAATTTCAAACATGGCCATCTCTTCTCTGCGTCTCCCGTTCTCGCTGTGGCTTCCAAGACTCCCAATTCAGAGCTTCCGTTTCTCAAAACCAATTTTACCCCTAAGATTGAACCTTATTTACTGCTCCTCCTCTATCTCCTCTACTGCTCAACAAACCTCAACCCACCTTGACAAATGGCAATCCGTCCGAAAGAAGAAAGTGGTTCTCCGGGTCGGGTACGTCGGCTCCGATTACCGAGGTCCGTTTCAAATCTCACAATTTCTGTTGTTAATTTATTACATTAAAGTTCGATACTTTCATTGTGTTTTGCCTTTTTATATGCGAAGTTCAATATTTTATAGTTCTCTTATGTATTTGCTTTCAGGCTTGCAAATGCAACGAGACGAACATTCATTATCTAGTAAGTTTCTTCATCCTTGCCCGTGGAAAATTTTCTTTTAGCTTGAAAATAACGAAAATTATTTATTTATTTATTGATTTTTATAAATTACTGATAGAGCAGATACCCTACAAATTTTGGATGAACTAGTTATGTTAAAAGACCATGCCATAAGAAATTGAACATTGAGTCATTGACATGTAACAGACATATTTGAATCAGCTTAGCATGCGTGGATGGGATATAGCTAAAAACCATATTACAATTTTGAAATGTAGCTATTGAAAAAGAACTGGAAACGGCCATATTCAATGCCGGTGGTATCCGCGATAGTAATCTCGGGAACCTTAACAAGATTGCCTGGGCCAGAAGTAGCCGAACAGATAAAGGAGTAATGAAACTGACTTATAACTGATTTCTGTTTGTTTGTTGCAACCTTATTGTTTGCTGCTGCATTCTATGAGGATGTTGGTTTTTGATATTTGTTGTGATGAAATTTATATTGTAGGTTCACTCATTAGCGACGATGATATCATTTAAAATGGAAATCCCGGAGAAAGCATGGGATGGAGACCCTTATGGCGTTGCCCTTGTGAATCACATTAACTATTATCTTCCTCATAATATCAAAGTTTTTAGCATTTTGCCTGCACAGAGGTGAGATCATTTGTTATTCACCTTTCTAGTATAAATTATAGAAAACCATCAATAGGTATGAAATGAGTGAGAGATTTTGGTATTTAGACAGTGGAGTCACGACATGCTTTTCCTTGTTAATGTGATAGTTGCAATTTGCAGATATTAGTTTAACCTAGATTTTCCTGAGATATCCCTTCTTGTTGTAAGGACATGCACTTGCTTTTTCTCTACAAGTTTATTTATGGTAGTCAATTTGATTTCTTGTTTTTTTAGGAGCTTTGATCCTAGAAAGGAGTGTAATCTCCGCATGTATTCATACCTCCTTCCTGCTGATGTTATTGGAATCAAAAGCCACTTCAGCGCAGCAGAAATTGATTATCACATCTCAGACTTCAATAGTATACTAAATTGTTTCGAGGTGTGGTGTTTTTGTCTTCAAATTCATTTCCTTTATACCACTGTGATTCCTTCCAGCACCTAATTTAGTCGCTGTCTTGAAAAAAAAAATTCTTGAGTTGAACAGTCAGTGTCTGTCAATGTACTCTGCAGGGAGAGCATCCTTTTCATAATTATACCATACGATCTAAATACAGGAGGAAGCTTCCTGTAAAAAAATCACGTAGACATGGAAGTGTGTCAATAACAGGGAGATCAACTGGAGAGGCATCAGCCTCTGAGTATGAGGAAAGTGATGTGGATGAAAATTTGGATGGAACAAAGACACCAGAATCAGATGCCGAGGTACTGAACCAAAATTCTTCACCGTCTAGCAATAGTGAGGGCAACTTACGCAATGCTTGCGAGAAGCAGGGAGATGGTGGCAACGATCAAAGTGCTGGTTCAGTCATCCGTGCAAGATGGTTATATGAACCTGATGAAAGAGATAGAATAAGTGCTTCTCATTTCAGAAAGATTTTTCGCTGTTCTTGTGGGAAGCTAGAGAAGTCACTTGGACATGATTATGTTGAGCTTTCCATTTCGGGAGAGTCTTTCATGTTACATCAAGTAAGTCATTTTAGTGTGACCCTGAAAATTCTTTAACACATGCATACACATGGTACAACAACCTTTCTAGTTCCTCTCATCTGTATTTCAGATTTCACCTAAATAACTTAGGCTTCTTCTTCCTGTCATTTGGCTGCTTCTTACTTGGAGAACTAATTCAATAACAATACTCTTTATGTGCTTACCAGATTCGCAAAATGGTTGGAACTGCCGTGGCCATAAAGCGCAAGTTACTCCCAAGAGATATTTTGACATTATCACTGGCCATGTTCTCACGGATAATCCTACCACTTGCCCCATCTGAAGTTTTGTTTTTAAGAGGAAACAGATTTTCAATCAGAGGACGACCTGGAAATGTAACAAGGCCTGAAATGATGGCAATGGTTGAATCAGAAGAAATTATTAAGGCTGTTGACGAGTTCTACACATCTGTTATGTTGCCTGAAGTTTCAAAGTTCTTAGAACCTTCAGGATATCCTTGGAAAGAATGGGTTGAAAACTTAGATAGAAACACAGGCATTCCTGATGCAGAATTGGATGAAGTCAGGAATGCTTGGAAAGTGTGGAAGGAAAAGTTTGAGAGTGTTGCACCAGTCCTAAACCAATGAGACAAGGTAGATGCTGATGATTGCACTGGATATGTTTTTCATGGCATGGTTACCAACTTATTTGTCCGTTGAAAATACTTCGAGGTAATACAAGCTCAAATGGGAGAGGTGAGACTGATAGCTTTCTTTAGTTTATGTTCTCTTGGGTGCTTTAACCAAATGAATATAATAAGGCTAGCGTATGCAAAAAGTTTATTGATTGCTGGCTTTAATGTCTGTCATGAACATACTTTTACGGGCTTCAATGTTTTTGAAGGTATAATATGGTGAGATATCTTACACTCTAGAATAGGGACTTGATAAGATGCTCTAAGGACTTAGGGAACAGAAGTGCAGAGTTGCAGGCCAAATTTCTAGTCAACTCAGTATCAAAGCATGATTCAATGTTAAAATACAGAACCCCAAAAAGTTTTTCACGAGCAGAATTTAGAAACAGAGATATTGATAGAAGCTAATATTTTTGTGCACTGTGGTTGTATGCAGGTGTAAAGGACCGTAAATTCCATCCAAGGAAGCCCTGGTTATTCACTGCTGGTGCTGACTTTTTAGGTGGATCTTCAGGTGTTGATCAGACTTTATTTCCATGGGGAGAGAAGAAAGGAAACCAAACTGCCTTTAGTAGGTCATACTGCACATTTATGGATCTCATTAGTTGGGTCTGGATTTCCTGTGCTTTAAAATATGTTCTTGAGTTGTTGAATTTTTGTACGTCTCATCTGCTCACAACTGTTTCTTTCATAATTTTGACATTATACAACTAATCTGTTTTTTCTTTCTTTTTTGGGTCAAAACAACTAATCTGTTTACCTTTCTATTTGATGCATATTTCTTTTGTGATTTATTGAACATAATACTTTGAATGTTGTTATTCTTCCAGAGCTTATGGTGTTTGGTTAGCAATTAAAGTTGATGGTAGTTCAGTTGGGTTTCAGGTCTTTCTTTAGGACAGACATTTTGTTGTTGTCCATGCAGCTACTGCTTGATAGTCAACCACTGCATTAAGGGCATGGCAAAAGCTGCCAAGCTGGGCCATGTTCCTTTAGTTTGTGTAGCAAAACTTAGTGTTGTCAAATGTGATTTACAACCTGTATCTCTCAAATCGTTCATTGTATGATTTGTGTCATCTGCTGTACTAGAGTGGAACTGACAATCATCCATGTGTGTGTGGGCGACTGTGCCTAGCAAAACTCACGAGTGGAACAAAACCAAAATAGGGAGTGTCATGCATCAGGAGTATTTTTGCCTTATTTCAGATCCTTAAAGCCCAAAGACGTGGGAACAGTAATCGTCCAATTTTGCCCAAAATTGGAGTGATGCTATTGTTGTGACCATCTCTTTGCTCACCCATCTTAAAATTAAAATTTTCAATGGGAAAATTCTATAGAGCCCTCCCAATTTGATGATTACACCCATATAATCTTTCCCCTAAAATGCCCACTTTTTTCCCTTCACAAAATTTCTATTCTTTCCCCTAAGCTTCTGAAAAGGCAGCGATTAACAGTGAGTTATGTGCAAAGTTTTATGGCCAAATCCATCTTTGATGTTTCTGACAGGGGAGGATTGAGAAACAAGTTAAGTTTTTCTCTTTTTCACACTCACATACGTTTCAAAGTTGGATATTCAGGTCTCAAGAGAGGCACCTAAAGTTCCTATATTTCCAGTTGGTGTTATATTTATGACATGCATGTATATGCCACCACCACCGCCACCATGGTAATTAACGATTCTCATTCTCTCAGCCATATAATAAGTCACATGTTCCAAGAGCTCATGAGTGCATTCATGTTATGTGTGTCTCAGCCATATAATAAGTCACATGTTCCAAGAGCTCATGAGTGCATTCATGTAATGTGTGTGAGTTTAATATGTTATCGCCTCTCTCAATACAAAATGTCCTCAAAATAAAGGCACATGTTATTCAGATCAACTTTATTGGTGGACTAGCCACTCTTTTTGGTTGGCTTTCATGAAAATATACATACGAAATGAATAATACTGAACTTTAAGGTACGAAAGGCCTTTCACCCCAACTACATTTTCCCTTTTCCACAAATTTGTGAAGAACAAACAAAAGTGAGTGGCAATGGATTCACATCAAAGTTTGCGAATATGTGTATATATAAATATATTTTCTCCTATGCGGACATCTAGACGTTATTATCTTATAGATACCATGTATTTTATACTATCTCTTCTTGCTTTCCTCCTCGTTCACATAGTAATAATGTGCGGACATCTGGATAAAAGAATAATTGTATATATATTTAAAAGCAAAGCAAATTCTCATTAGATATGCATGTAAGTTGGTTTTAATTATTAATTTGAGATAATTGTAGAAATATCACATGAACTTATACATCAGTTTCAATTTGTCACCTTAAAGAAAAATTTAAGGGAAATGTCACCTTAAGTTTTCAAAATGCATGATTTGTCACCTGACTTTAACGTCATCAAATTTTCCATCCATTTTAAGGGTATTTTAGTCTTTCCAAGCAAGAGGGTTTACATAGCTTTATATTTAAATTATATAAAAAAAGAGGGTTTACATATTGGAAAGACTAAAATACCCTTCAAAATGGATGGAAAATTAGATGATGTTAAAGTCAAGTGACAAATCATGGATTTTGAAAACTTAAGGTGACATTTTGCTTAAATTTTTCTTTAAAGTGACAAATTGAAACTGATATATAAGTTTATGTGACATTTCTACAAAAATTCCTATTAATTTTAGGGCTCTTTAGATATAGGCTATATGTCTCATCCATTCATAAACCAAAACAATTAATAAATCTGTAACCTATATATATATGCTCGAGACAACCACTGATTTGGACGTACAAAAACATTAGGGGAGAGTGGAAAGAAGAAAAGAAAAACGAGAGAGAGAGGACATTAATTCTGAAAAAGGGAAGTAGAAAACGATGAGTTCAAGAATTGAGTCTGCTTGCATTATTATTCTTGTTGGGTAACTTCACTCCAGTTTTGAATGGCTTGCAACACCGCTTCTTTCACTGCCTGAGCATCTTTCTGGTCAGCACTTTGATTATCCTGCAACACCAAATTCAACAGAAAATGACACAATATTTGATCATCAAACATGTCAAAAATAAATTTAACATATATATAAATATACTATATATATATATATATATAGATGCCACGTTTGCATAACTTTAATTGTCTGTTTCAATTGAGTACGTGCAGTGCTATATTTGCTGCATGTATATTATTCTTACATTAATTGTTCCAACTGCTTCTAGAAGAAAATTGTTGGAACAAGAAACCCTAGCTTGATGCACATCAAGGCCTAGCTCCTCAAAAGCTTCCAATATGAAAACAAGCAACCCACTGCAGCTCCTTTCAGCGAACATCTTGATAAGAAAGCCTCCCTCTCGAGGCTCAACTTTGAGTTGCTGAAATGAATAAACCCCTCAATTAATTGTTGAGTTAATTATATACAAATTACTTAAGCAAGGATATTTCGTGTGCATTCAGATTTTACCCACCGGGAAAGGATTTTGCGCCGCAGATGAGCTACGCGCTGCGGCAATGATCCCTTGATTCATTTGCTCCAGTTTTCGCTTTAAGTCTTGTATATACTTGGATGCATCCAATATAATTGAGGTTTTACTGTGCTGCACACATAGACACAAAAACACATGGAGACGAAGGTCAGGTCATAGTCATAGTCAGCCACAGAGACACAATCTTCCTGAATTTTAATTTTTATCCCTACCCTACGAGTAAAAGTCTAAGGAACTAATAATAAGGAGAAAGAGGGAATTCAAAGGGAGAAATAATACACACACACACACACACATATAATACATCAAATTATATATGGATTAAAAATGAAGTGGGAATAACGAAATTAATAGAGATATATCGAGGTTGCAAAGAGCCTTAATTTGAAACCAGAGAAATTACAGACTCGGAATTCAGGTTTCAAGAAGATCAGATGAAGATAAGTGATAGAGTTATCTTTAATTTGTCCCACTAAAATAAACAATCCGTGTGAAGGAGGAATAATTATGTGTAGAGGAGAGAATGAGAGAGGCATGCAAAGCCAAGAACAAGAGATGTTTCAGATGAGTACCGCATGGGAGTTAGAGATGGAACGAAGGGATTGCAGTTTCTTGGACACTGAGGCTCTCTTCTGCACCTTGGACACCATGGCTCTCTCTCTCTCTCTCTCTCTCTCTCTCTCTCTTGTTCCTTGCTGATGGCTATCTGTACTTATAAAGTGAAAAAAGAGTTGTGGAATGATTTATTAGATCAACCTTAACTACTCTCTCTCTCTCTCTCTCTCTCTCTCTTTTTCTGTGAGATATATAATTAAATATCTATCTTCAAGAATACATACTATTAGAACAAATTGAAAAGAAATATATGTTTTATGTAATACTAAAAAATTATATGTAATCTAAAACATTCATACAGTACATTGTGTTGATAGTGATGGATATCATTATTTTAATCTTAAATTGAATTTATAGCCTAATTGATATGAGGGTATAATGTAATTTTCATACATGCTATAGAGATTGAATCCCATTTCAATTTACTCATTGATCAAAAAATATTAATATATGTGATATATATCAAACTTAAACTGCGAGGCATATACTTATTTTTAAAAATTATTATGAATTTGGACCACAAATTAATTCAAGGAAGAAACTATTTCCCGGCATATATATGTAATCTAAAAAATAAATCAAGATAATATCTTATTTATATTCACTGATTTAGATAAACATGAGTCGGAGTCCACTTGATATTTTCTCATTTCCCATGAGGTAACCATCATGGATATGGAAAATTGGAAATGTGGATACATGAAATTAGAAGCAATAATTGGATGTAGAAGAAGCATCGAGAAGAAGAAAGCTAGCTAGGGAGAGAGGGTGTGTACGGGGACATGACATCTCTTGGAAATAATAATAATGGAAATTATATATATATATATATATATATATACTGTATACATGAAAGTTGAAACAGAGGTACATTTTGCATGGGAATGTATGTATTAGGAGAGCAAGAGTGATCGAGAGAGGGAGAGGGTGGTGGTGGGGTTACGTGAGAAGAAGGAATCTACTCGTGATTGGGACACCATCGAAAGTAGCAAAGGAAGCGTCAAACCATGCTCAGTTTTTGTGCTCTGAATGCCTCCAAACCTTCTTCACGGGCTCTCTCTCTCTCTCTCTCTCTCCAAAACCCCATTTGCCATTTCTTTGTTTCCACTTAATTCCTTTAAAAGTTGCCAATTTAATAGTACTAATGCATGCCTATCAATACCAAATGTGTCGTATTCTAGTTAGTTGCATTCTTGCACAACATGCAAATGATACTCTCAAATCATAATTCACTTTATGACATAAATTGACCAACATTATTCCTATCGAAAATTTGAAATAATACTGCCAAACTAAGCTATACACATGCATATATTGCATAGGGGGCCCAACCTGATGGCAATTATTTGTTTGCACCATTCATTCAGATATATTTCAACCATGCTCTCGACTAAAAGAAACCAGCAGCAATCTACCTTCAACTAAATCGTCTTGAAGGCCAAATGCAGCCATAAACACTGAGAGTTGTAGCTTCGATCGTCTCTGCTCACGATTTGTTAACATATGCATTTGTCTAATGGAAAGTCTTGTAATAAAAAAATTACCGGGTATATATTATTATATAAATATATATAATTGATGGTAGCTAGTTTCTGGCTCGCGAATCAGTACGTAGTAGCTCATGTGTTAGCTGGAGCACTTGCTTTCAAGGTTGTTTGCATTCAACGTGTGGACAATCTGGTAACCATCTATTCACATGATTGCCCCAGCTTGATCATCAGAACCAACCCCATGTGTGCACAGTTACAGTTACCCCTTCCTCTTGTCCCTTTGCATATATCCTTAAACATGCGCTCTACTTATTTCAGTGTTTTCATCTTTCATATATTTCATATATATGGGGTCTTTCAACCACAATCTCTTTATATCTTATCCCCTCTACTCTTAATTTTGTGATAATAAAAAAATACAACTTGATAGGGGAGCTTTAAAATTTGTAGTTCAATAAAATAAAAGGAAATCACCACTCTAAAGTTATACCAAGGGGTTTGTAATTTAAGTGTTTTTAAAGCAGTTTCCAATGCATTTGAGGTCATGTTCAATTCCTCCCTCCTCAATATCACTTGTATAAAAATATGTGAAAATTTATGGACCCAAAATTGAAAAGTCATAAGAATTCCAAGATAAAGTGGACATGAAAAATACTGTACAATATATATAGTTATTTTCTCGTTCGGATGTCCACACGTTATTATCGTGCGGATATCATTGTAAACAGGGAGAAAACCATGAAAGAATAGTAGAAAATACATAGCGTCCGCACGATAATAACGTCCGGACTTCCGCATAAGAGAATTTCTATATATTATATACATGCATATGCATATAACTTATGGTACATTTTGTAATTCAAGTACACACTGTTTTTTTCTATATTTCGTTTGCATCACTTTGTTTTCATTGATGCACCAAAACCAGATAAGTTTCCAATGTTACTTATATATATATTATAATGCATTTGTCTCCATCTATTTGTAACAGATGAAATTTATAATCAGAGGGCACTTATTATTTCCATTGTAATAATCTCGCATGTGGATTCCAAACACCAAAAATTCCATTATCAATATTATTTTTATGTCAAATCATATCAACATCTCAAAATTCTATATAACAGCTATGATATAACGTATATTTACCATGTATATATATAGACACACAGTCCATCGTGTACTGGAAAAATATATATTAATTATTGAAGTAAACATTGAGGGTGACTTGGTGCTTATCATCTGGGTAGTACTATTAACTAGAGAAAACTACAAAATTACAAACAGAAAAACACGTACGATTGTGTGCCTTTTAATTGTGCTTAATTGTATACATGTGAGGGTGATGCCTTTTAATGTATATTTCATACTGATCGCTATAATATGGTGAACAAAATTCACTTGAAATTTCGCTCTTATAAAAATATTCTCTTACTAGATTGTTTCAGCAATATAAGATGTAAGATTAACGAAACTATAAATCATTTTAGGTTAATTCGAGATATGATTTTGTGCGTGTATAGTTTAGATTGATAGTCAGGCAAAGGAGGCGACGACATTAACTCTCCAGTGATGCATATGAGCTGTAAATGTCTCTTATGTGAGCATATGACATAATAAGGCCATGTTAATTAGGTTGCCCTGTGATCTTTTGGTCTGAAGATGATTAATTTTGTCTAATATATATCCTGAGAAATTCCAGTTTCTTTAAATATTCTTTCTCGTGACATATCCATAATATAATACATTCTGTAACATTTCCTAATTGGACAAGTTGCCCTAGCTCAGATTCCGGGGTACATTCTCAATGATATTCTTTCCAAATCCTATAGCAGTACACTTGCAATATTTGTCACATCCTTAGTTTGGATCATTTCTTAAATGCAACTAGCTATGGTGTGCATGTTCATTATTCAAGTACTGTATATGTGTCACCATTATTAAGTGATAGTTTTCTCCTTGAAAATTAAATACATATAGACATACCATATATGATATAATTATTCTCATACACTGTTTTGCAGACAATAATAGATACAAGGTTTCTTGCATAGCTCACGTGAGAGTTTTTATATAGAAAGTACATTCACATGCAAATTATATCAATGGCAACAAACAACATAAAGTTGATAGGAAAATGCCATGATATTGGAGAGAGAGATAGAGAGAGAGAGCTTATAGTATCCGTTGGTCATTCAAAGAATTAATTCCTAAGCATAAGATAAACACCAAAGACAAAAGGTTTGGTTGGCACATACCTACAATACAAAGATAAATTGAGTGTTTATGACTCAAGAAAAAACACTGTGCATGTTAGAGTAAAGATTAATTGGAATAATATGATCATTATCAAACTTTGTTTTTATAACAAAATTACAAGACGCACAGAGAAAAACAGAGAGTCAAAAATGGTCTTGATCAAGTACAACGATTCAGCATAACGAGTTAACTAGCTAGAAGATCATTTTTACTGGTTCCTCCTCTCTTCCAATGTCTGGTCAAGTTAAAGTGTTGCAGAAAAAGTGGCAATGGTGGATAATGGTCTTGAGTAACAGATTAATAAACTCAATTTCGAATCCTTATAGTACTTCGGCAGTGTGTGCGTGAGAAAACTCCCCCTTTCCTTTCTCATTTTGGCAACAAAATAAAAGAGTTGCACAAAAGTTATTCATGTGGTCAAAGAAGCCATAGTTTGAGATATCAATTTGTACATCTATATCCAAATTAAACATCTTAATGAATAATTAATACCAAATTGAATTTTAGATCCTAACGCACCAACCAACATAACCAGTCCATATGGACACTGATACGAAATTGTGTAAAGAATTTGGGCTCATTAAGAAAATTTGGGCCTCTTTCTTGAAAATATTTCGGACACTTGAGCCTGAAAAGGATGCATTGGACACACTTCGCCTTAAATATTGGTGAGCCTGTATGAATTTGAATGGAATATGTGGCGATTTGATAATCACACCAAAAAATATTTGAATGGAATAGTAATTTATTACTTTAAATTCATCTAAAACAATGCCGTTTTGGATCCTTTTTCTCCTATAATTAATGGGGTTTTATTGTTTTTTTTTTTGTAAGTTTCACTAAAACACCCAAAATGGGAGCCAAAATTATAAAAAAACCAAACACCCAAAACACTTTATAAACACACCCAAAAAATATAAAATTATTGACTTTGGGGTTGATTTTGAGTGTGTTTCTATGTTTAAATAGTGTTTTGATTTTTTTATAAATACATGTCTAGGATTGAGTTTATTTATAAATTTGTATTTTTTTTTTCATCCCAAAGTTAAGAAGGGGAGGGAGAAACCCTCGCATAGAGGTATCATAGAGGCTTGAATCCATGATAACTTGAAAGCATACAAAAAACTTGAACCAATCCAACTAACACCCATTGATAATTAATCCGTTCGTTTTCATATAATTATTTCTGCTTCCCCAGGAGGCTAGTTAAGAAGCAACAATAATACTCTGAACCACATACCAGACCAGAAAATTATTTTGTGTAGACAAACCCTTACCTGCTAGTACGGTGATATTAATGGAACTTTGAAATTTGAGACACAGGAAATTAATAAAATTTGTCATTCAATTCAATAGCTACTCATTCAGCTAACTTTCTTTCAACACTATATATAATATATAAAGAGTCCCCATAAAAAAGGTAATAAATATATAAATATCCATTCCCACCAAATTAAAATGATGAATCACTGAGAAAATTGTGAGCACAATAGACAATTAATTCCCACCAATTAACTTGAACCGCATGCTGAAAAATACATTTTAAAAAATTAGGAAAATGCTGGGCCCATATGATCTTTTACATGGCTGCTAAAAACGGGAATTTGCGAAAGTGACAAACTGATAATGAAGCTGATTGATTGATTAAATATTTATCAATTTGGCTCTATTCATTGTAACGTCGGATTTTTATCATTTTGAGTTTTTGTTTTTGATATTAGATGCGAAAACAATGTGGAAGTCTGCTATTGGCTTGTACGTACTGCTGTCTCATTCTGAGGAACGTTTGTGACTAGATGAGCCTCTCATTTCGAAAGATTATTGTAAACCAAGAAAATTCTTCAACCACAAATACAAGGGAAGTACAATCAAGAATTATTTCATACACACAAAAACATATTAAAAAAGAAAATGTTAATATTATTATATAAAAAATATGAATAAATGAAAATGAATGATGCGCCCAAGTAGTTGGTTTTCTTGACATGCACCATGACCGCTGGTCGTGCGTTGTTACTTTGTTTGATATTGGTGGAAATTAAAGCTGACTACTGGTCTGAAAATGACAAAGATATAGCAAGTATACATCATCCACATGTCACTCAAACGTAAGCTTAACCGTTGGGCAGAGAAGGCGGCAAAGGTCTCTATTATGGCGACGGGACACGTCAAGTGAAAAATGTTAAATTTGAATTTCACGGTTTATGGAATAATTTGATATTCGGTTTGAACAATTTTCTTTTTTCGCATCTTATCATTTTATGGTCGCATAGTGATTTAACATGTAGCGGTTGGTGATGCTATAAATCCTCACTGCTGACAAGTCACAAGAGAACGAGAAATTGAAGTGTTGGAAACTTCTATCAACCTCAACAATTTATCTGGAAACACGAAAATATTCAAATATGATCAACGGATGATGCGGACTTCAATCGGAATTCCCGACGACACCAAGAGGAAAATAGAATCAACTGAGCCACAACCCGTCTGGAATGATATGGACCCCACAATCTATACAAGACAATCAGATGGACCCCACTACAGGAGGGGGTAGCCTTAGTTATGGCGCTGAAGTTGCGTCGTCAATATGCAGGAAGAAGAAGACCATGTGCCTGATCTGATTGACCCTTACGCTACATTTACTGCCTTACAGCACACGGAAGACAAAGTAAATAATCATCAAGCCCACAGTACATGTGGCACACTTATATACTTCAATGTTCGATTTTGATTTGAATCTAATATTGGTCCTAATTTATTTCAGGACTATTTCTTGTATCACGTCAACATATGTTACGTCATATATCGAATACACATTAATTATGAGATATCATTCAATCTCTTATTATATAGAATATCGAGTTTAATTAGAATTTACATATGATGTATATATGTTATTATTCGAGTGAATTTAGATAAACCACGTTGATATGCACACGATAATATTTTCGTGAATTTTTTATTTTACATGGAAAAAGTAATTCCGTGTAGTGGAGGATTATCTTGATTTCTAATTGTATGAGCTCTTCTTGAGTAAGCATGAGCTAGCTTTGCATCATTTCGGGTTTACATGGGGAGAGAGATAAGTGCCGTGCATCTTTCTTGTTTGTGTGATTTGTGCATTTCTGGTAGGACCCAACAACAAACTGAGTTTACCCTAACCCTATGTGATATGCATGATATATGACAAGTTTATTTTTGCTATTTCAAAAGGCATTGACTTCCATGTGAGATTTTGAACACAGCGTGAGGAGACTTGTGTTTCATGTGCACATGTGATTTGTATTTTGATTTTTTATATAATAGAAGTATATTGAAAGAGGGAGAATCAAACTTAGGACTTCGGTCTTCCAATCAATCGAGATTTACATTTAAAAAAAAACAAATATATAAATTTACATGTGTGATTTTTTTTAATTTTTTTATTTATAATTTCAATGAAATTATATGTGCAAGAAGCTTGCAGTTTAAGTGATTAAGAGCATTTACTTTGTATCCAAGGTCCTAGATTCGACTAATTATTTTTGAATTGAACGTTCCTAATTTGGAGTAAATAAATACAATAATTAACACCTCTGCAAATCAGGAACGTCGGAGCAAAGATTTTTATTTTTCGGGTCGTGAACGTCAAAACAAATATATATTTTTTCCTTGTGAGAAGCTTTAGTACGTAACTTAATTAGTTGATCTATAAGATTATAATGATTTGCCCTTACATTAATCTGAAGGGCTATTGATTCGACATTAATTATCCATATATAATCCTGTCTTTCCATTTGGAAATTCGATATATAGTCATGTCATTGGTTGGGTCAAAGGTGAAATAAATGCCATGAGAGAATACAGCACGATTTTTTACATTGGCAGCCAAATTATTCACTCTTATTCAAATACATGCTGCAAACATTTTCCAAAACAAAAAATATATGCTCCAAACATTTTCTAGACATGCAGTTACGTCATATTGTCTTTGATTTTGTGTGGCTTTAAGTGGAAAGTATGTTGTATGAGTTTGACGTTGTTGATGGATCTCTTCGTATTTGTGAGTAGTGATTTTGACCCTTTTGTGGATAATTGTAGTGGCACTTATGACTTTTGTATTTGTATTGCCCTTGTAGAGTAATTTATAACTGCAATCTTAATACTGTTTGATAGAAAAAAGATAAAGAATTTTTTTTTTTTAAATTTTAAAACCAAACCCTCTTTGTTACTTAGAACTATTGATTATGTAAATTTTCTTTAGATAATATTAGAGTAAAGCAATTTTGTCCATAATTTAGAAAATTTTAACGACATTACTGGTAAAATTATATGGGTAAAAAGGAGATGATGTTACAAAACTTCTTAATAATATATATGTAACAAACAACAAAGGTTGCATATGAGGTGACACCACAGTAGAAAAGCAAGTCAAACTCTCTCATTCCTCCCTCAAGTTCATCCGGGTTCGAATCATGTATGAGACAATCTTGAGACAACCTAGTATAATACTCCCCCTATAGAGAATGATTAAAAAAAAAAAAAAAGGTTGGTCATTAGCTAGCTACTACCTAAAGAGTTAGATCAACATCTACCTACCTCCTATACTGTAATTGCTTCTCTTTTCTTTTGTTTTGTCTTTCTTTTTGGGATGCAATAAATACCAACATGGCCAATTTGTCATCCCTGTATACCAGCTATAAATGTTTCTAAAAATTTAAGATTTATAAAATTAAAAAAATTAAAAAACAGATTCTATGATCTTTGGGAGTAGAATTTTCGTGTTCGTGCAAAAAGCACTAAAGCTAGGCCAGTCCCAAGAAAGCAAAGAGAACCCCAGATGACAAAAGTGCTTCTGTAGCAAGCCATTCCCATGCACCTCCCATCTTCTTGATTTCCTTCCTTGCGGTAAAAAATAGCGGACAAGTAGCCAAAAACAAAGGACCCTATCGATATATTGGCCACCACCACATTGTGGTTCACAGAGAAATTCTTGGTCCCAAACAGCTCTGTGGTTATGGAGACTGCAATTGAAGTTATTGCTCCGGTGCACACTCCTATAATGGCTGTGCCGAGGAAAAGGGAGAAGCTTGCTGGGTTGAGAAGCAAGAAGAATGCCCCTCCTATTGGAGCCACCAATGCCACTATCAACGCCGGCCTTGAAATCATATACTTGCTCCTGAAAAAATAAAAAATGAAAAAATAAATTTACTAAAATTATGTTCTCTGGTCACACAGTATGACATATTTTTTTGGTTATTGGACGCTCAATTCAGACCATTTATACGCTGAGCTTTTGTTTTAATGTGTGGTGCCGATTGATTGTCTGAGAATATAACATACGAGACATATGAGATATGATCAAGGGAGGGGTTACCTTGAGAAGAGATAGTCTAGAAGAGAAGGCATGAGGCGCCCAAAGAACCCGAAAGAAGAGGATAGAGAGACCAGAGATGAAGTCCTGGATGAGCCACGGGACTCTGCTATCTGTCCCAAGTTGTTCAAGAACACCAACCCAAGTGTTGCACTGAAAAAATACACAAAGAAATACAACCAAAAATCTAGCCTTGTCACCATCAACTTCACTCCAATCTCCTCTCTAACACAAGGCTCATGAACCTGCCTACCATCTAACTCTTCTCCCTCTTTCACTGCCCCAATTTCTAAGCTCCCTATACCATTGTTATTCTCCTCCATGGTAAAACTATACACTCTTCTCTCTCTGTTTAAGTTCCATTTTCTTGACAAATTTTCTCTCATTTTCTCAACAATTGGAATTCCCAAAGGGGCCAATAGGAACACACCGGTACCTATCACATTTTGCAGGGGAGTTAATCCGCTAGAAATCGACCCTAGACTGCTGATCACGGCGTAGATTCCGGTGGCAATTGTTATCAGAAACATCGAAATAAACCCAGCTTTCATGTTTCTTGGTCTTTCCATTACATTAATGTTTCTAACCAATGGAGCCACGACAACGCCGACCCCAAGTGGCAACAGAGCGTTCAGAAGCAAATAGGCCTTGGCTTTTCCCTGAGGCGAGGAAGAAAATGCAGCACCAACAATATCTGTGTAGATCTTGGCACTCAGTCCTTGGTAACTTGTTGTTATCCCCACAGCAATCTGCTGGTGACATGGGAAGTTCCTAATGCTGACAACATAGCAGACAGTGTTGATCCAGCAGATGCTATTGCCAGCAAGAACAGTGAGGAAGAAAATCAGCCAATAGGAGGGAGATGGGATTTGGTTTGTGATGAAGAGGAACTGGATGCCATAGCCGATTAACCCGAGAAGCGAACCGATCAAAAGAACAAGCCAAAGGGGTAAGTAGATAGCAGCAATGCCTGCAAACCAACCCAAGAGCTTTCCAGCATCAGAGGCAAAGGCCAGATTGTTGAGCTGTATTTGGGACATGGAGAGGACCTTTTTTAGCTGTGATGAGTAAGCTGGGAAATTGGTGTTGGTTCCATTGATGGATTGGAGCCATATTATTCCCACAAGGCTTAGCCATTGGAAAGCTGTTGAAGAAGAAGAAGAAGAAGAAGAAGAAGAAGAAGACATGATAGGATAAATATATTAAGAGAGTTGGAGTGGAAACTATTTTTTGCTGTGCAGAAGTTTGGTTTATAAAGCGTGGTGTACCTATTTATTTGTAAGGCTTTGGAGAGGAGGTAGGAGGAGAGAGGTGTTGTGTGAAAAGAGTAAGCAATAAGTCAAAAATTCTGGCAAAACGACAGTGACCACAAGAGTTTTTATGTCCGTTTGATCAATGAGAGTTACAAGTGACATATAACAACAGAGGGAGGAGCTATATCCTTATTTTCAAGTGTGTAACCACTGATATAGGTTTTGTTTATATTAGGAAAATATAATTGAACATTATTTTCTACTTTGCTTATTGTTTAATTCCTTTATTTTCTCCTTTGATTGTATTTTTGACTTTGTATTAACAATTTCAACCATCATTACATGGAAAAACAAAAAAGCAAAAGTTCTAGATTGATTAACTTTCTAATTCAATGTCTCTTTCCTTTTTTTTAGGGAATAATATTAATACTACGGTAATATGGTCACATGGTACATCTTGTACACGTGTTATAGTATGAGTAAACGGCATAGTTTATTTTCCTCTTTTTAGGGAATAGTATTAATAAATATCCAGTTATATTATAACATATGTATAAAATGTACCACGTGATTGTACTACTGTAATATTCTTTTTCTTTCAAAGTCTTTTTCCCTTAACATTCTGGCAACCAAAAAAAAAAAGAACTTAACGTAACATTGATTATGATTTGATATGATTTGGCTATTTATTTGTATATCAATTTGACTTATGATTTGAATTCTACTATAAACATGTGAGAGTAATTTTGGCATCTTTGTGTGTGGAAAATATCATAGGTTATATAGCCTTTGGTTCTCGTTGTGGAAGGATGGTCTCACGTTTCCCTTCTCGCATACTATTGGTAACCCACAAACAATATAATTTGTTTGTTTACTTGTACACTATTGGTTCACGTTTCTCTACTTGCATACTATTGGAACATAGTTTTCCCTTTCATTTTTCATTGGTTTGTTTCTTCATGTATGATTACCTCTCAAGAAGGTATTTGTTTGTTCTGGAGTTCTGATGCCGGTGGTGTAGGTGGGTTTTGATGCTGGTGTGGATGGGTTTTGACACCACCATTTCTGACGACAAATGTTATACATGCACTTGAACAAAATGTCACTTCTCGCCTCAATGTTAGAAAAAATCTTAAGTTCATATATGCCTTTTTTTTGTTAATAAAAAAATAAGACATGCTTATTGAAATCAAAGTGTCCTCTAATCAATTCAACTCTAGTGTTATACAGCAATTGACCCTATAATCAAGTCAACTTGAAGATTACCTAAGTAACTATTCTATAGGTAATTTCCCGTATTCGGAATAGGGTGGAGTTAGGGGATAACTTTGTTAAAAAGTAATAATAAAAATACTTAGCTGATTAGTGATGAGTATATTCGATTAAATAGTTCGCTTGTATAATTTGTTAGAAAATAAAAATCCAACATTTGGCTAGTCCTGTAAAAAAAAAAAAGGGGTTCTTCGATCTAGGTCCAAAACGATTAGGTGATATTGAATTTAGTCCACGCGCTTTTAGTTTTAGATGTAGATCCTTTGACTTTATTTACTTTTTTTGTTGTGTCGATTTTACCCTTTGAGGTAAATAAGAAAAATATATTGAAAATCTAAATTTAATGCATAATTTCCTTGTAATTGAATTTTGAATTCTTTCCTTGATAATATTTACCTAATATATACCATTTAATCAATAAAAGTAAGACCCTCATATTATACCTATGCGATGGACAATAGGACAATATATCTATACCATGGGATAATATATCCACATCATAGGCTGAACAAACCACAAAACATCTTACCTATAAGTAAGGTGGAAAAATAAACAAGTAGAATATTAAATTACCTATAACTTAGGTGCATAAAAACATAAGTCGGATAGTATATGCTACATATATCTCTGGTACATAAAAAAGATAAGTGGTAAAACGTATGTTACTATAACTTAGATTCATAAACAAAAAGGCAAAAAAGTGTGGTACCTATATCTCATGTATGTAAAAACACAAACACAAGTCAATTAATAAGTTTTTTTTTATTAAAGGAATATGTCACCTATAATTTAGATATATATATATATATATATATATAATATGAAGAAAAATATATCAAAAAAATGTATTACCTATATCTCAGGTATACTATACTTAAAAGAACAACTATAAAGAACAAAATGACTAAACCTGATTCAAAGTTGAGCATATATTCAATATAAAATAATAATAATAATAATAATAACAATAATAATAATAATAATAATAATAATAAAAGAATAAGAAGAAGAAGAAGAAGAAGAAGAAGAAGAAGAAGAAGAAGAATAGCAAATGGATATTAGACCATGCTTCAACGGTCATTTGTGCCTTAGGTGCTTTACTTACCATAAATTTAGTAATTTATTATAAAACCACCATAAAAATTTGCTGCAGTTAATAACTTCATTATTTCTTACGTTTTATGTGCTCAAGGGTAAATCGGATAAGGAAAGAAATATAATATTGGCTAATTATCTCATTAAGGTAAGTAATCTAAGATAATGGGCAATATTGGAACCAAAAATGATTTTAAAAATATAAAAATCAAAAGATTACATCATACAATATTTAAAAAGGAATGTAATCCTATGTGGTACAAAAGTCAAAGGACTTGTATCAAAGTCACAAAATCTGAGATTAAACTCAAGGGAGTTTCACTAAAACACCCAAAATGGAGGTTGAAATTATAAAAAAACCCAACACCCAAAACACTTTATAAACACATCCAAAACCCATCATTACACACACTCAAAACCCATTTATAAACACACCCAAAAAGTTGACTTTGGGGTTGATTTTGGGTGTGTTTTTATGTTTAAATAGTGCTTGAGTTTTTTTATAAATACATGTCTATGATTGGGTTTATTTATAAATTTGTATAAACGCAACTCCTGGATGGGAATTTGGATCTATATCAACTTTTCTATAATAAAAAATTGTCAACTTATCACTGTCTGAGAAGGAAAAAAAATCTTATCCGTCGCTCCCTATGAGATTTGGCAGCCTCCTTCCCAACCTCTTCCCCTCTCTTACCCATTGTATTTTAGCCCACATACACAAGGAGTTGGCTTCCTTCGACATAGTTTGGAGCTCTAAATAGGAGAAGATGTCTGGTTGCGTTGGGTTTGGATTTAGCAAATGCAGGACTATGGGTTTAGTCGGTATGACGTTATGATTTTCTTAGTTTTGTTTTAATATTTAGGATATTTATTTATTTTTTGCTTTTTGCTTTCGATGCCGATTTGCCGTTTCTGTAGTTGCGCGGAGGATTTGTATTATAGGTCGAGTACGTGTGCTTCTGGTTGCTGGATCAAGGATTTAGTCATTGTTTGGTTTGTGCGTGATTCTCTTCAAATTAATTCAACATGTTATTGTTTTTGGTCAATGAAAAAGATTTACTCATATTCGGCACATAGTTGCTTTGTATTTTTCTTTGTTCATCCATAACATATTGTCACTTATTTTCCACCAAAAAAATTTTTTTAAAAAAAAGCCAGCATTTATTGTCGTCATTTGCAACCAATAAAGAGGAGGGGAGGAGGTGGGGGCGGTTTGGGGGCGGGGCGGTGGTGAGTGGTTTTGTGGGAACATTAAAAAAAAAAAGGTTGATTTCCTTTTCATCATGCATTATTTAGTGGTTGTAATCATACAATGTGGTTCTCCATCGACCACCACATTTACAGTTAATGGTTTTTATGCGAATGTGATAGCTAGAAACATAACATCAATGAATTTATTGTGTAAATGAAGCACTTATAATTAAATGCTCGTGAGAATATTATCATTGTAAGATGTAACCCAATATCATTTGACACAGAGAATAATCTAATAAGAAACTTGAGACTAAGGATTAAGACTTAATAAAAAGGGTATTTATGTAGACGAGAGTTACGCCATGGGTACATTGTGGCCTTTTCTATTATTGGTTTAGAATCATCAGTGGCTCTTTTTGAGGTTTTCTAGTAGTGTAGCCATGTAAGTGAGTGTGACCTCTTGCACCTAAGTCCCTCGTATCACAAAAATAATGTATTTATTAGCCTTTGGCATCGTATGGCTCTGGAATGAGCCGTGTGCAAACTGGTGGCTGCAGCTACTTAGATTGTCCAGCTCCAAGGGCTCTGTTACAGCTTCTACAAACACATGAGTTGAATTTAAGCAATCATGGTAAAGAGAAGATCATCATCTTGCCATGAAATTCCTTATCCTAGATTTCGTGCTTCTCATGCTCTAGGACCATCTTCTTAAAGGCAAGAGATGGAGAAAGCCCATGTTAATGTATATTCTACATTTAATCATATGTGACATCATCCATGATATACCATGTGGGCCAGCCAGCTCAAAATTTCAACCCATATCTAAAAATAGCCCATGTACCAAACGGAAGCTTTAAAGAATGGCAGTGACAAATACTTTGAGTTAGAAATCTTGAGAAGTATTCTTTTACGAGGAGTTTGTGACTTAGAAGTAATTGTCTATTCTCATTCCTCCCTTGGATTTTGGGCATTTTCATAAGATTTTTTTAGGATGGTTAATGTTCAGCCTCCTTTAAGGACTTAAAATTTGATCATCAATTATTGGATACATGCTACTCATATAATGAGGTGATTGTGAGGACGGAATAAGTGCACGTACGCCCTTCTCCACCACTGAAGATTTTCTACTTTAAGGATATGCTATATGTACTTATTATTAGACAGCTTGATAGAAGCCCTCAAAACACCCTCTCAATATAATCGTCTCATTATAAAAACTCACATGAATTAATCCTTTAAAATTGACGGAATTTTGACTTAAGACATTTAAAGCTCGGGTTATGTGGGAGCCAATTTAGGCCAAGCCCAAGCCCGAACTGGTGGTGGAGCATACAAGAAATGTGGCACAAGACCGTGCGTAGGTTCTAGCCACTCCAATAGGAGAGCGCCATATGCCAAGGCAAAAGTATTGTTTTGAGAGAGAGACAGAATTCTTACGTTCATATTTCATTTAGCAGCGGGTTTCATTATTTTTTTTCTGAGTGGTTTTCTTGGTCAAAAGAAGTCATGAGTTACTTTCCTTTCCAAATAAACCTAAGCCTCCCACTTTTTTTTGTTTTTGTTTTTGTTCCCACAAATATATTCAAGGATATGTTCATCAAGCGACCGACATATTTTGGGACGGTGTGACCAACACATTCTAAAATAAGTAATAAATTGTGACTTTAGCCCTCGAGCCTCCTCACTACTAGAACAACAAAAATTGTGAGAGGCTAGATTCGATGAATATCATTTTGGGAGGCCAAAATGACCTCGAAGTTCTAATATGTAACCTTACTACTAGGCATGCATTAAAAATATATTGCTTGTCTCTTTCACTGTAAGGAGATACTCCTCCTTTTTGCGAATCGCAATTTGACATATATATGCAAAAATAATTTATTAAAAACATAAAAATAAAAACTTTTGCACGCATGTCACATAGGGCCAGTCCTGAGATTTTGAAAGTCACAATTCGGACTCAAACCCAACTTGCCTACTAAAATCAAGGCGTTGAATTCCAACTCAACCAAATACACACTTGTGCTATTCTATGCATGCTCAAGTATATATAAAATATACAAGGAAAAAAATTTCGGGCCCTGTGCAGTAGCACTACTTGCACACCCTTTGGGCCGCCCCTTGTCACACTGCCATTGACAGGAAGGTGAAACTCCTACTTACATGGTAAGGAGGGAAGTATTTTCCCTCTAAAAATAATCGACTAGTCACTATTCTTGCGAGACCTCCTACAAGAGTTGGAAGCATTTTTACTCATCACTTTAACTCAAGGTACACTATCACCATCAATTCTCAACACTTGACAAGTGTCCATGAGCATAATCATAGTTTCACAAATATAAAGCACAAAGTAAACTATGGTTAAACCCATAAACATATGTCAAGTATTAAAAAAGGATAATAAAAATACACATTAGGTTAAAGTTTCATATTAGGATTTGAAATGTTTACCCTTCTAATTGACGGGTGTGACTTATGACACAATTAGTGGGCAACGCCTTGGTTGGTGGATCCTACTTAGCTTCCCGTAACTTATCATTACCATGGACCTCCCGTAGTTAATATTGACCTGGTCACTATGGCCTTTCTTTGAAAACTTGTAACATGAGATGATGTCATTGCTGGCTAGCGTTTAACCTTCAAAATTAAAAGTGGAAATACAGTTACATATCTGGTTAGGTAGTTGATTTTTTATTAGAATTCATGTGAAATAATATAAGTTTCACAATGAAAATTTGACTGTAAGTAATTAAATTAGATATAATATAAATATTGTTAGTAGTGGGCCGGCGGTCTTTCTAACATGTAACAATTCATACTTTGGGATTCAAACATAGCAAGGCTAGCTAGTGTTCCACTGACTAGGGAGGTGCAATCATGGTGACCACCTATAAAGCCATTTACCAAGTCAGAGATGTAGGCTTTGTTTGTGCGTTAAAAAGAAAAGAAAAGTAATATTGGCTTGCTCTTTTGCTTTTCCATTGGTGGTATAGGGCATGATATTTCCATTGGTGGACCAATTCAAGAAAAAATTTCTAATCTGATATAGTTAAGCTTGACATGAGGGGCTTTACCACTTGCTTATTACGCTCCTTGATTAATTAATTAGGTCCACACATGCAATGCACCAGAGTTGACATAAAGTTACCAAGAAAAAAGTTGGGAGTCACTCTTCAATGCACAAGACTGCATTTCTGATTTCTTAGTTTGGTGAGGATCAGGTCGGCAAACGATCATGATAACTTGCTAGGAAATTCATCTCTCTTTCAGTAACCCAAACGTGCCGCAAGGGCAAAAGATATCAATACATGGAATGGGATTTTGCCAAACCAAGTGTGCATAAGAATGAGATTGTGCTAGTCGGGTCGGTAACGCACGAGCCAGAGTCTCTCGGTTATTAGCGTAATACATGGTTGGAAGTTTTCCACTAGCACGTAGACGACTGGCCTAACAAGGATGTATGCTGTTACGTAGGATGGTAAGACCTCATTTACATCCCAGGGCAGTCGTGGTTCCACTACATAACTACTTCTAGCGAATTCATTAAACAGTGGAGCTCATAGCATGTACAAAATCAACATTGGCCCAGAACAAGTTGGGCGAGTAAATTGTCTTAGACAATAGAAGGTTCCTTTAACATTGGCCCATTGGGAAAAACCTCATACACTCTCTAGTGCAGATAGGAGACTACAAATATTAATTCAAGTAGAATTTTCTTTTTCTTTAACTTGATAATTGTGGCAAATCACCATTTGATTTAGTGGAATTCAGTCTTCACTTATTCACCATGGGTTCAAGTTTTTAGACGATCATTGCTGAATCCAATAAAATAACATATGTGGGTTAAGTTAGTTGGCCAAAACAGTGTAGCCGTCCTTCTAGACTCGAGTTCAATCCATTTTCCCCTACATTAAACTTGTTTAGGATATTGATTTGTCAAAAAAATTAAAAATATAGTATGGACATGAGAAAACTTGAACTAGCCCAACCCATATTGTTTTTGCTTAGCCCAAGGCCCCAAGGCCATTTTAGAGCCTTTGCCTACATCAACCCGACCCATTAACAGCCCGGCCCGTCCGGTCCATTTTCGGTTCAATCCTTAACTGCAGAATCCCTCACCCGGCGAAAGCCTCTACAGAATCCACAGTACGCTGCTCGTCGTCAATTGCTTGGCTCCACTCAAAACCCTAATTCAAAGTGCAGTTCAGTATGGCCGTGGTCGGCGAAAGCTCTTCAGCTTTGGCTAAGTCTCCGGAAGACAAGCCGGTGATCGTTAGGGTTAAACGCAAAGCATTACAGTCTCCACTTGACGCTTTCTGTGAGTAACCCTTTGTGTCCAGTTTTCTTCTTTCCATTTTGGTTGCCGAGAAACTGTAGGGAAATAGAAAATAAATTTTCTTGAATTTCTAAAAAACTGAAATTGCTGAATAATTGTTGGAACTTTTTTTTAATGTAGGGCTGGAAATCAATGAGAGGCCGCAGAAGCGTCCGTTACTGGATTTCGAGAACCTTTCAATGTCTGATTTAGCTGCGAAGGGTAAAAAATGTTGCTCTTATTTCTCTAGCATTGTCTTTTATGCATATGTGTGTGTACAAACACAGCATTTTTTGTTTTCTCTTTAATAATAATAATAATTTTAGTTGTGGTGAACAAAGAATTATGAGTAGTTGGATAATTTGATGTTATAAGTAGACTATATTGCTAATGGATTATGATTCGGTCTGCAGAATCTGATTAGCTGGTGATATCAAAGGTTCTATTTATTAGCAATCTACATTGTTGCTTTTTTTTCTTCTTCTTCTTCTTGTTTTTCCACTTATGGTTGTTTCCATTCAACTAGTGAAGGAATTTGTAGTTTTGCAGATTTCGTAAGTAGATGGAAAGTTTTAGAACCCCAGGAATATTCAGTGCTGATTTCTTGTATTTTTAATGCAGCAGAGGAATTGAAGACCAAGAAGGTTTTTGTGCAGCATGTAGAGACAGTAAGCAGCTTTCACACCACTGTTGATGTTGTGAAATCGTTCGTGGTGAGTATGGCAGTCCCCTGTTGATTTTGTTCTATAACTATTCTTGTTTTGTATACTGTTTCACACAAGCATGTATTCAGGAGTACCATGTAAGATGCTGTCTTTGATTCTCATGTCGCTACTACTAAGAAGTTGGGGAAATTGTCTCATTGTTTCTTTTAGGACCTAAATTCCAATGATGTGTGCGATCGTAAAACAAGGAATGAAGAACGCAAACATACTTTTAAAAAGGAGAATGTAAGCTCCACGTCTCCTTCTCCTCCTGGTCTTGTGCACTTTATTACAACTTTGCTTCTATTTACGAGCCTAAGATGGCATGAACTTATACTTTCATTACCATTGTAACAGCAGAAACAAGATCAGATTTTGTCTAAAGCTAGACAGAAACAGGAGGTACGTGGCATAGTATATGTTATCTGTATAATTTAACCCACCAAGTAAAGTATTTGTTATCTCTTGTTCATGTGCTTCCAATAGTATGATTTGTTCTTTCATCTCTTAGAGGATAATGATGCATTAAACTTTTTCATGCTCTGTGTTCTTTTTGTTTTGCTTATTGTCCATATGTTCTTAGTTCAATATTTTGCTAGTGATAATAATCATTGTCAGGCAGTGAGTTGCTAATTATGTGTTTCAAATTGAGATCATGAAACTCTAAATTCTATGCTAGTTCCCATGAATTTTTTTTATTAATTCATCTTCTAACAATCATGGAGTATTCTAAGCTTTGCCTATTTCTAAAGCCATTATTTAGGATAAATTCAAATCTTCCTACCCTTGAAGTTACGTGCATCTAGTTAGATATATTTCTATATGTCAGATTGCCAACTTTCTGATTCATTGTTCAGAGTTAATATTGGTATTCTGAGGCAGTTGTACCACTACTAACCTTATACATTGAGAATAAGAAAGAAGAAATAATATGTATTTGGTGAAAGTTATTCTGTAATTTCTGCTTGGGTGCTGTCTTATTTCAAGATCTTTCGGTTAGGTTGTCGCGAAAAATGCACGTTTTGAACAAATATGGAGGAGCAGAAAGGGAAACAAAGAAACATCACATGAGAAATTACATGAAATGTGTCATTTCTATGATGTTGTTCGTGTTGACGTCGAGGAAAGATCTAATGAGTTGCAACAGGAGGAGTAAGTTCTCAACTCATGAGCTCTTGTCCTTTCGTATTTCCAAGAGACTAGTTGAAAATGATACTCCCTATGTTTTTAATGCAGTGAGATATCTTTGGAGGACCAGAGGATGTTAAATAGTTACTTGCCTCTACTGAGAGAGTTCATTCCAAGTGCTGCTTCGGAGATTGAATCAGATTTATCTGCTAACAGCTCCAAACAAGGTTGTTTTTTACATGTAAATGAATTATTAGTGGCCTTGGGTGCTATCATCCACTTAATATTTGATATTAGTTGGAGCAAAGGTAGAAGAATAGGATTCTTAATAGCATATTGTCCTGGGTCTGCACTTGCAGTTGCTTCTTGTGGAGATTATATATCAATTTCAGCTTTTTCATTATATTCTTAACTAGTGTTTGATGGGTTCCTCTTATGTGTTGTGTAGCATCCGAAGATGGGTATGTATATGACTTGTATGCTGTGAAGGAGGAAATGGATATAGATACTGAAGATTCTTCAAAGCCATTTCCCTTGTAGGTATCTTTGTGCTACATTGTTAAGTTTCAACCTTATTTCTTTATGAAACTAACTAATAACTTTGATTCAGGGTACAAGTTGATGACAAGGATTTATATGACGGGCCTGATGAATCAGAATATGATACTGATGATTCTAATGGTGATCATAAATAATCTTTCATATATGCTATTTTTAAAAGTTCTCTTTATTCAAGTTCTGACCGATTTTGGTGGTTTTCAGCTGAAAACAACCCGCTCAATGATTATCCGGAAGAGATATCTGAAGAGGAATCAGAGAGTGACACCTCCGATGATGAATCAGAAGAAAATGAGAGTTCTAGTGAAAAATCTTCAGAACCGAAGGGTTTAGAAGACAATGACCTTTTAGAAGATGATATGTATGATGAGAATGATGATGGTGATGACTTTGATTATGATGTTGATCAGAGTGATGATGGCGAAGATCGGAGATGGTCTTATAGGTGAACTTTGGCGTTTCTGTATCTGCTTTCATCTTTTAGTTTTTGCTCCTGAACAATTAATTCGTTGTAAAAGTCAATGATGAATTAGCGGTTGCTTAGATATGTGAATATGAACTTCCTGTACATCCTTATGCCTTTAACATCCTGGATGGATCCAATAGCAGGGCAGTAGAAATAATTTTTTCTGTCATTATATTGCAAAATTTTCAATTGTTTTGTCCATTGAGGAAGTGACGGATTTATGTGCTTGTTTTAAAATTTTACTTCCTAATCTTATTTCATTACTTCACCCCTCCTTCAAGGATAAAAACTTACCTATTTAACGACTGGTAAGTTCTTATCCTCCCAAGACTTTTTTGGGCTAATCCTAATGCCTTACCCATTTAATATTTTACTTCTTGGTGAACAAGGCGTCTTAATGAAAAATATTCCAAAAATAAAAAGAATAAAAACAAAAAGAAGCAAATCCCTTTATTTATATATTTTAGCAACACTTTCTTTATGTGATGAGGAGAGCAAAACTAGGAATCCTTGTTCGACAAGCATAGGGAAAGTCGTGTGCTGTGTAACTTGTGTACTCAATTTCCATCCTATATATATCACTCAACACTTTTTACCTCTTGTTTCAATTATCCCTAAGATCTCTTTCCTCTCCACTTCAACTCTTCTCTGATCAAAAGGTATGGAATTTCTCACTGGTAACTTTCCTCTCTTGCCCTTTTGCCACTTAAACTCTTCTTGGTAGTTCTTTCTTGATGTTTTTTGGGTTTTTGAACAAAATAATTTTGGCGCTTGTTGAATTTTCGTTCTAGCCTCTTGTATTTTGTGTGATTGAATTGGTCTCTTTCTGTGACGTTGTTGTTTGTTTCACTTGGGCTCCTTGCCTTGTAGTTTTAAGGTCTTCCTCTTTTCTGTACGTTCTAATAAATTCTCCGGTTTATCCAGAAAATTATTAGTGCTTTTGAGAACTTGCACTCTCTCATTCTTTTATAAATCAATTTGTCTTCCAATATATTTTGATGTAGCACTTGTCGGCTTAAAACCCTAGTTTGAAGCCAATTGGGTGTAGCCAAATGGAAAAAGGCATTGATTTGCATATTAGTGGTCTCAGGTCGAATCCCAATGACCCCGTGGCCGTATGTGAGAATCCCCTCTTCCCTTGTAGCTTAGACTATCCCTTAAAAAAGAAAAAAGAAAAAAAGAACCCTCGTTTGAATTATTTGAAACTTTTATACCAAAATAATATAATATACTAAAACTTAGATGTTATTTGCGAAAGAAATATGTTTTTCTGTATCCTTTTAGTACTAAAAAGGATGTTTTTATTATTTATAATTGGTCTCTTCTTGTTCAATGAATATTGAACTATTTTTTTGTGACATTACTGTGATCAGGTTTTTACCAAGAAAACATGGCACCAAACGAATTTGCTCCTTGCACCTTAAGTCAGATGTTGGGAAAGACAGATCCATGGCAGAATAATCGTGTTCAAGATGTGTATCAAAAAATAATTCGGTAATATTTTTAGTCTAAACTTGTTTTTTCAAACTACAATATAACTTTTTATTATAAAGATTTCTTTATTAATATTTTATTTTTATTTTTGAAGGTCTATTATTAAGTCCATCGTCCGACTGGAGTTGAAAGGTATAATGCGTGGCCCTTTGGATGTTGACAATATACAAATCGATGAAAACTATGAAGCCAATATCCCAATTGCTGCAAATCCTGAAACTGTTTTGACAAGTTATAGGCAAGAATTTGTACTTTTAATGGAAGCAATACTGGGGAAAAATCATAGAAGAACAGTAGAGCTATCTCACTTTTTTAACATGATCCGTTGCGAAAGGGAGTGGTAAGAACTTTGCCGATTTATTTATTTATTGTTTTTTATTATTATACTATTTTTCATTAAAAACATTTTCTTTTTTTACGTTAAGGTACCGATTCGAACAAATAATTTACCATCCCCTTCTCCGGTCTCCGACGGAGAGGTTTCACTATTACATTGATGGTCTAAAGCATCTCCAGTATGTTCAATGTGCTGAAAACAAAAACATCAAAGACTTGTTCACCATCCGATGGAACGAGAAAGTTGATATCAAAGGAGCTGTGGGTGACTTGAAGGGTTTTCAATGTGTCTTGAGTGAAAGAGAATATGACGACAATGTGTGGGGTGCACTTGAATTCTCAAGCAATGCCTGTCTCGACGTTAATGATAATTTGTTCAATCAAGAATATCTGGTATATATTTATACAAATTATCTCTTTAATTTTTCTCATTTTTGATTAATTATAGAAGTTTATTATTATTACTACTAATATTATATTGGAATTATTGCAGGCACAAAATGAAATGGAAGAAAAGCTTAGCTCGTTCTTCCCAAAACTGTTGTTGCAATTATATACTTTCTTGATTGAGCTCTATACTCATGTGGACTTGAGGTAATATATATGATTTCTATTGTTTTTCTCATACATACAATTTGCTTATCTTTTTTTCAATTCCATTATATGGAAAGAAAAAAAATTTATCGAAAATCGAATTTCGATTATGGGGTTTTTATTTTTTTACGTACATTTTTCTTAGTTGAGTTCTACTTTAACAGGGAACACATCAAGGAAGGAGAAGAAGAAACCTAGTTATAGCAGGCATGGAACAGATCAAGAAAGAAGACGTGATGATTTTACAGTTTTTTTTTTTTTTTTTTTGGGGGTCCTTTTTGAAAAGGATTTTCCTAGTTGGTCTAAATGAATGAAAAGGCTTGAGTAATTAGTTATTCTCATTCATACGTTTGGTAAATAAATTTTATAAATTATTTCCAAAATATGTAGCTTTTGCATATCTTATCAGTTTTCATAGCAATTCTGCCATCTTATATGTGAAAGTAAATCTACGAAGAAAATTTCTGACCGAAAAAGAAGCAGAGAATCTACAAAGAATTATGAAGGTTACATAGATGGACATTTTCAAGATGTTCATGAATTTATTTAGGCTAAGTTCAATGGGGGCGGAATCTAGGGTCACTTGGGAGCACACCAAAGTCTGCCAATCCAACTAATACCTCACATTGGTCATTATTTATAGACTTAATTACACTAGTGCCCCTAAAAGTATGGTCAAATCTCACATCGCCCACATGAAGTTAAAATGACCCACATTACCTCCACCATAAAATCCATTAAATAATATGTTAAAAACGCTACCAGATGGCAGATGCAATTCTTTTCATTTTTCTTAAATGAGAGTACGTTGACATTTTCACAAACTATGTAGAAGGTTGTTAGAAGAACCCCTTGTATTGTACATTTGGACTTAGCGTGTAATCTGAATAAATTGAACCAACATAGAGCATATATAATTTGGCTAGCTTCTTGATCTTAAATGAGGACAATTTTGGATTTATTTGAATATTTAATCATAAGAGGATAAAAATAAATAATTTTTCATTTCAGCAAATAATGATTTGATAATAAAATAAAAAATGTCAAGTAAATAATAAAAAGGGTAAAATGGATATTATGGATTTTGATGGGTGGGTTACATGAGTAAAATTATCATGTTTAGAGCCAGAATGAAGAATCCATTCAAAATATCAAATGAAGGTCGCCATGGTTTGACTGTAATCTATCCCACTCAATTCCCAAAATAACCTTGAGTAAGATGATGCATAGAACTTTATCAAATGCCAAGAGAATCACTAATCTTATACACCAGGGGCAAAGTCGTCAAGCAATAGTTTTGTTTCATCAAGTCCTGAAAAATGGGTTCAAAATCACAGAGTTTCTTCTCTCAGCAATTGTGCGAGCTTGTGGAAGAGTTGCTGCCATTAAAGAAGGCAAGCAATTTCATTGCACGGCGATCAAACATGGGTTCAATAGAGACATGATTCTAATGACGTCCCTTCTTGACATGTACTCTAAATGCAACAATATCACAGAAGCTCGGCTTATATTTGATGAAATGCCTCAAAGAGATGTCATTGCCACCAACAGCATGATTTCTGGGTTGTGTTGGTCTCACTTAACACTGGAAGCAATTGAATTGTTTAGTAACATGTCAAGAAGAGACGCCGGGTCTTGGAATTCGTTGATTTCGGGTCTCGGTCATAGCTCTGAAGGAAGAACAGGATTGGTTTTCTTTGAGAAAATGAGATTGGAAGGAGCTGAAGTTGATGTTATGACCATGGTTAGTGTTCTTTCAATCTGCTCCGATCTTGCAGCATTGATTAATGGTAAACAATGTCATGGTTTGGTGATTAAGTATGGATTTGAGTTGGGGTATTTACCAGTTGGAAATGCTATTATTGACATGTATGCTAAATGTGGGTGCATGGAAGATGCCTGCTTATGTTTCAAAAACATGCCTTTAAAAAATGTAATTTCATGGACTGCTTTGATCACGGGTTATGGAAAACAAGGCCGGGGCTTAGAAGCTTTGGAGGCATTTGACACAATGGAAGTGGAAGGTGTTGCACCAAACAAAATCACATTCTTGGGTGCCTTGTATGCCTGTAGTCATGCTGGACTAGTACAAGAAGGATGGAGGGTTTTCAACACCATGGTGCATAAGTACTCAATCGCACCCATGATGGAGCATTATACATGCATGGTGGATCTCCTAGCACGATCGAAGTGTTTCAGTGAGGCCTATAAATTCATAGAGAGGATGCCTGTACAGCCGGACACAAGGCTTCTCACAGCATTTTTAAGCTCATGCTGCTCCCACAAGAATTTGGAGCTAGCAAGGAGTGTTGGGAAGAAATTACTTGAATCAGCACCTGAAGAAGCAGGGGCCTATATGTTACTATCCAACTTCTATGGGCTTGTTGGGGACTTGCAAGGTGTGGCGAAAGTGAGAAGACTGATGCTAGATAGAGGAATTAGAAAAGAGAAGGCATGTACCTGGATTGAGATTAACAAAACAGTTCACAGCTTTCAATCCGGAGACAGATCCCATCCCCTAAGCAAAGAGATCTACAACTATTTACAACATCTATTTAAAAAGTTGAAAGCTAATGGGTATGTGCCAGACACAAGCATGGTCATGCAGAATGTGGATGAACAAACGAAGGAGGAGATAGTTCTTGGTCACAGTGAGAAACTGGCAATTGGTCTTGGCCTAATCAGCACACCTCCCGGTACCCGTATTGTTATAGTTAAGAATCTGAGAGTGTGTGTAGACTGTCATGCGGTAACTGGTCTAATTTCAAAGATTGAAGGGAGGGAGATTGTTGCAAGGGACTCAAACCGATTTCATCATTTCAAAGATGGACTATGCTCTTGTGAAAATCATTGGTGAGAGAGGTCAAATTAGAGGTTGACTCTCACATGCGCGTCTCCCCCTTTCTATGATCATTGTGAACATTTGAAGATTATTGGTGAGAGAGGTCAAATTTGAAAACAGAATGCATCCATAATGGTTTGTTTTGTTGTCAAAATTTCGAACTTCACAAGTTACAAACTAAGCAATGGCAAGACAAGGTCCCCTTATGTTGGGAAACTTCAAAAACCCAAATATTGGTACGCGGTCTTGGGTTTATTTATGAAACAAGAGGCACGTGTAGGAACACAAAAGGTCTAACCTTTGTTGGCTCTAAAATCCCAATCTTTTGTCGTGTGAAATTGGTCTCTGCTCTCTCTCAAAATTTTGCTTTCTTCTTCTTCTCTTCTCTATCTAAGATGAAACTTCAATTTTGCATTTCCTCTCTCTCTGATTCCCAGCCCTAATTCCCAATTCTCCATGTTCTTCTTTTCCTGTGCCAAAGACCCATCTTCCCCATCCACACCATTAGCCATCACCAGCACCACCAACAACAGTAACTACAATAAAACAAAAACAACTCAGCAGCATCCTCCAACTCTGCTCGGGTCAGTCAAGCACAGCAAACTTATTTTAGGTATTGATCTTTCAAATGTATATTATTTCCCTTCTATTATTCTTAATGATGTTAGTGATGGTGGTAGGAGTGAAGAAGTTGTGTTTATAGCAGATTAAGATGCGGGTGGTGGTGTTTATTCCTTTTAACATGGTGTAAAGTTTTCCTGGATTTCCTTTCTCTTTCTAATTTTCTTCTAGGATTTGAAAGCTTTTGTAATTGGGTGGCACAACACAAAAATTCCTAAAAATGATACTTTTGAATTTTTAAACAATACAGCCGCACGGCTATGCTGTTTAAATATACGAATATTTAAAGAGGATATAGTATATATATATAAATATTTAAAAATATCTATTTAAAACGTATAGCCGCATATACTATTTAAACTAGTATAGCCGCACGGCTATACTATCGCCGCTCGGCTATACTATCGTAATATGCACGAATGTTCAAAAATATAATATCGCCGCGCGGCTATACTTTCTTGTTTAAAAATATCTATATTAAAGAGTATAGCCGCTCGGCGATACTATTTAAATATATTTGAATGTTCAGAGAGTATAGCCGCGCGGCTATATTCTACGAATGTTAAACATGGTATAGCCGGGCCCGGCTATAATCTTTAAATATGTGAGTATAGCCGCCCGGCTAGACCCTTTAAGTGTGTACGAAGGTTTAAAAATATCTATTTAAAGAGTAGAGCCGCGCGGCTATAAACTTTAATATATGCGAATATTTTAATAGTAGAGCCGCCCGGCTATACGGTTTAATTATATTCCAACATCTAAGGTCTCTTCTTCCAATTGGGACCAAGTTGAGCTGGAAAATTCAGTTCCAAGTCACAAGCTCTCTCTTTTGTCTTTGGAAAAGTTCAAATAAAGCCGGCTGAAGAACCAGGCTCTGATTTTTTCCACCTCTCAGACCAAAACCCATTTGTTTCCACGCCAAATTCTAAAACCCAATTGTCTCAACACCAAATTATTTCTCTTTTGCTCTCAAAGTTTTGGTTTATCATGCTCTGGGATTCAAATGAATTCCTTGCTTCTGTAAATTGGTCACAACAACATGACTGACTTCATGGAAACATCAGTTCCTGCTCCCTGCACGAATTCACAAATCCCAGTCGATCTTTTTGTGTCCAAGAAACATCCTGGCTTGCCACGTGGTGAATTGGGTTTCGTTGATTCTTCTGGTAACCCCGTTTACAAGGTCACTCGTCAATCTCTGACGTCTTCATCTAATAAGCGTGTGTTGCTTGACGCCGCCGGAAATCCTCTGTTTGCTTTGTGCCGTAACGATGTGAGTCTCCCCTCTGGCCTCTGTTTGTTTCCCGAGAATGTTTTCCTTAAAACTTTTCTTGTTCTTTTGCTTTTTCCTTTTGGGTACTAATTTTTTCTTTTTGGGGAGTTATAGAAGGGATGTTGGCAAGGATACAAGGGTGGTGATGCTGGGGAGAAGGACTTGGTGTTCAGAGTGAAGAGGACGAAAAGTAAACTTACCAGAACTGAGTTGGAGGTTTTTCTTGTTGGTGAGAATTCAGCAGATTCAACCTGTGATTTCAAAGTGAAAGGCTTCCCTTACCAAAGATCTTGCACAATCTACATAGGCAATGGCATAGTTGCTCAGGTATGATTGCTTTATGAGAGAGGGATACACATTTGAAATGACTGCTAGTTCATTCAAGTGAAAGAGTTGTATGAGTTGCTCTTGCATATGATTTTGTACTTCAAACTTGGTACACCTTTTAGGATTCTAACCAACAATGGGTCTTTGAAGACTGTTGCATGAAAGTTCATCAGCACAACTATTGTCTTTGTAGATGGCTTTTGCAAACCAGTTAATATATCATTGCTCAGGTCTATTATTTGGGAAAATTGAATTATGGGATCAATGTAGTATCCTTTGGATCAGCATCTTTCTTGAACCTAAATGGAGCCCTTTGCATAGTTATTGTAATCAGGTTGAAGTTAACAAATTACTCACCATGGATGATATGAATGAACAAGTTCTCAGATCCCGTGTATAAAGATTTAAGCAAGCTCTTTGGTACTCGATTATCATAGAAGAGTGTTGTGGTAACATGTTCATGAAGTGTCTTGTTTAAGCATGCACATTCAAAGTTACTAGATATTACGGCTTTTGAACTTGCAAAGTGGTGAAACTAGCAGTCCATTAACACAGATCTTCAGATATTTCTTTCATGAATCGTTTTGTTCTTAGAAATTTGTGTAAGGTGTTGTTTCTTGGTTATGGTCTTATTTCTTTTGTTATGTCTTGTTGCAGACTAGTCTGATGTACAAATTGCACCAGCTTTTTCCAAAGAGGGGAAAGTTTCGATTGACTATATTTCCTGGATATGTCGATCATGCTTTGGTTGCGGCCTTGATTGTAATATTTCTGGATTGATTGAGGATTATAGAAGAACTGGTATTCAAACAACTTTCAAAATTCTCAACACCAAACGATGCCACAACGTAACAGGGGCACAGAATCAACAAGACATGAAGTAGTTAAAGCCCTGGTTATGATCTCTGCAATCATTTTTATCTCATTATTAGATTATTTCATTTTATTGAGAACTATTATGCAGTGTGTGGTTTACATGAGCATCACTTACTAGGATCTATGGTTAAGTAGTTTAGGGCCCGTTTGATAACCATTTCAATTTTAGTTTTTAGTTTTCATTTTTTGTGCTAGAGTATAGAGGAAAATGAGAATGAGAATGGAAGTGAGGATGAGATTGAGAGAGAGAATGAGAGGTATGAGTAACAAAAGTGAAAACAATTTGAAATAGATTTCTGTTTTTTGTTTTTGTTTTCACCTTTGTTACTCATTCTCATCCTCTCCTCTCACCTTCCCTCTCAATCCCATTTCCACTTCTCATTCTCACTTCCATTCACCCTTGTTTTCTTCTATACTCTAGCACAAAACTGGCCTTGGGTTTTTGCTTTTCAATAAAAGAAATTGCGATCTTTGTTGCAGGCTGCAAACCTTTATGATTTTTTGAAGTTTGCAACCTGGGGCTTGGATCTTACAGGGGTCCAATGTGTTGGTGTATTTAAATTCCCTTGTGGTTTTCTCTGTTTATAGTACTGGGATGTGTTTCTCAACCAAACCAGGACAACAAGATATGAGCAAATGATCTTTCCTTCTTTTTCTTTTTGGATTGTTACTACAGAGATGAGAGCATGAGAGAATGGGAGCATTTCCTTTTTTTTGAAAAAAATTATATTTAATCTCAAGTTCAACTGTCTAGAACAAACCAACCTAATGATCCAAAAATTCTGCAATGAAAAAAAAAACAGAGAAAGAAAAGTCCCAATATTATAGTTACACAAAAATATCACCACAGAAGGATTTCTATGAATATGTTTCCTTATATGTATTATTACTAGTCAACTTTTTTTATTTATTTAAATTTATGGGAGATGTTATCATATGACTATTATGCAGTGTTAATAACAATTCTCTTTTTCTTTACTATTAATACATCAAGATTCAACTAATTTTATAAGAGTTATAACATAGACATGATTATAGATTTGGTGAATTTCCTTAAAAATATTAATTTTTTAAACAAATCTAAACTACTCTAAAGTACAAAAGGGAGGATCTAACTCTGGTGAAAGGGACGGCCACACTGCCTTATCTAAGTAGTCTAATCTGTATATGCTAACAAGATTAGTTGCTTATGTTCTTCAACTTTCAAGAAAAAAAAATCATAATTAACTTTGACATCAAGGAAGGAGTTTTGAAATAATATTGAAAAAACATCAGATAATTATGACATTAGATAAATGTAATGATGATGAAATAGAGATTATGAAAGATGGGAGCCGATTCAATTAATTTATTGGCAAACACTATGAATCCTAAGCATTTAACTTTAAAGATGATCTCAAATCCTACCTCATGAAATAGTTTTTTCCCCAACTTTTTTCATTCAAAATTTGAGTTTACAACTTTATTAAATTGCTTAAGAATGATTTAACTCTAACTTTTTGTTGTTTTTTGAGTTAATTTTTACTCGTACCTTTGTGATTTATTTTTTTGAACATTTTAAAATATATAAAAATAAAATAAAAATTCTACAAACACAATATTATTTCACTTAAAATGCATACAAGTACAACAACAACATTAAATAAAAATGATGCGACAAAAAAAAATTGAAGCAGCATCACTAACTATTCAGACACGATCTCTCTCTCCCATATAAACTCTCATACAGTAAGTAGTTGAATCTCAAAGTTAAAAGTTCACAAACACTACTTACTTACCACAGCCGTTGGATCTCAAAATTTCTTTCAAAAAACTGACTTTCTAATTTTCTTTCAAATAAAGAAACAAACAAAAACACGAGTTTCCACATTTCATATGGATTTCTATTCCCTTTTCACCAAGGAAACTTTGAAATCCTACTACTACTCACTGCTTATAAATACCAGTGAGAACATTTGCTTTTTGTTCGCACCAAAACTTAAGCAATAACACAGAAAGAAACTTAGAAATCCTCTTCTCTTTTGTTAGTTAATTAGCAGTAAGCAAATGGCACATGAGAATGTGCCGTTAGGTTCCATTTTCACCCCACTGATCAAGAGCTTGTGGGTTTCTTTCTCTACAAATTTTTGGTAGAGAGAAAGCCATTAATGCCACCATACCACAAAGTCTTCCATGCCTAAGTTAGAGTTGTCCGAGATTTGGAAAGAGTACGGAGGGCCTCAACTTGTTGATCAAGACTTGTATTTCATCTTTGAGCTCAAGAGGTTAACCCCAAAGCACATGGATCGTAGGGTTGGCCAAGGCGGTACTTGGAGTGAAATAGAATCCTCCAAATTGGTTGAATGGAAACACTAACACTAACCTCATTGGCCGAAAGAGAAATTTTTGCTACAAGAATCAAGGTTCCGAGGACCACACAGGGTGGCTACAAGATGAATATAGTCTTTTTGATGGTCCCAAGAATGACTACACTGATTGTAGTTACAATTTTGATTTTGTCATTTGTTGGATGAGGAAGAACGATAGGGCCGAAATTAAGGAAACAAACTTAAAGCGTCCATTACAAGATCAAGTACAAAAGATGAGGAGCACAAATAAAAATATGGAAAAAGAGTATCAAATGGGATCAACAGAATCATCAGCACATGTACAACAAGGCTTTTATTCTAGTCTAACTGGTGTTGATCTTGTGGGCTCATATGATGTTGATCCGAGTTATCCAACATTCTTTGACGATAATACTATCTTCATCGTTGAACATTGTTTATACCAAAATGAACAGCCAATAAACATTTGACACGTGGACCAAGCTGGAGCTATGGGAGCCTTCGGCATCTAGCTTCGGCATCTTACCTACCGATCGCTCTATTAGGGCAACCTTGGCATCCGGAACACGTGGCAGCCTCACAATCAATGTCCACAGTCCCACATCGAAACTCTAAGCAAAATGCACACCTCCCAAGGCCTATAAAAGAGGGCAACCATCTCAGCTTGGAGGTAATCAATCAGAACTAACAGCATACTGCCTATTGATTTGTAGTTCAAACTTACTAAATCCGTACTTACTTAAGCATCGGAGAGCCTTCGGCCGGTATCACACCGGTACCTAGGACTTACCGAGCGTTTGCTATCTTACAGGTATAACTTACTACCGAAGTCATAGCATACCGAAGGTAACAAAATCACTAAGTTGCGCGGGAAAGTGCAGAACCATTTTTCTGCATCAACAAACATCAACTTGGTGAAACACAAGAAGAGGAAGCTTGCAACCCAAGTAACTTGGAGAATATGGGCAACCAATCATTAATCGACTGTCTAACTGGTGCTGATCTTGTGTTCTATGACGATGTTGATCCGACTACCTTCGACATTGGTGAAAACCCAAGTAACTTGGAGAATGTGGGCAACCAATCATTTGCTAACTGTCTAACTGGTGTTGATCTTGTGTTCTATGACGATGATGATCCGACTACCTTCGACATTGGTGAAACCCAAGTAGTGGAAGTTTGTAACCCAACTAACATTGAGGATGCGGGCAACCAATCATTAGCTGATAACAACTAATGTAACTGATCCAATCATTAATGGATGAGCTCATAGCTGGTATATAAGACATTAATTCTACAAGTGATAGTTGTAGTTGTCTAATTTTCACTGTATTAATGGATGAGCTCATAGTCTGGGTTTGGCAAGGTGAGGAAGAGCAACAGCTGCAGGAGCAGCAGCAACAACTGCAACTGCAGCCACAAGAAGAACAACTACAACAGCATCAGCCACAATAGTAACAAATTGCCAGCTTTCCCATGGTATCTTATGTTTATTTGTACATTTCAGTCTGCAAAAGTTTCAACTTTGTGTTTATCCTTGGGAGTCATGACAATCTTAATAAATTTGTTGCTGTTCTTGTATGCACATGGTCACAAAGATTCAAATTCCGAATGTCTTTTTCGATGTTATTATGGTCATGTATTTTCTTGCCTATTTTTATTAAGGGAGCTTCTGCATTTATTTTTCGTATCTGGTTTACATATATATTAAACTAGCTAATTTTAATTTTGAATATCTTGATACTTTTGATCTTGATAAACATTTTGCATTTTGCTTTAAAATTCTTTTTTTTTTTTTTTTTTTTTTTTTCTTTCTGAGATTATTCAATGATTTGGACCCTTTAAAAAAGATTAAAGAATTTGTAAGCGTTGTGGTAGATGAATGCTAACTATGAGAGGGACCCCTTTTCTGTCCTGCTCTCCAAGTGCTTATCATATCATATAGTTGAACTCAAAACACAAGTTCGAAAACGCATGCCCTCATGTCAAGGTTTAAGCTACATGCAGTAAAAATAAGTGATTACCCTGTTCTTTTTTGACCGAAAAAAGGAAAAAAGGCTTGCAAGAACTTGAGAGATTCTTGTGAAATTATCAACTCAATCCAGAAACATGGGACTTCTGCACTGGTTAAACTTTTTTTTTTTTCCCCAATCTGACAAAAAAAGATTGACAAATCTTTTTTCCAAAGCTTTATTTTATTTTTTTCCAGACTCTTCTTACAGATTCCAAAGTTTATTAGCAAAGGCTATTTGCTTTTCACAATTTCCATTGTTACTTCAAATTTTAAGTTAATGTCTATATTTTACCAATCAAAGTATTTGGAGTTAAAATGAAAAAACATAGCAAAATAAAGGTGGGGGATAGGCCTAGGCTTTTGGTGTTCTCCCTAGTGGTCCTAAGTTTGCCTCCTTGGTATGTGTGTGTGACTTTCCCCCCTACCCCTTCCTAACTTTGGCAAAAAAAAAAAAAAAAAAGAGGTAGGTCATAACACTAAATAAGATGATAAGATAACCTTGCGGTTATAAGTGTAATTTAAGGCTTCAAAGTTCTTAAATTTTATTATGTCGTCCAGTTTCATAATTCATAGACCGGATGAAATGTGATATACAATAACAGAATGAAATGTAGCGAGTAATAAAGATCTTTTATTTCATTCAAACTGTAAGACTTGAACCAGAAGGCTATTACTATTGTGATTACAATGTGCCATCAGGCAAAGATGACAATAAATTCCTCTAAATTATTCTACCAAACCATAAAATCATCAAACATATATAAACTTGTTTGATTGTTGTAGTATACATGTCCAAGTCCTTCTATAGTTGGATGACATTGGGAGACTTAGTCAAATCAATAATCTGAGGACAAACAGGAGCAACTCCACTCTTCTTGCCACATAAATGGCTTCTGCATAGGGGAGCTGGGGTTGTCAAATCTATTACCTCAGCTCCACAAGGCTGGAGATAGCTTCTGCTGGGAGACTGATGGTCTGCAACTATAGTTGTCAATTGTTCCATTGCAGGTCGGCCCAATTTAACACTAATGGCATCAGCAGATCCTATATCTTTAGTTACTTCTGTGCCAAATGAGGTGGTGACATTTGAAGATGGCATTCTCACTGGCGATGCGATAAAACCAAATTGCTCTGTACAATCCCCTCCTACTTCTTGACTGCCTCGATGTGCTTTGTTAATTGTCTTGCCGGTATTATCCTGCTGATCATCTGCTGAAATTTGAACTATAAGATCAGATAATGTTTCTTCCTGTAATGTACCATCATTCATAGCTTCATCACATTCTCTTCCATTATACCACTCATCTTCTCCAACTTCTTTAGTGCATCCATATACTTCATTCATTCTATTGCCACTATTACTCTGCTGATCATCTGCTGAATTATGACCCATGAAGTCCGATATTGTTTCATCGTGTAGTGTACTGGTATTCATATCGTCATCAAATTCCCTTTCATTACACCACTCATCTTCATTTATCAAAAGCTCATCAGATAGTTTAGTACATGAAGGAAGGTCATCCATGGAGCAGACATTGACCTTCATCTGTTCTGGAAGGCGTGGACAACCAGCAGAATGTTTGGTGTACTGGGTTGAAAAGAAGTTTACAGTGATGTTCAAGCTGATGATACATACAAACAATATCACTTTCCATCAATAAGAGCAAAAGCATATGTATATTCACCCATTCACAACTCACAAGGAAGATAATAAGATGATACCTCTGCCAAGGAGGGAGGGTGAGCATGGTGTATGCAAGTTTGATCTTACTGACAAGCCCCCCCAGGGATTTAAAGCTTGCAGCAGCCTGCCTAACTGCCTTTGATACAGTTGGGTTCTGCCATGCCCATTCAAACTGCAAAGTTCCAAAGGGAATATTAGAAAGAAGGTCCCAAATTTCCAATTAATATCAATCCTAAAATAATAATAAAAACCTTCAATCCCAATTAATCAAATTTTAACCAGTTCCAAATTGATCCTAGAATTGGTGCCAACTCAAGATGGGTCCCAACCCAACCAAGCTGGAAATATCCTCAAATGACATAATTATCAGAATATAATTCTCAAGAAATTTGTATCTAATTTGGTCCCAATCAATCAAATTAAAAACATAGACAGATCATACAGAGCAATGCATAGACAAGTAATTGTAAAGAGACAAAAAGAAAGAAATGAAGAGACCTGGAGAGCAGAAACGTTAGTTGGGAAACCATAGATGCACAAGACCATCTCCCATGGACGCTTCCGCTTCGTTCTCCAAGCACCTTGCCCTATTTCACCATTGTGCTGTCTTATACGACGCCGTGGGTTCACTGTGAATCTGTATCAGCATCACCCAAAGAAACACACACAAAGACACAGAGTTAAAGTGGGCTCCCTTATTAATCCAAGCTCTAAAAGAAAGTCTCAAACTTTAAAGAAGTTCAGATCGAAAATGTTCAAATCAAGACTGATCTGATTATTCTGAACAGATTGAGAATTTGAAAAAAAAGAAAAAAAAGAATTGGGGGAAGATGGAAGGTACCCAATATAGGTGTGGCCCTTGTAGCGGGGGCTGCGAGAGGTCAACAGATAGCAGGCGAAGAATCGTCCTTCTTCTGATTCTTTCTCCTCCGCGATTAGGGTTTCTGGAATTTCTGATCCAATCTTTCTTCCCTGCCTCATCTCTCTCGACAGGCGTATCTTATTAAAATGGACTAATGCAGTGAATCCAATTCGACCGTTGGAATATATTAACCCTTATTTCACTGTTTGAACTCTACGCCTCAAATTCCGTTTTCTACGGTCAGGATCTTGCGGTGGTACTTCGAGAGTGACCAATTTTTGCCACGTGGCGGGTTGTTTCTTTATCAACCAAGTTTGTGCCACTTAAATATTATTCATTTTCGTTTCATTATTTATTTTATGTTAAGGATTTTTTTTATTTTAATCATCAGATTTATTTGACTTTAGAAACATTTTTAATAGATGACTGAGATTAGAACTCTTAACAAAAATCCACGTAATTCAAACCCTACCATACTATATAGTAACTGCCAAACTAACCTCAGACTTCAAGTTTGTTTTGTAAAAATTTGTCCGAGATACGACAACGTTTCGACTTCTCCTCCGATTTTTCAGTGCCACGTAGGAGACAGATCGGTCAACCGGTCAAGGGGTTTGCAATTGACAAAAGTACCCCCATTTCTACTAGGAATACTATTAGTCCAACAACTCTATTTATTCTACACCTTTCCGTACACGATCTCGACAATCCTCCCCCTTCGCCTCCACTGATACAGAAATTACAATCACACAAACGACGGTCTCCCCACCCGCGAAGCCCCCAGTAAACAGCTCCAAAGCGGCGTCTTTTCATTTCGCTCAATTTATATATATATATATTTTGACCGCACGCCGTCGTTTCAGCTTTGTCATCAAGAAGTGAACAGGAATGGGAAAACAGAAAGGAGAAGCCGCTAGGAGCAAGGCACGCCCTTCAAGTAGCAGGTAATTTTTGTTGTTGAAAATACTCAAAATTTTAAAGCTTTTTGAATTTTGTATTAATATTCTCATGTGCCCAACTTTTGATTGTATGAATTTTGATAGTCTGGCGGCGTCGCTGGTGCCGTCGGGTTCTACTGTCTCGGTGGGCTTTGGCGGCTATGTTGGCGGTTCTCGCCTCGAGGCTTCTCTTGCAACTGAAGATTCAAAGCCCTATTTGGTGCGTTTTCCAAATTATTGGAAAATTTTCTTTTCGCTTTTTGGTTTAGTTCATGTTTTTATGGTTAGTGCATTTTTTTAAATAGAAACTTAAATATTCAAAAGAGAAACAAGAACAAAACAAGTAGATAAGGAATCCACAAAGAAAGACAAAGGATGCAAATGCATCCACAATAAACAAGCCTAAAAAGAAAACACAGCCAAGAAGAAACAAGCAATAAAGTCAGAACAAGAGAGCGTAGGAGCTCATCACTTCACTGCCGCACGCAAATCACGCCCTATAGAAGAGGCAGTCAAATTCTTAAAAACATTAGTAACAGACACCCATAAAGCCGCCCAAAGTTTCACTCTATCCCACAGCTCATCCACCCCCACACCCTTATAGTCCTTAAAGATTCTTCTGTTACTCTCCATCAATAAGTTCCAGAAAATTCCCTGTACTAAACAGCCCCAGAGAACTTTAGTCTTCTTCCCCTTACCCAGTGCAGCAAAATTGGAAGAAAGCAGCCGAAAACATCCTTTAGGGGTAACCCAAATGGCTTCAACTTCCCTCAGCAGTAACCACCACACCTTGATTGAATAAGGGCAATGGATGAACATATGATTCACACTCTCCCAATCCAAATTACAAAACACACACCAATGAGGGGATAAACACATAAAAGGGCGATGCCGCTGCATAAGATCACAAGTATTAACTTTCCCAATAGCAACTTGCCATACAAGAATTTTAACCTTTGGGGGAGGCTGGGGGAGTCTTGCTTTTCCAAATCTGATTGTACGGAGGGATTCCTCCACAGAACCATTATCCTGAATGAAGGAATAGAAAGAATGGCATGAGAACATCCCTGATTGATCTAGCTTCCATCTTCTGTAGTCCCTCCTAGAGGGATTAAGTCTAACTTCATCCAGGATATCCAGTAGCCTAGTCACCTCATCCATTTCCCCCACCGCGAGGTTCCTTCTAAACCCAAAATCCCAATTGTGAGGAAACACTCCATTACTCACAATTGAAGAAATGTTGGAATTCTGTTTGCCGGACAGATTGAAAAGTCTAGGAAAAACCTCTTTGAGTACACCCCCCCCCCTCTCTTCTCTCTTACACCAATCATCCTCCCAAAATCTCACCCTCTCCTGTCCTCCCACCACAAAATTACACCCAAGAAGAAACACAGGGTATCCACTAGAAATATTATTCCATGGATTACGACAAGAACCACGCAACGGAACAATCACATTCCATCCATTGGCGCTCTTACCATAAATACTACTTATCACCTTGTGCCGAAGATAATCAGGTTCTTTGGAGAACTGCCACGGCCATTTGGTACACAAAGCCCTGTTCCTTGATTTTAAAAACCCCGCCCCCATCATTGCCTTTTGATCTTCCAACAACCTCCCACTTAACCAAATGAGAATTCGTCCCGCCGTCCATACCCTCCCACAAGAAATCTCTCATCAGCTTCTCAACGTACTTCGCGATACAAATTGGCATTTTGAAGAGAGACATGTAATAAATGGGAATACTACTCAAGACGGCCTGAATGAAAGTGAGCCTACCACCTTTGGATAAACAAACCTTCTTCCATTTTTGCAGCCTTTTCTTAACCTTCTCCACAACCGGATCCCAAAAACTGAGGACTCTAGGGTTCCCACCAAGGGGAAGGCCCAAATTCTTAACCTTCTCCACAACCGGATCCCAAAAACTGAGGACTCTAGGGTTCCCACCAAGGGGAAGGCCCAAATACAATATAGGCCAGACTCCCGGCTTGCAGCCCCAAGCCCCAGCCAACCCAGACAGATCTCCTTCGTTGTAGTTGATGCCTACTAACAAACATTTCGCCTTATTAATTCTCATGCCTGAAACGAAACAGAATAAATCAAGCGTCTCAAGCAGGTTATGCCAATACTCCGGCTTGTCCCTGATGAAGAACATCGTGTCATCAGCAAATTGGAGGTGGGACACCTCCACCCGATCATGTCCAACAACAAGACCATGAAGCACATCCATTTCCTGAGCTTTCTCAAGAATACGACTCAGCACGTCAATCACCAATGTGAAAAGAAAAGGAGAAAGAGAGTCCCCTTGTCTCAACCCTCTGGATGCCTTAAATTTGCCTCTAGGCCTGCCGTTGATCATAATAGAGAAATTTGCTGAATCGAGACAACCTCAAATCCAACTTCTTCACCTGCCCCAAAACCCTTTTCTGACCATAACATCATCCACAAAGTGCCACTCCACATGATCATAAGCTGTCTCAAAGCCAATTTTGAAAGCCAATCAAGCTTTATTATGTCTCCACTCTCCTCCACCACCTCATTAGCGATCAAGGCAGCATCCAATATCTGCCTATCGCTCACGAAAGCTCCCTGGGAAAGGGAGATAGTGCTCCCATCACCTCCCTCAGTCTCGAAGCTAAAACTTTAGATACCACCTTATACAAGCTTGTCACAAGACTAATAGGCCCAAAATCACTCGCTCTTATGCACTCCCTCTTTTTGGGGATAAGGCAAATAAACGTTTCGTTGGTGACAACGTTGATAATACCACTGTAGTAAAACTCCTCCATAACCTTCAAGAGTTCAAATTTCATAGTTTCCCAACAAGATTGGAAAAGAAGCATAGAGAAACCATCAAGCCTAGGAGATTTATCTCTCCCACAATCAAATACAGCCCTTTTGACCTCCTCCTCTTCATAGGGTCTCTCAAGCCACACCGCCTCATCATTACTGATTCGATTCCAATTTAAACCCTCCAAGCCCCAACCCACCTCTTCATTACTACTATAAAGAATTTTGAAGAAGTTAATAACTTCAGACTCAATCTCAGCTTCATTAACAATCACCCTTGATCCCACCACCTCCAACCTCTCAATGAACTCTTCCTCCTTCCGTTGGCCAATCGGTGGAAGAACTTTGTGTTCCCATCACCATCTCTAGCCCACTCCACTTTTCTCTTTTGTCTCCATCTTATCTCTTCTTTAAGAACCATATATCTGACCAAGAAAGTGATCAACCCTGGAGATTCCTCTAATTTTAATCGAAGCCGAAAACTCTCCAATTTCTGAGTCAGATACCAAATAAACTGAGTATTCCAAATAATCACAATACCACCAGACCTGCCTGTTGAAGGCAAACAGACCCAATCCCTGAATCTAGAACCCCACACACTAGCCACCAATCTCCTGTCAATTGCTTGTTTCTTAGTCTCTTGCAAAATTACGATTTCCTGCCTGAGCCACACCAACTGTTCCTTCAAAACCAGCCTCTTTCTTCTGCTTCCCAGACCTCTTATATACCAAGAGATAATCTTCATTGATTAAACTGAACAGCCCTTTGCAACAACTTCTGCTCCAAGCTGTCCACTTCCAACTCTGGAGCATACGAATATCCCTTCCCCTTCTTGCCATGATCACTGCTCAATCTCGATTTGCTTGTTCTGTTGAAACTATCGATGATTAAGTTCTTCTTAATAGGAACAATAGACAGATTCAGCTTTGACAAGATTCGAGCATTTTTGCCTTTATCCTGCCAGGGACCTTTGCCACGACCTTTTTTTTTTTTTTCCTTCTAAAATGCTTTAAGACCAGACTCTGCTCAGAACTTGCATCCCCAACAACGACCCCAGCCCCTTCCTCTTCAATCCTGACCTCATTTGTAATAGGGATAGATGGTGCCAATCTGCCACCCTCGACCACTAGATGACTTACCCCCACCCCACCTTGAGCCCATCCCCCAAATCAGCCTCTCCAACAAGAATCGGGACTAAGTCGTTAGTTGCGACTCCATCCAGCGCAGCAGTGTTGAAAATGTCGACACTATCATGCGCGACCTGGAACTTAGCCCCCCTTTTGATTGCTTGGTCTGGCTCCGTCGGAACAGCTGGCACTCCACAGTCTTCGAGAAGCCCAGCAATGGATTCGTCGTTGCATTCAATGACGTCAACCACTTCCTCCGACTCAGAATTAAGATCTCCATCCTTCGAATCCTCTGAAGAAATCGATAACCACTCGAAAGAGTTGCAGGATTCCCCCTCCGAAGCATCCTTCGATTTATAGGCTTCACCCGTTATGTCGTTTCCTTTCTTTCTTCGCGAAGCAGATCCCCTTCCTTCAGATTTTCCAAACTTAGAGTAAAAGTTGGAATGAGAAAATTCAGATCCATTTATTTTGATCCATTTATTTCTTCAATTGGCCTAGCATCGCTGTTTTTATGGTTAGTGCATTGAGAAGTAGAATACAAGGACCAAAATTGGATCTTAAATCGTGTACTTTATTTATTTATTCTTAATGCTAAATGCATTGATAGTTTATTTAACTTTCACACTTATATACTGTGGTAGAATTCAATTTGAAGTTTTTTTTTCTTTCTTTGATTTAGAAATTCTTACAAGCTGTGATAATATCCTTCTGTGAAATTCATTTGGTTAATTAGTGAACCCACCTGTCACTAATGAGACAAAAGTTCCCATTTTTGTTTAAGGTTTATAAGTAATGGGCCCTACATGAAGGAATTCATTAGTTCAATACTTTTTTTTTTTAATAAGGGAGTTTATGTGCAATTTCATTTCAAGAGTAGTTTCTTCATCTGGTTCCATGTTGTTTTTTTGGTCATGCAGGATGTAGATAGTGAATTGGCTCTACACTTGAAGAGGCTTGCAAGGAAAGATCCCACCACCAAGGTAAAGCTTGTTCACCTGTGTGTCTTTTTAGCCCTCAAGGATTTGATCTCTATTCATGTATGATGATAAGAATTTATTTGTCTTGTGCTCTTAAATAGCTTAAAGCTTTGGCATCTCTATCCACGCTGCTCAAGGAAAAGTCCACGAAGGACATAATACCTATCATTCCACAATGGGTATAGTTTCTCATCTCTTCATAGTAACATTAGAGTCACTGGAAAGGATATATCTTGCATTTTGGTTTTGAAAACCGTTTTCATAATTTTTAGACTTACGCAGCTCTTTCTTATGTAGGCATTTGAATACAAAAGGCTTGTGGTGGATTACAATAGAGAAGTTCGGCGAGCAACTCATGATACTATGAACAATCTTGTTACCGCTGTTGGGTTTGAACTCTTTTGCGTACTTTTACCTTTTGTTTTTTTCCTGCCTTTTGGTTCTGTATAAAACATGCCTTTTGGAAATCTATGAAGTTAAAGAAGAATTATGTGTTGTGCTTTACATCTTGTTGGTTGTGTCTTGGAAAATCCATTGCATTGGTTTGCTTATGCATTGGTTGATTGTAAGCATTTTTTAGCTTGATGGATAAGCTCCTATTGAGGTCAGGAGTGGTTTCGAAAACAGCAGAATAATTTGATTAATCCGCACAGAGTGATTAGTTTTAGAAACGCAAATTTTGTTCACATAACTACATTGTGACCATAATCATAATTGCACATTGCTCTCTCTCTCTCTCTCTCTCTCTCTCCCCCCCCAATATTCCCTCCCCTCTTTATTGCATTCTCAAATTGTCTCCACATCGAACTATTTGTCAAGTTAATACACCCCTTTGTTTTGGATTTCCTTTAATGTTTATGCATAGTGATTGCTTGTTAAGCTCATCGTAGTTGTCTAGAATGTTGGTTATCCTGATTTTTCATAAATGCACTGAGACAATAATGGTTGTTTGTTTTAGGAGAGACTTAGCTCCACAGCTGAAGTCTCTGATGGGACCATGGTGGTTTTCTCAATTTGACCCAGTTTCTGAAGTTTCTCAAGTTGCAAAGCGTTCGTTGCAGGTTCTTTTTCCAAGTTTGTCATTTATTGGGGTTTTACATTGCTTAGTATACGATAGTGTCCCAAAAATGCTAGAGTTTGCATCAATAACAGCATTGAATTTCTACTTGAAATGAAGAATGAAAATCAGTGTTGTGGTTTAGAGATTTGTGATTTCTATCCCTTTCTCAACAAAAAAAAAAGAAATTTAAGGTTGGGTCTAGAATACAAAATTCAGAATGTATCAAGTATATTGATGGTCCTATGAATTGAAATTCCGTTTGCAGCTTTTGCATTTCATATGTGACTGGTTTAACTTTTGACTTGACTGTCTAATTGTTGCGTACAACAGGGAGCTTTTCCAGCTCAGGAAAAGAGATTAGATGCTTTAATTTTATGCACAGCAGAGGTTTTTATCTATTTGGAAGAAAATCTGAGACTTACACCGCAAAGTATGTCTGATAAAGCAACTGCTTTGGATGAATTAGAAGAGATGCATCAGCAGGTATGCATTTGGAAAATATTTTCTGCATCATAATTGGTAAATTGTCAAGTAGGACACATTAAAAATGTGCATATGTCTTATTAGAAGACTTGAAAGAAGAAAAAATACTTTCAGATTTAATGTCTCCTATCCTGTTGGATTGCAGGTGATATCTTCATCACTTCTGGCATTGGCTACACTTCTTGATGTATTGGTTAGCTTACAAGCAGCAAGACCAGGCACTGAAAACGTAACTGCTCAACCAAAACATGCTTTGAAGGCTAGGGAAACGGCTATTTCTTTTGCTGAGAAGTTGTTCACTGCTCATAAATATTTTCTAGACTTCTTGAAATCTCCAATTTCTGCTATCCGTTCAGCCACATATTCTGTATTAAGTAGTTTCATTAGAAACATTCCTCATGCCTTTAATGAAGGAAATATGAAAGCTCTTGCTGCTGCAATATTTGGTGCATTTCAGGAGAAGGATCCTGCTTGTCATTCATCAATGTGGGATGCAATTTTGCTATTTTCTAAAAGGTTTCCTGACAGTTGGACTTCCATTAATGTACAGAAAATTGTACTTAATCGATTTTGGAATTTTCTTAGAAATGGGTGCTTTGGATCTCCGAAGATTTCTTATCCAGCCTTGGTTCCATTCTTAGACACTGTGCCATCTAACACAGTAGTGGGAGATACCTTTTTGCTTGAATTTTTCCAGAACCTATGGGCAGGAAGGAATACATCCCACTCCTCAAATGCAGATAGACTAGCATTTTTTGGGGCATTTAAGGACTGCTTTCTGTGGGGATTGCGTAATGCATCAAGGTGAGTTTTTTCTTATGACACTCTACAATTTTTTTGAATCTGTTTGGTTTTGTTCCTGTGGATTTTCAGTTTATATATTTTTCTTTTTATTTTATATTTTAACTTTGATGTTTCTTATATTTTTGGATTTTTAATCGTTTTTCCTTTTTCTTCCAGATATTGTGATAAGGTGGATTCCGTCTCTCATTTTCAAGTAACTCTTGTTAAAAATGTTCTGGTAAAGCTTTTGTGGCATGACTACCTTTTCTCTAGTAGCTCAAAACTTAAGGAGAAAACCTTCTCCAGTTTATCAGCAGATTCATGTGAAAGTGGCTTAACTTCCAACAAGAAGACAGTTGAAACAACGAATGTTATGTACCCAATGAGCTACTTGCAAGAGTTGGGGAACTGCATTGTTGGGATTCTTTCAGGCATTTATTTGCTCGAGCATGATCTGCTCACAGCTTTCTCTGCAGAATTTCAGGAGAGTTGTGTGGGTTTGTTTCATAATGCTGGTAACTTGGAAACAGAAAGTGAGTGTGCTGAACGGGTTAATCAATTTATATCATTACTTGGAGAATTTGCAATGCAGAAAGGTAGAAGTTGGCCTTTGGTTTGTCTAGTTGGACCAATGTTGGCTATGTCCTTCCCATTGATGAGATCACATGTAAGTAGCTATTGCACAACCCTTCTGATGATTGAGACATTTATTTTAAGAACTAGATTTATTCTTCTTCTGTGGATACTAGATAGTGATATCTGGATAGATTAAACTATGTTCTGGGTTAACGGTGAACATCTGTGGTCCCTTGCCTGGATTTTTATTGGATGACATTAGAGTGGTACCTATGCCTGCATGCTAACTTGTTTTTCTCTGAATTGGAGCTTGCGGAGTAGAAAAGTTCAGTGCATCTTTCATGTTTTAGAAAACTCAACCTTTCGTGCCTTTCCATCAAGTCTTTCCCCTGCCTTCCAATTCTTGTCTTGCTGGAAATCTTTCGATTTAGTAATCTTGTTGAGAATAAAGAAAAGGTCAAAGATAAAGATTGTTATGGTAATGGACATAAAGAGGAGCAGTGAATTCACCGAATTGAATTATGTTATGCTGAGAATAGATGTAACATAGTTTACATATTATGTTTAATTGTTATGTTCTTTAACTTTTGATATTCGCTCTTCTATCTTCTTGATATCAGGATTCATCAAGTTGTGTGAAGATTCTATCGGTTGCTGTTTCTGTATTTGGATCGCGCAAGATAGTCCAACAGCTTCTTATCCAACATAATCTTTCTTCTTGTAGTCATTCTACTGATGGGGAGGATAAAGAAATCGAGGCAGATCTATTCATGCAGATGTTCAAGGAAAGTATTGTTCCTTGGTGTTTGCATGGGAATAGTTGCTCCTTAAGTGCTCGACTTGATATGTTACTTGCATTGCTCGATGATGAATATTTCTTTGAACAGTGGGATACTGTTATCAGATATGCTACTAACCTGGAACACTCTGGATCTGCAACTTCCTCTTTAGACTCTGACCGCATAACCATATTGGCAATGCTCTTAGAGAAAGCAAGAGATAAAATTGCAAACAGGAAGGAAGGAGACGTATCCATGGGCAACCCAGACCACTGGCATCATGAGCTTCTAGAATCAGCTGCTGTTGCTGTTGCTTGTTCCCCTCCTGCTTTCGGAACTTCTAATTCTCAATTTGTGTGGTATGTGTATAGTATTTGTTCCAACTGATTTTCTTAAGATGGGAATAGCTCTGGATTTTCAGTCCTTGCTTTTCTTGGGTTGACTAATTTTCTATTTCAAAGGAAAGCTATCGATCATCTGAAAATAACGTTTCTGAACTTGATTTCTATATATCTGTGGCTGATATTGTAATTTGAAAATGGGAAAGGCTATTTACTTTTTCATCCCTATAATAGAACAGAATCTGATTATAATTTGAATGTTGTGTTTCACTTTCATGGCCTAAACTTTTTTACTTGCCTGCAGTACTGTTGTTGGTGGTTCAACAAAAAACAATCAAACATCTTTTGTGTCGAGAGATGCATTGGTCCTGATATTTGAGGAGGTTTTCAAGAAGTTGCTTTCTTTTATTCTGGCTTCCTCCTTTACTTGGGTCAGGAATGCAGGTCCTCTTTTGAGTCCCAATCTATTGACTTCTGGGGCAAACAATATTGGGCCGGAATTTGAAAGTTCTGTCACGATGTTTGAGATGGCTCAGTTTGCTCTTGAAGTACTTGATGGCACCTTATTTTCCTTGAAGACACTTGGTGAAGAAAGTGGGCTGGTTTCAGTTATCTTGTCTGCAATTTTTTTAATTGATTGGGAGTTTTTGGTATTAGTAACTATAAGAGATGATGCCCCTGATGATGAATCAAAGGAAAAATTGAAGTCCAGGCTGGTATTTAGTGAATTGTTTCATGCTTTTCGATGTAAGATAAGTAATCAGTTTTGGAAAAGCCTCAGCTTACACAATCGGCAGGCATTGGGGAGTAGTTTGATTCAGTGTATGAGATCTGCAATCTTCAATGAAGATAAACTAGACACAGAAAAATTCACATCTTTGTGCTGCTTGTGGATGCTTGAAGTTCTTGATTGTCTCTCTCAGGATCAGTATGAGGAACAAAATCTGTTAGACCAGCTTCTTTGCCAGGGTGAAAGATGGCCTTTGTGGATTGTTCCCGATTTTAGTAGCCCAGAGGGATTAGTTGCAAAAAACTTCTCTGCTGATGTGCATGTGAGTGGGAATTATTAATTTGTACGTGTGTTATTGATTCTTGTTTTTCCATGTTTCTTGTTAATTTTTTTTTTCATGTGTTACAAATATAATGCGAACTGTTGCACACCTCTCCACTGGTGCGAACTGTTGCACCTATATCTCTTATAAAGCACAATACTCTTTGAAGTTTCATTGTGAGATTGGAAACTTGAAATACAATAGTACCTAGAATGACTTTTCCAGCCCTCAGATGCCCTTGGTGTTACTGATATATTGGTCGCAAATTCTTTTCTGTTAAACATGCGCTCATGATTGCTCACTTTGTTGAGTTGTAGTCTGTTAGCTGGATATCTATTGTCGTTCTTTATTGGTTACGTTATCAGTTCATCATCCCCCAAACTGTCAGGTTCCCAATAGGTGCTTAGAAAAGAGGAAATATAATTCTACCCCCAAAATAGTATGTATCAATGTATTGAAGTCATTGAGGATTGTTGTAGAGCTTTCTGCACTTCCTCAATCAATCCAGTACCGAATGACAAACTTCAATTAGAACTGTGTTAAATATAATGATCCAATCAGCTAAGTTCAGAACAGAATTAACTCAATAACTGTGCCATTGATGCTAGTTTATGGTTTTTCTCTCAGAGTAGTAATAGAGCAGGGAACCTGTTTCATCCTGATTCTACTTGTGCTCATGAAATAGTTTACTTGATTTTATTTTTGGATTTTACTTTTTGTTAAATTGCTTTTGCCGTCTTTTATTGTATGTGATGTAGAGACTTAGATTTTAAATATATGACAAATGCAGGACTTTGGCCATCGAAAGTTTGTTTCGTTTATTGTCAAGATCATCTCAGAACTTGGGATTGATAGAGTTGTTGCGGGTTATGTAAAACATAGTCTCCCTCCTTCCCAGGAAACAGCAAATAAAGAGTATACTCGATCCTGGCTTGCTGCTGAAATATTGTGTACTTGGAAATGGCCAGGAGGATGTGCTGTTGCTTCATTCTTACCTTCATTGAGTGCATATGCGAAGAGTAGAAATTACTCTTCCCAGGAGAGCTTGTTAGATTTTGTTTTCAACATTTTACTTGACGGTGCACTTATTCATGGAGGATGTGGTGCACAGAATTTTGTCTGTCTGGGGCCTGCTTCAAGTGAAGAAGTGGAGGATATTGAAGAACCTTTCTTGAGAGCTCTTGTAGCTTTTCTTTTAACTTTGTTCAAAGATAATATATGGGAAACAGAAAAGGCTATGATGCTATTTGAACTGCTAGTAAATAAACTTTTTGTTGGTGAAGCTATAAATACGAACTGCTTGAGGATTCTTCCCCTGATTGTTAATGTTCTTATTCGACCATTAAGTCAAAGAAGCATCAGATCTCATGACTCTAGTAGAGATACCCAACCTGATTCTTCTGGGGAAAATCATGTACCTGATATTATTGCAGGCTGGCTCCAGAAAGCTATATCATTTCCGCCTCTGATCACATGGCAAACAGGACAAGGTAAATGCATTTAATTTTCTATAAGTCAATACAAATATTTTTAGTCATTTCAGTTTTAGAATGTAAGTATATAATCAAACAGTGTGGTTGAGAGTAAGAATAGAAACTGTTTGGATTTCATACATAGAGAATGCCCCACTTCGGAGCATCAAGTGGGGGGCCCTTCCTCCCTCGTCTCTCACTTGTAATGAAGGGCCATGATTGATGGTGCTTGCAGTTCATTTTGTTGATTTACAGTATAATCTGCTAAGAAATGGTATTAATGCCTCATTTTGATTTCTTCTTGTAGATATGGAGGATTGGTTTCAGTTGGTTATATCTTGTTATCCTTTTAGTACACTAGGGGGCTTAGAAACCCCGACCCTGGAGAGAAATATCAGCTCTGAAGAGAGCACACTCCTACTTGAATTATTTCGGAAGCAGAGGGGTCCTGGCACATCAACTGTAATCAATCAGCTTCCAGTTGTGCAGACTTTGCTTTCAAGGCTAATCGTTGTTTCTGTTGGTTATTGTTGGAAGGAATTTGATGAAGATGACTGGGAGTTTGTGTTATATCAGTTAAGGCGCTGGATTCAGTCGGCTGTTGTATTGATGGAGGAAATTGCTGAAAATGTTAATGACACCATCACTAGCAGCTTTACTTCTCATAACCTGGATTCTATCCTTAATAAGCTTGGGACAATTCTTTATATTTCAGATCCCTTTCCTATAGACATTGCCAAGAATGCCCTTTTATCATTTTCTCTGTCTTGTGGACCTTTTGGTCTCCGACAAGCAGAAGATGCAGATAACGTAAACCCCTTGAGAATGGAAAGATGGGACCCCATCAAAGATCGAATTTTAGAAGGTATACTTCGGTTGTTCTTCTGCACTGGCATTGCAGAGGCCATTGCAAGTTCCTGTTGTGATGAGGCTGCATCTCTAATTTCGTTGTCTCGATTTGAACATTCTCAGTTTTGGGAGTTGGTGGCCTCAGGTGTTGTCAACTCGTCAACAAATGCTAGAGATAGGGCAGTGAAGTCAGTAGAATTTTGGGGGCTGAGCAAAGGACCTATTAGCTCTTTGTATGCAATTCTCTTTTCTTCGAAAACCATTCCTTTGTTGCAGTTCGCCGCTTATTCTATTATTTCTTCAGAACCTGTTTTACACTTGGCAATTGTTGAAGACAAAACTTATTTGGACGGTGTCACTAACAGTGAAGAAGATTCATCCCCGCATAATATGTCGACAGAAACAAGCATCCATTTGAAAGAGGAAATATCTTGCATGATTGAAAAGTTACCGCATCAGGTTCTTGAAATGGATTTGGTGGCAGAGCAAAGGGTAAATGTGCATTCACTAGTAACCAAATCAATCCTCTGGCTTGTGGTCTATCATTATATCTCTAGTTACTTAGTAATCACTAGCTCTCTTTGTGATGGCATTTTGATTTCTGATTTTGATTTTTTCAAATTTGCAGGTACATGTCTTCCTGGCATGGTCTTTGTTGCTATCGCATTTGTGGTCATTACCATCGTCATCACCTGCAAGGGAGAGACTGGTCCAGTATATTCAAGATTCTGCTGATTCAGTGATATTAGATTGCCTTTTCCAGCATATTCCTCTAGGACTGGGCATGGCACATGTTATTAAGAAGAAAGATATAGAGCTTCCTGCTGGTATAGCAGAAGCTGCAGCTGCAGCAACACGTGCCATAACTACTGGTTCATTATTGTTTTCTGTACAATCTCTGTGGCCCGTTGAACCAGTGAAAATGGCTTCGCTTTCTGGAGCAATGTTTGGTTTGATGCTTCGCATTCTTCCTGCTTATGTAAGACAGTGGTTCAGTGATTTACGTGACCGTTCTACATTATCTGGAATTGAATCCTTTACAAGAGCATGGTGCAGTCCACCACTCATCGCAAACGAATTAAGCCTGGTATGTATAGCTTGAGAGTGATTGGTTAATTCTGTATTGCTTAGGACATGTGGATATCTTGACAAAAAAATTATATTTCTGTGCTGCTTCTCTAAGGGGGAACTTGTTCATAAAGTGGGAATTTTTAGAAAGCTGTTGTTATAATTCATAATTTAACCATGTTTGCACTGTCATTACTGATTACGATTATGTAACTCTGAATTTAAATTCTCATGCAGATTAAAAAGAATGATCTTGCTGATGAGAATTTTTCCATTAGCGTAAGCAAAGCAGCAAATGAGGTTGTTGCTACCTATACAAAGGATGAGACTGGAATGGATCTAGTTATCCATCTTCCTTCGTCTTACCCATTACGGCCCGTTGATGTTGATTGTATGAGGAGCCTAGGGATTAGTGAAGTGAAGCAGAGGAAGTGGTTAATGTCTATGTCGTCGTTCGTTCGTAATCAGGTAAATTGAATTAATTAACCTTGCCATTTATTGGTGAATTCCATTTCCCACCTAGTAGCAGAAGGTTGAAGACCGAGAAATATTTTTCATGCTATTATGAAATATGATTTGACCATGAGAATATATGTGGAAAAAGCAGCACTCTTCTGAAACTGGTTTTCTCTTTTTTTTTTTTCTTTTTTTGGTAGATGAAACTAAGGTAATTTGATTCACTACAAGTTGTGTATTTTTGGCATTTCCTATGGAAGGGAATGTTTGGGAGGGAGGGAGGGGTAATCTCGTTCTATTATAGAGAACAGGTGTAGATCAATAATGAAATTAGGTGAGCGAGATGAAAGGGAAGGCTCAAAATTACATGAATAGGTTGTTATAATATGGCAGATGGACCCAATGGATAATTTTCTTTACTTGTGTGATGTAGAATGGAGCTTTAGCAGAAGCTATCAAGATATGGAAGAGCAACTTTGACAAGGAATTTGAAGGCGTGGAGGAATGCCCTATCTGTTACAGTGTCATCCATACTACAAACCACGGCCTTCCTCGCCTTCCATGCAGGACCTGCAAGCACAAGTTCCATTCTGCCTGCCTCTATAAGTGGTTCTCAACTTCTCACAAGTCAACTTGCCCTTTGTGCCAGTCTCCGTTTTGAACTTGGACATCAATCTGAAGCCCGGTCTTTTGGGTATTTGCTAGTCTACTTACACAGAAGATCTTGATACAGTTGATTCTATATATTGAGCTCTCACTACCATGCCTATCTAGTGCAGCCAAGTTATCAATTTTGGAATACTTCATCTTGATCGTGTACTTAGGATCTGTATCAAGGTGAAGGAGTTTGATGCTTGCAGTTTAGGAAAGCATCTTCTAATGGGGAGTTCTGAGAAATTATCTAGTAACTTTATTTTTGAGGTATCTGACTCTTGAGATTTTTCTTAACCAGATTTGGTCTTGAGAGTGCTCAGGGCTTTTAGGTGAACATTAGTTATCAATAGTTTTGAATATTAATATGTGCCGAATCTTGCTTCACTTAGGATGCCAACAGTCTACAAAAGTCTGTATATTCAAAGTAATCAAACAGTTCAATACAACATATAATTAATTTTATTAAGTTATAATGGTCCTACCAGAGTTCTTCATTCAATCTGCCCTCCAGTTTCTTTTATATCCTGGCTGCACCATTCCAGTACTCAGTATACAAATTTGTGCGATAATATAACTGTCTCTCATTATGAATCTGTGCATAGTTTTGATTTTGCAAAGCCAAAAACTAAAAACGAAGCTAAATTCTTTATTTGTAAGCCATTTTCAACAGGTAGTGGAGAAAGACAGCGGTCCGGAGGTAACAGTGAAATTGGCTAAGGAAGAAAAACAAAAATCTTGCAATAAACAGAGTGGCTTTCAACATCAAAACTACAAAATGTGAACTGATCTACATATGATACAATGTCTTCAGACGCTTATCTCGTTGGCCAAAGAAAACTGATCCCACTAGAAGTTTCAGTGATAAAAAACAGGATATTTTGCTACAATCATGAGTAATAACTCAATGAAAAACGGTAACAATATGATTGAATAATATCAAAATCAATGGGTAAGGAGGCAAAAGAGCAGTTCTTCCAATTTGTGTCTTCTGTAAATACTGTGATACAAATCTTCTCCCTGCTGTTCCCCGCACCAGAGAACTAACCATCTGCCTGCATACCATCTCCCCGCATCAAAGGAACTAACCATCTAATTTCTGCTCCATTTCCATTAGACAAATAGTATATTTTCTTCCAGTTCTCTTCCGTGAATGCTTCACGGCGTATAAGCCTCTGTCTGCCATATAAAACAGTAGGGAAGGCTGAGAATATAGAAGTTTGCAGGGAAAAAGCATCAGGAAAGCATTAGACATGAAAGAAAGCTCCTGTAGAGTTTTAACTTCTACAGAGCACTGGCTCAAAGAGTAATGCATTATCGTTATGCGGTTGTTGGCCTAACGTGATTCGTTTGAATTTTAAGGACACCATCCATGTCCGCCAACATTAAGAATTATTGCCTTAAGCTGAAAAGTACAGTAAATGATAGGTAATGTGTATTAGTTTTTACTAATTCTCCACCAACATTTGCACGAGACAAGGTAAAACAAATTAAATTGGTATTAATATAATACCCCAATCTAATATGCAAACATGCAATAAATATACAATCAGCAAGATTGCATTGCAAACTTGGCAGACATCAACTAGCATACCTAAGGTAGTAATGGCAAACAGCTGCTGCTTCATCTAAAGTGTAGCGAGGAAAGTTCACGCGAGCATCTGTAGGCACTTCTGGCAAGTCTTGACGGAGCTTTCCTACTGCTGTTGAATGAGAAAACGCACCCACCATCATGTCATCATGTCGCATAGATCTAAAAGCCTTCACCTGCAAGAATTTTCTCATATGTGTGTGCACATCAGTCTCTAATATACTGCACATAGACCCCAACTTAATGCCCACTTGTACACCCAAATTTATAAGGACAACATCTCAAGGAGAATGAGATTATTTGACGATGTAATACAAAGCCTAAAAAACATAATTGAATGGACATTCTTATGTTCCTTAAAGAATTACAAGTATAAACCACCATAATACTGCAGCAGAGGATACCTACCGTAGCAAGTTCTTTAGCATGTATTGGTCGAGTAGAACGAACAGTTACTGGCTCTTCATACTCACTGAACGTAAACCAGCTATTATACTGCAGACAAGGAACATAAAAAGATAGCGACCTATCAACACTTTACAACAAAGCTCTTGACACACAATTCATTGAAAACAATTAACGCAATACAATATCAAGTGATCATTTCCACCTGATCAATTGCAATAAGCACGGGGATATCTTTCACTAGAGATAACTCCTTCCTCAAACGAACTACCACTCCAACAGCTGCATGAGTGTGCTTGATTCCTGTATCAACCAGGTCATACAGAGTTGAACCATCAGGCATTGCCATGGTATCAATTCCATCTTTCATCCATCCAACACCAGCACCCTCTCCCAGTGGAATAGGATCAAATATTTGGCAGAACAATTGTTTTAAACGGGATTCATTAAATTTCAGGAAGTCCTGGAATAAAATGACACAAAAGATGAATATAAGCCATGGAGATGATCAAGAGCATATAATCCAAAAACTCCATAGTGGACAGAGGTTTATAGTTTAGATCACATTAATTCTAATACAACCCTGTAGAAAATCATCGCTTTTAGGCATGATCACTGATTAGAAGAAGCCTTTGTTTTGGCCAGAATAGAAGAGGCTTATTGACTACTATTAATTAAAGCTACACAGATTACTGATACTGTTTAAGTTAATAGCACATTGTAAAAGTCTTGATATGAATTTTAGCTAATTGAAAAAAAAAAAAGAAAAAAAAGTGGTTCGCAATCTTACCTTCAGAATATTTTCAGCCTGAACAGGTGTGTCCCAAAGACCTGTTTGTGGGTTTTTATAGAAAAAGCCTCCATAAGTCCAGTCCCTGCCTCTTGGGACATATAACACCAACCAACCTTCCCCGCGAGCCCATTGAACTAACATTGAAAGAGCAATACTCTTTCCACAACTTACAGGACCGTCCAACACAATCTGCTTTCTAACTTTTGTACCTGAAAAAACAATACAGGTATAAGGGCATCTTACACGTGATCCATCATTCATATGTTTCTACAATTTTGTTCCTCCAAAGAATGATGCACAAGATGTACAAGCAACTAAGTATGCCTTACAACATAGGTTATCTACAAAGGATAATCCAGAAAAAGCTTAATTGAAGTCATCTAAGAATGAGTAACCAAAGAAATTATTACAATTTTTTTTTTATATCAATCATAATAAGTTGAAACCAAAAATGATCATTTTCAAATGTGGCCAATGACAGTAATCTCAAACCTCACTAACTCTGACCTAACAACAAACAAAGCATCAATTAATGTGAGAAACAATGGGACACAAAGCACACACCTTTGGTGGTAGAAGAGTGCAATGGAGGATCCACAATCCATCGAAAATTATCTCGGAGATCAAGAAAGCTCTGGCGAACTAGCACGGCGCTCTGCATCGCGTCCTCGAACTCCTTCACCATCCCCAACGGCAACCCCTCGGGCAACACATTGTTCAATTCCTCCATCCTGCAAATCAAAACAAGCACATCCCAATAAATACATACATACATCAATTTCGTCAGGGATTAGGGTTTACGGTTTTACTTGAGCTTGAAGTAGGAGCAGGCGTCCTTGCGCGTGAGCTGAGAGAGTGTCGGAGTGGCAGTGAACAGAGGGCGGCCATTGGGCCCCACATCGAGCGACGGATCATTTTCATCGGCTTGTAGCCGGCGAGCACGAGCCTTTTCGTCGAAGAGAGCCGCGTCGACGTCCGAAACGGCGTCGTCGGCTGCGGCTGCAGGGTCGTTTTTGTCCTTGCCCTTCTTCGTCTTCTTCACCGTCGATTTATTGTCCTTAGATGAGTAACTCATCGTCGCCGTGAGCCTCCACGGGTCTGGCCTTGGGCAACCCGACCCCGTTGCCCGTCGAAGAAGGGTCCGCAACATTTCGCTTTGTTCAAGGTTTTGCAAGGTTTTTGGGAGAAGAAAGTGAAGCTGTGCGCTGCCGGGAAATTAGCCGCACCAGGTGATGGGCAAATCTGTAATTTCAAAACAGATTGGGCAATATATGTGCTTGGGCTAGAAGCGGGCCTGATAGTCGGATTTTGGGCCCAATTGAATTGGTCTGGGTTTGGATGTTTGGGCCCAATAGCGGAGAAGGATCATGCGTAATGATGGATGGCGGTGAAGGTTTTTAATTTATTTTTGGTCATAGTGGTGTTTGTGGCATGGACAATAAGAAACCCTTATGGGGTCACAGATTTGTGTGATCCACGTCAGAAGTCAGGGTGACACGTCCTCAAATTTTTATACGTTGGTTATTAGCTGAGTAACCGTCACACTGAAAAATTTATGGCTAAACACACTGGGTCTTATTCCGAGCAATCGTGAAACTTACAAGAATCCCACAAATTTGAACACCTGGATTTCCAATGGATAATGTTGGATTTAAATAGGAAAATAGCTGTCTGAATGACATATGCGCATTGTCGAAGTGCATATATATATATAGCAAATACTGCTACTGGTTTTTGGCGTTTTGGTGTGGCACCAATGGACGACGATTAAATTAGGTATTCGTTTGCATGCGAATTATTATTTAAATTGATCACGTAATTAAACACCCACTAGTGACTGTCAGGTAAATGCAGCAATTATTATTATTTTTTATTGCTAATGCAATTTGGGTGTTCAAAATGATTGCGAGTGTGTGGCCTATAATTCAAGTTACTTTTAAAAATAAAATAAATATTTTATATATATATATATAAGAGCCATCATTATCACGAATGAGTAAGTACATTTTATGACTTTCGGTCTCACATCCATAACCGACTATTAATCATATATGGCAAAAAGATGATTAATCTAAATCTAAGTGTGTTTACTTCATAAATTTTTGTTATTTGAGTATATTCTAAAATAAGCATAAATAATATCATTATGGTTTTCAAGTAATGAATTGAAATATCAACTAGTCGTAATTTAAATGGTACTTTTTTTTTTTTGGGGGGTTGCTATTTGGATTATATTTACTGATTACATTCTTGATTATCTCTCTAATATAAGTGGGTCTCACATACGTTAGTGAGACTGACCTCTATTAGAGAGGTGATCAATAAATGTGGTACTACAAATAGGATTATTGTTCTTTCATTTTTTTCTTTTTCTTTTTTCTATTTTCCTTTAATCTAAACTACGGAGGGGGATTTGAATTTGGATGCAGAGTTTTGAGCACATTCGCTGTAACTAACTTGTGACTAAGCTCATATAATGGTACTTCTTTACAATATGGGGTGAGGTCCAAATTCAAAAAACATGTTGCAGCAAACATTATCACTAATTTAACACAAGAGATTGAAAATTTTGACGCAGAGAAACTGGCCTTTGGACCTAATGAAATTCCAATTAATGAGAGTTTAAAGTATCCACAATAGGCTCTTTAAACTATCTCCTTAGACAAATTTTAGGGAGGAATCGTAAAAATGCAATTCCAACCACGCTCCCTATCCACCTCCTAAAATCGGGAGTCCTCTAGGAGCTCCTAAATCTAAAAGAGAGAAATGACTCCTAGTGGTCCTTATAAATGCTGCTTTATTTAATGAATATTTCAAACCTTTATTTAATGCTAACTATTTTTTATTTTATTTTTTAATAGAGATGGACTAATCAAAAAAGAGTTATAGCATTTATGACTCTCCAAATTATAGAATATGGTTGGAGTTGAAATTTTTTAGAGGCTCCTAAAATAGCTTTCTTATATTCTTAGTCAAATTTTAGCTAAAAATAGAGAGCATTATTGTGGATGCTCTTAGTGGCTTGACCTTGCAGGCCCCAATTAATCCTACGTCGTTTTCCACAATTTTACTTCATGCAATGCAACCGTCCAACTCCCACTCACCAGCTTTTTTGCCCCTATATAATCACCAAATCCCATCAAACTTATTCAAAATACAAACCCAACATTCCCAGGTGAAACGCACAGCTTCCTGATCCAGTCTCTAGACATGGCAAACTTTCAGCCCTGTCTGCAGGAGGGAGAAGATGCAGAAGAAGCACGAAACAAAACGACAGTGACGGCTCTCTACAAAGCCTTGACCTCCAACGACGTTGATGTCGTCCACCTCCTCCTCGCACCCTATCTCGAGTGGTGGTTCCACGGCCCACCAACCCACCAGCATTTGAACCGCCTGCTCACCGGTGCGCCACCATACGACCCGTCATTCAAGTTCGTCCCGCTCTCCATCGTCGCGTTCGGGTCAATGGTGCTGGTTGAAGGATTCGACGATTGTCGTTCGGTGTCGTGGGTGCATGCATGGACCGTGACGGACGGGATAATTACCCAGGTCAGGGAATATTACAACACGTCCGTCACAGTCACCAGGTTATCGTCACCCGAAATTAGGTCACAGTCAGGCAATTGCCAGAGTGTGTGGCAAAGTAAGTTAGCGGACAATGAGTCTGTGCCTGGCCTCGTTTTGGCACTATAACTAGCAAAATGCTACACTTATGATCTAATAAGCTCTTTAATATTTGATAAGAAAGAGTTTAAAAAGCACAAGAACAATGAGTAATTAGCATGCAACAACGTTGGCTTAATTATCTGATGAATTATGTGTGTTTTGTGGGTCTTGTCTTGTCTGTCTAGTTCTTGGTTATTATATGTGCTTGGGAACATTTGGGAGCTAGCACATACATGTGTGTGTGTGTGTGTGAGAGAGAGAGATATATATGTGGAATGGTATGACTTAATTTATGTTTGTAAAATAAGTGTTGTGGCCTTTCTTCTACTTTATTATTTAGTTTTGGTCTTCGTGGATATCTCAACTTTGTATTGAATTGATGCACTTGTCTATTCCAAACCCCGAAAAGAATATGGAACTATGTGCAACATAATCTATTCTATAGGGAGGAAAATGTGATTCAATTTTATTTATTCCATCATGGTGTCTCTTAGTTTTGGTAAGAGATAATTAATGATATTTCTAGTATACCTAGACAGTGCATATATATATTCTGTATGACGACTTTTATTGGATTTTTGTTTTTGCGGCTGCATTCAATAATATTATATTGGGATTTTGAAATTCTATTCATTTTCTCAATTAATGCATTAAAAATGCAAAAGACCCACTAGTAGTAGTTTGAAGCAATTACTCCTCTAAGAAAGGTCCGTGCAGTGTGTGTGAGTTTAATTAGTATGTTATTACCCTCTTCAAAAGTAGAACAAGGATCTATAACTTTAGAGACGGTCACTTCATAATCATTGCAGATATTGATATGTATATGATCAAGTGGCAATGTCACACCCCTTTTTTTCCTTTTTCTTTTTTATAATTATTATTAGAGTGCTGTGAGGTAAAGGAAAAAACTAAAATTTAAACAACAAGAGACAAGAAAAAAAAAAAAGGAACGGAAACTTTCATTTAAACTAAAGTAATTTACAACATAATTTTACAAGGAAATTAAAATAAAAAGAGAACAACATTCTCTTCACAAAAAGCCCAAAACTATTTAAATGGTTCTTTTTGTTTATGGGTCACAAACTAAGCCTCTATTCAAAACTTGTAAGAGATGTAAAAAGAGGTGAGCACTAAAAGCTTAGTAGGGACCCTACATCTTTTGTGATTAGTAAGATTTACAATACAAATTATGATATGCATGAATGAACTTCAATTCTACCTAATCCATTAATTTATATAATAGAGCAAGCAAACCTGCATGTCTCATACCATGCATTTTGTCAATATGATACTGCTTGACCCATTACATAAACTAACACTTGTAACATTCTCAATTCCATTATCCCCTTTTGCTAGCCGTTGTACCTAAACCATTGATCTCCAAGCCCGAAGCACCCATTCAACAATTATACCGCCGATTTCCTATTCTACTGTGTACATGAGCTCGCCTAAATTTGATCCTTACAATCACTAGTAAAAAAAAGTTGCAACAGTTACCATTATTTGGTGACATTTGTGGTCATGACAAAAGGCATTAGTCACCTGTTTTTGACATTTTGGTGACTAAAAAGGCTTTTAGTCACCAAAAAAAAAAAAGCAAAAAAGGAAGTCACCAAATAATGGTGACTGTTGCTTTTTTTTTTTGTTGAGGTAGTGAATGGTGAGACTGAACTATATACAAAAGAAATTTTCCTTTTTCATAACCCAAAAATGTAACAAACTCCTTTACTCCAAAAATCAATGATAAGCAAATCATGATAATGAAAGCTTTATATAATAATCAATATTCATATCTCAATTTCATAAGTAAAACATTCTAACAATGTAAAAGAATTAGTAAAGCTTCAACAATAAGTAATTTAAACAAGAGTATTCACAACAAATAGTCATTTTAAAGCTTGAAGAATCAGCTTTTACAACCATGTAAAATTTGTTAAAAACCGAGTTCTGGAACGAAAAAAATCACGAATTAAAGTAACATGTACGAGCAGGAAACTTCGCCCAAAATTTTACTCGAGTTCAACAGGCCATGTTCATATCTGACTTTAAGCCCTCAAATCTCTCCATGAAAATTTTCGTATAAGTACTTGATTTGAACCTTATGAAGCCTTCTTCAATGTTGTGGAATTATTTTTTCTAAAAGAAGCTTTGTAATGAAATAAAATTGAGTCGGAATAGAGGTTAAAAAAATCTGAAATCTGCACTAAAAACCTACAATATTTTGCCATTGAAATTCTGTTGATTTTCTTATAAAACAGAGGTTCAAATAGAATCATGGAAACACAAAAATGATATGAGAAGGTTCTAATTTCAGATCAAAACATATAAAGTATTGGATTTCAAATTGAAAACTAAAGAATTTACTAAGGACACCCAAAACCATAAAAGCTCTCAATCTTAGGCCTTCCTTTTACAAAGCTCAAAACGACTTTCTTTCTTCCTTTTTCTTTCAGAATTCTTCCTCTCTCCCTCTCTTTCTTTCTACTTGTAAAGTGAGCTAAAACTCATGAAAAATCCTTCTCAAACTCCAACTATTTATAGCTTATTACTATGTCTTCCACCTCTCTTTATGGCTGGGATTCAGCTCTCTAGCTGGGATTAGTCAGCCGTATAGATTGCTAACAGAGCAATCTAAGTTCGTCACCAACAACAACCATCTCCTTCTACAGACTCTCCACCTCTTGCCTAGCCTTTCCACCTCCTCCTTCAATCTTGCCGCCACCAACTTATTAACAAGCACCGTACGTAGAGTGCTTACAAAAGTATGAAGATATATGTTTAAAAGAAACAAGAAAAGAGAGAAGGAAGAAGGAAATAATTGGCTGCAGGATTTTTTGTAAGAGAGTTGATGTACTTCAACTTACCTATCTGAATTTCTAAAATAAAAAGAATTCTTTTTGAAAAACAGTTATTTTCAGGCAAATAGCCAAGACATATATACCATTCCACATGTCAATGAACTTAATAACATCCCTTCATAAATAATACAAATCCTAAACTAACATCAAGTTTGATTAGGAAATTTGCTTAGTTGGATTCTAGTCCTCGCGCTTTTAACTAAAAAAAGTATCATAGCTAAAGGTAAGAGAAATTTGAGTTTGAAAAGAAAATTGCAAATTTTCTAAAACGATTATTATATATGATCATATCGCTAGTACAATATCTGGCAATGAGCGTTGAGACCGCTCCCTAGGATCACTCTGCCACAGCTTCATCATCTCATCCTCAACTTCTGAATTCCCAACAATCACCGTCACCCACGTGTTGAAATACTCACGCAACTGAGTGATCATCCCTTCCTTGACGCTCCATACATGCGCCCAGTACGCCTTCGATCCTTCCCATCCCTCCGCCACCACTCGGTCACCAACAGGCGTGATGCTCCGAGGCCTGAACTTGAACTCCACGTGTCTCGATTCTCCGGTCAGCGTTCTCATCATGTGCTGGCAATGCCGCGGTCCATGGAACCACCACTCAAGATCCGGAGCCACGAGCTCTGAGGTGGTACTAGTGTCTTTACGTGCCAAGGCCTTGTACAGCGCCTTGACAACTTTTCTGTGTTGGGATCCGATGTTTTCCGCCACTAATAATTCCCCGAGAGTAGTGGTTTCCGTGGAGATTTCATCCTGATCAATCCCCATTTTCAAGAATTTCAGGACGAACTAGGGAAGGCTATAGCTTGCTAAAAGTTGAAGTTTAGTGTTTGTTATGTATTTTGGTTGGTGGTGTAACTTGATGGAGTGCATGGGACATAATTTATATATAGGAGCAGCTGGGGTGGGCACTTGGAGGGTTTTGGTACAACTTACACTATGGCCCAGCTATTCAAATAAAATTTGAAATCAAAATGTTTATTTTCATGACCTGGAGATCCAATAGTCTTGATATTTCCAAATATATATATGTATATATGTATATATATACACTAGGCTCTTGGCACATGTTCACGCATGTGCCAATTGGTTTTTTTCTTTTTATTTTATTTTTAAAATTAAGAAAAGATAGCATGGGTAGTTATATTTCATAAAAGTAGGACCTATTATCTGATTTTGTTTTTATTTTTATTTTTTTTTAATATTAAAAAATGTGAATATACCATATTATCCTAATTTAATTAATAATTTCAATTCTTAATGTTTGCATTAACCAATGGTATTTTCTGGTATTTTGAATGTTTCACCATTCTCTGCCTTTTGCTATATATATATATATATATTATATAACTAGCTCAATCAGTCAGATACGCGGATGAGTTTGAATCAGTAATTGGTATCGCCGGCTAATTGTGAGTCTTACACTAATCAACGATTACTAATTCACTAACGTTAACATTTATCTATAAACAAGATGTGCATGAGGTCCTTAAATTTGTAGTTTTATCTAATTATATTACTAAAGAATATGCTAATCTTGGGAGGTTATGTATCTGGTGCCAAATACAAACAAAGCTCAAAATTGAGATGCAATAGATGAAAAGTTTAATTAATTAATTTAATAAACAACCCTTCGGGAAAGCCAAGAATGCTAGTATGAAAGCAAATATAATTAAAAGAAATAATTCACGTTCGAAATTAGGTGGGATCAAAGGCGGGAAATTTTCTATACATTATTTGTAAAAGCGATTATGTTTTTTTTATATTATATATTTTAGCTGGCCCTAAACGAATCACGTGTATTTAGAAGAAAACGAAAGGAAAGTAACAAACAATATGCAAATGCATCATCCATGTTAGGTCAAAACTGATGCAAAATTGATCACAGTTATTAGCTGTGCAGTTAACACCTTGAAGCAAAACTAGTGTTCACAAACGTAATCATTTATGTCCCTAAGCTCATTTCTCATGACTTTAAGTGAAAACATTGGAGAGATGTGTCATGTCAATTTATTCACTTTCTTTATAAATAAATTTAACTTTCGGTTTATTTTAATAATTTTGTAGTGATCGGTTACAATAAATAAAATAATGCTTGGAGAAATTATAGAATACTAAGGTAATATAGCCACATGGTACATTTTGTACACGTGTTATAATATGAGTGGATGACGTAGTTTATTTTCCTTCTTTTTTGGGAATAGTTCAACAAATATCCACTAATATTATAACACGTGCACCACGTCCGTTAGAGAAGAGCGGCACCATGAAGAGAAAGTAAAGAGACAACCAGGCGAACGTAGCATATCGTAGACTATAAAGACATGAATCTATATAAAGGCAAGGACTCTTAACATAAAAAATTCATGGCATGTAAGCTTCAATTGTTGCTTTCTTGTAATATCATATAAATTTCAAACATTTACTTACAAATTTCAATCGAACATATCCAATTGATCGATCTTTACAAATCCACGCAATTCTTCGAGGTAGAATAACCACCATCTACAACAAGGTTATGCCCACTCACATACTTCGATTCATCACTTGCAAGAAAAAGAGCAGCCTCGGCTATATCTTTAGCTTTTAGAGTTGCACCTTTTAGATTGGCCAGGCCTCACAAGCTCTTCTATCTTTTCCACATCTTCCTCACAAGGTGACGATCCAAAATCCATGCCTTCGCCATCTTCCTAGTGACCGCTCCAAGCATCGATTAGCATGGAAGTAGCTACCCCAAAAGGAGAAATACAATTAACTCGAATCCCATATTGACCAAGCTCAGAAGCCGTGTTCTTTGTTAGACCTACAATGGCATGCTTTGAGGCTGTATAAGCATAAGGTCCAACGCCTCCCATGGCACCGGCTACACTAGCTGTGGATATGATGCACCCACTTCTTCTAGGCACCATGACTAGCTGCATGCTTCATCCCCAAGGCAGCTCCTCTAGTATTGACACGCATAATGTGATCAAATTCGCGGGCATCAAAGTTGGTGATGCTCTTGTTTTTCGATTGATTTCCAAGGACTCCGGCATTGTTGAAGAGAATGTCTAATCGGCCATAATGGGAGATGGTTTGGTTGATCAAGTTTTTGATGTCGTCTTCTAAGCTTACATCGCAATGTACATATATCGCTGAAGTGTACAATTCGTTCGCTAAAATGGTACCACTTGTATCCTCAATATCTGCAATGGCTACCTTGGCTCCATTTTTTACGAAGAGCCTCACTGTTGCCAGAGTTGGCCCATGGCATGTGCGGGCTGTGCGACCGCACAGGGCCCTCAAAATTTAGGGGCCTCCAAATGTTTTTAAAAGCCCAACATTATATTATATTTGTGGGTATGTGTAGTGTTTTTGTCTGTAAAAGAAAATTGAATGGATGTGAGTATGTGAAAATAGACGAAGGATGATCTTGATTCTAATTGTGGGTTCTAATATAATTGATGCCACATATTTCGGTTTAATTTATGATTTATGAATTTGAAAAATTGTTGTTTTACTTATACATATAGGGCCTAATCAGCTTTCTTCACACAGGGCCTCCATATCTAATGGACCGGCTATGACTGTTGAATCTTCTATCTCTCAATATCACAGTGTCCAAAAAAAAAAATGATAACGCATTAGAAGTCTTCATCATAATTAGACTTACAATTTGACAAATTTAAAACAAATATCGATTACTATTGCCGTTCTGTTCCCCTTTAACTAATAAATGTTCTATTACTCGGAAGAGCTGGCCGGCCTACATTAATATTTTAAGAGAATAAGAAAAGTTCAAAGACAAAAGGAATATAGGGAGTTTCACTAAAAGAAAATGCGAGAGAAAGATAACCTTCGGTACCGATACATTGCTATGAATGTGCTAAACTAAAACACAACTTTTAACACTAAACATATGTATGTATTATAATTTGAGTGTATCTGTAACAATTCATGCATCGCTTGTACACGTGATTATTGGTAATAGCAAATTGCAAGTATGAGGTCTATATGACCATCTAATACGATTTTTATTTTTATTTTTTAATGACACCCATATGCATCTTGAAGATTTTACCTTTGTATATGAAGTCATGTTTCGTCCTCCAATATCGCTTGTATCTCAAAAAGATAAAAGAACTTAATTAAAGTGCATGATTAGATAAAAATACCCCAGAGGAAGTTTTAAGGTTCGTACAAAGCCATTGCATACCTTACAAAACCTCTCTAGCTAGCAGTAACAAAATAATAAGAACTTTTGGCTGATCACGTGAAAGATGTATGGTCAACTAAATTATTAACATACATGTTTTTTTATCATGAAAAAACCAAATAGTGAACCTGAACTGACTCTTAGGCAGTAACTGTATGTACCGTAACTAAAGGAAGTGGTAAAAAAAAAATCTTGACTGAATTGGGTAGTGGTTACCAAAAAACCAAAGGTTACTACTAGCCAGTCACTAGTAGGGTTTCTATACAAGTCTGAGAAAAACTTGGGTGATCAGCTTTGTTCTCTAAACCACTGTCAGTCATGGTTGCCATTGCCTTATTTCCCTCGAAGCTATTCTGCCTTCCCTTCTTGCTTCTTCTCATTACAATCGCCTTCACATGTTTGATCAGACAATCCAGGCGTTAAGAAGTTCAAGCAACACTACCCACTTCCTCCCAGTCCCAGGTGCCTAAAGCCTTGGCCTATTGTTGGCAACCTCCTCGAAATGCTCATCAACAAGACCCTGTTCTGGTGGATGCACAAGCTCATGGACGAGATGAACACTGAAATCGCATGCTTCCACCTTGGAGATGTTCATGTATTCCCCCTCACTTGCCCGAAACTCAGCCGCAAGTTCTTGAAGAAACAAGATGCAACTTATGCCGGCCTGTTAGCATTTCCACTCTGCTCAAATACATCTATTCATTGTGTGCATCAGATTACATGCCGAGAGGGCTTGACCTTGGTGGCCATTAGAAGATAAAAAAGGAGGCCATGTACAAGGAAATACCATGACCCTCTGATTGAAGAGGGTTCAACAAGAGAAAGCTGGTTATGGGAAAAAGGACCCAGAGGACTCGCTTGACATTCTAGTCTCATTGAAAGATGCCAGTTCTGGGGAACCACTACTGTCACTAGAAGAAATCAAAGCTCTAGTAACGGTGACTCCCTCTCTCTCTCTCTCTCTAGAAAACATGGTCTTTTGCTTCAAAATTTATCACATAAAGCGAGAATCTGTGATGAAGTTTTTCTAATGTCACATAAGATGAATCTCATTTTCGTTTCTTTTCGATTTTTTTTTTTATCACTCCTAAAGCCTTAGGCTCCATGTGGATGGAATGATTTCAAATCCATTGATTGAGATGACATTATAATGTATAAACTTGTTTGTTTAGACTAGTACAATTCATGTATGCCAAGTTTTGGACAAGAAATGAAGGAATAAGTTAAATGAATTTCAAATGATTCCTAGCATGTAGTCATTTCAAATCTATTTTAAATATACTACATCTAGTCATTCTAAATACCTTCAATCTCATGTGGTTCTTGTTTTTGTAGCAAATTTAGCTTTATTCTCAAATCCAAATCCCTTCTTTGAAATCTCTCCATCCAAATGGAGCATTGTTTTCTTGTAGAGTTTGATTTTCAATATAGGTCAAATAAAACCTAATTAGTACCGAATTCTCAGATATATATTTGAGATATTAGTGTAACGTTCATGTGCATATAATTTAATCTCCAATGCAGATGTCCCGTTATATCTCGCTAATTATTATGTATGCATGAATTTCTTTTCTTTTTTTTTCTTTATCATATACGTAAATGAATTTAACAGAAATATTTTGCAACACAAGAATTGGATGGTGGTTGGCAGGGAAAGACTAGTCCAAGAGTCAGATTTGTCACAGCTCAACCATGTCAAGGCTTGTGCTAGAGAGGCCTTTCGCCTCCACCCCATTGCACCCTTTAATGTCCCCCACGTATCCATTCTCCAACACGACAGTTGCCAATTACTTCATCCCCAAGGGAAGCCATGTGCTGCGTAGCCACCCATGACTTGGCCGCAACACTAAAGTCTGGGATGAACCTCTCAAGTTTATGCCCAAGCGTCATCTCAAGGAAGATGATCGTCTGCGGTCTTGCTCACAGAGACAGAGCTGCACTTCATATCATTCAGCACTGGAATGTGTGGATGCGTAACAACTGCACTTGACACTTCAAAGACTGTCATGTTATTTGCTAGGCTTCTTCATGGGTTTAGTTGGAATGTGCCACCCACTGAGTCCAGAATTGACCTCACCGAGTAAAAGGATGAACTCAGCCTCACTAAGCCTCTGCTTGCACTTGCAAAGCCTCGTTTGCCTGCTCATGTGTACCCAGCAGACTGAAACAGTCTGCCAAGTTATATCCAGTATCGACCTTCTCTTGTCTTGCATGCAAGATTGGATTAATAAAATAAAACTAATGGTGTCTTGTTGGGTCTAACATAAGACTAGATTAGCTAGATACTGTTCGATGTTTGATATGCAGCAGAATTGGAAAGAATAACAAATGCAAGATAGAGTCAAGTTTAAAGGTGGTTGGTTCATGCAGGTTACAGCATGAAGCCAGCTTCTCTAATTGAACAAAACAAATAGACATATACTTGTATTTTTGCAGCACCCCTTCAACGTGCCAAACAACAGAGGAATGCTAGTACCTGTTTTGGGGTATTGGGAGAATTGAACAAATTGGAAGCGTCTTGATTATGTCGTTAATGGTCATTGACTCATTGTTATAAGCACTATACATGTCCGGTTTTCACTTTTTCTTCCCAATCTATGCAGCTTCAGGAGACCTTCCAGCATGCAGTTGCCACCCATTTGGATCTATTTTCTCCTGAAAACAAGACATAAAACAACAGTTTAACAAATTGGCATAAAGGAAATCCCTACAATCTTCCGGGTGATCTACTGCCTATCAATCATGATTCTCTGGCAAGCTCAGTTATTCTACCACGTCCAACACAAGACACTTGATAATTACTAAGGAATCAATGCATCAATGCCTTCAGCTGATTGCATGCTTTCACCTATCATTTAACCATCATTGATAATAACCAAAGTAGGAAGGGAAGTATAAGGAAATCGATATGAGGAAAAATTGTCAGAGGAAAGATTTCTAAAATTATGACCGGACTTGTTTTCACTTCCATTGTTCTTATATATGTCATCTTTATTCCATGCATACCCTGGATGGAAAGAATTAAAGTACCTGGAATGCTTTGTCTCTCCAATGAAACACACAACCACGGCCTTCCATGTACCCAAAGATATATTTTGGAAGCAATGGTTTCAAGGATGTGTGAAGCTTGACTTTTGTTAGGCCTCCACATGCCAATAGGGCAGCTGCAAGGCCGTTTGGGGTCAATCCCGTCAAATGCAAAATAGTCATGTTCTGCAGGCGGTTGGTACTGGCAAGAGATAAGAGCCCAACATCCGTAACTGAACAATATGACAAGTTTATCTGCCACATGAAGAAATGAACCTCTGGTCTTAGTTTGGCATCAACTTTAATGATCCAGACAGAGAGTAGAAAGAGAAATTACCTGTCTGAGGTTTTGGCAAGATTGACCAAGTGCAAGCATTCCATTATCATTGATGTTGAAGCACTTTTTTATGTCCAGAACTTCAAGTTGCCTACATGACCCAGCAATAGCTGAAAGACCCACTGTTGAGACACTAGGACATCCTCTAATTTCAAGTATCTTTAACCTCAAACACTGTGACAATGATATTAATGAAGAATCTGTAATTTTATCATTATAAGCAATGTTAATCATCTCCATAGTAGGACATCCGCAAGCAATTTTTGCAATGCCCACATCAGTTATTCCCAAGCACCTGAAGGGAAAAAAGAGAGGAAAGAAAACCCAAAAAGATTGTTATCAGAGGTGAAAGTTATAACAGGTACAATAAGGTTTGATGTAGCATTAATCTTTCAGAAAACTTAGCAGCAGATGCCAAAGTAATTTGGGAGAAACTACTAAACAAATGTAATTTCCACCCAATACTGGTGATATGTAGATCTGCAGCAACTTGCGGAATTGGAGCTGGGAAATAGAGATTTGATAATGAGGCCAGCATGAGATCCAGTTTCCTTTTCTTTAAAGTATATCATTATACACTATCTTGTCACAGAAATTATCAATGCAAAGCCATCCTCCACCCCCTACCTTTCTTTTTCTACATACAGGAATGTAATTTCTAGGTTCTTTAAACAATATACTGCCAAGTGATCATTGAATTCACCAAATGATAGAACACCCCATACATGTAGCAGTCAATTGATTCAGATGTAAAAGAAATGAACAGAATATCTAGAGATCTCTAAAGCGACCAACCTGTACAAATCAAGCTCCTTAAGCTTTGGACAGCCACTTCCAATGCGGGTAAGTCCATCATCAGTAATGTTTAAGCAAATCCCCAGTTTTAGACTACAAAGTTTGGAACATCTTGAGATAGACTTTAAGCCTAAACAAATGAAGGAGTATCAATTATTAACAGATAGAAGATTACATGGGAAAAGAAAAGTTAAGTTAGGTAAGTTACACAAAGGAGAGGTTAGATTCAAGGTAAACCTTCATTGTTGATTTCGTTATCTGTGACATCCAATTCCTCCAAGAATTGGCAATGCAGTCCAATCAACAGAAAAGCATCTTCAGAAACCAGGCTACACGATTCCATCCTGAGCGAAGTGAGGAAGGTGCATGATTTTGTTATGCAATCTATAGAGGCAGAAGTTATTTTGCGACAGCAGGTGATGTCTAATTTCTGCAACTCTCTATGGGCTTGCACGAGGAAGGAGACACACTCATCTGTAACTCCCAAGCACTTACTTAAGCTCAGCTCTCTCAGTGAGGCACACCAACTTCCAATGGCTTTTGTCCCAGAACATGTAACTAAACAGCCATCTAAGCTAATCGATTTCAACCTCGTATAATTAAGTAGGCATTTTCCTAGGTCAGTGGTGACCTAAACAAGATTAAAAGTGTCAGAAAAGAGTGTAAGCATAGAGTTCATTACTTGGGTTATTACCATACAGGGTTTCAGACTCACCGAAGGACCATATGCTAAGACAAGCTGCTTCAGGTGTTCAGCACCATTTGTCAGAGAAGACAAACCCACATGGCTAACATTCTGACATTTTGACAGATTAAGCATCTGCAGAAGAGGAAATTAGTAAAGAGTGTATACACATACGGTTGAAATGAGCCAGCGTCGGCTAAGATTTCTGAATTAGTGAATAATCAGTGGAGATAATTGGAATGTGGCTCTTATGATTTCTGATAGAATTGTGATAAAATAGAAGACTTTAATGAAATGGGCATTCACCATCAAGTCTGAGAAAATTGGGCATGGTGGAAAAATATGATTCCCTTTTGTCAAGTAAAACCCTTGTATATTGCTAAAAATAAGTGTCTTAAAGTTATGGAAACATATGTAAAACATCAGCAAGCAAATGAAATGTACCTTGAGGGACTTGCAACTATGCTTAAGGGTCACAAGGCCTTCATCATCAATTCCAAGGCATCCTTCAAGAATTAAATCTTCAAGATGTTGTAATTGCAGGATATGTGGGAGACATTTTTCTGTGATCTACAGAGAAAAGCATAGATGTAATTTCAAGTTGATAAAAAAAAAAAAAAAAAAAAAAAGTAAAATGGAACCGGAAAGAGGTTTGGAACATGTGAAATGCATTTCTACCTAGTTTTATTTATGCTTACATGGGTCAAATATGTCACCCTACACCAACAAATCAAATTCACCAACAAGACAGTGGTCATAATAATTAGACAGCATAGCCAACAATGTTGACGAAAATTATCTACAGTTGGCCTTTCACTACTAACAACTTTTTGTTATTAATGATCCACCAAGAAAACTTTACTCCTTTAAAGAATCATGCACTCTGTGGAATATCATTGAAGAAACATATAAAGTTAATCTCAAGGAATGGAAGAAATATGTCACGAGACCTACATAAAAATTGTAATAACATTGTAGTTTGGGATAATGTTTCTTATATTACACAAAGCATCTGAGATGACTTTTCAGGAAAACCATATTATGAATCTGATAATGAAAGTGCAAGCTGATACAAGAAAGCAAAACCCTTTACATCCCACCAAGCTATAAATAAATATTAAAAGAATACACCAAAGTGAACAGAACCAGTGCACCAAACCAGAAAAACAATAACTAACATCAACACCTAGAAGAACAGCACAGTTCAGATCACCAAATCCCAAACTTGAGCTTCAACACCATATCATTTGGGTAGGCATATTGACCAGAGTTGAAAGTGAAAAATTGCAGTAAAAACAACATTAAAATCAAATTTACCTAACTGAAGTCTGGTCAATCAGCATTCAACAGACATAATCCCAAAATGCTTGGAAAATGTAGGAAAGCACAAGACTTTTTTTTTTTTTTTTTAACTGTTCAATAATAACTAATTTTTAGTCAATCACTAGCTCAATGGAGCTATAAACATAATTAAATACAAATAAAATAGCTCCCAGAAAAATGCAGAGAGAGACAGAGACAAAGAAAAACCTACCGGCAAACAAGAGAGATCCAAACTCCGAAGGTCCTTGCATTTCATAGCGATCAACCCAACACCCAAATCAGTGACACGTAAGCACCACCTCAAGCAAAGCAATCTCAGCTTTTTACACCCAACAGCCACACACCCAATCCCAATATCCGTAATCAATTTACACCTCGCCAAAATCAGCCTCTCCAAGTTCTTAGCCTCTGCGATCGCTTTGGCCGCCGAGTCAGTCAACTCAGTGCCGTTGGACAAGTCAATCTCGACCAGAGAAGAGCAGTTGGTAGCCAATCGCAGCAACCCAATGCTGGTAAAGTCTCTGGAGCGCGAGAGATTGATCGAACGGAGCGTCGATTTCCATGAAACAGAGAGTGAGGTGAGTGATGGATCGTCGACACGTGGACAGAGAGATAGGTCGAGGTGAGAAATTGAAGGGTAGCGATGGAGGGTTCTACATAGGAGCTCAGAGCGAAGGGGCTTGAGGGATTTGCGGTGAAGACGCTCGATGAAGTAGAAGGACTTGCAGACCAAAGAGAAGGACTTTTTGGCAAATGGGTCGTCGTTTAGATGGTCGAGGATGGTGTGGATGATCTCATCGGTGAAGAAATCAAATAGGTTGGTCATGTTGCTGCTGTTGTTGAGCTTCTTCATGGATATGGTGGCTCTGATCTGGTGTCCCAAGTTTAGAAGAGTTTGAGGTAGAGGTAACTAACTGTATAACAGAAAAACGGTGGATTTGGAGAGAGAGTGGGAAGAAGAGCTGCCTGCGAAATTACACTAGTAACCTCGATGCACTATTGAATAATCAGCAAGTTCTTTTTCTCTACGAGTGATAGTGAAAAGGAGAAATTGAACTTAGGATCTCAAATGTATAGGTAAATGTTTTTAACTATTTGGCCTACAATTTCGTTACAAATAATCAGCTTTTAGAAAAACGCAATATACATGTTCTAATAATTTTCTCTTTTTTGAGTGTTTTGAAAGGATTTAGGATATATGTTTGAAATTGATTATGAAACGAGAGGGCTAAAATCACTTATGAGGAGAAAAGCAGAAATGATTGTTAGTTTATCTAAAATCACTCACAAACGAATCCAAAAGTATTTCTTAATAACCAAAAGTGCTTCTGATATTATATGACAGAAAAATAATTTTGAGTCACAAAAGCATTTTAAGGAGAAGTACCTTCGGATTTTGAGGGATTTTCAGTAAAAAATTTGACGATCTTCTAATAAAAGCGCTTTTATGAACAAAACAAAAGTGCTGTTAGATCTGTAGGAAGCATCCTCAAACATGTGGAGAGAAAGGAATGGCTGGGGTCATAGTTGGTACTACGATTCTACGAAATATAGACTGTCGGTTGCTAATAATAGGTGGGGGCAGGGCAGCAGGGCAGACTTCTTTTCATTCTTATCTGGGGAAGTAACATATGAGGGTGGGAGGGAGGGAGGACAGGACAGGACAGGACAGGACAGGTTGAAGTGCACATGGTACTTAACAGGACACATTTCACGCTCCCATGACGTCACATGCAACTGACCAATTTTTCATCTATTTGGGGGAATTTTTCCCGGTTAAATCAACGGGTTCACCGTTCTCTATATTTAACGGAATCACGAATCTGTATCAGGATATAGTGATATTTTCTCTATTAGGGTTGGATTGTGTTTGCATTAGACGCAAATTTGTACTGAAGATCACCCGGATTTGGGTTCAAGAGTTTGATTGCGTCTCTGCTCATTTGTCATTTTTCATATGAATCCTAACACATGATAAATTGATTCTGCATTCAGTTTCTTCAGGATCACCAAGAGTACAGTAAGATTATACTCTTTGACTATTACATATCCGCAACACAACGAAAGAAACAAAACAAAACAACACTTGACTACAAAAGATAGGAAGGTGAGTTTATTTCAGTTACTTCTTGGCAAAAGAGATGGCCATGGAGTTTTGAGGAGTGATTCTGAAGCCTTGAAGGGCAGTCATGGCCATTGATGAGTGAATGTCATCTTCAAACTCTACAAAGGCGATGCCTGGCTTTGCTTCAATCAACCGGACTTCCCTAAATCCTGGGTATTGTTTGAACAGCAATTCCAGCATAGCACTAGTGGTTTCGTGGGGCAAATTCTCAATGAACAGAATGCTGTTTGGAGCTGCTGCTTCATGTGCATTTGGGTTGCCTTGCCGAGATGAGGCCTGCTGATGATACACATACAATTTACATGAATCAATTAGCACTCTGTATATAAAATTTAATTTTTCACACTCAGTGTAAGCAAAAAAGAGTTCATCATTCACAGTGTGAGAGTTGAAAAAGAAGATGATCAAATGGCACTGCATAATAGTGTTAGAAACACTTACTGTTCTGCCTCCATTTTCAGCAGTTGCACCATTTTCCGTAGCAGATTGCTGCCCTTCATCACCTCGCTTCTTTCTTTCAGCTGGATCAACAGATTGATTTCAAAACACGACTCGCATAAGATATTATAAGAATCTAATTTGAGCAAACATTTTTTTCAATATAAACTAAAAATTTAGTATTATCTATCAGCCACCTTGTAAATATAGCCTACCTAAACAACCCTTTACTTTATTAGACCAGGTCGATCAAGTGTCATTTAAATTTTCCCAACTCAAAGAAAAAAGGAATGTCTTAAATAATACATTGATGCTCTTGCACATAACAGGGCAGAGAGACCTACAGGAGTCAAATGCATTCAATCGAATTTTTCAACACATATGGCCAAACAAACAATGGCCGTACTTTGATACTCAGAATGGCAAACTATTTTGTAATATTAGCACCCACTCACCAAACTCATATGCAAAATCCGTCAGAATTCTTAGCAGTCTTAAGCTCTATTGGTTCAAGTAGAAGCAATGTATTCTCAACATTCTTAGGAACACACCAGTCATTTATTCATTGTAATCTTTATATTCTTATGCTATAACAATGGTCCATGCATTTCATAACTAATTTTAATGAAACACATCAAATATTCAATTAAAAAATTCAAGATTATTCAAAACATCTAAGTAATTTCAGTCACCTTTATCATCCTGCTTCTTTTTCTTTTCTTTTGGACCTAAGCTTCCGTCTGCATCAGCTATGCAATCTGACTTTGTTTTTGCATATTGAATCCGCTGCACCAAAAAAAATTATGATCATCCTTACATTTTAGAAAAAGAAAATTTAATGGATGTGAACATCACAATATTATAATCAAACATCATCCTTTGAGAAAAACAAAACAACTAAAGAGCAGAGTGTAGTGTAACATTTACAGTGAATGCATCTTTATTCCACAAATAGATTTCTCTTTCAAAACAAACTTCCAGGTATTGGTAACTACATCTTTCAAGGGATGCAATGCCTACATCATAAACTAATTAAAGAAGAGAAAAGGAAGGCTAAGCATGCCAGATATGGTCATGAAGCCCAAACTTTACAAAAACATAGACAGCTCAGAGATACACACAAACATAAGAGTATAGAATTAGAATCTGCAACCTAACAGAAGAATACAGATTAGGAGGAAAGCTTTACATGGTTCCAGAAAGTTGAAATCTTAGCAAACATGTCCCACATATATGCAATAAGCTACCAACTGGGCTTATTCAGACCTACCATGGGTTTATCATAAAATGGGAAGTTTTGCATCTGACGCACAGCATTACTGGCAGAAGTCACTTCTAGAAATGCAACCCATGCTTGCCCACGAAGCTTGGGTGTCTTCAAAGCTACAACATCCAAAATCTTTCCATATTGCGAGAATAAGCAATACAGGGACCTCTTCAATTCTGCAAAGGAAGCAAAACGAATGCCACTATTAACATACAAAAGTCCTAAAAGTAAGATTAATATCTTGTTATGCTAGACAATTCAAAAGTCGACTTCAAAAAAGGAAGTAAGATGTCAAGACCACTAAAGCAGAAAATTGTGGTTACCATCTTGCCTCTACAGTGTCACTTTCTCAATTTTATGATCCAACAAGCACCCAAGTAAACCAGAATCACTTAACAACCACAAAACTCTCTAATGTTGCATTTGGTTTGTGGATTCAGAAGATGAGATTTTGAATTGATTCCTCATTTAAATTGTTTAATGAGACTTTATAACCATTAAAATAAAAGTAATGAACTCCCCACGTGAACTTGATTGTTTGAAATGGGATAAAGTTCAAATACTCAAGACATACATATAGTGTTTTGTTCTTGATTTACAACAATAAGTATCAGAATTTTCTTTTCTCCACATTTTTAGCATTTTATGCAAATCATGTAAACTAAATCGTTAAATCAAAACCCATCCTTTTAATTTCACAAATGCAATGCAACCTTAGTATCCGGTTATAATTCACGAAATTCAACTACTACCTAGGTTTCATATGAGTAAGTTCAAGTACCCAATTCAATATACAACCAACAATAGTCCTTTCAACACTCGCACGAAGATTCACCATTATAGTTTCTGAATCAACTACCAAACAGAATTTTCACTAAATTCACCATGCCCTATCTGCTGTGGTTGCACTCGCCAATTCAAACTAAAACCCTACTCAACTTGCGCTAAGAGAAGTTAAAAAATAAACAAAAGAAAATACACTATAATCGATTCAATTGCGATTAATTTTGCAGACTAGACATTACCATGGTGAGTTAATTAAAACAAGTAAGAGATTCGGCATTTTGTTTTCTTACAGTTTCCTCAGGTTTCTAGGTAGTCAAACAAAGGGAAGAAGAGATAGAGCATAGATTGAGTTACCTTCTTTTTTGATTTTCTCGTTGAGGTTCTTAATGTATATTGTTTGGTTAGGCGGTATGTCCCCTGAAAGCATGGTCGCTCAGAGAGAGAGAGAGATCGCACAGCTTCAAGTCTCTGTGACGTTTGTGGGAGAGAGAAGCGAGAGACTCGGTGTCCAATCGGACTGAGCCCTAGAAGATGTTCACAGCCGCCATTGGGCTCCAAGAATTCTTTATACATTTGGCCCATTAAGTCATTGGGCCTTGCTCTCAAAAGCCACTAATAAAACGATGGATTGGACTAAATAGTCGTGCACATGTTGGTTGTCTTTTTTTGTTTTTGGTCGAAATACTTGGTCCATGCGGAATCTTCTGACGGTCAACGTAGTTACGTTTACGGAACGGCAGAATTAAGGTTGGAACCGCCCTTATATTAGAGTGGCTACAGTCCATGCAATGTTACGTAAGCGGAACGTTTCCTTATACATAGACATTCACGTGTCAAAAAACTGAAAAGACATCTTACGTGGCAACAATTCATGAGAAAATTTATGGCTCTATCTACTCTACTGTGGGTAGAATTACGTGGCAACAATTTTTAAAACGTGCGGATGTTTAAATGTTAAAATTGAAAAGACATGTTATTCAAGAAAATTCACTGCACTATACTAAAATCAGTCTCTGAATCTACTCTCTCTCTCTCTCTCTCTCTCTCTCTCTCTCTCTTTGAAGTTTTGTAAGGCCTGGTCTGACCAATTTCTCGAGTTGAATTAAAATTGCATTGCTGCTTGTATGACGGTGTACACTTTTTCTACAAGTGGGCAACTCAATTGTTGAATGATATCATTCTTTATTGTCAATTTGGTTTTATTCCCCCCGTCTCCCAATCCGCGATCATGCACTCATTCTGGACATATACCATGGACAATCGCATTCACGTGCGTCACATGTGAATTAGTCACCAGTCATCATATGGTGGAGTTTGATTCCCAAGTTGCCATCAAAATAGTGAAGGATGTGAGAGCGGTGGTTGTGGAGATAGATAGTATTATTTTCAACATCTAGACTACGATTTGAGAATTTCTTAAGTAATTTTTATTTTTGCACCTAGCAATGCAACAAAGCTGCTCATGAGGTTGCAACTTTTGTGTGTAGGGTAGGTGGTAGTTACTATTGGGATTTTGTACCTCCAGATTGGTTGTTTAATATCTTAACTGGAGATGCTAATGTTCGTGTTCGCTTTTAATAAAAATATTTGATTCTTGATAAAATAAAAAATTATAATAATTATATATATAATAAAATAAAATAAAAACTCATATAAAAGGGTATTTAAGTTCTTTCCGTTATCCCCTTACTAATTCTCTCGCAGGCTTCTGTCTGCCGCAACAACTTAACAATAATTGACGAACTCAAAAACTCAAGGCATTTCACATGGTGTGCGTGCGCTGTATCATCTTGTCGAGCAAATCGTACTTGGTTCATTCATTACATGTCAGGAACCATTTTCCTTTGTATACAAATCATAGTCATGAATCCTCTAATTTGTAATGACTTTTTACATATTTAGAAGAATAACTCCATACATATAAAAAACAATAACGCTATTTGGACCACCAGTTTTATATAAGTGGGCCCTAGCAATGAAAGTGGAATCCACATGCATTAGAGAGATAGTCAGTAATGTGATTCGTAAATATGATACAAATAGTAGTACCTTATAAAAAAATCAAGCGATGTCCTATATATGAAATACTAAGTTTAAGCTGTTTAGTATCCTACTCAAAAAAGTAAACTGAAAAACTATGATTCTTTTTAAAACATGAGTTTTCAAATAGTGATTTTCAGATCTAAAAACTTGTTTGGTATTGAACTCCAAACTATTTTTAAGATTCTCAAAAAAAAATTTAAATTTAAATCAGAAAATCATAAATCCTAATCCCCAAATTGAAATTAACAAAAGAAAAAGATGTGAGGCACAAACCCAATAAATTTTGGTGAGAGAGAGAGAGAGAGAGAGAGAGAGAGAAGAGACAGAGAGATACCGTGCGACAAAGAGAGAGGAGAGAGAGAAGAAAAAAAAACTATAAAACCTCACTTTGTTTGTTTTTAATAATAAGGGTGTTTTTGAATTTTTTTAGGGTTTGGATTTTTAAAAATGGGCCTACCAAACAACTTTTTAGGGCAAATCTATTTTTGAGTTTATAAAATTGAATCCAAATAGGATACCAAACGGGCACTTATCTTTTCAGCTTTTTCTTCATGTTAGTATATGTCTTGTATACTAACTATAAGATAAGAAAAACACTCAACTGGGCTATAGCTAAGTCTGTACATACTGTAGGTCCTTCGTAATACCTTTAGAAAAATGGACATGATTAATTTTGAGATTTTCTATTTAAACCTTATACTTCTATTAGTTCACCTTATGTTCTAAGTTCACCCCAACTTTTAATTTAAATTTTCACAATTTCTAAAAAAACCCATTATCTTCCCAAACTACCCTTAAATACACCTAAAACTGAAAAAATAAGAACTAAAAGAGATTTTCTATTTAAACATCACAATTTTCTTTGTTCCCATCAAAAAAAAACACAAACAAATGAAACCCCAAATCCGAAATTTAATACCTTCTAGAGAAAGAGAACAACTTTACCTTTCTCCAAGAACTGTGACTAGAATTCTAACACTTGGGTATTTGAGAGAGAGAGAGAGAGAGAGAGAGAGAGAGAGAGAGAGAGTGAGTTTGTAAACAAGAAGTTGGAAGGAGATTTCTAAAATTTAATATGAAGAGTGGTGGGGTGTGTGTATAGATGTACTAGGGTTAATTATTAAGTTAGATGACTTTTTTTGTCTTTTTACACAATAATAAAACTTACAGCTTAATGATTTAAGTATTGGGGTGAACAAAGAAAAGTGCGGGATTTAAATAGAAAATCTCTTAATTTTTAGTGAAAATATACGTGCCACATTGTTACATGAAGCATATAATGCAGGTGGCCAAACATTACAAAAAGGCTGGTATTAATGCAAATTCCCATATTACATATCAAACATAAAAATCACATTATTTAACTTAATACAAGATGGTATGAAATTTTGTGCCAAATTATTTATTCAAATCGACTCTTTCCTCCATGCCAAGCAGAAACCCTAGGCCAATTTGCCGCAGTTTTATGTCTGGTACACGTGAGCTGGCAGGCGTGGCTTCGCGAGTGCAAACAGTGGTTTGGCGAGTAGGAGCTCGCCGTCTGCCTCGGTGAGGTCGATTCTCGACTCATTGGGCGGCGCTTCCCAAGTAAACCCATGAAGAAGCCTAGCAAACAGCATCACAGTCATGCTCGTGCCGAGTGTACTCGCGACGCAACCTCGCATGCCGGTGCTGAACGATATGAATCGGAGCTCTGACTCAGTGAGTACAACACCTGACCCGTCGTCCTTGAGGTGGCGCTCGGGCTTGTACTTGAGGGGCTCGTCCCAAATTTTAGGGTTGCGGCCGAGCCCGATTCGGCTCAGCATCACGTGGCTGCCCTTGGGGATGAAGTAATCGCCCACGGTCGTGTCGGCCATCGACACGTGGGGGACGTTGAATGGCGCCACCGGGTGGAGGCGGAAGGCTTCTCGAGCGCAGGCCTTGACGAAGTTGAGCTGCGACAGATCTGACTCTTGCACTTGTCGTTCTTTGCCAACCACAGCGTCAAGTTCTTGTCTTGCTTTCTCGAACAGGTGGGGTTGGTTTATCATCTCTGCAATTGCCCATTCAGCTGCGTTTGAGGGGTTGTCCACTGCTGCCATTATCATCTCCTGCATTTACAAAACAATAATTATTATTTTAAGCACGCAGAGTTAATCAGTTTGACTCTTGTGTGACCCGTGTTTACAATCCTACAACATAAGCATTTGTCGTAATTTAGTTAATGAGAGAGAGAAAGGGAGGGAGAGACTTACATTTACTTGGCCTTTGATCTCGTCTGTTGAGAGCAAGGGTTGACCACTGGCGTCTTTGAGTGAGATAAGAATGTCAAGCAAGTCTACTGGGACCTTGTTTCCGCCAAGTTTCTGATGTTCACGAATCCTCTCTTCAATGACGGGGTCTTGGCGTTTTCTTGTAAGCTTAATGCAATCCTTTATGATCTTCTCATGGCCGTCCAAATCGAGGCCTCTCAAGCATGAGATGTAATCGGATGCAGAAAATGCATAGATGTACCTAAGCATATCGAACACCGCATTTACATAGTTTTGTTCCTCAACACTAGGACCTCCGTCCTTCATCTCCTCCGTAAAGTACCTCTGGTTGAAAATCATTCTCTTAATCACATTTGCACAATAATGTTGTGTAGCAAGTCTCAAATCCACAATGCCACTGCCCTCGTCATTGTTGCACTGGTTGAACACGTATCGAACAAGGTGGTCGGCCTCCTCAATCCTCTTGTCCGTGAGCCACTTATGTCTCATGGGAGAGAGCAACTCGGATGTGATGACCTTCCTCATTTTCTTCCATTGCTCCCCGAAGGGCACCATAACCGTGGTTATGTACCCTTTGGTGATGAGGAAGGTGGAGATGCTGAGAGGCCTCGTGGCGAAAGTTGCATCTTGTTTCTTCAAGATTTCGCGGCTGAGAATGGGGCAGGAGACGGGGATGACATGAACGTTTGCAAGACGAATGCAAGCGATTTGGGTGTTGCTTTCCTCCATGAGCTTGTGTATCCACCGGAATGTGGGCTTGTTCATGAGCATCTCGGGGAGGTTGCCCACAATAGGCCAAGGCCTTAGGCCCTTGGGAGTGGGAGGAAGTGGGTAGTGTTGCTTGATAGCTTTGTTGTTGTTGTCGTTAATCTTGCTTTGGTGCCAATAACGCTTCATTAAGAAACGCACCAAAGTGATGGCCAAGCACAATGTGAGGAAGCCAACATTGGCTTCCATGACTGCACGAGTAGAAAAAAGGGTTTGAGAGTTGAGAGAGTCGAGAGAGTTTTGAGACTCTTTTGTCTCTCTCTTTTGTGTTTCTTTTGCTTTGTGAAAAAAACTTGGTCGCTAGAAAGAAAGTGTTTAGAACTCTAGGAGAGATGAGATGAGAGAGCTGATGGTTCTAATTTTAAAGCTCTTGGTACCTCTATATATATAGCCTAGGGATGGAGAATGCGTGGGAGAAATGATTGCACGTGAATAAACTTTCTTTTGTGTTTTATTTTTATTTTTATTTTTATTAATAATTTTATGTGGTGAAACGTGAAACTTAAAATATTGGTATTAGGGCCTAACACGTTCTCTTTTACTTACAATATGGCCACTCTGACACCTTGGATTGTTGGCTTGTTAATGCCTAAATTTTTGTAGGGCCAAGATCTCTCGTAATCTTCTTTTGCTCTTGTCTTGCGGTCCGCCACAAATCCGAAAAAGGCAAGATTTGCGATAAATTTTTACAAAAAAGTTCCCAGTATGTGTTTTTTTTTCTTCAACAAATATTAGCTTATTGAGTGAATATCCCAGAATCATTTCCATCCATCCATCAATGGGAAAACACTCTTAAGTTTGTGTAAAATACTCATCATATATTTCTCATATAGGATAGATTAAGTTAGATTAATAGTTGGATTTATGTTCCGCTAACACATGCATATATAGCATGTATGTATGTCTATAGCCATGGAAACGACCTGAGGGTGTGCACACGGTGCCACCGTACAAGGCCTTCAATTTTGAAAGACACTTGAATTTCATTTTTATTTTTATTTGGAATAAATTTCATTTAAAACCTTCCTTCATTTATTAAGCCTCCATATACAGTAGTTGTCAACAACTCCACTTTCGTTTTCATATCCTCCATTCTCTGCATATGCTCCTACCTATATACGCACGCATACCACGTGGGTGATGTGCCTGGTTTAACGATGACAACATATACATATATCAAAGAAGCGTCCTTAATTAGAAGCAACTTCCTTCTTTAGAAACCTCAAACAGTGCCCGTCAATGATTATCAACTCCTCCACGTACACTTGGCATATGGGTTTCCTACATACAGCGTGTTATGCAACTACATTTAATATATATTATATTTGCTCTCCCATATGTTTCCACAACGCATCGCACACATAGCATGCTTGAAAGCACATGTTATATATGCAGCCTCGCACTAGGAAGAGAAAAAAAACATAAAAGCTCCATATGTTTCCTACTGTTTTGCCTGCTCCCATATGTTTCAGGGTCTTGAAATCAAACGCTCTGTGTGTGAAACGAATGGGAGCACGTTTCTTCTTTGTGGTGACAGATTTCACATGCCACCCCCATATGTTTGTTTTTAATCGTACCCAAGTAAGGTGGCAATGCCATTCATTACTAATAAGTATGTAAATAAATTGGGAGCACTTATTTATTCATTGAGACAAATCTAGCACTGATCATTGTCGCATTGTGGCCATGAAACATATGGGAGAGAATGCAATGGACTGAATGCGTGAACCACGGCTATGTTCATTGTCACTTGTCCATATTCGTCAACAATACTACAAGTTATCGGGCTAAGATTCTCATGGGACGGAACCTCAACTTCCTTCGCTTACTGTGCAGTAAAACAGAAATGATCTCAAACATCAAAGCATTTCTGTTATTGTTAATTCATGAACCTTGTCGTGGCTTGGATGCCCTATGGATCAACCAGTTGGAGCCACCACCACAAATCCCCATAATTGTCAATGACCTGGCTAGTGGGTCAATATGGACAATTTCCCCCTATAGCAATTAGAATATAATACTCATTCCTATTCGTCACACTATAGTGGCCATGTGTACACGTTATTAGACTATATAATAATAATATTGCTTCTTTTATTGATACAGTATCACATTCAAACAGTGGAACCTTCCACTTGCTGGTATATTTATGCATATTCGCATAAGTTGAAAAGAGTTTGACATCGACTAAATGTTGGAAGAAGCTCTTTCTGTGCTTTGATCTGGACAATAATGAAGAAGCTCTTTCTGTTGGATTTTCAAAATATATGTACATGCACAGTTATTCTCTTGTCCAAATGTCTGCACGTTATTATATATTGTGTGAATGTCATTGTAAACATGAATAAAAATAAGAAGGATAATAGAAAAAACATGACGTCCAGACGTCCACATGAGAGAATTTCTATATATATTTATATGATACATCGCATTTCCCAACCAATCATTTCTTTGAAACTAGTAAGGATAATTAATGAAAGGACAATGTTTGGCTCCTGATATATCAGGAGTCATTCCTCCTCAATTATGACGTGGGCTGGTTTTAACTACAGCCTCCCCAAAGCCAATGCCACCCCTGTTCCGAATCCACCCTCAACACCAACCTCGCCATGTAAACCTCCAGCCAATTTTGGAGCCCAAGACCCTGGATTGAAATCATTATGTGCTTTCAATTTTTGGTTTTTGAATTTGCAGCTAGAGTAGAAGTAATGGAGAAATGAGAGAGAGAGAAGAAAAAAGAAAGTCGGTGGGCTGCCTTATCGGTTCAATGACGAGGTTGGTTATGAGGATGGATTCGGAACAGGGGTGTTGGTGGCTTTGGGGAGGCTGTAGTTAAAACCAGCGAAAAGGTTGGGCGAAGAGGAAAGAGGGGAATAAAAAAAAACACACACACACACGTATTGGTTTTTTAAGGAACCCACGTCATTGTTAAGGAGGAATGACTCTTGATATATCAGGAGCCAAGCATTGGCCTTACTGAAATTACATGATCCCATGTACTGTGTCATCATTTGATCCCATGTGTTGTGGCTCTTCCAATTTCAAAACTCTTGGTCTTTTTTGCCAGAGGCTCTTGTTGGCATTCAGTATATCTGAGTCATCATTTAATGAGACACATGTATCTCAACACAATGGAGCATAACAACTTAAGGCCATAATATTCTAGTTTAATTTCTAACAGTTTTCCTTGGAAGAAAATATACCCCTATGTTTCAGGTTCAGGCTCCATAATGTCATAGTTGTTTGTGTGAGAAATCTCCGTTATCTATAATTTAAATTATCACTTGTATTAAAAAATAATAATAATAACCAACCACCTTTGGCAGTGGAATATTAGTTGCATGGCCAGTGAAAAACAAACCATATCCAAGTTAAATATTAAAGTTACAGAGAGAAACAGCTGGCCTATAATCATTTGCTTTCAAATAATTGATTTGATCACATCAAAAGCAGATCTTTGCATCCCATTAAATTAAAGTACTGATTTCTTCTTCTTGTTGGGTGCTTTAAATATTCGTTTCAATTTTCATATGTTCTTAAACTCTTCACCCAAAAACAGAAGAAAGAAGAACTAATTAGGTCACCCGAATTGTCCTTTTCTCTACAACAATATTAATAACAATTGCCAACGTTAACATATGATAAGAACTGAACAACATGCCCAAAGCATGGGTTCCAGAGAAAACAGTTTGGTTTTAAAGTTTGAAATACATCTGGTCAAACAGAATTGGTTGACTACCCTCCACGGGTTTTCTAGAAAACATAAGGAAAACGTGGCGGTTTGGCAAAATTAGGAATTTTTTCCGATCATTTTGTTTTTCAGTTCCTCAGTTCTTGTACTCTACCTTAAAAATCTGTACACATTACAACGTGGGTGAAATGATGTTGACTTGTCCAAAAGACAATATGAATTTTGCATGGATTTTCTCGTATTTCGAGAGTATATAATTTCAAAATTAATATAATGAAGGAAAAAAAAAACACAGTACCTCAAACTTCACCTTAAACCGCACAAAGAACAAAATTAATCAAGGATAATTAAAGTTAATCAAGGGTTTTATTTTACAAATAGATATATTTTTAATTAGATAAGCATAACCTCAAATGAATTTTGGAAATGGCATATTCTCATAATCTTCCAACCACCTTCTCTATCTTCAGATTATAAAGCTTGTAGCCTTTTGTGACTATATTGTAGCCAATAAAAATGCATTTCTCTGCCTTTTCATCAAGTTTCTTTCTAATATGATCTGGGACATGAGAAAGAGTTATTCATCAAAACACACGAAGGTGTTGAATATTTGGCTTCTTCCCACTCCACATTTCATAGGGAGTTCTTTTATCCACACTTATATTAGGAGAGTTATTCAAAATATACACAGCACAAGCAGATCAAAACGGAATATTCTTAGAATATTCTATATTCAAAGCCTGTTTTTATTCTTACAATATTCTATGTTTTTTTTAAAAGTATTTTTTATTTATGTTGTAATCTTCTTTTATTGTATTCTTAGTTTTAGTAATGTGCGCTTTATAGATTTTTGTTTCTATCTAACATGCATAGTAACTTCACATTCTCTTAAGATTTTTTTATTTTATTTTAAAAATAGTTTATATATATATATTCAATATTAGGGTTAATTTAGAGATCTCATTGAGATATTTTTAATGGTAACTTCCATGATAAAAAAGAATTATGAAGTTAAAATTGCGATAGGATAGATGTTATTGGTAAAAAAGTAAAAACGAGGATATGAAATGAAATTTTATAATATAAGGTCAAGAATTATATGAAAATTAAATCGGGAACTCTACATTCTGGAGTCCAGTTATTTCCACATGTTTCATGTGTATTTGATGGTACACCAGCCCCATAGTGTATCCAAAATATACAAAAATTTATCCAATTCTTAGTAGTCCATATATATGGAGTTCTGAAATTGAAACTTCATTAAAAGAAAATTTATTAAAACCATTTATATAAGCAGATGCATATATATATATATATATATATATATATTTCCCAGCATGTTTCTTGATTCCAATTTTATTCTATCACAATGTTTTGTGGGTAATTAAGAACAACAACATAGGAGTAATGGAAGTCAAAACAACGCTGGTCACAATCCTAGAAATTGTTCCTCTGACAAGATTCCCCTCGTATGAAACTCCTGATTTTCTACTCTACTTTGTGTTGAGAATATCACACATTAAATTATGAAAGTCTAACATACGAGCTTAAAAGATTTTGAGCGTCTCTGTTCACTGTTAATTAATTTTGAATTAGATGCTCATATTTGATATCATATTCATGAAATGATATATAAATGCATTGAATCTCTTCAAACTAGAATAATCGAGTTGGATAGAAAATCATAATTGACTGACAGTGTTGGCCTATCATATTGTTCTAAATATAGATCACTGTTACAAAAATAATAATCAGAGTATGAAAAATACCACTGAATACAGTAGGATTGTATTTGCTCTTGTGGTTTTTATACTGACGTAACTTTCTCACTATGATAAAACTCTTCTAAGATAAAGCTCTCACACTCTCAAATTTCTCTCTCTCTCTCTCTCTCTCTCTCTCTCTCTCTTTTCTCTTCGGATCGATGGTGATCTACAACTAAATGAGCAAGCCTATTTATAGGCAAATTGATGGCTTTGCATCACTCCCATCTACAATTGTTTTTCAAGGTCATTGGCACGTAGATAGATCTTGGCATATAGGACCCATGAAATATAGTTATCACCAGAAATGTCCAAGGCAGCAAATTCCAGTTTTGTCAAGTTTGCCATCTTCAAAGAAAATGAGATGCATTAGAATTTTCAATAATCTTCAAGCTTAATATATTTTTGAACTTCAGGCCAAAAATATGTTGTATATTTTATCAGAAACTTTAGGCTCGGGATTTGGGACATTAAGCCATTTATTAATAGGAACTTCAGGCCCTCATTATTCATGTATACTAACTACAAATGAAGCGTTATAAATAAATTTGTTAGTATGGATGAAAAACCTGCACCATTCTTTAAGTAAATGTGCAATAAAGTAAATTCATGAAGTAAATTACTTGTTGTATGGGGGTTAATTCCGCACCATACTTTAAATAAATGTAAATGTGCGATAAAGTAAATTCATAAAGTAAAGTACTTGTTGTATGAGGGTTAATTCCGCACCATACTTTAAATAAATGTAAATGTGCGATAAAGTAAATTACTTGCTGTATGGGGGTTAATTCCGCACCATACTTTAAGGGGGTTAATTCCGCACCATACTTTAAATAAATGTAAATGTGCGATAAAGTAAATTCATAAAGTAAATTTCTTGCTGTATGAGGGTTAATTCCGCACCATACTTTAAATAAAAGTAAATGTGGTTGTGTGGACAATAAACCAACGCCACACTTTTAAATAAATACTGTTGTATGGGTAATAAACCTACACCATACAGTAAATATAGTAAATGTGGGGATAAAGCCACCACCTAATACATATGAAATATATAACATATCATAAATTGTGGGCAATATAACTACGCCACTATTCAAGATATAATCAGATGGGTTTTAAGATCACACCATCATTTTTATTACGATAATATGTGTTACAACGTGATGGGCAATGAAAATTACACCACCATAAAATAATAGGACGAGGGTATAAAACGCACCATTCCAAATAACAATACGAAAAAATAAATTAAACAAACGTGGATGAAGCAACATAAGAATTGTGAAAATACAAAAAAGAAAGTTTGCATGTCGTCGTAGTGGTAAAGTGAGAAGAGACATATGACAGAGAGGAGACAGAGAAATAACCACATAATGTTGAGCTGAGAAAATTTAGAAGTAAAGGGAAGAGACTATTGTGTTGATAACGTGTTATAAAAATAATAATAAGAATATGAAAAATACCACTGAATAAAGTATGATTGTATTTGCTCTTATGGTTTTTATACTGACAGACCTTTCTCACTTTGATAAAACTCTTCTAAGATAAAGCTCTCACACTCTCAAATTTTTTTCTCTCTATTTTCTCTTTGAATTTGTGGTGTTCTACAACTGAATGAACAAAGCCTATTTATAGGCAAATTGGATGGCTTCCCATACATCTCCAAAGTCTTCTTTTCCCAACATCACTATCCTTTTGATTATCACTTTTTCCCAACATCACTATCCTTTTGATTATCACTTTCTTATTTTCTTTGTGTGGGCTCCGTCTGCTCCCTTTACAACAATCACATGTTTATTTGTTTTCTTCAAGATAAATAAACTCATCTCATATTGTTTGAACCAATGCATGAACCGACTGTAAACTTTGACGATCTTGACTTCAAATGGCCTACCCATTTGGGCCTGTGGAGTGGTCAAAAAGGTCACAGCTAGCTTTAGACATACTCCATTTTTGATACATGGAAGCCCAAGTTCCTAGCAGATATAGGAGGGGCTTGCATAGCTTGCATTGCATGTGCCTTGCTTAATGGCCCCAGGTCATTTTGTTAATGGGCCTCCATGGCAGCTTAGAAGCTTTTAGAATAGTTTCTGGTCTTATAAGGCCATGAGCCTCCACTATATGAGCCAGCCAAGAGTGAAATGAATCAATTTATCTTTTAATCGATTTTTTTCTTTTACATTTATCTTTTAACTCCAACTTAGAATTCTATAATCACATGTTAAACTAAGTTGTTGGATTGATGTAGTTATGTAAGCAAACTGACCATAATTCATATTTTCTCCTATTTAACTCCCGGTTAGTAGAGTCTAGACCAGTGAAAAATGACCTTAACTTGTATACAAGTAGTCAAGATTCGAACCCTAAAGACACCTTGATAGTGTGTATGAAACTCCCTATTATAGTTTAGACTATCACTTATATTTGAAGAAAAAAAAACAGAAACTCCCGCCCCAGTTTCAAGGAGAAGAGAAGAATCACAACTTAGACCATTCTCAAATGATCATCATACAGCAATGCATGCAACAAACTTTTGACCCATTTCTCGGGCTTAGACTTTGAGATGGATCCAAAACGATGGGAGTTGAGTCATACGGAAGTTGAACTTAAAATAAAATAAAAAAGGAAGAAGGCCTTTTGACCCGTGCGAGAGAAATGGATGGGGAACTGGATGGCCCATTATTTACTCACTCTTAACTTGAAACAATTTTGACATTTTATGGTTCTCTGAAAAAATTTACACAAAAGAAAAAAGAAAGATTCTAGGGTTTGAATTTGCCTTGTTAATTAGGAGGGAGAATTCAAACTTGAGACCACTTGAAACGTATACGTAGCACAAGTCTTCAAATGCTAGTCGGCAACACATTAATAATGAAGTGAGTTTATTAGACTCTAAAAGTAAGAAGTAAGTAACTACTCTTTAGTATACCAATTCGTTTCTTTCTAATGTTAGAAGAAATTCCATATTCGAATTCGAGCTCTCGGTTAAAAAAGCACATGTTCTTTATAAAAAAATTATAAAAATTCCTACATTCCCCGTTCTCCTACGCAACTTTAATGTTTATCTTCATCTCTATCTTTATCTTTTTCCAGCTTGATACACACAAGTGCTAAACTTAATTCCAAAATTTATCTGCATATAATTTCTAAAATTCAACCCACAACATGCACGTGTACTTAAAACAAAACAAAAAGTAACTAATGCACGAGAGGAGCAAAAAAAACAAACGAGAAACCTTTTAACCTAAAAAAGAAAGAAAGAAAGAAACCTCCTAATAAGCACGGATGCGAATATCGAATCAAAATCCTCCGTGCATTTACACACATGTCTCTTGCGCGTGAATTCTGGCGGTCGCACGGCAGTGCATGATCAGTGATGCACAGTCAATCCATGCGAAAATGTTGACTTTGACTGCATTTACATTTTTATTATTATTTGTTTCTTTTTCTCCTTTCGTTTTTGTTTTTGTCAGTTTGATCCCAAGCCCCTTCCCTACACAAATGCCTCCACCAACATTCTCAATTGGGTATTTTCAAACTCCAAATCCAAATTACTTCCAAATTTTCACTAAAATTCACCTTAAATATTGGTTATTTATCCAACAAAGTAAAACTTATACTATATGTTGACATTTTGAGACGTGACTGCAATCATACTATAGCAGCTAGTTAGTTATCAACCCATTGAAAAATAATTAACCACTAATTATAGGTTGATTATTTTGGGTTAAATAACATGGTCAAAACCATTTTTTTTACTAATTCAGTGAACTTGCAGGCTTGCACTTTTATGTATGTGTCAGTGTCACCATAAGAAAACTTACATATGAACCTGCGTGATCGAGGTATAATTAGAATATTACTATATTTGAAGTTCTGCCTTGTTTACTTCCTATCCAAAAGAGGAAAACTAACCAAGAAGACCTTTATGTTCAAGCGTAATGTATGTAGGATGCTTTTCCTTTCGGATTCTTCAACAAATAGGGTGTATTTACATAAAAGGATATTAGACTTTCTCCTCGGCAGATATGAACTTAACGAAGTTGGCTGGAGCGAAAATAAATAAAATAAAAATGATAAAGAGTGTTGAGAAAGTACATATGGGTTAGGTTAGGTAGTAGGAGAATAATTAAGCTGTCATATATGTCTTAGTTTTTTATTTCCACAAAGATTTGGAAGGTGCTTGCTTCTAGATTTGCATGGCTAGTGGACAATGCCCCTTTACCGCGGTATACGTCTATGAGATGACTCATGCATCTTCTAGATTGCACGACTTTTGTAAATATCTCAGTACCATCCTTCTCCCACCACTTGTCACAGAAATTAAAAGAAAAACCTACCATTAATGCATGTCATGTGTACCTCAAATTCACACCATACTATCCTAATTGGTGTGGATAATCCTCAAGAAGAAATTTGGGGTTCCTAACTTTTAATATGAACCGGCTGATATTATATTGGACAAAAAGATCATGTTACTTTCAAAGTTTTAATTTAAATTGCGTAATTTCCTTTAGAGTATTGTACAAGTTTATAAGTTATATACTCCTAACTCTTAGCACCTAAGTATCTACTAATGGACCACAATATTATTTTATGCTCTTAATTATGCATTAGCTTAATGTAGTTCATCTAACTCTTCTCTATTCTTTTTAGAAATTAGGGAATTGCATTAATAATTCAGCTCAAAAAAGTCACTAACAGCAAATGACCAATACAAACTAGACATAAAGGACCAATACAAACTAGCCACAAAAAGGTCATTACAATAACGAAACGATCTAATATGAAAATTGAGACAATCTAGTACGCATCCATTAACGATCACGCATGATCGAAATTTTTTTGGCATAGACATCCTAACTAAAATTTGCAAACTCAGAACAATCAAATAAAGATAAAACTTGAAAAACCAAGCCATAACAATACAAATAAAACTCTCATTAAAAAAAAAAGAAGGTAAAAAACTCTCACAAAAGGAGAGGTAAAACTCCCCTCTTTTTATTTTGTCATCTTAAATTTTTAATAAACGTAGGTACTTATTGAAAGCGAAAAGGAACCATATAGTTATGAAATATATTTAAACCAAAATTTCAAATAATTGCAAAAATAATAATAATACTGAAATTGTTAATTTTTACAATATAAGTATATTCTAATAACTCATCAAATTAACATTTATATAAGAGAGGAGGAGATATTGAATTAGTTGAGGACATCCATATCAACCGTTAGAGTGGATAGATGATTGGATATGTATTTTAAATGGGGATATGTATTATATTGGTTTACATACAATTAATTAACTTAATTAAAATCAGCATATAAAAATAAATACATAAAACTATAGCCGCCAACCAGTCAAACCCACGAGCTTTGACCAGAAAAAAATATAAATAAAAAAAAGAAGAAAGAAAATGGCAAAATATTCAACGGTCAAAGCTCCCCTGAGCTTCTGAGAAAGCTCCCCAATACAAAGAAGAGCCTTATGCGATACGTGACCATCTTCTCTTCTCCACAATCTCTTATTATTATTATCCATTTTCAACACACAAAAAAGCTCTCTCTTTTACTAAGCTCAATTCTCTCTCTCTCTCTCTCTCCCCTCCACCCCCCCCCTTTATGGCCTCCTCTTCTGGGAGCTTAGACACCTCTGCAAATTCACACCCAACCTTCACTTTCTCGACGCACCCGTTCATGACCACCTCCTTCTCTGACCTCTTAGCCTCTGGCACAGATGAAGACCCCAGCACCAACACCATAGTTCAACATGTTGGCCATGGCGGGCTAGCAGATCGAATAGCAGAACGTACTGGGTCTGGTGTGCCCAAATTCAAGTCTCTTCCTCCTCCTTCGCTGCCCATTTCTCCTCCCTCCGTTTCTCCCTCTTCTTACTTCGCAATCCCAGCTGGGTTGAGCCCAGCTGAGCTTCTCGACTCTCCTGTCCTCCTAAGCACTTCAAACGTATGTATATGTTATATGTGTATTTTGAATCTGTTTTCTTGGGTTTTGCAACATGCTCTGTTTGGGTTTCGAGAAAATTGGGATAAAGGAAAAGAAAAGTTAAAAAATAAGAAAATATTTTTCATTTCCCTTGAGACCAAATGATTGGACTTTGCTAACAAGGTTTTAACTTTGAGTCAAAGTCTTCTGGTTTTTTTTAACTGCTCTTTTTGAGTTTGATAATTTTGCTGCTTAATTGTTGGGTTTTGTTTTGATGTTTTTACTAATGGGTATTTCTTATTTTGTGTTATTGTGGGCAGATTCTTCCATCTCCAACTACCGGAAGTTTTGCAGCTCAGGCCTTTTGGAAGGCCAATTCTGGAAACAACCAGCAGATTGTTAAACACGAAAGCAAGAACTACTCAGATTTCTCTTTTCAAACACAAACAAGACCCTTCACTTCATCATCAACAATGTTTCAATCTTCTAACGGCACAATTCAAACTGTATGTGGTGTTTTATTTTTTCAATTTTCACTTGTTTATTTTTCTTTGTTAGATATTCTGAATTGTTTACTAATTTGTTGCTTTTCTTTCAGGCACAAAAACAGGGATGGAGTAACAGTTACTTTCAGGCACAAGAACCCCAAAAGCAAGATGATTTTTCCTCAGGGAAGAGTATGGTGAAACCTGAATATGGTTCTGTGCAGAGCTTATCATCTGGAATGGCCACCAATATCCAAAATAATAGTCAGGCCAATGGTGGTTTCCAATCTGAGTATAGCAACTACAACCACCAAACATCTCAGACCTTGAGCAGGAAGTCAGATGATGGGTTCAATTGGAGAAAATATGGTCAAAAACAAGTGAAGGGAAGTGAAAATCCAAGAAGCTATTACAAGTGTACTTACCCCAATTGCCCAACTAAGAAGAAAGTAGAGAGGTCTTTGGATGGGCAAATCACTGAGATAGTTTACAAGGGCAACCATAACCATCCCAAGCCACAGAATACTAGAAGATCATCATCAAATTCTTCGCATGCAATTCAGGCTTCTAATCCCAACACCAATGAAATCCCAGATCAGTCTTTTGCCAATCATGGTAATTCACAAATGGATTCCATTGGAACTCCAGAAAATTCATCCATTTCGATGGGAGATGATGATTTTGAACAGAGTTCTCAGAAAAGCAAGTCAGGAGGAGGGGATGAATTTGATGAAGATGAACCTAATGCCAAAAGATGGTAAGTTTGATTTATTAATGCATGAACAATATTTTGTGTTTGATGAGTTAAGTTGAAGTATTTCCATTGAGTTTTTTGGGTTTTTGTGTGTGATTAATTTGTGATTTTCCATGATTATGCAGGAAAAAGGATGTTGATAATGAAGGTATTTCAGCTCCTGGGAGCAGAACAGTGAGAGAGCCTAGAGTTGTAGTTCAAACAACCAGTGATATTGATATTCTAGATGATGGGTACAGATGGAGGAAGTACGGGCAGAAGGTGGTAAAGGGCAATCCAAATCCAAGGTAAAGATCCTCTTGGTCATGATTTTGATATATACTTTTTCAAACTTTTGAAAGATGGATTGCTTTGATAATTCAATATTATTATTGCCATTGTTCAGTCTCTACCTAATTGGACACTTTTCCCGGAAAACATATCACTAAATTAAGTCTCATTTTGTAAAGAAGATATTAAAAAAGTGCCACGCAAAGTGGATTCTTTATATGTACCTTCTTCTAGATAACATCTTAGTTTCTTTTTAAAAAGACACTTTCTTCTAAAGTTTTCTTTTGATGAGTGTGAATGCTGTGAATTTTTACTTCTGCATTTGGGAAAAAGTGGACTTCCTTTAAGAAACTAGATTCTGTAACTTGTTTGCTAATTGGGGTGTGTTTTATTTTTGAAATTGCAGGAGCTACTACAAGTGCACAAATCCAGGATGTCCAGTGAGAAAGCATGTTGAGAGAGCTTCTCATGATCTTAGAGCTGTGATCACAACCTATGAAGGAAAGCACAACCATGATGTTCCGGCAGCTCGTGGCAGCGGCAGCCATGCTTCTGTCAATAGGGCTCTACCAAACAACAACAACATTAACAATGTAGCCACAGCAATGAGGCCTGTGGCCCATCAAACTAACAACCTAAGGCAACAAACATCAGAAGGGCAACAAGCACCCTTTACCCTAGAGATGTTGCAGAGCCCCGGGAGTTTCGGATTTGCAGGGTTTGATAACTCTATGGGGTCATACATGAACCAAGCGCAGCTCAATGAAAACATGTTTTCTAAAACCAAGGAAGAGCCAAGAGATGATGCCTTTTTTGAATCATTGCTATGCTGATAAAAAAAAAAACAAAAAACCAATAGTCATTACAATAAGCACACACAGTCAGGTTCATTTCATTCATTGCTTCCTTCTTTTTTTCATTTTTGGTTTTTTGTGCTTGTACATTCTTTTACAGGGATTGTAAATTCAAAACTTGTATGGGCATAGAAAGAAGTTTCTTAGTATCTTATTATTATTATTTTAATTGTTTTGGGGCTTTCTTTGCGAGCTCAGTGAGGGAGCCTCAATTCAATTTTTTTCGTACCCCATATGTTTCATTTTAGCTCATAGTGTATAACAATGAATTTTGGATTTCATCTTTCTGTTCTTGCAACTGTTCCTATTGTTTTTTTTCCCTGCTCTCTCTCTGTCTCTGTCTCTCTCTCTGTACAAGTTGTGGGGCCCATTTTTAAACTTAAGTGACCACAAACTCTCAGGCAAAGGCTTTTAATTAGATATGCAATCGTCATCAGTTACATCTTAAGCAGAGGTTTGAATGGGTCAAATATGTCGGAGCTGGACATTACATTACTTAGTGCACAAGTTGGTCAAGGTCAAATTTGTATACTTTCTTTCTTTTTTTATGTTCACACATGGAGTCTTCTTGGTCGGTCACTTGGTGGGCCCAACTTGTATTATGCCGCGTTCATAGTAACTGGGTCCTGGGTGGTATAATATAGCCATTCTGGTCTATTCCATGACACTTTGCTTTTGGTTAAGTTGCACAAATCCTCTTTTGTTTCGATGATGTAGCTCATATGTCAACGTTGCTCATATGAGAAAAAATGAAACTAAATAATAGATAGTAGTGGTTTTATGACCTATAAATTTTGTTAAATTTCTGAGGAAGAGTAGTGCTTTTTGGTATTTAAAAAGCGATTTCAAACAAACTCTTATGGCACAATGTATAGTAGTGGTTTTATGACCCATAAGCGCTTTTAAATTTTTCTACTTATGAGTATTTTGGTTGTCAAAAAATGCTTTAATGCTTTCATAAGCAGTTTCAAACAAACCCTTAACTCTAATCAAATTTTCAGAGGTAAAAGAGTCATTTTAAACCTTATGTGTAAACCTAAGCAAATAGACTGAAATTGGTAACAAAAAAAAAACATAATAAAGAGTTTTCTTCGCTATAAAAGAGTACAATCCCACACTTGACAATGACATGGATAATTTGTGCAATTTAACCCTTTTGTTTTATGTATTTTAAAAAGCATGGGTGTGATGATAAGAGCAAGACGCTAGCGTGAGCCACACGGTGCGAAGTTGGGGGGGAAATGGGACCCAGAGGCCCGCTCACACGTACTCCCACCGACTGGCCAAAGCAGTAGCTCCCTATCTGCATTATGCGTTGGTGTTTCTTAATCCATTTTTATATTCAATTTGTTAATTAATGTTACGCCTCTTTGTTCCCTTTTTTTAAAATTAATTATTCTTTAATCCTTTTTTCATCATCTAAAACCGGTTTTCCATAGATATCCTTAGATTGTTAAATTGTCGTTTTGTGAGTTCTAAAATGAAGCCAAATTAAAGGGCTTTGTTTTGTTTGGGTTTTTGCATGATCGTTTAAGGGCACAAGCAGCTCACGTATGTGATCTTGTTTTTACGTGCACGATATTTTGGAATGGGTGAACTATTCATAAAAATTGTTCGATTCTATACATGGAATCAAATACAACTTGGTACGCATAGGTGAAGATGTTGGATAGATAGGAACAAAGATCCGGGAAATAATTAGATGAGTTATTAATATCATAAATTTAAATTAAAAGTAGAAAACGAATTTATGGTGTTGGAAATACAATGCACTTTAGACGACAATTGATATCACAAATGATCAAAAGTTATTAGGGGATTGTCATGGATTTCGTGTTGTCACAAAATCTATATATATTTGTGTCTATCTCTCTCTTCACTTAATATTATCATCCAACACATTCTAGAAGTGAAGGTCAGTCAGGTAGTGGTTGAGTTAGTTCAAAAATTTCAACATATTTGATTTTATTTCTCAATATAACAATAAATTCTCTTGCCAGAAAAATAGTTATGAGGGAAGGCTTAGCTATTTTTTATATAAATACTTCATGATCCTCTACCATATTTTCCTCGGTTTCTCCCCCTCGTTGTTTTAAATCGTTGATTAAAATTGATCCTCTGAATGAATTCTAATTCTGATTTCTTCATTTAAAGAAAATACTTCTCCATCTTTCAAGTCAACCCAAAATAAAAAAAAGAAAATACAAAAACAAAGGCGGCAGAAAGCATAACGGCTATAATACCATCCGCCGACTCATTCATAAATCAGCCAATACTCAATAGCCACGTGTACAAAAAGATAATTAGTTTTCCCATTTTACCCCTCCAGACTTTCCCTCTATTTTCAAGCCCTCCTCCTCCTGTCCTGCTTTAACAGAATCCTCTTTGATTATTTTACTTCGTCGTGATCATGGATCCTCCCACACGGAAACCCAACCGCCTACGGAACATCCTCGTGCGGATCCTCAGCTTCGGTGTCCTGGTCCTGGCCGTCCGATTCGCTTACGTCATCACACTTGCCGGCCAGTCGTGCGGCTACAACGACTTCTACTTCTTCCCCGACAACCTCAAACTCCGCGGCGGCGGTGGCGAGGCCTTACGTGTCCGCCGATCCACCCAGCCACGTGTTCCCGAGCTCTGGACCACAAAGAAGTGGCGCAGAACAGTCGATTACTACTCGGCTATTTTCCAAGGCCTGATCGCCGATGGGTTTCTCTCGCCCAATTTCAAAACCCTCTGCGTCGAAACCCTAGCCGGCGAGGACGTCCTGGCACTTAAAGAAAACGGCTTCGTCGACTCCATTGGAGTCTCCAAGAACGCTTCTCCGCCGTTGGTCGTTGCCGGCAAGGCCCACCGCCAGCAGTTCGATGAAGCCACGTTCGATTTCGAGTTCTCGGGTCTGGACCGGTCGGGTCGACCTGTGGATTTTTCTGATGAGCTCTGTCGGACTCTGAAACCGGGCGGGTTCTTCGTGGCTCACATTGTGGCTAAAGATTCGTACAGCTTCAATTCTTTTATCCAATTGTTCAATTGCTGTAGACTCATTCGGTCGAGCGAGATCGATGGCCTGGAAACGACGTCGGTTCTCGAGGTTGTGATGAAGAAAGAGGCTGAATCTTCTGGTGGCAATTCCGGTTATAAATGCTCGGTTCCAGGGTATAAGCGAGAAATAGTGAGCAAGGCAGAGGCTTTGATAGAGCAAGAGCCACTGAAACCTTGGATTGCATTGAAAAGGAACTTGAAGAAGGTAAAGTACTTAACTTCAATGGTGGACATTAGCTATAAGCAGAGGTACGTTTATGTTGATGTTGGGGCTCGTAGCTATGGGTCTAGTATAGGAAGTTGGTTCAAGAAACAGTACCCAAAACAGAACATTAGCTTTGAGGTGTATGCAATTGAGGCTGATAAGACATTTCACGAAGAGTATAGAACAAAGAAAGGGGTTTCTCTTTTGCCTTATGCGGCGTGGGTGAGGAATGAGACCTTGTTCTTTGAGATCACAAGAGACCCAAGTAAGAAAACTGTGGAAAAAGGTAGAGGAATGGGGAGGGTTCAACCGGTGAGGCCTTCGTCGAATTATGGGGATAATGTGGATAAGATTGAGGGGTTTGATTTCGCGGATTGGTTGAAGAACACGGTTTCTGAGAGAGATTTTGTGGTGGTGAAGATGGATGTGGAAGGGACTGAGTTTCATTTGATTCCCAGGTTGATTGAGACTGGTGCCATTTGTTTGATTGATGAGATTTTTCTTGAGTGCCATTACAATAGATGGCAGAGATGTTGTCCGGGTCAGAGGAGCCCCAAGTTCAAGAAGACGTATGGTCAATGCTTGGACCTGTTCAATAAGCTCAGAGACACTGGAGTTCTTGTACATCAATGGTGGTGACTGGTGACCTGTGTACGGTAATTGACTAATAGTTGACTTGTAGTCTTGCAGGAAACATACTAGTTAGAGTTCTTTCTGTTAGGTGTTGCTTGATTCTTTGTAGTGTGTAGGTCGGATTCTTGTTTCTTTGTTTCTCGATTCTTTTGTTAGTTCAAATGAAAAATATTCAATGAGATGGTTCATTCTTTTCCCCTGATTTGGCGTCTCAAGTTTCTGCTTAAATTTTGTACTGATGCAGTATTTATTTTGCAACATTATGCTTATGTGATATGAGATGAGAACATATTTTATTTGGGTATTTCTGGCTCAGAAACTAGTTAAATATGATTACAAATTGACGGACAAGAGTGGAAACTTGTTGATTCCCTGGCACTTCCCCAAGGTATGGTGGTTACCTGAAGCTAAATAAGTAAATAATCGAATATAAAGCAACCATTAAGGCTCACTTTCTGCTCTCTCTCTGTCTCTCTGTCTCTCTCGCTCTCTCTGTGTTTGGCATGGTTCAGATTCCCTTGATCATTTGTAATTATCACGAGAATATGATGGTTCAAGTCACTTCTAAAATGTAACCACTAAGAGACGTTGATCAAATAGTAGGTAAGTATATGACTGTACTGTTGGATGCCGATATGTCAGCTGGGGATCACATCTTAGCTAAATTGAGGAAAGCCTGATTGAGTGGAGAGGGGCCATTCTCCCGAATATTATGGAAGGTCTCTGTATTCGCATGGCTAACTTTGATAGTTACATTATGTTCTATTAATAGGTTTGATGATCTCTCTCTCTCTCAGCATCTGGTCTCATTTTCTTTTCATTCATCTCTTTCTTTTTCTTTCTTTTTCCCTCTCCCTATTCTGTTTGTTGTTTCTTTTTCCTTATGTTCTATGAGAAGTTGTCGTTTTCTGTAAGCCACAGCAATGAGTATGGGAACCGTCACTGGGCCCTACACCGAAGAATTTTTGGTGTGCCAATCTATCCACAAAATATGCCCCAAAAGTTTATGGCATGACATCCACATTTTTGATTATGCCTTGCCTGTTCTACTGGTCCAGACCATTCTAATTTTCTTTGTTTCAAGATTTATCTACTTTGTATTGAGGCCTGTTCAACAAAGTATGATGATGGCACAACTTTTGGTGAGCTCTTCCCGCTCTCTCTCTCTCTCTCTCTCTCTCTCAACCAATAGTATACACCAACATGTATTGCATGACAAAATTTATCAATGGGGGTCAAACCGAGGGTCAAATTGCTTAAATCAAAGGAGAAAGAGAAAGATAGGAAAGACGCCAAGTCAAGCCATGCACTACTATCATGCATTCAAGTTTGAGTGAATTTCATTTAGTTCTTAATGTTTCAATTTGATCAGTTTATACCCTATTGTTTGCACATTGTGGCAATGTTAATTGTTAACCTCTGTTTAAATGGTGGTCACCGATCTATCTTACTTAAATTAGAATTTAAATGCAGTGTGGATATTGCTACAATGTGTAAATGTAAGAGTAAATTGATCAAATTAAAATATTACAGACCAAAAGTGAAGTTGAGTCAAAATCATATCGATGCAAACTTGTAATTGACTTCATATATTAATTACTTCACAAGTTTCTCATGCTGAGGTAATGCAGGGTAGACAGCTTCATGTAAACTTGCTACAACAGTAAGACAATTGCAAGAAACATAGTCTTCATCTATCTCAATATAGGAATGCCTACAAAGTATGATAGTAGCAATTAACTCTTCCGCCAGATCGATTGCCCAGAAGGAGAATGATTAAACAGTTTTCAGCCTTGTAAATGGATGATTGCGAACTTATCAAAAGCTTGAGGCTGTTTTGCTAATCCTCTTTTTTAAACTAAGAATACAAGATACCCATTTTACACAACTAGAATGATCCAAATTGCTTTGCCTGCGATTGTTCTTGTTCTTTTGCTCTGCTGTATATGTCTTGATTGTAGTGATGTGATGATTTACTTCAACCAGGCTGGTATTATAATAGGTCCCACCATTCTAGGGCGGTACGTGACGTTTATGCCTTACTTGTTCCCTCCAGAAGGAGAGTGACTCTTCAAATATTTGCAAATTTGGGTTTCATGCTTCACTTCTTCATACTAGGAGTTCAGTTGAATGCGAACTTACTGAAAAAGGTAGGAACTAATGCTGCACTAATAGGGAGCCTGGCTTTTGCTATGCCTTATGTTATTGGTGGCTTGTCCTACTTGACCATGCGCTCCCTAATGCCTATGGACCAGACATTAAGAACTGGCCTTGTAGTGGTAGTGACAGCGAATTCCCTTTCTTCCTTTCCTGTTATTATCAGCCTCCTTTCTGAGTTAAATATTCTCAATTCGGAACTGGGACGCTTAGCCATCTACACCTCGATGGTCAGTGATTTGTGCTGCGTGTGTATGGCTACAACTTTGACAACAGTTGGTGCGCTCCGCGAACACTCCAAATGGAATTCGTTATCATCTATGTTCTGGATGGTCTTCTTTGTTTTTGTTGTTCTTTTTGTTTTGCGGCCTTTCATACTATGGTTAACCAAAAAAACCCCAGAAGGACAACAGTTGGAGGAGTTTCACTTCTTTGTCATTCTTGTACTTGTCTTTGGGTGTGCCTTCTGTAGCCAGTATCTTGGCCGGCAACCTGCATTTGGCCCTTTATTGTTGGGCATTGTCTTGCCTGAAGGACCACCGATAGCGACAACCGTGGTAAAGAAGCTCGACACCATCACAAATGGGCTGTTCATTCCCGTTTTCTTTGCGATTAGTGGCTTGACTACAGACTTAATGGCCTTCCGAGGACGGAGAGCTTTGGCCATAACCGAGTTAGTCATCATTATGGGATATGTAGGGAAGTTCGTGGGCACACTTCTGCCTGCACTTTATTTCGGAGTTCCTTTCCGGGATGCTACATCTCTTGCTCTAATCATGTGTTGCAAAGGCATCATCGATGTTGCTATATATAATGCATGGAGGGACGGCAAGGTGATTCGATAACCCCCTGCCCTATCTTGTTCTGTATATTTGTTTCTTCCAATTGGCAAAGTTTGTGGGCTTTTCATTATTTTGCTAATTTATGTACCTGCTTATTCAATCTTGCACAGATCATGGATGACCTTTGTTTTGGCCTTCTCTTAATTACGATGCTGATTGTAACCGGCATTGCCAGAATTATGGTAGGTCGTCTCTACGATCCATCGAGGAGGTACACAGCCTACGGGAGAAGGACCATTCTCAACTCTAGCAACAACAGCAGGCTCCGGATTTTGGTCTGTATCCAAAACGAAGAACATGTCCCGGGCCTCATAAACCTCCTTGAAGCCTCTAATCCCACAAGGTTCAATCCCATTACAGTCTTTGTTCTACAATTGAGTGAACTCACTGGTCATGCAGTCGCTTCGCTTGTTCCCCACTACCATCTGAAGAAAGTTACATCTCAGGCCACCAGTTCTGAACACATTATCAACGCCTTCAACAGATATGAGCAGCGCCAACAAGGGAGTGCTCTGGTGCAGCACTTCAATGCAATTGCGCCGTATTCAAGTATGCATGACGACGTATGCAGTTTGGCACTGGACAAGAGTACCACCATTGTAATCCTTCCTTACCACAAGCAATGGACAATATTTGGATCAGTGGGAGCAACAAACCGTTCCATTAAATATGTCAACGGCAAAATCATGAACAAGGCTCCTTGCTCTGTTGGCTTCCTGATTGACCGCGGCCAACTAGGTGGTAACCCCTCTCTCGTAATAGGGAAGACATTTTATCGTATTGCCTTACTCTTCTTCGGCGGTGTGGATGATTTGGAGGCACTTGCCTATGGCAGACGCATGGCCGAGCATCCGAATATCAGCTTCACACTGGTTCGATTCAAACACGAAACAGTGCACACCAAAAAGGGGGAGATTAATCCTGAACACGAACTGTTACGTGAGTACACGATCAGTGCAGCAATGAGCAAGGAGAAAAACCAGTACAGAGAGGAGACTGTGAAAGACGGGTCTGAAACTACGCAGATAATACGTTCTATGGAGGATGGTTTTGATTTGGTGATTGTGGGTTGCCACCATGATCCAGAGTCACCACTTTTATCAGGCCTAATGAATGCAGATTGGGTGGAGTGCCCTGAGCTTGGGGTCATCGGAGACACTCTAGCCGCTACAGATTTTACATTTTCAGTTTTGGTGGTGCAGCAACAGCCACCAACATCCACTTGCAGCAGATCAGTACAATCGCGTGTCTTTCCTGCTTCCTTTGATGATGAAGGAGATTGTCCACCACCTCACTCTACAAATCCAATAAGTAGTGATGAGTCAAAAAGATGCCCAGTCTAGCATGTCCTTCACTTTCAGAGTAGTGTTTTTCTGTAGAAATAGGAGGTCTGCTTTTGTTTTTATCAAACAAAGTGTATATTGTTTTAGCACCAAGAGTTCTTCTATGTACAGGATGATGAAGAAGAGACACGTGAGAAAATCTTATTTATACTCAATTTTCTTAAGTTTCTGATTCCATTTATTGACAGACATAGTCAATTGTTTAGGGTGTAAAAGGTTTTATTCTCAGATTCGTTAATCGCTCCGATTTTAGGTTTTACGTGAACACAATGGAAATGACATCTTTCTACAACATGGTGGACTTTTGATAGTTATAGAAATCCAAATCGAGATAATTATGAAGTTAAAGTTTGTCACAAATGCCTCCATCTTAGACTTTTTTTCCATTAGTAAGACCTCGACCTCCTCTAATAAACTTAACAGAAAATGCAGTCTTTCATATGAACCTAAATTAGATTTCCTATCAAAAGCAGACATTCAAACTTAATATGTGTTTGAAGGCGGAGAATAAACTTATAATTTACACAAAATTCAGGATTTATGGAATGCTAATGTGGATTTTTCTATAAAAATTATGTAAGTTTACGAATGAAAATAACCGTACGTTACGACGTGATTCATTTTTCGAGTTCTAGAATGTCTCTTTTCTTGGACAGTCTCTACATCAAAATAATTTTGGCCAACTCATTCTTTCTGTGTAACCCATTTTCTCTAGAAAACCAATGCCATTCTTTCTGTATAACCTTTTTCTCTAGAAAACCAATGCCAGTCAGTTAACCTTAATGAATCTGACAAATAAATTATTGTAGAGTACTGGAATACAGTCATGTGGCATAGAAAATAATTTAAACAAAGCATTCAAACACAAACAAATTATCAGCTACTTAATCAGACTTTTTTTTGATCAACTCAGACTGTTTTCATAATATTTGTACCAAACCCAATAACAAGAGCCTGCATAACTGACTTCGGTTGCCTTGGAAAATTCCGTTTATCTACTTATCTGTCACATTATACCCTTTGAATGTAAACGAACTTCGGTTTCTAGAAATTCAAAGTCTATGCTGGAAGGTTAATAAACCACATTACTGTTACATTTGCCTTACACATTTTCTCAAGGCAACACATTTTTATATATTGGGTTTAACTTTGCAGAAGGGAAAACAAAACTTACATCGCCACCTTTGCCTTTTTTTATATCAAGAGAGAGAGAGAGAGAGAGAGAGAGAGAGAGAGAGAGAGGAGGCTGCCAGGCACGAAACCATGGCGTCGGGCAACCTAACTTTAACTCTCAAGAACATGACTCAGTGTGTTGAGTTCCCTCCTCACATACATTCGGCGGGCATTTTCAGCTACAAAACATCTGCCGGGATACCGTATACCCTTCCTAATCTGGAGATGCAGATGGTCTTAATCTTTTTCATGACACAAGCCTTTTATTTCGTTTTGAGATATTTCGGAGTTCCAAGATTCAGCACCCAAGTTATTGTACGTGCTTTTTTCTCTCTCTCTTATTTTAAAAGAATTATTGTTTGTATTATGTTTACTGACCACAAATTATTGTACGTTGTTAAATGACTTTTTGAGTTCCATTGTCATGAACCAGTTATTCTTTTGTCCTTGGATTATTTAATTGTATTGTCACTGAATCAATGAGATGATTTCTTGTTGAGCAGACAGGCATAATCCTCGGCCCTACACTGCTTGGACACTTCAAATTTTTCGGGGAATACCTGTTTAATGTAAACAGTCAAGAAATACTTGGTGTGCTCGCTGAGTTTGGTTATGGATTCTTTATGTTTGTCATTGGGGTGAAAATGGATTTGGGAATGATCAACAGGACAGGGCAAAAGGCATTGTGCCTCGGTGTGGCATGCGTTGTGGCGCCTTTGGTAGTCGGTATGCTTGTTCAAACCAAGCTCACCTCTTCTTTCTTCAACCTGACCGAACAAGAAATGTTCAGGCTTCCATTTGTGAATGTGATAAATTGTATGACTCCGTTTCCAGTTGTTGCTCTTCTCCTTGAGGAGCTGAAGATCTTGAATTCGGAGATCGGGAGATTAGGCATGTCTGCAGCACTGGTCAGTGACATATTTAGTGGGTTCCTGCAATTTGTGGGCAAAATGGTTAAAATGATAAAAGAGAGTAGTAGAGAGGATACTATAACAATGGTAGGGGCAAGCATTGGCTATATCATCGTTGTTGTGGCCTTACTCAGACCGGCAATGTATTGGGTGATCAAGCAGACTCCAGAAAACAGGCCTGTCAAGAAAACCTATGTCAACATCATCATCATGCTTATGCTTACATCGGGGGTGCTTTCGCATATGTATGGTCAAGGTTTTCATTTTGGTCCTTTTATATTTGGTTTGGCTGTCCCAGCCGGACCACCATTGGGATCAGCTATTGAAGAGAAGCTCAATTTGTTCGTTTCGGATGTGCTTCTGCCCATCTTCGTGACTGCATGTTCCATGAGGACAGATTTTTGGTCACTGAAATATTTAAGCACCGACTCTTACACCCAAGTCAATGGAATCCTCTTTGTCGTCGTTCTTGTGACCAAATTCTTTGCCTCCATTGTTCCTCCATTGTATTGCCGCATGCCCTTCAGTGATGCATTGGCAATTGCTCTCATTTTGAGTTGCAAAGGCATCGTCAACCTTTCCGCCTATACTGACTACAGAGACAATCTGGTACCTTCTCCTTTCTCTATCGAAAATTTTAGTGACTGTCTCTAAAACTTAGTAAAAGAGTAATTCATGCTAGAAGAACGTATTCTCTGATCACATTGCATTAGCTAACCACTTTCTTATTAACAACTGTCTCTAATTTTTTTTTTCTTAAACAGACCATCTCAGATCCATCTTTTGCTTTGGCAATCACTAGCGTTTTAGTGACTGCAACTTTTGTACCGATTGCGGTGAAGTACCTCTATGATCCTTCAAGGAAATATGCAGGCTACCAGAGAAGGAATATGATGCATTTGAAACCCAATGCTGAGCTCAAAATTCTTTCATGCATTCATAGGTCAGCCAACATGCCTGCAGTCATCAATCTACTTGATGCAGCATGTCCATCTAAAGAGAACCCCATTGCTGTCTATGTTCTTCACCTCATTGAATTAGTTGGCAGAGCCTCCCCTGTTTTTATCTCCCATCAAATGCAGAGAAAATCTTCTTCCAATGTTTCATACTCAGACAATGTCATTCTCTACTTCAATCACTTTGTTAGAGAAAATCTAGGGGCTGTATCTCTAAGCACCTTCACATCAATCTCTGCCCCAAAATACATGCATGAAGACATATGCACCGTTGCATTGGACAAGCTTGTGTCCCTAATCGTGCTCCCATTTCACCGGAGATGGTCTGTTGACGGTTCTGTGGAGTCAGAAGACAACAACACCAGGATCCTAAATTGTAGTGTCCTAGATAGAGCCCCATGCTCTGTTGGAATCCTTGTTGACCGCGGCCATTTAGGCCAGTCCTCCATTGTAGCACCTGGGTCATCCTTCTCTGTGGCTATAATCTTCTTGGGAGGTAAAGATGATAGGGAGGCACTAGCATTTGTGAAAAGAATGACCAACGACTCGACGATTAGCCTAACTGTGATCCGGCTTGTTGCCTCGGCTGATGAAGTTGATGGTTCGAAATGGGATAATGTACTTGATGCAGAGGAATTAAAGGGTTTTCGATATAATGATGTGCGGGAGGGGTTTGTGATATACTTGGAGGAAGTTGTAGAAGATGGACCTCAGACGGCTTTATTTCTTCGGTCTATTGTGGATGACTATGACCTAATTATAGTAGGGAGAAGGTTTAATGTGAATTCTCCTCAGACATCAGGGCTTTCAGAATGGAGTGAATTTCCAGAGCTAGGGACTATAGGGGACTTGCTTGCCTCACCAGATATCACTTGCAGAGCTTCTATTCTAGTGGTACAGCAGCAAAAGATGGTGACACAATAACATGGCTGCCTGCCCCTGCCTGGCTTAAGTTCAAGACTTAATTTATTAAGTATTTTAGCCTCACTGCCCAAGTACAAAGATGTTCATCACCATGAGGATGATTATGTGAGCGCTTGAATCCTTAGCATTTAGGAAAAATTTCATTGACATTCTTTTTTCATGTATCAAGACTAAGAAATGTTCTCTCCTATTGACCTGATTTATTTGCATCAAATTTCTAAGTTTCAAAGCTTTCAAAAAGAGAAAATATGAAGGCAATATGACAGTTCAGAACAGAGAAAAAAGCCTATGGATGATATTATCTCTAAATACTATAAGGACGAACGAATTCAAAATGTAAAAATTGTTTAAGAGAAGTGATCCATAGCCATAGCACCTTCGCCTTGGTCCCAGGCTAGATGATGGCGGTGGTTTCGGGTGTATCTTCTGAAAACATGGGGGTTTTTCTCTTTTTTTTTTCTTCCACTTTTACACGATGGGTGGGTTCAAGACTTACAAAGTCTGTCTCCAGTTTTTTCACGTTCATTCTTTCGCGTTTTTTTTGTTGTTGAGGAAAATAGAAGTTCATCGAATCAGACAGGGCAATTACAGAAATTGTACATCAAGGAAATCCCTCATCAAGGAGGGTATTTTGGAAGGTACTAAGGGAAAAAAGGAATGTGAAGCGGATCAATTACTCCTTCTAGTTGATCTGATTCCTGATTTTGAGTGGATGTGATTATGGATGAGGTAGGGCCTGCATATATATATTTTTTGGGTAAATACCACGAGCTGTCCCCACACTTGAAGGATGAGATTAATCCCAACTCGAGGTTCGATTTGCCATTGGCCACAAAGTGCTTCCAACGAGTTTTGAATCCTTACTATTGAGGGGTAGCTCGCCAGCTAAATGTGGAAATTTGAATATAATATTTAAAGAGAATATTCTGGTGCCTAGGCACTAAGCGGGGGTTTTTTTTTGGGTAACCATCATTTAGCAAGTATAGCCGTACGGCTATACTTAAGTCCTTTTATAATTTTTTTAAAAAAAAAATCCCTGATTTTCTTTTATCTATGGGAATAGTTTAGAGAATTGTCCATTACTGTTAGGTAATTACCTGAGTTTCGATTGTCTAATTTTAATTTTTTTACTTTTTCACAGTTATTACCTATATAAAGAATTTAGCATTTTGGGGTTTAATACTTGTATTAAACATGTACATACGTATTATTTTTATTCAATAATATGTGAAAATTATGTGTATAATACGTGAATTTTGTTTGTATTATTGAAAATTTTGTAAAAAACCATGTACATTAAACATTACAAACATGTACGTATGTGTACAATATGTGTATTGTGTGTTTGCTTTTAAAAAACATTTATTTTACGAAGTCTTTAAAACCTGTATGGAAAATAGAAGTATTATTGAAAAATACATATTTAAAAAATTATATATTGGCCAAACTTTTCAGTTGTAACTTCCCATAATTTTGCTGACCAAAGCACGTACGTATTTTTTTTCATATTTTTTTCGTTACGTATTTTACTAAATGTGAGAGGCTAAGATTATTTCTTACTTGTAAAAAAAAATGCAAGATGATGATTTTGCAATATCATTTCCAACTAGAAAAACAATTTCAAACAAAGATTTATGGGTATAATAGTAAGAGATGGTAGTATTCTTCATGTAAAGTGAAGCAATTATCAAGACCACTCCAACTCATGATGCAATTCTCTACGACAAAGAATGTGTACGCAGTAACAAAATTTAGTAGCACTTAAGAGAACGAGGTAGATCAAAGGCAAACATTCCCACGGAAAGAATATAAAAAATTTAATTCTCATATTGAAGATAGATTTGTAGATGGAAAGAGGCGGTGGAATTATGCTTGGGAAAAGAGAAAATTTGGGCGCCTAATCGCTAGGCAAGTCCCTTTTTTATTTTTATTTTTTTAAGAAATAGTATGGTTGTGTGCCTATACTTTTTAAATTTAATACTTAAAGAGAATATCCGGGCCCCTAGGCGCTAAGAGAATCCTTTTAAAATAAATAAATAGTATCGCCGAGCAGCTATACTTTAGGGGGTTCTTTTTAAAAAAAATAAAATAAATAAATAGTATTGCCTCGCGGCTATACTATTTGAATTTAATATTTAAAGAGAATATTTGGGCGCCTAGGCCCTAAGTGGGTTTTTTCAATATATAGTATAGCTACTGTACTCCCATTAAACAATATAGCCATTCGGCTGTACATCAAGTCTTTATTTTTATTTATTTTTTATAATAAATAATAAATAATTTTTTTTGTACCTGATTTTCTTTTATCTGTAGGAGTAGTTTAGAGCATTATCCATTACTATTAGGCAATTACCCGAGTCTCTATTTTGCCTTTTTGATTTTTTTACATTTCCACAGTTATTACCCATATAAAGCATTTAGCATTTTGACGTTAATACTCGTATTATACATGGTCATACATATTTTTCAATAATACTTTTGTTTTTTGTACACGTCTTAAAGACTTAGTAAAACACATGATTTTTTTAAAGCAAACATACAATACACGTACATACATATTTATCATGTTTAATATGCGTATTTTTTTTACAAATTTTCAATAGTACACACAAAATTCATGTATTATACACATAATTTTCACATATAAGAAGAAAAATAATATATATTAAAAAATTTAAATAAGTTATATTAATATTATATAGTGGCCGAGCTTTTCAGTTATGTTCTAACTTCCCAAAATCTTGCAGAATAAAACACATACGTGTTTTATTCGTATTTTACTAACTATGAAAGAAGGTGAAAGGCTAAGATTATTTCTTACTTGTTGTAACAAAAATGCAAGATGGTGAGAGGCTAAGATTATTTCTTAAGTGGGCCCAAACCACATACATGCATATGCCTTGCTGAGCGGGTTGTGGTGTGGATGGGTACGAGGGTCCATAAGGCCCATTGATGGTTCAAAAGGTGGAGGTTTTGGGGTTCTTGGGAGCACCAAAACCCAAGCCCACTTTCTTAAGCCCAACACATGGGTAATCAATAGAGAAATTCCAGCACCATTTCGCTTGAGATCGAACCAGGATCACCCAATTCAAATTGAAACCTTTAAACTCCAATTTACATGGATATATAGGCTGCTGGAAGAGATAAGCCTCAACCTGTCATAAGCCTTAACCTTTCTATTTGACCAATGCCTTTACCTAGCTTTACCCATAGAGCTCACATAGGAAAAGAGAAAGGAAAACCAAGCCGGAGTGTTGCCTGAAAAGGAAGCCTTTGCAAGGTCTAACTGCAGGAAGGTTTTGGGGCACCAAAGTGTTTTGTCTCAATAACCATGGGCTAAGCTTATTTTAGGGAATTTCGCTCGAAATGGCTAAGTGTGAGAAAGAGATAAGAAAATGGAGGAAATGACTTGGCCAAAGAGGGATAACCCAACTAGGTTTTTTGGGGACGAATAAGGTTTCCAGCACCTAACCAACAGAACCAACTAACGAAAAGCGTGCAAGCCTCTCCTCCAATTGTTGGAAACATCAAGCCCAAGCACCATCATTTCCACCTTGTTCTTCTTTCTTTCTTTCTCTCTCTCTCTCTCTCTCCTTCCAATTATTGGAAACATCAAGCCCAAGCACCATCATTTCCACCTTGTTCTTCTTTCTTTCTTTCTCTCTCTCTCTCTCTCTCTTCACAGAAAGCCCTATTCCAGATCTGAAACACTCCATGCTCTCATGCCAAGCTCATACAATCTTTGTTCAACATAAGAAAATCACCTCCAACCATTTTCAGAGCTGTCAAAAATGTCAACACAAAACACGCATCCGCTTGAAGAACAACATGATAACCATGGAGAAATAGAATCTAGGGTTTGAGTTCAGACAGAGAAAGCAAAGGGAGAGAGAGGAAGAAAAGAGCTCTGTTTATTTCTGTTATCTCAAATCTGTTACAATGCAACCTTTTTCTTAAGCAGAGCCTAAGCTCATCTTTATATAACTAACTAACTTTCTTCTCCTCTAAGTATTCTAACTAACACTCACATGCTAAACATGTGACTACTCTTTCTCAAGTAATAATATTAACACCCCCCCTCAAGCACGGGGAGAACCAAGGTGAGGTTGGACCAATGTTTAGTGAATATTGGGCTGTGAAGCCCTTTGGTCAGATGTCGCAACCTGTTCATCAGTGGGAACATATTGAACAAGAAGATCTTTATTTTGAACACGTTCTCGAATGAAGTGAAAGTCCACATCCAAATGCTTAATGCGAGAATGGAATACGGGTTGGCACCGAGGGCTAGAGGACAAGTTATCACTGTGAAGCAAAGGTGCTTCAGGAATTATCATATGCAAATCACACAGGACTTGCCTAATCCATGAGATTTCTACAAAGATGTGCAAGCGCTCGATATTCGGCTTCCGTAGAGCTGCGAGAGACAGAGGCTTGCTTTTTGGAGGACCAGGAGATCGGATTGGAACCAAGAAACACAACATAACTAGTAGTGGATCTGCGTGTATCGGGATCACCAGCCCAATCCGCATCACAATATCCAGATAAGACCATAGTCCCTGGAGAAAAGCGTGACACCAAACTGCAATGTTCCTTGCAAATATCTGAGGATGCGTTTAACGAGACCAAAGTGAACATCTGTGGGACTGTGCATAAATTGACAAACTGTGTTAACAGCAAAAGCAATGTCGGGTCTTGTGAACGTCAAGTATTGCAAAGCACCTACAAGGCTTCGAAAGTGTGTAGGATCAGAAAGAGGGATACCTTCATCCCTTAAGACTTGATGATGTGGTTTAGAAGGAGTGCTACAAGGCCTACATGTGTCCATAGATGCCTTTTTGATGAGATCTTTAGCATACTTGTGTTGATTAATAAAGATCATACCCCCTGGCTGATAGTGTACCTCAAGGCCGAGAAAATAACGAAGCTTGCCCAAATCCTTAAGTTCAAACACTTCACCAAGTGCATGAATAACAGAGGTCACTAATGTGGGATTTGAACCTGTGATGATAATGTCATCGACATATAGTAATAAAATGACAACATCAGAGCCAGTTTTCTTCACAAACAAGCTAGAATCAGAATGAGAGACAGAGAACCCTAAGGTGGGTAAATAACCTGTAAACTTAGCATTCCATGCTCGAGGCGCTTGTTTTAATCCGTAAAGAGATTTTTGAAGTTTGCATACATAATTAGGATATTGAGAGTCGATAAACCCCTGGGGTTGCTTCATAAACACCTCTTCTTGAAGATCACCGTGAAGGAAGGCATTTTTCACATCCAACCGCATCGTAATTCCCATGAAAATTTACAGCCAAGTGAGAATGAGACGAATTGTATGGCGTACACAGTCAAGGTTTCATCATAATCAAGCCATATTCTTAATCAATCCCTGAGCAACCAATCTGGCTTTATAGCGAGAGATAGTGCCATCTGCATGCCTTTTTATTTTAAAAATCCATTTACAGCCGACAATGTTTGTATCTGGAGGAGGAGGAACAAGGGTCCAGGTACCTTGCTGATCAAGAGCTTGAATTTCTTCGCTCATAGCTTGTTGCCAAGCTGGGTGACCAATAGCTTGCCTAAAATGTGAGGGAGTATCTGGTTCTGTAATGGTAGCTAGCTGAGTATGAAAACTAGAGAACTCTGGAAAAGACTTAGTTTGCACAACACCAGATTTGGACCGAGTTTGCATAGAATGAGTGTTCTGGGATTTGCAGTGTGGTGCTGCATCTGTGAAGATGAAGTGGGAAGAGGAAGAAGCACCTCTAACTGTGCATCTGTAAAAATAGTAATCATCTGATCATTATGGCTGGGATTTGAACCTGATGTGGTAGATGAGGAATGAGAAGGCTGGGCTTGTGGCATAGATGTCATAACAATAGCAACGGGTGACTTCTGAGCAGAGATGGTTTGTGAAGCTGAAGCTGAGGATGAGCATTGAGTATTCTTAAAAGGAAATATGTCTTCATTATGTATAACATGCCGAGAAATAAGAATCTTCTGATTTTGCAGATCATAACATAAAACAACTTTATACCCCATGGAGTATCCTAAGAACACATGCTGATGAGATCGTGGTTCGAGTTTGTGAGTATTATATGGGCGAAGTAAAGGATAAACTGTTGATCCAAAGACTTTGAGAGAAAGTAGATCTGGATGAGTACCAAAGAGTTTATAATAAGGAGAAAGCATAGTGAGAACCTTACTTGGCATGCGATTGATCAAAAAGGTGGCATGAGCCACAGCATAATACCAAAAGGGAAGTGATAATCCTGCTGCAGTGAGTAAAGCAAGAGTAGTCTCAATGAGGTGTCTATTCTTGCGTTCGGCTAATCCATTTTGCTGTGGGGTGTAGGGACAAGAGAGCTGATGCAGAATGCCTTTAGAGGCTAGAAAATCTTTAAACAATCGACTAATGTATTCACCACCACCATCGGATTGTAAAAACTGAACTTGGGCCTGATAATGCGTCACAATATATGCATGAAACCGTATGAAAACAGAGGCAACTTCTGATTTATTAATCAAGGGAAATACCCACATGTAACGTGTACAATCATCGATAATTGTGAGGAAATATCTATAACCCCCTAGAGCTGCAATAGCTGAAGGACCCCAAACGTCTGTGTGCAACTTAGAAAATGGTTTAAGACTAGTGATAGAAGAGGAAGGAAATGGCAGCTTGTGCATCTTTCCTTGTAAACATGAATCACACATCTCAGGAATGGAATCTACCGACAAGGGAATATGAGACATCTTTAACATGTGATGAAGAACATCATTGGAAACATGGCCTAGTCGAAGATGCCACAGCTTGGTCTTGATGTGTTGGCCTAATAGTGCGAGAGACCTTGAATCTGCTAGTGAAGCTATAGGCAGCTTGTTTTGAACTTTATTGATGACTGCATCCTTATCGTTGACTGCAGCTTTATTAGCTAGAACAGGTTCTGAAGAAGTTGAGTGTGACCTGTGAGGAGGAAAGTGAAGGATGAAGGTCATGAGGAAAAATCTGTGGAATTAGATACAATCCTTGTCACTCGACCTTTGTACAGAACCTTGTTGGTCTGCTTGTCCTCGCACATAGATGTGATACTCATCAAATACAACAATGCAGTTGTTATCCTTACGAGTTGATAAACAGAAAGAAGATTGGTTGCAAGTTGAGGAATATGATACACTTGGTTTAAGTGTAAAATGCTGTAAATCTGATAAAGTGGAATATCCAATATGGTCTATTTGCAGACCTTCCCCATTGCCTATAGTGATCTTGTCCTCAGAAGAATAAGGAGCAGATGCTTGCAATCGATGAACATTGGGCGTCATGTGATGAGACGCTCCACCGCGCCTATCCAGAGGTCATTTGGAGTAAAGGAGAGGAAAGATTAGCAGTCATAGCCTGAAGGACTGTGGAGGAGGAGTGCCTTGATAAGCAAAATTGGCTCTGTGATAGCAGTTCAAAGCGATATGTCCTTTCTTTCCGCAGATTTGGCACTCAAGAATAGGTGGGGAAGAGGCATCCGAACCACGTAGTAACAATTTGGGGCAGTGTGTCCTCTTTTATTGCATATTTAACACTCAGGAATAGCTTGGGATCTAGGGCAAAAAGTACCGGGGAGAAAAAGCACTGTGGTTGCTTTGTGATTAAAAACCGACCAGTGTTGGGGCCTCTACCACGAGGAACAAAGTGATTGGAAGAGCCTGAGTGATTAGGTTGATAAGAGAGAAGATGTGTCAAGGTGATAAGATCCATGCAAAGAAGCATTCGAGGCCTTTACCCCAGTAAATCCCATAGGAAAAGAAGGACGAGAGTGAGCAATGATAGTACCCACTTGTAGAGGAAGTACCACGAGACCGAGAAGCATCTTGAGAATGAGAGGATGATCCATGTTCAAATGGACTGACACTCATCATACCAGTCATAGAGTGACTCGGTGATAACATTCGGGATTCAATGTTTTCTCAAGCGATGGTGAGCTCGAACTCCTTGAGAACAATAGGTGTTTCTCGGCAATTAGCACGGTTTTGATCATATCATACTCCTGTGGTAAACCATTCAAGGCTGCAATAATGATGTCATCATCAGAGAGTTTAAAACCTGCTGCAGATAATTGGTCTCGAATGTGTTTAAGACGAAGTAAAAACTTCTCCACAGAATCACCACCCTTGTGGATAGTGTGCAACTCAATTTTGAGTTGATTCACTCGAGCCCTTGAGACTGAAGCATACCGATCTGTGAGGCTTAACCATGCATCCCTTGCAGATTTGCATCCAATGACATACTCTATGGCCTCATCAGACAGAGTTGCAATAAGCAAACTAAGCAAAGATTTATCAATTTGAATCCAGTGACGATAATCCTCAGTTAATTCCGTGGTCACTCCTTCAGACTCAGTGATGACATATTTTGATGGACACACAGATGTGCCATCAAAATGACTGTATAGGTCGTATCCTTGAAGAACAAACTCCAACTGATAGTTCCACTTCACAAAATTATCTTCATTCAACTTAATAGTCAAAACACCTAGTAAGGTTTCAATCTTTGGAACAGGAATAGTCATGGCAGAGTGGAGAAATGCGTGCTTCAATAGGCGAGATAGAAGAACTTAGTGCGTCAACGAATTCAGAAAGCAGAAAAGAAGCTTCGTGCTTCAAGAGACCAGAGCAAATGCTTCGTGCTTCAAGTGCGCAGAGAAAGAAAATAGATCAAGTGCTTCGTGCTTCAATTATGCGAGAAATCAGCCGTGCTCCAAAACAAAAATACAGAATATGCTTCGTGCTTCTAATAAAATTGTATCATGCGTAAACAGCAATTGAATTCAGAAACATCATACCGGAGATCACGTGTCAAGAAGAACAGTGCACGAAGAAAGTTAGCGAAGAACACTTGCAGAATCGCTAGAAATAAAATCAGACTGGAAAGAGGCGTGTTCATCCAACGAATCGCTTTGATGTAATTTCGGCCGAGCCGGAATCTCGAAATTGATTGTGATATAGTGGAGCGGAAGAGAAAAGGATCAGGAATCAAAGAGCCGAAGCTTGATACCATGATAACCATGGAGAAATAGAATCTAGGGTTTGAGTTCAGACAGAGAAAGCAAAGGGAGAGAGAGGAAGAAAAGAGCTCTGTTTATTTCTGTTATCTCAAATCTGTTACAATGCAACCTTTTTCTTAAGCAGAGCCTAAGCTCATCTTTATATAACTAACTAACATTCTTCTCCTCTAAGTATTCTAAGTAACACTCACGTGCTAAACATGTGACTACTCTTTCTCAGTAACAATACTGTTAACATAACAAAGTAATCCCCTAGGACTTGTTTCTCATTCGGGATGTTTTGGGCCTAATTCTCGCTAACTCGGAAAAAAAGGCAACAAAGACTTGATTTACCACTCTATGACGGTCTAAGAATCAACAAGCTCGGCCAAGCCTTCCGACGAAAAAAGACCCCAATACAATGATAAAGGACCTATTTAAAGACTTCTCTTATCATAACCGTTTAACCCACTCTCGCATCTTAATACTTCCTAATAATTAAAGACTCTTCATCAACCCACCAATATATAAAACTGAATTGATAATTTATTCAATTCACTTATACATGAACTTATTAAATCCGAGAATAAGAAAAGACTCAACATAATAGCATATTGAAACTTCTTGAATGCATATCTTGGTTTAGTTCTCCAACACTCCCGACATTTAAGAAAGTATCCAAGCACAATCTCTTCTCGACCAGGTCTCCAACACCAAAAATCAAAGATATCCAGTGAGTTGCATGACTTCACCTCCAGAAAAGTAACCCCTAAGCCTTAGAGAAGATGAACCTAATGGTACACAACCCTGCAACAAACATGGAGAAATCCTATCCCAAGCTAGGGCTAGGGAGAGAAACAAAACCTTGCACAAAGCAAGGAGAAACAAAAGCCAACAAAAAGCTGGAAGGAAAACTCTCACAACATATTGGGGGGAGAGATGTTCGGGAATCAAAGATTCCTTGTTTTGACTATGAGAATCTGGGAGTCCAAAAAGGAAATCAGGTGGTAAAGGATCTTTGGGTTGCTGGGTTTTTGGAGAAAGAAAGGAACATTCGAGAAATTTTTTTTTTTGGTGAAGATTGCGATAGTCGGGAGCCTGGCTCTTTCTACTTAAATCCAACATTTGTTTGAGTTCACCTCGCATTTTAAATACAATATATATATATATTTTTCAATACAAGCGATAGTCTAAACTACAAAGGGAACGGGAGATTTCTCTCACATACACACACTGTCAAGATATTATGGGGGTTCGAACATAAGATCACTGATATGCAAGTGTAGACCTTTTCCCACTAGTCTGAGTTCACCTTGCATTTTAAATACACCCCACATTTTAATTAACGTTCTCATCATTTTTAAGAAAACGCAACATGCCTTCAAAAAATTTCCCCCATACAAACACTAGCAAAGCCAACATGCATAATTCAGTCCATACCACAAACCCAACACTCTTGCGTGTTTACGTATCAAGAATGAGGGAAATAAGAAATCGAGGAATTTAGGAATTGGGGAAGTAAGGAATCAAGGAATTTAGGAATGTGGGAAGTAAGGAATTGGTATAGAAAATATGGAATTAGCACATTAATAGAAATTGTAAAGTTGTATAAGGAAGACAGTAAGAGAGAGCATGAATGAGAATCAAATCACCTATCCTTCCATCTAGTTGATATGATTCCTGATTTTAAGGGTATGTGAGTATTTTTTCCCCATCCTTATGTGTTAGTAAACATATATGTGAAAGTCTAAAATTGGAGTCATTCACTTTATTCTCATACTCATTGATGGTAAGTAAACATGAAACCAACAAACCTAATTGTCGGGTGGTTGTGGCTTTTTCTTTTGGGTATGTAACTCATGAGTAAGAGCGATGATGATGCTGAGGATACCTACTAAACTGATGTGGTGAAGGACGGTGAGAGAAGCCAACAAATTTTTATTGTAGTTTGTGCTATGAAGAAATTGGTGTTAGAATATGGGTTGGGTGAGTTTTGGAGATAAAATTGAACCTCTGGTTTCAGCTTCTATGTCTACCCCACCATCACTCTTGAAGGAAGTATTAATAGAATTTAAGACTAAATTTTGAATTTCAATAAGAGACGCATTTTCACTTTGTTGGTTTCAGAGAATTGTTTTAAATTGCAAGCCTTCTTAGGTTAAGGAGTTTTTGCAACATGCTCTTGAGTTTTTACAAGTCCTCTTCGTTGGAAAATTGAACAACTTTTTAATACTGCACAAATCAAACATGAGAATAATAGACCTTTTATGGTCCTTATATCAAACATGGGAATGGACATCTGTCCATTCATCTTGTGGGATTAGACACATGAGAATTTCATTCTCAAGAAGTCCATGAACCACCATAAGGTTGGCGGTGATTGTGTAATTTGTTTGTGCAAATTTTCACACGGGGAATATTTGCACGTAGATTCTTCTCCCTTTGAGCTTCATTCTCTCTCTTCCTCGATTCCTGAAAAATTAGCAGGAGTAAATAAACCACATCCAGGGGGTGTTGACCAAAGGCCCTCTGATGCCTAAGTTAGTTCGATTGGATCTTGATAAATATATGACAATAGCTAAAGTGGATGGAGGTATTCTCTCACGGGGAGAGCCGGGTGGCCGGAGTGGTGTGTGAGGATGGCTGGAGCCGTGAGGGAGAGAGAGCCAAGAGTGACGTGAGAGAAAGAGAGCTTTGGCTAGGGTTTTAGAATTAACTTGAATGCTTGGTGTAACCATGTCTTTATAGGCTCCTTGTGTGGTAGAGTTTTGCAAAGAATATTTTCCTATTAGGAAGGAAATTATTCTTTCCCTTAAATGGAGAAATTGATTCAATTAGGGATTTCACATAGCACCTAGGAAATATTCTTGTTATCCACGTAGTGCCTTGCGATTAGAGCTCCAAGATATTTGCTCCCACATAATTCACATTCAATTTAGAGCCACATTTTGATATATTTGTACAATTAATCATATTATAAGAAACTTGGCAACCAAAAAAATCATATTATAGGAAACGTAATTTCCACTTCAAAAAAGTGCAACGCAGCATGCTCTATCCATCATATCCATACTTCACTTCCTCCAAGCTTTTACTTAGGGTGTCTCATCCATCCATGCATGCAACTAGCTATCTCTAAATGCCATATCTGGCTAAAAACTTGAAGCCTATACAAGACTTAACAGAAAAGGGCAAACTTTCATATGAACCTAATCCAGATCTCCTAGCAAAAGAATTGTCTAGAGAAAAGCAAATTCATGTTTTTGAATATAGAAAATATATATATATATATATATATATATTTGCCAAATGAAAGGGAGATTGCATTCATAAATCACACCATAAGGGCATGAGAAATACAAATACGATAGCCATAAGGGTCAATAACTACCCACAAAGAGTTACAACCTAATACGGAGGAATCCAACGACAACATTAAACTCATATGATACACCTCCATTCAAAGCCACATCGGCATAAACGCCTCAAATCTAGAAAACCCAAGTATAACACTCATAAACACAAACTCTCCACCACAAACGTGCATCAAACTCGAACAGAGTTTATGCACTTGTTACAGTTCAAGCCCACAATTAAGGCTTGGTAGAAGGCAGACCTGAACAGAAAACTGTGGAGACAAGGACAACACCATCGAAATTGTTGTCACTCAAGAACCTAAAACCAAAAAAAACAAAAAGAACCAACCAAAAAACCCTAGATCCAAGCAGATATGGGCACAAAAATCCAAGATCCAAGCAAATCTGGGCACAAAAAACCATCGAAGCAGATCTGGTACAATAAACCTCCCCATGACCAAAACCCCAAGTAGTAAATGAGGAAGGGGGGAAAGGAGGGAGGAGGGAAGGAGAGAGAGGGGGAGAGAGAGAGAGAGAGGAGAAGGAGGAGGAGCAATGGCCTCCTCTCCCTCCTCATACTGAGACGCTTTGGAGTAGGGTTGAGAGAGAGGTGTGATAATGTGGAAAATAAACTTGAAATTTACACCAAATTCAGAATTTATAGAAGGATATGTCAAATATGCGGGGGAAAAAACTGTATTGTGTTTATAAAAGTGTGTGTAATGATGGGTTTTGGGGGTTTCTATGTTTAAATAGTGCTTGGGTTTTTTTATAAATACATGTCTGGAATTTGGGTTTATTTATACATTTGTACTTCAAATTATCATAAATAATTTTATCAAAAATCTAGAGAGAATATTGTTAGGGGAAAAAAAAACTAACGCCACCACCCATTTAAACAAATGTGCTTTCTAATATATGCTGGAAGGTTAATGAAACCGCATTACTGTTACATATGCCCTACATATTCTCAAGGCAATGCATATTGAGTTTAACATTGCAAGGGAAAAACCAACTTGCATATCCCATACCTTTGCTTTTTGATCAAAAGAGAGAGACCCAGGGAGAAAGGCTGCCAGGCACGAAACCATGTCGTCCGGCAACCTAACATTACCCCACGAGAATATTACTGAGTGTATTGAGTTCCCTCCTAACATACATTCGCCGGGCCTTTTCAAATACAAAACAGCTGCTGGGATACCATATACCCTTCCCAATCTGGAGCTGCAGATGGTCTTAGTTTTTTTCATGACGAAAGCCTTCTATTCCGTTTTGCGCTATCTCGGAGTTCCAAGATTCACCACCCAAATTATCGTACGGGCTTCTTTCTATCTCTCTTATTTTTATAGAATTATTTGTAACACGTCCAATGAATAGATAGCAATGTAGTTGGTAAATACAACATTACTCTTTTGACATATATATATTTTATATACTAACCCAATCGTCTAGTGGCACCCGGTCTCCATTTCGTTGAACTATATGTTTTAAATTCAAATCTCATGATGAACAACAACTATTGAATAACAAAAAATATATCTATAAATATACTGAATGCTTGAGATGTTTTCTTGTTAAGCAGACAGGCCTAATCCTCGGCCCCACATTCCTTGGGAAACTACCAGTATTGAAGCAATACCTGTTTAATCTACAGAGCCAAGAAATACTTGGTGTGCTTTCTGAGTTTGGCTATGGACTCTTTATGTTTCTCATTGGAGTGAAAATGGATTTGGGAATGATAAACAGGACAGGGCAAAAGGCCCTGTGCAGCGGTATTGCCTGCGTCCTAGTTCCTTTGGTGGTCGGTATGCTTGTCCAAACCAAGCTCACCTCTTCTTACTTTAAACTAACCGCCGACGAAATGTTCAAGCTTCCATTTATGACTGCAACACATTGTTTGACTCCGTTTCCGGTTGTTGCTTGCCTTCTTGAGGACCTCAAGATCTTGAATTCAGAGATTGGGAGATTAGGCATGTCTGCAGCATTGGTCAGTGACATGTTTAGTGTGTTTCTGCTATTTCTGGGCACATTAGCTAAAATGGTACAAGAGAGTTCTGCACGGAGGTCTATGTTGGGCATAGGATCCAGCATTGGCTATATCATCGTTGTTGTGGCCATACTCAGACCGGCAATGTATTGGGTGATCAGGCAGACCCCTGAAAACAGGCCTGTCAAGAAAGCCTATCTCAATATCATCATCATCGTTGTGCTTTCATCTGGGGTGCTTTCGCATATGTATGGCCAAGGTTTTCATTTTGGTCCGTTTATACTTGGTTTGGCTGTCCCAGCAGGACCACCATTGGGATCAGCCATTGAAGCCAACCTTGGTTTGTTCGTCTCTGATGTGCTTCTGCCCATCTTCGTGACTATAAGTTCCATGAGGACAGACTTTTTGTCGCTTAAATATTTTAAAACTGACGCATTCACGCAAGTCAATGGAATCCTCATCCTCGTCGCTCTTGTGGCCAAATTCTTAGCCTCCCTTGCTGGTCCATTGTATTGCAACATGGCCTTCAGTGATGCATTGACAATTGCTCTCATTTTGAGTTGCAAAGGCATTGTCAACCTTGCCGCCTATACCAATTTCAGAGACAATCAGGTACCTCTTTTCTCTATCCAACGTTAAGGAACCCCTTTGTCTCTAGAACTTGGTAAAAGTTGAGTAATTAATGATCGATGGATGTATTTTCTGATCACGTTAGCTACATTATGCGACAATTGTTTTATCTATTAATAATTAAACACAACAATTGTTGTAACAAGTGTCACGTGGAATATCCGACCCGTGATAATATCATGTGGTAAGAAAATATGTATGATTCCTCTCCAAGCAAAATCATACTTCGGTTTGGTAAGAAAATAATGCTTTTATTTTTATTTTTACACAGACTATCAATGACCCAACATTTGTTTTGGCAATTACTAGCGTATTAGTGACTGCAACTGTTGTACCGATCGCGGTGAATTTCCTATATGACCCTTCAAGGAAGTACGCAGGCTACCAGAGAAGGAATATGATGCATTTGAAACCCAATGCTGAACTCAGAATACTTGCCTGCATTCATAGGTCCACTAACATGCCTGCAGTCATCAATCTACTTGACGCAGCATGTCCATCTATAGAGCACCCCATTGGTGTTTATGTTCTTCACCTTATTGAATTAGTTGGCAGGGCCTCCCCTATTTTCATCTCCCACGAATTGCAGAAAAAAACTGTCTCCAATGTTTCATACTCAGACAATGTCATTCTTTACTTCAATCAGTTTGTAAGGGAAAATCTAGGGGCTGTTTCTCTAAGCCTCTTCACAACAATCTCTGCACCAAAATACATGCATGAAGACATATGCACCCTTGCATTGGACAAGCTTGTATCCTTAGTCGTGCTCCCATTTCATCGGACATGGTCTATTGACGGGTCTGTGGAGTCAGAAGACAACAACATCAGGACCCTAAATTGTAGTGTCCTAGATAGAGCCCCATGCTCTGTTGGAATTCTTGTAGACCGCGGCTATTTAGGCCGGTCCACCTCCATTGTAGCACCTCAGTCATCATTTTATGTGGCTATAGTCTTCTTGGGAGGTAAAGATGACAGGGAGGCATTAGCATTTGCCAAAAGAATGGCCAAGGACTCAACGATTAGCCTAACTGTGATCCGGCTTGTTTCCACGACTAATGAAGCTGTTGACTCGGATTGGGATAGTGTACTTGATGCAGAGGAGTTGAAGTGTTTTAGATATAATGATGTGGATGAGCGGTATGTGATGTACATGGAGGAAGCTGTGAAAGATGGGCCTCAGACAACTTTTTTGCTTCGGTCTATTGCGGATAAGTATGACCTTATTATAGTAGGGAGAAGGTATGAGGTACAGTCCTCTCAGACAGTAGGGCTTTCAGAATGGAGTGAATTTCCAGAGCTAGGGACTATAGGGGATTTGCTTGCATCTCCAGATTTCAATTGTAGAGCTTCTATTCTGGTGGTACAGCAGCAAAGGATGATGAGACAATAAAGTCTCCTGAGTGTCCAAGTGCAAGAGTTCTCGCCTTTTAGCCTCATTGGGTACAAAGTTATATTTACGGATATTCAAGTGCAATACTCATCATCATGAGCATGTATTTGGACGATTAAGTGATGGCTAGAATTCAAGTGAGGATTTTGGGTATGTGACTTATGAGTAAGAGTGATGACGATGCTGAAGATTTCTACTAACTAATAATGTTGTCAAGGACGGTGAGAAACCAACACATTTATTAATTGTAGTTTGTGATATGAAGAAATTGGTGTTAGAATGTAGATTGGGTGAGTTTTGGGGTGAAATTGAGCCTCTGGTTGGTTTCAACTTCTATGTCTACCCCACCGTCACTCACTCTTTCGTTAGAAATAAAGACTTGTAGATTCGTAGAATTTAAGACTTAAAACTTCTTTAGGCTTCATAGAATGTAAGACTAAATTTTGAATTTCAATACAAGATAGATTTTCACTTTGTTGGTTTCAAAGAATTATTTTGAATTGCAATACTAGACGCCTTCTTGATTTAATAAGGTGCTTTTGCAACATGGATCTCAAGTCTCTGCATTTAGAATCTATGCATTTATCCGTGCAATGCTAGTCATACTATATTTGTATATCCTTATGTACCTACTTTTCTAATAGAGGTGGAACCCACCAATACAATGGGCCCTTCACTTAGTCATTGCAATAATCTAATGACTTGCTAGTCATAACACGTCTAAAATCCTATTTTACCATTCCAATAAAATTAAGAAGAAGTAAAAATCCAAGAAACAAAATCCACCCCATTCTGGCACTACCATCGTTGCACCGCCACTCCACTAATCAAAAAACTTTGATGTATACTCAAATCTGTGGTAGCAAAATATCTATAGATCCTAGGTCAAATAATTAACTAATCAATTTGGAAATTATTTGACCAAATTGGGAATTATTTGATTCTTACCCTAATTGGGGATTTGATTAAAATTAAATCAATATCTCCAAATTGGGGAAGAATAATTCGTTTTCATCTATGGAAATTATTCTTCTAAAACCCTCCGAGGCTCCTATAAATACATGGCTACACTAAGAATTGAGGTACGTCTAAACTTCTGTCTGAAACTCTACAAAAATCTCCTCTCACAAACCCTAGCCACTACACTCTTTCTCTCTCTCACACAAAGCTCTGGCCACCACACACTGCTTCAACCACCCAATTCTCCCCGAGAGAAATCTCCATACCCTTTGTTAGCAATTGTTTTTCCTAAAACACTCGACCTAATTTAAGCATCGGAAGACCTTTGGCTAACATCCCCTGGTTGTGGTCGTTTACTCCATATTGTTTTGCAGGGAGAAAGAGAAGTGAAGAGGAAGAAGGGATCTTCATACGAATATTCTTTGAGGATGAAAAATCGCTCTCACAAATTGGTGCTTTCATTTAGAGCACAAAATAATACTCAAAGCGTGCTCCAAATCCATTTTCACACTTTGTTTCAATCAACCATGGTTGATACAAGATGTACGAAGAGTAACACCACCATGACGGGCCCGCCTTATGGTTTCGTGGTGGACAGCTCATTGCAACTATATGGAACCGCATCCAGCACTTTGAAGCAGCCTCTCATGGCTGCCAACACCTTGTAGCCTCCTCCGAGCACCTTGCAGCCACCTTTAGTTGTTGTTTGCAAGTTCCAGCACCTCGCAGCCACCTCCTGGAGCCCTACAAATGCTGCAAACAGCTCTGGAATTGCAGAACGCCACTGCAAACAGCTGCTGGAATTGCATAACAGCCGTCACACTTTTTCTCTCTTTCACACAAGGCTCCGGCCACCATACATGACTTCGGCCAGCCGGTTTTCACCATAGAGAAATCACTGTACCTTTTGTTAGCTATTGTTTTCCTACAAACACTTGACCTAACTTAGGCATCGGAGAGCATTTGGCCAACACCCCCCGAGTGTGGTCTTTTACTCCGCATTGTTTTGTAGGGAGAAAGAGAAGCGCAGAGGAAAACTGAAATTTTCAAACGAATATTCTTTGGAGAAGAAAATTGTTGGCACAAATTAGCAGAACAACCAAGGGGATTGACCATTGGAAGCTGAGGAGGAAGTTAGCCGGCGACGCTCAAGGCATTGAAGACACCGATTCGAACCACAAGCCCTGCAGATAGAAGATGTCGAGAGGAAGCCATGCACAGCGAATTTGATCGAGTCAACTCATCACCATTTACCGATGAGGTGGAGAAGGCTACACCTCCGAAACGGTTCACGACTCCATCCATCACACCATTCAAAGGGGACTTTAACCCCGAGGGACATTGGAAGCACTTTAAGAGCACCATAATCCTGTACAAGGCAGACGATGCCCTCATGTGCAAGGTATTCGAAATGACAATGCATGGAGCAGCTCAGGACTGGTTCCACACCCTATTGTCCGCATCGATCAGCAGTTTCAAGGAGTTCTTCCTCGTTTTCACAAAGAAGTACACCTTTTACCGGACAGTCATAAAACACCCAAACCACTTTTTCAACCTGCACAAGAAGCCAAATGAGTCTATTTGAGACTACCTCAAAAGATTCAGACTACCTCTTGCCTTTATCACCTTTTTAATTATGCTATGGAGCAAAGTCGGTGGTGACTACAACCATTCATAGTCAGTTGGAGTTATATATATATATATATATGTGTGTGTGTGTACAATTAATCATATTATTGGAAATCTTTTTGGCTTTAAAAACGCTCAAAGAGTCAACTTAAAAGGAGGCTTTTCGGCATAAGCAAGCAAAGGTGGCCACCTAGGCCCACCAAATTAGGAGGGCCTCTAATTTTTATAAACTCTCTCTCTCTCTCTCTATATATATATATATATACACTATGTTTTTTATTTTTTAAAAAAAATGTTTATATAAAAACTATTTTATGGTTAAATATTTATAAATAAATAAAAGTCAAGTTCACAGTCTAAGCCAATTAACCTAGTTGAATGAATTTAAGAAATAAAACACATTTAAGACAATTTCACGTATATGAACTCTGAAAAGTAAGCTCTCCAACAATAAACACTTATTGGCTTTACCAATTTTTTCTCTATGATTCAACGAAGAGTGAAGTCCTTGTTTAACAGGTATGGTGGTTGACAATTTCTCTAATTATGAATTTGAATTTTTTTTAATTCCCTTTTGTTAACAATTTCGTGGCATAAAGAATAAGTTTGGGAAATAATTTTAGAATTTATAAATTTTTACATAAGATTCTCAATTTTGAAGAAGTATTGTTACTATAATAGAAATTGATATTTCATAAAGAATTGGACGAAATCTGTTCCCCCTTTCTTGTTTTGAAAATGCCATGGATATTTGCAATGTCAACCTAACTTTACCAACAAATTTGGATATTAAAAATAAATAAATAAATGAGAAACAAATTAAAATGAGTCATCCAGTTAAGTTTTTCCTCGACTTAATTTCTCAAATGAAATGAGTCATGCGGTTTTACAATGGACCTCGTATTTTTTTGCAGGAGATGATATAAAGAAAGTTGAGGAAAAAGAAGTTAGGATGTTTCCATATGCACTACCAGTAATACCAGATTCGCGAGCCAACCTGATACAACTGACTGTGGTTGCCTTTGATTTCCGTGTTTCTACTCCTTCTGTCACATTAGTTCAAACCCTTTGAATTTAAACAAATTTGCTTTCTGTATATGCTGGAACGTTAAACAAACCTCATCACTGTTACATATGCCTACATATTCTCAAGGCATTACATATTGACTTCACATCCCCACCTTTGCCTTTTGGATCAAAAGAGGCTGCCAGGCACGAAACCATGGCGACGGGCAACCTAACATTAGCCCCCAAGAATATTACTGAGTGTCTTGATTTCCCTGCTAACGTACATTCGGAAGGCATTTTAAACTACAATACAGCTGCTGGGATGCCACATACCCTTCCCAATCTGGAGATGCAGATGGTCTTAATTTTTCTCATGACGAAAGCCTTCTATTCCATTTTGCGCTATCTCGGAGTTCCAAGATTCACCACCCAAATTATCGTACGTGCTTTTTTCTTCAAGATAGCAATGTAGTTGGTAAATATATAACATTACTCTTTTAACATATATATATATATATATATATATATATACACACATATATGCATTATTATTCTTTTGTCCTTTGGTTTGAGCAGTCTTACTACTCTTAGTTGTATTGTTACTGAATGCTTGAGATGAATTTTTGTTAAGCAGACAGGCCTAATCCTCGGTCCTACATTCCTTGGGAAATTACCAATGTTGAAGCAATACCTTTTTAATCTACAGAGCCAAGAAATAATTGGTGTGCTGACTGAGTTTGGCTATGGACTCTTTATGTTTCTCATTGGAGTGAAAATGGATTTGGGAATGATAATGAGGACAGGGCAAAAGGCCTTGTGCACGGGTGTTGCCTGCGTAGTGGTGCCTTTGGTGGTCGGTATTCTTGTCCAAACACAGCTCACCTCTTCTTACTTTAACCTAACTGAAGAAGAAATATTCAAGCTTTCATTTGTGACTGCATCACATTGTTTGACTCCGTTTCCGGTTGTTGCTTGCCTTCTTGAGGACCTCAAGATCTTGAATTCGGAGATAGGGAGATTAGGCATGTCTGCAGCATTGGTCAGTGACATTTGTAGTGTGTTCCTGCAATTTGTGGGCACAATAGCTAGAATGGTAAAACAGGAATCGTCAAGATTTACTATATTGGGCATAGGATCAAGCATTGGCTATATCATTGTTGTCGCGTCCATACTCAGACCGGCAATGTACTGGGTGATCAGGCAGACCCCTTAAAAACAGGCCTGTCAAAAAAGCCTATCTCAATATCATCATCGTCGTTGTGCTTTCATCTGGGGTGCTTTCGCATATGTATGGCCAAAGTTTTCATTTTGGTCCGTTTATACTTGGTTTGGCTGTCCCAGCAGGACCACCATTGGGATCAGCCATTGAAGCCAACCTCGGTTTGTTCGTCTCTGATGTGCTTCTTCCAATATTTGTGACTACATGTTCCATGAGGGTAGACTTTTCGTGGCTTAATTATTTTAAAACTGACGCATTCACGCAAGTCAATGGAATCCTTATCGTCCTCGTTCTTGTGACCAAATTCTTAGCCTCCATTGTTGCTCCGTTGTATTGCAACCTGCCCTTCAGTGATGCATTGACTGTTGCTCTCATTTTGAGTTGCAAAGGCATTGTCAACCTTGCCGCCTATACCGATTTCAGAGACAATCAGGTACCCCTCCCTCTTTTCTCTATCCAACGTTGTCTCTAGAACTTAGTAAAGAGTAGTTAATGATTAAACACATTAGCTACATTATGTGACAATTGTTGTATCTATATCTATATATATAAAGTAAAAGGTAGAGAATGGTAGGACATTCAAAATACCAGAAAATGCCTTTGATTAATGCAAATATTAAGAATTGAAATTATTAATTAAATTAGGATAATATGGTAAATTCACACTTTTTCATATTTAAAAAAATTAAAATTAAAAAAAAATCAGATAATTGATTCTATTTTTATGGAACAAAACTACCATTATCTTTTTTAATTCTAAAATAAATTTGAAATTTTTATTTTTAAAAAGCCTCTCACAGCGCGGAAATAGGTGCAAAGAGGCTATAATAATTAAACACAAAAATTGTTGTAAATATATGATGTAACGAGCTAATGTGGTAAGAAAATATTTATGATTCCTCTCCGAGCAAATCATACTTGTTTTGTTTTTCCCTTTCATTATTAACCAATGTCTCTAACACATTTTTTTTTTTTTTTTTAACACAGATCATCAATGACCCAAGCTATGTTTTGGCAATTACTAGCATTTTAGTGACTGCAACTCTTGTACCGATCGCTGTGAATTTCCTCTATGATCCTTCAAGGAAATACGCAGGCTACCAGAAAAGAAATATGATGCATTTGAAACCCAATGCTGAGCTCAAAATACTTGCCTGCATTCATAGGTCCGCTAATATGCCTGCAGTCATCAATCTACTTGATGCAGCATGTCCATCTAAAGAGAACCCCATTGGTGTTTATGTTCTTCACCTTATTGAATTAGTTGGCAGGGCCTCCCCTATTTTCATCTCCCACGAATTGCACAAAAAAACTGTCTCCAATGTTTCATACTCAGACGATATCCTTCTTTACTTCAATCAGTTTGTAAGGGAAAATCTAGGGGCTGTTTCTCTAAGCCTCTTCACAGCAATCTCTGCACCAAAATACATGTATGAAGACATATGCCACCTTGCATTGGACAAGCTTGTGTCCCTAATCGTGCTCCCATTTCACCGGAGATGGTCCACTGACGGGTCTGTGGAGTCAGAAGACATCAACATCAGGACCCTAAATTGCAGTGTCCTAGATAGAGCCCCATGCTCTGTTGGAATCCTTGTAGATCGCAGCCATTTAGGCCGATCCACCTCCACTGTATCATCTCAGTCATCCTTCTCTGTGGCTATAATCTTCTTGGGTGGTAAAGATGACAGGGAGGCATTAGCATTTTCCAAAAGAATGGCCAAGGACTCGACGATTAGCCTAACTGTGATCCGGCTTGTTCCCAGGACTAATGAGGCTGTTGGCTCGGATTGGGATCTTGATACAGAGGGGTTGAAGTATTTTAGAGATGATGATGTAGATGAGCGGTTTGTGATGTACTTGGAGGAGGCTGTGAAAGATGGGCCTCAGACAGCTTTATTACTTCGGTCTATTGTGGATCAGTATGACCTAATTATAGTAGGGAGAAGGCATAATGTACAGTCCCCTCAGACGGCAGGGCTTTCAGAATGGACTGAATTTCCAGAGCTGGGGACTGTAGGGGACTTGCTTGCATCTCCAGATATCAATTGTAGAGCTTCTATTCTTGTGGTACAGCAGCAAAGGATGGTGACAAAATAAAATCTGACCCTGGCTGGCCAAGTGCAAGAGTTCTTGGCCTTCTAGCCTTCTCACTGGGCACAAATTTAAGTTATGTGTAGAGATGTTCAAGTGCAATATTCATCACCTTGAGCATTGTCTTTGGATGATTAAGTGAGGGCTTGAATTCAAGTTTTCCTCATTATTGGGATTTTTTCCCTTACTCAATTTTTTTTAAACCTAGGTTTAACGATCAAATATTTTTTCGTGTAAAGTTCACAGGGTCGATGTTTGCTTTAATTACCATAATTTTGAAAGTCTGAATTTTCTGCTAATATTATTTTTTTTAATGTCGATACATTGGTTTTATTTTAAAAAGGCATTGGACATTAAGTAACAACAGAAACAGATAATCGTGCTGAAGATTTTAATAATTATATTAGTTAGTTGTGACTTACACTTTATTTTATCAATGAAGAGGAATTATTCAAACTTGTGGACTCTTTCAATATTCGAAAGAAAATGTCACTAAATTGAAAACTAGTTGGCGACTTATGATTATTAAGATAGATATTATTGTTCAGATTCAAAATTTGAGCATCTTTATAATACCTGCCCCAAAGGAAAAACTCTCTTTTTACTGGTATAATTTATCATGTAACTTACAGAACTACGATTTGAGTGTATATAATCATATTAAAATTTCATATTCAATTGTTGTCACCCTTGATATATATTATGCACAATCATATTATTCGAAACGTTTTCCACCTCTAACGCCCAATGCTACTTGAACCAAACCAGTGGTGAACAGTCTTTATGACCTTCAAATAAAGGGCAACGCTCAAAGAGCCAACTTAAAAGGTTTGACCAGCCCGCATCATCCTCCCATCCATCACCTTCATACTTTGCTTCCTCCAGGCTTTTACGCACTCTGTGTGTCTGTCATCCATGCATGCATGTGCGCCTACATCTCTTCCTCTCTCTCTCTCTCTCTCTCTCTCTCTCTCTCTCTCTCTCTCTGGATAACATTTTGGTGAGGCTGCAAGCTGCCTTGAGCTTCTGAATGATTCGATAGCAATGAATAATAAAACACAAGCATTGTCTAATGGCACCTGGGTATGCCACGCCCAGAAAGGGTCAAGATCAAAAGGTTTCTTTTTGGGTGATAACCCTTTGAACTTCCCAACTACGATTCTCTATGTACAGCTTTCTATATCTGCCTTACTCACCTCTTTCTTGCAATTCATTCTCAACCCTCTTGGTGAGAGTACTTTCACCTCACAAATGCTCGTACGTTCCTATCCTATTTACATTTCAAAATCAATATTTTGGTTTTTTTTTTCCATTTTAAAGTACGTGAACTAACTGGGAATGAGAAAATGGTGGCACTACCATTTTCCCAAGTACCAATCTACAATACCTGGTAGATTTTCGATATTTGGTCTGATATTTCAAAATATCTACGTACCAAATGTCAATATAATATATATCCATAATATACCAGATAATGTTACAAAAAACTCTTTTCTCTTAACCAATTTTATATGTGATGACTGATTATATATATATCAGGTAGGTATCATATTGGGGCCATCAGTCTTAGGAGGAGGCAATGTGTTTGCAGACACTGTTTTCCCAATGAAAAGTTTTTACATCAGCGAAACCTTTGCTTTCTTTGGCGTCATGTTGTTTCTATTCCTAGTTGGAGTCAAAATGGATATAAGCGTGGTCAAACAAACAGGAAGGAAAGCCCTGGTCATAGGTATCTCTGCTTTCTTTGTGCCTCTGATACTCAACATGGGATTTGCTTTAGTTCTTCAACGAACGGTCACGATGGAACCAAAGTTACACAAGTCCATAATCATCATAGCTGTGTTTCAATGCATGAGCTCCTTCCACGTCATCGCGTGCCTCTTGGCCGATTTGAAGCTCCTCAACTCAGAGATTGGCAGATTGGCTGTGTCTTCTTCAATGGTCAGTGGGGTGCTCTCGTTTGTCTTGCTCAGTTTGGCCTTCACAACAAGGCAAAGCTCGATTGGGAGAAATAACTTTAGCCTACCCTTTATGGGGATAAGTATGTTTTGCATGTTTATTCTCACGGTCTACATTATGAGGCCCATCATGTTATGGATGGTTGCACAAACACATAAAGGAAAACCATTTAAAGGCGGTTACATTTGCTACATCTTTATCATGGTTATGTCTTGTTCTCTCATTGGAGAGGTTATGGGCCTGCATTTCATGCTGGGCCCAATGATTTTGGGCCTGGCAGTACCAGAAGGCCCACCGTTGGGATCAGCTTTGGTGGAGAAACTTGACTCATATATCTCCTTGATTCTATTGCCAAGCTACTTTGTGTTCAGTGCTGCAAGGATCAATTTCTCTTTGATAAAGATGAAGACTGTTTGGGTTGTGGAGCTCTTGACTGTGAGTAGCTTTTGTGGTAAGCTCATAGGAACTGTGGTGCCTTCACTCTATTGCAAAATGCCTGCTGTTGATGCATTCTCATTAGGCCTCATCATGAGTGCTCAAGGCATCATTGAAGTTATAACTTTGCAACATGGATTGTTCCTCAAAGTAATTACATCTCCACTCCACCTTTTTAATTATACTGTGTGTGTGTGTGTGTGTGTGTGTGTGCTTGTTCATTTGTGCTTAATAATTATTTGTTTCCAGTTGATTGACGAAGAATCCTTTAGTATCATGGCTCTATCAGCACTTGTCTCAACTGCAATCATAACCCCGGTGGTGAAATTCCTATACGATCCATCCAAGAGATACATGTCCACCATGCGAAGGAGGACAATTGAACATGCCTTGCCCAACGTGGAGCTTCGAATGCTGGCCTGCATATACCAAGAAGACAGCACCCCTCCCATCATCAACCTTCTTGAGGTCTCAAATCCAACCCCAAAAACCCCCATTTGCTTTTATGTCGTTCATCTCATCAGACTCTCTGGCAGAACTGCCCCAGTCCTCATCACACATAGGCCAGGGAAAAGGAGGGCCAGAACTTTTGAGTCCCATGACTCGGATCGTATAGTGAATGCCTTCAGATTATATGAGGAACATAGCTCTGGTGGTCTCATAATGAATGCCTTGACAGCCATTTCTCCCTATGCCACAATGCATGATGATGTTTGCACCTTGGCATTGGAGAAGAGGACTTCCATGGTCCTAATCCCATTCCACAAGCAACTCAACGAGCTAAGTGGCTCAGGGGTATTGGACAATAATCCTATTAGGTCTGTGAATCGAAACATTCTTCAAAATTCCCCATGCTCGGTTGGGATTCTTCTCGATCGTGGTACCTTGAACACCAACGTTACTATTTCATGCAAAACTTTGTACAATTTCGGGATGATCTTTGTAGAAGGACCTGACGACCGTGAGGCATTGGCATATGCTATGCGGATGGCGGAGCACCCTAATGTCAGCCTCACAGTCGTTAGATTGGTAGACCATAATATGAAACACAGTGTGCATAGAGATCTCGATATGGTCCTAATCAGCAAATGTAAGATAGCAATTGCTGGGAGAAAACAACATGTTTATAAGGAGGAACGTGTTAAAGATAGTGTGGATATGATCAATGCGATCAGGTCAAATTCAATGGAAAATTTGTATGACCTAATTTTGGTTGGGAGACGTCACGATAGCAATTCACCGTTGTTCATGGGACTCACAGAATGGAATGAGTTTCCGGAACTCGGGTTCATCGGAGACATGCTGGCATCTTCAGATTCCAATTGTAATGTCTCAGTGTTGGTAGTGCAGCAACAAATGCTTGGAAGTGATCGACTGATGGTATCTGACAGCAGCTTTAAGTCCAAAGGGAAAGAAGGATCGTTTTCTATTGTGGATATGCCTCGCGATGATAGAGTGCACCCAGTTGATTATTAGGGACAAACACGTACAGTAGAGAAGGAAAGGGAAATTTGCTGTTGCCTTCACTTTTTTGCTTAACTAGGATAGCTTTGCACAAGAATTCTGGTTATATAGGGTTATTGAATATGAGCTAGCTTAGCTATAGAGATCATGTTTCTTGTAAGTTTTATTTGCTCTTTTTCTCAAATTGTATAAACCCTCTATACTTTTGTAGAAACTAATGAAACATATTGAAGTACAGAATAGCTTGTACTGCAAGATATATCAACCTAATTTTTCTAGCTAGATTTCTTATTCATTATGCATACACGGAAAATTTTGTTCGATTTTATATCTTTGGAAAGCATATGAAAATTATGAGTACTTCTATATGTACCATCCATCTAATTGAGGTAGATCTCAACTTTGAGATCAACGATATGAAACCTGGGAAATCATTTTTGAAACTAACCTTCTGTATGTGTCCTCTTGTCATTTGAATATGCAAGTGGACTAAAAGTTTATTGTGTGTTATATTCCCCATCCTCTTTCACCCCATATTTCAATTCTTGACCAATATCTTTCTCCCCTTCCAATAGATTATAGACTAAAATTCAAAGGCAAACAAACTTAAATAAGTTTCATATATATATATATATATATATATATTTAGACGTTTACACAGCACAAATTACAATTTAAAATTGGGATCTTAGACCATTGATATCCTAAACAACTTTGTGCCCGACAATAAAATGGTACAAAGATGGAGTAAAGAAACTTTATACCACAAGACAAGATCGAGGAAAAGGCCAATTGAGAGATGATTGTCAAGTATCTGAAGGGCAACGAAGGCAGGAATTGAGGACTAGGACCCACCAATTCCTATCCCACCACCAAAAGAAACAAATAAAAGGCATACATTGCTATCCAAAAAGAAGAAGAGAAAAAGGTTGTATATATAGGGGAAAAATTCAATATCAGTTGTGACAAAATGATAAACATTATGGGGTAATAAGAAAATAGGGCCAAGCAATTAGCAAACAAACCACTGGCCCTCAACTTTTGGATGTTGAGTTCTTAACTACTCATGGGGACAGGACAGATAGGATGCTTTATAGTGCTAGCTATATTCCCAAAACCATGTAAATTAAAAATGTTTTGGAATATCAAGGAATTAATCTCTGTATTAATTAGTTAATTGGTTGTTTACTGCTCTCACAGCTGATTGCATAAAGTCTCTTTGGAAATTGTTAAGCTCTTAATTACCTGTGGGCAATTGGTGATTCTACTCATGAATAAGAGTTTTAATCTCTCTCTCAAAGTAGCCAAGGACTCACTAGTCTAATAGTTTGCAGTAATTACTCTCCCAAGCAAGATCTCTTGTTGCATTTTCTAGATTCTCTTAAGTTGTTTTCTATAAGATGAGTAATCCTCAATGACAAAAACAAAGTTCAAAATTTTGAATCCCTAATCAGTTTTATTCTTCATTTGCTTCATAATAATTTACGCCTACTTTTGAATTTCATGTATTTCAACCAATGATATTGCCAAATCGATTTATTTTCATTTAGAAGAATGAAACAACCAGAATCAAAGGTTTTTTTAATCAGCAAATAATATTCGAACTTGAAACTTCTTTCAATATTAAGAAAAGATACAATTAGATCATGAGTTAGTTACAACTTCTTATTGAAATTTAGACAATGTAAGGTCAATTAATTTAAGATTCTTATGGTGTGAAACAAGAATAATTAAGGTTTGGGACAATGTAAAGTTAGACTCACCATTGACAATTGATATTGAAACTCACCCCCCCAAAACGCATAGAGAAAGCCATTTTCAGTTTTTCAACTGACCAGATGTCTCCCATCCAGAGAGATTCACCCAAGTTCTCCTCCGGGAACTGGCGACTAGACCCGTGAACTTGTCAAAACCAATGCTACAATTAATCTCTTGGCTCAATGCCTATATGTTCCTCGGGATCTCATCTCATTTTTTCTATTTCAATCCATTATGTGTTTAATTAAAATTAAATGCCTGGCGAGGTCTCGTTGGTCCAAACCCACATCTCACATGCTTCCCCATGATTAATTTCCCTAAAAATATTTACAATCTCAACTGGTTAAACTGAAATCTTTGATCTAAAAGAGCTAGAAACTGATGCAGTACTTTTGTGGGCCAAAACATTAATATATAAATATCATTTATGTAATATTTTATGGGAATCCATGTGATGTGAGGACTGAGTTATACGAAATAGGTTTAGCTAAGAAGATTTGCCAGGTTGGTTTTGCATTTAAATTTATGTAGCTTCAAGATGTAGCTATTCAAAACTTTTGGATTTATGCTAATAAGATAATATGCTCATAATAATATAAGGGTTGGAGCTCATGTCCTGCATATCAAAACACTCTCTCTCTCTCTCTCTCTCTCTCTCTCTCTCTCTCTCTCTGTTTTAATAAACAAAAGAACATACCATCTTCTTCTTTTTTACATGTATTGTGATTTAAGCTTTTGTTTTCAATATCAGTATTCATTGTTTTTTTTAAGTATATGTAACTAATTTGGTCAACTAAGATGATGAAGAAGAAGAAGAGATTAATTCCATGATATATACTATAATCATTTGTTGATTAATCAATTTGTGGACTTTGGAAGCCAATGGGTTAGGTTTAATTAGGAATAAATGTAGAGCTCACAATCATTAACCCTAATGAAGACGTATATAATTTATTATTTATATGTATTTTCACAAGTTGTTACCTCGATACATTCCCTCCATTTGTTGGCTAATTAAATGCTTTTACAAGGCTAGCATGCACTTTACGCACATATACTATGGAGGTTTGAATCCATAGGACTACTTGGAAGCACACCAAAAGCCTGAGCATATTTCACTAAACATCAACTCTCTTTTCTTTTTGTTGACTAAATTCTAGAATCAATTATTTCAAATAATAGTATAGTATATAATAAATGCATGCATACATAGCTGCACTACAATACCGCGTAGATGAATTGATATGTTTGCCAATTATTCTCTGCTCAAGTCAAGTCCACATATGATATATATATATATATATATATATATATATATAACATAATAGGAACAATAATGGTAATATATAGGAAATTACGCGTTAATATTGAAAGCAATGTACACTAGGTGCCAATAGAATCAATCACCTCCAACATTTAAATCAGTCGTGGAAATGGATCTGACTAAAACACAATCAAATTTCTAGCAATATATTTTTTCTTTTTATATAAATTTCCCGAGAAATTAATTTTTCATTTGGACAAATTATGAGAACAGATCAATTTTCAGCTGCCCTTCAATGAAAGTATATGGAATTATGGATTGCAAGAAAGCAACTATTTCACACTTCAATTCAACTATAATGGAAATTTCTCTCTCTTTTTTTTATTGGGCAATAGGCTGCCCAGTTATTTGGTTCTGCACACACAACATGAGAGATCGATGAGAGAAGAGAGAAATAGAAGAAGAAACATATTTACTTACAAACTTGAAGGTGTACATACAATTCTTTTCGTACAAACGTACATTTCTTTTCTCTCTCTCTCCCTCTGTCAAGACTGCCAGTGTGCCATGATTTTTCAATTTTCTCGAGAACCAAACAGATCATGACCTCATGAACACTGAATTTAATTCCGAATCTGCCATTATTATTAGCAGACCCAAAAAAAAACACAGCAATACCACATTTTATCCACAAGAGAAAGTACCACCATGTACCCAAAAAAAAAACCCCCCCTCCCATCCATCACCGGAAAAAAAAAAATAATAATAATAAAATTGTTAGTCTTCGGTGATGCTCTCGAGATGAGGCCGCCATACTGTGACCCGGCCGGCCCTGCGATCCCGCCGTGACGAAGACTTCTTTTCCGTGACAATCTCCGTTAAGTAGCGGTTGGTACTTTCGGTGTGGTTTTTAGCGCTCTTTTTCGACGGCTTCTTAACGCCGCTAGTCTTACTCTTCTTCTTCTTCTCCGATATAGAAGAAGTCGGGATCAAGAAATAGATGCTGCCCCGCTTGAGCTCCGTCTCCGGTGAGAGTATCAAAATGCGACGAACGACGCCTTGGGAGCTGGGTTTGCTCAGAACGTGATTTGGGTTCGCTTCGAGGATCTCACCGGCTGTGACAGAATGCGAGATTTCTTCTACGTATCCATTCAAATGGACGATCCGGATCAAGTCAAGAGCTCCGCATGGTAGCACACAAGCCAAACAGCACCTTAGACTGTTGCCCATTTTAGATTTTTTGACCTCTCACTCTGTTTTTCTGGGTTGCTCTGTTTTTTCTTTGGAGTTGGTTTGGAAGGTTGAATGCTATGGAGGGGTGGACTGGCCGTGTGTTATATATAGGAATATTGATATCTAAAATAAGAACAGAACAGAGCTAATTGGGTTGTAAAATGACCAAATTGGCCTCTTGGTGATTTTTTATTTTATTTTTGGGTTTCGGTCTTCTTGTGTGGGATTGGGTTTAGGTGGCCCTTGCTTCCACGAGCCAATTAACTTAAGCTGCCTTCTAAACAATTAATGATGTGGGATTACTTGCCTTTACCTTTTGGGAAGTGCTGAAGCTAGCTAGGGTTTCTTTGTTCCAAAGTTGGTCAAATTAGGCGTTTTTTCTTCTTTTGTTAACTGAGGAGTAATTGACAATCAAATATTAATTGAATTTAGTATTTTATGGACAAATTTGTAAATGTTTTCAAATGCTAATTCGATCAATTGTTTATATGCGACTCAAGCATTCAATCAATTGTTTATATGCGACTCAAGCGTTCAATCAATTGTTTATATGCAACTCAAGCGTTATAGTTCTAACAGTGACTCTACGATTGTAAGAAAAAAATATATCGTAAATTGTCTTTTGTGCTACATGTAACACGTGAATTAGCTTTTGCACTACATGTAAAGTGTGAATAGTCTCTTGTGTTGCATATAACATGTGATTCTTATCTTGTTATACATTAGTGCCTCTAGAAGAAGGATAAAAAGTTCCCAGAATTTTGCTTCATTTTTAGGACGTTAAAAAGATAACTAAGAAAAGTGACATTTAATATGAGGAAGAATATACAAAATTGAAAATAATAGTTATTTAAATCATTCTATTTTTATCTTATTTTTTGAGAAACTAGGTTTTATTTCTTTTCCGTTTTTATTCTCACCTCATCCTCCTCTCGTCTTTCTCTCAATCAAAAGACAAACAAAAGCACATTTCTGGCCAGCTGTTTCTCTTTGGGAGAGCTCCCGCAGCGAAAGGGATTTCTCTGTCGGTGGAACCCTTGGGTCTAACCAAAAAAAAAGACAAACAAAAGCATAAAATATATCCTTAAAAATTCATAAAAATCTCTTAAATGCAGTGATTTGTTTATCATAACAAATGAAACACTAGCCGTGATAAAAGATAATAAGCAAACCAATCTTAGCTAACAAAATTAACGCTTAATTAGGGTCTTAATCAAGGTCTTAAGTACCCCCTACCCTTGAAGCAAAAAAACAGTATAAAGACCTCCAAGGGTGTATTTGGAAATATAAGAAATACGAAGAGGAGTTGTGTATGTGGCTCCCACAACATGACCCAATGACGAGTCGATCGCGAATATAGGCATTAAGATTGGAAACGACAGATTTAAATAATGGCTTTTGGCTTATGCTCAAATTATAAGTGATTAGGTACGGAATGGAAATTGTAGAGTACAAGCTTTTATCTTTTGAGAAAATGATTATCCTACCCTTACGTGAGCTGACGAATTTCACAGGCTCATATGATTGGTCCAGTCTGGCCTCAGCCGAAAGCATAACAGCCCATTTGTCTCGAGTTGTTTTTTTAATAGCTGAGACTTTATTGGTCTGTGACATTGCTAGCTGCACTGCCTGTGAGGAAGTTCTTATAACTCAGGACCCTCTGTTAAGAAAAGGCCAGAGAATCTAGCTGTCTTCTTAGAACAGGTGTCTTTTATAATTTTCTTGATATATATTTTTTTTCTTAGCCAAATATGTGAATGCATAGCCTAAATACTAGAATACCCCTTTCCAAATATGTGAATTAATAGTATAAACTAGGTAATGATGAAATGTAAGGAAATATGTACAATTTGAGAGATCACTTGCAATATACATTACCCTCCTCAAAATCATATCAATTGTATGATGAAATGTAAGGAATATGTTAGAATTTATGATAAGTTAAGGATTCGATTTCTTTTAATCTCTAACAAATGATTAAGTCTTGAGCTTGTGATTAACTCTCCATATCCATGACTTGAACCTTAGGGTTGTTGAGCTCGTCCTTGATCAGAGTCATCAAGTTATGTAATTATTCACAAAAAATTTGTATTTCAAATAGTTAAAAGCAGTTACTTTTGTATTATATTGTTTAATTCTTTCCTCTCTCGAATCGCTTGTATAAAAATAAAAATAAAATATCAGGCTACTATTCAACCATGTTCATCAATTAGGTGAAAACATCCTTCAAATTAGGGGTGAACATTTGTCATATGAGGTTCACTGGTAACTCAAATCAAACCCTAAACCTTCAGGACAACTTGAAGTACCACAATATCCTAGGCGGATCTAGTTGCACCTCCCCAGCCTGAAAAACCACTGACAGATTACCTTATTTTCATCTTCAACATTTAAGTAACTCACTCAATCTTAAACCCTCAAAACAAATCAAAATATATTCGGTTTTAGTGCAAAATATGATTTAGGCTAAAAATGATGACTCATTAAGCCTTATTTGATGTGTTAAAAGCCGCCATCTTGAGAAAATATATTCCGAAAAACCATTTTTCATACTTAGTCAATATTGCACCTCTGCTAAAAAATTTCTGGGCACGCGAGCACACCTAGTGCAACGAGTATGCAAACTTGAAGTTACAAATAATATTAAATCATTACTATGCCACTAATGTTCTTTTCCTTATCCAAAATAATAATGAACAAGATATACTAGCTAGTTAAATCTTTTTAGTATTTTGTAGATGGAGTTGACTTTGAATACATTTGAGTTTCATAGGGTTGAGACCGACATTCAAGCTCAGTGATTAAGTATCTCACACCAGTAATTGGTAGCTATATTTAACTCTGTTCAAACCGTAACCAGTATATATGACAAGACAAGTGATTAGAGTATGTGTCTTTTCTCGTGTGGATGGTTTGTAATTTCGCATCTTATGCCACATCAAACAGCTTGGACTAGGAAGCTTCATGGCACTGAGGTTTCAGGCACCGACCTTAACAGAAATGAAACTTTACAATAATGGGTTGCTAATAAGGGACGCACGAGGCATGCCATAAGATTCCCGATCGATGTGGGATTCAATCTAAAATTGTAATTATCCTCAAACCTCAACATGTACACAACAAGACTGAAGGAGGAAGAAGAAGCCATCCATAATTGAACAACGTGAGGCAAGTCTGTCTTTACACTGAAGCCAAGGTGGAAGCTCAATTTATTAATCAAAGACTTGTTTTTAATTATTGGGTTTAAATTAATCATTTTATTAATCGCATAGTTGATGAATAATCATCATTGGTTTTAGAGTATGATTGAAGAAAGCCTCTGCCCCTAACAGCTACCGTAGTACTTTACTATCCAAACTCCTCCATTTGTATTTTTTGCTCCCACCACCACCACTTCAGCAGAAAAACTTATATAAACGGGGATAGCATTGTTTTGTTATCATTCATAATCACGCTATACCAAGTGAAAAAATTATCACGTATAACATAATATGATTAGTCGGAATAACAAAATAGTATTATTCTCATTACACACAAGCCCTCCCAAGACATAGAGCCAAAAGTTAATTATATAATTAATGCTTCATATACTTTTGAGAGACTTTTAATTAGTGGTTGCTATCTCTAGGTGCATATTTGATAGCTGGCATTGTTGTGGGATTGTTGCTCAAAGCTACAATATTTGATGGATTATTGATACAAATCTTTTGGATTGGTAGAATTCAAGTTCAGTTCATTGTATCCAAGTCTCGATCGCCCAATTAGAAGTACATAGAATCTAAAAAGTGATTCTTTTCAGTTCCCTATTGGTGTTCATGGATTAATTGGGATTACTGTATTGAAATTTGTTGGGTTTTAAAAACAACACATTGCAAAGCCCGAGATTCATTTATGATATCAGATTATTTGTAGTACAAGAGAAGTAAATCAAAGTTAGTTTTTATACTCACTGATGTGTATATATAGAAAGGGGCATACATTTTATGTACATATAAGTATAGATAACTGAGAAATGATATTTTTTACGAGACAATCTAACATGTTAATTATATTATTGTTTTATTGATTTGAATCGTTAATCATATAAAATTACGTTGGTCGTCTGACAAAATCATAATATGTCAAATTATATGACAAGTAGCATTTCCTAGCTATTACTACTTTGGGTTTGGTTCCTTCAAATCTTATGTCTACTTGAAAACTATAACCCCAGCCAATGCATTGTCAATAAGTTAGGCATGTAATAATTTCAAAGGAGAATTGGGCCAAGCAATTAGCTCCAATTTTGGAACTGTCTAAATCATGAAGGATTGGTTAGAAAATGTATCGCAACATGATCTCTTAGTGCTAGCTAAGGCTACCACTATATGGCTCATATTTCTCATGGACCCATCTTCATATTCGTGGTCTTAGGCTTTTAGCAAGAAATTCAGGTTTAATTAATTATAACAATAATATCTGTATTGAGACACATCAGAACAGAAGGGGAAAAAAAAAAAAAAAAAACTAAATATATACTAGATGGGTCCGTTTAGGTTTTTATTTGGACTTCAATTTCAAGGTTTTTAAACACCTCTCAATTTGAAGCGCGCAAAACTCAAGGAGCTGTCCACTTCAGTTTTAATACCACTTTGTCGAATCATGCACAAAATGACACATTATGGAAAATTCCAAATCGAACTAACATGATTTTGTTGGAGAGAGGGGACGACATGACATGCATGGCCACTAGTTTGTGTAACACTAACACCAAATTACACAAGTCTAAATTAGCACAACATTTAAAATGACAATAGGGCAGTGAGAACATATAAAACGTCTTTTTTGACTTTTTTTTTTCTTTTCATTTTGATCAATAATTGTTATAGAACCAAAATTGATTTGTAATAGCTTGTTATGGTTACTTCTACAATTCTACTTATTAATCAAATGAGATCGGATCCTCTACTTATATTATCGTATCGCGCATCGAAATTGCGTCAGTTTATATTTATATTTAGTTTCTTTGCCCAACATAAACACTAAACTAAACCCTAGAAGCTTAACTTAATTCCCAAAAGGACATTGTTTTGAATAAGAGTAATGCAATATTAACATTTAAAAAAACAATTGTCCTATTTTCAAAATGGCCTCCTAATTAACTTGGTGTCATTTTCTTTCTTATTAGAAAAACCTGCTAGATCTCTTAGGCATGTACCTTGAGATTTTTCTCACCAACCAAAACTTTTTGAACCAGCGAATATCTGGTAGTTCAAATTTCTGCGGATGAAGTTGTTCACTTCATCAAGAGGTATATATACTTTAGATTTTGAAGATTTTGTCTGCAAAATCCTTATAAAAAATTTTTGATTGAAGGAATCCACAGTAGGTGAGATATATATATATATATATATATATATATATATACTGTCTCATATGCATGCATGTAAAAAATAGTTTTTAATATAAAATGCACGGATGCATGCGGAAATTTTATTTGAGTTTAAATTGATTGACTACCACTGCCAGTATATTATCTGCTTCATATTTCCGGATACTGACTATTGAGCAATAAAAATTGTACTAGATTAATTTGGTGGTTGGCAGCATTTCCCATAAAAGAGCTTCAGCAATTGACTGCAAATGCAATAAAAATAGAAAACACACTTGTAAGCTGGAAGATAATGGGGCAGGGTAGGTGCAATTTTCACTTCTGATAAGACCCTTCTTGTTTTTTCTTTTTTCTTTTTTTCGAAGTTGCAATTCATTGCAAACTATTAAAGGGATAGAGGATTGTACAAACAAAGCTGAGCAAAAACACTGACCATAAAAACAAACAAGAACAAATTTAGCTAAATTAGTACAGTATAACATGAAGATCATATTCCTGAGTCAAAAACTAAAATGTCAAAAGCCAACAAAAAAACATTTAGCCCACATAAAGGCATGTACCCCACAAAGCTTATAAGACCTTCTCTCTCGCGAAAAGCTTATAACTCTATTTATGGACTATGGAGCCCTTTTGGACTTTAACCCAAGCTCCTCCTATGGACTATGGAGCAGATCTTTCAGTCCAAAATCAAATCAAACCCATATAACTTCCAAGTTTTGTGGCCAATCGAACCCGAGTTTGTGAGGTGATTTGTTTAACTGGGCTACTTTCATTTGTGTATGCCATAACTGTAGCCTTGCTTTTGAGTCCAATTGGTAAGCAAGGCCAGGTCAGACTAAGCCTCTTGTCCCGTTGGATCAAATTGATTAGCCTGATCCAACGGTTAAGAGATAAAACATCATCTAAGGGCTATATATAAGGTCTTCACTATAGAATGACTCCTTCACATATTTGTAGACACGAGTTAAGTGAGTTGGTCAAATAAGTGAGTCCGCCCTTTGCACCTAAGTTCGAACCCCTCTTTTCGTAGATTAAATTATCACTTGTATTTCAAAGAAGGAAAAAACAATCTTGACATAACTAATTTTCCTTATCCTTTTCTCTTTTCTCTTTTTGAGCAATCCATTTAGATATACCTTGGATATTTCATTTTCTTATTATAGATAGGAAAATTCTACAATGTGCCTAGTGCATGGATGCACCACCTATAATGGACCATTGGGTGAGTAGTTGAGGCATGTGGGGTAATCCACATCGTTGATTGTTGGTTATCGGTTAAATGGACAAAAGAAAGAAAGAAAGAAGTTCTAAATTCTATGTTGTTTTTTCCCTTCAAACCCAAGAGAACCTATGCCTCGACTACACGAAGGATAGACGTAATAGAGCATGACAAAATGAGTGGAAAATGTCATTCACAAACGAAAACAACCCATTACCTAACCCCAAAATACAGAAAAAAATCAAAAGCATAATCCTGCAACAAATTACTGACAAATTAATCAACCTGCACCACACTGTAAGTCTATATATCCTTCCTTTCCACTAATGTTTCAAGAAACTTACATATATAACTTAGCCTCCATGTCACGTTTCTATCTTCATCTTCATTTTTTGTGGCCAATTTATTTCTTCATGGTTCCATGTTTTTAAATACAACACTTTGATTTGATGGCCTTTAACTCTATAAATCCAGAAGATGCTGCAAAAACGAGTGAAAAAAATGGCACCCACAACACTTTTTCTCATGCAAATTTGGTTTTGGATCACATGCAATGCCAATGCCACAAGGCCTTCACCAAAATTCCCAGCCATTCTAGTCTTTGGTGATTCAACAGTGGACACTGGCAACAACAATTACCTCAAAACAGTGGCCAAGGGTAACCATTTCCCCTATGGCAAAGACTTTCCTGGTAAAGTTCCAACAGGCAGGTTTTCTAATGGAAAACTTGTCCCTGACTTCATTGCCTCCCTCTTAAAGATCAAAGAAACCGTTCCTCCTTTTCTTGATCCAAGCCTTTCAAACAACGACCTTGTCACCGGTGTCAGCTTTGCGTCAGGGGGATCCGGATACGATGATATAACTGCTGCCGTTGTCGGGATCATACCATTTTCAGAGCAGATTGAGTTGTTCAAGAAATACATTGTGAGAGTTGAGGGGATTTTGGGGGAAAAGGAGGCTGACAAGTTAATTAAACGTGCACTTTGTTATAATAAGTGCAGGTACCAATGACTTTGGTTTTAATATCTATGACATACCCACAAGAAGATTAGAGTTCAACATTACTGGGTACCAAGATTTTCTGCAGAAAAAGCTGCAAATGTTCATTAAGGTAAATTATGATAAATTCCTATCCCTTTCACATGCATTTTTATTTTTATTTTTTGCATGTGATTCTGTTTTTTTTTTTTTTTTTTTGGGTCAAAGCTGTAATTTGGAGCTTTCAGAAAGATCTTAAACATGTGAAGCATCTCATCACAAGCACATATGTGTAACATCAAGCCTTTTTCAGAAATATATATTGTATTCAACATGTTCATTATTAATTTACAATAATTTTTCATCTCTCTCTCTCTCTCTCTATATATATATATATATGTAGGAACTGTATGAGCTTGGATGCAGAAAAATAGTAATAGCAGGGCTTCCTCCAATAGGCTGCCTGCCCATACAAATAACTGCAAAATCTGAAAATCCAAAGAACAGAAGATGCGTAGACAATGAGAATTCAGATGCCCAAATTTACAATCAAAAGCTTGCAAAACTATTGCCCAAGATACAGTCACTCTTTCCAGGGAGCAAAATTGTCTATGCAGATGTCTATGAGCCATTAACTGACATGATCAACAATCCACAAAAATTTGGTGAGCAAAAGTTATTTTAAATTATTAATCTGAGTTTAAATATGATTATTAAATTATTGGTTCTTTCTTGTGTATAAAGGGTTTGTGGAAACAAAGAAAGGCTGCTGTGGTACAGGGCTTGTGGAAGCAGGGCCTCTGTGCAATGCATTGACACCACTATGTGCCAATGACTTGGAGTACTTATTTTGGGACAGCATACATCCCAGTGAAGCTGCCTACCAGTACATTTCTAAGTACTTGGAGAAGGAAGTCCTTCCAAAGCTTGCTTATGATCATCAATCACAGCAGTTGATTAGTCTATCCGATCTGACAGATGATCGATACTGATAATGAATTTCTCCGTTCGAGTTCCATATACCACGTGGTGATTTCATTTCCACTTACATCTAGCTTGTAAAGTTATTTACTTGATTTATATGCAACTATCAAGGGAAAATGGAAATTGCCAATATTAATGCAGCCCAATTAAGTATATAAATTTCTGTGTTATGTTGATTTCTTGAAGTATGAATATGTAAGTGTGGGTACTTATAATGACATCAAGAAAAGCTGTCATAAAAGTATTTCTTCTAACTGGTTTTCTACGCCAAAATATATCTTCCATAAACCATTGTCGGGTTTTGGCAAGTGGGTTGCTGATGAAAGTTGCAGACAAGACCTACCGCCGCCGCCGCCACAACCCCCATCACCGTCAGGAACCACCATTTTTCTTTTGAATTTGAAGGGTTTTTACAAGTTGCCAAGTCAGTGAACCGAACAGTCTGCGAGCACAAACCAAACCTGGCATTGTCATTTCTTGCACAACTTATTGAGATTACGCACACCTAGAAAGCAACTTTTTATAGTTATTATAGCATCTAGAATGAACTCTCTAAATCACCGTCTCAGATCAATTTTAGGCATGAATTGGAAAAATAAAACTTCAACCATACCACCTAAAATAGGGAGACCTCCCTGTTTGGTTCATGGGAAAGGAGACTTGGAGATGGGAAATCAATTGTTTTCCCATGTTTGGTAAGTTCAGACATCGGAAATGGTTGCTTGGCATATGAGAAAGTAGGGGAGAAAGTAAAGCCCTTCTCTCAACTTGGGTTTTGTTTTCCCTCCTCATGGGAAAGTTTGGGAAAATGAGTCAACATTCAATGCACATTTTTCATGACCATTTTGTACCCATTAATAATTTAGAATTATAATGTATCATTAAATGCATTATTTTTTTATTTGATTTAAGAGTAATGCTACACTTACCATATTTTTATCCCACATTTCTATACCACATGATATGAAATGTTCATATTATATGCCACATCAATTAAATCAATTAAGTGTATTTTAATTAAGACAATTAGAAAAACAAATATTGAAATAAATCATAAAAGAAAAGAAAATATTAAATAATTTTAATTGATGTGGTTGTCAACCTCAGCTGCCACATAAGATGGTATAAAGATGTGGTATACAAATGTGGTAAGAGTAGCATTATTCTTTCCGAGTAGATGAGAAATGGAAGATTCATTTTCCACGTTTGGTAATACCTGGAAAGTAATCGGGAGATTTCATTTTGTTTCATTTCCTATGTTTGTTTTGAGTAGGAATGGAAAACAAAAGTTTGTATAATTTTTCAATTATACCCATATTAGAAAAATAAATACTAAAATAAATCATAAAAGAAAAGAAAATATTAAATAATTTTAATTGATGTGGATGTCCACTTCGGCTGCCACATAAGATGGTATAAAAATGTGGTATACAAATGTGATAAGAGTAACATTATTCATATTTTTAATTAAAATTTAACTGAAACTACTAATAGATGGTTTTCAAACCCAAAAACTACTATTGACCATGTAAATTAGTTGCAGGAATGTGTTTAATCAGCAGAGACAGCAAAACAACAATTGATATGCAACAAAAGAAAATTAAGAGGACACCAAAACCTATGATTTCCAATGAAAAATCGTAAAACCAAAACTTATGAGATTGATAACAGCACCAATCTATGGCATTCACAAATAAGAGGGGAGGGGACAAAAGAAAAACTGTTCTACACACAAGCAAACATCTGGAGTACAAGGTGGTCACAAGTTCTTTCGGACCATTCAATAATACATAAACAAAACTTTTCTTGTAAACTTCCTTTTTTGAGTACATACAGACAACCATCACAAGCAGCTTAAGCTTCTTCACTTCCGGCCAGCGCCGGCGGATCCTCGACTGCCCCGAAACAAGTCATTAATCTTAGCCTCGATGTCCTCATTAGCATACTTAATGTACTTGTCATGCCTCCCGATTTCTGGCACATTCTGAAACCTTCCGATAAAGTTCTGATACGCCGGCAACAAGATCTTCGCTAGGGCAATTCTCAATTCGTCCCTGAGCTGATCGTCGAAAACGACCCAATTGCATTGAGTTTTACAGATCTCATCGAAGTATATGTTGAACAATTTGAGCTTCTCTTTCATGGACTTGACAGCAACATTAGGTGCCAATGAGCCACTCTCAAGCTTCAACACTCCCAACACCTTATTCCATGAGCTTCTCTGGTAATTCACATGGTACTGCCGGACTTTCGCAGTGTGTTTTCGGATCCAATCGTCGCCCAAAAGCGATCCTAATTCGCTGTCTCTCACTTTCTGTACAATGTACCTCGAGTTGTTCATCATGAAAACATAGCACAAAGCAGAGTCCCTGTAAATCTTCGACTTGGCCTCTAAATTGCTCTCCAAAAGCTCCATAATCCACGCCATTTGGACCGACATCGAAGAAGACGAGGCTCGATCATCGACCTTGGGCTGATGAGGGACCGCAGTGCTGTCCTCGAAAACTTGCTCGAGCGTCTGGCGCGATCGGCAAGCTGCTCGGAGATAATTCATCACGTATCGAGTGATAGGATGAAGTCCGCCACCAGGAACTGGGGTTTTGGCGGGATCGCGACTGATCAGATTCTCTAACTCCATGAAAATGCCTCTGATAGCTTCGCCTAACCTTTTCCAAATCGTCATCGCTTCGTTCCTGAGAAACAAACAGTACTGATCCGAAAACACGGACTCGAACTCAGGCATCAAATCCCGCAAGCTCTCGAACACGTCTAGAATCTTGAACAATCGCTCCGGCGACCGGCTTCCGATGGCGACGGCGTCGGCGAAGTTGAGTATCTGAATCGTCGAGCCTCGACAAACCTCCATGAACGAGAGGTCGGCAGCAGAGGAGAGGCCGTAGAAGACGCGATCGCAGAGTCTACGTTCGCTCGGGAACAGAATCCGAAGCGCTACGTTGGCGGATTTGATCCATCGCTCGATTTCGTCTTCGAGGTCTTGCCAGGGCGTCTTCTGAACCTCTTCGATGCTCAGCTTGTGCAACCCTAGCCTCGATAAGCTCTCCTCCAAGAATTCCCTCCGGCAGCTGCTGTACACGTGCGAGCACTCTTTCCCGAACCCCGCGGTCACCATGCGCTTCGCAATCTCGTGGAGGTCGTTGATGGTTCCTGAAGGAAGCGCATCGATCACAATGTCGTAGTCCCCAATCGGCTGCGCCGTAGGGATCTGGTGGTCCTCGCCGTTTCCGATCATCTCCTCTTCCTCTTCGTCGTCCCCCGAGTCAAACGACAAGTTGCCGTTCGACTCGCCGCGGTACGCTCGACTGAGTTCGAGTGACTCGCCGCCGCGTTCGACCAGAGACCTGAACTCGTCCTCGAGGCGGAACATGGCCTGCTGCATGAGGTCCTCGGCGCGCGCGAGGCAAACGCCGACGGACTTGTCGACGGCCAGCGGCGTCCAGTCCCTGATGGTGGCGATGAGCTCGTCGATTGAGTCCAGGAAGGCCGAGGAATCGGCCGAGTCGGACCAAATCGGATGGTCGGCGGCGACGTACTGGGAGATCTGACGGTCCAGGGACTTGAGCGTCAGTTCGAGAGCGGCGCAGCTCCGAGGGCGGTCCTCGTCGTCGGAAGCCAATTTCTCGCGAGAGAACCTGCCATCGAAGTTGGAGAAAATCTGCAAAATATCGTCCGCCATGTTGTCGTTGTGGCCCAGCGTCTTGGCTATGTGTCTGGCCACGGCTAGCAATTTCTCCTCGCCGTTCTCAGCCATTTTTGGATGTTGGAACAAAATCGGTCTTCTTGTGTATAGAGTTAGTGTTAGAGAGTCCTGTAGGTGTTTGATTTTAGGTCAGTGTAGGGAGATTTTAGGATTACGAAATTGAGAGCAAAAATAGGATGATGGTTTTGATTTTCAAAGATTTCACAATTTCATTTTGTTGGAATTAATAACCAAAAAGCCAAAAGCCGTGAAATGGGGGGGTGCCGAAGTTGAAATTGAACAGTATTATTTAGAGGTTCGTGGAAGGTGATTGGAAAACACGCGGTTTGGTGGTGGGGGAAAGAAGAAGAAGAGGGAAAAGATATTTGTGGGCAATTTTTGCTTGGCGGATTCTCTTGGGCCCCTTTGGATTGGACTTTTGAATTTCTTGGACTTTTTCAATTTTCTGGACTGCTTTTTTCTAAATTTGAGTAAATGGAATGGATAAGAAAGAGTGAGACGTGGGGATGTATGTAAATGTAAATTCAGTCGGTTAAAGTAGTGTGTCCGTTTTCGATTTCAAACACTCTTTTCTCGGGTTCAATTACTTTTTTTTTCTTCGTATATTAGAATAATTTTAAATTTTACTCTTGTGGTTATAAAATATATATATATATATATATATATATATATGTGGCGGAATTTTAAAGGGGAGAAGGTTGAACGGGTTTGGAGCTCTAGACTTTATGTGGATTAGGACAGGTGAAGTAAAGTAAAAGTAAAGGGTTTTTGGTTGTTTTGGCTTTGGTCTAAAGTAATTTATTTTATGGATGACTGGAATTCAAAAGACGTGGAGACCGCTACTTGAAAAATCTGGACGGCATGGTGTTGCTTTTACCGTGAGCTCTGCTTTAGCATGCATTTGGCATCTTATTGGGCTTACTTAGAAATAAAATAAAATGCCACGTGGTGGTGGGTAGAGCGTCTCAGCTACGAATTCAGTGGACTGTCTCAGGTTACGCGTTTAGCATTTAGTTTTAGACCAGTTTTGGAAGTGCACGCTTAAAGAAAACCAATAAAAATCACTGTATATTTGTTAATTAATGCAGAGAGGTTGGTTCTTCGTTGGGGGTTGAGGTTTTTATTCACTGTGCACTTATGTTACGGCTGCATCGTCTTCTTTTCCCAATCAATGTCATTAGTAACTGCTCGTGCACTCGCTCGTCGTTGCATGTGTATCTCGTATTATATTAATTATAAAAAATGTCTCACAACCAGAGATTGAACTTAGCGATATCTTTCCCAAAAAACCCCAATTAGAAGATATGGAGAATATCAATACTACCATTAACAAGATATTTCATTATCATTACCAATACTTTGGGTATTTTAAGATTCATTTTGTGTAAATTCGGTTTAATTGGATTTAAAACACTGATTCGGGTTGTGTTGCGTCATTATTGTTTTTCTTTCTTTTTGGAGTTAATGTGGGTGGAAATTTAGCATTTTTTGCTATGGAAGTGTTTGTCTCTTTTTTCCTTCCTCTTTATAAAGATAATAAAGTTCCAGAAACTAAAGATTTCTCTATCTAGCTCCAGCATAATAACAAGTTAAAACGAAAGCTAAAGATTTCTCTACTTAGCTATTTTTAAAGAATAAGTTACAATATTGAAGAAATTGGAGATTTCTCTTATCTAATTTGTGCAAGTCTCAAATGTTTAGAAGGAAACTAGACTGACTATTTAAACAAGAATTATACCATAAAGATGGTGCAGCAATAAAAATAAACGCATGAGTTGTAACCTGGTTATCTGGGCAGCAAGTTGGCTATTTGAAAATCTTGAAGTTTATTCAAGTGTTTACAAGACGTTGCATCTGATTTGGGAGAGAGAGTCCTTGAGTGTTGCTATAGAGCCTCTATATTTGTAGACAGAAAATCTTTAACGATGACAGTGAAAGCTGGATGATAACACTTGAGTGTTGTCCAAAGTCAGATGTCGATTTGTCATCGTGAGTCGATCCACATGTAGGAGAAATCTCCGATGAAAATACTATATCCCTATGATTGGTCATCTTTTCGCAGCTAGAAAACTAGTCGGAATACGGTTCCTCTTGGTTTTGACGTAAGATATCTAGCTTGCTTTTTGGTTGAGAGAGATGACGGTCAAGTCATTCTTAATGGTGAGAACCCATCTTCCGACTGTCACGTGAGTCAATTGGTAATCTAACTCCAGTGTGGATTAAGATTGGGGTCTTTTCACAATATGGGCTTTTGAGTGAATTTCACCAATTACTAGCCTAAATCCAAAAGGACCCTTTTCGTTGGCTTAAAAAAAAAAAAAAAATTGAGCTTGGGTCTAATGTAATCTTATTTAAAAAAACAAACAAACTTTAGTCCATTTTTCAAATATGGTATAAACATGAAGTCTCCTGATTATCTGGAAAATCTCGACACTATCAGATAAATCTGAGAGATATCAAGTAAATCTCGGAGATAGAGGGCAAGAAATTGTTTCATCCCTATTTTTTCAAGACAATGGGTTATCTTGAAAAAGAGACATACATGATGTATTGGGGACGAGGCACTATTTATGGCCAAGGCCTAATCTGTCCACGTGATATAATAATAAGAAAATAAGAAAATAAAAGATCGCCCATCCTACCTGATTGGCCAAGCAACGCAAGCAAACCGAATGCTTCGCAACACACAAAACTCCACAATATAATAATCACCGTCCATTCCTTTATCCACGGCTACAGATTCTCCAACCCCAAAATAATCCTATATAACCTCTCTTTTTCGTTTTTACCATTCGACCCAAAAAAAAAATCTGCAACTTCCTCAAATCTCTGAAAAAGTCTCGTCAGTCTTCTTCAGTCTTCTTCCAATCGTGCACCCAAATTTCTCTCGTATTTACACCAATGTCCTCGCCTCCCCCGATCCCAATCTCATCCCAACAATCCTCCCACAACCACAAATCCTCCATCACCATCCCGATCCCATCCCTCCGCCCCATCCTCACGCGCCTCTCCGGCCTCTCCCGCCACGCGCTCTCCAACAGCCGCCCCTGGACCGAGCTCATCGACCGTACCGCCTTCTCCAGACCGGGCTCGCTCTCCGAGGCCGCCTCGCGGGTGCGCAAGAACGTCGCCTACTTCCGCGTCAACTACCTAATCGTACTCGCGGTCGTACTCGCCTACTCCCTCATCTCCCACCCCTTCTCTCTCCTCACTCTAGTAACCCTCTCAGGCGCATGGATCTTCCTCTACGTGCTTCGACCGTCCGATCAGCCTTTAGTGATCTTCGGCCGCACGTTCTCGGACACCCAGGCCCTGTTCGGGTTGGGCCTCGCGACGCTGTTCGCTATCTTGGTTACGAGCGTATTGTCGCTGATTCTGACGGCGGTGATGGTGGGGGTAGTGATCGTGTGCGCTCACGGTGCATTTAGAGATCCCGAGGATCTGTTCCTCGACGATCAGCAGCCGTTGGCTTCCGGGTTCACTTCAATATTCGGCGGTGGGGACCCCTCGTTTGGTTCTGCGAGTGCCAGTGTGATGTCACGTGTCTAGGTTGTGATGGTTGATGGTCGGGACTCGGAAGACGTACATACTGCTTAGCTACACAGTATCACACTCCCGTGGGTCGGGTCATAGGTGCTTAGATCTGGTTATAATAGGGATAGGACTATTCATTACTTAAAGACAATTTGTTTTGTTCTCTCAAGTTTGCATTTTTCTTTGTTTCGTTGATAGCAATTTTTATTGTATCTGATTTTATTAATTCTAATACCATAGCCTTTTTTTCTTTTAACATACATTAAGGTATTTTCTTCTTATGTATATAGATAATAAATTTGCTTATTTATGAAGAGTGTTTTTAAATGAACTCTAAAATTAACTGATCCTGATATTTTAATTAAAATGTAAAATTAACTAAGTACATCTTATTTAATTATCAAAAAATATCCCTTGAACAACCTAATACACTTTTTCACACAACACTCTAGTGCCAATCATAAAATAGGTTTCACTTTTAACATGAATTCGAGCCATCTTTTCAGATTTTGGGTTCGCATTAAAATCTTTAATTTCATAAGTTATTGTGGAAGTAGATTTGCTAGCTTATTCAATTCAAAAGCTTGATTTTTGTAAATCATTGTGATTTTCTTCGAAATATGTGGAAGAGACACACATCTCTATTAAATTACTAGTGAAATGCATCATCACCAGTCCGAAATCCGTGATAATTTTGGATGCTTCCAAGTTAGAAGAAAAGTTTAAACCATGAGATTTTAAAGTCATCTACTTCAATTTTATTGTATGGATGATGTTGAGCTAAGAAGTCAGACTGGAACAAACTTTTTCATTCAAATATTTCTGCCCATATTTTGCATTAGGAAGAATCGAGTACATGGAGAAACGTCGACACTTGTCTTTCGCAATATTTGTAAGGAAGCTCTAAGTCTTTGAAACATTAAAGACCCTTAAAATTATCCGAAAACTTCTTTACATTTAATTAGGATTGAATATGATGAGTAAAATGTACTTATTAAAATTATATTTGTTTCACAATTCTATATATCTTTTTTGGTCATTTTATATTAGGCTAAATTAGTAATTCAATAAATACTTTAGCAAATAGGGTGTACTCAATTAATTTTAGGGTTCATTTGAGCAGCACTCTTTGTGAATCTAGACACAAATTTCTACATGGTACTATAATCCCCAATCTCACATCACAACATCAACTTACAACATATACAATGAATAATGGGAAATACACACGGATACTACTATTATTGGTGTAGCAAAGTCATCGAATAACACCACTACTATAACAAATAGCGTCATTACATCGATATGATCTCGATATCGTCAGTATTGTCCCATTATCTCAATAACAATCAGTTCTATATGGTATTATTATGACCTAGACAAAGTATCAATTTGCTACAATAAAAGTGTTATTTAAGAAATTTGTTCAGTGAGAGTACTATTTGAAAGCATTTCCCATGAATGAGTATGTCAATAAATTTTCTTTCAAATAAACCAGAGACATAAGTACGTCAAACAGATAAAGCGAGTCATCATGTTCACTTTTAAACAAGCATTTGAATAACCAAGCTTAATTACACGACGAAGAACTCTATTGGTGAACAGAAGGATGTAAAGCACATCTCCCATTTGAATGCATTGGGGCTTTCGGGGAAATAAGCAACCAAAATTCAGCAAACAATTGAAGCCAAACAGTTCAGAGCAGAGCACCAAGCAAAGCATGCCATCCGACAATCTCCCACCCAACACCAACAAACTCAGATGCAGAAACTCATGGATTAAAATGCTCCAGATATCAAACACGTAGCAAGCAATTTACACTTTCAACTCTAAAATCGTGTGATCTATATCTAACAGATACAACTTTGGGAAAGTTAAATTTATAAACTACCAAGTGCTCCATTTTTCTCTTTTCGTTTATTCTTATGCATGTAATGCAATTTCCTTTGAAGTGGGTATCAATTGGGTTGAAGGAAAAATAAATAAAAGGCGAAAATTTCATTTACAGCAACACACGGTTCAAGTGCTCTCTCTAGAATACGAACTGGTCTCTTCGGCAACCTTTGACCACACATTTGAAATTTTTTCAGCATATCCCACCTGTTTCATTATACAACAGAACAATATGCGTTACATGGGAGTGAAAACAACAATAAAGGATCTAAATGGAAATAGTAAATATTCAAAGAATGACTTGCATATGACAAGCCACTGTAATACACACGTTAGAGGTCACGGATACATGTTGAAGCCAGGGATAATTACATTTAACTTGTCTTTGGCTCAAAATAAGAAATATAGCATGCACCCTATGTCCTAAATAAGGCAAGGGGGAAATCAAAGCAGATAACAGAGTAAGTGCAAAGAAAACACGTACTGTCAACTCAGTCTCAGTAAGGAATTGTTGCAAATATTAAGATTTAACAAGACAAAGAAAAGGCAAACACCAACCAAAGATGTAAAATCATAATTGAAGTGGGAGGAAAGTCGGTTATTCCTGCTATTGATCCATTAATTCTGTTAACCACCCTTGCCTTTTAAGGGGGGTACTGATTAATCAACAGTTATTACTGAACAGAATGTAATGGTGCCAAAATAATTTATATTTAGCTGTCAGTCCCAACTACAAATCAACTCTTGGCTAAGCTACCCACTAGATATACCAGTCTCTCTTCCACTTGCATGCAGTCATTTACTCAAACCATCCCTTTTGGCAGATTAACTCATAATTGACTAAAGGACTAAAGCATCTCAACAATCATATGCTTTGGCTAAATCACTACAGCATTTCTTTCACTTCCATAACTACGGCTTACATTTTTATCTAGAAAGGCCTGCCAGATTATTCATCTCATATAACACAGATGAACTCATGGGAGACCAAAATTCGTTTACATGCAGATTCTTGAAGGGTAAAAGACAAATTTTCTACATAGCTATGTAAACAGGAACGCAATCGGTAAGTACCTGATTAAGCACAAATCCCTTCAACATGTTCAAGAAGTCAGCATGCCTCTCGTGGTCAAGCCTTTCAAGTTCACTCTTGTTATTTTCCTGCATTTCATCATAATCATTTCTAAGTTTTGGGTAGGATAATATTGAGACAATTGAATGGGGAGCAACAGCAACTATGCAAATAGAAAATAAATATATACAATCAGAAAATTTCTAATATCAAGATCAAGTCAATGTCAAATATACAAATAGATCCATATTGCATCTGCCGAAAAGGCATCCCAATTCACCAGAACAGAAAGAATTTTTAAAAAGTAAAAATTTAGATAGCCTTAATCGCAAGGGGAGAAAATAAAGCAGTTATAAGAGACCAAAAAGATGCAATAATTTATCATCAGAAACTGAACAGACACACCAAAACCAACCGTAACTTTATGCATATACAGACTTCTTAGCATCAAGACATGCAAGGATGGTTTGCAAAAGCACAAGATCAATTTCAGTTACCCTAAAATAGTTCTTAAATAAAAAGAAACTTGGGCTTCCAGAAGCATATACTTCTTCATCCTGTACATGCACCAACAAATAACATCCAAGAGCTAGACTATTTAAGATCAATCTTTGCATAATTCCCATCCCTCACTGTGAAGAACAGCCAAGCCTTTCACCTCATACAGTCAGTGGACTGCAACAACTTGTAAGCTTTGATGGATTAACTAATATCCTCATACAGGTGCAATTTGCTGGGCTCTGCCTACACCTTGTATCAGCAGAGCGGAGATAGAAGACACAAGATACGAAGATGAAGTAGTTGTCAGATCCCATCTCAACAACTACGTATCAAAGAACAGCACGGCCAAATACCATCACTTCTTAGCACTAACAATCAAGCTACATGTGTGCCTCAATGCTATGAGATTATCATATAACCAGAGTAAGGAAATTCCTTGGAGGGAGTGAGGCTAGACACATTATTAGGACAAGAATGCTAGGCATGCAAAATAAATCAAACGAAAGCATCTGTGAAAGCTAGGCATAACAGCAGATGAAAATTGATGAGGAAAGTATGTGCGGCAAAAACCAATGCCTGTACCAATTAGGAGAGAACAATGCCAGCACTACAAGGGCCAAAGGGGCAGCTATACATAATGAGGAAGAAACACTAGGAAACAAACATGACAACCTAGGATTTAACAAAAGTATAACTGAAACAGGCGCAGGACAAAACACTGAAGCATTTGGGATGCAAAACCTTCACATACAAGTTCAGATAAAGTTTGCAAGGTTTCTGATTTATTAACGCATATTTTAAGTACCAAGTATTGGAAAGATTATCCTCTGTATCAGTACATTAAAAATAATTTCAGGGATACAGTGGTACCTTGATCCGCTCATACTCTCTGATTGCCACATTTTTAGCATCCTCAGTGACTCTTATGGTTTCATTTAACTCCTCTAGCTTGCGAATCCTTGATTTGTCGCCACCAAATATTTTATTTGATTGAACTTCAAGTTTTTCAGCTCTTGATTGCAGCATATCCAGTTCTGATAGTAGAGTCTGCACTGTTAATAAAGCACTTGACCGATCCGAGAACGCACTGTTGACAGCTAACATAAGCCCAAGATATTCATGGAATGTGTCCTGCAATACAAATTGTATGAAAATCATTATTACAATTGTTGGGTTTCCTTCTAAAGTAACATTGAAAATCAGTTGAAGAGAATACGAACTGAAGAGAATATGCTATATATACACACATTAATAACCAAATTAACCTTATAGTTGGAAACATAATGAATAACAAAAAGGGCTGCAAAATTACCAAATGTTTGACAGTCTGAGCATTTAACTCTCGATAGAATCTGCTAGCTTTGACTGCAGCAGTTGCCACATTCTTCATGTCAGCTGCTCGCACTCTTTGAGAGTTGAACAAGGCCTCCTCATTCTCAAACTTGGTCAGTTTTATAAACGCCAGTCCTAACTCTCCCATTGTCTCTCCCATGTCTTGTTGGGCTTTCACAAGTGATTCAGCCTATTAAGTTATAACAAAAACATGAGTATTCAATCCAAGCAAACTAATCACTCAAAAAACTCGCAATACATTCAATTTCAGTATCCATTACCTGCTGAGACGCATTGCTGAGCTGTTGCTCCAGCTCCTGCATCTTCTCTTTCTTCTCCAAAAACTCCTTGTCCTCCTCCCCCACCAGCGGCTTCGAAGCTCCCCAATCATTAGACATAGACTGCTTCAACTCCTTGAACAACCTCAACAAATCCCTCCCGCCCTTCGCCGGCTGAACCACCTCTTGTGGCGCCAGTACCGCCCCGCTGTCCCCGAACAACTGCTTTGGAAGCTTCACTGCCCCATCAAGCATCCTCGACGCCACATCAGTGGTCAACGGCAGCGGAAGCCTCCCCTGAACCTGCAAAAAGACCTTCAATTCGTCGCTTCTCTTGATCACTGGGTGCGAAGCCAATCGCCTCAAGTACTTTTCCAATGCCACTCTTCTCTGCTCCACAAACTCTTGTTTCTGCATCACCTGACTCTCCACCACGCTCTTGTCCGGCCTCGGCGGTATAAAGAACCCTCTGTACGACTCGGCCAACCGGTCCGATAACGTCACCACGTCCCGAAACCGTCGTCGGACTCCGAATTCCGATCCACCAAAATCCGGAATGTTCGTCCGAGTCGTGATCAGGTACGTGACATAGGTGTTACTTCCCGGAACGATCGAATTCGTGGTCTCCTGCTCTTTCTGAGGATTCGAGACCGTGATTTTAATGTACTCGGAGGTGGAAGACGGAGATCGCGAGAGAGAGTACGAGCTCGAATTGTCGGAGCTCTTGCTGGGGCTCTCGATGCCGTTGATTTCGGCGATGGTGTCGGCATCGAAGGGACTGAATATCACGTCGGCGTAAGCAGGCGGGTCGAGGTATGTGGAGTTATCGGGGGCGGAGTTAGGGTTTCGGAGATCGCGGTACGGTAAGGGCGATATTAGGGGATCGGCGTCGGCTGGGGCGGCGGCGGTGGTGGCGGAGACGAGCGGGGACGACGACGAGAGAGGGTGGTGCGTATCGGAGAGCGACGACATGGTGCTGCGATAACTCGAGTACGATTTATTGCCGTTCAAAGGCTCGTCGAGCACGAGATTTTCCATTTCTTCCTTGGACGCGTAGAGCTGGGCTTCTTCGATGCCCTGTTTTTCAGAGCCCATCATCTCCTCCACCAAAATGAAATCAATAAAGAAGAAGGAAAAAGAAGGAGCAGGAGCAAAGCAAGCAATTCCAATTAATCTAAAAACTGAAGCAAAGCTTGATTTGAGGTGGTGAGGGGCATTTTAGGGTTTTGAGGGGTCAGGGAGACATGCAGAAATGTGACTGCTGTGGCAGAGGTGGGTTGGAGAAGACGATCGATCGGATCGGACTGAGCAAGCGGAAGAGGGTGGAAGACAGAGAGGGTCACATGGATTTTTGGGTGGGCTGAGAAACGATAAAACTGTGAGAGAAAACGACGGGTTTAGTTCGCTGGATCTTCGGGCTCACGACGGGATATTTTTGCCATTGGAGTTTGGAGTATTGTACTTGGTTTTACTTGGATTGGTACTTCCCGCATTTCGAACTTGGTTGACATGATGACAAGTATTGGATACGCTAAGTTCCACGAGTATGTTTGGTTTTATGATAATTCACTCAATAGCGTTCGAGTATACATGAGTATGTTCCAAGGATAATCTGATTCTACACTTGTAACTAATGTTATTATCATATTTAATATCCTCAAATGAGCACTAACAGTCAATTATTCCATCAAATAGGTGAGGTATATGTCTAGCTTTTCCAGACTTGCGGTTTTTTGTTGGAATTTCTTAAGTAATGTATAGATATGTGTTGATTATATTAGTACTGGTCCTTGCGACTGATGATCTTTAGGCCTACATTTGTGAATGCAATTTATAATATTTTTCTCTAACAAAATAAGCCATAATGTCAAAGACGACTCAATTATACGACATGAAATAGTCATTTACTTTATTCATTTCAAATGTTAGATAAATGATAATAATCATTTATTCTAGTATAATCCGTCTCCACTTTATTGGAAGAGTCATTGAAGGAATCAATTGCATAGTATTACAACATTCTATTACAAGTAACATTATCTGTATTGATCTATATTATACATTAAGTTCCCCCTTTTATTAAAATATATTATATATAAGAATTATTTGAGGATGCGTGACTCAATTGGAATATCCACAATACATTTTTATCAACCCAAACGTCCAAACGGAGTCTTTGTAAACCTGTACTCGGATGAGGTGCAGGGTCCGGATCACTTTCTAATCGGAGATTTGATTAACACCGCATCCAAACACTCAGATTAGGTTTTCTTTTTTCCACTTCTTTACTTCAGTTGCTTCTTCCTCATTATCGTGGCTTTCCGAAGCTTCAAGTAGCGCAAGTGATCTCGAACCAAACTAACAGAAACTCGACACACTTCGTAATCGACGAGCCTCGCTAACCCTTAAAAACCAGACCTCTCAAATGGCGTCCAAGTTCGGGTTGGCTGGTGGAATTCCGGAGCGGCGGGTCCGACCCATTTGGGACGCCATCGATTCTCGCCAATTCAAGAACGCTCTCAAGCACGTCTCCACGCTCCTCTCCAAGCATCCCAATTCGCCCTACTGTCTGGTAAATGCCTTAATCCGCCGTCGTTTTGCCTTTTGCTCTGCCATAAACCGCTGACTTAGTTGGCGTGTTCTGTTCTTTCGCTTTTAAATGTTTCCTAGGCGCTTAAAGCTCTCATCTTGGAAAGGATGGGGAAATCCGACGAAGCATTTGCTGTTTGCCTCAATGCCAAGGAGCTTCTGCACTCAAACGACTCCGTTTTGATGGACGATCTCACTCTAAGCACATTGCAAATCGTTTTCCAACGGCTCGATCATTGTCAGTATATACATATATATAAATCTTTGTAGCGTCTTGTAGCAAGAACAGAACGCACACATTGCCAAATGCCTTATTGTTTTCTTTGTAACCAGTGGACATGGCTACGAGCTGTTACGAATATGCGTGCGGGAGATTTGCCAACAATTTGGAGCTCATGATGGGGCTTTTCAACTGCTATGTTCGTGAATACTCATTCGTAAAACAGCAACAGGTTGCTTTGTCTATTCTTTTATGCGAAAATCTGTGTCTCCGTGCCTATTGTTTTTGTATGATTTGATGGTATATATATTTTTATTTTATTGTATCTATGGCAGACAGCTATAAAAATGTACAAACTTGTTGGAGAGGAAAGGTTCTTGCTATGGGCAGTGTGTAGCATCCAGTTACAGGTAACACCGGCTTTCTTTGCGCCCTTATTTTTGTGTATTGGAGAAAGAATTCTCACGGGACAAATCTTTCAAACAAGGGCCATAATTTGGTTTGTTCCCTTTAAGACTACGGCCATTTTCTACTGGAATTCTCATCATGTGTGCTTCGTGTTGATTCTTGTTTGAACAAATGGGAGAACAATAAGGGAAAAACATGTTATACACTTGCTGATATTACATGGCTTCAAATTCTGTTAGGTCTTTTGTGGTAATGGTGGAGAGAAGCTTTTAGTCTTAGCTGAAGGTTTAATTAAGAAGCATGTTGCCTCCCATAGCTTGCATGAGCCTGAAGGTATACATTGTTGTGTTTTTTTGGCTTTTTTCTCACTATTTATCATTGCCTATCTCGAATATAAATTTTCTTTCATTGGACGCTGTTTATTTCTGCACTAAAAGCTTGTAATTTGCTTCAGCTCTTATGGTCTATGTTTCCATATTGGAACAACAAGCCAAATATGGGGATGCTTTGGAAATTCTTTCTGGAAAATTAGGGTCACTTCTGATGGTTGAAGTTGATAAGCTACGAATACAGGTACTTTCTAACGCTTTCATTTCTTAATGCTGGACATTAATGATTATCTATTTCTCAAATTTGAATCTAACTGTCTATGGAGTATGTATCTACAAATGTTTCCACATGCCCTTGCCCTTTTTTTAAAAAAGAAAATTTCATTTAGGAAAAGAATTGTAATGAGATTAAAAAAAAAACATGTTTATGTGCCAAAAAAAACACATATAAATGTATAAAACTCAATTTGAGTGATAACTTGTACTGGAAGAGGGCTTTCAGAAGCATGCTGTTCGTTTGATGCAATAAGTATTAGTCGTATTATTGTTTGCTAATGTTGAAACTGCTATCGAAACATATATATTTTATTTCCTTATTCTTTGTTTATTTTCAATGAAGAGTTCTATAGGAAACGAGTTTTATGCAGAAAATTTTCATATTTCAGTTACTAGAGTGACACTTTTGTCATAGAAAAGTATGTTGAACTTGCATAGAATTAGCATGAATTTAAAATAATTCAATGCTTGTGAAAATTGGAATGCCTTACAGGTTTAGCTTTTGATAAGATTTAGCTAGTTTAATGAGGTGATGAATAGCTGAATTATTAGTTTACTGTAAAGAAATAACTCCTTCAAATACAAAAGAAGCCTACATTATAGCTTTTAGAAGTTTTGATAGTCTTACTTTCCCATGATGTTGTGTCCCACGATACACCTATGAGTCACTGTATAGGATTGCATATAACCCATTTACTCTGTTTGAGATTCTTTTGTCGGTCAAAACTTTTAAATCTTGTAGCTACTAGCTGGAATGGATCTTTCACTTGTTTGCTTTTCTTACCAACTTGTCCACTTTGACTTTAAGTTGACAGGGGAGGCTTATTGCTCGGGCAGGTGACTACGCTGCTGCTGCCATCATATTTCAAAAGATCCTAGAATTATGGTATGATTGTGGAATCTTTTTTGCATGCCTTCATATGTTGCCTATGTGATTATCCAGGGCTTTGATATGATGTTTTTCTCTTTCTGGTCACTTTATTTTCATTTACTGATTTTGAACTTTAATATTGTTTCTTTCATCTGGCAGTCCTGATGATTGGGAGTGTTTCCTACATTACTTAGGCTGTTTGCTGGAGGATGACAGCAATTGGTGTAATAAGGACAACATTAATCCAATTCATCCTCCGAAATTTGTTGAGTGCAAGATTTCAAGCTTGGCAGACGAAATGGTACAAATTATGCTTCTTTTTGTGTTTTGTTTTTTTGGTTTTTGTGTTGGATCTGCTAATAAACAGTTAAATGGCACTGGTGCATGTTTACCTCTGTGTTTTCGTTGTCTGATATGCATATTTCTAGCGGAACTTTGCTGCAATCTTTTGTACAGAATTTGATTATTGCAAATTGAAATGCAGTTTGATTCTCGTATGTCAAATGCATCGGAATTTGTACTAAAGTTACTAGAAAACATTGGCGATAACTTTGTAAGGTGTCCATACTTGGCAAATATTGAAATTGAAAGGAGGAGGCACTTACATGGCAAGGGGGACGATGATAAGTTTTTAGATGCTCTAATCCAATACTTTGTCAGGTATATTACAGCTTTCCTATATTCTCCATAGTTTTCACTTGGAATTGCCCAACTTACTTATATGCTTTCCTTGTGTTGTTCATTGTGGCCGTTAGAATGGTCGAGTTGATGCACTTTACACAAATCATTAACTTAATTATATGATTTATAATACTGCAGTCATTTTGTTTTCAAAACTAGGCTGGTTTATCGTGATATGTACTTTTGCTTATTGTAACAATTTGTTCGTCTATTTTAGAAAATCATGCACATACACTGCTGATTCATTTTTGCCATTTGATTTATTTCCAAAACAGGTTTGGTCACTTGGCCTGCTTCACTTCTGATGTTGAGATGTTTCTTGAAGTCTTAACCCCTGATAAGAAGGCAGAACTCCTGGGGAAGTTAAAGGAAAGCTCTGGCTCCCTTTCAACTGAGCCAACAAAAGTGCTTGGGCAGTCAATAACACTCTTTAAAATTCAAGAATTGATTGGAAACATGTTCAAGCTTCCTGTGGGTGGTGTGTCGCTTGATTTTGCATCTGTTGTATTTCTTCAACTGCACCTTATGGCATTTGCTTAGAAAATACCTCTAATATATGGAAGGGGTGGATTATTCCTCTAACTTGATTTTCTTGGAGTCGTCTCCTCTGAGGGTTCTTTTTCCCAAAATTTCATATCGCACATAATTGTGGGTGCACAGATTGCAGATTATATGACATGGTGTTGTAGGCACATTAAATGGTGTCTTATTTTTGCGAGAGCTGTGCAAGAGAGAATTGTTGTCAGAGACGTCTCTAATGGATTTGCTTTAATCTGTTAAGGTTAGAAGAGATGCAGCAGATAGGATGGATGGTTGATGAATTGTAGTTGTAAGTTTGACGTTAAATCTTAATGCCTACTCTTAGAGGAGGGCAGGGTGTAGGCTTTCCATGGGGTCCGTTTGGCGTTGTAAAGCCCTTTACAAGCGGATGATTGTTGTGGGATGCCTTTTTTTGGGAAGATTTGAACAACTCATAATCTTCAGAGGCACTAAGAATATCATAATTATTTTGGATTGGCGTTGTTTGTCTAAAGGCAGTGATGAAACAGTAGATCATCTCTGCTTGCACTGTTCTGTTAGCGAGTCCCAATTTTTGTTTTTCAATTGTTTGTTGATGCCCAAGTCAGTTGTGGCTCTTCTTGGCTGTTGGCTGGGTGGTTTTGGTGGGCATCATAATATTGCAATGCTGGGAAGTATTTGTGGAGGGAGAGGAATGGAATGGCCTTTTCAGGATTATGAGAGTCATATTCTCCGTTCAAGTCCATTTTGGTTTCATACTCTAGTCGATGCCAGTTTCGCTGTTTCTTGGTCTTCCATTGAGGACTTTCTGGTCTCTGTAGATTTTATCTCCTAATTTTTCTTTAAGTGATTTTTTCCTTAGCATAAGAGAAAGACTAATGCCTTTGATATATGGCAACTTACAGATGCCGAATAGGGTAACTAGGTGACACGTAATAACTCCTAGTCATGAACGTTGATAAACCTGGTTGCTGGTGTTGAGTTTTCATTTTGGTGTCCTATTTCGTCAATTCTATTTCATGTTCAATATTTTTCAATTGAATTTTCATTTCCCCTGGTAATTTCTTAATTTTGTCTTCAGTTTGGTATACTCGACTGATTGTTTTAACTTTGTGTTCGACAATAAGAATTCTGTTATTGAGTTATCCATTTGAGTCATAGAGTATTAACTTTAGCCATTCTTCCTCAGAACTTGAGGGATCTGCTGTGCAGATGGTGGAGATGTATTGCAAAAACCTTCCACTTTCGAAGGACTTGGATTCACAAGAGAGCATGCATGGGGAGGAGCTGCTGTCAATGGCATGCAATGTGTTGATTCAGGTATATAATGTACAAGCTTATTCTTTTGTGTTGAGTGTGCATTTTTTCCTGACTTTGTTGAACTAAAACCAATTTTGAGGGTGTACATGTTTACTTCCCAATTCATAGATATATTTTAATTGAGGTTGGTCTGACTATTATTGGTTTTTGGTATAGTTATTCTGGCGTACTAAGAATTTCGGTTACTTTGTTGAGGCAATTATGGTGTTGGAGTTTGGCGTGACCATTCGAAGGTGAGGACTTTTGTCGTTGTTATTTTTATTAGCATTAAACTCTATGTTACAGTCCATTGCATTAAGTATATTATGTTATCTTTTTTCCTTCTATTATAACATAGAACATCCTCATCACTATGGTAGCAATATGTATGGCTACAAAGCCTCCAATTTCCAGTTGAACAAATGGAGCCTTAGTGCAATTTTATTTGCTTCATGGTTTCATGTGCATAACTAATAATGATACTTTGCTATAGAACTTCTTCCGTGTTAATGGAATTGTGCATGGTTTTGTATTCATAGATAAACTTTTAGGTGATTGGTCCATTAGGAAATAATTTGTTAGTGTTTTAGATATTTTTTAATTTTTGAGCTCCATTGTATTAGAATTTTAGCTTTCAGTCTGATCTCTATATTTATTATTTTAAGGAATCTTTATATATTTGTTTGTATAACATTTTTTTAATCTGGTTTGTTTGGCAGATATGTATGGCAGTACAAGATCTTGTTGCTGCACTTGTATTCTCACTTAGGTGCCCTTTCAATAGCATATGAATGGTAAATAATTATTAATTTATCCTTAGAATTTATTAGTGGCCATGACTGGGCTTTATTTTTTATGTTGTATTTACTACATTTTAGTCTATGCCTTACTCCTTTTTTCTTTCCCTGTTTAGGTTTAAATCACTGGATGTGAAAAATATCTTGATGGAAACTGTTTCACACCATATTTTACCCCAGATGTTGATGTCTCCTCTTTGGACGGATCTAAATAATCTGCTAAAGGATTATCTCAAGTTTATGGATGACCACTTAAGAGAATCTGCAGACCTTACATTTCTTGCCTATCGGCATAGAAATTACTCAAAAGTACACAACATATTTTTCAGCATGCATATCTTCATTTCATACCTGCTCCTTGTTCTTAATATCACAACTTACATGACTCCAGGTTGCAATGTTTTTTAAATAAGACTCCAGGTTGTATTTGAAGTTGAGTTTATGTGTATTCTTTAAATATCTACATCATGACTTAATATGCTTTACCAATCTATATATATATGCTGGACAATGTATAAGATTAACCGTGCATATTTTCCTTTGTTGATTTCTTACCTTCTCGAAGTTTTGGAGGAAACTCTCCCTCTCTCTCTCTCTTGACATTTTCTTTCCGTATTGATAATCAAGTCCCTACTTAAAAATGTGGTCACTAAAACTCAGCTCCATCTTTTGTGCAATTGCATAAGATTTCAGGCATTTTAAGTGTCTTGCATATTCAAAGGGAGGGGAGTGATGGTCTTGGTACCTTGTATTTAATATTGAGACTAAAATTTTGATTCTCAAAACCAAGGGTAATATTTTTTTCCAGGTAATTGAATTTGTCCAGTTTAAAGAACGGTTGCAACACTCTAATCAGTATCTAATGGCGAGGGTTGAAGCACCCATTCTACTGTTAAAGCAGAATGCAGATAACATTGAAGATGAAGAGGTAATGTATGTTGGCAACTTTTGCATGGAGTGCCTGTGCTTCGTTATGATAGATAACAGGTTTATGTTATTTTGTTTCTTTTAGACTGTTCTTGAAAGCTTGAAATGCGGAAGTCACTTTGTTGAACTCTCTAATGAGATTGGATCCAAATCTTTGACATTCAATGAAGATTTGCAGTCCCGTCCATGGTGGGCGCCAACATCAGAAAGAAACTATCTTTTAGGTTAGTATTGCATGCAGTTTATCTTATAAGAACAAAGTTTAGGATTCTTCCTTGTAGAAGTGTGTGTTTGTTGGTCTATGCCTAATCAACATCCGAGTAATTATTGTTTCCCCAATCATAAATTCTCATGTCAGATACTTGTTCAACCTATATGAAGAGTGGAGGAAGTGTGTGTTTGTTGATCTATGCCTAATCAAGATCCGAGTAATTATGGTTTCCCCAATCTTAAATTCTCATGTCAGATACTTGTTCAACCTATATGAAGAGTAGAGCATTATATTCTATCTGATTGAAATTCTTCTACTTTAATTTATGTTATTGTGTTCTTGTTTTCTCCTCTTATGATAGTTTCTAGAACTAAGTTAAAAATTTATCTATGGTCTCAGGCCCATTTGAAGGAATATCTTATTGTCCAAGAGAGAAAACGGTATGAAATTCTGTCTTGTATGATTGTAATATGCATATTATATTTGGTGAACTTGGTTCCATAAAGTTACTCTATATTAATAACACTACTTATCTAATTTTGTAATTGCCTCATGTAATTTAAAATTGTATTTTGCTGGTTTCAAATTTAGATGAAAGAAAGGGAAGCAAATGTACGGAGGGTTATTGAAAGGAAATCTCTTCTTCCTCGGATGATTTATCTGTCCATACAAAGCGCTTCAGCTTCACTCAAGGAAAATCTCGAGGTGAATGGAACAAGATCTGACCCTAAAGTCCCCTCAGAACTGAAGCTTTTGCTTGAGTGCTATGCAAAAATGTTGGGATTCTCATTAAGCGATGCAATAGAAGTGGTTTTTGGGGTCTCAAGTGGCCTAAAGTCTTTTGAGGTAGTATTGCAGCACCACTTTTATTCTATGCTAATTTTGGGCATCATTCTCTTCTTCATATGAGCCTTCACAAGCCTTGTTTGATACGCCACACTGTGGTTCATGAAGACAAAACAATTGCTTTCAGTACTTGTCTTAATTTGTATGAAGTAGTGAACAAACTCATACTTGTGTGGGTACTGGAGCTGTTTCTTAACCTGTACGACTGTGAATGAATCGATTCAGTTCTATCTAGGACTATAATTCTTATTTTTATTTTTATAAATGTAAAACTTGCACATAGTATTGTAAATGCCTTATTCTACCTTAGAGTTTGGAAGAACTGAAGTTGTAATCAAAAGATTTACTCTAAAAGAAATCTTTTAAGTTCAAAAGCTGACCCATTAATCGACTCAAGTATCAGACAACTTGGATTATGTTAATGTAAAATCAACTTTTGTTGCAGGTCTTTGGTTTGGACTTGATTGACTGGATAAATTTTTCTGTGTTTCTGAATGCATGGAACTTGAGTTCCCATGAAATTGGGATGGCAAATGGAGAGGGAGATCTGTCTCAAGCATGGCGCTGTGTGGATTCTCTGCTGGAGAAGTATGTTTCAGCGAAAGTTAGCTCCATGGAGACTCTAATTAGCTCTCCCTGTGTTGATCTCCCAGTTTTGGTGCAGTTGATTACAGAACCCTTGGCCTGGCATGGTCTTGTAATTCAATCTTGCTTTCGGTCATGGCTTCCAGCTGGAAAGAAGAAGAAGAAGACTGGTGTTGCAGATCAGTCCAGTCTGTCTCATTTACGTGATTCAGTCCAGTCTCTATGTGATTCTGTGGAAAAAGTTATGAAATGGTTAAGAGAACAGATCAACAGGCCAGAGGATGAAAATTTGGAGACTTTACTTTCTGCTTTGCAGAAGAAAGGACAGAATGAGGGCCCTGGGCAGGTATTCCAGATAATAGAAACTTTTATGTCATCCAAAGATGGTACAGAGCTTGGTGATAGAATTTCCCAAGCATTAAAGTCTTGGAGTTCTGTTGATGTCGGACGGAAGATAGTAACTGGGAAGTGTACAGTATTGTCTGAGTTTCTTCGGATTTGTGAATCAAAATTAAAGTTGTTGCAGGCATTGAAACATCAGATAGCTCAAGTCTGAAGAATGATCATGAAGTGATTTTGAAGTTTCATGTGCTGGTTCAACCTTGGGCCCTGTCCGATTTTGTTGTGATTCAGCATGGCCAGAGACTGAAGGAGATTGAAGTTTATTTTGTTAGTAATTTTTTTTTTCCTGTCTCCCATTATCTGGGGATTTTTCCTTTGCCATTTTGGGCAGACGTTGGTGGTTGTGGTTGAATGCTGGTCTGTTAGCAGTTTTGCTGTAATTTTTTTGTTGGGCAATTGTAGTTTTTCTTTTCTTGTTCCTCAATATGTTGTGAGAGAGTTGCACAGGCTTGTAACTTTGTATTTTTAGGCATAAATTTTTTGACAATGTATCATCCCATTTTTGTGGCTAATTCAATTTTGCATTGTCTGATATTTTATCTTTTATCAAGTCAAAATTTGAATGTGAAATGTAGTTGAGCAGAGTAGAGTTCTTGGGTTCTCGGGAAAATTTGTGGTCAGCCATCGTTAGATCTTACCTATAAAGTTATTCAATGATTTTAGGGTTAAATAATTTTTCGGTCACTAAGTATTTTAGGGCTCTTTTGGGTGTGCTTATTTTTGAAGTGCTTATGCCAGTAGCTCTTATGACCTAAGCGCTCCTACAAAGAAGCAGTTTATCGTTTGAATGTCACATTTATAAGTGTTTTTACACTACATAAAGACGCTTTTGATATTTTGTTGAGTGTTTGGCTGACACAGTGAAAGCGCTTTTAAAAGTACTTATAAAAAAATTTAAAGAATCCCAAAATATTATAATAAACATAGGAAATAAAAATTCACAGGATCTTAAAATAAAAACACGACTTAAAAAGGTATGAACTTCACCAAGTATAATTTTTAATCATTTTTTGAAAATAAAAAACGAATTAACCACACATAAGAAGATAGGAAGGGAAATCGTGTTTCAGAAAGGCTAGGTGAAAAGATTATAGAAGATGATGCTGATGAATTGCATTTCATTGAGTTTGAAAAGTCTGAATTATCTAGTTAGTGGATACCTTTTTGGGTAGAAGGCATTGTCTGGTGAGTAAGAAGAAAGTCTCCATTTTGGTGATGATGTGGTTAATTTGGGGTTATTAGGCCATCTCCAACCATTGGACTCAAACCCAAAATATCCCCCCAAACCTTTCCCAACTCAAGAAAATTTGGACCCAAATATGGGTCCAAGTATTGTCCAGACCCAAATTTTTTCGTGGAGCCCACTTTCATGTCAAACAGCCCCCATGTGCAAAGATTCCTCCATGGCCCCCAACCTTTTTTTTTTGCTGCTGCCATCTTGTCTTCCATAAGCGCCACTTGTCAAAGCGCCATTGAGTTGCCGTTGGAATTGAAATTATTTGCTGTTTGTTTTATATATATATACACATATTGTCACATCCAGGATTTCATTCGTGCAAGATAGCGCATGTACATATAAGCACATCTCCCATCTCCTGGTCGATGTGGGATGTTACAATCCACCTCCTTAGGAGCGATGTCCTCGGCACACTCGCACACAAAGATAGTGGCTTGATACCAAATTGTCACATCCCGGATTAGCTATACGATATTGTCCGCGCCCTCACGGTTTATTTCGAAGTCACGAGCAACTTCCTGGGTCACCTATTCGAGATTGCTCTAGCCCCAACTAGCTTAAAGCTCCCAAAAGGCCTCGTGCAAGATGGAGGTAGGCATGTAAATATAAGACACATCACCCCCTCTCCGTTGGTCGATGTGGGATGTTACAAAATAAATATAGGTATTTTCGGTATTTTAAAAGTTTCATCAAAGGGAACCAAGTGCTTCCCGTGTTTTTGTCCTACAACACTTTTAAGAAGAAGCACCTCTCAAGTGCTTCTTCCAAAACTAGGAATGGCACAGGTTGGGTAGGGGCAGAGTATGACAATATCATCCCCGTCTCCGATCTCTATCCCCGCCTCCGTCCCCTAACCCATCCCCTTTTAATAGATTTGAAATTCCGTTCCCATCCCCATCGGGGGACTATCCCTCATACCCGCCCCAAATCTCTGAATTTTTTTTTTTGCATAAAAAATTATTTATCATGCATTTTAACATTAAGTTTCAAATTAAATTATCATTCAACACATCCAAATTAACTATAAAGTTCAACTCAAATATTCAAAATCACATCAATATGAAATTCTGGAGAAAATTAAGAAGAATTAGGAGAGGGAGGTTAACTTAGGGTTAAACATAAATATTGTAATTATTTATTTATTTATTTAAATATAAACATATATATTTTCAGGTTGAGTTCGGGGATGGGGACTCCAATACCATCCCTCCCCATGCCCATCATGAATTTTTCAAGTTCGGGATCCCCGTGATATTTGTTTCACCTCAAATCTCCCCTGCTAGGGTCTGGGACTCGACAGGGAGCCGCCCCACGGGGATTTTTTCCATCCCTATCCAAAACCACTCCAAGTGCTTTTGGATCTCACCCAAAGCGCTATTGCAATTTTTGTCAAACACCATTTTTAAAAGACCGAAGCACTTTCACCCATTTAGAAGCGTTTTTCGCTGCTCCAAAAGCACTTCCAAACTAGCTCCCATGTCATAATCCAAGTTTCAAGGTTAGGAATCATAACTGTCTGACATGATTTCATTACCCAGAAGTCAGTTGGCAGGCTACCTAATTGGCCTTAAGAACCCATTGATCCTCAGCTTACGATGGAAAATACCCAATCGTAGACCCGTCAAACCTGCTTCATTTCAAATATTAAATAAATGCAGAAGATAAACTGCCCATCATGCTAATTAGTGCCTTGATTGATGTTTAAACAATACTAAACATATTGACAAACCAACAAGTAATTTTCAGCTTGATGAGTCTGTTCACAGGTGTGATGATCTACTTCACTTACTGGTTAACTAACGGTTTTCAATTTTAATACATAATTTTAGAAAGACTAGGGTTTGGATTGGGGGTTGAGATTCTCAGTGAAGATGGTGAAGCTGATGAGTGTATTGTACTGGGAGGGAACAACCTTGTCATGTCCATGACCTTCGGTGGATGTTTGTTGTGTCATTTTATTTTATAACGGAAAAGTAGTCAAATAAAGCAGAAATATATATTCCTTTTCCTTGTTCTACCAACCAAACCAAAATTCAACCCCCCCTCTAACTGTCCTATATGTAATTTATAGGTTTTCAAAAATGTAAGAAAAAATAGCCCAAGATATGAGGGAATGACTCAATTTAGAAAGTGAACATCAAACCCTTAAAAATGGCTTGGTCCACAAGGCACGATAGATGATGAACAAATGGCTTGGTCCACTCACACTTCTTTTACTTGCCATAAAGGGAAAATGTTATGTTATCCGACAATCTCGTATATTATATTATTGCTATCAATTTAAGTGTATAGTCTAAATTGAGAGTTTGATAATATAATATATTATGAGTGAGTGTCGATAGAGAGCAACATCCTAATCATAGATTGCTCATATCAAGTAAAGCAGAACTCAAGGCACTAGAATTCTAATGACCCTTTGAAAAGTCACAATTTTAGATGTAAAAGAAGTGTGAGTATTAGTTGCCTCTCACATGGTACTCGGGCATATAATCTCCATTTGTTTAACAGTGAGATTAGAGGGGGTATAGTGGGTGCACCAAATCCCCTTTATGGTTAGACTAATATGTCTCAAAATCCTAAGTGTCCCTGTTGACCCGAAACCAAATTTACATGGACAACGTCTCCAAAATAAAAGAATAAAAGAAATCACTACTGTTTTTCCCTTTCCCGCTTAATCCAGAAATATATAAATAGGTGCTCTCTTATGACCATCTCACTCACACAAACTTCCACAAGTTCCATTCAACAAGGAGCTGAGAGAGCAATGAAGACTTCCAACTTGACTCTCAAGCGATTGTGCTCTTGCCTCCTCCTTGGCCTTCTTGCCTTCCTAGCTTTCTTCGCTTCTTTCTCAGCTGCAGAAACTCACTACCATGAATTTGTTGTATGTTTTTTTTTTCATTCACCATGCACTTCTTTTTATTGTAAGAGAGTAAAATGGACTTGGTTCAAAATTATAAGCATTTTTCTTTAACTTTTTTTGTGTGGAATGAAATAGGTTCAAGCAAAGCCAGTGAGGAGGCTGTGCAGAACCCACAACACTATCACAGTCAATGGTCAGTTCCCAGGACCAAATTTGGAAGTCAGAAACGGAGATTCTCTTGTCATCAAAGTTACAAATGCTGCAAGATACAATGTCACCATCCACTGGTATTCATCATATACATAAACAATTTTGAGTCTTAAAAATTTGTTGTAAATTATTGTGAATATTAATGTTTGCAACTAAACAATCATCATCATAGTGCTTATAATTATAATCTTGGTCGCCAACGAGGTCTAGCCCAATAGAAAAGAGCCTTGACTTGCAGACCAGTGGTCTCATGTTCTAACCCCATGGCACCTTGACAGTGTGTGTGAGAAATCCCCCTCCCCTTGTAGTTTATTAGACTATCGCTTGTATTAAAAAGAAAAAAATTTATAATCTTGTTCCTAATTATTGTTCATGTATCCTTCAGGCATGGACTGAGGCAGCTAAGAAATCCATGGGCAGATGGACCTGAATACATCACACAGTGCCCAATTCAGCCAGGAGCCACTTACACATACCGCTTCACAATCCAAGACCAAGAAGGCACTTTGTGGTGGCATGCTCACAGCAGATGGCTTCGAGCCACTGTTTATGGAGCCCTCATAATCTACCCTAAATTGGGTTCTCCATACCCTTTCTCAATGCCCAAGAGAGAAGTTCCCTTGCTTCTTGGTAAAAACAGAGAAGAACACTTTCATTCACTTGCTGGCCTCTTAAGTTTTCTCCTCAATCATTTGTAGCGTTTTTAACAACTCTTGTATGTATATGCAGGAGAGTGGTTTGATCGAAACCCCCTCGATGTCCAGAAGCTGGCGGCTTTCACAGGAGGAGCACCCAATGCCTCTGATGCATACACCATTAATGGTCAGCCTGGTGATCTTTATAGATGCTCCAAACAAGGTTTGCTATAATGCCTCTGACGTATATTGTGTTCTTCATTTGATTGTGACATCAAGTGTGGTTTGATATAACAATTTGGATAACAATGCAGAAACCGTGAGAATTCCAGTCGACTCAGGCGAGTCGATTCTTCTAAGAATCATCAACTCTGCACTCAATCAAGAACTGTTCTTTAGCATTGCCAACCACAGATTGACTGTTGTGAGTGCTGATGCATCCTACACCAAACCTTTCACAACCAGAGTTCTTATGATGGGACCTGGCCAGACGACAGATGTTCTGCTTACTGCTGATCAGCCCCCTGCTCACTACTACGTGGCGGCACGTGTCTATGAGACTGCCCAGAATGCACCCTTCGACAACACCACCACCACTGCTATCCTTGAATACAAGTCTGCTGCTTGCAGTTCAAAGAAAGGTCAATCTCCACCACCAGCCTTGCCATTACTACCAGCCTTCAACGATACAGCTACCGCGACTGCTTTTACTGCTCAGATAAAGAGCCCTTCCCAGGTCAAAGTCCCTACGCAGATTGATGAGAACCTGTTTTTCATTGTGGGTTTAGGACTGAACAATTGCACAGTTCCTAACAGCCCCCGGTGTCAAGGTCCAAACAACACCCGCTTTGCAGCTAGCATGAACAATGTCTCCTTTGTGTTCCCTAGAACTAACTCCTTAATGCAAGCCTACTACAATGGTGTACCTGGTGTCTTCACCACAGACTTTCCACCTGTTCCTCTTGTGCAATTCGATTATACCGGCAATGTGCCCCGGGGGCTATGGATGCCTAGACGCGGAACCAAGCTCTACAAGTTGAAGTATGGCTCTAATGTTCAGATAGTGTTGCAGGACACCAGTATTGTGACAACTGAGGACCATCCTATGCATCTTCATGGGTACCATTTCTATGTGATTGGATCAGGATTTGGCAACTTCAACCCAAGGACAGATCCAGCCAAATTCAACCTCGTTGACCCACCACAGAGGAATACCATCGGAACATCTCCGGGCGGATGGGTAGCTATTCGATTTGTGGCTGACAATCCAGGTGACATTCTAATTTCATACGATAAAGCTTTCTTCTTTTACGACAAAGTAAAGATTCACTATTTTGATGTTTTCTTTTAATTGTTAATCCAAATAGGTGTCTGGCTGATGCACTGTCACCTAGATTCACATCTCGCCTTGGGCTTGTCAATGGCTTTTCTAGTCGAGAACGGAAAGGGACCGTCGCAGTCTGTGATACCTCCTCCAGCAGATCTACCCCGGTGTTAAGTTATCACCAGAACAACACACTACTAGTTGGATTTCATGATTGCAATTGCAAGATTTGCTTTTATCTTTGCATCCTTAGATTAATATGCATTGGTTAGGTTGAATTTGTCAGGTAGTTTCTATTGTGATTGCTTCTGCAGTAGCAAGTCCAGAGTTGGACAGAGCTACACCAAGCAGCTTATTTTTCATGTTATGATTGGTTTTCAAAATCATGGAAAAGGATATCATATTTGAAACATATTGCGTATCTTCTTCATTCTAGCTTTGGATGATGAGTTGATAGCTCAAAATATGAAGGAACCTCACATGAGATCAATCTAGGTTACATGTAGTGAGATGGTGCTAACTGCCCCAAAGGGATGCAGTCTAAATAAAACTGTTCTGGAGATAAACTAATGCAACTCTTGTGGTAAATTCAACACCTAACATAAGATCATAACCAAGTTGACTTATCTTCCATGGTCATCTAATAACCAAACAATAAAGAAAACCAGGAAAGACCTTGCTAAAAGGGGTAGCCATTTGTCAAAAACCTGCACATGATATGAGGAAGGAAATAGTTTTTGGTAAGGAGATGCAATTTCTTGGCTGCAGGGGAGAAAACTCAATTAACCACAACTGGAAAAACATGGGTTTTCCTTCTTTCTTTTTGGGATCATTTGCTTTAACAAAAATGTTTGGGTAACTGATGGTGCACCTACTTCTCAAGGAAACTAAATCCAAAAAGAATATAGAAACAAAATTACAGTAACAACACATAGTGAATGGTAATAGAGCATATCGTAATGTGCTAGCATCTAATTTCACTAAAATTACAATTTTTTGTTGGTTCAAGCCACTCACCAATCAGGCAACAAATTTCAGACAACGAGTATCATTATGTATATTCTGGCAACGAGACGAACAAAAGCGCACCCCACACCTCACACATGTATAGTTGGCAGCAGAACCACACACAGTGCAGAAGTGGCGGCGGGAGGTAGAGCTTGGAGGTCCCACTGCTGCCTTCAGATAGGAAGGAACATGAGGAGGCAAAGAGTCCAGATTTGCCTGTTTTGGTGGGAAAAATCATGTAAAGAAAGACATCATAAATGTTATTTAAATTGTAAAAAGAATACAGGCAGCATTTTCCCTATTACCTCATGTACAAGCTCAAGGAATGTTCTTGGGGCCTTCCTGGCCTCAAGAGCTTTTGCCTGCCGAGTTTTGCGCTTGGTGCCCTTAGCGTGCTTCTTTTGTATATACACTGCAGCAGCAGTTGAAACTGTTATTTGTCTTTTCTTCAGTCCATCGAAAATTGCATAAGAAATTTCATGAATGTGTAGTTTTTAGCTCAAACAAAACTTGACTGGAAACAAAATCCCACTGAGACTACCTACAATTGCCTTTGATAGACCAATTACTGAAATAACTTCGAGAGGGAGAGAGAGAGAGAGAGAGAGAGAGAGAGAGAGAGAGGAATCTCTCCCTTTGTTGATTCTGATTGTTGCACACAATTTTTATACCCACATTAAACACCACAGCAAATAAGCATCACCCATCAACTAAAATCTTAATGGCCTTCAGTTCTGGATGCAAAAGCAACAGGTCTAAAATCTCATTGCATAGGAAAAACAGACCAATAAGAGAGAGAGGGTAAAGAATTCGAGAATTGGACCTTGGTCATCATCATCAAGAGAAGCTTCATCGTCGTCGTTAGCCTCTACCATCTCCAAACCCGCATTATCATTTTCTAAAGCTTCAAGCCGAGCAAGAGCAGCCTAAAACATCAGCCAACATAACCCATCAACTCCAATAAACTTATGCAAAGTCACATAAACAAAAACCAATATCCAAAACAAAAAAACAAAACCTGCGTGCGGTTGTCACTACTCTGAAGAGCAGCAGTCATTTTTGAAGCAACCTTGCGAGTTCGACTCGACATTCGGCGCATTGGGTTGGAAACGTCATCGTCCATTGCTGCAAATTGATGTCAAAGGTGTCTCCTTTCGCAAATTCTGGTGATGAAAAATCGTTACAATGACTTTCAATCAAGAAAGCTTGACCAGCATGAGTAAAACTTTTGTTGGTCAGCTTAATTTGGAACTTAACGAGAATGGTTCAGCTACAATTTCCTCGCCTCGTATGAAATTAACGATTTGGGTACTCGCTCGATTCTCGAAACGTTTCAAACTAAACATAAAAAGGAACGGTATCAGCAAGACTATCGGCGAGAGAAGGGAGGTGGGTTTTGCTGCACAACAATTGAGGACATTGCAGAGAGTGAAGAAGGGGAACCGTGGAAAGGAAGTGAGATTTGGGCTTGGACTTCACTGAGCTCCAAACAATTTTATAGTTGGGCTTCAAAATCCACCCAAACACTTGTACCAAATACAAAAGAAAACTCACTCAAATTTGATCAGATCACCCATCATCGTTTGGGGATGGTTTTTCCAATTTTGAATCTGTGTGTTTTTTTTTAATACATACAGACTCAAGTTGTCCACATTGTCATTTTATGTACTTGAAACATCATCAAAAATAGGGATGACAATGGGTCATGTCGTGTTGGGTTCGTATCGTGTCGGGATAATAAATGTGTCAAGAATGCTCAACCCGAACCCAAACCATTTAATAAACGTGTCGTGTCCGGTTCGGGTTGTCTTTTATCGTGCGGGTTTCGAGTCGTGTAATGAGTTCATAAATAATAACATGCATGTTACGAAACTCACAATTGAAAAAATTTAAATAAAAAAAAACAGAGAGAGTAGAGAAAATATAAGGAAAAGAAAGAAAAAAAAATAGAGACAGGAGAGGAGAGAAGAGAGAAGGAAAAGAAAGAGAAAAAAAATAGAGAGAGAGAGAGAGAGAGAGAGAGAGGAGAAAAGATTGAAGGAAAGAAAGAAAGAAAAAAGAGAGATGACAGAAAACTAAAGAGAAGGAAAAGAAAGAAAGAAAAAAAGGAGAGAAGAGGAGAGGAAAGGAAAAGAGAGAGAGAAAAAAAAAGATGAGAAAGTAGAAAGAAAAAAAAAGAAAAGAAGAGAGATGGAAAAGAAAAAATATATATTATAAATATCAAAAGGCATATCATAAAATCACAAAGTTGTTTGTAGCATGGTGAATAAGATGTTTGAGAGAAATGAGGGTGGTATGGGTTTGAAACCCCTTGTGTGTGTGATGAAATCTCCATTTCTCTTCATTTTTTAGCGGGTTAGCGTGTATTACACGGGTTGACACGACCCGTTTAATAAACGGGTTAGACATGTATTATAGCGGGTTAGTGGGTTGACTCAAAATTCACCCGTTTATTAAACGGGTCAGAACGGGTTGACCCGAAATTGATCCTTTTTTTATCGTGCGGTTTGAACCCGCTAATTTCTCATGCAGGTTTCGAGTCGTGTCCGAAATTGCCACCCCTAATAAAAAATTCAATTAATGCTATGTATGACCCACTAGTGTAGTGATTTGGAGTAATTGCTCTCCAAGAAAAGGTCCGAAGTTCGAGTCCTAGCATCCGTGTAATGTGTGTGAGTTTAGTATATTATTGCCTCTCTCAATAGGAAAGGCCTTAAAAAAAACTATACTATGTATAAATATGTCATTTGGATATCTCCAATCTCTCTTTATAAAAAATAAAAATAAAAATAAAAAAAAAGGACAAGAGCTATGTTTTGAGTTGAAGTAGAATCACTATGTATGTATGTATGTACACAAATTGAGTACAATATTTGTTACAATACACATGGAAGTATACATGTAATTACATGTGAAGTCTACTTATGGACTCCCCTAGGTTCTATTCTACATCAGCTGGTTTGAATGTCCCTATTTCTCTTTTTTCATAGGCCATTTTCAAAGCTTTGATTGAGCTAGCTAGCTATGTGCACCATCTTCTGGTTTATGAGATACCAAACCCTAGTAACCTACACCATGGATTTACCACATCCTTCACCTTCTGAATAGGGTTACATGGAAACCCTCCACTTGACCGACTTGTACTATCTGCCCCTTGCCCTCTCAAAACTTGCTGTTGTACCACTAGCACAGAAGCAGTACCACCAAAATCATAAGAGGAAACAAAGTCCCCAATTATACCCAATTCATCATTTTCACTCCAATTTGATAGTCCTTCTAGAAGAACAGGATTGATCCCCTGTTTTCTCCCAACAATCCAAACATCATAGTTGTTGTTGTCATCACTCACTGCTTGAATGGCTGCTATTGTCTCTTCTCCATTCCTCACCACCACTTCTCTATAACTCACCCTCTCATTCCTCTCATTCTTAACCCAAAACCATGTCACCACCCCATCATCCATTTTCTTCTCCATCTCATCATCACCTTCAGAATTATGCGACAGGAACCGAATCACGGTTAGAGACACATTTAAATTCCCAGCCATTCTATCTGCATAACACAATGCCTCTCTAGCATCTGCCCCTCCCAAAAACAGCACAGCAAAATGTAGCACATTGTTCCTGAATGCCATGTAGGTATGCCTAACATGACCCTTGTCAACAAGAACACCGACTGAGCAAGGTGCATGGTTTAACACATTTGAATTGACAGATCTAACCCCAAGCCTCACAAGTTCTGTCAATTTCCCTCCAAGAGTGTCCAAACACTCCTTGTGAAAAGGCAATATAATAAGTGTAGCCTTCTTGACAAGAGCCAGATCACAAATGTCTTGGTACATTGTTCTATTTGGCACTATAGCTGTGAAGGGATGGATCTCAATACACTCACCTTTGCTTTCTTGGTAGTTCTTCAAGGCATTGTGAATTGTGTGGCTGACTGCATACTTTGAATCATGATCTTCTTGCTTTTCATGGTCTATCAAGACAGGAGAAGCACGGCCAACAAGGTCGATGAGGCGGAGAGCGAAGATCACAAAAGGAGTGCTTAGAGTGGGGTTTGAGATTTCAAGAAGGTTGATGAGGGCAGCTGTGCTGTCTTCATCATATATGCATAGGAGTATGCGAAGTTCTGAGTCTTCAGGAGGTGTGTGCTGAATGGTTCTTCTTTTGTGGACCTGGTATGGCCTTGTTGGGTCATAGAGGATGCTGATAAAGGGTGTGGCTATTGCAGTCCATGAAGTGATTGCTAGCACCATCAATGTGAATCCAGGAACTTCTATTATCTGTATGTATGTATGTATGTATGTATGTATGTATGTTCATACAAAACAACCAACCAGCAGAAAATGAGTTCAGAATAAACATAAACAAATCATATTGAGCATAAAGAAGATTAAATTAGTGGAGAATCCATACCCATTTTTTTTGCATGTAATGCTAGCTAGAGAAATCCCCCTTTTTTTTTCAAAGTTGTAGCGTTTGATGTGTTAATTAATAATTTGTCATAATAATTGATGTAATAAGTACACTTCAACTGTCACATCATGTGATCAGCTAATATAATTAAAAAATATAATTCCTTTGGTATTTTCTTTCTTATGCTTCCTAATAACTTTTTATTTACATGTACCACACCAATTAATGTTATATGTATCACATTTATCCATTCAGTTTTATGTAAATTTGATCATTTGATTGGTTCGATTATCAGAGAAAATAAGAAAAAAATGGATGGCATGTGGCTCTTCAACCATTTATGATATGCTAAGGATGTTACCTTTTTGTCCATCCAATGGAGGAAAACCACTATCTCCACCTGCCCTCTTAGGATCATGATGAAGCTGAGCACAACACCATCTCTGATTGGCAACTCAAAGAAGGCAGAAGTGATTAGGGTTCCAAGAAATTTGGACACATAGCCTGTCATAGTGATTGCAAACAAAGGACCCAAGCCTGACCAACCAGCAGAGCTCATGGCATTCACATCCACATAAAGCCCAACAAATGCAAATGAAAATGGCATCAAAACTTCCAGTATAACAGTCTCACTCCTCTCCACAAGTGTTGATCCAAGTGGAGGCCCATCTGGTATTGCCAACCCTAACCAAAATGCACCGTTTGCAATGGCAATTCCAAACATGTCAGCCAAAAACCCCATGATCAAAACCCCCAACAAAATTGCCATAACATAGGCCTGGTCCACTGGTTTCCCATCCGGGGTTATCTCAACAACTCTAGACAATGCTCTTCTGATCACAAACACAGTTAAGACCACAAAAACAACCAGAGAAATTAAGTACCAAACCACAGCCAAGGCTTTGCCCTCACCTTGCTTAGCTGCCTCAAATATAACCATGACACCAACTCCCATGGCATCACTGATCACTGCTATGGACAATCCCAGCCGTCCGATCTCTGAGCTTAGAAGGTTTAGCTCTTTTAGGATGGAGTGGAGCACAGGAAACAATGGTAGAGCCAAGCCAGTGCATATGAATCCAATGGAAGAAAGTCTTGCTAGTTCTTTGTCCATGGACTTGCGCAAGCTGAATGCCACAATTGATATGAATGTGCAAGGGAGGGCCACCCCAGCAATTGCAATGTACAATTGTTTCTTGCTTGTTTTTCTCACTAGAGAAAGGTCCATTTTCACTCCGGCCAGAAAAAAATAATAGGTGAACCCCATTGCTCCAATATTTCTCACTAGAAATTGGTTATCTACTGGGAACATAATCGAGGTAAATTTCTCGCTGCGACCTAAAATCGATGGTCCAATGACCATGCCACCCTAATTTAACGAAGCTAATTAAGTCAATTATAGATATAATCAAAACTATAATTCACACAAACCAATTAGGATTGAACTTATATATATATATATATATATTATGTGTATCTTATTTGAGAGATCTCTCGATAGAAAATGACGTATACATGTATATTATGAGAAGAAGAGGAACTTACAATGACTTCTGAGACAATTCTGGGTTGTTTGAGAGGCTTGAGAAGGAAGCGGAGGACACGAGTGGTGAGGATGATGAATGAGACCTCTAACAACAAAAGTGTGAAGGGATTTTTCATAGGGTTATCACCCAAAAAGAAGCCTAAGGTGGGTATCGGTCGATACTTTCCACAGGAAATTAAAGCTGGCGGGTAAACGAAGTTGAAATCTATGGACTCGTTGCCAACTTGAGCTTTCACGGATGCTGCCGGATGAAAGCCATTGGAACTACCATCCCAACCGCGGGTCTCGGCAGCCGGGGGATGGTAAACTGGGAATTCCCTAACCATGCAAAAGAGTAGCTGAAAACCCTAACCATGCAAATGTTGCAGAGAGAGAGAGAGAGAGAGAGAGAGAAGGCTAAAAGGGGTATGGACATGCGTTAATAAGGGGCATGAAGTTCACTTTGTTGTTTGGTTGACCATTTTTATCATAATTTCTTTTTTGTGAGGTTGCTGATATTCCCTTTAATCGCCCAAATTCACTTTCCTAGCTTTTTTCTTTTTAACTATCTACTTAATATAAAAATAAAACAGAAAAAGAAAAGTCTAAAATGATTTTCTTGCAAATTTTCTTTTACAACAGATTATGATATCAAAGTGCAACATGAGCTTAATCAAGTTAGCTAGAGCAGATATGCTCCTCACTATGCACCTAAATTCGAATCTCCCTCTCCTTAAATTATATTAAAGTAAAATATCGTTTGTATCAACAAGAACAAAATACTCGTGTTTCTTTTTAATATAGAGTTCATCTTACACTCACTCAACTTATAAAAATAAAAAGTATATATCATATTCATACAAACAGAATGTTTGAACGTTAAGCAATTGGTAAAGTTAATACAAAGTTAATCACTCGTTCAAGCCCATTGATCAATATGAAAAATTCATTTAAATTAAGGCCCAGTCCGAAAAAGAGCCTTGTCAGAGTTAGCCGGTAGCAATCCATGGCCCATTGTACAAACCTGCCATAACTTTGTCTGGTTTTGATTTATTATGATGACTCTATTCTTCATCTTTTATGTTTCTGCATGTGAAGTCTGAAGACTGAGGAGGAAAACGAATTAATACTTGGCAGGTGTTTTGGTGAGAATTGTCAGGGTACAAATTTATACAAGAAAATCCAGCAAGAGCTGACATTTTCAGACCATCCATCCTATTAAATTCATTTGTACTATATATAGGTAATATATGCTCCAGCAATGATGTGCTCTCACAAATTCAAAACTGGAATTTGGACCACCACTCCAGTTGTTTTCTTCTTCTTTTTAATATGAACTCAAAGGCGAGGGAAAAAGGTCTTGAATTCTCCCGGCATTATAATTGTGTGCATGCATAGAGATTTTTTTTTTCCCTGTAATTTAGATTATCGCTTGTACGGATACATCATGAATAATCATAATTAACTACTGAATTAGAGTACTTAAACATATTTTACATGGGGCAAATTGAGAGGCCAGGCTGTGGCACAAAGCTTGGTGGTGGGGGTTCCTGTTGAACCACATTACACTCGTATGATCTTTCTCCGAAGATGAAGATCTTATATCATAATTAGAGATCTCGTATATATCATATTGCTGAACCCTAAGCAAATAACACCGTTGGAGATCAAACTATTGCAGGTAAATTGGTTCCTTTGTCGCCTAATAACCAGACACACTTTGTACCCTAAAGTTAGATCAAGCTTCTCAGTACGCCGGAAACAATCCATCGCAGCCGTACACGTGGCGCGTAATGGCCAACCAGATGATTCACAGTGCATATTAAACAGAAGAATAGATCATTTACATAAATAAAAAATTGAAACCACGTATGAAACAAGTCAACTAGACCATCATCTCGTCTGCAATAGCAACAGCAACAGCAACATGAAAGCAACGAATTGCTAATTTACCCCCTTATTAATGCTTTTATTTTCTATAATTATATATAATAATAATAATAATAGAAGAAAGAAAAAGAAAGGAAAGCTTTTAATTTTAATTTTGTTGTTTTTAATGGAGGAATAGTGAGGATGGAGATAATGAGGCATGAATAGAAAAGAAAGGACGAGACCGTGACCTGAAAGGGAAGTTGTGGAGCGGTCCACATCCGTAGGTGCTAGCCTCTCCTCCATTATTGAAAAAGCTGCTCTGCAAAACGTTTCAGTTTGAACCATGAAACCCTAGCTACATCTCTCATCAGTCATCACAACTCACAAGGCGTCAAGGCCTGCTTCTGGAGAAGACTAGGGTTTCAGAGTCACACCATTAAAAAGCTGTCAGACTCATACCCCAAAAGTGGAATCGTGAAAATTGGAAAAAGTAGCACTTAAAAAAAAAAGATATGCAATGATTATAAATTTAAGCACATTAAAATTTTGGTCCATATCTCCAAAAGGCTAGCTTACTCTAGAGATATGACTAGGGTTTCGATCGAATCTAGCTATGCATAAATCATGAGACAAGTATTCGTCAGAAATCAACAAAACCCAAGCTAAACAAGAATTAAAGAGATTAATAATTATGTGGAATCCATACCAAGAAAAGAAGAAAGTGAAAAGGGGAAGATGGAGATAAGGAACCACAAAATCTTGTGAACAAATCTGGTTTCATACCCTTTAGAAAGAAATAGTTATATGTGTGTGTGTGTGTGCGCGCGCGCGCGCGCCTATTTGTAGTTGTTGCTTATGATGAGAGCTAAAACCCCAAAATCCCAAAATCCTCGAAATCATTTATTCTTGGAAAAATGTCCAAAATCTCCGGATGAGAGCTAGCTATAGATAGCTAGTTTAACCTTCCATGGTAGAGAGAAATGACAACAAGTAGCTAGGAAAGACCATAAATCGCTTATCTTTGAGTGATTACAGATGAGGGGAAAAGTTAAGAACTCAGCATTGACCTTGCAACGATCCCCTGATTAATGAAATGAAATCAAAACAAACAAAACATATAGTTTCATAACCTTTATGATCCTAGCAGGATTTTGCTGAGATTTGCAGCAGAGATAGAGAGAGATGTATAGTAAGAAGAAGCCATGAAACTCAGGATGGATAGCGCCTAAACAAATGCCTAATATAAATTAAACCATTTTGTTCCTGTGGCGCTATCCCTCCTGAGCTTTACAGATTCTCCCTTACTCAATGTTCAAATCTCAAAGCCTCCCATATCCAACAAGAAAACCTAAGCAAAAACCTAAGCAAGGCCGCAGAGGCTGTATATTGAAGAGAGAGAGAGAGAGAGAGAGAGAGAGAGAGAGAGCTCATCGCTTGGTGGGGTGGTTAGAAAAGCGAGCAAAGAGGGTGTATTTATAAGAGGGAGAGGGGACCTGCGGGGCACAGAGACTCAGAGGGTTTGCCTTCTATTGGAACATGAAAGAGCTTTAGACTAAGTAAAACCATTGAGTTTGTTGTGTGGAGGGACGGTTTATTTTACTTTATTTATAACTACGATTATTACTAATTATTTTATTTCTTTCTTTCTTTTTGGGTATGAAACTTTGAACATGACACTGCTTAATTGTTTATTGTTTCTTTATACGCTGCCGACTACGAGACTCATCCTCAATCGACGGACGTGGGATGGACTGAGGTTCTCGTACAATGTATGTACATACGAATCAACAACCTTTGTTTTCTCCACTATTGCAAACTTTCCCCAACCTAAACTTCAATTTTCTTGGCAAATACCTAGCTAGCGTCATCGCATATATATAGTCTTGTTTATAATTTCGATAAGAGTATTCGACTCACAAGGAAATGTCTCACTTCTATTAAAGAAATGACATATTATATCATCAATTAAGATAACACAAATAGTTTTATTTTTTACAAAATCGGCCCATAAATGCATACAATGTAACAAGGAAGGAAAAGAGTTTGAGAACCCCATCATGTAATTTTAGTTGATTTCAGAAAAGTCATCACATATTCCCCCTTATAAAAATAAAAAAAAATAAAATTTGCACCTTTAAGGAGTATATGATGACTTTTTTGACCTACTAATAATAAATCCATTTGTTAAAGAATATTATCACAATATTTTCTTTTTATAAAGAGCGATAATATTTTATTGATAAGAGGAATATAAACAAGTACAAAGCCACTTTGTTATCAAATATGAATAAAACTTCTCCAATGACCCAACGCAACAAGAAGTTAAATTGATATGGAATGAATTACGCACAACCCACAAACAAATTAAAAATCTCGCATTCAGCAACCAAAAGCATGTCTACTCAAACTTACAATACAAATCAGTTGTGCAACGACAGAAATGGCAAATCCATATCGAAAGCTAAAAACCAAAACATAAATAAAACTAACAAAAAAAACAAACTCCTAAAGAGTTCGTGACAATTATTAGACAAACAAACTCAAAAGCAGGATCACCGCTCCACATCCTCTCGCTCCATACCGACTAAACCGGAATCCAACGTAACCCGACATCTTCCCGTCATTGCAACTCCAAACCTATATTGAAGGGTGACAACTAGAGCCTAATTCGTGTGTACATGGACCAAAAGACGAAGGCTATCATGGCAACAACATTGTTTTAAACGGCTTATGCTTTCACACCACAAAACAAAATAACGAAGGGAAAAAAAGGGAAAATTGGAGGGAAAGAGAACATAGGAGAGGAGGAGAGGGGAGGGAGGAAGGTCGTTGTCCCCTTCGGGTGGCAACGACTAGGGTTTCTTTTCTTAGAGTTTTCTTAGGTAAATCACTTCAACATCAACTAAATGTCGCCAACTGTATTTTTCATTTTTCTTTCTTTTTTCAAATCAAGTAATTTATTTATTTAAACTTTTCATCTTCTTCATTGTACCCATTTGGCTGCCCTAATCTTCCTAACACCTCTGCCTCCAGAAAGAAACCAGGCCTTTGATTCAACAAACCCAACTCTGCAAATCAACTAATCAAGAAAACCCAAATGGATATTTTACTAGCTATCTAGATAATCCAAATTGATCCTTCAGATATCATATTCTTGATGAGGCTTGGAATTGGCAAGAGAAGGTTTTGATTATGAACCGAAAAGGGAAATAAGAATTAAAAAGTATTTCTTTGAATTGGTGATGGTTGGAGACGTGGCAGCCGGTGCGCCGCCGGTGTTGCTGATTCTGCAGTGATGGAATTGGGAGAGGAGGAGGAAGAGGAAGGATATGCGAATAGAGTAGACTTATTATTTTCCTATAAAGAAAAAGGCAAAACTCTTTTTTTTTTTCAAAATTAATTAATAAAAACATTTAATAATCTTATCCGACATGTCTTTTCCAAATAAGCTGTCATATAATGTGGTCAGTTAATGTGGTGAGTTAACTCTTAATTACCCCTCAACTTGTGAGTGGGTCAACCATTGTATCAATTGGTCAGACAAGTTGTGAGAAAATTTATACTTTTGGGAACGCCGATTATTTAATCGTCAAAAGTAATCATCATGAGTTAATAATCCCGATTAGAGTCTAATTAAGTCGGCCACATAAATTATGACTTTTCCAATCTTCCTTTGCATTGCAGTATCGCACTCAGAACTACCAAAATGAATGACTAAACGACCCGTTTTTCCATATCCAGCAATTACCTCAAGTTTAAGTGCTTTCAACACTTTATTATTGACATTTTTTTCTTCGTCTGTTTTTTAAATTCTGATCCACTGCTATGATTATGAGAAGACATTTTTCAATACTTAGATTCTGTTTTTCTCCTTTTTTTACCCCTTTTTTCTCTCAACAGTGGTAATATTACAACCTAAACTTTATTGCTCCTAGAAGGAATAAAAAATTACTATATTTGGTGGAGTTTGTTCCCTTGAAAAGCCTAGATGGAGGATTTGAGGGGGAATTAAGAAGAGCCTTTTGCGTGGAGAAAGACTTTTATGAAACGGAGATAACACTATTTTGCTTTTTTCAACTAATAACGCTATTACATGAGTGATAACACTTTTACATGGACAAAAAAGGCACCACAATCAGGAACAATATAGATCCCAATACAAATTTGTGTCAAAAAGAAAATGCAAGTGTAATTGATTTTATATAATTATACGTATATCTCTTAAATACGTGGCTACTTCTCGTCCCATAATTCTCTAAAATTTGTATTGACATTTCACTATATGTGTTTATCTTTTAAATACGCAATTAGTCTTAAATATGTAATGACCAAGATTAACTCATTTTACATAGTTGGCATGAAGTGTGGAATGAATTTGGACATCCTAAATTTAAATTTTCGAACTTATTAATTTATGGATTGTTTGTACATAATTCATGCTCTATATTCTGATATAATTATCAATATCGATAATAAAACTGCACAACTAACTGGACAAGAAGTGATTATTTTGTACGAATTAAATTTTCTCAGCAAGTCAGTGTTGCTCGCAAATTTTTCTTAGCTTGATAAAATAATACAAATAAATTAAGTTAATTACCAACGAAATCTAACTCATTGAAAAATAACTTTTCTAAACTAATAGTTTCATATTCAAATCCATACGAGACGTGTTATAAAACTCTCCCCACCTAACTTTGGGAAAAAACACTAATGGGAAGCAAAAGTTGCTTGCTTTTCACAACTTGTTTCCCCCGTCCAAGTCACCCCAGAGAAAAGAAAAGGGAAACAAATCTTTAGATATATGGACGTCCATTTGAAAAGTCTTGGTTCGGGTAAATTAAAATTGCACTATTTTGAAGACATGTACTAAAAATTGGTTTTACTGCAAGTGGGGCCAGTTTATTCTATGCCTCTATGCAACTCTGTTCTCTCTGGCTCTGTGGGACGTCTCGTTACTTGCACCCACCAGGCCACCACTATCAAAAAAACTTACAGGGACAGCACATTGTTATTTCCGATAAAAAAACACAATAATACGTGAAAAAGTTATTATAAATATTATTACATTATTGATTGAGAATAATAAAAAATATTATTTCTGTTACATGAGAATTTCTCAAGCACCCTAGTATACTCTACTTGTTCACCTGTGTCGATTTGGGGTACGGTCAGTTCACCAGGAGGATCTCCCTCCCAATTCGAAGTTTGCAAAAATACTTACTTGTAACGAAAATAATATTATTTTATTATTCTTAACTAATAATACAATAATATGTAAAAAAATTATCATATATATCATTAAGTTATTGATTGAAAATAGCAAAAAGTGTTAGAGTTTCTCTCCCACTACTGTCCACACCCACCAGACTACATAAAACAACCCTCACTGGGTTTGGTTTGCTTTGGTTTAGGGAGAGTAGTAGGTAGTACTCGCTAAGCAGACCCACCCACCCGCTCTCTTTTTCCTTCTCTCTAGGGTACATGTAGCAGCTCCACATGCTTTCTAAATACCTGGCTCACAAACCCATGCCTTCTTCTTTTTTGTTCTCAAAATTTACTTTTTTGTTTCCTCAATAGTTTCTATTTATTTTTTACTTTTCAAACTTTCTGGACTCTGCTGCCCAAAACGACACGAATACCCTAATGCAGTCTGAGACCTGCAATCAATTATAAACCTGAAATTTCTCCATTGGGAGAAACCAAAATCTGGGTATTTTGGTCATTAAGGCTTTTCTTTACAATGACTATAAAGCTGCTGCTCTGCTCTCCTTCTTTATGTGCCAGAGTCCGATTGACCACTGTGCCGAAAAGGTAACAAAATCCATCATCATCTCTTTCGGTTTTATTCACTCAAATTGAACTCTCCATTTAGTGCTCCAGGGAAAGGCTTTGGTGAAACAATTTAATGATCACGTGACCAATAATATATATGTTAAGAAGATTCACATGCAAATTAATTATACTTCAATTTAACGTTTCTTAATTTTATTAACAAATTCAGCGTCGCTATTTTCGACTAATTACAGACGGTCACATAAACAAATAATAACACATATCATATCTCGATTGTTCAAAAATAACAAAATAATATATTTCGATTTCACACAAATTGTTTTTTCTGGCGAATGACACAAATCATTATAATAATGAATCTCTATCCACCCATCTCAGCATCTCAGTTGGTTGCCGGAATTGGATTTGAAACTTGACTTTTTGACAAATGGAAGCACACACACTTCTCTATTGGTTGAAATGTCAATATTTATATTAGTAAATCTTGATCATTACATATGGAAGGATCAACTAATAATGAAAATGGAAGATTTAAAATGAGCTGGCTAGGGTGAAGGTTGGCTGGAGGCAGGACTTTTATTTAGAAGCCGCAGAAGGAGCAGCAGACACGGGTGAATTTTAGATCATCAGCTGGCATTATATTCTCATAACTTCAAAAGGTATTTTGACCAATTTAACTTTAGTCGGCAAGCCCTGCCCAGTTGTATTTGTGTGCCTCTGTCACATCAAACCTTATTATATATTCTCATTTTTATATATAATTTCCACGTGTGGGTCACGGGGTTCATCCCTAGTATGGCCCCCTTCCTCCGTTGCAGCATATATACCACTGACAGTTTGATTATACGACCCAAAATATATATTTTTTAATTTTACTCAAACCCAATATATTTTTTTAAATTTTATTCAAGCCGATTAATAATAGAAATTTCAATTTAGTTTGTTGCATTAACCATGGGTCTCGCTCACCAAAAATTAAACTACATATTAAAATACTATTACCTCTAAAATTTGACTCATTCAATGGATTAAGATGGAAATTAATTTTGCTCTAAACAATTGAATCATCTCTACCTAAATATTGTAGAATAATCATGAGAAAAGCGACTATAGGACCATATGGCTTCACGACGTTGAGTTCAAATTCTCTATTGATGTAAAGAGAAATATCACTAAATTAAGAATTAAGTGGTGCGAAAGATCCTAATTTATATTGATAAGAACAATGTTAACTAGTGGCTTAGTGCACCATTTATTTGTAAGAAATTAGACAAGATAAGCCTTGTTTTGATGAACTTTGGGTTGAGTTGGGTCAAGCGGAGTGGAGGGGTCCGCCCCGACAATTTCTTCATGTATTTGCTCACCCACTGGAATACATGAAGCGGTTGATCCGGATCAGGCGCCGGGTCCCCACCTCTCTACCCTCAAATTCATGGTTGGGGCCTTCTTTTTTTTGTTTTTGTTTTTGGGGTTGTTCCTTTCTGTAATGCCCCATGCAATTCAAGAGAGTCAAACAATTCTTAGTCAACTCCTATTTATATTATATTATTTTCGTTTTGGTTTTCTCAAGGGTACCTTCCAATTGCAATATTCGAACTTCTGAATAATTCTTTGATTATGCAAACCCAATGAATAATGGAAATAAAATCTCTTTTGATGGCGTTCTTTGACCGCTCTTTCCCATGATTAGAGTGCCGTCATTCTTGAAATGGATCCTTAGTTTTGTCACTAAGATCTTTGGACGACATATTTAAAATAAGAGATTTAGATTTTAATAACAACATTCAACAATAAACCGTGTTCTGAGAGTAAGAGGTTTATATTTTAATAACATGGTTAAAACTGAACCATGTTGATTGCTAGCCGACAACACAAAGGCTTTCCATAACAATATAAATTAAGTCTGTGCCGACTCGGAAATCCTACTCCTAAACATATTTATTATGGAAATTGAAAGCAACTTAAAAAGTAATCACAAAAGTCTCTTTAAATTGTGCAATTAATGCGTATAATTTTTTTCTGGGGTTGATCTTGTGGGTTGAGAGCTCGCAGCGAGCACGATTGTCATGAAAATTTACACTAATTCTTGCACTTTTTACCAGTTACGAGCCAACCCAATTGATGCTTTTTTCTCTTTTTGGCCAATCGCCCAAATCATTTTAAAAAAAAAAGAAGAAGAAATGGTAAAACCCTCTATAGTGACTGAAGGTTCATCAAATAGTATTAGGGCGTGATGTCCGGACCGTTGCTCTGAACAATTCTAAAACCTAGACGAATGCATGCGTACGTACATACGTCTATTGATTGTGACTGGACGTACGTATTGGAGGAGGTACCTACAGTTGACACGTGTCACTGAGAGACGAGGTGGGCTTAGTTAAGTCAATATGTGACATGCAATATCTTATCTTTAGTTTCTTTCTTTTGCCAATCACCCTCGAAATCCAAGTATGGCAAAAAAGGGCGACCCATCTATCACCTTGCTTTGCTTGTATATGTTTTTTCTCTGCAAAGACTAGACATAGACATATTGTGGCAGCCCCTCTTTCATGCCCTCTTTTGCGCTTCCCATGTTGTTTCAACTTTCAACTTTTCATTTCACTTGTCTTCTTCTTGTTGGCTCACACTATGAAGCTCACACCTAACTTTATATACTTGGTTTTGCGGTTGTTTACTCCAAATTCTAGCACGAAGTTTAATTATATCGTAATCTTCAAAGTTATACAATTTTGAGTTGAATTCTATCATATACTTGAGTACGTATGAATTTAAATTTGTATAACTTTGAAGATCGAAGGTTTAGAAAATTATAAGATTTGACCTATTTGGGTGTCATTTCTCACCCCAAGTAAACGTTTCTCGTTGAATTTAAGGTTAAGACTATGCTTCCTCTGATGGGCAAATTTTTAAGGTTTGAAGTGGAGGGCAAACAGGTATGTATGCTGCATAGTTTGATTTGATAAGAGAATCCAGGACCACCAGATATACAGTGGATTCTTGATTCCTCCTCACCACATATATATATAATATGAGCTATCTAGAGACTATAGTGAACATGTTTTACCTCTCACATCTGCAGCTTTATAATGCTTGTGATTAGATTGGGTAGTGGGTACTTGCATTAGGGTTTTGATCCCCAAGATAATAACGTGACATTGTCACTATTCATTGAAGAAATGTGAATATTTCATTGGTTGGATTGTTCACTTTGAGATGGGATATGTCGGGGGTTGCATCCAATGAATGGATTAATTTATGCCTTGTTCCCCACTCAGTTCTAGTGCCAACCTTTTTATTTATTTTAAATATCAGCGATATTAAAGAGGAGGAGATTCAAACACATGATCTCGGATGTAAAGATAAGATAATTGCTCTTAACAGCTTGAGTTACAAACCCCTTTGCAATGCCAATGTCTCTTAGGAGACCTGCTCTTGTTCAATGCATGTGATGTGAGTAGTGTCTGAGCATATTGGTCATTTTAAATGGGCTTCTGTTTTGGGTCTGGATTTTAATAGCAAAGCTGAGGGTGAAAGAACCTGGTCTGGAAGGCCCATTGGCATAGCTTCAATGGACAGCCCATCTTCATGTCCTTACAGTGGTTGCTAGTTGGGTTAATTCTGGAACACTCTATTGGGCCTAAACCAACTCAACAATTTAAAATTCTACATGTATGTTGTTGATGAAGAAACAGCAAACTAACAAAACTGTATCATGTTCGTTTAGTTTCGAAAGTACCTAGTGCTTCAGACAGAAAAAGGAAAAAGAAAAAAGAAGACAAAGCACAAGTTGAAAAGAAAAAGCAAAATTTAGAAGAAGATATACCAAATAATACTTGGCTGAGAGAAAAGGAAAATGGGCTTTTCTTCTTTATGCCCATTAAAACAAAAAAACAAAAAAAGAAGTTATAGCTAGCAAGCAATATGAATGGCCACTGACTCACTGAGTCATTGACATTCCCAAGCAATGGCTTCGCTCTGTCTGAACTCGTTGCCCCTGTCTCCACCATCCCAACCCCCCAAACTCTCAGAGGCTCCTTCTCCTTCTTCTAGTTCTCTCAACAGTAATAGTTATTATGGCAGCAAAGGAGAAGCCTCAAAACCCATAGTTGTTAGTGGAAACCCACCCACCTTTGTTTCTGCCCCTGGTCGCCGAATTGTCGCTGGTTCGTATTCTTTGTATTTCCTTTTCTATGTTTTTTGTATAAACATTTATTAGTTTGTGGAAAAAAACCCTAAACCATCTATTTGCGTTTTCTCTTCTTCTTTGTTGTTTATTTAACTGTTGCTGTTGCATTTGAATTTACATTTAGCAGTTGGGTTGTCACTATTTGTTTAATCTGTTGCATTGAAGTTGAATTCATGTTCAGTTTTGTGATTGGATTTGCAAATTCGAAGTGAAGAATGCATTGAAATTTCCATGATCGTTCAGTTTCCATATAAATTTCATGCCATGAGGGAGGTTTTGTCATTCGCATATGGTCAATCCTAGCTAATTAAAGTACTTCCTCTGTAGTTTAGACCATGGCTTGTATTATATATATATATACCAGTTCCTTGTTCCTGCTGAAAACTCCTCTGTAATGACTGTAATTTTGGTGCATTTCCTTATGAGGTTGTAGGCTCACCAGTATAGCTTTTTTTATTTATCTATAAATGTTTATGCCTTTGTGTGGCATAAATATATACAGTTGGGGATCTGCATGGAGACCTTGACCAAACAAGATGTGCACTTGAGATGGCTGGTGTGCTGAGTCCTGATGGTCAGGACTTATGGACTGGTGGAGAAACGGTATACCTTTAATTGACTTAGTTCAGAGTAGTTAAGGTTCTTGCAGTTGTCTTCACTAGGCACAAAGTTGGTCTTTCTGTTGTGAAACTACCAACTTTGAAGAACATGAGGATAAATCTGTTTCCTTTGTGACATAGGTATTGATTCAGCTTGGGGATATACTTGATCGAGGTGAAGATGAAATAGCCATTTTGTCCTTGCTCCGATCCTTGGATATACAGGCAAAAGATGAAGGTGGAGCAGTTTTTCAGGTTTGCGTGGCAATTGGAACATCTGCATTGTTGGAAAAAGTTATCAGATGCTTTAATTACTAGATTTTTCATAGGTGATTTGATGTTTGAGGAATGTGTTTAGGCAATTGTGAGACACTGTTTTCATATAGGTTGGTTTGCAAGATGACAATGCACCAAACTGTGCATTAATTATTAGATTATTTTTGTCCAAATTTGAGAATCGTATATGTAGATCGTTTCCGAATCAAATTTTGTTGATCCTGCTCTTTGTAATGTTGTAGGTCAATGGGAATCATGAGACTATGAATGTGGAAGGGGATTTTAGATATGTGGAAACTGGAGGATTTGATGAATGTATTGATTTCCTAGAATACTTGGATGACAATAGAGATGACTGGGAAGAAGCTTTTGTTGGCTGGACTGGTGTCTCTAAACAGCTGAAGGAAGACAGGAAAATGCCCCAAAATTATTGGGATCCATGGAATCTAGTGAGGGTACTGAAATCCTCTGTTGCACTTTTTATTATTTTCCATTTACTATTTTAATGTTACGTCTGATAAAGTTTTCCAAATATTAGGACAGAGGCAAAAGGGTGTGATTGCCAGATCAATCCTTCTAAGACCAGGTGGTCCATTGGCATGCGAGTTAGCACGGCATGCTGTTGTTCTTAAGGTTAATGACTGGGTCTTCTGTCATGGTGGTCTTATTCCTAACCATGGTAAAAAGAGTGCCTACAATCTGAACAAATTTGGTTTGCTTGTGTCATTGGCTGTTGAAAGTTTTAGAGAAGACGCTTTATATATTTCTTGTTTGCATCACCTGATAGGAGTATTGGTCCTTCTGCAGTTGCATATGGTGTAGAGAGGATGAACAGGGAAGTATCTCACTGGATGAGAGGCCTCAGTGACAGTGATGAGTCTGACAACCCTCACTTCCCTTTCATAGCCACCAGGGGCTATGACAGTGTAGTCTGGAACCGCTTATACTCGAGAGATACTTCAGAATTAGATGACTATCAGAACAACCAGGCAAGTAGATAGCAATGGTTTGGATCCCCCTTTTCTTATTCTGTTTCTTTGATACTCGGAGTGAAATAATTTGATTAGAATTCAAAAGAACCGCCAGCAGATTTCATTGCTGTGTTGAATATTTGTTTCCCTTAATTTTGGATCCAATTGGACATTGTATTGAAAATGGAACAGTCTAGTTTCAGAATTTGTTATTCACTTTCATATAAATCTATCCTCTTCTTCTAATGAGATTGAGAGTCAAGATTGAGCTTTTGAAATTTAAATCATCTGTCAGATACATTCTATTCTTGAAGAGACGTTACACGCAGTTGGTGCTAAGGCAATGGTGGTGGGGCATACTCCTCAAACTACAGGAGCAAATTGGTATGATCCCAAACCTTCTTTTAGGTAAAATGAAAGGGTTTTCTTAGTCCTCATAAGTTGTGGATTCTTCCCTGCAGTAAATACAATTGCAGCATATGGCGGATTGATGTAGGGATGTCCAGTGGAGTTCTTAATTCAAGACCAGAGGTAAACTAAATTTAGTGGCTAAATCTATTTATAATCTCTTATAAATCTTAAGTTCAATTGCTTCCATGCGTTAATATCAGATGCCGGTTTCTTGAATGCGTAACAGCGACGAAGGTAATCGAATATGTAATTTGACAATGTTTTGCAGGTTCTTGAAATCAAAGACAATAAAGCAAGAGTTATAAGAAGCAAAAAGGATACGTCCAGTGAATCTCAGGTTGTCGATTTTATATAGAGACAAGCAAACTTCTTGTTTCTATGGCTCACATTGTTTATACAAAAGAAGATAACTTCAACGACGGTAAAGGAGTAACACCATTTTTGACCATCTTAAGAGCAGAAGCAAACAGAGCAGAAAAATAGAGGGAAAAGCAGCCTTTGTATATGATACCCCACACCAACTTTTTATTCTTGCTTCAAGCGAATTGAAGTTTTACTGTAAGATTAAAAATGAACGATAGCTGCATATATTGTTACTTTAACCAGAGATTTGGAGATGTAATATAGTTATTATTTCCATTGTTAATACATTTACTTTGTTGACTTTTATATTGTTAATCACAAGAAGATTTATATTTTTTTTAGTACAGAAATTTTTTGGGTTGTAATGAAATAGGAAGAAACTCATGTGCCCAATACTCCCACAATGAGAGAAATTTTTCTGTGCGACCGTGACAGTCTCGTGGGTTATTAATTTCGGTTTCATACATAATATGAAGGAAAAAGTTTGGCTCTTTAAAATTGAGAGGGAGCTATTCTTTACAACCAATGTGATTTTGACATGTGTCAAAATTTTTAAATAATTTTTTTTTTCTTTTAAAGGAGGAGCTCATCCTTAATTTTAAGGAGTCAAGCCTTACTCTAATATCAAATACGAAAATGAAATACCCTAACCAAATTTTTTTTGAAATCCAAGCACACCCTTGATAATTTTCAACAATTTAGTAGCACTTCCAAAAATTATAAAGAAGATTATTAAAATTTATTATTTATGATGACATTATTTAGTGTATAAATAAATAACACACTCACAATCCAAAAATTGTAAATTTAATATTTTATTGATGACCAAAACAAGACGGAAAATCTAAAAAGCAGTTGGCCGGTGTCTCTTTGATTTTGATGTCCAACGTCCACCTTCGTAAACTCCGCTAACCTCAACACCCCCGGCGCACTATATCACTGAATCTGCCTGCACTTCATTTATATGCACACCTTCCTCAGGCTTAACCTTCACCACCCTCTTATCCTGCTCACCTCCCTCCCCACCATGACCGCCTTTCTCGCCCTCCCCTCCATTTCTCTCAACTCCTCCTCCGTTTCGGGCCTCCGAAATGGAAAAGGAGCCCCGCTCGGTATCCGGAGCCTCGGGCGATCTAGGGTTTCCATGACCGCCTCCGTTGGATCGCAGACTCTGCAAAGCGATGCCTTGTTCGCCGATTACAAGCCCAACTTCGCTTTCCTCTTCCCTGGTCAAGTGAGTTCGTTGCTCCATTGCCGCCATTTCCTTTCTTTAACTTGAACATTGTCGTTACTTTACTGCTCAGATAGTCATTCTAATTTTGAAGTTGCTGTCAAAATTTCATTCTCAGTTTGATACGAAAAATTTGCAATTTGGGCTGTAATTGGATAGTTGAATTTTGTCTTTTCCTGTGCGTTTCTTGTTTGAAATTTCTAAAGATAGAGACTTCTTAGTTCTGAATTGAGCTGAATTTTGTTAATGCTCTGCTGTTTTTTGCAACACAGGGTGCGCAAGCAGTTGGAATGGGAAGGGAAGCTCAAAGCGTGCCTGCTGCTGCGGAGTTATACAAGAAAGCAAACGATATTTTAGGGTAGCATTCATACAGTTATTTCATTATTAATTTTTTTGTTCAACTCAGATATAATCACTTTCTTTCGGTATATGGAAGATGGTTTTCATGAGTGATTTAATGTGTCTGTTGTGTGCAGGTTTGATCTTTTGGATGTTTGTTTCAATGGGCCAAAAGAGAAGCTAGATTCAACTGTTATAAGCCAGGTATGAGTATCACCCGAATGGACTGTTTTTTTACTTTATAAGCAATGCTACACGGATGGGGTTTTTAACTCCATGATGTGTTTCAGATTTTCACTTGATAGTCAGTGATTTTCTGGTTGGCATGGAGCAATTATGTTTTTCTATGTCAAATGTTCAAGGATGAGATTTTCTTGTGATAGTCATTGATTAGCATCCACTACTACTTTGCAGCCAGCTATTTATGTCACAAGTCTAGCTGCTGTTGAGTTACTTCGTGCACGTGATGGAGGCCAGCAGATCATTGATTCTGTTGATGTCACATGTGGCCTAAGTTTGGGAGAATATACTGCTCTAGCATTTGCTGGCTCATTCAGGTGAGCCATCCAACTGAGCAAGATATGCTATGTTTCCTACTGTATTTAAGGTTTCATATTGAATTAAGGATGTGCCGATGAAATTATGCACAAGTAAAATTTCTCCTTTGATCTGTTAGCTTAGTGATCTCGTTTAAGTTTACTGGGCCACAAGGAATTCAACTGCTCAGATGCTGCCTTTCCATGTTTATAATATAGGGGAGATGAACCACCATTTTCTTTGTTTACTTAGTTTAGGATAGCAGATTAATGTATTAGTAGAAGACATAGCAGATTTATTGCATTTGTGTGATCTTCTGTAGTGGCTATCTTCTTGTGCTAATCTTCCCTATTTGTTGACTTGATTCAATATGTAAGCTTTGAGGATGGTCTCAACCTGGTCAAACTGAGGGGAGAAGCCATGCAGGTAACTTTATAGTTGTGCACGGTTTTTTATGATTCATGTTCCTGGAGGGAATAGGTGCATAATCTATGACACTTACATGCTTCCTTTTTATGACTTCCTTCAGGAAGCTGCCGATGCTGCCAAAAGTGCCATGGTCAGTGTCATAGGGTTGGACTCGGACAAGGTTCAACAGTTGTGTGACGCAGCCAATCAAGAAGTCGATGATGCTAACAAAGTTCAGATTGCAAATTATCTATGTACTGTAAGGACTTCAAGTCCAACTTAGTAAGCCTAACTAGATGATTGGTTCTTAATTCGTCTTAACAAAATGTTTGACCATGGCATGGAATGATTCTGTTGTTGTAGGGCAATTATGCTGTATCTGGTGGTGTGAAAGGAGTGGAAGCAGTAGAGGCCAAAGCAAAGTCATTCAAGGCCCGAATGACGGTACCATTCTTCATTTCCTACTTAGATGCAATTCCATTCTTCTTCAATTAATTTTTGATGACGAACCCCCTCCTCCCCCATTCACTTCATGCTCAGGTTCGACTAGCTGTTGCTGGCGCTTTCCACACTAGTTTTATGGAACCTGCTGTATCAAGATTGGAAGCTAAATTGGCAGCAACACAGATCAGAACACCAAGAATACCAGTTATCTCCAATGTTGACGCACAACCACACTCAGATCCCGAGACAATTAAGAAAATATTGGCTCGTCAGGTAAGCTAGCCAGAATTTTCTCCTCCCCATCATGTCTCACGAGCAAGAATTTTGATTTGGACCCTAAACTCAAAACCACAGGTGACTTCCCCTGTTCAATGGGAAACGACTGTCAAGACTCTCCTTAGCAAGGGGCTGAAGAAGAGCTACGAATTGGGACCTGGAAAGGTATAAATCATTGTACCGAACGCCTCAATGTACACACACATATCACTTGGCTCTGTAGTCTTTCTTGGATTCTGAGTTTGTTTGAATCATGTATCAGGTTATAGCTGGCATCGTGAAGAGAATGGAGAGAAGTGCAGAGATTGAGAACATTGCCGCATGAAAAGGCAACCGGAGATGTGGCTTCAATGATATCCAGTTACCATGTGGTGGTACATTTGCCGATGGGGCAGTTGAGGGAGGAGCACGGGAAGAAGCGGCTTTTTCGGCCAAATCTTTTCGACAGTTTACTACTCTTTAGAGTTTTGTTAGGTGATTAGAAATCCTATTTTCAGTATAATAAAGTTTGGTTTCTCCTCAAAGTAAGCTTCTATCAATCAATGTAGCAGTGCATAAGCTGAAAAATTCGATTTTGTAGATTGCCTCAGAATTATGTGAATTGCTGAATACTAAGTTGTTGTTGTGACATAGAAATGTGATGAAATGAACATGATTGATAAATTATTTATATTTCATAGATTGTTCTACATTTCATGGACTGGTAACATGCAAATCCAGTGATTTGATAATTTCCAATCCAATTCAAACCGGGCGCCGGAGTTGGTGAATGCGGTCTATCAAGTTGCCCTCGGGGACCCGATCAGCCCAAGGGGGAGGAGTTCCAGCGAAGGAAATTCCCCGCATCGCCTCCCTAACCCTCGTCGCGTTCTCCGGCGGCAACGGCGCATTTCTGCGATTCTCGTCTTCTCTGAACGCCCTCATTATCGCCGAATCAGAAGCCTCCTCCTCCTCTTTGTCTTCTTCGTCTTCGCTGCTCATGCTCATGTTATGATTATTAGTACCCTCGACGTTGTCGTTTAGGCGGAGAGACGAAATCCCTCTCTGTACCTGATTCACAGTCACGCCGTTGGAGAGCACCTGCTGCTGGTGCTGCTGCGGGTGGATCGAGACGGTATCGTTTCTGCTCTGATCTTCATCTTCGGAATCGACGGCGGAGACTGGCTGGTAGTACTCGCCGGCCACTTCGTCCTCATCGATGTTTGTGTCCGAATCGCTTCCGTTGAGGTAGTCCGTAACTGAAAACCACAAAACGCATAATCAATAACAATTAATCACAATGGTTAGAGAGAAAACAAATAAAAAAAGAAACATAAAACTGAAACCTTCGATGAAATCAGGATCAGCTGGAGCGGTAGCGTTCATGCTTTCAGTCTTCCAGAGAACCCAAGAATCTGAGAAGTGAGTGAGCGCGTTTTGGTGAAACCATGAATATAAATAAATAAATAAAACCAGAAATCAGAGAAAATAAAAGCACAAAATGTAACCCAAAAAAATCAAAATGCACCAGCCGGGAATCGAACCCGGGTCTGTACCGTGGCAGGGTACTATTCTACCACTAGACCACTGGTGCTTGATGACTTCCTTATGCAAATGAAGATATATACTCGTTAAGAGATGTTTTCTTGTGGAAGTGCAAACAGAGAAGCTTTGTGGCTGAAGTTTCAGCTTGGAACCACACATTTGAGCTCTGCTGAGCTGCTTTGGCTGGGCAGTGAGGGAGGGAGTGGAAGCGGGAAAATGACAGTTCCCATATTCAGGGCCTCAGTTCCTAAGTCTCATCCATTGCTCATTCATTCCCTTTCCTCTGCTCTACCACTCACAGATGAAGCTTCAAAGAAGAAGAGGTTGCTCTCTTGTTGTGCTTCATCAGAACTCAATCCAGTTCGGTGAGCCAATCTTAATTTCTCAGCCCAAGTTCTGGTATCATTCTTTTTTTTCCTTTTTTGTGTGAGAGTCTTCAGTTTAACTATTGGAGCTTGCAATGAATTTCTCTAGGATTAATATGTGTATAATGTAAACATGTTGGTTGATTGATGTATCTTGGCTTGGTTAATGTAGGCCAGAGCTGTCTTTCTGTGTTGGCACTCATCTTATTCCACACCCCAACAAGGTATTTCATACTTGCAAGTTGCAAACCCATGTTTGTCTTCTTCAAGCATTTTCCTTATTTGTGTTGGGCATGATGTTTTTCTAAGAAAGTTCTAGTCTTTATTATCAAACTTCTAACAATTTGAAGTCTTGGTGGTGTTTTGAAAGGTTGAAAAAGGTGGGGAAGATGCTTTCTTTGTCAGCAGCTACAATGGGGGAATTATTGCTGTTGCTGATGGTGTCTCTGGGTATGGAAACTAAGTGGGGTTTCTTTTTTATTGGATTATGAACTTTAAAGCTTTCAACAGCTGCTTTGTGATTTGAAAAAGAAAGAATATAAAGATAGGTTGGATTTTGGTTGATGTCTCACAAGAAATCCATTGTCAAATTGGGTTAATAAACTTCTGATTCAATCTATGCTGCAAAGTCATTTTGATTTCAGAATTTGTGATCTTCTCATTTTTGGCTTGCCAGTTGGGCTGAGCAGGATGTGGATCCTTCATTGTTCCCTAAAGAATTCATGGCCAACGTTTCATGTCTGGTGGGAGACGAGGAGGTAGTCTTCTTGAGTAAATATAACCAATGATGTCTTGTTTCTCTCAAAACAATTTATCGTTTTCATTATGTTTTCAGAGCCATTATTGTTAAGTAGCTTTTCGAGTTTCTGCATATGTTGTGTGGCTAACAAATCCGATGCATGTTACCTATATAGCAGGTGAACAACAATCCTCAGATTCTGATAGGAAAAGCTCATGCTGCTACCTCTTCTACAGGTTCTGCTACGGTGTAAGTTCATCATTTTGTTCAAGGGATCCTCGCTATAGTTGTCATTTTCGTTAAGAGCATCCTCACACACACATTTATTCACTTTAACTTTCCTTTGTCTGACTCTGAGTAGAATTGTTGCCATGCTGGAGAGGAATGGGATTCTGAAAATTGCCAATGTCGGGGATTGTGGACTAAAGGTTATTCGTGAAGGTAATATATTATTCCCAATGCCATACTTGTGAACAAGTTCTGAGCTCTCCATTGCTCCATATTGAAATGACATGTCATTTGTGACAACTTGCAGGTAAAATTAATTTTTCCACATCTCCACAAGAACACTATTTTGATTGTCCATACCAACTTAGTTCGGAGGCTGTTAGCCAAACATACCTTGATGCGATGGTATTTATACCTATCTAACACTACGTGATTGCTGTCCATATTCTAGTCTCTCTAAACTAACAGTTCAGTGTCCTAATTTGGATCAACGACAGTGCATGCACAAATGTCTTATATGGGTTTCATATCTCCTTTTGGCTGCTTAACCACTGGGAACTGAAAACAAAGCCAAAAAAACTGAATATGACAGGATTTTCTAAGAATTTATATGGCTGGTTCGACAAAAAACTGTACCATATATTCATGTAGAGCCTGCAACTAGTAAACAGATACTGAAACCTTTGTGGAATTGCCATTTTTTTAGTGCAAATCAGATTATGATGATTGCCGGTGATTATGATTGTGGGATAATCCGTCTCCAATTTCAGGTCAGCAGTATTGAGTTGATGGAAGGAGACACCATAGTAACGGGCTCAGATGGACTTTTTGATAATGTTTTCGACCATGAAATTGTTTCAACATTGGCCGGATACAGAGATGTTGCCGAGGCTGGTATGTGTTTCCAATATCAACAAATTCTATGGGGGATTAGCAATTCAGCACATAATTTATTTTCTTTCTAACTGAAATTGATTTTAACGCTAGCAAAGGCATTAGCTAATTTAGCAAGCAATCATTCATTGGATTCAAACTTTGATTCTCCCTACTCCATGGAGGCTAGATCAAGGGTAATATTATTTATCTGACTTAACCAAATTCTAAATCATGACGCTTTCTCGCAATGAAGACATAATAATTTGTTGCCTTGCTTTTTCGCACCTCTCAGGGTTTTGAGGCTCCTTTATGGAAGAAAATTCTTGGAATGAAGCTAACAGGCATGGTCTTTCTGGTTTAATAGATGACATTGACAATTCATATTCCTTGATTTAATGGCTTACCTGAGTTTTCTGTTTATGCAGGTGGAAAGCCCGATGATATCACTGTGATTGTTGGTCAGGTTGTAAGCTTATGAAGCATTTTGATCTTTTTCCAAGAGAGTCAAACTTCAAACACAAACCTCCCCTTTGCAGGGTAGCTGTGGTATAATTTTACTTTGATTTTTTATCCTTTTAGAGTCTTATAACTTTCATAGATCCACAAAGGATTACAGCAGCAACTGATTGAAAAATATCCATTCATACTTTGTCTACAAATGTACTGCTTTGGAAAATGTAGGGGGTACCTCCCTTGTGCATTAAGCAAGACATTGCTATTAAATTCTGGTTACTGTCTGAATTTCCTATTTCTGGTCACATCTTCATTCAAATAAAGTCGACAGTCCACATGAAACTTTGGCACGTTTATTTTGTGCACGCATCATCTACAAAAATGAAGTTTCATGATTATAGAAACACCCTTTATAATGAAGATTGTGGGATAGTCGGATTGTTATGTATTTTCCTTTTTAATGTCTACCAACATTAACATTTGTGAGAGCTAAAATATTATTCAAAACTTTATTATTGATATATTGATCCATACATCATCAAGAAACCCAAACAGATGAAAACTACTCAAACGGGGTTTCATGTAACTGAGATTCTAATGGAAAAACAAGAACACTTATTTCTATGATTACTAGAACAAACACTGAGGGGCACAAAAAGATTGATCGAAACAGGCAACAATGTGTACAATACAAAAAATTAACCTACACCAATGAATCTAACTCGCTGACTATGACACTGCCTATAAAAAATAGACTCCAGTCAGGTCTGAAAAATTCCGATCGACTTGCTTACTCATCCGTCGTGTGAAGCAAACTCTGATTTCTCAATTATACAAAGGTATACCTAATGCAATAGAAAATCTCCTTTGTCTTTAAAGGCTCTTCAGGTTATAGTGCCACTATTACTACTACTACCATTGAGTTCTTGAAAGAAGGTTTTTGAGGCTTCATATGTTGACCAGCAGATAGCAGCAGCTGGGGCATGGAAGAGCATTCTTGGAGCCCATCCCCTCACAAGACCTTTGTATCCATCCTTCCTCACTATTGTCCGAAAAACGTCTCTAATTGAACCACTTTTAAATCTGTCACAACCGCAAATACCCTGTACAACCAATCAATGAAAAAAAACCAGAAGTATTTCAGACACAGGTTGCAGTCATATAGCTGTCACAAATCTTTACTTAAATCATCCAGGGCTTCGTAATTCCACTAAAACTTTAGGTAAAGTAGGCAGCATGAAGCAATGCCTATAATTTATCCATCATTTGTTTCAAATCTTAACGAATTATTTTGATAGGAAAATTGTATTAAAAAAAATGAAGGTGATTTAGTTCTCCGACGTCCAAATGGCACACATAAACGGAGCAACGGATAGCGAGGAGAACAACTTTCTCGGCTTCCACTCGAATTACACACACAAAACTGAAAGTGCATGTTAAATAGAAAATGTGAAGTCCTATTCTTAATATGATGTCCAAAACATACTGAGGAAAATTGAGTAGGACATGGGAGATAATGTTTTTGCTTTTAGTAGAAAACGCTTTTCAAAATATTTCCATTTGAATAAAAGATAACTTCTTTTCTGCTCTCATTACCTTAAACAGTCAAGTACTTGGAAACTAACGGTTATCAATTGCACTAGTATCTATTAATTATCTTCTTTGGCTCTTCAATTTGGTCCAAAATTTTGCAACGCTTAAACAGTCAAGTGCCAAATTGAACTAACAAAAAGATTTACCTGACACTGTAATTGAGTTTTGACCACATCCAGCGGCGTAGTGACCATAGAGGCCAAGCCACCAGCTGCAGCACCAGCAGTAGCATGAACAATCAAACGCTCGTCGTTCGCATGCTCGGGTGAAATCTCCATCAAGCCCCTCTTCACCGCCTCATACGTCGCAAAATGCACCGCCGTAAACGGGGCATTCATCAGCACCGTCGTCCTGTACGACGCATAAAACGCCCTCACCCCATCTTCCCTGAACACCTTCCGCACACAATCCCACACTCCCTTGTACGGACTGTGAAGATTGTTCCCCAACTGCAGCCTCTGCTTCACCATGTCCATTGGGGTAAAAACGGCGTCGCTCGCCACCGTAGCAAAAACGCCTGAAATCGCATGGGCACCAGGGTTGTTCGGGTTCCCGCCCGAAAAAAACTTCTTGCTCATCTCATAGACGGAGAAGTAGACGGCGTGTGCCGGGCCGGCTCCGAGCCCCATGGCTCCAATGCCACGGTAGAGCCCGGCGGGCCCCTCCGACTTTAAAATGGATCCGAGGGCCTGCCGGACTCCGACCGACTTAATCGGGCAGGACCCGAGAGCTTGCATATGGGTTTTTATGGTGTCCACTGGGAACATGGCCATGTGTTCGACCATGCCGGCGATGGAGCCGGCGATCATGAACTGCCAGAAGTGGAGGCCGTCGTGGGCCGAAACGGTGGCGTCCTGCCGGTAGTCTTGGGGCTGAGAAATCGGGCGAAAATCCGGGTTTTTGAACTTGGGCGTGGCGTCGGTGGCCATGGGAGGAGCAAAATCGGTGCTTGGCGAGATGGGTTTGGGGGAAGTCGGATTTTTGAGATGGGTTTGGGTCCGATTCGTCTGATTTGAGTTTGGGGAGTTGGGTATTACTGGATTGGGATTTCTCCATAAACAGTTATATCAAAGCAGAGAGCTTGGTTTGCATCATCTTTTGGATTATTGATAAATAGTGTCTGAGTCTTGAGTGAGAGAGAGAGATAAGGGGTTTAAGTTTAACGAGTCAACAAGGCTGGCAAATTGGGATAGGAGTTGAGTAGATTGATTTTGGCATTAGGGTTCCAAAGATTTCGGATTTAGGGTTTTCCTTTTATTTTTTTTTCTTTTTTTTATTTTCCTCCCGAATTCAAGGAGATTGATTGATAAATTTTTTTGTTTTTGTCGCAAGATTAATTGAGAATATATACTTCGGTTTTGACTTTAAAGCCCACACCACAGGAATAGGCAAATGGGCTGCTTTTGTGACAAAAGTTTTGTCATTGTTTCTGTCTTTGGGCCACTCTCAACTACCGGCTGGCCGCCCCTTCCCTTGTCCAAGGATCTTGGAGTTAAAAGGAAGTAAATTTCAGACATGAATTTATCTCCACCATAATCTTAGGAAATTTTCTCTTTCAAGTTTTTACATGTTTTTCCTTCAAACTCTGAGCTTAGGTTTTTTTTTTATTTTTTTTTTATTTTTTATAAAACAAATATTTTAAATATTTATTTTATATGAAGAGAAAATACACATTGGAGATTTAGCTCCACCAAACTCAATGTGAATTTTAGGTATACTAATTTACCAAACACAATGTGAACACAGGAGACCTAAAATTCAATGTTCACATTGTGTTTGGTAAATTAGTAGACCTAAAATTCACATTGAGTTTGGTGGAGCTAAATCTCCAATGTGTAAGCAGGCAAGGTGGGGGCCCCTAAATTGGAAGGGCCTCCAATTTGTATAATACTCTATATATACATACCTATATTATTTATAATAAAAAAGCTATATTATATAAATATTATGCTAGGCCGAAACCAATTCCTTATAAATAAATAAAACAAAAAAAAAAACTTACATAATCATTCAATTCAAAATTAAAAAGAGGAAAATCAATAAAGGCCCACTCATTATAAAAAATAATAATTAAAAAAAAAAACTTGCCTAATTACTCAATTCAAAATTAAAAAGAGGAAACTCAATAAAGATTCAATTATTTTTTAAACTTATAGTTAAATCAATTAACATAGTTGAATCAATTAGGAAATTGAAAAATGCATGGAAGAAAAACTTGATTATGTAAAGTTAATTGATACTTTTGAATCGAAAAATGTAAGACGAGTGATATTTAAGTGATGTTTTGATGCGTTTTATAAAGTTGTTGTGTAAATTACATATTGATTGTTTCATTTATGTTACAATTGTGAATTTTAGTTCATATAATATTTTTTTAACTTACCAAAAAAAAAAATCACATCAATATACATATAAAGTAGAAAAGTCCCATTAGAATGTTCGCCTAGGGCCTCTAAAACTTACGACCGCCGCTATGTGAACATATCATGTAAGTTGCGAACAAAAATTGAAATATTATAAGGGAACCTTATTACAAGCTTTTAAACAGTCTTCTGAGAACCTCTAACAACAAGTAGATTGAGTCTTGGCTTAATGCTCATGGCCTTGAGAAATGCTTCTAATGAAGGCATTGATGGTCTCAGATGATCCATCTACTGCAATGGCACCATAGCATATCTTCTTAACCTCTCTAACTGTTCTCCTTATTTCATTCCCTTCTTCATCCTCCAAATCCATTAATTTCTTCACCAACCCAGCAATGCCCTCGCTTGTCACCAAATGGTCAAGTTTGACCTCCGCAATCAAGTTATTGACCATGCCTTGATCCATAAGCAAAGGAAATGCAAGAAAAGCCACACGCAAAAACGCCTTCTCTAACCGAGTTCCAACCACAATGTGTCAAAAACCCTCCAACACTAGAATGGCATGTTGTGAATTTTAGACAACCTGAAAAATGGAGATTATAAAGATTAGTCTAAACACAAATTATACTCGCAAGTGCACAAGGTCAATCGTGATATAGTATGGCAAATACGAGGTCATTCCCACGAGGATGAATTTCAACTACCAATTAGTCTAACCTAATTTACTTCACAAAATAATTTAACTACTATAATTATATAAACAATAAATTAAACACGTAGCATACTCACATAAACACGAAAGAGGTTTTTGAAAGAATGATTTAATTAACAACGAAATTAAAAGACAAAATAAGTAGAAAATCATGAAATACAAGATGAGAAATTCAAATTGATAAAAGCACTAGGACAATGAATTCACCACTAGTAATCCGATCTAGCCTCTTATTCACATACCTATTAACTAACCATTTGATGTCGCCGCTTAGTTTTCCTTTTTCATGAATTACCTATGGTATTTAGGCTAACTCGTATATTCCTTCATGCAATTAGCCTATTGTATTTAGGTCAAATATCAACACATAGAAACTCATTAAGATCAGTGAAAACCTCAAACAAGCATGTAAACTCTAGGAGTATGGTATTTACTCTAGACGAATTACAAATCCTAATCACAAGAAGCAAGCCTCAAATTAAGTATGGTATTTACTCTAATTTGCATCCGATTAACTCGATTAAAAGTCTCGATGGTGATCAAACATCAAGATAAGAAACCAAGTTATTAAGCACAGTGATTAAGAATCCAACATCAAACGGCAATCAATAGATAGGTAAAATAAGAAAACTAGATTATCATACTAGGGCTACATCATGCCCTAGCAAGAGAAAATTAGTTACACATAATCATAGAATTCGACATAAGCAAAAATATAAGGAAGAAACAATCAAACTTAGCCAATAGCGGTACTCTTCCGGTATCTCCAATTTCTCCTTGTCTTTTCATGTCCTTCAGGGAGTTGTTTATCATGCTTAAATAAAACACCCCCACGTCTATTCCTACCCTAGCTGGGCTTTTACAGCAGCCCAAGATTAAAGAAAAACCTAATTGAAACATAAATCCAAAATGGGTAAGTAATTGACTCCTCTTCCTACTTGGACTGGGATAACACATCAGTTACTTTGCAGGCACGTTTAGGGTTGTTCCTCCTCCAAGAAAATTCTGAAAAAATATGGAAAGTGTATATTTTTGTCTTATCTTTCCATCGATATATCACAAGCCTTGAGGAAAAATCAGGAAAGTCTTCAAATACTCATTCTTCCACAGCAGCACAGTTTTGACGGGATTGCACCTTGTGCTGACTTAACTTCAAAGACTGCTCTCATTGGCTGCTCAGAAAATTCTAGAAAAATTCCACAATCATCTTCAAGGTCTTATCCTTCATCTCCAATTGGTCTCGTACTAAAACTCCACCAAAAAGTCATATTTCCATTGGAAACAAATTACTTGCTCTGGAAAGCTGAAAATTGAGAAAATAAAGTAATAAGTCCTTTTAAAATCAAATTCTCCTACAAAAACTAAGTATAAAGAGTACATAAATGTGTAAATTTATGGACTTATCATGGCACAACACTCTCAATTGGTCACACCATGGCACTACCAAACCCATGTCGCCACAAACCTCTTTCAACCTACCGGTTTCTCCACGAGCCACCCAAATGAACCGAACACCGCTCTCGTGCAAACCAGCTGCGATCTCATCCATTTGGGCACTGGAAACTGAAAGAAAACTTCCCATTGAGATGTACAACACAGAGCTAGAAGGTTTAGAATCCAGCCATTTTAAATAGTTAAACACACCACTATCACTAGGGTCATTGTTTGAGTTGAAGTAAGGTATTGAAGGGCCAATGGTGTAAACGGGTAGTGAGAATTTTGCTCTTAAGACGTCAAGGACTTGGGTTTCGAGCTCATAGATGGAGGGGAATAAGAGATATTGAGCTCTAGGCACCCAAGAAAAATCTTCATGGATGTGTCTCAGAATATTTGGGAAGCTTCCATCCATGAAATGAGGAAGGTCTACTAGTCGTGTCGAAGAAACTCCTGGGATGTAGTCCACACGCTCATTGCCCCTCTCTGTTAATGGATATCACTACAAAAAAAAGTCAACAATGGTTACCATTTTATTGGTGACTGTTGACATCTTTAGTCACCTTTTTTGGTGAGTAAAAGCAATAGTCATCATGTAGTTACAATTGTGGACTCCATTACATATGAAGCCGTTATTAAAGGCTATTGTCACCGATATAACAACATTCGTGACATTGTGGAAATTGACTTAACAGGATGTGGGGTCCATCATCTTTCCAATCAACTTTAATTTACAATATTTTATTACTTATTTGACTATCCAATCAACTTCATATTACGTATTTGATTGTTAATAGTATTTAAGTACAATGAGGCCCATCAAATTCAACAAATTGGCAATACATTTTTGTTACTTAAATCTATATCTATGTATTAGAATTATTAATAATTAATTAATAAAATTATTGTTTTTATTAATGTATGGTGTTTATTGTAATTTCATTAAAATTCAATAAACAAATTAATAAAGATATTGACTTTCATTGCAATTTCCTCTAGTACAGTAAACATTTCATAAATATATTAACTTTGATTTCATAATTTTCATTATAATTTACACACATGGAGGATTAAACCTCCCAAAATATTAAGTCACTAATAACTAAATATACAATCATTTGGGATCTACTTTCAAAATAACTAATTTCATCCCACTTGAGCTTGGTCTTCAAAAAGGAAATGGCATACCCTAGTACCAATGAAACAATTATGATCAAAATACCAAACTAACATGTATTTTGGTATTATGAATTTCATAATACCAAAACACATATATATTGATAAGCATGATGTTAACAAAATGCATAATGGTACTGCATGGTCCACATACCATAATTGAGAACCATATTTTTCAAACTTTGAACACAGGGCCTACATTCCTGCATGAAGTAATCACAAAGAATATATATATATATATATATATGTTAACTGTGCATTCTATTACATGGATGCCTCTATAACAAACAACACAAGACAACAAATCCTAAAATACAATCAAATTCAGTCTCACCATAGCTTTTGTAGCTGTCTTATTCACAGGTGTTCCATTCTTTCTTAGGTGGCATAGTTCAAACATTTTGCATCTGTCAGGGGAGACACCCCTGTGATTCTCCTTCTAAAATCCACCAGGCAGTTCACATATCAATATTATTTTAAATCATAGCATGAGTACCTAAAAGAAGTTTTTCTTAAACCATCCACAAAATCACTTGTTCGTGGCCCATTAATTACAAAATTGAAAGTATATACTAGCTGTTCTATGTTTTTATCATTTATATACACCAGCTGTTCTATGTTTTTATCATTTATATACTATCAAAACATTATGAGAACTTGCATAAGCAGACATACAATATGATAACATGCTCCACATTAATTGACTAGAAAAACTGTGACACTTACATATTGGTTCCTCACTTGGGCATATGATTTTGTCCCCATTGTGTGGTGCATCCTGTGCTTCGCATGATTACATTTATTTGTGATCGATCGTTTCTGTATGAATATTTTATACAGTGTCAAACAATTGACCATTTTAAAAAACCAAAAACCAAAGACATATATCATGTTTTACCAGCTCTGGACTAGTCTCCCAATATTGCACCAATAACCTCCATTGTTCTTTGCTAACCCTGTCATCAGTGTAATTCCATCGCTCCTCTGAATTCAAAAAAGGATCATACCAATTCTTTTTTAGATTGGCCTTGTGTTTCTTCCAAAAATGATTGAGTTTCTGCTCAACCACGGCTCGTATTTTGGGTGCCTTATTTCTCGTTTCCGGATCAGACCAATCAATTGTCCTTTGCATTCATATTCAACTATATACATTAACATTTTAGTGGTTTGACATGTATAAGTTAATCAGAGTATTCAACTGAAACACGAAGACCAAAAGCGTTGACAATTCACTACTCTTAAAGTACAAGAAACCTTTTAACTTCCATTGAAAAGTTACATTCCTGCTCTCATTGCTTATTATACTTTTGCGTCACCTGTTACTTCCTGTTGGTTTTAACCTCATTAATACACATAAATGTATTGCTGCTATGTGACGTAAGTCCTATATGCATGGTGATGAGCCTTACATAAAGAGAACATATGACCAGATTATCAAAACAAGTAAAGAAGAAACATACTAATCTGAAATGGAATACCAAATTCATAAAAGCATTTACTAAAGGGCAATCCACTTTAACCTAGTGGCTTACCACGTTACATATCATGATTGGTAGAGCTCAAGATAATTGAGGTTATTAAGTTGTATTCATTTGTAGAATGTATACAAGATGCCTATGAGAATAGATTATAAGAATGAATCATATAGAAGATATGAAGTAGCGGCAGATCCATACAAGATATAAGAATGAATCATATAAAAGATACGAATTATATATAGATGAACATGTCGTGGATTATAACGAGCAAGGCAGCAGAAGCTGGAAGCTGCTTTGATTCATTTTAGTTCAGGGCTTTCCACAAACAAGTGGTGGTCGTGCTTGCCCAGCCACTCAACCAATCAATGGGTCAAGATACCAACTGAAATGGTGTTTTCCATCATCCCAGGGTCAACGTGGCCCCTGATAAAAAGCCTTTACATATTAACACATGTGATACAAATAGATAATACCAGTAGAATATTGTGTAGACAAAATTATTTATAAACAAATCCAACTCACAAAATACTTTATTCCTTGATTCGTTTCCATGCATCGCCTAGTGTTGTTCCATGTTCAAAACGTCGCCAATCTTGTACATCAATTGGAAACAAACCTTGGTTCATAGCCATTAGTCCTTTGCATGCCACGACATGTGATCGGCTGTATACCTTGACAAATATAAGCACTGCAATCTAGGTGTTAGTGGAAAGTATCTAAGCACTTTAGCCGGGACTTTTCTGATATCATCATTCTCCTCCACATCTTGTTTTTGGTACCTACTTTGCCCACAATGATTACAAGAATCATCAAGTATAGATTCTTTCCAGTATAGCATACAATCATTCGGACACACATCAATTTTTTGGTATGTCAAACCAAGATCCTCAATTAACTGCTTTACATCGTAGAAGCTGTTCGGTAATGTCTCCCCATCTGGAAGAATACTTTTCACCAACTTTAACATGATATCCATTCCCTTATCAAGTCGAACCTGACAAGCATTTGGCTTGGTACAGTTTAACAAGAAACTCTAACTTCTTCATCTTCGTTGAACCAGCATACAAGTGTGTGTTTGCATCATTGAGTAAGTCATAAAACTTTTCTGCATACTCGGCTCGCACATTAGTAGTTTGACCCTCTGTATCAACATGGCGATCATTCGCAGAGCTATCGCTCCCAAAAACATCATACAAGACATTGTGGATTTCATTAACTGTGGGTTCACACAATTGTTGTTCTTCTACCTCCTCCATGAAGTCAGGGTCAGGTAAATGTTCACCATGAAAAACCCAGACTTGATCTTCATAATGTGGATCCATCCCTTCATATAATAAGTGTGCCCAAACAAGATTTGTTTCACGCCAAAACCGATTATAACACTTCTTGCAAGGACATTTGAGCATCTCATCGTGAGAAGCAACAAGCAATGAATCATCAATAAATTGTTGCAGACACGTCTTATATTCTTCACCTGCCCTATCTAATTTAACCCAAGATTTATCCATAACAACTGGAAACAATCACAAGATGAAAAATTTAATCAAGGCAACCTCATCAGGCAAAAATTTCATAAATGCAAATTTAATCAAGGCAACCCCATTAGGCAAAAAGTTCATAAATGCAAATTTAATCAAGGCAACCCCACATGGTCAAATACCAATATTAAACAGATAGTATCAAATTTGTCAAGAAGGCAGGGAGGACTCAAATTTGATGATGTAAATATTAACCATTTAAGATCCAAATAATATATGAAAATCAAATTAAGAATCTATAAGCCCTAACAAGTAAGGATTAAGATTTTATGATTGATAAAACAACATACAAAAATAAGGAGGTAGAACCTCGGATCGGGGATAGAAGCAACTGTGAATTGTAATTTTATTGGAGTGTTTTTCTGTTTTGCTGGAAGTATTGGAAAGTTAATTTAAATTGTAATAAATTGTTTTCTTTGAGTCTGGATAAATTTGCAATACTTTATTGGTTAACCATTGTAATATTTAATTGTTTTTGTATACGTCTTTCTTTTTTGTTGTGTTCTATACATATTTAATTGGATTACTACTCTCAAGGAAGATTATTCTCAAATATTATATTCAACAAATTACTGTTCATGTGTCAGTTGGTTTACATTTATTATATTTAAATCAATACTCACCAATTCTTTAAAGTGTGAGATAATTAGTCACAAATAATGGTGACTAGTAACCAACACTACTACAAAAAAGGCAAAAGACAACGAGAATTCACCGTCGTGTATTCGGTTTTCAAACCGTCGTGAAATCAAACGACATCTATTTGAGTGCAAACTACTACGGCATTTCATTGTCGTTGTTTATCTGTAACGACGACGGTTTTTAAAGAAAATCGTCGTTGTTTAGAGGTAAATATCTTTAATTATAAGAGAAAAGACGAATGTTTTTAATAAAACTGTCGTGTATTGTATGTAAAGATGACCTTTTTTTATGAAAACCGTCATGGATTGTTTATAAAAACGACGGTTGTTTTATAAAAACCGTCATCTTTACATTCAATAGACGACCTCTTTAAAAAAGGTCATCTTTACTTAACAATAGATGACCCTTTTTAAAAAAAACCGTCATCTTTACATATAATAGACGACCCTTTTAAAAAAGAAGAAGTTATCTTTACTTCTTAATAGAAGACGGTTTGTATAAAAATCGTCATCTTTACATATAATAGACGACGGTTTGTATAAAAATCGTCATCTTTACATATAATAGACGAATGTTTCTTTAGAAAAAACGTCATCTTTACATATAATAGATGACGGTTTGTATAAAAATCGTCATCTTTACATATAATAGACGACGGTTTTTTTTAATAAAAAGAGTCATCTTTACATATAATAGACGACAATTTTTATAAAAAGCGTCATCTTTACATATAATAGACGACGGTTTGTATAAAAATCGTCATTTTTACATATAATAGACAACGGTTTTTTTTATAAAAAATGTCATCTTTACATATAATAGACGACCATTTTTTATAAAAATCGTCATCTTTATCTATAATAGACGACCATTTTTTATAAAAACCATCGTTAATTATCTGTAAAGACCATGATTTATTATAAAAACCGTCGTCTAATAAGTTTTCAAACTGCTACATTTCAGTTCTTTTTTGATTTCCTATGATGCTATAAAACGATTTTAACTAGAAAACCAACCATAATGCTTTATTAATGAATATATATACTCATAAATAGTTTATTACATAGTTAACCAATCTTTATTCTACAACAAACATAATTCCTGACAAGACCTACGTACTCCTAATCCAAGCATTCCTCATCCAAACATACAAATGATGCACAACTGAAGTCTCCTCCATCATCCCTATAAATAAATCAAAATGACAAAGAGAGAAAAAAAAAGGCTAAGATTATGAACATAAAAAATTGGGTGGAAGAGAAATTTTACCATTGGTCCATATTTCCATTGAAAACTTGTAAAATGAGCATAAAAAAGACCATCGAGAACCTACAAATTTTCAACAACAAAAAAACATACGACTCATATAGAAAACCTGCAAAAGAAAAAGTTATAAATCTGCAAGCTTCGGTCCTCATCTCCTGATAACCAAATCAGAAAATCTAAAAAGAAACCAGAAATATAAAAAAAATATGTAAACAAACCAGACAAATCAAGAGAGACAAAATCTGAAATTAGGGAGACAAAGAACATACCAGAAACGCAAAGAGACTAATCCAGAATTCACTAGCAAGATATAGAAGGGTATTAAGAGATTATGTGACTTTCAAATCAAACCTTTCAACCAGCTTTGATTCTCAAATATAGAACATCTTATGGATCTGCGAAGACCTCAATCTCTCAACTCCTTCATTGATATCGATTTTTTGATGATTTTGTAGAGAGTTTCATGAAGGTGTTTTAGAGAGTGCATGAGGATTTCAATGAGGGAGATATAAGGTTTTCAGAGACGGAGGAAAATCTGAAAATTTGTCGAGCACGAATTCACTTAAGTAGCCTTTTTTTAGCATGTTTTAAAAGACAGCGCTTGTTAATGAGAGATAAGATTTTCAAAGACGGGTGAAAATTTGAAAATTTGTCGAGTGCGAATTCACTTAAGCGGCCATTTTTTACTATGTTTTAAAAGACGACGCTTTTTATAAAAAAAATTGTCATCTTTACATATAATAGACGACGGTTGTTTTATAAAAACCGTCATCTTTACATATAATAGACAACGGTTTTATAAAAAGCGTCATCTTTACATATAATAGACGATGGTTTTATAAAAAACGTCATCTTCACATATAATAGACGATGATTTTTTTTATAAAAAACGTCATCTTTACTTAATAATAGACGACCCTTTTTTAAATAAACCATCATCTTTACATATAATAGACGACACTAGTGGATACCACAAAATCTTATGTTATATTTAACGAAAGTATAAATAAACTCTTAATTGTTAGTGAATATATTGTTTTGATGGCATACGCATTTTAAGAAACTAGTTTCAACGATCCAACCGTCAAACTTGTTTGTTTATACTTCAAGATCATATACGCCAAAAATAGGAAAAAATAAACATTCAGAGATCAAGTAACGGGACAAAAAATTTCGACGGTTATAAATGAAAAATCATGATTTAACGGTTATTTTAACTCCGATTTCGATGATTTTTTACCGCTACACTCCTTGACCCATATATGAATACAATGACTGAATTTGATCTTCAATTTAAAATATTTACACTAGTGGATACCACAAAATCTTATGTTATATTTAACGAAAGTATAAATAAACTATTAATTGTTAATGAATATTTTTTTTTTATGGCATACGCATTTTAAGAAACTAGTTTCAACGATCCAACCGTCAAACTTGTTTGTTTATACTTCGAGATCATATACGCCAAAAATCGAAAAAATAAACATTCAGAGATCAAGTAACGGGACAAAAAATTTCGACGGTTATAAATGAAAAATCATGATTAAACGGTTATTTTAACTCCGATTTTGATGATTTTTTACCACTACACTCCTTGACCCTATATGAATACAATGATTGAATTTGATCTTCAATTTAAAATATTTACACTAGTGGATACCACGAAAATATAAAAAATCTTAATTATTAGTAAATATATTGTTTTGATGGCATACGCATTCTAAGAAACTAGTTTCAATGATATCGTCAAACTTGTTTGTTTATACTTGAGATCATATACGCCAAAAATCGGAAAAAATAAACATTTAGAGATCAAGTAACGGACAAAAAAATTCGACGGTTATAAATGAAAAATCATGATTCAACGGTTATTTTAACAAACCATCATCTTTACATATAATAGACGACCTTTTTATTTATTTATAAAAAGCATCATTTTTACATATAATAGACGACCCTTTTTTTTATAAAAAACGTCATCTTTATATATAATAGACGATCATTTTTTTTAAAACCGTCATCTTTACTTCATAATAGACGATGGTTTTTTATAAAAACGTCATCTTTACATATAATAGAGACGGGTTTTATAAAAATCGTCATCTTTACATATAATAGACGACGGTTTGTATAAAAATCGTCATCTTTACATATAATAGACGACGGTTTTTATAAAAAGCGTCATCTTTACATATAATAGACGACGGTTTGTATAAAAATCGTCATCTTTACATATAATAGACGACCTATTTGTAAAAAAAACCGTCATCTTTACTTCATAATAGACGACCCTTTTTTAAACAAATCATCATCTTTACATAAAATAGACGACCCTTTTTTAAACAAACCATCATCTTTACATATAATATACGACCATTTTAAAAAAAAAAATCATCATCTTTATTTCATAATAGACGACCCTTTTTAAAAAAAACCGTCATATTTACTTCATAATAGACAACCCTTTAAAAAAAAACATCATCTTTACATATAATAGACGACAGTTCTTTTAAAACAACCATGTCTTTACCAAAAAAAGGACACTTGATTTTTAGAAGACGACGCTTGTCATACCTGTTGTCGTTGTTTTTGGTCAAATTTTAACTCAAGAAAACCTTTTTAATAAGACGACGCTTTTTATTTGTATGCGTCGTTATAAAAAAATATTCAACAGTACCTCTGTTTTTTAGTTGTTTAAGTCACTTATCCATGACCGTTTTTTGTTACCGTCGTCTTTTTAAATACAACAACGATTTTTTCTTCTACCATCGTCTTTTTTTGGTCGTCTTTTTCACTTTTTGTAGTAGTGCAAAGTCATTGACCACCCACTCAAATGTCACCAAAACTATTTTGTTGCTATAAAAAGGTGACTAATGCTTTCTTTTTTTGTAGTGATAGCAGTAAAAAAATTAAAAACAAAACACCAAAAAACAATCTGTCAAAGAAAATAACAAAACAAAACAAAAGAAGATAATAAGATTGAATGACTTACGTACATTAATATGAAAGAACATTGTTTGGCTCATTTATTATAATTTAGTGTGACTAGTTTGTAAAGAGTTATTCTTATGAAATAGGGATCGAACTCAGTACTAGAAAACTGCCTTAATGAACTGGCCTAATTTAAATTTGTCACCTTCAAACTCTTATTTGTATAAAAGAAGAAATGACTTAATTTAAGGAAAGTAATGACTTTATAAAAATACCATGTAGCTACATTTATATTCAGGCAGTTTATAATATTCTTACCTAATTGAAGTAATAAAACGGAAATTCAATCAAACAACTCAACTTACAATGAAATATAAAAAATAAATAAAATAAAATCTTATGGTAAGAAGATAGCAGTATAATTTACTTTTTCACAAATTTAAAAGAGGAATAGAGAAAAGAATAGTCACCTAGCAAGTCAACAAGGAAATGCCCATTTTCCGCCAAAAGATGGAAGTGTTGAAACACGGAGAAAACGGACGCCGGCATCGGCGAATGACGCCGCGGGACATTCCTTCATTTCCGACACGGATGGCCCAAGGCGGAAAGTGTCCGCCACAATCAAAACAGCGGCTGCTCGAGCCGACCGAAGCCGCTCAAACGGAGCTTCCATATTGGTCATGATGGCTTCGATGAAGCCATCCATGTCGGCGGCGCGGACTAGCTCCGACGGGATAATGTTGGGAATCGTGGCGAATCGAAGCGTTGTCCGGCTTGGCCGGGCCGATGAAGCCGTGCCACTCTTCTGTGACGACGAAGGTGATGAGAATATCGGCCTTGTGGGGAAGCTAGCAACTTGCAGAGGTTCATCATTGGGTTGATGTGGCCCCGGCCGAGATAGGGCACGGCAACCACTTGGCAGACGGAGGTTGGTTGGTCTTTGCTGGAATCCATGTCCGAATTTTTGGGTCAAACAGGTTAGTAATTAGGTTGAAGAAGATGTAACATTATCGTTTTCGTATTCGCTTTTTAAAGTAGAAGGTTGATCGGTTCGGTGAGTGTTTCATAAAGCAACTCCACCTCATTTGCCCTTAGCCATGGCAAGGGGGGAGCTAGGGCAGCTACTATTCATGTGAATAGTAATTGTCCTTGCAAATCAGAATTTTGTGTTTCCACCCGTTGCCCTTGCTAAGGGCAGTTACTATTCATTTTTTTGTTTTATTCACAATTTTTTTTACCTCAATAATTAATTTGGATAATATTTTCGGATAAGATTTACGGGTTCCTACGTGTCAAGACTATTCATAATCGGATAAAATTTCGGGATAAGATTTTTTGGTTCAAATTTCGGATGAATTTCAAAATTCAAATTTCAGATAAATTTTTGGGTTCAAATTTCGAATGAATTTCAAAATTCAAATTTCGGATGAATTTCAAAAATCAAATTTCAGATAAATTTGGGTTCAAATTTCGGATGAATTTCAAAATTCAAAATTCAGATAAATTTGGGTTCAAATTTCGGATGAATTTCAAATTTCAGATAAGATTTTCATCCAATCAAATCAAGCCACGTGGCATCTCTATCTTGCCAAATTTTTCTATAAAACCAGAGGCTCACCTCATACCTCTCACACCACATCTTTCAATATTTTCATTTCTTAGAGTTTAGAATTCATACTCCATTCATTCTCAATGGAAGAATATAGGAGATGCTTGGAGAGGCAAGAGAGAGAAAGAAAGGAGAGAAACCGTAGAGCCGATGAAATCAATGAGTTGCAGAGGCAAGTCGATGAACAAGTTCTCATAGCAGTGGCAATGGAAGAGGAAGAGAACCAAGGTCGCCGCCGTGGTTCACAAGTCGGCCGTCGCCGGAATGTGGACAGACATAGGCATTCTCGGGGTAAGAATCTTTTGGAAGATTATTTTATCCCAACTGCTTTGTACTCTGATGTTGATTTTCGAAGGCGATTTAGAATGCAACCCCATTTGTTCAATAAAGTCATGCATGATATTTGCAATTATGATGCATACTTTGTTCAAAAGTGTGATGCTACTGGGGTTTTGGGCCTTCTTCCGGAGCAAAGCTTACAATTGTTATACGAATGTTGGCGTATGGAGCATCTGCTGATCAGGTGGATGAGGTTGCCCGAATGGGGAAGTCCACTACGTTGGAGGCTTTGGTAAGATTTTGTGATGCAGTTGAAAATCTGTACACTAGGGACTACCTGCGTAGACCTACTCAGGGACCTCCAACGGCTTCTACAAAAAGCCGAAGCTCGAGGATTTCGGGAATGATTGGTAGCATCGACTGCATGCATTGGCAATGGAAGAATTGCCCAACTGTCTGGCAAGGTGATTATGGAAATAGAAAAGGCACAAAAAGTATCATCTTGGAAGCCGTTGCTGGCTTCGACACATGGGTTTGGCATGCATTCTTCGGAGTTGCCGGAGCCCAAAATGACCTCAACGTCCTGGGTTAATCTTCGGTCTTCAACGATGTTTTGAGCGGCCAAGGCCCCAATATTACCTATCAAGTCAACAATACAGTCTACCAGACGGGGTATTATCTAGCTGACGGTATCTACCCAAGGTGGACCACATTTGTCAAATCCATTCCGAATCCTCGATCCCATAAGCAAAAATTATTTGCTACTTATCAAGAAGGATACATGAAAGATGTCGAAAGGTGTTTTGGCATCCTTCAAGCTTGATGGTTGATTGTTCGAGGTGCGGCCCGTATGTTTGATGAGGAGATCCTCCGAAGCATTATGATGACTTGCATCATCCTCCATAATATGATTGTGGAGGATGAGTACGATTATGATGCTGGAGAGGTCTATGAACCGGATCCAATAAACACGGCCTTGACCTGGATTTATGAAAGGCCCATATGGCCAAATAGAGAACCGTTTGAGCCGGAACCGTTGGTGAGGGACGATCGTATGATGACCTGGATGATAGATCGATATACAAAGATGCAATCTTCGTATATTCATGAAAGCCGTCAACTTGACTAGACAGAGCATATATGGATGGTGAAACGGAATGAAGATGAATGATGGAGCATAGATGCTTTGGTTATATTTTATTTACTTATGTTTTGGTTGTGTTGTTTACTATTGCTTATGGTTTGGTTGTGTTGTTTTTTTATTTATTATTGTGCCTTGTTTGTAGTTTTTGTTTTAATTTTAATTATGTTTTGTTTGATGTATGGAATATGTTGAATAAAATTGTCTTTTATTGAATGCTTTGTTTATTAAATAAAGAAATCCAATACAAGTCATTAAGAATTACTACTACTAAAATAAAATACATGAAGTACACCAACGTTAATAGAAAACAAGAAAAATAAAAATACATAAAAGGATGCCAACTAATTTAATGGTTTTGATCATTTAACCAATCCTGTGTTGCTAGGCCCATCATCCTGGAAAAGTCTTCTTCTCATAACATCCCTTCGTTCTAGCTTCCAATATTGTTTTGTATCAGGGGACATATGGCTTGTATCCATCGCCATAGTTTCCCGATCCGTCTTCTCCATATCTTTTTTGCGCAAATACTCCTTTTCTCGTGCACACTCGGCTTGAATTGCCACCTTCATATCTTGGCGTTTCTGCTCCATTTCAATTCTTATGGCGTTTTGCCTTGCAATTTCCTCCAAAAACTTTGAATTATGATTGCTTGAATTACCCGCTTTCTTTGCCTTCGCAGCCTTTCGGCCAATGGGCCTCGGTTCCTTTTGGATGGGTGAGTCTTCACTCATAGGGGAATCGAGAGGTGAATCCGATGTCGTTGCATCACGGAGAGGCGTCTCGTTTAACACAACGTCGGGACCCGTGGGAATAATTATGAAGCGTTTACAATATTTCACCACCTCCCAACATTCATGATGGGTGAATCTTTTTTTGCCACCCCCGGTTGCACCGAACCACATCTGTGCTTGAATGAGCTATTTAACAAAAAAATGGAAATGCAATAAATATTTAAAATATATTGGATATGCAAGTAACAAAATAAAAATAATGGAAATGCAATTAACCTTACAAATAAATTGGAAGTGCAAGAAATATGAAGAAACAATTGGAAATGCAATAAATATTAACAACATATTGAAAATGCAAGAAATATGAAGAAACAATTGGAAATGCAAGAAATATTAACAACATATTGAAAATGCAAGAAATATTAACAAAATATTTGAAATGCAAGAAATATTAACAAAATATTGAAAATGCAATAAATATTAACAACATATATATATTAGGACATTAAACTTAATATAATGAAAATTACAAAATACTTACCTCGTTAGTACGATTTTCCCCACTTCTATACAAGTTCATCGCTTTTGCCAAGACATCTCTCTATTTTGTCATCTCTTTGTTGAGAAGTTTCCACCTACTCGACAATGCCATTTCCGTACGAGGCGAGTCCGAATTTTTTCGCAAAATTCGGCATGAATTTTTTTCCACATATGGAAAAATTTCATCTCATTGCCTGTCAAGGGACAATGACAAACTCGGAGCCAAGCCTCACACAAAGAAACATCTTCCATGGTGCTCCACGCCCCTCCGGTTTCAATAGAAGAAGCCATAAAAATAAGAAATAAAATTACAAGGTGAAAGAGATGAAAATGTTGAGTGAAGAGTGAAGAAAATGTTGAGTGAAGAGTGAAAAAAATGTTGAGTAATTGTAGAAGTAGAATAAAATGTATGAGAATTGGTGTTGAAAGTGAAGGGTATTTATAGGTATTTATAGGAAAAAAAATCAGAATTTTTTAGTATTTTTTTAAAAAATTTCGATTTTTTTTCATAATTTTATTGCTGGAAAATCGCCACCGTTGGATGAAGTGTGGAATCAAATCGGAGCGCTGGGGCGTGCACGTGTCTTCCCCGTTGGTGGCGTCGCGTCGACGCTGGTTCAAATTTTTGACCGTTGGGCGTGCATTGTACACGCCAACGGTAAAAATTTGAACTCCGCGTGTCGACGTCGGTGACGCGTCACCCCGCGTTTTGGACTGGGTGGAACTTGCCTTGGGCCAGCCGGGTTGGTGGGTCCCACCCCGGGCTGGGCTGCTCCACCGAATGCAATTTTTTTCCCCACCCTCGGGCTGGGCTCATGGATGGACTTGGTCTTAAAGAAGTCCCTACCAGACAAGAGTGTGTCTGCTGGAGTTGGCTCCAGCGCATAAGAAGGCCAGTTGGTGTTTACCTCAGTGGTTGAGGTCTTTGTTTGCAAACCCCATGGAATTGGTTCGAATCCCCTTCTCGGTGGCCCCTCCGTCACTATCACATGCGAAAAGATGCAGAAAATAGAACAACTTTGTATCATGGGAAATGTTTTATTAATACCGTCCCTAACGTTGGTGGGTTATGCAAGTTGGTTAAGTTAGTACGAACACGTGACTCTTGTACTTAAGTTCAAATCACTCTTGACACCTAAGTTCAAATCACTCCACTTTTTAATAAATTAGATTAATTTAGGACCCGTTGGATAACTATTTCAATTTTAGTTTTTATTTTCATTTTTTGTGCTAGAGTATAGAGGAAAATAAGAGTGAGAATAGGAGTGAGAGTATGATTGAGAGAGAGGATAAGAGGGAAGAGTAACAAAAATAAAAATAAAATCTTGAAAGTGAGAACAATTTGAAATAGATTTCAGTTTTTAGTTTTTGTTTTCACTTTGATTACATTACATCCTCCCCTCTCATCTTCCCTCTCAATTCTATCTCCACTCTCATTCTCACTTCCATTCTCCATTTTTTTCATCTACACTCTAGCACAAAAATTGTAAACTAAAAACTAAAATTAAAATAGTTATTAAATGGATCCTTAGATTATTGCTGGTATAAAAATAAGATGTGACATGTTGTCAGACTGAAGTGATTTAGACAATATTCATTCACGACATTAATTTATGAAACCAAAGTCAAAATTAAAATCATCCCTAAGAAGAAAATTAAAAGTAAGTTGTTTCAAAGCTATCAGTCATGCATTAAGGGGTACAACGTCATGAACTACTTAATGGTCTTGTGAAATACATCCTTAATAAAAGCATCAAGATTGGTGTCTGATGAGCCACCTTTAGCAATTGCTCCCTGACAAGTCTCTTGAAGTTGTTTGGCTCTTTCCCTCATCTCCTTTCCCTCCTTGCTTTCGAGATCCATAAACCTCTGCACAAGTTGTACAATTTCCTCCCTGGTCACCAAATCTTCTTCTTCAAACCCCTTCTTCTTCTTCTTCTTCAGTACCCTGCATCCTATCTTCCAATCTTCCACAATTTTCTTAGCGTTGAGGATTTGATCCCCAAATATAGGGCAAGTGAGAATTGGAACACCAGCATAAACAGCTTCTAGGGTTGAATTCCAACCACAATGTGACCAAAACCCACCAATAGAATCATGGCACAACACCCTCAATTGGTCACACCAAGACACCACCAAACCCTTATCACCAACACCATCTTTCAACTTAGAGGCATCCCCACGAACCACCCACAAGAACCTAGCACCACTGTTTTGCACCCCAGCAACGATTTCATCCATTTGGACTTTTGAAACTGAGAGGAAGCTTCCCAGTGAGATGTACAAAACTGAGTGTTTAGGTTGAGAATCTAGCCAATTATAGAGGTAATTGTGATTAGTGGGAGGACTTTTTGAAAGCTCAAAGTAAGGTATGCTTGGGCCAAAAGGGTAGATAGGCAAAGCAAATTTGGCTTTTAGATTGTCAAACACTTGGGGCTCAAGTTCGTAGACTGAAGAGGACACCAGATATTGTGCTTTATATATGCTACGCACAACTTCCAGGTTTATCTTCAAGATTTGCAGACCGTCTCCGTTCAACACCGTGGGAAGATCTAGATCTGCTATTACCTCATCATCTCCCCACTCTTTTCAACACAAAACCAATATTAATGCATAAGAAAAGGTTTGGAATATTAATATTACAGTTCTTATGTGCCCTTATATATTAAATAACGAATTGTCGATAACATGTCAAAAACAAAACGTATTAAAAAGAGAGAATTGTTGTAGAATATAACATTCAAATTTGGGTTGTAATAAAATAATTTTGTAACGATTCACGCACCTGAGACATTATTAAGAGGGAAGTGGCTCTTTTGTTCGAGTGTCTCGATGTGAAGTAAGACTGAGAACACCGATGCCGACATGGGCCAGAGTGAAGCCACCGGAATATTCCTCCGGTTCGCGACCCTCGTAGCCCAAACAACATAGGGATCAGCAACTATGGCGCTCACCGGCAGCTCAAGCCGGTCCAGTAGCTGCTCAACCGGAGCTTCCAACTTGGTGTTCACAGCTTCCACGAATCCAAGAAAGTCGTTTGCGCGAACAAGCTCGGAGGGTATGAGGTTTGGTACAGTGGCAAACCGGATGTTGTGGGGTTTCTGGTCGGAGCTCATGAAGCCGTGCCACTCTTCGGTGACGACGAAGGTGATGAGGATGTCGGGTTTCTTTGAAGACAGTAGTTTGCAGAGGTTCATCATGGGGTTGATATGGCCTCTGCCAGGATAGGGCAGAGCCACGACGTGGCAGACACTGGTTGGTGGTGGTTCTAATTCTCTGTTGGAGTCCATGTCCGATTTCATGATTCGATGAAATCAGTAATTAGTAATAAAGTTGAAGTTGGTCGCTGCATATATGCACGCGCAAGGGAGGGGCTTAAATGGACCAAAGTCTTTTCTTTTTATTTTTTATGGGTGTGATATGACTTTAGCAGGTTTTCCTTTTTAACTACTTTTTCGTTACAATAATTGATTGAATTATAACATGGTTGAGGTCCAGGTTCAGCGTCTATAAAAGATTATCCGAAGAGAGATAGGAAGAATGAGGCAATGCAATGGCTAGAGAAGTATTTCCCGAAAAACAGAGAGGGCTTGTAACCGGAAAAAAAAAAGGACTTGACTCAAACCCAAGAAATCTCAAAGCTTCAAATGAGGCTTGCCCTTGTGGTAGAGATCAAAAGGCTCGAATCAAGTAGATATTGAGACGACACAACAGATCAACAGGTCAAATGAGTCTATAATCGATTCTAAAAAAGCCGCTGCCAATTTTTAACCAAATGATGGAATGCATTGCTTTCCTCCATTCCAGTCCAGCAACCAAGCATAACCTCAACTTGTGATGCATAGCATTTATATATGTTTTGCATAAATTTTATAGCTTTTTGAAGTAACAAAACCCAAGTTCCAAAAATATAATTAACTTGAGTTTTCCTTGCTGAAACGAGTCCTCTTAAATGTAAAAAATTTTCAATCATGTGTAGGAAGTAGGAACTATAAATTAATCACACCATTGCAAGTGAGATTGTACTATTTTAATTCAATTTCATGCAACAAAATTCCACTCAAATTGAGGTATGGTTTGGCCAACAGGGTAGACAGGCAAAGTAAATTTGGCTTTGAAAGTGTCAAAGACTTGATGCTTTATAGACTGAAGTGATCACAGAAGATATTGTGCTTTTTCTACTATTTCAGAAACAGTTTCGAGGGCTCTATCTAGGGCTTTTTGACCGTCTTGAATACTGTGGTAAGATCTGCTATGCGTGTGGTGGCCGATCCCAGGGATGTTGTCTCATCTCTACCCTCTTTAATTTACACATTGTGCACAATACAGAAAACATAAGAACAATTTCATAAAAAATTTCCTATTAATATGCGCTTACTGACAAAAGATGTCTCTGAAAAATTGTTTTACTACTCTATGATGTAACGTGCCACATTGTTCTATGCCGAACATGTACTACACAAAGATAAGTGCGATTGGAATCTGTGATATCATAAATCATCTAAATCTGAGTAACTCCATATAATATAAGATTTAAAAATATAATCAGTCCAGACCCTTCTGAGTGGTTCAATTTCTAAGACCCGTTAATAGAGTCTTACAAATTCAAGTATGAATTTGAAATGATCCCAAAATTCGGGAGTTATATTTAATTGACCCTAAAAAAACAAAAGATATCCTCTGGCAAGTGGAGGTGGCAAAGTTGAAACTTGCCAGTTCCATTTGGTTGGATACAATAGTGACCGAGTGATGTGAGAGTCCAAGATACTTGAGCAACAACACCAGTGCACCACACAAACATGCATACATTATAGATAAAGACTGAACAAGTTGCCTTGCAGCTAGCTTAGCTTAGATGAGCTCGTCAAGAAACTTCTGGAGTGACTGAAATACCCTCATGTTCAGTAATGGATTCACTTCCCAACTAGTTAAGAATCTAGACTGCGAGTCAAGAAGAGAAATCTTTTTAATTCATCGTGACGTGATGTTATTAATTTATGTCTTTACAGTTCAATATAATTTATTTAGGTCACAGATTTTGGTATTTTGGTTGACACTGACCTGTTAATAAAAAAAAAGCCTTACTATTTTGTTCAAAAGGCGCTCTAAAGGTGGTGAATAGGATAACACCAACTTTTATATTGAACAGACATATTTGATTCCATAAATAAAAATAATGAAATGATAATTCACACACAGTAATCATCATATGATTCTATTTTTCAACCAAACTATATAGAAATTGGAAATGATATCCCCAATAATTATATTATTCCCACAAACCCAACACAAATCATGAACTTATAATTAGTGGTGATGGCCTCGTGAAATATCCTCAATAAAAGCATCAAGGTTCCTGTCAGATGAGCCACCTTTAGCAATTGCTCCGTGACAAGTCTCCTGAAGTTGTTTCGCTCTTTTCCTCATCTCTTTCCCCTCCTTGCTTTCAAGATCCATAAACCTCTGCACAAGTTCTGCAGTCTCCTCTCTGGTCACCAAATGTTCATGTTCAGTAGCCCCCACCTTCTTCTTCAGCACCCTGTATCCAATCTTCCAATCTTCCACAATTTTCTTAGCGTTGAGGATTTGATCCCCTACTATAGGGCAAGTGAGAATTGGAACACCAGCATAAACAGCTTCTAGGGTTGAATTCCAACCACAATGTGACCAAAACCCACCAATAGAATCATGGCACAACACCCTCAATTGGTCACACCAAGACACCACCAAACCCTTATCACCAACACCATCTTTCAACTTAGAGGCATCCCCACGAGCCACCCACAAGAACCTAGCGCCACTGTTTTGCACCCCAGCAATGATTTCATCCATTTGGGCTTTTGAAACTGAGAGGAAGCTTCCCAGAGAGATGTACAAGACTGAATGTTTAGGTTGAGAATCTAGCCAATTATAGAGGTAATTGTGATTAGTGGGAGGACTTTTTGAAAGCTCAAAGTAAGGTATGCTTGGGCCAAAAGGGTAGATAGGCAAAGCAAATTTGGCTTTTAGATTGTCAAACACTTGGGGCTCAAGTTCGTAGACTGAAGAGGACACAAGATATTGTGCTTTATGTATGCTACGCACAATTTCCAGTTTTATCTTCAACATTTTCAGACCGTCTCCATTCAACTCCGTGGGAAGATCTAGATCTGCTATTACCTCATCATCTCCCCACTCTTTTCAACACAAAACAAATATTAATGCGTAAGAAAAGGTTTGGAATATTAATTACAGTTCTTATGTGCCCTTATGTATTAAATAACGAATTGTCAATAACATGTCAAAAACAAAACGTATTAAAATGAGAGAATTGTTGTAGAATATAACATTCAAATTTGGGTTGTAATATAATAATTATGCAACGATGCACGCACCTGAGATCACCGACGCCGACATGGGCCAGAGTGAAGCAACCGGAATATTCCTCCGGCTCACGACCCTCGTAGCCCAAACAACGCAGGGATCAGCAACAATGGCGCTCACCGGCTGCTCAAGCCGGTCCAGTAGCTGCTCAACCGGAGCTTCCAATTTGGTGTTCAGAGCTTCCACGAATTCAAGAAGGTCGTTTGCACGAACAAGCTCGGAGGGTATGAGGTTTGGTACAGTGGCAAACCGGATCTTGTGGGGTTTCTGGTCGGAGCTCATGAAGCCGTGCCACTCTTCGGTGACGACGAAGGTGATGAGGATGTCGGGTTTCTTTGAAGACAGTAGTTTGCAGAGGTTCATCATGGAGTTGATATGGCCTCTGCCAGGGTAGGGCAGAGCCACGACGTGGCAGACACTGGTTGGTGGTGGTTCTAATTCTCTGGTGGAATCCATGTCCGATTTCATGATTCAATGAAATGAGTAATTAGTAATAAAGTTGAAGTTGGTCGCTGCATATATGCACGCGCAAGGGAGGGGCTTTTAAGGAAGATTAAAATGGACCAAGTCTTTTCTTCTTGTTTTTTATGGGTGATAATATCACTTGAGCAGGTTTTCGTTTTAAAATACTTTTTCGTTACAATAATTGATTGAATAACATGGTTGAGATCCAGGTTCAGCGTCTATCAAAGATTATCCGAGGAGAGAGGAAGTGTTGAAAATAAGGAAACAGGTGAAGAAAAAAAAAACTTATTTGTGGAATTCAAACTTCACTTTTTAATCAACTTGAATACTGAATAGAACTTAAATAGCAAAGTAACAAAAGAAACTAAGCTAAATAGTAGGAACAACTACTTCACGACTAAACCATGATACTCAGCCACTAACCATGACTCGATGACAACTTGGACTCTCCTATTAACAACCAAGTCCTTAAAGAATAGGACTTCCACAACTTAACAAGATACCCATAAACATAATAAATAGAATAATAAATATTCTTAACACCCTCCCTTAAACTGAATGTTCTGTAGATAATCAGTTTAAAGATAAAACTTCAATTCTTCAACTATCAACAAGCAACATCCTTCAAAGAACTAATTCCCAACAAATTTCTCAATTTTACGAACACATGCAGCTTGAGAGGCTTGGTAAAAAATATTAGCAATTTGGTCCTCAGTTTTACAATAAATCAGATCGATAACATCATCCTTGCAGAGATCACGAAGAAAATGATATCTCACATTAATATCCATGCAAAACTGAATTTTTCGAAAGCTTAATAACAGACATTATCACAATAGATTGATGTTGGACCTTGTTGCATGTAGTGAAGTGCTTCAATTAACCTTCTCAGCCAAATGGCTTGGCATGCACAGGATGCTGCTGCAACAAATTCAGCTTCGGTTGTTGATAAAGTCACAATCGGCTGTTTCTTAGATGACCAGGCAACTGCCTGAACCCATCATAAACACATATCCTGAAGTGCTCCTTCGATCATCTTGATCTCCCGCATAGTCATTGTCTGTAAAATAAAAAACAAACCAGACTTTGCTTCCTTCTTATAGACAACACCAAAATCAACCGTAGCTTTTAAGTAGCAAAAAATTCTTTTTGCTGCTGCAAGATGAAGCTCTGTAGGATTCTCCATAAAATGACTAATAAGACTCACATGGATGAGGGCTAATTTGCATATTGAGAAGTAAGTTGTGTCTTACTAAAAGGAAGGAGCATCAGTCCGCTAGAAGGTTGCAGCTTTGCCTATATCCCTGATAAAATTATCAAGGTTTGTATCAGATGAACCCCCTTTTGCAATTGCTTGATGACACAAATCGCTGCGTTCTTTCGCTCTTTTCCGCATTTCTTTTCCATCACTGTTTTCAAGATCCATAAATCTCTTCACGAGCTCAGCAATTTCTTCTCTTGTCATCAATTTCTCATCTTGTACCTCTGTCTTAACCCTCCCGCCAATCCTCCATTCTTCAACAATTTGCCTGCTGTTGGGCAGTTGATCAAGGAACAGAGGGAAAGTAAGCATTGGAACACCAGCGAAAACAGCTTCCAGAGTGGAGTTCCACCCACAATGAGTCCAAAAACCACCAACAGAAGAATGGCACAACACTTTCAGTTGCTCACACCAAGACACCACCAACCCCATTTCACCATTGCAGCTCTCTTTCAACCGAGAAGCCTACCCCCTAGCAACCCACAAGTACCGAATCCCGCTATTCCTCAGCCCTGCTGCAATTTCGTCCATTTGGGTGCTCGAAACTGAAAGAAAACTGCCCAACGAGATGTACAAGACAGAGCCTTTCGGCTGAGAATCAAGCCATTTCAGATAGTCAATGCTATTGTCAGCAGCTGATACAGAGCAATTGTGTTCAAGCTCTAGATAAGGTATGGCGGGACCAATTGGGTACACAGGGAATGGGAATTCTGCTTGTAAAGAGTCAAAGATTTGAGGTTCAAGCTCATAAACGGAAGTAAACAGAAGATACTGTGCTTTTGGAACCCATGAAATGCACTCCAGAGCAAGCTTAATGACTTTTGGGTCGTTTCCTTCGATCACTTCTCCAAGGTCTGCTAAATCAGTAGAAGAAATCCCTGGTATTTGATCTCCACAATCTATCATAGAGAAACAAATCAAGCCCAATTTCCACATCAATTTCAATTTGGGTTATCAAAAGATATATATATGCAGATAGCAATTACTTACCAAAAAACTCAACTGGGATGTTCTTGTTTTGTGAGAAAACATTAAAACGGTGTAGCATGGACAAGAAGGTGGCTGACATAGTCCAAAACAAAGACACCGGAATATTCCTCCGAATCCCAAACCCAACACCCCACCGAACCTCAATATCAGCTATGACAGCTGATACCGGCGGCTCGAGCCGATCGAGCAACAGCTCAAACGGAGCTTCCATCTTGGTCATGACAGCTTCGTAGAAGCCCGGAAAGTCGGCGGCTTTGAGACGCTCGGGAGGGATGACGTTTGGGATGGAGGCCAACCGGATGTTGTCGGGTTTCGGGTCGGAGCTGATAAACCCGCGCCACTCTTCGGTGACGACGAAGGTGATGAGAAGTTAGGGGTTTTTTGAAGCTAGTAACTTGCAGAGGTTCATCATAGGGTTGATGTGGCCTCGGCCAGGGAATGGCATCGCCGCCACGTGGCTGACGGTGACTGAGTCAACGTCGGAGGTAGCCATGACTCTTATGACGTTTTAGAGAGAAAGGCTTAACGTTTTTGTCTTTGAGGCTGGCAAGTCATTTATACAGAGTTTCATTTATTTTTAATAAAATAATATTAAAATGTATCAATGTTACCTAATAAATTCAGCTCCCTATTTCAGAAGAGGGGATGAAAAACCGACGCCGACAGTGTGGAAAGCGAAGCCACCGGAATATTTCTCCAGCGGCCTGCGGGAACTGCCCAGAGAAGCTCGATGTCGGCTATAATGGCGGTCACCGGAGGATGAATTTGATCTAGTAGCTTTTCGAACGGAGCTTCCATCTTCGTCATCACGGCTTCGTAGAAGGCGGGATAGTTGGCGCCACGAACTAGCTCAGAGGGAAGGACGTTGGGTATGGTACGGAAGCTGATGTTATTGGGTTTCGGATCGGAGCCTATGAAGCCAAGCCACTCTTCGGTGACGACGACGGTGATTTGAATGTCGTTTTTCCTGGAAGCTAGTAATTTGCAGAGGTTGGTCATGGGGTTGATGTGGCCTCTACCAGGATAAGGCACCGCCACTACATGGAGGACGTTGGAGGAGGTATCCATTTATGCCTTGGATTTCTGCTTACTGCCCGGTTTGTATAAATGCTTGTGACTGCAATTTTTTCAGTGTTTTGTTTTATCCTCTGGATGATTGATTCTTTTTTTCATGTTAAAATAGGTTTCATTTGTTTAGAGTACCCATTGGACGATGGTTAGTATGAAATTGTCAAATTTTCGTTTTTGATAACGCGATATTTTAAATTATTAAGAGTGCAACTCGATTGCAAGAGACGAACACACTGCGTTAACAAACTAACCTAACTTATATAAGATACCGGCTTTTATTTTAAATTAGGTATATTATTTCATTTCAAACATTCACTAAACAATAAAATAGAGTCTATAATCGATTCTGAAAAATCTGATGCCAATTTTTAACCAAATGATGGAATGCTAGAATACTGTGGTAAGATCTGCCATGCGTGTGGTGCCGATCCAGGCTGCAAGTTAATAAGAAGAATCTTGACGTATGACGTGATGTTACTAATTTATGTGTTATAATATGAATGTTATCTTTATAGTTGAATATAATTTATTTAGGTCACAGTGTAATATTTCAATTTCAAATGTTCAAAACTAATCAGATTTTGGTAATTTGGATGACACTGACTTGCTGATAAAAAAAGGTCGTACTATTTTGGTCAAAAGTGGGCTCTAGAGGTGGTGAATGGGACAACACCAACTTTTATGTTGAATAGGTATACATATTTGATTCCATAAATGAAAATAATGAAAAAGATAATTCATTACATAGTAATCATCATGATTTTATTTTTCAACCAAACTAAATAGAAATTAGAAATGATATCCCTCCAATAATTATATTATTCCCACAAACCCAACACAAATCATGAACTTATAATTAGTGGTGATGGCCTCGTGAAATATCCTCAATAAAAGCATCAAGGTTCTTGTCAGATGAGCCACCTTTAGCAATTGCTCCGTGACAAGTCTCCTGAAGTTGTTTCGCTCTTTTCCTCATCTCTTTCCCCTCCTTGCTTTCAAGATCCATAAACCTCTGCACAAGTTCTGCAATCTCCTCTCTGGTCACCAAATGTTCATGTTCAGCAGCCCCCACCTTCTTCTTCAGCACCCTGTATCCAATCTTCCAATCTTCCACAATTTGCTTAGAATCAGGCATTTGATCCCAAAATATAGGGCAAGTGAGAACTGGAAGACCAGCATAAACAGCTTCCAAAGTTGAGTTCCAACCACAATGTGACCAAAACCCACCAATGGAATCATGACATAACACCCTCAATTGGTCACACCAAGGCACCACCAAACCCTTATCACCAACGCCGTCCTTCAACTTAGAGGCATCCCCACGAGCCACCCACAAGAACCTTACACCACTAATCCGCACCCCAGCGACAATTTCATCCATTTGGGATTTCGAAACCGAGAGGAAGCTTCCCAGAGAGATGTACAATACTGAGTGTTTAGGTTGAGAATCAAGCCAATTGTTGAGGTCATTGTGATCAGTGGGAGGACTTTCTGAAAGCTCAAGGTGAGGTATGCTTGGGCCAATTGGGTAGACAGGGAAAGCAAATTTGGCTTTCAAAGTGTCAAAGACTTGAGGCTCAAGCTCGTAGACTGAAGTGGACAAAAGATATTGTGCTTTATCTGCTACTCCAGAAACAGCCTCAATGGCTCTGCCCAGGACCTTTTGACCGTCTGCAGAGAATATTGTGGGAAGGTCTGCAATGGACGTGGTGCCAAGTCCAGGGATATAGTCTACTATCTCATCTCCACGCTCTACGCATTATACAATTAGCACAGAGAAATAGAGAAAGAACATCAATAAATTTTTGCATTGAGATAACATTATTTTTGTTACATGTAAAAGGCTTTGAGATTTTCATTCAAAAGTTTCATACAAAACCAAGTTTCAAATTATGGGGTTCTCAACATTGAAGAAAAAGGATTATACTAGATTTTATAGAGACAGAAGATCATGGCGTATCAAATTGATACGAGTAAAGTCATGGTCAAATTCTACATTTGACATGCGCAATTTAACTTTTTTTTTTTTGTTTGGTTTGAAAAAAGTGCTAGAAAAATCACATTAATTAAATGGCTTTAAAAAATTAAAAAAATAAAGTGAATCGTATACGTTACATACTCCTTTAATAGCGAGAAACCTTAATTGCAAAACAATATTATTCCCATCATATCATATGTCTTATGCAAAGTGTTTCGCCAAAGCGGCAACTAGAATTCACGCACTGTTTTATCCCTTGGCATGTAGCAAGTGGCAAAATTCAACTTTGCCATTATTGAATTTGTTGTCTTGCCACAAGCTAAGTGATTGCAAATTCTTTTTCACTTTATAAATTAAAAATAATCAAAGATTTTAAGCAACTCTTTTTCTGGCGAAAATTTGAAGCAACTAAACAGTAAAGTAAGTGGGCGTAGATGTGGACGCACCTGCCACATCAAGAGGGAAGTGTCCGTTCTGTTTGAGGAGCTCAAAGTGATGCAAAAATGAGAACACCGACGCCGACATTGGCCAAACCGCAGCCACCGGAATATTCCTCCGGTTCCCGACCCTCACAGCCCAAACAACGTACGGATCAGCAACTATGGCGCTCACCGGAGGCTCGAGCCGGTCCACAAGCTGCTCAAACGGAGCTTCCAACTTGGTGCTCACGGCTTCCACAAAGCCAGGAAAGTCTTTTGCTCGGACGAGCTCGGAGGGGATGGCGTTTGGTAGCGTGGCGAATCGGATGTTGTCAGGTTTCGGGTCGGATCCGATGAAGCCGTGCCACTCCTCGGTGACGACGAAGGTGATGAGGAGTGTGTTGTCGGGTTTCTTTGAGGATAGGAGTTTGCAGAGGTTCATCATGGGGTTGATGTGGCCTCTGCCGGGATAGGGTAGCGCCACCACGTGGCAGACTGAGATGTGGTTGTCTTTTACTGTTCCCATTTTCTCTCTTTTTATGGAAGATTGAAGATGAAGTTTGAAGAAAGCTTTATATAGAATAAAATGAAGATTGAAGAGATTATCATGAAAATCCTCGAAAGACGAAATTACCCCTCGGCAACAGTGTTATCCATTACAAGTACCAATCCAACGGCTCCAAATATACATATGTATAAATAGGTATATTTGATTCCTTATTTATAAAATAAAACATGTATATTTGGTTCATGCTTTTTCCATGAATATGCATTGATAGCGCACACCTCATTTTGATTCCAAATATACATTAATAGAAAACCTCACTTTAAGGTATCCTACACATTATTGCATTATTGATCGAGATAGCAAAAAGTGATATTCTTGATGTTCAACTATTAACACGTTGCCCTCTTGCCAGCAAGAGATGATGACAAAATTGCTTAGGTGTTAATGAGTTTGTTTAGCATATTGCTGCCCACATGTTGGACTTTTAGGTATATTTGATTCCATCATTATGATTAATCAAGTAATCAAAACTAAACAAATCATGAACATAATTAATGGTGACCTCCTTGTGAAATATCCTTGATAAACGCATCAAGGTTGGTGTCAGATGAGCCACCTTCAGCAATTGCTCTATGACAAGTCTCTTCAAATTGTCTTGCTCTTTCCCTCATCTCCTTCCCCTCCTTCATTTCGAGATCCATAAACCTCTGCACAAGTTCAGCAATTTCCTCTCTGGTCACCAAATGTTCATGTTCTGCCCCCACCTTCTTCTTCAATACCCTGTATCCAATCTTCCAATCTTCCACAATTTGCTTAGCGTTGGGAACTTGGTCCCAAAATATAGGACAAGTGAGAATTGGAAGACCAGCATAAACAGCTTCCAAAATTGAATTCCAACCACAATGTGACCAAAACCCCCCAATAGAATCATGACACAACACCCTCAATTGGTCACACCAAGGCACCACCAAACCCTTATCACCAACACCATCCTTCCACTTAGAGGCATCCCCACGAGCAACCCACAAGAACCTAGCACCACTGTTCTGCACCCCAGCAACAATTTCATCCATTTGGGCTTTTGAAACTGAAAGGAAGCTTCCCAGGGAGACGTACAGGACTGACTGTTTGGGCTGAGAATCTAGCCAATTTAGATAACCGAGGCCATCATTGTGATTTATGGGTAGACTTTTAGAAAGTTCAAAATGAGGTATGGTTGGGCCAATAGGGTAGACACGCAGAGCAAATTGGGTTTTGAACGTGTCAAAGACTTGAGGTTCAAGCTCATGGACTGAAGTGAACAAAAGACATTGTGCTTTTTCTACTACTTGAGAAACAGTTTCAATAGCTCTGTGGAGGACTTTTTGATGATTGTCTCCAAAGAATACTGTGGGAAGATCTGCAACGCTTGTGGTGTTGAGTCCAGGGATGTAGTCTATTATCTCATCTCCACGCTCTTTCATTTACGCATTTCACAAATAGACACAGAGAAACATATATAAAGAGCAATTTCAATAAATAAAATTGCATTATTGAGAAAACATTATTTGATAAAGTGAGAAATGAAAAAAAAAGGTTTTTGATTGCATTCAAACTTTGCAATTCAAAATTGACGAGCAGTTCATCTTTAAAACAAATGGACACTTGTTAAATTTTTTTAACATTTTCTTTTTTTGGAATTTGACAAGCGTTAAAATCTCATTTGTTGTGAAGAGGAGCTCCTCCTCAATTTTAAGGAGTCAAGTCATGCTAATTAAAAACGGTAGTAATACAAAATGCATTCCTACAAATCACATATCAGTGATATGAATGCATAAACTTCTCTGTTTTGAGTTAGTTTTGCATATAAATGTGATTTGTCTGTAGACTGTATGAAGAATGACTTCTTACATGTGAGCAGTCAAGCAGTGTAACTTTGTAAGGTGAAAATAGGGTTGGCATGAGAGTCGACTTTCAACAATTAATGCACGTGGGGTCACCCACATGCTGACATGCATGTAGCGTACGAGCATATGCCATAATAACAATCAATTATCATGTCCCGATGTAAACCTAACAATCGACGTACCTGACAAGTCAGCAGGGAAGTGGCCCTTCTGTTTGAGCAGCTCAAAGCTATGGAGCACCGTAAACACCGACGCCGACATTGTCCACAGTGAAGCCACAGGAATATTCCTCCGGTTCCCGACCCTCACGGCCCAGTCAACAAAAGAGTCAGCAACTACGGCGCTCACTGGAGGCGCCTCAGCCTCGAGCCCATCCAGAAGCTGCTCGAAGGGAGCTTCCAATGCGGTGTTCACGGCCTCAAAGAACGCCGGAAAGTCGTTTGCGCGGACCAGCTCAGAGGGGATGACGTTTGGTAGCGTCGAAAATCGAATGTTGTCGGGTTTTGGGTCAGATCCGATGAAGCCGTGCCACTCTTCGGTGACGACGAAGGTGATGACGAGGGTGTTGTCGGGTTTCTTTGAAGACAGTGATTTGCAGAGGTTCATCATGGGGTTGATGTGTCCTCTGCCGGGATAAGGCAGGGCCACCACGTGGCAGACGGAGATTGGCTCAAGTTTTGCTGTGGCCATTTCTCTTGTGTGAAGATTGAAGCTTTATTGCTATATTGTTGGTGTTTGCTGCATGAAGATTGAAGACATCGAAGATTGAAGCAGATGACTGATCAGTTAGCTTTCACGATCATGAAACTGGTTGAAAGACGGAAATACCCCTCGGTTGCGGTAGAAATTAACACTTGGGCCTTACTCGTCCTCTGGGAACTAGAGACTGCTTATGCGCGGACTAATTTTTATATGTTACGGGTGATTGGTGTACTATATAATATTATTAGTGATAAAAATGGATATATTACTAAATATCTCTAATATATGTGAGGCAGTCGTGTGAAAACATTCTCCAATACATATAAAACATAAAAATAAAATATTTCTACACTAGAAAATACATGTGTTAGTGGACATAAAAATCAATTTGAGACTTGCGCAGTAACTTAATGAGTACACATGTTAAGGACAAAGTCTTTAGTTGCAAAATACATGTGTTAAGTGGATCAATAAAACCACATGGTCAATCGTTTGTCAAACTGCATACATAATTGTGGTGGGCATGAAACCAACTCAAAACAGAAAGTGTCATTAGAAATGTTGCTTGCATATGTCACTTACAAATGCTTCAAGATTGGCATAAGTCGAGCCACCCTTTCGAATTGCTTGTCGATAAATGTCCCTAAGCTCCCTCGCTTTGCTCCTCATTTCCTTACCCTCCTCACTTTCCAAATCCATAAACCTCCTCACAATCCCTGCAATTTCTTCTCTACCCACCAAACTTTCTTTTTCTCCCACCCCTTTCTTCTTCACCCTCCACCCAATCTTCCAATCCTCCACAATCATCTTGCTATTGGGGACCTGGTCCCAATATATAGGAAAAGTCAGCATTGGAAGACCAGCAAAAACAGCTTCTGAGGTCGAATTCCAACCGCAGTGGGACCAAAACCCACCAATAGAATCATGACATAACACCCTCAATTGGTCACACCAGGGCACCACAATCCCCATCTCCCCGCACCTCTCTTTCGACTCAGAAGCTGCTTCACGCGCCACCCAGAAGAATCGAACCTTACTCTCCCTCAACCCATCAGCGATTTCATCCATTTGGGCTTTGGGAGCTGAATGCAAGCTCCCTTGCGATACGTACAAAACTGACCCACTAGGCCGTTTGTCTAGCCAATCAAAATAGTGGGCCTCACTGGGCCTTGATTCGGCCTCCACTTTGGAATGGGGTATGGTGGGCCCAATGTGATAAACAGGGATCGATGTGTTCGCCCTCAGAGCGTCGATCACTGGGGCTTCAAGCTCGTACACTGAAGGCAACAAAAGCCATTGGGCTTTGGACAACGATGCAACGGATTCTAGAGCTCGATCCAATACATTAACCCCTTTCCCGTAGAAACACGTGGGAAGGTCCCCCACACGTGTGGAAGGAAGTCCCGGGATGTAGTCCACGTGCTCTTCTCCTCGTTCTATAAAGAAAACAAACACACATGTTGGTATTTGTTTGTTATTCCATTTTATTTTCTGTAATATCAGTAGTTATTATTTTTGAAGAAATTAGCACATGATACCTCTAAAAAGTCCAATACATTACTTAGTAAATTATAAGGATTATATTTCGAAACAATTATAATTACTAGAATTAAACTCAAACCAAGAGAAGTATTTAAGTTACTGAGTTCGTTATGTACCTTCCAAATTAACGGGAAAATGCCTGTGTTGGACGAGGAGATCGAAGAAATGGAAGACGGAGTAGACAGAAGCGGACATGGTCCATAGAGAAGCTACCGGAATATTCCTCACATTCCCGATCTCGATGGACCAGACCAAGTACGTGTCGGCTATCAAGGCGGTGACCGGCGGCTCCAGTCGGTCGAGAAGGTCTTCGACCGGGGTTTTGATTTTTCTCAAAACGGTCTCATAGAATCCGGGAGAGTCAGCGCCGCGGCCGATCTCGGAGGGGATGACGTTGGGAATAGTAGCGAAGCTCACGTTGTCGGGCTTCGGCTCCGAGCCGATGAAGCCGAGCCACTCCTCCGTTACGATAAAGGTGACGATGATGTCTGTGTTGTCGGCGGCCGGGTTTAACGAAGCGAGGGAGTTGCAGAGGCACATCATGGGGTTGATGTGGCCGCGGCCGGGGAACGGCAGAACCACCACATGGCGTGTGGTGATTGGTGAGGTTTTTGGGAGGCTCATTGTATTGGATTGGATTGGTTTGGGATTGGGGAGACGTCGGAAGGAAGTGGAGAGTCCAAAGCTCCAAGAGCGTGAATATAAAAAGAAGAGCGGCAAGAAAACGACAAAACAAGTTTCCGATTTCCCAGTTTTCTTAGCCCAATTCAGCTCGTTTGAATGCCCGTCCTTAGTTGTATGTGTTTTGGATGGACCAAATTTAAAACGTGGGCCGAGTCATGAAAAGTAGAAGCCCGCTTCTAAATTTACTAAAATAAATTTTTTTACTGCACGGTTAGTGACAGTGAAATTATTATGGGCCCTACAAAACAAAGTATTTAAAGACCATACGGGAGAACCATGGTCCGCTGTGATTTGTCCCTTTCTTTTACTTTCCTTCCCTAGGAGGACCACATAGAATTAGAAAGCCCAAAGGAAAAGGAAACTCGAAAAATATCTATTGACCATCACCAAAGTAACGTAGGAATTGGTTTGTCCAAAATTTCTTTCGTATGGGACTCATTCAATTATTTTTTTATTTAAATCATAATCTTAACAATTTTTATACCTAAGACTATATACTACAATATGATAAAAAGGTCTAGTCTAGTGACATCTAATTTCTGGTATATGTTCGACTTGTTAAATAAAATATGCCGCGTATAACATAAAGATAATTTCAGATAAAAAGAAAAACGAAAGAGAGAATGATTATGCATATCATTTTCCATGGGCACATATATATTGTTTGATCAAAAGAAGCAAACATTGCAAGCAACAATATATTAGTTTTTGTTGTGTGTGTGTGGGGGAAATGAACAGTATGTTACATATCTTACGAAATTCCATAAGATATGAAGCTCTACCTAACATATATAATAATGCACATATTTCTCAACACCAGTCACCTATAATGAAAAGCTTTAACGCTTTCAAATTTTGCTCTAGGGACCACAAATACACATATCTTGATGAATCATTGCAAGACTTCAAATTCGTATTGAATTAATTAAAGTGGAATATTTGATTGCAACAACTAGCACATGGATTAATGAATGATTAAGATCCATTTCACGAGATTATCAATAATCTACTTTGACAATTTGGTCTAATGACACGTAATCTTTACGTTGTACTAGAAGGTATTCTAAATTTAAATTTTATAGACGACAACTGTTAAACAAGAAAGAGAAAAAGAATTCCACACCACTCTATTGAAAAGTTTGAAAACATTTGGATATACTCATGTCACTTGACTTCTCTCTATGATCAATTTACCCTATAATGTCTATTATAAATAGGACAATACTTCCCTTCTTACCATGTAAGTAGGAGCTCCTATATTCATGTTAATAGTAGTATAATATGTGTGCATACGTTTTTCTTTTTATATTTTTAATGAATTATTTTTACATATATGTCAAACTGTGATTCGCTAAAAAGAAGAGTATCTCCTTAAAAATAAAGAGGAGGCAAGCAGTATCTTATAAATACATCCTTACTGAAGTAAAGTTGAGTTGAGCTTGGTGATGCTGCTAGTCCAATTCCCATCACTATAATTACAAGACTATCAACTATGGAAAAGGAGATGGGCATTTTCTACAAGATGGGCCTTACCACAAATCATTTCAATTTTCATGATAAGTAGGCCCCAGAAACAGAGAATGTTTTGGAGTTAACCGAAACTGGTCCTCCCAAAAAAATAGATATTTTCAACTACTTTTTAGTTAAATTAGAGATATTTTCATACGACAAACCCAAACACATGCAAAGCAAAAAGTCCATGGATGTTGGAGTGAGATATTTGTTGAGATCTTTCGAGCTATCTCTTTAGTCATCGCGTCACGAATCACACCTCCTCACAAATCGACCCTGCAACACAGAAAATAAGGTATTATCAAACGAACAATAATTTCAAAATTCAAAACATATCAATTTGGCAGAGAGAGAGAGAGAGAGAGAGAGAGAGAGAGAGAGGACAAAAACCTTGAGTCTTGGTCTTTTATCTGCGTTGAGTTTGCGGACTTGGTACCTTATCTTCTTGGAGAAAAGTCTAGACTGGCGCTTCTCTCTGTACCTTAGAACACTTGCCTCCCTTCTTGTTCTCTCTTCTTCCATTATTGGCACCTCTCCCATCTAAGTAAAGGATAATTAGACACAAAATTAAACATTAACACAACATTCTATACCTAAGAGAAGCCTCCTCATATATGCACATGACACTCATTTTACAATTTGCATGCAGTTTTACTGCTAAATCCAATTTGACATATGTCATCATGGACACAAATAAATAAATAAAAATGTAAAATTTACATGTTTGGATTGGAACAGTACTATAAAGTACACCATTTAAAAGTGTTTTTTCCGTACCTCAAACATATTGAAAGGGAAGCGTCATGTGTTCTTGTTCAGAGTATACGAGAGTTATTCGTATTTTCTCATAAAAGAAGCACAAGAATACAATATAAGTGCGAATAGCATTTCTCTTTTGAAACGAGGAAGAAGCATGGAAGTAGAAATGCATGCTATATATATATATATATTAATGACATCCTATTTCTTCAAAATTGGCACCAAATTAAAAATACGAAACAAGGTATAAAAAAGAGAGTAAAGGAAGATATGAAATAAAGTTAATCAAGTACTGACATAATTGCCATTGCTAGCCATGGAAGAACGTGAACAATCATCTGCCCAAAGAGGACCACGATCAGACCAAGCATCCAACACCTCTTGATAATTCAAATTCAAATTCAACTGCACCCTCTTCTCATCGTCCTCATCCCAAAACACAACACTCTCACTTTTTACAACCTTTCTTTCATAGTAGCTTTCATCTTCAAAAAAGCACCTATCTGCGGTTTGAAACACTTTCTGCTCAATCTCCTCCCCTTCTTCTCCTTTAGGAAACTCATCCCAATCCATAAAATCCCAATTAAGCTTGTGACCGCCGTACATGTTTTCGCTCGGTAATTTTCCATCTTCCTCTTCTTCAATGCCCAAAATGCGCTCCCAGTCATCCATGATATCAACCACATGATCATCTCCATTGGTGTTAAAAGCATCATCTAATTTGGTGGTAGTAGTAGTAGTAGTGGTAGTGTCAGAGAATTCTTCACCAGAATTATTGATGCTGTCTGGCACCTGTTGCTCTTCCTTCTTTGGGCTTCTTAATAAGAATGAATGGTACCTCATCTTATCTTTGGTCTCTCTTTTTCTTTCTTTCTTTGTACACAATTTGAGTATAACAGATGATGATATGAGAAGGGAATGGAAGATGTAGTGGGAAATTTGTATGGTGTTTTTATCCTGCGTGGCACCTTATCTTCTAGCCATTGGCTGGTTCAAGGCCTCAGTATGAGTTGAAAGTCTACAGCTTGAAAAGGGTAAGAAGGGCCCTACAACCACAATCCATTTTCACTCTGTGGAAAGGGGAGTTGGGGACCAATTACAAGACAGACTTTTTGAATTGCTGCATCGAGAAGAACGTGACCAAAAAAGTGTTGATAGCAATAAATTAGATATTTTATCAATTTCAAAGGGTTTGATCTAATTTGTTTCTGTATGTGTTCCAGGTATGTGCTCAGTTATAGTAGCAAGAAAAAGAGAGAACGAATTAAAGAAGCCCCGTGTGGTGTGTATGTATATAATAATTGGAAAACGCCACCCAAAATGGTTGTTGGTATTCGACAGTTTGTGGGGCTTCGTTGGTACCAAGATATGATCCCATGCGGCCCATTGTGTGCAGAAGACTAGCAGTCTGCAGAACATGTAAGTTTTTCTAGAATATATTAGGGCATTTTATATACATTGGCTCGTTTGCTAATTAGTATTGAATTGGATTAGATACTCCTTAATATTATCCCATTGTGTGCAGAAGACTAGCAGTCTGCAGAACATGCAACTTTTTCTAGAATATATTAGGGCATCTTATATACATTGGCTTGTTTGGTAATTAGTATTGAATTGGATTAGATACTCTCCTTATATTATTAAAGCATGTTTAACGAATAAATTATTTTTTTAAAAACAAGTTGAAGGTAGAAAATGAATTACTCATTAAGAAAACGTATCTCATCTAATTCTCACAAAATGATAAGATAGCAACACCTTATAACTAATCTCTCCTAATCCCCCAATATGGAAAGTCATTCATCTCTACATTCATTTCCTCCTTCAACCTACCTTAGATTTAGATTTAATGACTTATCCAATCCAATTATAAACACCAAATGAGCCCATAGGAGTTGCTCAGATATGTCAATGTTTGAGGCCCATATATGATATAACCCATCTTTCATATATACAGACTCACTCATCTAAGAACCTAAAACTGAAATCCTTAGGCAAGCGGGATTGTTCATATATATAGCTTTGCAATAATATTCTTCTTGATGTAATTGTTACCAGACAGTTTGACATGAGAATAATTTCATTTAAGGTGATATTTCATTTGATATAAGTCAATGTTCAATGAAGAAGAACTAACCATCCAGTCGATCTATAATTCTGATGATTTTCTCTCGAATATATATGGTACGAAGTTTAGCTCATATATTTGTTCATATCTCATATTGTATTATCTTCCTGTTTATGGCCATTTAGACAGAAAGCATTTTTGGAGCTTAAGTAAAATATGTTTAGCTGGCTTCCTCCTAGACTTTGAGTAGCATAGTCAAAACAATTATAATAGGATCCCAATTAATTTCATGTGTTTATATGTGCTGTGACCACACGCATGCACCGCCCATATATTCCAAAGCGTGTTGGCTTTACAGTTAATTGGGCGACCTCTTCATGTGATGTGATGTGGTGTGTGAACACAAAAGCTTGTATTAAATTTTGTAGGGGGTTTCGCCAGCGACACATGCTTGCTGGGTTGAGTTGCCATGCACTTTCTCAACAGCCGAGATTTGGAACGCAAAACCACAAATTTATAGGAGGATAAGTTGAGTTGTATCTCACTTATCAACGATAATATTGCTTGGTCAATACTCTACCAAGACGTTTAAAAATAGGAGCCATCAAATATTAATTCTAATTAGTTTGGGTACTTTAAACTTATGTATTGATGTCCGAAGATGAATACAACTTAAAAGTGGGTCTGCTTTTGGTCGCGTGTGTCCTACGACAGGCACAAAATGGATCTGCAAAGAGAGAGAGAGAAAGAGTGCAACGATAAGATCTTAGGTATTGGTGTGATATCAGTCGAAGACTTTCCGATACTTAAGTTAGTTTAAGGATGAAGTGAGTAAGTAATTAGACAGAATAAGGGTATTATTGCCAAGTTACTATTACTCGGTGCATTGAGGCAAGAGCCTTGTTTATAAAGGAAAGAGGTGGAGCACCTTGGGTTATTACTTCGATGTGGGACTATTGATGTCGCTTAAAGGGCTGCCATTTGTCCCTAAATGGAAGTGGCATGACATGTGCCTTCATTAGGCTGGATCGACAAGTGAGATTGTCGAAGGCTAATCCCTGCCAATTGTGAACCCTGGTGAGTTGGGATGGGCCTTGTTAACCTTCAATTAAGGGTCATTCGTCCTATGTATCCTGATTGAGAGGGTCTGGTTAGATATGGTATAAAAAATATGCATAGCCTAGAATGTACACATACATATAAATTTTGTCCACTACTATTCTAGGAATAAAGACCTCGTTTAGTGGCTCGACCTGCATTGAATTATAATTGAGTTCAAGTGATTTCTTAGAGTCATATTCTTTTAGATTGGACTTGTACGACATAATATCGTGTCCAATTTAATACGTGCAATCTCAACATTTATAAATTCGCCAAATAACTATTTTAATTGAAATAATCTAGTTTAAATCTAGCCACAAAAAAATTTCATATGGATATTGAGATATGACACTTAGATTCCAAGGAAATTCTCACATGCATATATAAATTCCTTTTGGTCGCGAGTCCTTATTTAGTTAGAATTTTGGTTCATTACTTACTAAGGTTTTTTGTTACTTACCATTTTATTTAGTTCTATTGTAATTGAGATTTATTTACTAATGAGATTTATTAATGAGACATTAGTCATCTTACAAAAATGGGATTGTCGCAGAAAGAAAAAAAAAAACAAAAAACAAAATACTAGTCAAATAGGGCTACTGGGATAGATTTGCAAGCTGACGTCTGTGGTAAGAAAAAAAGCCTTTTTAAGCCCCTACTTTACTCCATCTCCCACATGCAGGGGTTGACCCAGAATTCCAGATATCATTCTCTTCTCTCTCTCTCTCTCTCTCTCTCTCTCTCACACACACACACGTACACACATACGTGCACATGGGAATCACACAGAAATAGACTAAATAATTATGATCAAACAAAGATAAAGGAAATTGTATTGGAAAGATGGATTGACAGTACTTTGATTAATGATGATGATGATGATGATGATAACTAATTAAGCAAATCAAGTCCAGAGAGACTCTCTTTTAAGAGGGTCTTGGATTACATTGCTAGAAGAAGCAAAGCTGCTGAAGTATTGATGTGGAATGTTATTGAAGTCACTGTTGGATAATAGAAGGGACTTCTGATCATGATCATGATCATGATCTTGATGATGATGATTATGTTGATGATCTATCTGGTTGGGTAAGGCTACAGGCTCCTGCTGCATCTGGATGCAGAGTATCTCTGCCTGAGCCACAGCAAGCTGCATTTGTAGCTGAGAAACTTGGCTCTGCAGGAAAGATATTGCCCCTACGCACCCATAAACCGGGTCTCTCACTCTTGCATTTGCTTCATAAACCAAACTGCTCACAGCATCTCCTCTTTGATGAATCGGAAGCTCCTGGTTATCAGAGAATAATAAGTCAACACACAAGTACATGTAATTATCTATTGAGAGGAACTTTATTCGCACTCTGCACTTGTGCTTATGCACTCCTATGGATGAGTGCAAATAACAGTGTCATTATATGGCGTTGTTATTTGTAGTACTCTTTCACAGGAGTGTATGAAAGAAGTGTAGATAGCGTTTCTCCTAGAATTAATCAGACGTTTAGAGAGAGGGAAAAAAAGAAACCTGCAACATTTTGCTGACATTGCTAGCACCAAAGACCTTGTGAACAAGGGCAAACTTATGAGGGTCATCAGAAGGGAAGTAAGGGGCAAAGATGCAGTCCTTGGCGCAGCGGCGCCTCAACAACTTGCAAGAAGCACATGGAGAAGTTCCCCCCATTAATTTCACTCCAAGAACAAGAACTCAAAAAAGAAAGTTTTTCCCTCTGGAGTTGTACGTAATTAAGCAAAGCTAGAAGTACTACTCGTAGAGAAAACCAAAAACAGAAGGAGGAGCTTGGTAGTGTTCAAGCCAGAGAGCTGAAATTGCATATTTATATTAGTTCGAGGTCGGCCGCCTAGGGTAAGAATGGTTCCCACATGCTTCATCATTAAAATAATATCAACACATTTAAACAACGGCAATCAAATGCATAGACTTGAAAACACTGGAATCTGGATATTCCCAACTAGACAAACTAGCAATTTCTTGTGTGGAAATTACAATTCTAGCAAACAATGCCATGGTTTTGAGATGTGATTAGCAAGGGCAATTGGGTCATTTTACTGCATTTTATGCAGGGGAATAGATTCTTCTGCTAGTTGTCCACCGCCTTGGCGCGTGAAAGGTATGATATATTTATATACATGTACATGCACATAGGTTGGCAAAAGCCATGCAGTTGTAATTATGTACTTCTCACGTTCTGGTTTGACTCTTCTTTTTCTGGCTTGTGCTGCACTGTGTATGGGTTTGAGCAAAAAACGAGTAAGACAAAGGGAACAATGAAAATGTGATTAATTTTATGGAAGACGAATATTAAATTGGAGGTCATTTAAAAGCCATTGATTAGGGGAGAGAAAAAGGCTTGGTTAATTATTAGGGTTTTATAGTAAATACAACATGAAACCAATGGGAAACCCTAACCGGGACCAACACACCAAGAGAGATGGACTCAACGTGAATGTTTGTTGGCAGACATTCACATGGAAACATACATTTCTAACTCTCTCTCTCTCTCTCTCTCTCTCTCTCTCTCACACACACACACACACACACACACACACACACAGAGCCCCAAACGCCTACCTTTGATCAATATAAATTTCTATTTAGTTTATTATGTATATAACAATTATTGTGGGTTTTATTTTTCTTGTTTTCTTCATGCAGCTATATATATATATATATATGTCGTCCTCAGTCTTGACCAAACTGGGAATATTCTTTACATGCCGGGAAAAAAAAAACTACTGTTTCTAGAACTTCTTAGCTTTATTTAAGAATCTCAGTGACATTTAAATCAAACATCGATTTTGACACGCATTGTTACCTAGTTGTCACAACAGTGATGATAGTGTTCCTAGGACACACTACTTATCTTCAATAAAGTTAAAGACACATGAAATTGTCTTTTTCCGTAGAAAAAATGTTTAGCATCCTCAAATTCTGCATAGTTTTGCTAGTGGTTTAATTTTTTGGGTCGAAGTTGCTAGTGGTTTCATAATTTGAATACAAATGACTTGTCACACATTTTCCTCGTTTATCTTCTAACTTGTATATGTACATGAGCATGCGCAGCCATTAAGGCCCACAAGGGACACCTGATATGAGCTTGTCTTATGTGTTGCCAATTGGCTTAATTGATTTTGAATTTACTCGCTTTTTCCTTTTCTTTACTTGCCGCTACATGTGTGACATGTGTGTGTTTTGCTTTTTATATGATTTAGCTCAGTTTTATACTCTTTTTCTTCTTTACTTTTCGAATATCTCTTATCTATAACAAGTGACTCACATCTTTATTATTTAAAATTGACCATTCTTGAAAAAATTTCTGACTCCGTCACTGTGACACGAGTATGAAACCAAATGGCAAGTATTGAAAATAGGTGATGCGTGGCTATACATACCAATAATAATAAACATGCTTTTCCTAGGGCACACTTTGTGTTATGATTAATCAACTAAAAGCTAGTGAAATGATAAGAAAGGGAAAGGTCAGAAATAGCAGAGAACTCAAGTGCTTGAATTCAAAACTCTCATCTCCTCAAATAAGATTCATAAGACACGCTGTGTACTTTTATTTAGCGTAGGGTCAGATATATGCACAGAAGTGCATGGCTGCGAAACCATCCACTAACACGTCACAGCAGTGACCAGAGTACAAGACTTTGTTTGATTTCAAATCTTCATCATCATCACATGTATGCATTATATTAATAATGACCACATAATATATATATATATATATGATAATATTACCCCCACCAAGAAATTAATGAGATCCGACATGAAGCAAAGGGTTAAGAATTTATTAAAAGGAAACCCATTTCGAGAGAGATTGAAACTAAAACAATAGCAATTGTGAAACTCTAAGACCAATTCTCACTCTATTGCATTTAATGCTCTCCACATGATTCCAAGCTTCTAATCTTTTGTTCCGAGGAAAACAGCTCTCTTCCCCTAGTTGTCATGGCAGCATATGTGCATATATATATATATATATAAATTAAAAACCAAGTCTATGCTTTCAATTAGACTCTCATCTTATCTCTCATACATTATTTTAACATTAAAATGAGGGCCATATTGTTGAATTTCTTATCAGAAAACGCGTATTTTTTATATTATATTATTTATATATAAGTTTCAGTTTTCAGTTTGAAGTTTCAAACCCCTAAGCTATAGGAAGAAGAAAAACTTGTACGCTCTAGACGGTGAGATCCATGTAAACTTTTTTGTTTTACTTGTATATTTTAAGCTAATGAATAAAGTAGAGGAAAAACAGACATCTTTCACAAACTTAGAGAAAAATAAAACATGCAACCTCCGATGCAAACATTAAATGCACTTGCTTGGTGATATGGAAGATTCGATTCTTGAGATATGCATGGTTTTCTAATCTTCCTAATATTCTAATTTCTATAAGATGGTGGATGATATTAGAAGAAGCCATCTTTGACAATGGCAGCCTCGACAGTGGGGGTTTTCAAATGGCTACTACTGACATCAAATTCAATTGCTTGAAAGAGTGGTGTTGGATTTCCAATGCGACCGTTTACCACTATGATCAACTCAATACAATGAAAATAAAGCTGCCGATACTAACGGTGTTAGTTGAATAAGCACAGGTTTTTGGTGTGTTTCTAAACGGTCTTAAATTCAAACCCCTACAATACCCATGTGTGTAAGTTTCTTCATTCTCTGAAGATCAAGCCCCCATAATAACCGTGTTAATGAATTTACTTTCTTTCCCATCCAAACTTTGACAAATAAATAAATAAAGCGGTGAGTACAAGCTGGGCCACGCTAGCCTAGCTACATATATGTTCATTTCAAGTTTCTAATAAGTACCCAAAAGACCATGGCCAAAATAACTATACAGATGCACAGAAAATATAGAAAATAAATAAACAAAGGGAAAAGGACAGATAAGTATGAGTACCTTTTGTCCTTTGGCCCTAAAATTGAGCCGGCTTGAGAATGCCATCTGGGTACCTGCGACCGGACCAGAGTGATGCATAAAAACTCCAAGCTAGAGAAAACCAATGTGAATGTGATCTTGAAAAGAGAAAAGAAAAATGTTTCCCCCATTTGGTTTGATATTCTTTAGCTTTAACTTTGGTCTTTATCTTCTTACTATGGACAAAAACTCCCCTTCAAGGGGTTCCTACTCTGTTCTTATCTCACACATCACATAATCTGTAAGATAGGAATATTGCTCACGTGATGAGTGAGATAAGAACATGCAAGTCTTCCCCTTAATATTGGGTAAGTAAGAATTAGGAACCGAATTTAGTACTTGGCTACAGGCGGCATTGGACTAGCAAAGTTTGAAATGTATGAAAGTCTTGTTCTAGTCAAGTTCTACAAAGCTACAATATGGGCTCAACCAAGGGGATTTAACATCCACCTTAACTTGACCGTTTCAATATATATGTCGGAAACTGACAACCCAACACAACTGGCTTGGCTTTTCTTTGTTGCACACAAGCACATCTCATTATAGTCTTCATCTGACCATTGAACTTCAGGGTTCCCATCCAATATGCAATCAATAAAATTCCATAAGCACGAAGATGTTGGCAATGACCTCAAATTAAACTAGGCTATGATCCATCAGTCATCCTGGACAAGCTTCGACTCTCATTCAATTTTCGTAGATTACGCTTTTTTATTCCGTTTCTGAACAAAGTGCTTGCTACAGATTTTGTGTCCTTGCAAACTGAAGAACAATCTACGCTCTTTTCTTTTAGTCTCTTTTTCAAGTAGTCTGCTGTCTGCGCCTGAACTGGTTATGAGCAAACAGAATTTTCCATGATCACACTATAGCAAACAAATCCCAAATGCCATTGATAAGTTTCTTAACACAAATCTCAGTTACCAAAGATGAGTCACATAAAGTCATATAGACAAATCACCAAGGAGGACTACATCATGTGGTCATTGAACTACGATATTGTCTTTTCCTACTGAGCTTCAAAGTTACTAGCATAATCTTAAAGCCTAAGCTCATGAGATATCTCAAGCTCTGTGCCTACAGAGTATGGCTAGACAGTCAGTTCACCCAAATTTATACTTCTTATTTTACAGCAGATACAAGTCTATCACATATCTTTCAGAATTTTGTATTTATGTTCATTTTTGTGTGCTTTCTTTTTCCTTTTTTGGGACAATTTTTTGTAAGCTTTCTGATTTAGATGTAGTATGGTTCCCACACAGGTCATACTACATTGATGCCCTTCGATGTGATGCAGTAGCATGGGGAGTATTTTATATGGAAATTATGGAATTCACATAAGATCAATGATTTGATTTTAAACAGGCGTAAGTACACTACTATAGTAGTTGAGGTGCAGCTGATACTGCCATATCATTACATTACTTCTATATGATGAAAACGAGAGGTTCGTTTCTGCAGAATACAACCTATTACCTATTTATCAGGGATAATAGTCTGAAAAACTTAGCCTCATATCACAAATAGGTTAAGCTGCAGTTTAACATGTTAAGGCAGCCAATTCAGCATTATGACCTCAAATAACTAAGCAAGTAGGAAGCTTGGTAACCAACCACGTAGATTGTGGATATTACTATTAACTCACTGTCTCAAATTGACTTCAACAGATACTCTGGCATGTATGTTACAAACTTTGAATCTGGTTTAACATTACTACTAAAGAAAATTAAAACAATTAATAATACATACCAGAGTGGGAAGAAGCAGATGCCATGGCACAATCCTTCAGTCTCTTTATCTGTTCAATAACTTGCACATTTTCAAATACTCCATCCGCTTTTGCGTCTTCAGTAGATTTCTTCGTAACGTAATCTTCATCTGTTTTTGGGTCTACAGCACATTTCCTCTTAAAGCAAACCAATGCATTTTCACATGCCTACGAAGAAAAACAAGCTTAGATCAGAACATACAAAACCACAAAGGCTTATGATGTCTAGCTAGACGACTTAATACCACAATAAGAAGACGGAGAAAATAAGTAGAAAAAACACACAGTTAATTACATGTGAAATGAACAGTTACACAGATGCAAATGCAATAGATTTGAATATCTGATCCATCTCCATCTAATAGAAAATAAGCTTTATATATAGCAGTGGACCTATGATTTGTTGTACCAGCACATTCTAGATATGAGTAGCAATCCACAGAAATCATAACAAATCTTAGATACTAAATCAAGAGTCTAGATGGACTTGTATTTCTAACTGTTATCTCGAACCCAATCGAGGAATTGATTACAGATTTGGCTACTAAATCAATCATGATGATCTCAAAATCAGAACACAACTTTCCACACAAAAAGCCCTCTCTTAATTGAAAAAGTTAAGAAATAAGAAAACTGATAATGATAGTGATGAAGATGATGATCGATCACACTCACCCTTCCTGCAACAGAATAGAAACCACTATCTTTTGACTGGTGAGCAAAGTTTAGCCATTCTGTATACGGAACTTGCAGCCATGGATTAGTCGCAGACTTGAGGTCCCGCAAAAGCAAAGCCTCATACCTCAAAGCCAAGCAACTCTGCAAACAAAAAACCGGATCACAGACTACTTAACTACAATAAGCATTTACCTGGCGATCACAATTATTAGCTAATTAGGTCCATGAAAATCACCAATTTCAGCAAATCAACATTCAAAAAAGTTCAAATTAGAAGCAATTGCTCCGGGAAATTAAGTTCTTGATAATCAACAAAAGAGATGACTTGCCTCAACATCGCCTACAAGTGCGAAGGAGCGAACGAGAAATTCAAGAACCATAAGCTTCTCCTCGGGACTTTTCTCTGAAATTTCTCGCAGAACGGAGAGAGATTCGGACCGCAGGAACTGCCTCAAGCCGGACCTGACCTCTATCGACGACTTCACGTCCTTGGAAACTAACGCTGATTCCAATACTCGCAGCGTCGCATCGTCGAACCTGCAAAATCTCAAGCCCTTCAACACCACAGAGAGAGAGAGAGAGAGAGAGAGAGAGAGAGAGAGAGAGGAAGAAGATTGGAGAAGAAGAACAGACCTTTTGTTCAAGACAAGTGAGTGAAAGATCTCTGACATTTCGGCGGGAAAATGATTTTCTGAATTTCATTTTTGGGTTGAATTTATAGCTGACACGGGCCTCATTGGACCTATCTCATGAGCCCATTTAGGCCCAGCACTACCAAAAAGCAGCAAAAGTCTCTCTCTTCGTTTCTCTGTAACAGTCACAGAGTCGCCGTCCCGCCGATTAATCGTTAACATCGAGAGATATGGCGGGACGAGACCCTCGGCAGCTGCACCGGCTTCCTGTATTGACCAACACAACGGCGCTGGAGGACCGTATCGGCCTCCAGCACCGTGAGATCCAGGCCCTCCTCGTAGACAATCAACGGCTGGCAGCCACCCACGTGGCGTTGAAGCAGGACCTGGCAGCGGCTCAGCACGACCTCCGTCGCCTGTCGGTGGTCGCCGGTCAAGCCAAAGCCGAGAGGGACGCCGAGGTGCGCGAGGTTTACGAGAGGTCGTTGAAGCTGGACGCCGAGGTTCGCACCATCGACTCCATGGGCGCCGAGCTGGCTCGGACCCGTGCCGATATTCAGGAGCTCGGCTCCGTGCGCAAGGAGCTGGTAGCCGAGTTGCAATCGATTGAAGGAGAGGTTGCGAAAACTCGGTCCGAGTCGAAGCGAGTGGTAGACATTAAAGCCGATATTGAGACCTTCCAGCAGGAGAATAAGAAAGGAAGGTAATTTTAAATTTCTTTGAAGAGAATTTGTGTAGATTATGAATTATTTATTTAGTTATTTATCTGCTATTAGGGAACAACAAGTATTAATTACAGAAAGGAAGGTGATTTTGAATTCTTTGTTATTTGATTTTATGAAATTGTGCACATAAAAATTCAATCTTTTTTTGTGTGATGCATAGGGTTGCAATTGAGAATGAAACGAAAACCAGAGCTAAAAACCTTGAGTACCGGCAGGGAATGGAGAAAACCATGGCTGCCTTGGCTCGTGAGATTGAAAAACTTCATGGGGAGTTGGCCAATGCAGAGAAGAGAGCAAGGGCAGCAGTAGCAGCTGCTGCAGCAGCAAACCCAGGTAATTTTATTCCTTCACCTTCATCTTGTTTTTTTCCATTGAGCTATGGTTTCGAATTCTGATGTAAACTTCCTATTTTAAACTCACTAACCCAAATACAATGTATGAGTTTTAGTGACTTTTCGGTTGTGTTTATGCAGGTCCTGGATATCCTGCAACCTATGGCGACCCCGAAGTATATGGAGGAAACGCGTACCCTGCCCCCTATGGCATGCTGCATCAGGTATGTGTATGTCCTTGGCTTCTTAATGCTTTCCTCATATCACTCTTACTCTTGTGTATGTTGCTACTCAGTAGATTAAAATCATTGGAAAAGATGTGCAAGAATTGTTAGTGCCTTAAAGAATAACCGCATTTAGAACCTACAGAGTTAGTACAAATAATAACATGAAGATTGGCATGAAAACTGTTCTATCTTGATCAGAAAGTATCTGACTTCAGCCATCATTTCTTTCTTGAGACCAAATAGGTGCTAGATGGTTTAGAGTAATTCGAAATTCGAAAAATGAGAAGGAAGTTGTGCTGTGTTGAACCCTGAAATCAGAAGATATTAACAAGGAATTTTTGAAGAATTTTTTTTTTCTTTTTCTTCTTTTCTTTTTATAACTTGAAGTGTTCACCCAGTTCTGTTCGTGGCAATCTGTTGCACTTCAGGGTTAGTGAACTGTAGGAAGATAACAGCAATTCTATGGCATTGTTAGACATTTTAATCCCAGACTTGACAACAATGGGACGAACATGGAATAGCGAAACATAAACATTTGTATTAAGTATGGCAAGAAATGGAAGAAATATATGAATTGCGACGGTCCTGTCTACTTAAAATGTTCCATTATATGTACTTCTTTTGAATTAATTTAAATACGTTGTATCTACTCTTCCCGACAACCCTAGTCCTGTTATCAAACTTCAAATTCATTCTTTTAAACCCTTTTCGTTCAAATGATCCTTGAACATACATATATGACCTCTGCATTTTCAGGCCCAGGGAGGTGCGGATGCTGCCACTCCATATGGTTCTGTACCAATGTCACATGCTTCTTATGGCATGCAACCAAGGCACGATATGGGATGAGAATTCCGGCAGGCGTTTAGATGACCAAAGATCAGACTATGCTCTTCGGTTTGCCAATGATTTAGTGGTTCAGAAATGTAAATTATCTCGACATCCCAAAAGGTTTTGGCAGCAATTACATGAGCAATAGCAAGATTTGATATGCAGTTGAATTAGTGGCGCTGCATTTCCCTTGCTTCCCTCTTGGGCTTTTTTACTTTTTATTTTCAGTCTACCTAGTTCCAACCCTCTCACATCAAATTTTAAGCTCCTTTTCTCTTGTGAAGTGACCAGTCATCACCATGGGGATATAACAAGGGAAGCAATTGGTAAGAACCAGAAAGAAAAGAAAATGCTTAATCTGCAAACACAAATGGATGAAGGGACAAGGACACATAGGACGTAAGATATAACTTGTCTATGTATTATAATATTTATTGATTTTAAAATCTAAAATTTTGTCATCAATTTCAATTGAACCACCTTTCATCACCTTGACACGGCCGTCTAAAAAAAATTTCGGTCAAGACAAGGCCATCAATTTTACTACACGGTGTTTTTCTCGAGTAATGCTACTTTTATCACATTTGTATACTACATTCTTATACCCATATGTGACCACATTTGCCACATTCTCATACCACTTTATGTGAGTAATGCTACTTTTATCACATTTATATACTACATTCTTATACCCATATGTGACCACATTTGCTACATTCTCATACCATTTTATGTGACAAATGAGATGCATAACCACATTAATTAAAATTAATTTAACATTTTATTTTATTTTATGATTTATTAATACTTTTTAATTAGTGTGGTTGTATACCTCATCTGCCACATAAGATGGTATGAGAATATGATATACAAACGTGGCAAAAGTAGTATTATTATTAATTCTTTCACTATCACACAAATAACTCTCCATGAATCACGATTTGGTCTATTCTTTTGCACGCTCAGATGCAATGGAATACAAAGGATTTATGTATTTCAGTCTTCATAATTCGAATAAATTTTTGGAACATAGGTAAATCTTCACACAAAGCAAAGAAACAACAAAAACACATTCGACAAAATAAAGTTTTATACGAAATCGTAATTGTTTTGGATTTACAAAGCGCAATCAAACGCCACCATACAATATCATGTAACCTCCCGCCACAGACCAACTGCCTGACTTTGTCCAACTGATCTAGCCAAGTCATTACAAGCCACCCTAGAACGAAATTGAAACAAAGAAGAAATTATCTTCATGTTGGCACAGAGGCTTTAAGCCTAGAATAAAATAACAGCAGCATTTGCTCAACATAAGGAGTCTCAAAGAACTGCTGCCAAACCACCAAAGAAAGAAGGCCAGATGACAACACGCACTGATCAGCAACACAAGGGAGGAAATGACAATGGAAGGTAGGTTTTTACGTAGAGATCCTTGTCATCCACAAGTACTTTGCAGTCACCAGAGAGGCTAGCCCAACCCAGCAAGTAGAAGATCAATAAAGGAAACCGGTACCCCAAACTTCGAGCATCAAGACAATGTAGCAAAACAGTACTAGATCTTAAACACTAATTACTGATGTCGTCAAGTAAAATTATCACCAAGGGCAAGCCTCCGCGCCACATGATCAAAATGTCAAATCAAAATAGCAGATCCTATTCAATGTGGACAGTTTTTCAAACATCGATATAATGTTACCAATATCCTCCACTACTATACTCCAATGACTTCAGTTCAATCACTAAATGCTTAGATAGCTGACAGAATTGCAAACTTATACCGAGTAACAAGCTAGCAATTTAAACCAGTCCTGTACCTGGCCCTAAAGGTTAAGTGTATTACATTACACATCACGTAATATAACATGCCACCAATTTAATGATTGGTGCATCCAAACATAAGTACATTACAATATAAAATCCAAGCCACATGAGAGTAATGGGCAAGAACAGATTTTGGTTTATCTAGGCCCTCTAGAGAGGGCAAGTTAAGCAACCTCAGCCATTATTCATAAAGGTGTCAAATTTGCAGTCAGAAATGAATGTATACATCATAATCATGACCATGCATTTCACATGCTTCTATTTATGCTTGCATCTGAGCCATATATATTAAATGATCTGATGCAATCAAGAACCCAGCTATCCAAAGCTGGGCAAATCTCCAAAAAAGTGTTAATAATGGTTATGAAAGAGCAGCACTCACCTGAAAATATCAACCTACCTTAGCAGCAAGCAATTTGGAGATTATCCACTTGTCTCTAAAAAACATTCACACGACTAAATCAATCCCATGCCTATAATTAAAACCCTCCAGGTTGTAGGTAAAGTAATACAGGAGGACAGAGGCCTTGCTCAGGGTTAGTGAACAACCTACCTCTTAGTCTCCAGTTTAAAGAACCCTCCAACGGAATACAACAAAAACCATCAGACAACAATTCTCATTACATAAATTCTGCTTGATTGGGAAATTCTCTCAATAAGGACGTGCACGGTTTCCGCCATGTTGATGTCTATCAGGTCCACCATCTCTATAATTATCCCTGCGCCCACCGCCCCCATATCCACCTCTACCACCACTGCTTGCACAGAAAAATAAATCAGTACACAGCCCGAAAAAACAGATAAATAATTTGCACAAGAATCAAGTCAGAAAACCAGAAACTCCTTGGTTCAAAGAGACTTCTCCCCAGTCACACAAACTAGCATTGACAAAACCAAAAAAGAAAGGGAGTTTCACTAAAACACCCAAAATGGGAGCTGAAATTATAAAAAAAACCCAACACCCAAAACACTTTATAAACACACCCAAACCCATCATTACACACATTCAAAACCCATTTATAAACACACCCAAAAAATATACAATTATTGACTTTGGGGTTGATTTTGGGTGTGTTTCTATGTTTAAATAGTGTTTGGGTTTTTTTATAAATACATGTCTAGGATTGGGTATATTTATAAATTTGTAAAAAAGAAAATCAACCAACTCTAAACCACATTCAAAAATCACAACATAATCCTCATTAACAGAACACTCCAATTGAATTAATCAATACCTTCAGTGGTTAGCCAAAAGAAAAAAGTACAAATTATAAAACAAACAAGCAAATATAAAGCATCTGGGATTCATATTCAGGCTTGCTGACTTTTGCCCACAATGTGAGAAGCCAACATAGCACAAGAACAACACAAATGGAGCTCATTCAATCACCAGTTAAATTATATAAACAGTCGTTAGATAGATACCCCTGGTCAGGCGGAGCCCTAGGTGCCGACCTCTCTGCCATCGCAACATTGATCTTATAGCCCCTTAACTCGTAATCTATAAGCACAATACCCAGTTAGAATACAATTATATAGACATCATCATGATTCATAGCATGCAGATGAAAGACAAATTGTTACCATTGTAAAATCCACCAGCTGAATGTGCAGCAGACGGATCTTCATATGCTAAACATGCATCGCCTTTGTTTTTTCCCGATTCATCTGTGTATATTTTGATATTGTATGGCCACTGGTCCTTATAGCCACGTTTTTGCTTGATTCTTCCCACCTAAAAACAATAACTCAGCATAAGCTAACCACTTAAATGTATAACCAACTTCTGGGAACAGACAAGGGAATTTAACTTCGTACTACAACAGACAGTCCATAACTCATTATTTCACATGGATGCCCAAGAAAAAAGGTTTCTAAACAAATTTACCATATATTACAAGGATAAAAAAAACAAATTGTATCTTAGAACTGTTGTAAATCAATGAAAGCACATCATGACATCCTTATCAAGACAAGATAAGATAAGATGAAAAGAGAACTGCCATGCTCAAGCTAGAAAATCAGAAGCAACATAATTTAGATTGAAATGACAGATACCACACACAAAAGAACCAAACAAAATTCAAACTTAAAAATACTCAGATTCACTATGTTCAGAAGTAGGTATGGATTTACTTGTCCAATGCCTCCAAAAAGCTGCTGCAGTTCATCAACAGTAACATCTGGTGGCAAGTTTGATATGTAGATTCTAGCATTGTCACAAGTTTCATCACAATTCTGGTCGCATTGCTTCACCTTAGCTGGGGCTTCCATAGCAGCACCACCATATCCACCTCGACCACCAGCACCATACCCACCATCATATTTAGCAGGAGGGCCACCTCGGCCACCACTCCTTACATCACCAGGACCATCACCACCATAACCACCCGCAGGACCACCATAGGATGGGGGATATGATGTAGGCCCACCAGTATAGCTTGTAGGAGGAGGAACTGCATCTGTTCCATAACTAGCATTGTAAGATGGTGGGTAACTGCCTCCAGCTGCACCATAGGACGGCGGCACATGTGGAGGAACCTGACCGTACCCACCATCATCTCTTCCTTGGTTACTGCCATAAGAACCACCTCTACTACCACCTCCACCTCTACCATCAAAATTACCCCCTCTACCTCCATCATAACCGCTACTTTTACCTCCTTCATAGTTACTACTTCGACCCCCATCATAATTACCACCTCTACCACCACGGTTACCACCATAGCCCCCACCACTTCCTCCCCTATTATAACCGCCGCCACCACTGCCGCCGCCGCGATCACCACCGCCACCCGCAGGAGAGGGCGTGCCACACTTGTTACACTCAACTCTTCTTGCAAAGTTCAAATTCCCACAGCTATATACAACCATACCAATTTCAAAAACCACAGATACATATGCAATAAAGAAAACATATAGGTAAAGAAATGTCAACTGAATTCTAAAGCTTTCAAGGTTAGAAATCTACGACCCATCAAATTAGATAGTGAGGAGAGAAAGAGAAAAAGAGGAAGGGTTTACCCTGGGTTAGGGCAAAGCCAATCACCATCTCTTCCGCTGCCACCGCGGCCACCTCTGCCACCACCACCACGGTCGGCACCTCGGCCACCGCGATCTCCTCCTTGATATCCTCCGCCTGCAATCAAAACCCAACAGTTCAAATTAAAATCAAACCAAATTAAAAAAAAAATTTAGAAAGACCGACCAAAGCAAAGAACTTTTCTGTATTTACCTCGACCACCACCGCCGCCATAACCTCCACCACCTCGTCCACCACGGCCTCCACCACCGTAACCACCTCCATCGCCGCCCTTACCTCCATAACCACCACCACTACCTCCTCCATATCCTCCGCCTCCACCACCACCTCCATAGCCTCCACCACCGCTTCCGTAGCCTCCAGAGCCACCATAGCCACCACTGCCGCTAGATCCATATGGCGGAGGGGCGCCATCGCCACCCTCTTGACCGTACATCCCAGCCATGATCTAGGTTTGAGAGAGAGACACAGAGATTAGGGTAAGACTCGGATTTTAAGATATTTCCAGACGAGGGCTTGTACTTCATTTATAGGTAAGTCCTGAAGAGATTTTTGTCTTGGCTGACTTCGACTCAAACTCATGTTAATTTAATTATCTCTGGCCCAAACCGATTAGCACTCTAGAGTCAGTCTGGAGTAGGGGTTTTGTTGGGCCCTCCGGCCCATTATTATTCACTTTACAACTTTTTTGTGTTTTTCTCCTTGATCGGTGTATCCTATACTTTTGACGCAATATGACCGTGTTCTGTCTCTCTTTTTTTCTTTTTTCTTTTTTAATACAAGTGATATTTAGAGAGGGGGAATTGATATCGGATGCAGAAATAAATGCTCTAAACTATTTGAGTTATAAATTCCTTGAAGATCATGTATTATATAGGGGTATAATACTCCCCATTTTTAGAGTATAATATTAATAAATATTTACTTATATTATAACACGTGCACGAGTTATATCATATGGCCACACTTGAGTACCACACTATAATTACTCATCAATTTGGATTGCACATTCAGATAAGAAATTGTTTAGTCAATTATTCAAGTTAATAATGTAAAACACAAAATACGAGTGCATTTTGTTAGGAACTGTGAATCAAATACAATTGCCCTGCATCTAGGAATGGTCTACTTATTCCTAAATAAAGGGATGATAACAATAAAAAGGTAAGAAGTGTGACACAAGGCTAAAGGTTGAACGCTAACCACCACCTCTCACCCAAGGCCACACACCACTTTCACATGTAAGTGACTGTCTATATAAGGTGTAGTGCAGCTCTCCTTAACCTTGCATGGAAGCCTTTTGAGATCAAACTCGACACCTGAATGAGTCCATGGGCACGATCACACTTAGGACAACATCGATGCAATTCGGGATGAGCTAAAGGGCATGGCCCCAACATTGCTCTTATTTTTTTCCTTACCAATCTGTGAAATACTCAGACCTACGCCGTACACTGCGGATAACAAGAAACAATATAGAGCCTCAAAGTCATTTTGATTTCCAAACACCCTTCTTTTGCCATCTGACAATAAGCACTTGATACAAAGATATTCTACTGTAATCTAATCACCAATACGGGGAGTGGGATTCGAACTCTAGTACAGAGTGGGGAGCACATCCGCTCTAGGCAACTTGGCTAAGCCCATGTATGCTCACAAAATAAGCACTTCAACAAGTAATCAAACCTCTTACAAGCTACAACAACAAACACCAGCAACAATGGAACAGGAGACAGATCATACAGCAGTAAAAAATCTCCTCAGATATCTATTTTCTACAAAAATTTCCTCGGAATCTATTTTCTAATTAAATATGGTTAAGGATAACAAAATGGTTGTGACTAGTAAGGTCATCCACTGGCTAAGATAGGCCGGATAAAGGAAATCTGAAAGAGAAGTGCGAAGTTGAACAGAAAACCTGCAATTATCCACTGACGGATCAACGGTTGTGATTAAACCCAAGCCCCCAAAGTTACAGCTATCTGCACTCTGATTATGCTGCTGATAGTAGCTATTAAACGCATACGATATATTTCCAGGCCAGCTGATATTGGAACAAGACCCACCAGGAGACAGTGCAGTGCAATCGGCAAGTGAACATGCCTCTAAAGAACTTGCAGTTACATTGGATAAGTCCTTATTGTTGTTCACTACACACCACTTCGAAGGAAGGTACTCAACATTCTGCGCATCCACGAGGTTTTTTGAACCTTGGATAAAGTCAAAATGGTACTTGGCTTGACCATCAAAAGTGAACACACCCCAGTGTCTTTCAAAATTCCCAGTGCTTATGCTTCTTTGATCCTCATCTAAGAGGCTAAAAATGTATGTTTCAGATGGAGGATCCCGAGGTCTAAGTGGGGTACCCGATTTGCTATGAAGGTGCTCCATCAGGCCTTTCATGAAGGTCTCTGCAGTTGATGAGGTTGCGTTTGCTGCTCCATCTGTAGGCCAACCAATCTGCGACACAACAATTTCCATTTTAGGAAATCCTACTGTTGACAATGCAGTAACCAGGATGTCGTAGCTCAAGTCAAAGCTGTTTTTGTATGTTCTGCGGCTGTCATTATGATGTTTTGCATTGGCTTTAAATAGAGCGAAGTCGAGGGAAATGTTTTTGTTCTGGTGGAGACTTAAGAACGGAGAAATGGTCGCAAAGAATGGTGAACTGTGCTTGCTGAGAAACGTTAGGAGTTCAATCATGGTTCTGTTGAGATCAGCCCGAAAATGTCCTTTCGAAGGATGGCCAGACTCTGACAGGAAGGAATCAAAACTGCAAGGAACAACTACTTTCACATTGCTCTCCAATTTTGCTCGGGCCAAAGCTATATGGATATTCATTGCTGCTCCAATGACAAAGGGGTGAAATTGCTCACCATAACTCTGGAGAAATGGCTCATCTCCAACAGCAACATACCTGAAAAATAGTCTAGTTAGCAACCAGAATATACTTAACAAAAATGACAATATTGTGAATGAGCAAATTCCATTTGACTCCAATTAGAATAAAAAACAAATGTTTAGTAGTTGCTTTAAGAGGCTAAACAGTAATGACCCATGAAATCCCTGCTACAAAAATTTATTTGTCACTTTGTCCTTGCATTGCTGACTAAACCTAAAAGGGAGAAAGAGAGCATCTGCCATATCCTGCAAAGCTTTCTTCTTCTGTAAACAAAAAAGACTCACTTTAGAGTGTTTCCAGTCCTAATGCAATTAAGCACAGTTCCTGCTTAATTTTTTCTTGTAAATAGCTTTCCCGTAAGATCACAGGCAACAGGCTCCTCTCTAAAGTTCATTACACGTAGGAAAGTTTCATCTTGCTCTAGCCATAGCTCATGTCCTAAAAAGTGTGTTGCTTTATTGGTTTACTTGCCAAAAAAATAAAGCACGGATCAAATTCGAAGAGTTCAACTCCTGTAGCCATCAGCGGATTTCCGCTGCTAGCATTCAGACACAAACACCAACACCTAGTATTTTCATGCTTCCACCATGAAAAACACACAAATTATCTTCAAATTCCCTACATAAATTAAATTATATTCTTCTTTATTCTTAAGGAACCCCCCACCATAACTAGTTCACTTGACACCAAAGATAAACCATGACACAATGTTTACGCAAGTACTCTCAAAAACATCAAGACGAATATTTCGTCATGGCCTCCGCCTGTTTAAGGTTGTTTAAATAGAAAAGCAAGTAAACTGAGCTCAATAGCGCAGAAGTCCCAGCTCCAAGAGCAACGAAAGTTTGATTGACAAATACGATTTTTTTACCTCTTATGTTCTCAGAAATTGCAGCACAAAGCAAATAAAAGCTTCAAAAAGATATATTCTTTCAAATGTTTAATACAGAAATAAATGTACTTGAGCAACTGGGCATTAATAATAATCAATTACGGTCATAGTAAACACACTATCTATGGCCCAAGATCAAAAAAATGCAGCATCTAATTCAAAAACCCATCCGAAAGAGGCAAAGAACTTACTCAATTTTAACGCCACTGCCACCATTGGAGACGTAGCGAGTGACATTGTCATGAACCCAACTCTCAGCAGCCTTCTTAGAAGAATTCAAGGTTCTAAGCAAGGCATTAGGAATGCCCACAGTGATAACAAGATTGGACCCAGAAAGCGCTTCTAAGACACCTGGGTCGGCGTCGAGTAGCTTGACCTTGGTCACATTGTTAGACTTCAACAGCTCCACCACCTTGGTCGGCGGTAATGGGTGCGAGGCCGTCGTGCCCCAGTTGACGCCTACGGCTCCGCCGCCATAGGCCATCGTCGCCAGAAGGAAGACGACGACTGTGCAGAGATGTGGAGGCATTTCTGGGTTTTGCTTTTACTTGTTAAAGGCTGAAGCTTGATGCTGAAAAATTAATAAAGACACGCGAATTTGGTTGGGGGTTTTGGCAGCTAGTGTTGTTTGTTTGTTTGATGGAGAATAATTTGGAGCCAGCCAGACATGTTCGAAAGGTAGAAGAAAGGCCCATTGGCCAGATCCATGCGTCGAATGCGTCCATATGGAGGGAAAGAATTGGTGGTCCGTTTTTAAGACCCATTCGAACATGGGATGGGACTTTTTATTCTTTTTGTTTTGACTTTTCAGTGTGCAAAATGCTGATTTAGAGATCATTTTGACGTTCAAATATTGTCGTGTCATTGTTGATCTTGAATTTTATAAAGAAAATATATTATTTCCACGATTAAAAATGCTATTTTCGGAGTATTTATTTTTATTTATTTTTACCTTGAAGAGGGAAAATTTTGAATTGGGATATCTTTCAGCAAAGCAAAGAGAATACCACTAAATAAAGGGAAATAAGAGTCTACATCCAATAAAAATTCTTAATAGATAATGACAAACTCCATCAACAAAAAAATAGATAATGATAAAATAAACAATATAAAAAAATCTATTGACAAACGTTGATAAGTATTACAATCTGTTAAAAATAAATATCTTTCTGATAAACCTTTAATATATTTTTAAAAATTCTAATATGTTTTAAAAAAATTGAAGTTTGAAGAAAATAAAAGAAAATAAGCAAAATATTAATCTCACCAATTTTTATAAAAAGCAAATTCTAAATTCTAAATATAAGCATCCAAGAAGAAGTGTAAGTTAAAAGTTTTGAAGGCAACAGGGGTTAGCCGAGTATAAAATGAAACTTGCAGGTTAATAATCTCAAGTTCAACTCTAATAGCATCTTAATAATGTGTGTGAGAAATTCCGGTTTAGACTTTCTATTGTGTTCAAAAATAAATTTTGAAATGTTAGATAACATTCGAGGTTTAAAAAAAAATATTTAACGGTTTTCTTAGAGTGATATAACTATTTGAATCGAAGATTTTATTGATTTAAAGGATTAAAAAAAAGGAAACAAAGAGGGAAATATCCCAATAAATCAGGAGATGTAGATACAAAAATCACGGGCCAAACCGTTAGAAGAAACGCTTGCACAGCCGCCTTTTTCACGGGGACCGCGGCCCGTCACGCGATCATCCCCTTAATCAATCACAACCGTCCACGTGGGTCATCATCAACAGCCACGACTCTCCTGCCCGTCTACCTAATATCCCTGACCCGGTCCTCCAAATTTCTACCGTGCCACCACAATCTCCGTCAACACCATTCAACCTCTCACTCTCTCTCTCTCTCTCTCTCTCTCTCTCTCTCTCTCTCTCTCTCTCTCTCTCTGCACAATGTCTTTAACTTTGAGCCCTTCTTCTTCATCTGTAACCCCACGAAAATCAAGCCTTGGTGGTCCAGCTTTAGCTAGACCCTCAAAGAGCAACAATTTTCTCAATGTGGGTGGTCGCAAAAATGGCAATGTGAGTTCAGGCCGGTTGGTAATATTTGCCAAAAATGAAGCTAATAACAGAGCCACCATGGAGGCAGTGTTCGAGCCCTTTGAGGAGGTCAAGAAGGAGCTCCTTCTAGTCCCCACTGCCCCTCATGCTTCGCTTGCTCGCCAAAAGTACTCTGACCAATCTGAAGCTGCCATCAATGAGCAGATCAAGTAAGTTTATCAATCTCCCATGTCCACATTTTTATAATTAACCCCAAAGTCTTCAACTTTATGGTCTTTTTCCATTCTTCATGTTCAGTAGAATTGTTCTTTTCCTAAAAGATTGATGCTTTCTTGTATGCCAATCAATATAAAGTTTTGATATTTTCTTGGTTCTGGGTTTTATTTATGTAGAGTTTATGTCAATTCTATTTTCGTTTTGGTTTTGGTGATTTGACAGATTAATGCAAAGAAAACAAGAAATACCCAAATATGATTTCCGTTTTTTCTTTCTTAAACTTCTACTTGCTTGCTTCTGTTTTAAAGTTCTGACCAATTTGATGCCGAACTTTTATTTTCTGAATTAGTGTGGAATACAATGTCTCCTATGTGTACCACGCCATGTATGCCTACTTTGACAGAGACAATGTTGCTCTCAAGGGCCTTGCCAAGTAATTTCTTTTTACACCCTTAATTTTCGTTTTCTTCCTAATTCTAGTGATAAATTTTGATTGATTGAATTGCTTAAGTTCATGATACCAATAACACACAGGTTTTTCAAAGAATCAAGTGAAGAAGAAAGGCAGCATGCTGAAATGCTTATGGACTACCAGGTGTCTGCAATATATATCATTTCATACATTCTCCTTTTGAGTTTCCAAACTCATTTTGTTATGAATTTTGATCTCTAAATCTTTTTTTCTTTTTCTTTTTTTTCCTTTTCTGATGTTTTCTGATGTACCAGAACAAACGCGGAGGAAAAGTTAAGCTGCAGTCCATGCTAATGCCCTTCTCAGAGTTTGATCATGCTGAAAAGGGTGAGGCATTGCATGGTAAGTTCTTTATCATATTAGAGACAAATGCAACTTATTGATGTTCAAATTTAATTTTAAAATGTAGCAAGTCATATGATATTTTCTGCTACTTACTGTTCATGTGGCATTCAATTTTATCACTTATTATGTTTGCACCTTTTTTATTCAGCAATGGAGCTTGCGCTGGCCTTGGAAAAGTTGAACAATGAGAAACTTCTAAAATTACAGAAAGTAAATGGCTAGCTTTTCTGTTTCTTGATTGTGGTTTTAAAAATCTATATAATTTATTTCCGTTTTTGAAAACAAAGTACATATTTTGTCCCGAATCGGCTGCTTTATCCGATGATCACAGGTTTTCATACTAGTATTGTCTTCTGAAATATAGAATTCGTGATATTACAGATAGCCGATGAAAACAATGATGTGCATTTAGCGGATTATGTGGAAAGTGAGTTCTTGACTGAGCAGGTATGCAACTTTTAATGCTCTTTTTGGTATATTTTCATTCTTGGTTAGATTTTGACAAAAACTGAAAAAATACTGCATTTGGGTCATTTCAGGTGGAAGCTATAAAGAAAATCTCAGGTATGTAGCTCAGTTGAGAAGGATAGGCGCAGGACATGGTAATGGCTGACAACAAAACTGAGAGAACATGTTAAAATATGTAAAACATTTTTTTGGTGAATTCTGAAAAACGGTTTTGTTTTGCAGGTGTTTGGCACTTTGATCAGATGCTCCTCAATGATATTGCATGACAAAGAACAAGAATATGAGACATCGTTTCTTCGTTTTATGCCAAATGCTCTTAATGTTCTCTTTGTATTCTTAAATTCTGTTCACTGAGGGGATGTTTTTTTTTAGGTGGTAATTGTTCAAATATTGAGCTAGAAATTTTTCCGAGTTAGGGTGTAGGCTGGATCTTTGTTTTGGTTTGATGATTTATCTGTTATTAGACAAAAATGCTGCCTGAGTTTTTTTTTTTTTGTATTTTGTTAGTGGTTCTATTTCTATTATGGGTCTCATGCGTTTCCATTAAAGACAGGATTAATAAGTGAAGTTGCTAATTAAGCAACCTATCTCAAGTGGGCCACCGTCGTATTATTATGAACTTTTGGTTCTCTCTCTCTTATAAAAAGGAGAAAATCAAACACATACCAAATGCTGCTCCAAGATAAAAGAATACACTTGGCAGTAATTCAAATTGCTTAAGCCAACCTTAAGCATAGCCATACTACACCCCCTAAACATTTACGGTTTAAAAGCGACATGTGTAATTAAGTCACGAATCGATAGAGGATTAAAGTGACATTCTAAGTTTATGACCTCCTTAAATAAAATGAAGACTACGTGTCATATTATATGACAGTGTGAAATTTTAAATGTTACCGTTGAAGGAGTAACTTAAACACTTGAAGGCGAAAGATATTTGGTTGAGGAGGAGGTCAATGAGGGTAAGGATTTGCAGGTAAAATTGGAACTAAATTTAGGGGAAAGTGGCAGCTACAACTATCAGCAAGGTGAATGTAAACGTAGTGAATATTAATTATCTAGGAGATGGTTTCGTCATATGCAGTTCCAAGCTACTTTTATGCCAGCCAAATAAATATGCATCACAAACCAAGGTGAAACCAGAAATTTTTTAATGGGTGAGCTAGCTAAAGTTATTAGCTTAAAATCTAATGATAATTTTTTTTTTGTACTTACATTTTCTATAGTAAAATGCTTCTTTTTTGGAGACAAATTAATAGAAATTTTTTTAAATTGATGTTGGGACAAACTTTGACACCAAATACAAATGCGGAAGACCTCTTACTATGCTTATTGGTGTTGAACTTGTATATATATATATTTATTTTTAATTAAAATATTATGCTATATATATAAATTATTTTTTTCCTAAACCTTCCTACAGCCAAGGGCAACCATTGCCTTGGTTCCGCCCATGTCACAAACCTTCTAATCTAAACTCTATTCGCTACTTTTATCTTTTTTATTTTATTTTACCTTGTTGATTAAGATATAAATAGATTAGTATATCCTAATTAGCAATACCATCCGGTGTAGCTCATTAAATTATCTATGGTTGAGATACCGGGTTCAACTCCTGGCACCGCAATTGTCTTTTTGGCTTAATTCACTGCTTTTACCTTTTTTTTATATTTCCCTGTAATTAACTTTTTTATATTACCTTTTTAGAAATATTTTTGCTCACAATTTAACTCGAGGGCATTATCACCACAATTCTTAATACTCAATACATGTCCATAAAAATAATTATGGTTAACTTGTTACATATCTCTCTCAAAGTTTACACTCACTTCTTCTGCAATTCAGAGTATTTTACTTTCATTTTCAATAGCTTTTTATTAGCATTTGAATAAATAAATAATGTTATTATCACACCATCCAGCGTAGATCATTAAAATTATCTTAGAGCATCCACAGTGGTCGCATGTAAAAGGGGTTGTATATCAGATTTAAACCCTCTATCGCCGGAATTAGCTCCAATGTTCGCATGTAAATGGTTGTACATTTGCATTCTTAGGCTGAGATGCCAAAAAAGATGGAAGTTTACATCTTTTTTTACGTTCCAGAAGCGAGTCCCACGGCTGATAAAGGAGGGAGAGGAGAGAGAAAAGTAGCAAAGTTTCTGGAATTACGCACCCCACACTCGCGAATACAACTTCAGTTGCCCAACATAACTTAGTTCGGGCCCCACTTGTGGCTTAGTGCGCTTGATTTAATGGCATTTGAATTGGTGCTACAACAGATAAAACATCCTACGGCTCCCAAAATCATTAATCTAAAGGCCCAAACAATTTCTAAACAAACCCCAAAATCATCTAATTGATGCGAAAAAAGGCCTAATTTTTTTCCTTCAAATTTTCTATATATAAGTACGACCTTTGTTCACAAAAATCACCACTCTTCATAACTTATCCGAATTCGGGGATGTAAAAATCACCACTCTTCATAACTTATCCGAATTCGGAGATGTAAAAGTGACTTTACACCCCCAAATTTACATCTCCCCACTGTAGATGCTCTTAGAGTTAAGTTACCCAGGTCATTGAAATCTTTTTTTAAAAATTCATAATTCACAATTCAGTTTTCCATTTTTCCTTTTCATTAGCCAGACAATCACAACATTAGCAGCAAATTCTAAATTCCTACTTCTAAAATAAGTTCAGAAGTACAGCGCCTCTATAAATTTAAATGAAATAAATAAATAAATGTTGGCAAGATGATTATTCCTTTTTATGGACGAGGATGAAATAAGTGTACATGGAGCTTTCGTGCATCAGAAAAATTGTTTCAATGAATATGAGAAAATAAAAGCTAAAAACAAGTAAAATTGCAAAGCCAAAATCATCCGAATAACATAAGCAGCAAGTCAATTAAAATTGGTCCGATACATATCTCATTCCAGCACAAAACATAATAACATTCAAGCCAGTATTGCAACTTAAATAATCCACAAAGCAGGGCCGCAAAATGAAAGAAAATAGAATCCTCTGAGCATAAGCTGAAAAGAGTCAAACTGCTTAACTGATTCAACTAAGTACCATCTACAACTATAGGAACAACAATCTATAGTTGCCACCCTATTGTTTAAGCAGTAGCAGCTGTTTGGGCGGCTGCTTGTCGCTTCTTTGCCTCCTCAAGGATGGTTAGCTTGATACCTTTGCCCTTGGGAAGAGACACCCAAGGCTTTGTACCCTTGCCAATGGTGAACACATTACCAAGCCGAGTAGCAAACTCGTGACCAGTGGCATCCTGAACGTGGATGGTCTCAAAGCTTCCCTTATGCTTCTCCCTGTTCTTAATGACTCCAACACGACCTCTGTTTCTTCCACCAGTCACCATGACAACATTTCCAACATCAAACTTAATGAAGTCGGTGATCTTGTTTGTCTCCAAGTCCAGCTTGATAGTGTCATTGGCCTTGATGAGGGGGTCAGGGTAGCGAATAGTTCTCCCATCATAAGTGTTAATATAGGGGATGCCCTTCTGCCCAAACTGCACTGACCGAACCTTGCATAGCTTGAACTGCTCAGGAAAATCATATTGCGGAGTCAGATATAGTTAATTATCTAACCAATAATATAAGATAAAACGGAACAAAATACATTTCAGAAAGTACTTCAAGTCACTGACATCATATTGCAAAGCATAATGAACATAAAGCCGAGCAAAACAAAATACAAGAAACAACTAACAGAAAGACAACAAACATAGTGTTGCAGCTCGTAGACTTCTTATTTGTACCACTCGTTTGCAGGAACACCAATGCACCTGATCAATACAATTGGTGGCAATTTAATCTATCACTAGAAATACAAAACTAACGCCCTCCATTCAACTAACGTGAATACTTCCATGGTCATGTTAGCGTTTCTTCCTAGTAGACTCTCTGATATTTTCTTCCACATAAGATGACTGTAACATATTTTTCTTTGACAAAAGTATATTTCTACACTTTAGCTATTAAACCAATTTCATAGATAGAACATGTTCAGTAGATTTGTTAATAAAACTGACATACAATGGCTATATATTAAATAAGTTAGAACATAATTACATTTCCGCAAAACTAAAGAGAGATGATATACAAGGACCAACCTTAGACTCCTCATCTCTAATGGAGTGGAGCCGGAACCGACCCTTGGTGTCATAAAGCAGACGGAAATTCTCATTTGTTTTTGGGATGGAAACAACATCTGTAGATATAACAACACAACAAAACTTTCAGCACATTTCCAAGGATCACACTTGTTTCATTTTATAGTTCTACTCTACCACTAAATATTATACAAAAATGAATCGGCAAAGTAACAAAATGGTACTAAATTAGTGAAAGTGTTGAACTTACCCATGAATCCAGAAGGGTAGGTCTTATCGGTCCTAACCTTGCCATCAACCAAAATATGACGCTGCATGAGAATGGAAACGACCTCACGGTATGTGAGAGCATACTTCAACCTGTTCCTCAGGATGAGGATCAGTGGAAGGCACTCCCTAGATTTGTGAGGCCCAGATGATGGCTTGGGAGCCTAGACAAAGATTTGAAGCAGAAAATTACGTTAAACCCAAATCAAAATGAGACCAAAAATGAAACTTCATTGAAATTTTTTCTTCTTTATTCATTTTGGGGAGGGAGGGTTTACTTACAAAAGCACCCCCAAGCTTGTCGAGCATCCAATGCTTTGGGGCATTGAGCCTCTTCAGATGCTTCTTCAATCCTCTAGCCTGTAACACGAAGCATAAACCCACAGTTATACACACAACAGAGATCTTCAGAAGCATACGACAAAAAAGAAATACAGAGAGAGATAGAAGGAAGAGGGTATACCATTTTAGCAGAGGCAGATGCCGAAACCCTAGGTGGGAATGAGGAGGAGGTGCGATGCTGAAGAAGACAGGGACGAAGCGGCGGAGAGGCTAAGATTTATATGGGTGTATGAAATAAAGAGGGGGTTTTAGGGTTTGGGGAAGGAAAAGAGCGAGGATTCCGTGTGGTCGTGCTCAGACTGGGATGGAACGTGGACGGACCTGATTGAATGTGAAACATATTGGGAGGGTAGAATAGTAGCATCCCATTTTTAGCCACATCCATTGGTAAATTGTTTTTATTAATCTATTTTTTTTAATACAAACGGTAGTCTAAATTAGAGGGGACGTGATTTTTTTATACATAAAAGTTAAAACTAAGATATCATGATTCAAACTGAGATCACTGCAAATCAAAGTCTTTTTCCATTGGACTAGAACCTCTATTTTCTTATTAAGTTGAAGTCTATTGAACACTTGGCTTCTTTCTTATGTTTTGTGGGATGGATTTGTCTAAGGTTGGTGAAAAAATTCAGAGCTCCATTAGGTCTGTCAGATCGCCTGGCCTTCGACCTTTTGTGGGGTTGGGTCAAGGTCGAGGGAGTTGACGGCGAGAGCTATGGGGTTGGGAGAGGGAAGGGGTTACCGGTGCAGGTTTTTTTCTTCTTCATGTTTTTAATTTTTTTAATTTTATAATATTTTTAAAGAATTTTATGAAAGTAATGAAATTGAAATTTCATAGTCCATTTTGATACGGCACCTAAACTTGAAGGGGGTCGTTAGTCCTAAAAGTTAAAGAAGGAAAGTAAAAAAGAACTAAAAAGAGCTAAAACGAAAAAGAGAAAAACAAGTAGGTTCGTCCATTAAAATTTAGATGGAAGACACGGCACGCGGGTAAATTGCTTCCCAAGGCTCTTGCGCCCCAAGCCTCGTCAACAACTCCAAGGTTATATTTTCTTCCTACACTGGTTTCAGAGACTCACTTCTATGGCGGCGAAGCTTCAAACCCTTTTTAACTGATCCACTTCTCCGTTCCTCACCCTCTCTTTAACAGAATAGTATATGGGCTTTCGTTGATTTGGCTGCTAATTCAAGCTACAGCTATGGCCACGAATACGGAAAATGAATCTACAGTCTCAAGAGAAGTAGAGAAGCCTCCAATTGAGCCTATACGGTTGCCTTCGGTCGAGGAGATTCGAGGCCAAGACATTTGGAACAACTGTGCTGTGCGTAGTGTTGTCAGTGGAGTTATGGGTATGGCTAAAGTTCTTTCCTTTCCCTCATTTTTTGGATTTTCTCACATGGGTTTGAGTTTTTCCCCTTATTCTATGTTTGTTTTCTGAGAAAACGTGGGAAAGTTATGTTCTTTTTGTCTCTTGTCTCGAACTAGATTGTTGTGGGTTTCAGAATGCGTAAAAGTCACCTCTGTGTAGCCTTGTTCTTGTGCTAGATTTAGTCATTCACAAGTTTGTTAATACCTGGGGTTGTATTTATGAAAGGAAAAGAAAAAGAAACTAAATTTCATTGATTTCATCACCTCGTTCATTTCTCTGCATTTGAGTTGAGTGTTGGGGTTTGCTCAATTTAGCGAACTCTACCACAAGGTCATTACATTGGCGTTGTACTTTGATTTTGGCTGTGAAAAACAATTAATTTGAAGTTTTGCATGTATTTGTACAGAACTTAATAGTAGGTGCCACTGGAAATTTATTCTGTTTTATTCGCCATGTTGTTTCTTAAGCAACCAATGGTATAAATGTATAAGTATGTTGTTGTAGATGAGGCTGTATCTAGGCTATTAGGATCTTGAAATCTAATTATAGTAATGGCTAATTCTTTGAATGTTGTTGGAATTCTGTAGGTGGTGGGCTTGGATTGATGATGGGCTTGCTTCTTGGGGCGTTGGACACTCCTCTAATGCAAGACAAAATGACTGGCAGACAGCAGTTCATTTACCAAGCAAAGCAGATGGGCCAGAGGAGTTGGAGTTCTGCAAGAGCATTTGCAGTTATGGGGTTTGTTTTCTCAGCTGCTGAGTGTGTTGTTGAAAAGGTATTGCCGAATATGTTAAAATCCGTACTCTTAATTTTTATTTGATTGATGAGGTTTAATATCTTTGCTATGGGTGCTAATTCTGCATTATTGTTTCAGGCACGAGCTAAACATGACACAACAAATACAGTTGTTGCTGGATGTGTAACTGGAGGTGCACTGTCAGCAAAAGGTAACCTTTTCCCTGATCTGTTAACCCTTTGTCTTTGTTGAAAGTGTAATATGAATTTGTGATATGTTGTTATACAAAACTTTAAACCGACATATACAGATCTTACACTTCAGATGAAGTCCAAGGAATTTCGTAGTCTATATAATGATTATTTTCAACTCTGCATTCAGGCATATCACCATATGATTCTACCTGCACACTTGCTTTCCCTTTCTTCTCCTTTGGAAGGTGAAATTGAATAATCCCATCTTTTCTTTGGCAGAACATTTGTTAATTTGAGTTGCTGGTCTGAACTGATTTCATTTAGATGTAGGGATGGGGAAGACAAGTAAAATGCTATTTTGACAGAGCTGATGAATGGTGTTTGTAAAAAATTTAACATCTTCAAACATAAACGGATGAGACTTATGCCATTGAATACATCAATTATCTGGCTGGAGACCCCTAAGGGGTTAGTGCCTTGTTCTAGCTCTATCAGTCAAATGCAGATACACGCCTTCCCCCTCCCCCAAATGGTCCCACAGTCCGTTTTCCAATCAATATTGAGCTGATGTTTAACATTTACTTTCAGAAGCTACATGATTGCTTCTGTTCACGGAATTCGTTCATTAGTCAGCATGTTTATTTACAAGGGATTCTAGTAGTTAAATAATGTCATACATTATAGATGGATCCTTTGTTGTTTAACCATTTTATAATAAGTTACAATAATTTTAAAATAAGAGGTTGCATACCTTTATCATTTCTCTGGTATCATAGTTAGAATCTGAAGTTCACATCTATAACCAAATTCAGCTTCTTAATCCTGTTTTGTTGCTCCTTAAGATGCAAATAGAAAACCAGAAACCATTTAGAGTGTTGGTTACCTTTAATTAGTTGAGCACTTCCTTGTCCTGGCGTAGACAGGGTATAGAGGGCAGTCATTGAGTAAGTCTCAATGTTGCTTCTTATGGTGAACTCCCTGTAAATTTTGTTGGGTTGGGGATGTTCAAGTTTCCGAAGCATAGATCAAATTGCCAGTATTAAACAGAACCATGCATACTTTTTGGTTGCACTGTGTTACCTGTCTCCTGGTACATGTTTTATTTTTTTCAATTATTAAGTCTCACTGAAAGATAAGTGGTATAACATGGGTGAAAGGATGAGTAAACAATACAAGTACTGGACCGAGTGGTTAAGAATTTGACCCTTGTTGGAATTGTTCTCATTATGGTCCTGCTATCAGTGAAATTTCCTTCCATGCATATCAATCTCAGGTTCTTACAATTTTCTTGTTGTGCTGTTTTAGGTGGTCCACAAGCAGCCTGTGTTGGTTGTGCTGGTTTTGCTGCATTTTCAGTGCTGATAGAGAAGTTTTTGGATAGACATGATTGAATTTGAGGGCATTGCTATGTTGCCCCATTTTTGCAGACTAAAAGTACGACAGATCAGTAGAAGAGAAATAGCATCTTGGCCTGCAGTAATACAGATGTTTTTGCTTAGATTCAACTTCAGCCATTGTTATTATTATTTATTCCCGTTTATGAAGGGATGTACCAGCTAAATTACAAAGCCAATCATTTTGTATTATGTTATTCTGTTGACTGCAGTTCCAGTTTCATAATTTCAACAGAGGATATGTGACTGAGGAAATTGAATGGATTATAGAGAATGTTTGCTGCAAGATTCAAATAAATAGGTAGAAGGGAATTTCTTATTCCATTGTTGTATTAATTCCACGATATACTAGACTGGTAATGGTAATGAATTTTTTTTATTCGATTGACGAGAGAGGGGAATTGAACTTGAGATTTCTTCTTTCCATCGGAATATAAGTAGTTATTGCGAGAGAATATTTATGTCTTTCATCGAAAAAAATTCGGGTGAGAATTTCCTTATCACATGGTACGATGAATGTCAAGCACTGACCAGTTATAACATAACATATGTTTAACACACCCTATGGCACGTGACAAGGAAGATCCACCCTATCAATAGTTGAGAGTGACTCGCGTGCACAAGTAATTGAATTTCTACCGTGAAGAAATTTTTATTTTTTATAAATTTATTGAAACGTATTCTAAAAAAAATGTGTCAAATTAAATTTTAGGTGCAATAGTAGATCATGATAATGTGTCCGCCTCTTAGCATCCGAGTTTGAATTCCCCTCCTCATTAATTAGAGTAGTTTAGAATATTATCGATTCCTCAAAATAAAAAATAAAATATTAGACATGGGCATCGAAGTTCTTTTGGGCTTATCTTAGAAGGTTCTCCGACGTGGCCCAAATCCAACTGGTCACCAGCAACAAGTAACTGAAGAGCTCTCCTCGCGGAAGAGGTACTAACTAGGATAATATGTCGAAGACAGGTGAGGTCGTATGCGTTACCGGTGGAAGTGGCTGCATTGGATCATGGGTCGTCCGCCTCCTCCTCGACCGTAATTACACCGTCCATGCCACCGTCAAAGATCTCAGTTAGTTTATCCTTTGCCTTTTCCATTTATCTACACAACTGCCATTTCCTTGCTGTTCAGTCTGAAACGTCGTCGTGTCGTTTTTGTTGCAGAGGACGAGGGTGAGACGAAGCATCTAGAAGCCCTAGAAGGAGCAGCGACGCGTCTCCGTCTCTTCCAGATCGACCTCCTCGACTACAACTCCATCTTCGCCGCCATCAATGGCTGCTCCGGCGTCTTCCACCTCGCCTCTCCTTGCATCATCGATCAAGTCCAAGACCCTGAGGTTGCTTCATCTTCACAAAAACGCCATAAAAGAAGCTCAATTCTTTGTAATTATGATTATATTTAGATGAAATTGGTGTGCTTTTTGTTATACAGAAGGAGCTTCTGGACCCGGCGATCAAAGGAACGCTTAATGTTCTGACGGCAGCGAAGCAGTCTGGGGTCAGGCGAGTGGTGCTGACATCCTCCAACTCCGCCATCATTCCCAGCCCTCGCTGGCCGTCCGATAAGATCAAGGGTGAGGATTGCTGGACCGATATTGACTACTGCAAGCAGAAGGGAGTAAGTTACTGAGTGCCTAAGTTCTTAGTTATTATAGTTTGAAATTTTGAAAATTGGGGACCGTGATGTGATGCTGATTGTGTATGCTGTTTGGTTAGTTGTGGTATTCATTGTCGAAAACTTTGGCGGAGAAAGCTGCGTGGGAATTTGCCAAGGAGAAGGGATTGGATGTGGTTGTGGTGAATCCTGGCACCGTGTTGGGCGATGTCATTTCGCCCAGGCTCAATTCTAGCATGGTGACGCTAGTGCGCCTTCTTGAGGGTATTGTTCTCTGCACATTTGTGTTTGAATATCTTCTAGCATTGCACCTAGAAGTAGATTGTTGACTCCATCCAATTCTCATATGTGCAGTCTTATTTGAATACTCTATTATTGTGTAATGTTCTGTTGCCTGATAGTTTGCCATGTTACGTTGCCAAATTGTTGATCGAAATCATACATTCAGATCAGACATAGTTTTGCATTTGATTGACAGTTTGTTTGATAACATAACATCTCTATAGTAAGAGAACATTTCCCATTTATTATTTGTGGTAACATGGGACTAAGGTGACCACGTTCTTATTGAGGCTGTAGTTGGTAGATGAACCAGGAAGCAGGTGGACAGTAGACATTTTCTGAAAAGACATTTCTGCTAAAGAAAGGTTTGAGTTTGGTGTTTAAAATCTTGAAGTATTTTTTCATTTATAATACTTGAGTTTGTTTGAAATTTTTTGCTTAGTTAATCCCCAAGTTTGGAGAAGGTAGATTGCATGAGAATGAGTGTGTGTGGCAATAGAGGAATCCTTTTGCACCTCTTTGCTAGCAAGCAAATACTTGGCTCCTTCTTTCCTGCAAATCACCCTTTCACATGTGTGCAGAATTTATTTTTATTTTTCTTTCTTTTGAGCGTTTAATGAGTTATCTTTGCACATGAGTGAAGCTGTGATTCGCAAGTACAGAGGACTGGCTTCGTCCAGATAAGAAGCCAAGCAGAGTCCCTGCTAGCATATGTTTCTCTTTAAGTTTGATAGTTTATGTCATTAAAGGGTCGGTTTTTGGTTTCCTTAAATTGTTTATCCATGTCACCTTATCTCTTCTCCTGGTTAGTGGAGGACTGGACAGAAGGGTAATGGCCCTAGAAACATCATGGCTGAAGTAACAAGGAAAATCGATCAACCTTAAAAAGAAAAAGAATTGACAATATCCTTGTCAATCTTTGCTGCAGGCTGCACTGAAACATACGAGAACATCTTTATGGGAGCTGTGCATTTTAAAGATGTAGCTCTTGCACACATTTTAGTGTATGAGAACAAATCGGCCACTGGTAGACACCTGTGCGTTGAAGCTATATCACATTATGGTGACTTCGTGGCCAAGGTAGCTGAACTTTACCCTGAGTACAAGGTTCCGAGGTAAATTCCAGTCCTTAGACACCTGTAAAGTGGTTTTGCAACTGAATCTATGTGCATATATATATATATATTTGACCAGAACTATGTGCGTATCTTAAGTTGAGGAGTTTGGTTTCCTGATAACAACAATAAGCATCAGAACGTCAAATATGCAGTATTGTGAAACTGATACCCTATGTTATAATTGATAGCAAAACAACAGATGATCAAGCTGAACCTCATCATAACACAGCTACAGCTCATTGTACTGAATTATGTTCTCACAAATGGTTCTAACTGATTGTATTTAGTTAGACAGGTTGAGTGATTTTAGGGATTAGTCTGTAACTGTATTGCTAAAGCTTACTATAAATACTTGTAAATCCTTCTCCATAAATTCATGAGAGAAAATCTGTTATTTTACAATAATTATTGTCAAGACATCCACTGCTTCATTGCAACTTCTTTATCTGCCAGTACTCCTTTTACAGTCATTTCATGAACATATGGCTTTGAAATTGCTGAAGCTATTAATACGTTTATTATTGTGCAGTTTGCCGAAGGATACCCAACCCGGGTTGCTGAGGGAAAAAAATGGAGCGAAGAAGCTAATGAACTTGGGTTTGGAGTTCATTCCCATGGATCAAATCATCAAGGATGCTGTTGAGAGCCTAAAGAGCAAGGGGTTTATTTCATAAACGAAACTGAAGGATATGAAACTTATGAGGAACCTACTTATTGTAGAAGTGGTGAGGACATGCAACCTAAATGATATAGTTAATGTATTGTGTTTAATATTATGTACCAGTCATGCCTCCATGCAATCTGTATATGAATAAATAAGCAACATTTGAATGTTCATAATCTGTTCTGCTGAAGTATTTGCTTAAAATTAAAAGTTAACGTAGTCCCAAACTCAATTCTCATTTACTGGCTCAAGGTGCAGCGGATGGTGAAAAGCTACAATTTTTATTTATTTTCGTATTCACAAACATTAAGCTAATAAGGCAAAGACATTAAATTCATTGTACTTGTAACTCAAGCGATTATGAGCGCAAATATGAATTTTTGAGCAAAACTTATTCTCATGGGAAAAAGATTCCAAGATTAAGACCTAGATCCCAAGTTTTTCAATGTTGCTGGCCTAGACAGGGTATAGAGGGCAGTCATTGAGTAAGTCTCAATGTTGCTTCATATGGTGAACTCCCTGTAAATTTTGTTGGGTTGGGGATGTTCAATTTTCCGAAGCATAGATCAAATTGCCAGTATTAAACAGCACCATGCATACTTTTTGGTTGCACTGTGTTACCTGTCTCCTGGTACATGTTTTATTTTTTTCAATTATTAAGTCTCACTGAAAGATAAGTGGTATAACATGGGTGAAAGGATGAGTAAACAATACAAGTACTGGACCGAGTGGTTAAGAATTTGACCCTTGTTGGAATTGTTCTCATTATGGTCCTGCTATCAGTGAAATTTCCTTCGATGCATATCAATCTCAGGTTCTTACAATTTTCTTCTTGTGCTGTTTTAGGCGGTCCGCAAGCAGCCTGTGTTGGTTGTGCTGGTTTTGCTGCATTTTCAGTGCTGATAGAGAAGTTTTTGGATAGACATGATTGAATTTGAGGGCATTGCTATGTTGCCTCATTTTTGCAGACTAAAAGTACACAGATCAGTAGAAGAGACATAGCATCTTGGCCTGCAGTAATACAGATGTTTTTGCTTAGATTCAACTTCAGCCCTTGTTATTATTATTTATCCCCGTTGATAAAGGGATGTACCAGCTAAATTACAAAGCCAATCATTTTGTATTATGTTATTCTGTTGACTGCAGTTTCAGTTTCATAATTTCAACACAGGATATGTAACTGAGGAAATTGAATGGATTATAGAGAATGTTTGCTGCAAGATTCAAATAAATAGGTAGAAGGGAATTTCTTGTTCCATTGTTGTATTAATGCCACAATACAATACGAGACTGGTAATGATAATGAATTTTTTTTCTCCAATTGACGAGAGAGGGAATTCGAACTTGAGATTTCTTCTTTCCATCGGAATATAAGTAGTTATTGTGAGAGAAAATTTATGTCTTTGATAGGAACAACTCGGGTGAGAATTTCCTTATAACATGGCAGGATGAACGTCAAGCACTGACTAGTTATAACATAACAAGTGTTTATAACACACTATAGCATGTGACAAGGAAGATCCGCCCTATCAATAATTGAGAGTCACTCGCATGCATAAGTAATTGAATTTCTACCGTGAAAGTAAATTTTTTAAAAAATTTATTGTAACTTATTCTAAAAAAATATCAGTGTCAAATTAAATTTTAGGCGCAATAGTGGATCATGGTAATGAGTCCGCCTCTTGGCATCCGAGTTTCAATCCCTCTTACCATAAATTAGAGTTAGTTTAGAATATTATCGATTCTTCAAAATAAAAAAATAAAATATTAGACATGGGCATTTCTTAAAACGAAGTTACTTTTGGGCTTATTAATGTCTTAGAATTAAGTGAGTTCTAAAATCCGACGTGGCCCAAATCCAACTGGTCACCAGCAACAAGTAGCTGAAGTAACTGTAACCAAGCAAAGCTCTCCTTCCGGAAGAGGTACTAACTAGGATAATATGTCGATGACAGGTGAGGTCGTATGCGTTACCGGTGGAAGTGGCTGCATTGGATCATGGGTCGTCCGCCTCCTCCTCGACCGTAATTACACCGTCCATGCCACCGTCAAAGATCTCAGTTAGTTTACCTTTGCCTTTTCCATTTATCTACACAACTGACATTTCCTTGCTGTTCAGTCTGAAACGTCGTCGTGTCGTTTTTGTTGCAGAGGACGAGGGTGAGACGAAGCATCTAGAAGCCCTAGAAGGAGCAGCGACGCGTCTCCGTCTCTTCCAGATCGACCTCCTCGACTACAACTCTATCTTCGCCGCCATCAATGGCTGCTCCGGCGTCTTCCACCTCGCCTCTCCTTGCATCATCGATCAAGTCCAAGACCCCGAGGTTGCTTCATCTTCACAAAAACGCCATAAAAGAAGCTCAATTCTTTGAAATTATGATTATATTTAGATGAAATTGTTGTGCTTTTTGTTATACAGAAGGAGCTTCTGGACCCGGCGATCAAAGGAACGCTTAATGTTCTGACTGCAGCGAAGCAGGCTGGGGTCAGGCGAGTGGTGCTGACATCCTCCAACACCGCCATCACTCCCAGCCCTCGCTGGCCGTCCGATAAGATCAAGGGTGAGGATTGCTGGACCGATATTGACTACTGCAAGCAGAAGGGAGTGAGTTACTGAGTGCCTAAGTTCTTAGTTATTATAGTTTGAAATCTTGAAAATTGGGGACTGTGATGTGATGCTGATTGTGTATGCTGTTCGGTTAGTTGTGGTATTCATTGTCGAAAACTTTGGCGGAGAAAGCTGCGTGGGAATTTGCCAAGGAGAAGGGATTGGATGTGGTTGTGGTGAATCCTGGCACCGTGATGGGCGATGTCATTTCGCCCAGGCTCAATTGTAGCATGGTGATGCTATTGCGCCTTCTTGAGGGTATTGTTCTCTGCACATTTGTGTTTGAATATCTTCTAGCATTGCACCTAGAAGTAGATTGTTGACTCCATCCACTTCTCATATGTGCAGTCTTATTTGAATACTCTATTATTGTGTAATGTTCTGTTGCCTGATAGTTTGCCATGTTATGTTACCAAATTATTGATCAAAATCATACATTCAGATCAGACATAGTTTTGCATTTGATTGACAGTTTGTTTGATGACATAACATCTCTATAGTAAGAGAACATTTCCCATTTATTATTTGTGGTAACATGAGACTAAGGTGACCACGTTCTTATTGAGGCCGTTGTTGGTAGATGAACCAGGAAGCAGGTGGACATTAGACATTTTCTGAAAAGACATTTCTGCTAAAAAAAGGTTTGAGTTTGGTGTTTAAAATCTTGAAGTATTTCTTCATTTATAATACTTGAGTTTGTTTGAAATTTTTTGCTTAGTTAATCCCCAAGTTTGGAGAAGGTAGATTGCATGAGAATGAGTGTGTGTGGCAATAGAGGAATCCTTTTGCACCTCTTTGCTAGCAAGCAAATACTTGGCTCCTTCTTTCCTGCAAATCACCCTTTCACATGTGTGCAGAATTTATTTTTATTTTTCTTTCTTTTGAGCGTTTAATGAGTTATCTTTGCACATGAGTGAAGCTGTGATTCGCAAGTACAAGAGGACTGGCTTCGTCCAGATAAGAAGCCAAGCAGAGTCCCTGCTAGCATATGTTTCTCTTTAAGTTTGATAGTTTATGTCATTAAAGGGTCGGTTTTTGGTTTCCTTAAATTGTTTATCCATGTCACCTTTCTCTTCTCCTGGTTAGTGGAGGACTGGACAGAAGGGTAATGGCCCTAGAAACATCATGGCTGAAGTAACAAGGAAAATCGATCAACCTTAAAAAGAAAAAGAATTGACAATATCCTTGTCAATCTTTGCTGCAGGCTGCACTGAAACATACGAGAACATCTTTATGGGAGCTGTGCATTTTAAAGATGTAGCTCTTGCACACATTTTAGTGTATGAGAACAAATCGGCCACTGGTAGACACCTGTGCGTTGAAGCTATATCACATTATGGTGACTTCGTGGCCAAGGTAGCTGAACTTTACCCTGAGTACAAGGTTCCGAGGTAAATTCCAGTCCTTAGACACCTGTAAAGTGGTTTTGCAACTGAATCTATGTGCATATATATATATATATATATATATATATATATTTGACCAGAACTATGTGCATATCTTAAGTTGAGGAGTTTGGTTTCCTGATAACAACAATAAGCATCAGAACGTCAAATATGCAGTATTGTGAAACTGATACCCTATGTTATAATTGATAGCAAAACAACAGATGATCAAGCTGAACCTCATCGTAACACAGCTACAGCTCATTGTACTGAATTATGTTCTCACAAATGGTTCTAACTGATTGTATTTAGTTAGACAGGTTGAGTGATTTTAGGGATTAGTCTGTAACTGTATTGCTAAAGCTTACTATAAATACTTGTAAATCCTTCTCCATAAATTCATGAGAGAAAATCTGTTATTTTACAATAATTATTGTCAAGACATCCACTGCTTCATTGCAACTTCTTTATCTGCCAGTACTCCTTTTACAGTCATTTCATGAACATATGGCTTTGAAATTGCTGAAGCTATTAATACGTTTATTATTGTGCAGTTTGCCGAAGGATACCCAACCCGGGTTGCTGAGGGAAAAAAATGGAGCGAAGAAGCTAATGAACTTGGGTTTGGAGTTCATTCCCATGGATCAAATCATCAAGGATGCTGTTGAGAGCCTAAAGAGCAAGGGGTTTATTTCATAAACGAAACTGAAGGATATGAAACTTATGAGGAACCTACTTATTGTAGAAGTGGTGAGGACATGCAACCTAAATGATATAGTTAATGTATTGTGTTTAATATTATGTACCAGTCATGCCTCCATGCAATCTGTATAAATGAATGAAATAATCTGTTCTGCTGAAGTATTTGTTTAAAATTAAAAGTTAACGTAGTCCCAAACTCAATTCTCATTTACTGGCTCAAGGTGCAGCGGATGGTGAAAAGCTACAATTTTTATTTATTTTCGTATTCACAAACATTAAGCTAATAAGGCAAAGACGTTAAATTCATCGTACTTGTAACTCAAAGCGATTATGAGCGCAAATTTTGAATTTTTGAGCAAAACTTATTCTCATGGGAAAAAGATTCCAAGATTAAGACCTAGATCCCAAGTTTTTCAATGTTGCTGGCCTAGACAGAGTATAGAGGGCAGGCATTGAGTAAGTCTCAATGTTGCTTCTTAGAGCATTTCCAGCAGTGCAGGCTGGGCTCGGGCTGGGGGTTTGGGTACTGTAGGCGTTTCCAGCTACAAAATGGAGCCGGGCAAGAGGTGGGGGCAGACTGAGCTGAGGTGGGAAGTAAATGTCTTTGTCCTTTTACTTTTATTTATTTTTATATTACTCCATTTACTTAAGTTTACAATGTAAATAAGGAAGTACCCCCCATTTGGATTCAAATAAAAATATTAGAAAATCAAATTCCCACCAAATCAAAATATGAAAAATCGGTTTTAGTGCAAAATACGATTTAGGCTAAAAATGATGGCTCATTAAGTCAATATATACTTCATATTAAAATCCCATAAAATCAAGTTTTCTTATTTGATGTGTAAGGAATAAAAGCCGCCAAAAATTTTCTTGAGAAAATGATTATTTCGAAAAACCATTTTTCATACTTAGTCAATATTGCACATCCGCTAAAAATCTTGAGAAAATGATTTTTCATACGTAGGAACCCAAAAATCTTATCCGAACATGTTATCCAAATTAATTGTTTAAGTAAACAAAGTTGTGAAAAAAACAAAAAAATGAATAGTATTTGTCATGGCAAACCTAAACTGCTGTTTCACTAAAACACCCAAAATGAAGGTTGAAATTATAAAAAAACCAAAGCACTATTTAAACATATAAACACACCCAAAACCCATCATTACACACACTCAAAACTCATTTATAAACACACCCAAAAAGTTGACTTTGGGGTTGATTTTGGGTGTGTTTCTATATTTAAATAGTGCTTGGGTTTTTTTATAAATACATGTCTAGGATTGGGTTTATTTATAAATTTGTAAAAAAAAAATTGTGTTTCCAGCAATGCAAGGCTTGTCATGGCAAATACTATTCATTTTTTTGTTTTTTTCACAACTTTGTTTACTTAAACAATTAATTTGGATAATATTTTCGGATAAGATTTTTGGGTTCCTATGTGTCAATACTATTCATATCGGATCAGATTTTCGGTTTCAAATTTCAGATACATTTCAAAATTCAAATTTCAAATAAATTCAAAATGTCAAATTTCAAATACATTTCAAAATTCAAATTCCAGATAAATTTCAAATTTCAAATTTCATGTGAATTTCAAATTTCAGATAAGATTTTCACCCTCTAAAATTGCGCCACGTGTCATCTCTATCTGCCTAAATTTTTCTATAAATGCAGAGGCTCAGCTCATACCTCCCACACCATATCTTCTCTACATCTTCATTTCTCATATTTTAGATTTCATTTCTCGGATTTTAGATTTCATTCTCTATTCTCAATGTCAGACGATATGGAAGAGGTTTTGGAGAGACAAGAGCGAGAAAGGCGAGCAATAATGCGTAGAAGAGCTGCAAGCAAAAGGGCGCAGAGAGAACTAGATGAGCAACTTGGTGTGGCCGTTGCTTTGCTTTGGAGGAAGAAAACCAGAGCCACCGTGGTTCACGAGAAGGCCGAGCACCGAATGTGGACAGACATAGACATTCTCGGGGTAAGAATCTTATGGAAGATTATTTTATCCCACAATCTCTGTACTCTGATGTTCATTTTCGAGCAAGATATAGAATGCAACCCCATCTGTTCAATAAAGTCATGCATGATATTTGCAATTATGATGACTACTTTGTTCAAAAGAAAAATTGTCTTTGGAGATTTGGGGCTGCTTCCCGAGCAAAAGTTCACACTGTGATAATGAATGTTGGCATATGGGTCATCTGCGATCGGTGGATGAGATTGCCGGATGGGGAAGTCCACTATTTTGGAGAGCTTGGTGCGATTTTGTGATGATGGAAAATCTGTACACCATGGACTACTGCAGACCTACGCCCGAGGACCTGCAACGGCTTCTACAAAAAGTGAGTCTCGTGGATTTCCTGGAATGATTGGTAGCATTGACTGCATGTACTGGCAATGGAAAAATTGTCCATCTGCTTGGCAAGGGGATTATGGGAATCGGAAAGGGCAGAAAAGCATCATCCTCGAAGCAGTTGTTGGTTTTGACACATGGGTTTGGCACGCCTTCTTTGGAGTTGCCGGCTCTCAAAATGATTTGAACGTCCTGGGTCAATCCCCGATGTTCAATAATGTTCTGAGAGGTGAAGGCCCAACTATCACATATCAAATTAATAATACCGTCTACCAGAACGGGTATTATCTAGCTGATGGTATCTACCCGAGGTGGACAACATTTGTGAAATCAATTCCACATCCCCGATCCCACAAGGAAATTTTGCTGCCTATCAAGAGGGGTACATAAAAGATGTGGAGAGGTGCTTTGGTATCCATTCAAGTCCGGTAGGCAATTATCAGGGGAGCGGCACGTCTATTTGATGAGGAGGTGCTTAGGAGTATAATGATGACTTGTATCATCCTCCACAATATGATTGTGGAAGATGAGTATGATTACGATGCTGCTGAAGATGAGTATGAACCAGATCCAATGAACACCGCCTTAACACGAATTTATGAAAAACCTATGGGGCCAAATGGAGAACCAGTGCAGCATGATCCATTAGTTAGAGACGATAGTTTCATGCATCGGATGATTGAGCGCTACACGGAGATGCAATCGTCATATATTCATGAACACCGTCAAATGGACTTGATGGAGCATTTGTGGGCGGTGAAAGGCAATGAAGGACAATAAAGTAAAGTGAAGATGTGTTTTTAATGTATTATGTTTATTTTATATTTTTAGTTATGCTTTGTTGTTATGCTTTAGTTGTGGTTTGTTTATTTTTTATGCTTTGATTGTGGTTTGTTTATTTTTTATGCTTTGGTTGTGGGTTGCTTTTTATGTATGGAATGTTTTGAATAAAAAGGAATGTTGTTGAATATTTTCTTCATTCACTAAAAGACAATGAATACAACTCATAAAATAAAATACATGAATTACAACTACTTTTTTAAGCAAAACAACTAAAATGGTACAATGAAATGAAAGGCAAGCAAACTAACTTAATGGTTTTGATCATTTAACCAATCCGTGTTGCTAGGTCCATCGTCACGAAAAAGTCTTCGTCTCATAACATCCCTTCGTTCTAACTTCTAAAATTGTTTTGTTTCGGGGGACATATGGGTTGTATCCATAGTCATAGTTTCCCAATCATTTTTTTCAATCTTTCCTTGGCGTACATACTCCCTTTCTTTTGCATATTCTACTTCCATTGCCCTATCGTGCTCTTGTTGTTTCATATCCATTTCAATTCTCATGGCTTGCATCTTTGAAAGCTCCTCCAAATATTTAGATGTATTCTTGGTAGAATTACTCCCTCTCTTCACCTTCGCCGCCTTCCTCCCAATAGGCCTCGGCTCTTTTTCGATAGGTGAGTCTTGACTCATCGGGGAATCCATAGGTGAATCCGATGTCGGTGTCTCATGGAGTGACATCTCGTTCAACACTATCGTTGGACCCGTTAGAATAATTTGGAATCTCTTACAATTCTTCACCATCTCCCAACATAGGGTATGGTTGAAACTTTTTTTCCCTTACCCAGTAGCACCAAAAAACATTTGTGCTTGCATAATCTATACCAAAAAAAAAAAAGGTAAGGCAAGAAACTTTAAAAAATATTGGCAATGCAACAAGTATATAAAAAAAAAAAAGGAAATACAAGAAACTAAAAAAAATATTGGCAATGCAACAAGTATTAAAAAAATTAATGGAAACGCAAGAAACTTTAACCATTTATTAGAAAGCAAAATAAAATATAAATATTGCAATAAACATTCATATTAATATTGGAAATACAAGAAATATTAACATAATATATAAATTGCAAGAAACATTTAAATAAAATTTAATATGACATAGAACTTAATAAATAAAAAAATTACAAATAATTTACCTCACTGCTAAGGTTTTGCCCGCTTCTATGGTTGTTCATTCGCTTTTGTCAAGGCATCTCTCCACTTTCCCAACTCTTTATTAAGAATTTTCCACCTACTAGATAATGCTTGATCCGTACGGGTCGAACCAATTACCCTTTCACAAAATTCCTGATGAATTTTTTTCCACATATGACAGAATTTGATCTCATTGCCCGTTACGGGACAATGACTAACTTGGAGCCAAGCCTCACACAAGCTAATATCTTCCGTCATGCTCCATGCCCCTCCTCCGGTTTCACTAGAAGAACCCATAATATGATAGAGAAAAAAACAACTTGAAAGAGAGAAAAAAACAACTTGAAAGTGAAAAAAATTTGACTAGAAAGTGAAAAATAGTAGAATGAGAAGAAAATGTATGAAGAGTTGGTGTTAAAAGCGAAGAGTATTGGTTGGTATTTATAGAAAAAAATTCAGTATTTTTTCGTATTTTTTAAATTTTTCGATTTTTTTCTATTTTTTTGGCAAAAATTGCATCGTTGGATTCTTGGAAAAAACTAATCGGAGAGCCGAGCTTCCACGTCGCATAGAGCCGTTGGGGTTACTTTTTGATTTTTATTCGCAAAAAATGGCTGCCGTTGGATAAGTTTAAAAGCGGATCGGATGGCCCAAAGACATGCGACACGTGGAATCATGCCGTTGGCGGCCGTAGCGTCAAATTTTTAAACGGGCATGTGTATTGCACGCGACTTTAAAAATTTAAGCCCGCGTCATCATAGCGTCTGGCCACGCGTTATCACGGCCCGCAGGTTGGAGCTCAAGCCGCCTCCCCTCGGGCTTGCCCAGTTTGTAGGCCCCCTGTTTGCCCGGCGACTTCTTGTTCTTTGGAAACCACATTTTGGGTTTACCCCCAACCTCCTCTTGGGCCCTTTCGCCAATGCTCTTAGAGCAACTCCGGTGAGAAGCCCAAGCCTCTGTCTGGGGTTTGGGCCAAAAAGTTGTTTCTAGCAACAAGCCCGGGCCCAAAGTGGGACCCAAAAACTGGCTGCTCAAGACAAGTCAGCCCGAGCTCCACTGAGTTTAGGTCTTGATGTCGTGAGCTCTGATGCGCTACATCACATGTCGCATTTTGGGCTCTCCGATCAGATTTTTTTCTCCAATCCAATGGCAGCCAATTTTTGTGCAATTAAAAAAATTAAAAAATTGAAATTAAAAAAATCAAAAAACAAAAAAATACTGATTTTTTTTTTTCTATAAATACCAATAAATACTCTTCACTTTTAACCAAATTCCTCATACATTTTCTTCTCCTTCTACTATTATTCACTTTCTACTCAATATTTTTTTTCACTTTCAAGTTTTATTTTTCTCTATCATATTATGGCTTATTCTATTGAAAATGGAGGGGCATGGAGCATGATATCTTATTCGAAAATTTAAAATTTGAAACCGAAAATCTTATCCGAAAATTTTATCCAATTATGATATATGAATAGTATTGACACATAGGAACCCGAAAATCTTATTTGAAAATATTATCCAAATTAATTATTGAGATAAAAAATTTGTGAAAAAAACAAAAAAATAAATAGTAATTGCCATTTGCCATGACAATGGGTGAAAACACACAATACTATTTGCAAGGGCAATCACTATTCATGTGAATAGTGGCTGCCCTAGCCCCCTTGTCATAGCAATGGGCAAATGGGTGGAGTTGCTCTTATGATGAACTCCCTATAAATTTTGTTGGGTTGGGGATGTTCAATTTTCCAAAGCATAGATCAAATTGCCAGTATTAAACAGCACCATGCATACTTTTTGGTTGCACTGTGTTACTGTCTCCTGGTGGTGGTACGTACATGTTTTATGTTTTTTCAATTATTAAGGCCCTGTTCGTTTATGTTTTGAGAGCCCATTTTCATTTTGAGAGAACAAAAACAAACAAAAACCTGTTCGGTGGGCACAAACAGAAAACACATAGAACGTCTTAAGAAAACAAAAACAATTTCATGTCTACTTGTAGAAACAGAAAAAAGCTTTTTTCATTCTCATAGGAAACAACATTGAAAACACGATGCTTCTCTCCCCATCAGACCAAAACCACCATCAAACGCTGCCAACAGAGAATCACACGCAGAGCTTGAACCACCAACATCACCCTATCAAAATCAACACCGCCCCATCGAACCAGATTGTCACCGCCACTCAATCGAACCCAACAAAATATCTACGCAATTGAATTGAACCACCATCGTTGAACAACTAATTACCGAATCAATTTTCAGTCCAAGAAAAGGAAAGGGAGCTGTGAAGCTATTGGAAGGTGAGGTTGCAGAGAGAGAAAGACAGAGAGAGGGTGCAGCAGCATGAAGAGAAAGTGGAAAAAGGGGGGTTGGTATGATTCTTTCAATTTTGGAGAGAGAGAGAGAAAGATAGGGAATGTTAGAATTGGGGTGGGTTTGCAGAGAGTGAAAGTGAAGGTTGGGTTGAGGTTTCAATTTTTTTTTAAAAGATAATTCTAGTTTTATACTATATAATTTTATTCTATTTTTTAAATGATATTCTTTAAGATGCTTAAAAAATATTTTTTTAAAATAATATACGTACTTAATTTTTTTTTTTAAATTCACATATTAATTACATAATGTTGTATTTAAAAAACATAATGCATTTTAATTAAAGTTACATACATTCTTCACTGTTTTTGTCATTTTCACATATTCTTTGGACTCATTTTCACTGTATTTGTTCTCTGAAAACAGTTTTTAACTAATCTACTAGACACATTTTTGTTCTTTGAAAATGTATTTTTATTTTCTCGTTTTCATTCTATGAAACATTTTCAAAATACTCACTGAAAGCATTACCAGACGGGCTCTAAATCTCACTGAAAGATAAGTGGTATAACATGGGTGAAAGGATGAGTAAACAATACAAGTACCGGCCTGAGTGGTTAAGAATTTGACCCTTCGCATTCGAAGTTCTTTTGGGCTTGTTTTAGAAGGTTCTCCGACGTGGCCCAAATCCAACTGGTCACCAGCAACAAGTAGCTAAAGTAACTGTAACCTGCAAAGCCCTCCTCGCGGAAGAGGTACTAACTAGGATAATATGTCGAAGACAGGTGAGGTCGTATGCGTTACAGGTGGAAGTGGCTGCATTGGATCATGGGTCGTCCGCCTCCTCCTCGACCGTAATTACACCGTCCATGCCACCGTCAAAGATCTCAGTTAGTTTATCCTTTGCCTTTTCCATTTATCTACACAACTGCCATTTCCTTGCTGTTCAGTCTGAAACGTCGTCGTGTCGTTTTTGTTGCAGAGGACGAGGGTGAGACGAAGCATCTAGAAGCCCTAGAAGGAGCATCGACGCGTCTCCGTCTCTTCCAGATCGACCTCCTCGACTACAACTCCATCTTCGCCGCCATCAATGGCTGCTCCGGCGTCTTCCACCTCGCATCTCCTTGCATCGTCGATCAAGTCCAAGACCCCGAGGTTGCTTCATCTTCACAAAAACGCCATAAAAGAAGCTCAATTCTTTGTAATTATGATTATATTTAGATGAAATTGTTGTGCTTTTTGTTATACAGAAGGAGCTTCTGGACCCGGCGATCAAAGGAACGCTTAATGTTCTGACGGCAGCGAAGCAGGCTGGGGTCAGGCGAGTGGTGCTGACATCCTCCATCTCCGCCATCACTCCCAGCCCTCGCTGGCCGTCCGATAAGATCAAGGGTGAGGATTGCTGGACCGATATTGACTACTGCAAGCAGAAGGGAGTGAGTTACTGAGTGCCTAAGTTCCTTGTTATTATGGTTCGGAATTTTGAAAATTGGGGACTGTGATGTGATGCTGATTGTGTATGGTGTTTGGTTAGTTGTGGTATCCATTGTCGAAAACTTTGGCGGAGAAAGCTGCGTGGGAATTTGCCAAGGAGAAGGGATTGGATGTGGTTGTGGTGAATCCTGGCACCGTGATGGGCGATGTCATTTCGCCCAGGCTTAATGCTAGCATGGTGATGCTATTGCGCCTTCTTGAGGGTATTGTTCTCTGCACATTTGTGTTTGAATATCTTCTAGCATTGCACCTGGAAGTAGATTGTTGACTCCATCCAATTCTCATATGTGCAGTCTTATTTGAATACTCTATTATTGTGTAATGTTCTGTTGCCTGATAGTTTGCCATGTTGATGTTGCCAAATTGTCGATCACAATCATACATTCAGACCAGACATAGTTTTGCATTTGATTGACAGTTTGTTTGATAACATAACATCTCTATAGTAAGAGAACATTTCCCACTTATTATTTGTGGTAACATGAGACTTAAGGTGACCAAGTTCTTATTGAGGCTGTAGTTGGTAGATGAAGCAGGAAGCCGGTGGACATTAGATATTTTCTGAAAAGACGTTTCTGCTAAAGAAAGGTTTGAGTTTGGTTTTTAAAATCTTGAAGTGTTTCTTAATTTATAACACTGAGTTTGTTTGAAGTTTTTTGCCTAGTTAAACCCCAAGTTTGGAGAAGGTGGATTGTGTGAGAATGAGTGTGTGTGGCAATAGAGGAATCTTTTTGCACCTCTTTGCTAGCAAGCAAATACTTGGCTCCTTCTTTCCTGCAAATCACCCTTTCACGTGTGCAGAATTTATTTATTTTTTTGTTTCTTTTGAGAGTTTAATGAGTTATCTTTGCACACATGTGAAGCTGTGATTTGCAAGAACAGAGGACTGGCTCCTTCCAGATAAGGAGCCAAGCAGAGTTCCTGCTAGCATATGTCTCTTTAAGTTTGATAGTTTATGTCAATAAAGGGTCGGTTTTTGGTTTCCTTAAATTGTCTATTCATGTCACCTTATCTCGTCTCCTGGTTGGTGGAGGACTGGACAGAAGGGTAATGGCCCTAGAAACATCATGGCTGAAGTACCAAGGAAAATCGATCAACCTTAAAAAGAAAAAGAATTGACAATATACTTGTCAATCTTTGCTGCAGGCTGCACTGAAATGTATGAGAACTTCTTTATGGGATCTGTGCATTTTAAAGATGTAGCTCTTGCACATATTTTAGTGTATGAGAACAAATCGGCCACTGGTAGGCACCTGTGCGTTGAAGCTATATCACATTATGGTGACTTCGTGGCCAAGGTAGCTGAACTTTACCCTGAGTACAAGGTTCCGAGGTAAATTCCAGTCCTTAGACTCCTGTAAAGTGGTTTTGCAACTGAAACTATGTGCATATATATGCATGCATATATTTTGCCATATATATGTAGAGTGCTTTTGCCATAACTATGTGCATATATTTTTTTTTTTGCCATAACCTTGTGCATATCTTATGTTTAGGAGTTTGGTTTCCTGATAACAACAATAAGCATCAGAACGTCAAATTTGCAGTATCATGAAACTGATTCCCTATGTTATAATTGATAGCAAAACAACAGATGATCAAGCTCAACCTCATCATAACACAGCTACAGCTCAATGTACTGAATTATGTTCTCACAAATGGTTCTAAGTGATTGTATTTAGTTAGACAGGTTGAGTGATTTTAGGGATTAGTCTGTTACTGTATTGCTAAAGCTTACTATAAGTACATGTAAATCCTTCTCCAAAAATTAATGAGAAAAAATCTGTTATTTTACAATAATTAGTGTCGAGACATCAAATGCTTCATTGCAACTTCATTAACTGCCAGCACTCCTTTTACAGTCATTCCATGAACACATGGCTTTGAAATTGCTCAAGCTGTTAATACGTTTATTATTGTGCAGTTTGCCGAAGGATACCCAACCCGGATTGCTGAGGGAAAAAAATGCCGCGAATAAGCTAATGAACTTGGGTTTAGAATTCATTTCCATGGATCAAATCATCAAGGATGCTGTTGAGAGCCTAAAGAGCAAGGGATTTATTTCATAAACGAAACTGAAGGATATGAAACTTATGAGGAACCTACTTATTGTAGAAGTGGTGAGGACATGCAACCTAAATGATATAGTTAATGGATTGTGTTTAATATTATGTATATGTACCAGTCATGCCTCCATGCAATCTGTATATGAATAAATAAGCAACATTTGAATGTTCATAATCTATTATGATGTGGTATTTGCTTAAAATTAAAAGTTAACATAGTCCTAAACTCAATTCTCATTTACTGGCTCAAGGTGCAGCGGATGGTGAAAAGCTACCATTTAATAAGGTAAAGTCATTAAATTTTCGTATTCACAAACATTAAGCTAATAAGGTAAAGTCATTAAATTCGTCGTACTTGTAATTCAAGCGATTATGAGCGCAAATTTGAATTTTTGAGCAAAACTTATTCTCATGGGTAAAAGATTCCAAGAATAAAACCCAGATCCCAAGTTTTTCAATTCCCAATTCATCGTCACACTCTGTCAGCTTAGCGACATTCGAATTTTGACTATTTTTCAGGTCACATACATTTTTGGAGTTTCAGCATTTAATTAAATAAATATTAATATTAATATTTCTGAGCGGTGCTGCAAGTCGTGGCCCAAAAGACATCATCCCCCAAAATAGAGAAAGAAAGAAGTCCCAATGGCCTCATTTACTTGTGTTCATCCTCTGCTCTTGTTGCTCTGTTCCGTCTTACTGTTGCCAACAACCACAACTTCTTCTGAGAGCAACAAAGTTAGAGTTGATGTCTACTATGAAACCCTGTGTCCCGACAGTGAAGATTTCATCGTGAAGGATCTGATCAAGCTCTTTGAAAGTGGGCTCATCTCCATAGTTGATCTCAAGCTCTATCCCTACGGCAACGCCAAGCTTGGATCCAACAACACCATCTATTGCCAGGTCTCTCTCAGTCTCTCTCTCTCTCTCTCTCTCTCTCTCTCTCTCTTGTTGCTTTCTGTTTCTATTAACAATAATTTTAATTAATATTATTGGCCTAATGGCAACATTGAAACTTTTCATTTTCATTGACCATGAGTATTTCTAGTTCTTGGCTTCTAGGGTGACCTTTGAGCCACTTTTCCGTCAGTAATGTCATTTTTCTCTATAAACTTAATTAAAAAGAAAAAAGAGAGGGAAATCCATTATTTATATGAACATTTTGGTTAAAATGCACTGAAGGAAGAGATGGAGAAAATATTGTATCTAATTATAAAAAAATTAAATTTTTTTTTTTTTTTTAAAAAAAAAAAAAAGGGGGATAATAATGAATTTTTAGGACCATGAATTTTGGAATTTACGTGTGTTTAGGTAACTATAAACAGCCACCCAAGAGAAAAAGTAACCTGCCAACTGTTTTGTCTAAATTGCCACTTGTAATCCACCAATTTTGGGCAAAGGCAAAATCTCTGACTTGATCTTTGGCTCTTGCTCTGTTTAACAGGATTCACAAATGGCGAAATTAACGCTTCACTGACAACCTCATAATCATAAGACCGGATAAGCTCTTCTGTTCTTTCTCAGTTTTCTTATTGCTTCAATGGCTTCCTCTCGCACAGAAAGTAGAACCCTTTGTTTTTCTCTTCTCCCCTGCCTCTTGTTGTTTGCTCTGTTCGCACCCGCTTCTTCTTCTGCTAGAACTCTGCCTTCTGATTCTGGAAAAGTTTCGTTGGCTTTGTACTATGAGTCCCTTTGCCCTTACAGCGCCAACTTTATTGTCAATTACCTGGTCAAGCTCTTTGAAGATGACCTCATTTCCATTGTTGATCTCAAGCTTTCTCCTTGGGGTAATGCCAAGCTCAGAAGCAATGACACCTTCAGTTGCCAGGTCCTTTTATTCTTTCCGTGTTTTTTTTTCTTTTGAATTTTGTATCTGGGTTTTATGAAAGGATGCCATTTCATGGACTGGTCCTCTAAATGATTGCCGTAAATTGGTGGTGGAACATAATAAATTTCTTAACCATTGTTGTTCAACCCGAGTGATTGTCCTTCACTTCTTGCATGTGGGTTTTGTCTATTCTTGCTTAATTTATGGTTTCTGAGGGTTGTAGATGTAATTGATATGAATTTCAATTGCATTCAGACTGGTTGACTTGTTTGTGATGGTTGCAGCATGGTCCATCTGAATGCTTATTAAACACCGTGGAAGCCTGTGCCATCAAGATCTGGCCTGCACTGGTAAGACTTGATCAAGCTAGATATAAAGAAACTTCCCAAGTACACATAATTTTTGGCATTCCTGCAAAGTATGTCATGATGCAATGATGTTAGTTATCGAAATTTTCTGGTTGACAGCTATTGTCTTATAATAAAACACGCAATGCACTAGGCGTTGGTGGTTTATCCTTCTAGATTTGTTTAATGAATTCTTCGAGAAATTTGCTTGGATTCATTATGTAATTAGTTTTCAATCTTCTTGGATAGTTCAGTGTCCTTACATATATAGGATAGGGTTGTTGGTTGGTTTCGCAGAAACGTATTCCTAGTCAAATGCCAGTTATGGAGTGTTGTTGGAACTATAGAAAGTAATGCTCAAGCTGAAATGCTAACATTTGGTTCACTGTCACCTTGATGCAGAATGATCATTTTCCTTTCATTTATTGCATTGAGAGTTTGGTTTACGAGCACAAGTATCCCCAGTGGGAGTCATGTTATGAGAAACTGGGCTTGGATTCAAAACCTATTGCTGAATGCTACAGTAGTGGACTGGGCAAAGAGGTCAGTTTTTTTAGCTTATTAATCGTTCATAGAATTCAAACACGCTCTTGTAATGCATCTATTTATTTTATTGCATCTTAACAAGAATCAAACCTTGTTGTAAAACTCTTTTGACATTTCACTGATTGTTAATCATGCCATTTTTTGAAACCTCCGTTATTCTGTTGAGAGGGACAATACAAACCCCTTTCTCTTTTCCTTGTTTGGTGTTTGTGATTTTTAATGAAAGGAAAAAAGAAACACAATATAAGTGGAATTATTCTCTGGCAGCTTGAACTACAATATGCAGCTGAAACCAGTGCTCTCCAGCCTCCACATCAGTATGTGCCATGGGTAGTTGTGGATGGACTGCCAATTTATGAGGTTTGTTTCCTTCTCATGATTAGATTTCTAATTCCATTTCCATTGCCACCGAGGTTGGGTTATGGATATATTTTTTTAAGTATCTGGACTACTGATGGTTCTTTTTTGCTTCAATAGAGTAGAGTATTGTCAAGTTGTTAATTCTATCTGTTCTTTATATATTTGAAGAAAAACAATCTTCTATGATGTTTTCCCCAACTTGATTGACTCATAGTAGTGAGTTTATTGTTCTATTATCGGGATCTTCAAGAAATGACATTTCTTCTCCCGTTGCAGGACTACGAAAACTTTCTGACCTATGTCTGCAATGCTTATAATGGCACCGCTGCCCTCAAGGCTTGCAGCAAACTATCCCTTAATACCATCCAAAAGGCAAGCACTAAATCTACCCTTTCAGTTGGTTGTAACGAGGGAAAGATGCCAGCATTATTCGGAAGAATAAGATCAACCCTAACATCGTGGATGCGTCAGATGAACATGGCAATTTGGATATAGATGTCTCGCAATTCCATATCCATTTTAATCCAGTCATCAACGGTATGGTGCAGCTTTTGCTCGTATTTCCCATTTCCAGTAGATTGCAGTTACTTGTGAGTTGGTTGGTACCGAACAAAGAGACTTAATGTGCTGTTAATGTGTCCTTATCTTTACTAATAAATATACAGGAACAGTAGTATATATGGTGTAAATGGATCATGTTTATGTAGGAGCTAGTAGATTTTAATAAATTGAAAGACTTTGTTATGGTGGGGCTTGCATTAAACCTTGCCATTTCCATTTCCATTTCCAATTCCAATTAACACAGGGTGACCCTGTCATATAAAACAAGGTGTGCTTCTCAGTGCCAAGCTTTGTTTTGGGTGCACTAAGGGCCCATTGGGTTTCATGGGCTAACCATGATAGCGTTCGTAAACAATCCCAACTCGCTTGAAAACTGGATTGGATTGGATTCACAGGTACTATGTATGTAATCCCTGGAGAGTTCCCAACTATGCCTTCCTTATGAGAAACACAATGGGAAAATGGTTGTCAGTTCACACTTCCCTTTTTTGAGAGGGGCAATAATATACTAAAATTACACACTACACGGATGTTATGACTCGAATTTAGGACTTTGCTTTGGAAAATAATTACTCCAAACAACTACAATAGTAAGTGGTTTGCAAATTCACACATCCGATAAACCCGATAAATCTTTCCATAGCTCTCAAAGACATTGTATGGTGTGCTTCCACCACACAATAGTTTACACTATAAAACCCCCTCAAATTTGAACAAGTTGTCACTTCCAAATGAGAATCAACAAAATGGCTAAAAAATAAAAAATAAAAAAATTCATTCATTTAGAGAGACTGATTGGATGTTAGCTGATTGATTGGGCTGCAGATTAGAAGGAAAAGGAAGTGAAAGGAGAAACGACTCTTTTGTTTCGGGTCTACATAACAAAATGATTCTTCCAATAACCATCAAGTTAAAATTCCAATTAGGGCTCCACAGAGTCGCTATCAAATCAATAGACATCAAATAATTACCCATCAAGTGAATGAATGGTCAATGATGATATGTCTCTTCATCCAATCAAATGAAGCCACACATTTACCACTCCAATTTGCTTCTTTAATTTGTCTTCTACTACACGGGTCAAACCCTTAAGTAAAAAGTAGGTCCATGACTTCCTGCCCTAGCTACCCATTTTAATTTACCTTGTTCTCTAAGTTACAGCAACAGTGCAATTCAAAATTTGCTCTGTGAATTAGCCATGTACAAACGATTTTGCTAAGATTAATCACCTACGTAACCGTAGACTATGAATCAAAAACCTCCCATACATATTATACAGGCGACTGTTGTTACCACAATTCTTTTGAAATTTTGAACTTCTATAATTCTTTTGTTTAGGGAAGTATCCAAGGCTGAAGAAAGAGCAGTGGATTGGACAGTGTCTGTGAAGAAATCTACGCTTCATATATCCTGTCGGAGACTCAAACTACAGTTTGTCAAACAAGGTAGAAGGGACCCATCTTTATCAGTATATATCACTGAATGGGTCGTATCTTTGCACAAGCTTATTATTCTCTACCACAACTCTTGGCTTTTCTGTCTTTGGCTTTGGCACCCTCCTAATCCTATGCGTCGATGCAAAGGGCCACCACCACTGCCCAACTGTAGAAAATAAATCACCAGCATTTGACAAAGCCATTGCCCATCATTCAATCTTTCCCTTCCTAGAACCTAGAAGCTACAACCAACCTCATTTTTATTCTTCTTCTTTTTTTTTTTTGGTGATATTTGTAAATACAATTATGCATGGAACGTTTCTCTCACAATCGCTAATTGTGTAATTCGTTTGATTGGAAAGTTCAGCACAATGTAATGCATAGAATCGGAGCCATAAAGTAATTCCAAATTAATTAGTAATTAATTGTGAAAGTCAATATGCATGGCATCATCCTTTAAGATTTTTAAAAAAAAGTAAAAGAAAACCATTTAAGTTAAATCGTGTCAAAATTCTTGTTACTACCACCAATGGTTAACTAGCATCTTAAAGGTTAGAGTAATGCTACACTTACCATATTATTATCCCACATTTCTATACCACATGATGTGGCATATACCACCAATTAAATAAATGAAGTGTATTTTAATAAATAAAATTAGAAAAAAAAAAACCATGATGTGGTTAACTGCTGCCACATCATGTGGTATAAAATTGTGTTATAAAAAATGTGGTCTAGTATTATTCTAAAGGTTAAGTGTAATTTTTTTTTATTGAAAATAAAAATAAATGAAAAGCCCTGAACAATACAAGAGGACAATAAATTCTGATTAATAAAATAAAAAAGTAAAATCCTGTTATGTATGAACTGGAGTAACAAACAAGACAGAGATTACGCCATAATAGACAAACAAATGGTAATAAAATTCGATAAAATTGCATGTCGAGTGTAATGATCAAACAAATTCCCTTAGCATAGAGTGTAAGATCATCTATATATCTAATTCCACCGTGTGCATTACGATATTGAATAAGTTGCAGCACTGGCGGACACTCAAAATTTTTCTCTCTCCTTTTGCTTTTTCCAAAATGTCACTTTATAAATACACCCAAAAAATATACAATTATTGACTTTGGGGTTGATTTTGGGTGTGTTTCTATGTTTAAATAGTGTTTAAATTTTTTTATAAATACATGTTTAGGATTGGGTTTATTTATAAATTTGTATATTAATTAAGTATGAAAAATGGTTTTTCGGAATAATCATTTTCTCAAGATAATTTTTGGCGGCTTTTATTCCTTACACATCAAATAAGAAAACTTGATTTTATGGGATTTTAGTATGAACTATATATTGATTTAATGAACCATCATTTTTAGCATAAATTGTATTTTGCACTAAAACCGAATTTTCATATTTTGATTTGGTGGGAATTTGATTTTTTAGTATTTTTATTTGAATCCAAATGGAAGGTACTTCCTTATTTACATTGTAAACTTAAGTAAATGGAGTAATATAAAAATAAATAAAAGTAAAAGGACAAAGACATTTACTAAGGGCAATTTGAAGCACCTACAATGATTTTTCCGGCGATGGGCAAAGTCGGTCCATTGATTTTGGAGGCACTGTGCAAATATGGATGTCGAGGCCCTATATATACAAGTAGGAAAAAAAAATTCCATATAGAAACAAAAATTTCTGACACGGGAAGAACACATTCGGAAAGAGCTTCCCAGAAAAATTTATTTAGTCACCCTTCCAAATCACAGAGCTGATAAATTGATTTTCCAATTTAAATCCTTGATGAATTCTCATGTTAATAAGGGAGGGAAAAGAACTGTGATTTTGGGGAAATGGCTAAAGCTTGGGTTTTTACGATCCAAAATTTGATGGAAGAGGGTGGTACACTGGTACTGAAAATAAATGGCTTCATTTTGAATGGAGGAGAGTGAGAAAGACTTGCTGAAAGAGAAAATAATATTATAATGGTTTTGCAGCTTGAGAGTCGGGAAGAGGAAAACACAGGTTTCAAGCCATAATAAATAGATAAAAAGAAGAGTTGCAGCGTAAGAGTTGGGAAGAGGAAAATGAATTAAATTAGGACATCTACTCTCTAAGTTGTAGAATTTGTTGATAATTAATATTCAATTCAATTTTGGTTTTGGTGCCTTGTATGTAGTGTTGTGGGGTGATATTTAATATTTCATTTTTATTTTCATGTTTTAGTTAATTTAATGGGTTGACTTGGAAAAATTTGGAGGTCCCTAAATTTTGGGGGCCCTGTACGGTCGCACACCTCGCACACCCATGAGCGCCTCAGGGGAGGAACTGCACCTCCTTGCGCCTTACTAGGTCCGCCAATGAGTTGCTGATTAACTTTTCTAATATAATACAAATATTGAGTATGCCCTCTCCATTGTATTCCTTGAGTTTCTCAATGAATTTCCCTCATATTGTCAAGGTTCCTTAAAAAGAAGATGTACCACTAGATCGAAAACTAATTTATATTGTGTATTGCGCTAAACAAGTGCAAAAATACATATGAAAATGCAAATGACATTTTTATTATTTAAATATTATAAAACGATATGGAATCATTTTTAAAAATAAAAATAAAAATCAGACACTAATGTTAAGCACCCACTTCTAGGAGGTATAAGTTGAGGATATCTCATTGTGGTTGGTTGGTTAAAATGATTTACTTTCTAAGTCTCATTCAAAGATCATTTGAGTCGGAATCATTAAACATAATTATTTGATAATCCCATCTTAATCATTGTTGAAATTTGAAGGGATAAAATATTAAAACACCAACAAAAATAAAGGGAAGTGGGGCTTAAAGATGCAACACTATATGCCGATTCCCTTCTAGAACATCACAAGAAAGTCATCCAATTTTGCTACCTGTAAAAAGCACAGCTAGCTCTAATTTTTTTTATTTTATTTTTTGGTCACGTAACATTAATCAAATACTTGTTGATTATGTCCCCATCCCCCCCTGCACAAGTTTTGGTTTATCTTCTACCTACTACGTTAAACAATAAATTTAGTGATATCTTCTTTTCAAGCCTCATCCTCTAATTTTATCGGTTGGTTCTCATCATCTAATGGGTTTGCCGTCATGCATACGTAGCTAAGAATTTCCTCACAAATTTGTAATCACTATTTTACTTCTTTTTTTAAGGAATTTTTTCTATTGAGAAGAGCGATACTAGTATATTCTACAGTATTATAATATTGTATAATATACTTAGTGACTTTAGTTTAAAGACCATTGCGATTAAAATTCTTTAACTAAAGAAAAAAGGAGGAGTCTCGTGGGCATAATGAAATTCATACAAATTTAATATATTTGTTAGTCATTTCGTTGGAATCTCAGTTAAAAATTGACGTGAGATTTAAAGTTTACAGAAACTTATGTGAGATTTTATCATCACTAATACAATATTACAGAAAGGTCAACTACGCAAATTCTTTGCACCTACCTACCTCTTGTCAATTACTTATTACATACAACATTTCTCTAAAAGAATTCAAATTTTGGTCAATTACGTATAGTTTTTTTGTGGTGTTGTGATTGCAGATATATCATTTTCATATAGACCAAAGGGAAGTGATCAAGTATTGGTTCGCTTTGTTTTCAAGTGAAAAAAATACTATCTGGCTGTCCTTCAATCCCCAAATTAGTTAAAGATCTTATTACACGGCCAAAAGCATATATATTTGCCAGGAGGCTTGGCATTACAAGCATGTATAGCTGAGCTGAGATAGGAAGGACTCGGCAAAGAAATTGCAGAATAAGAGCATTAATCCAGATCACCTCTCAATTTGACCGTCGTCTTCCAAGATGGCCTCAAGTTGGGTAATGAGATTTGATTTGGACTGAGTAGCCCTTCAGAAAATTGATTTGCAATTCTGGTTGGGGTTCGCCAAATTTATGTGACTTTAAATTTTTTTTCAAAACAATGAAACGTTTTACTATCCAATTAGTTATCATCAACAAGATATAAGAGTGCAATTTACAATCACCTATAAACCACACATGTCAAGTAATAAATTATATAATCTTTATAATTCACACCTTATTGTTTAGTCCCTTTATTTTTGGTAAAAAGGAAAACCCTCACAACTCACTACTATTCATTAGGTACAAAGTTTTAAGGTAAACCTCGATTATGTGAAAATTGCAATCATTCAGAAACCCTCACAACTCACTACTAACTTAAGTATAAAGTTTTAAGATGAATCTTGGATACATTGAAGAAAAACCTTTGCAACTCACAACTATATGACTAGATAAACCCCGAATATGTGTAAATTGTAATCATTCGAAAAACCACCAGACTTAAGATAAACTCAAGAGTGTTCTCGCATCCTTGAATTTACAACTTGTCTCATAACTTCTCAAAGTCATTTTGTTCATTTTACAATAGCCACTCCTAACTTCTTGTTTATAACATAAACATATGGCCCCTAACTTCAGAAACCCTCACAACTCAGTACTAACTTGTTAGGTAAAAAGTCTTAAGATAAATCTCGGATACATTGAAGAAAAACCCTCGCAACTCACAACTATATAAGAAGGTAAACCCCAAATATGTGTAAATTGCAATCATTCGAAAAATCACCCACTTAAGATAAACTCAAGAGTGTTCTTTCATCCTTTAATGTACAACTTATCTCATAACTCCTCAAACGAGTTGTCTTTTTTTTTAATAATCATTTTACAATAGTCATTCCTAACTTCTTGTATATAACATAAACATATGGCCCCTAACTTGAATTTTCCCTTTGTTTTTCTCATGTTCTGGCTCCTACATCATTCCAACAAGGACAGCCTATGTACTGATATTGTGATAAAGAAGTGTACCATATATATATATACATATATAATAGCAAAGTACTGCATGTGATGTGAATATGTACACCCACCAAAAATAAAGTTCATAAATCCATGGTGCTGCAAATTGGACAACTCCTCACGTGTTACCGTATTTTGTCCGTATAGTTTTTGTGCCTACCCTATGAAACAAGGGCATGTGGGGTGGGGATGCCTTTGCTTGGGACCCATAGATATTTACATGATCATCAATAAAGAAATCACTAAAGGCTTAAACATATTCTTTGCAAACCCTTTTTATTGAGGAATTTTTCAAATAATTTTATTTAAGAGAAATTCTTTAGGATTCTCTATGAATTTTTTTTTCAACGATCCAAACTATCTATTTGTTAAGTCTTCATAGATTATCTTTGCAAAAAATTAGACAAATCAAAAACTGTTTTGATATCCAATTGTGTCCTACAAAATCAATGAACACGGTGTTTCAAAAAGTATTAAAATTTAAATAACTCAATTGAGTGGGTAAATAATATCGGATTTTAAGTGATTTTTTGTAGAGATGATCATTAAATGATTATCTAAAAAATAGATAGTTTGGATTAATAAAGAGTGGTGATTTTCCCACTCTAATTTTATCCACTTACACTCCATTTTATAACAAAAAAAGAGTGTAAGTGGAAAAAATTGAAGTGAGGAAATCATTAACTTTAATAAAATATAATAAAAAATATATCCTACAACAGTGTCCCTCAAATAAATTTATTTGAGATACGGTTCAATCGAAGCTCTCTATATATATATATGCCGACTGCCGACTGCCGACTGCCGAAGTGGTGATGGACAAGACCATTCGGTGCAGGTGCTAAAAGAAACCTCATCATCACCCCCATGCCCATGCCATGCCATGCCAATTAAGCCCACCCCCTTCTTCACACTCTAGCTCTCATAAAAATAAAATAAATGAAGACATGGGCTCGAAGAAAGAAAGGACCATGAATGATATGAATGCCAAGATATATAACGACAAAATAAGGAAAGAAAAATGCATCAGAAGCAGCTTGCTTGCATACGCCAAGAGCTTTTTCTTCCTACAATCAAATTCTTGTGAACTTTGCTCCTTCTGCACTTAAATTCCGCTCTGAATTCTCTGCCCCACCTACTGTAGCATATGAACATGACAGACAGACTAATATCAAACAAAACATATTCTTTATTTTTTCTTTTGCCAAAAGCATAATTTTCTTTTTTTTACTTCTACTGTAATTCTACAATTTTTAATCCTAAAGTTATCTTTCTGTAACATAATCTTTAAAGGGCGAAATAGATTTTGACTGGCCAGAAAGTCATGCTAAAGGGTGCTGCCATGACAGGTCCCGAATTTACCGTGTGAACTCTCCGACTATCCATAGCTATGAAAAAAAGAGTTACTATGTAAGGGAAATCAATAGTAAAAGGAAGTTGTTGCGACGGAAAAGTTAGGTGGATGGATACGACGCACTTTAAATATAAGAGTAGTATCAAGAGGATTACGTTTTCTGATGACATTATGTAAAGAATTTGTGTAGTTGAAAATTAGTTAATTCCTCCAAAATTATTTTAAATACAATTTGTTTCATTGTAAGGAGTGAATCTATATTACGTTTTGCAAGATTTTTGTTCTTTTCCCTTGAGAGAAATGGATCAAGGTGGTATTTCCAATATGTGAAGATGAGTCGAAGAGAAGAGCAAAGGAAAGGGCAAGGAGAAAGTGAAAAAAGAGGGACAATCTCAATTGCGATTCTTCAAAAAGCCAGAAAGTGAAAAGCACCTGCCGAGTGCGCAAGGATCGGTATTGTTTATAATAAGATAAAATAAAACAAAAGGCAAACAAAATAATATAAATAATTTTAGCACATTATAGTAGGACAATAAATGTAAGCATGATGACACTTCCATTGGATATGGGGGAAGGGAGTCTAATTTTGAAACCCAGAAATGGGTTTTGTTTTTGAGTGACCAGTGGTGGGGTCTACGCCATTATAACGAAATATAAAATAACATAAATAATATAATTTGCAAGAGATATATAATAAAATGGGAAGCAAGAGGGTTGGCTGGTGGTCGTTTTCATACTGAGGTGGAAGGTTACTCCAAATAAAAATAAGAGCAACAACAATCACAAGGGATTATTTATTTGTTTTTTTTTTTTAATAATAAAAAGTTTAAGAGGAGATTAGTTACTCTCATCACCATCTTTAGGACAGACATACAATCTCGAGCCGGAAGTACTTATGCATGGCACTCAATTGCCAACTAATACTGATATGGATTTATATAAGAAATCACACATTATGCATCAACGAGGACTGCTGAAACACTAATAGGACTACACACAGTAAAGAAACCTTACCAACTAAACCAACCGTATACTTTCTTTTCTTTTTTCCTTCCTTCTATTCATTGATATGCTTGTAAGTTGTTAAATCCCAATCCAAATACCAAGTAAAAAAGACCCCCAATAAATCCTAAAAACAAATTCTTATTAGATTGAAGAGAGGTGTGGATATAATTTATAAAGGGGGGGAAAACAACACCTGAAACTGAAAGTGCAAAATAAGAGTGAATCAGAAGCGCACGTGGGCATGATGACACATAGACATATAGATATATATATATATCTATAGATTGAGTTTGAGCCCAGCTATAGATATAGATAGAGCTGGTGGATGAATGCAAAGAAGCCGGGGGACCAGAGAGATCAATTGGGAAAGCTATAGCTATATATAGAGCTGGTTTTGCTCACTGTCTGTTTTTAGTATGGTTTGGCAGTTTTGCCCTATTTTTGCCAGTAAGCCAGGTGACTAGCTGTGACCTCCACAGTCAACAGTCCTGCTGGTTGCAGAAAACCTAAATAATAGAGAAGAATAAATGAACCCCAAATGAACAATATTGTTATTTATTGGATTTAAATGAATTGTGATTTTAAGCATAAGCGATAGTCTAAACTAAAAGAAAGAGGAGGATGGGATTTCGGATTTAAATTAATTGTTTAGTGGTATCACTATGATCAGCTGCACAGTATCATAAATTCTAAGTCAAATGAGTAAAGATGATGATCCATATGATATTAAGTTGGAAATTAACTAGCACGAGATGGTGGGAAATTTCTAAAAAATTTGTTCATGGGTTGGTCGATTCAATTATATCAGAGAATCGCCTGATATACATACCTCATAATCACAATTAAAAACAGAGAGAAGATATAATTATAAAAGACCAAAATTAAAAAATTAAAAAAGAAAAAAGAGAGGGGTGAAGGGTGAAAATTGGTGATGAGAGAACCTCCTATACTGCCGTACTAGTAGTAGCAGCATCAGCAGCAGTGGTACTTGAACCACCGCCGCCATCACCACCACCGACATCGCCATCGCCTCCTCCTTGAGAGGGACCCGCCGACACATTCCCGACAACCGCGGTGGCCGTAACGGTCGGCCGTTTCCGTTTCTTTTTCTCGTACGGAATCCCCCTAGCCTTGGCCTGACTTTCTCTCACCTCCCTCAAGTAAATCCTGACGGCCCGAGCCCCGAACGGATTCGACTCGGGCCGTCCACCGTTCTCCTCGTAGGCGGCTCTGAGTCGTCCGATGAGCGCGTCGAGGCTGCCCCAGGCCTGCTTGAGCGGGCAGGCGCAGGGGGCAGGGGGGTTGGGGTGCCCGAAGTAGGGGCAGCCGGCGGCGTGGACCTTGGTCTTCCCGAACTGGTCGAGGTACTTGAGGAACTCGATCACGTGGGCCCCACTGCACCGAGCCAGCGTCAGCGGCGGCTTGTGGTTCTTGAGGTACTGCAGGAAGGTGTTCCAGTCCCGCCGCTTCTGCGACTCATAGCGGCTCGGCGGGGCTGGAGACGATGAGGCCTCGGCTGCTGCTGCTGGAACAACGGCACCAGCAGCAGCCGCGGCTATCGACCCGGTTGCTGCCGATGATGGTCCCTCTCCTCCGCTGGTATTCGGGTCGGGTGGTCCGGTTCCCCCTGAAGCTGAATCCATTGTCTCTTTGTTTTGGCAGTTATGCTAAAATATTTTCAACTGGGTATATATTATATATGGGTTTTTTTTCTCTTTCTGGTCTCTAAGCTGAGGCTTTGAATTGTGGGTTGTTTCTGTCTCTTTCTCTCCCTTCCTCCATGTGAAGGTTGAATATTTGGGGATGGTGAGGTTTCAGAGGAGGGGGATGTTAGTACTGTGGATCTTTTTCACGGGAAAGGTTCTCGATCGCCTCTTGGGTTTTTTTTTTTTTTTTTTTTTTTCCCCTCTTGGGTGAGTGAGAAAGGGGGAGGGTTTTAGGGGGGAAGAGAGAGGAGAGAGAGAGAGAGAGAGATAGAGGAGGAGGAGCGTTTGGTGATGGGACGTAAAAAAGTATGGATGAATGAATATGAATGAGACTCTCGCTCACTCACTCTCACCCAAGAAAAAAAAATGAGAGAGAGAGAGAGAGAGAGAGAGAGTTAGAGAAGAAGAGAGAAGAAGAGAGAATTCACAAAATTTCACATGGTGGCCCCTTTGGAAGTGACATGTTTACTATTCAACCCTCCTCTTGCTGCTGCTGCCTCTGCCTCTGCTGCTCTCTCCACTCCGCCTTAAATCTCTATTTTTCCACCAATCCAAGACACCCCCATTTACCATTTATACGCACCCATAAGGCGTTTGTGGATCAACACCTTTTTTCTCTCCTTTTTTTAAAATTCTTTCCCCAAAGAGCAAAAATTTGTTCAAAAGGGTAAAATGAAGTTTGAAATTTTATGAAAGTTTAGTAATCTTAGAGCTCATATGGAATCAGTTATATTTTATGTGTACTTGAACAATACAATTTTAAATATTGGGAAGTTCGTCGATAACCAAAGATGATATCCAACGATTAAATTTTAAGATCTGACAGAGCAAATTATGTGATATATTTCTTAATTTAGAATGACCAAATTGTGTAACTAACACAAAACTCATTGAAGAATAGCAGTCGGTTGGTATAAGATTCATATAAAATCTATGTATACTCTACCTTTTAAAAGAACAATTTATAGCACTAAGGACTATTGCTAATACTTCTTAGATAATTGATTATATGTATTTGTAATGGCACAAGTGCTTTTTTATATTTATTTATCTGTTAGAAATATTAATTTTTAAGCTCAAAGAACCTATCAAACCCTATGTCTCTATAAGTTAATATAATTATTACATATAATATATATTTACCTATTTAATATGCATGGTTGGGAACGTCAAAGTTAAAAAAAAAAACATATAATTCACCTAGTAACGTCATGATTATAACATTGTTTAAAAAAAAAAACTCTGTATACTATTCTCTGGGAAGACAATGTAATATGCATATATGTGGAAAACCATAGCTAGGGCCAAATATGATTGCGTGTCTGCAACATTGAAGGGTTGGTGCGTGGAATAAGCAGTGGCTTGAAGTGAAAGGTAAAATAGTGTTATTACCGTTGTAACTAAGTTTTTCTCCTGATGGAGGTCAAACATCTTCAGGTCAATTAAGAATAAGAACGGGGGAAAATTGAAAACCCATTTTAAGTTAAGGACCTCATTAGTGCTTAATCTTTGCTTCAATCAGGGGTGTACGTATGCATACTCCATGGTTGCGACCTCATTAGTGTTGATAGATAACATGAATGTGTTCAAGCTCAAGCGGAAATGGGTGGGCACTTTGAAAATGCTCACGATTCAGCAGGACATGGATTTGGATATTTCTATTTTCAGAAAAAAAAAAATAAAAAATTGCCACTAATATTGAATGGAGTAATTGGAGATGCCGTTATTGTTAGAAATCAATACATATAATTCATTTTTTTAAAGATAATAAAGTGCTTATTAATTAGAAAGCAATCCCTTTGAACTAGATTTTCATGCTGTGAAGAAGTTTGGCTTCTTGTGATTCCCCATTAAATTAAAGTGCTTATAAATTATTATGATGTACTCATGAAGAGGGAATTAAATACGGGTACAAGTGAACATGACACACTGTCTTGATCAACTAACCTAACTCACGCGTGAATAAGTTACTAATTCTTGCACAATCCCAATAATGTTAATTACTAATGATCTCACAGTTAACTACAATCATGATTGTTTTAAATAATCAAGGTTTTTGTCCCTTCATTTTTTTATTTTTTTTGGATACATAAAATTTCTATTGCAGAACTGGGGCAAATTACAGAATTTGCAATACACAGCAGCCCCTAAAGAAGGAGAGTTCCAGTCAACAAATGCAGTGCAAGTCCACAGCACTACCTCATAAAGGCTAGGAACAATGAACCTAAGAAATCAAACAATAAAACAAGCGCACTAGAAGCCAACTCATAATACAAACAAAGCAACATCAACAAGCAATACCAGTGGAACACATCAGAGATAAGCCCTGAGGGGTATGCTTGCTAAATTAGGGAAATCTTGCTTGAGAATTAATGTCCCTAATATATAACCCCTTGGTAAATTGACATATATGACCTGCTAAGACGACCCGATTGACAAGATTTCATCTCCAATCTAATCCCTCTCTCTCTCTCTCTCCCCCCGAATATAGCAGTGGACAATCAATCACATGAGCTCCTCTTTTTCCTTTTGCTTTTTTCAGGGGTGAAACGTATTCGTGGGTTGTACGAAACGTGACAAATACTCTCTCGTACAAGAAAACACCATTTTTGTTTTCAGACAGGTAGCCTGTGTGCAGTTGTGTTTACTCACTTACCAATGCTCCAAAACTAATGGTTAATGAGTATCTTAAAATCTCTCAAAGGTTCATTTAATAATTTTTTTATTTTATGATTATAAGAATTTTCTTTTTAAACTTAAGAAATAGGAAGATACTTGCACTTCACACTCCCCAATCAATCATGTCATCGCTTTCAGTGTATCATGCATCATTAGCATTAGGGACAACAATCATTTACATCATGGTTATAATAAATGAACGATGATGACCATTTGCTTTAAAAGAAAACAGCAACAACAACGACAAAAAAAGTTGTAATGTTTAATTGAAAACACTACGTTCATGATGAAAAATTTCATCATTCCATACTTCATACAAATCACAATTTGACAAATATATTAACTATCGGCCGTTTTACGCTCTTGTGGCACATTTCGAGTCTTTTTATTATTATTTATTTATAAAAAGGATGCAACATTATTAATGTTGATGTACAAAAGTTATAGAACCAAATATGTACTCGATTTCAGGTGAATGGTAAACAGCTACATCTTTTGAATAAAATCAGGACTTAAATTTCAAATGCTAGATTCTTCCATAGAAGAAAAAAAAAACACAAGGCACAATAAAGAAAGGAAAAAGAATGGCAGAATAAGATCTGCAAAAAATCTGATCCTTGTGCATTTTGGGTTTAATCCGTGAACTGGATCACAGATGAAGAAAAGGGCTCAAAGGATCATATGCAGGGCATCGTAATTAATCTATGTATTAAGCACGAAAGGGTTGAAAATCCATTTCTTTTAGGAGACCAATTTGACTTAAGATTCTTAAATGTGATTACAAGTTGAGATAATTGCGATTATTTATCATAATATGTTGATGGTGGGTATCATTTATGGATGACCCCCGTGACGCATTGTCCAGAATCATATCAATTATCAGATGCAATTTGATCACTTTGATTCTTCTTTTTTATTATTTTATTTAATTTCCCCTTCATTGGCAATCTGCAATCACAAGGTTGTTTTAAAAATAATACTTTTTTTTTTGGTGTAAAAAAGAAAAGAACAGTTGGACTTTGAAAAAATCACAAGGCCATTCTGCAGTGCTGGCCTCGTGTCTACAAGCCCTATTAAGTTTCAGGAAACAAAATTCTGACCAGCTTGGTATCAATATCAATGGTATGTGTAGTAATTCATCAGCAGCATGCTATATCCATGTCATATTTGGACTGATATTGTGCAGTGACTTTTATTCTTGAAATGTGACCATTATTTGTTGATGCATTTTGGCTCTACGTATATCAGAATGAGTCATTCATGCGTATAAACAACTGTCTCCAGCCCTAATTCAAATTCTTCAATCATCCACAAATGACGAGTGGAAAAAAACAAAGTATTGTCACGTCGTTATAAGGAGAATCAAACTTAGAATCTTTAATTTAAGCTTATCATTATATCCAGAGGCGTAGTCACCTTTAGGCCAGAGGTGGCCCTGCCCCTCCAATGTTTTCTAAGTTTTCACCAATCAAAGCAATGTATTGTAAAATATTAAAAGGATTTTGCATGTTTGAAGTTAATGGCCACCCTAATAAATGCATTTTGAGTAATAATGTGAAGTTATATTGGCTTTTCTTTGCTGATTTTTATATCTTTCTCTTTTGGGTTTTAGTAGATATTAATTTCTTAAGTATAAAAATTAAAAATAAATAGCTCTACTTAGATAGATTTAGTTGGAAAATCTTAATTCTTATCATAACTAACCAAGTAGGTTAAAAAGACTTGATAAAAAATAATTAAAATGGCTATAGAGCTTAACGTATTTCAAAATAAGTTTAATATACTTTCTTTTTTCCGCAATCTATATTTTTTTCTTCTTGGTCTAAATATTTGGTACATGTTAATTTTTTGGCCCCCCAAAAGTTTGAATCCTGGCTCCGTCCTTGATTATACCAACTGTTAGAGTTTGATTTTTACCCTCCTCTCCAAGATTTTAACTTAAATTGTTTATATTTAAATCTGTCCTAACCCACGTTAGTAGAAAAGTTGACGTAAATTGAATGTCGAAATATACAACAAGTATTATTTCTGAAAAATAAATAAATTATGTACTGCTAGTTTTGCAATTTAGTTACGCACAGATACTAAAATTTGTGTTTTTGCCCTAAAAAACATAATACGTACACATACGGTTCTTCTACTTTAAAGCAACATACGTCCTTATTGGATCCTTAACACGGCAAGGGCCTGGTAGGAATAACACATCTGCCTGATTATTGGCCGGAGATTTCAAATGGGGGACCAGTCGTACCATTTGGCTTTCACCAGTGGGATTCCATATGTCAGAAGAAATCTAGCAAAAGCAAATAGTAATAATTGTAAGGATATATATATTAAAAAAAAAACAGAAAAGGTAGAAGATGACAAATTTGTGTGAAGGTGGGGTGGGGGGATTTGGGAAATGAGAATGACGAATTTCATGTGAAAATGGTTGAAGGTTGGTAAGGTTTTTGGTGGTGTTATAAATTTTAGGGTATGATCAATGTTTGGCCTTAGCAAGACTAGGGTTTTTCTACCTAAAATACATTAAGGTCTTTTAAATGGAGGCTTATGGAATGAGAAATGTTACATGGTTAGTAGTATTTAGCGTTCATTTGAATAGACGAAGTCTAGTTTTAAATCTCATAAATGATAATTTGATATGAGTTTTCGTTCAAAATTGATTTTTTTAGGGACATTTTGGAAAAAGCAAAAGGAGAGAGAAAAATTTTAAAAGAAGCAAAAATGGACAAAAATGCCCTTATTTATTTTTAGATTTCCTAAGGAATCCAATACATTTACATGTCTTTGATTTGAAAGTTGTGTGGTTTTTTTGTCTTTTTTGAAAAAGTTTTGGCTTTTTCCAAAAGTGAAAAATTTTTTATGTGTAAAACCTAAAAAACCTATTTTTTTATTGTACAACTCAAAACTTGTTATAAGTACATATATAGCATGCAATATAATCTAATCCGATATGTTGAATGTTGAGAAAGTTTAGAACAATATCATATTACTTAATGTTTAGATGTAAAAATTCATATAGCAAGATATTTAATATAAATGTCTTTAGTATAATCAGCTTGGATTTTTGTCTTCTTCATAAAAAAAAATCTAAATCCGAGGAAAGAGAGAAAGCAACTAACCAACTTTTGAACATGGGATTAGTTCTCTACCACACATCATATCGTGTTTTCATAATTAAATTTTAACACTTAGTTAATGATAAGCTTAAGATGGCCAATTATTAGTCTTACATCAGTACGCATATTATTGGAAATCAATGCAATGATAAGTTACGTGAAGGATTTTACCGTCTGATTTGCTAAAAGCCATTTCCAAATTTGACTAATGGTTAGCAATTCAAGCAACATAGATGCACGCCACCTCCTAATGAAAGGTACTAATCCTAAGATGACTTGCAACCTAGGGACATAGGCATAACATAATGGAACATAAATCTATCAACTAATTTAATCTAATTTAATTTAATTTAATTTAATTATGGTACTTAAAACAATTAATTAAGAATGAGTAGCGTAGGAGAAGAAGATGGTGATTATAACTTAAATCGTGTGGTCTATGCAACTTCTTTTTTGTTTATTTTATGCAAAGGGATAACGCATCCAATGCCTTCTCCCCCATTTTCTTCTTAGGCCCTAAACTTAAGACAAGACATGTCAATTTCAAAACCCCACAATTTATTTTTGTGCAGTATTTAAATACAGGATTTATGTGTTTTCAAAGGTAGAAAGCCTTGCCCCACCACAAACGATTCCTCTTAATCATTCATCATTTCAAGCAATCAAGGATGGCTAAGAAAATGATGCCCCATGTAGATAGCAGGATATCCCTATGCCCAAAATTATACATTATCATTGCACTCTCTTATTGCTTGAATCATTCTTTCCCATTATTACAAAAGAAAAAAATAAAAAGAAAATCTTTTTATTACTGTTTTCGTGGCTGAAAGCCTAAAATTTAGTGTAAACTAATATTAACAAGCAAATGATTGTGAGCCGTTAATATATATAAATTTGAAATACATAGTGCATTGATATATAAAAAATAATTGTCGACCTCATGAAGCTCATACATGTTATGTCATGAACTGCTGTCGTTTAATTTAGGTTTTGACAAGCATAATTAAAGCAAAGGGAGAAAACATCTACATCTAAAGAGGTGTGTATGGCTGGTTTTATGCAATAATCTCATCTTGTTGTCCTCTTAAGCATTTGAACATCGGAAGAGTTACTTTCTAAACACTTAAATAAAACAATACTTCAATAAAAAATTAATTGATTAATAATATCAATCCACCTGCATAACACATGTGATTTTACAATTTACAAGAAATGAAAACGTATTGAATTTTGAAGCTCCCCATTGGACAACTGAGACTGAGCTATGAAATGAAGCTATCCATCCCATCAAGTCAAGATGTGGATCAGGAAAGCAATAATTGAACAGGGAAAAGGATAAAAATCCACGGATTGAAGGGTCAAAATCAGCAGAGATTTACATAGACAAGTTTAATAGATGAAATACTATGATTTGCTTAATTAAGTAAGAGATTTATTTTTAGATTAAGACTTTCAAATGAGCTAAGACAAATGTACAATTGAGTCCATAAAATAAACTTTAAACCAAAAAATAAAATATAAAAAAAATCATCAAATTTCTACTTGATCTGGGCTCACAGACTTCAATTGGAGAAACTATATTGGTGGTGCATGATCTTTATTGAAAGCATTGATGTTGCATATAGGCATCTCATACGTGTAGTACACATGTCCTTGTTTTATTTATTACTCCCCACCCACCATTCATGCCTGCTGTTTCCATTCTCATGTAGGGTCTATTTTCTTCTGATGTTGACTTAAAAGCCATGAAAATTCCAGGACTACTTGCATAGACCCCAAAAGAAAAAAACCCCAAGTATGTGTTATAATCACAGTGGCAAGAGACTTGTAATTTAAGGAGTTGTTTATTGATGTATAGAGGTCTTGTGTTCGGTTCACCATTCCTTAATACTACTTATATATAAGTATATCATAGTGATTGAACGAAAACTATTCTAGCTATTCAAATCAGATCGTGGGCCCGTGGATCAATACTTAAGCATTTTCACAATCAAGGGTTTCAAGTAGTAAGAGAGATTTTATTAGGAAAATTACGGGTCTCTTCTCGTATCTTAATTTGTGTAACTTTGTTGTGTATTTGGCCAAGGTACAGGTTTTTATCTTTCTTTTTTCATGAGTGCAGTGCATAGGCCTTACTTTGCCATTTGTCCACTTCTTGACTATAAAAGCAGTCTAATCTTAATCGAAATGCTGGCCCCACTCATTCTCAGCCGTACATACGGGGGGAGGCGGGAGGAGACTTTAAGGTAGTTTCTGGACCTATGGTCTTTTGATGGGGCTTCAGTGAGTGATACAAAAAACCCAGGCACTCAATGATGTCCATAAATTACCCATATGCTTCGTGGAACATGTACATGTACTGTACAAATCTTCAGTGAAAGCTTTTACCTTCCAAACAAGTTTTACATTCACGGACATGCTACCTATTATTAATATTAAAAATACCGGTTCGCATTGGTTGAATGAAACATAATCTAATATGGGTTGATATTATAAGTGTGTTCACAATGCAATGCAAATTGCATCATAGAAAAAATATGCTAAAAGTCAGTTCAAAAAAGGGGCATTCCGAGAATTGAACTCGGGACCTCTCGCACCCTAAGCGAGAATCATACCACTAGACCAAATGCCCTAGATAGTGTGGTATTATAATCTAATAGCTTGATATTATAAGCATGTTCACATGCAATGCACATTGCAATATAGAAAAAAATCCTAGAAGCACATGGTTAGAGGGGCATTACCTGGATGGCTTGATATTTTAAGTGTGTTTGGGGAAGAAAAAATAAAAATCCTGAAAGTACTACATGTTAAGGGGCATTCCGAGAATTGAACTCGGGACCTCTCGCACCCTAAGCGAGAATCATACCACTAGACCAAATGCCCTGGATGGGTTTGACTTTCTTCAGTATTATTAAAACAAACAGTTCGGACTGGTCTGCACATTAACTTATGCAAGAACATTTACCAAATTCACATAGGAAAATTAGTGAAACAATTAAGATTATCGATTTGGAATTACTTTTAAGAAGCTTTAAAGCCTGGAATATTATTGATTCTCAAAAATTCAAAATCTTACCATATGCCATCGGCAACACAACGCGGATCCATTTCCAATTCCAAAGCAAAGATGAAAAAAGAGTTTCATTTCTATGGGATTTCCAAATCAAAACCATCTCTATGAAGAAATGACTGGAATAAAATTTCATAAAGAATGAATATTATTAACTACTGTACAATATCCTGAAAACATTATTAATCACATGAAACGACAGAAAGAGCTACACGAAGGTCATTTGAGGTTCCACATGTATACATTCTATATGTTTCTACTTCTTCTTGATAAATTGTGGGAGTACGGGCAGCATAGTGATTCCCACTGATTTTATCACGCTTGGAAAATATTATCTCCCTCAAGATCGGTTCGTGGCCGTTGAGAAGATTACCCAAGCTCAAAACTTTTCTCCATGACTGGTTAGCAGTGGGAGGTGTAAACATATTCGACACAACCAGTCTTTCGTGCGCCCTTACTGGTTGCTTCTTGTCAAACTCCTGCAAAGATAAGAGGCGCATATGATTAACAATTACTGGGGCTTCCCGCTAAAAAGTATGGCTCACATAAACGCTGTGATACAAATTTTCAATTCCTCAAACAACTAAAAGTTCTGATCCCTCGGTAAGACTTATGCTTCCTGATTAATGCCCTATAGACATGAGGGCATTATCTGCTGGACTGCTATAATAAGAAGGTTGTCATGAATACAGGCCTTTTACCTTTTGAGCGTTGTCTCCTGAGGAGCTTGTTCCCATTCTAGGAAAATAAAAGCTGCAGCAGTCAGAAAATATTGCTTCAGAGAGGCGTGGGGCTTGCAAGAACTTACGATGAAGAGAAGCTGCAATAGCAAGTAGCTTCTCAACATGTTCAAAAACACCACACAGTCGTCTTATGTCTTCAATAGTCTCACTGCCAGGCGATAGAGGATTTGCTGGAACAGAAACCAAAATTGTAAATACTCACTCTAATATTAGAGTCAAAGTACATATACACACACACAGACATATTAGTATTTGTTTTTTCTTTTCTAAAAGAAACACACTAGGCAACCTTGCAAAGGCCTCAATGCAGATGTCATAGTAATGTAAAGTTGATCCATTTTGGTTGCCATCTGCTTCAAGCCTCCATAACTAGTCTGGTTTAAAGTACTTGCTGATGCTCTGAAGGCAGTACAAACCATTTGCTCGAGCAACTGCTGCGGCCTTACCGTTTCCAGGTAATGAAGGATCTATGGAATGCAACATTAGAAAATCATTAAGGAGATACTGCACATACCATAAAGACACAGAAGCCAAATAAAGATAAACTATTGCAAAAGGGAACCAACTTGATTTTTATGGACTAACTCAACACTAACCATTGAGCAGCACATCATTTGTTTGTTGTTATATGTAATCTATTATTTTTGTTACACCTAGTTTGGAACCTACGATCTACTGTCCTCACACCACCCATCCCATGACACTTAAACTAAGGCTCAAGGGCAATCTATGTTTTTTCTTCTTCTTTTCATTTGATCATATTTCGATGTGAATACTTAGTGCCATGAGTCCCCCACCTGGAAGTAAGAAAATCTGCTTCCCTTTACTTACAGGAGTTTATGCCTTCAACAAAAGGCCATGGGAATTCCTTCATCAGGTTTCATCCAATTTCATGTAAATGGGCCTATTCCATTTCTGTTGGCCATTGAGCAAGTTAAATTAATTGGTTAATGCCCAAGTGCCCAACCAATCACCTGACCAACAAAACACAATCCATTGCTGGATTGGATTGGTTCTGTTTCAGGTTTAGGTGGTAAAATGCCCCAAAACTGGCCCCACCCGATCCATGGACACCCCGACTCTCATGGACCCTTTAGACAACAGACATACAGCAATGATTTTCTACAGCATAACTGTTCTTAAGTCAGTTTACCTTTTCTCCTTCTCTGTTTGGATCCATAACTGGCTTTTGCTCAGAAGCTGGCAACGCCGGTGCATCATTCCAAATTTTTCGCCATAAATTGCCATGCTCAGACATTCTCTTTGAAAGCCGTCCTTGAGGAGGCCAGTCAGCTTTGAACCCTCTATTGCAGGGCTCTTGGATGATCCAGTCTCTTTTGTGTCATCACTCTCCCAATCTCCAGGAGAATGCCATCGAATAAAATCTTCAAAAACAGAATCTGGATTTGCCGCTTTAAATGCTGACATGTCTAATCAAAATTTAACAGCTCATAAGTGACATGTTAAATTTAAACAGCATCTCAATATGTTACCCACTAATTGTTAATGTCAATGTGCACGTCATGTCATAAAATAACGAGAATTTAAAGCTTATTACCTGAAGCTAAGATCTCTTTCTCCAACTGAGCAGAAAAGTTCTGCAGTAGAATAATTAATAAGATTATCACAGTAATCAAGATACTTGACAGATGGAGAACCATCTGATCCCATACTAATACAAAGAACCTTGTGAAACTTAAGACAAACATAATGAATGTCTGAATCTTACAAATGAGTCGCCAAAGGCTTCAACAGCATGGAGCCGCTCTTCATGCATGTCTTCTGTCATAAGTGGTGCCTCCTACAATGATGAAGTGGAAAAAGATCAACTTTATATTCTCCAGGCTTGGTAAGAGCACAAACTATGATTGGTAGTTAATTGATAGTATGTGTTACATCAACCTGCGTGAATGGTGCATGCATGCTCTGATATGACTTCAGGAGCATCATATGCCCTGCCACTCCAGCTGAACCCCTCCGGATACAATCTGAAGGTTTTAGATTAGTAGGTTCTGCATCTTCAGACTTAGTACTAACTATAGATACACTGTTTTCAGAGTGTTGAGAATCATCAGATGTTGCAGGGCTGCTGCATGATCAAGGTAAAGTGCATAAATCATATGAAAACTTATCTTTCTTTGTAAATTGATAATCATCTTCCTAGTCGCTGACTGTACATTGACTTAAAATGCTACATAAGGAAATCATGGAGAACATAAGAAATTTAAACAACTGCACTTCATAACAGACCACTATACTTTTCCTTTGCTCAAAATATAATTATACTCCAAAACAAAATTTTATCTAGTTTGAAAGAAAGACGAAGAGATAATCCAACACAATTAGTTAGTATTTAATGAAGAAAACCAAGGAGATCTCACTTGCTTAGTTCACCTGTCACGTTTCCCATCAAAGTTTTCACCAGGTGTTTGCATTATACTTGAGCTTTCCTCATCTAGACTATCTTCCTGCATTTTTAGGCCAAATAAGATGGTCATGCTGAAGTCAAGAGGAACTCTGATTTAGGTAGAATTAGAACATAAGCAGTAAGATCATATTACAAAAAAGGAATTTAAAAACACCATTTTCACCTCGATTTGAGGAGATGAATGATCCTGGCTTCCAATACAATCTTGAAAGTCTTCATTCAATTGGCGCTTCCTCTCAATGCATATTGCAAGCTGAAGAGAAAAGCAGCAAGCTGAAAATGTTTTTGGCTTGGTTTCATGTGCTTCAAAGGAATTATCATGTGATAAGGTCAAATGCCAAAATTTGCACATCATATCTTAAAATTAAAATTAACATGTCAGGCATATTACTTCAATCACAATTTGATCCACATAATGGTGTACTTTGTGTGTTCATCACTGTCTGTACATTGACAAGGAGTCATGGTGCCATACAGCAAAAATCATAAGCTTAGATCAGTGCTCTTATAGAAGGCAGATATGCAAAGGTTCTAAATTTTTTAATCCATCTGTTAACCAGTGTGTAGAAACTTTATTCAGAGATAATATATTTATTTTTTTTTGTTTGTACAAACGAAATCAAACTCATGGAAGATATCTACAGATAATTACCATGTGAAGTTTCTGGTTAATCAAGCAAGTGGACAGGTCAATTGCACCAGTGGTCGGCATTAGGGGCAAGGGTTGTGATTCTTCCCAACACCACCTAACTTCTCGAACGAACTCTATCCAGATAACAGCAATAGCTGATCAAACATATAGAAAAACCAACAGCTGGTCATAATTTAGAAAATAACATCACTAGGGAATGAATCCAATAAGCTGAATGGGATACACAATAAATAACTTCTTTAAATGGTTTTAACATCCGAAATATTAGAAATCTATTTCTTACGCATACCACGAATGTTGCAGTTTCCAAACCAAAGAGAATGTAAACAAAACTGTGCAAACAGGGATTCAAGAGGTGCGCCTTTAATAGCTCGAGCAGTCTTATGCTCAGCAGCAGCAACATCTGGGAATCGTGCACCTGCAGATTAACAATGATACTCAGCAACCATGGTAATATATTGTCAAGGGTGTATTTTAATTAACTACATGAACATGTATTGCAGGAAGGGAGCATACCATCATGAAAGAGTTCCTTAAGCACACGATCAATAACTGTAGGTGGGGGTATAACCATTGAGGATTTCAAATTATCGGAGCCTGGATTTTCAACTACCCACAGAAAAACAAATTAAGAAAAAGAGAAAGTGGGTATCTCACAAAATCAAAATGCCATCTCCAACTCATGAAACAGAAACATGAAACTTAATGAAAATAGCTCATAAATCAAAGTTGGTACGAGAAGTCAAATTCAAACCTGACACAAAATCTTCCATAAACTGAGCCTCAAAGGACAGATTCAATGCCTCAAGCAAAAGGCACAGTTGAGAAGCAAATCCAATTCTGTTTCCTTTGGAAGAATCAGTTCTGAGAGAAAAATATTCATCAGATATTGCTTCTAAAGATAAAGTTCAGCTTTACATAAATTTTACTTGAGGAGATTAGAGTTCAAAATGATATAATTTAGCCACCCAAATTATACAATTTGGGGGCTAGACGCTACAAGTAAATTCTCTTGTCGCGTTTATTGTGCTAGAAATGAACGATAAGAACCAAAATCTTGCCAATATTCACAATATTGCATGGACAACAATTATGACAGGCATAGCTTTTACTTGATAAAAATTGATAAATATCATGGAAAGAAATACTAACAAACTTGAAGACATATCTGGAGATAATATCCAATTTTGAGCTTCATGGGGCGAATAATTTTCCAGTTCAGCCATTTCCAGGGAGCTCTCAACCACCTTTTCTGACCATATGGCAACCAATTCAAATCCTGTATGCAGACGATACATACATCAAACTAAATGGAAGACATATCGTCCACACTGAACAGGCAAAAAGTAGGATGAATCTTAATAATTTTTTTATTACCCACAATTAGTGTAATTTATAAGGTCCCCTCAGAAAGGAGATGATAAAAGAATAAATAAATTTAGGGACAAAAAGAGAATATCAACTCCATATTGAGTTATCGAGCATGCCAAGGATAATATCAGTAAACAACATGCATGTGATTTGAAGGAAAAACGAAGACATCAGCCCAGACATTCATAATTAAAGAAAAAACATGACTATAGTTCAGGATAAGATTACCTTTTATAGGGTCTTCGGCAGAATACCACTCACTCCATGGACAATCATCATCCCACTGTGTTCTATTGTGAGTGTCACCACCAAGATCTATTTCAGATTCAGTAACATTTGGATCATCTCCTTGAATATCATCATCATGAGGAAGGGATCTGTAGGTTAGCTTCATAGTAAAATGGACTTTGAAAAGATGCATAGAAATGTCCAATGTGGAGTAGGCCTTCAACAACAAATGGAAAATAATTAGAATTTGGAGAAACAGGGAACTAAAAGTTAAACTTAAAGACAATACAACTTCAAATTCCCCAATACAAACTTGGCATGAACATATGACACAATCACTGAGATCATAGCAAAATATACAAAACAAGATAGATACACAAAGAACATATAATTCCAAGAATAAAAATAGAGAAAAGCCGCTATTATTACTTGAGAAAAAATAGACTTTTGGAATAACAAAAGGAAAAAGGGTTTTGCCTCTCCTGAGGAAAACATAAAAATCAAGTATTGCATAAATCAGATTGCAAAAAAAAAAAAAAAAACCCTTACAGCTTCAAAGTAGAGAATAAAAAGAAACACCAAGAAGAAATAATACATAAAACATCATATCAGCTTCAAAGCATAGTGGTGATGCCAGCTCAACAGGTAAATGAATCACCAACATGAGACAGTAAGAGTATATAAAAAAGAAAAGAAAAAAACAGCATACAACTTATGGTAGAAACTTACAAATTTTGAAACAAACAACTCATACAATCCTTCCAAATGCATGAGTTTTACTGGAACCTGGCTACCAATATGATCAGCCTCAAATCTTCTTGTAAAAACTGTTCCCATATTTTGGATTCCAATATAAGCTTTCCTAGAAGGTACATGTACTGGAACAAACGCTGGCCACAAACTGCATAGCCAAATTTTAAACAAGATCTCAAGTTGATAAAATATACTCAGATAATGAACTGCATAAATTATCTAATACCATGATAAAAAGTTAATAAACTGTGGGCTACTGATTGTAAAGGAACACTATGTGGATATTGATCTAATACCAGACATTAGAACTGATCTAGGCATATGTCAAAGAATAATCAAAAGTTACAAAAAAAGAGTTTCAACTTGGTATCCCACCCGCCCACCTTGAACAATTCGATAAAGCAATTGCAACTGCACTTAAAAGCTTGCTAGCCTCAGGTGCGTCAAGAACCACGCCGCTGGCACTTTGAGGAGCAATTACCTGATGATAAATACTCAACAAGTTTGAAGCCAAAAGAAAAAATCACTAAAGAACAAAATAAAGAACTGAAGGTGTCAAGTTAAAACATACCAAAAATTCTTTGACCCCAAAACACAACTGCAAATCATGCAATGTGGAATTCCAATCAATAACTTTGCCTGTACAACCACGACATAATAAATTAGCCTCCCACATTAATATTGTAATTACAAATTTATGACCGAAGTTCGTTGTTACCTTCATTTTTGTTTCCGAAGTAGTATTCCATACAATAATTCTTTGCTGAAAACTTCAACTCCGACTTGACCTTATATAAATCCTCTGAAACTTCCCTGGCATCCTTTTTCTACAGACAGAAAGAATACACGAAATCCACAATGGAGGTCAAAACCGAAATAAAGGGACAATAATAACTTACATGCTTCAGCTCTCAACAATATCAAACTTAGCAATGCAAAATAGCAGTAGCAATCAAAATGCTTGTATGTGTGGTGAATGATTCAATTACATTATTTGATTAATAGAACAAGCTTCTTTAAGCATACCAACAGATTTTTTGGACCGTCTGCCATCCATTGCCGACAAACAGCTTCTATGTCAGAAATGAACCTGTAAAACATGAAATTTATAAATCCAAATTAGTTGCATATGAATTTACTTGGTCAAAAATATGAGGGTAAAAAAACAGATGATCTAAATGAATTACCTTTCCCATGAAGAGGCGAGAGTGAAATCATCAAAATGTTCAACCTGCAACAAATATTATTTCTGTTAATATCGAGCTTGAAACTTTTCTTGCTTAGCTATCATTAGTGGCGTTGAAGTGAAATTCAAGTTCAAAAATTAAAATTAAAAATAAAAATTCAGGCAAATTACGACGTGAAGCTCAATTCACTACGAATTAAAAATTACAATTATAAATTAAAACTGAAAATTTCGAAGCAATGGAGGAGAAACCTCTTCCTCTTCAGCTTCAGCTTCATCGTCTCCGTCAGATTCCATCCTGCTGGAAGACGCCATGTACAGAAAGTAGAAGAAAATGTGTAATTCGGATTGAATATACGACGTCGTTTGGTTTTACGAAATCGACGATCAATTGGATTGAGATCTGTTCCGTAGATGAAGAAATACGATTAAGATCTGTAAAGTGCGGGAATCAAAGGGACTTCTCCTGCTTCTCACTGTTGTACCTTTATGCAAATTGCAGTTTCCACTCCAAAGTTTATGATAAATCGTATCGATGCCCTTACTGTTCTGAATTTTGCAATTTGTCCCCTCGAAGTTCAAAGAAGTGCTAACTGATTATCTAAATGAATAATTAAAAAGAAATAATAGTATCTATGAAAAGCGTATAGCCGGGCGGCTATCCCCGGTTTTCTTAATTTTCTGTAAAAAGTAGTCTCGCCGGGCGGCTATACTCGGTTTGTTCATGTTTCTTAAAAATAATATAGTATCGCCGCACGGCTATACTCTATTCTGCCATAATTTTTTAAAAAATAGTACAGCCGATCGGCTATACTCGGTTTTTAATTTTATTTTAACATAGTATAGCCGGTCGGCAATACATGATTTTGTTTATGTTTCTACAAAATAGTATGGCCGCACGGCTATACGCTGTCATTGCCCATTTTTTAACAAAATAGTACAGCCGACCGGCGATACTCGTTTTTTAATTTTATTTAAACATAGTATAGCCTAGCGGCTAGACTCGTTTTTCCAGAATTTGTTTTATAAAAATAGTGTATCCCTTAAGTAGCATAATATGGATTTGTCTTTTTTAATTACTTTAATTAATAATTATGTTTAGTTATTTTACTTAGTGAATTATTAGTATTTATTAATTTAAACATAATAATATAAACTAATTTAACTAATTAAATGCGGCAAAGATATGATTTAATTACTAAAAATAAAATTTTAAAAATTAATTAACCTAAACATACTAATTTTCTGATTTTTTTTTATTTGTATAGCCGGTCGGCTATACGCTCGGAATTTTTTTTTAAAAAAAGGTATAGCGTCCCTTTTCCGCCTATTTTCTTTAACATATCCCGGCCGTACTCTCAGAATTTTTTTTTAAAAATAGTCTAGCCGCGCGGCTTGACCACCGCGTAGGCGCCGATCTTCTTTTAATTTATATATAGCATAGCCGGGCAGCTATACCTCTTGTTTCTCTTAAAAATAGTATAGCCGGTCGGCTATACTCGGTTTTGGTTATGTTTCTACAAGATAGTACATCCTATAATCATTCCTTTTGAATTTTATTTAAAATTTGTATAGCCTCACGGATATACTCGTTTCCTGAAATTTGTTTTAAAAAAATAGTATACCTCTTAAGTAGCATAATATGGATTTCTCTTTTTTAATTACTTTAATTAGTAATTATGTTTTAGTTGTTTTACTTAGTGAATTATTAGTATTTAAATATTTTGTTTAAGAAAAAATATAAAATTTTAATTACTATTTATTAAGTAACGTAATTCATGAAGTTAATTAAAATATTCACTAAATAAATAATAATTAAAATATATTAACTAATTTAACTAATTAAATAATATTTTAAACTAATTTAACTAATTAAATAGTAATTTAAACTAATTTGACTAATTAAATGAGGCAAAGATATGATTTAATTACTAAAAATACAATTTTAAAAAATTAATTGACCTAAACATACTAATTTTCTGAATTTTTTTTAAAAAATAGTATAGCCGCTAGGCGTTACCTTTGTTTTACACGTGGAGGCTAGTGCCTAGGCGCTAGGCAGGTCTTTAACAAATAATATATATATATATATATGTAGTATAGCCGGTCAGCTATACCCTGTTTTAATTGTTTCTAAAAAATCGTATAGCCGCACGGCTATACTGTGTGCTTGCCTAATTTTTTTTTTTATAAATAGTACAGCCGCGTGGATATACTCAGTTTTTTTAATTTTATTTACAAATAGTATAGCGCATAATATATTTCTCCAAAGCCCCAAGGCCTAAGTCTTTGATTCATATAATTATTATTAATGAAAGCCAAATCCAAAGCCGAGCCTATAGCAAAGCCCATTAGCCCAACTCTCCAATGTTAATCACACTTGCTGAACCATCATAGTATTTTGTTTATGAACAGCTTTATAGGAGTGTGTAATTTCGATGTGGGATTTGCATAATGCACACCTCAAAGAGGAAGCTTGGTTTATAATCATTTGCAGTAATTTGCCAAAAGGAAGTTCAGTTTTACTCGATGAGTACTCTGGGGTTTGACTCGGATGATGACTTTATCAGTATAGATGGCGGTAACTACATATTACAGAACGAAAGCCTTGTTGTCTTCTTTGATTGCAAAACGTCAATACTACTGAAGTAGTTTTTCTTGAGCTGCTTATTGGAAAAGGATTTTGTTTTGTTTTCTTAATTTTCTTCTCTTGTTCTACATATGGTTTTCCATTAGCAAGCAATCCAGTTGGGAATTTCTCAAGTGGCTAAGTACTTTAGTACGAAAGATCTGTTCGCTTTGTTGAAAATGGGTGTAAGTATGAAGAATACCAAAGCTATATGAAAATAGATGGAGGTAAATCATATAAAATCACTGGCAAAGATGAGCGCAGGGAATCAAATCAGTTTTCACTTATTAGTACCCAAGGCTATGAGCTTTCTCGCTTAGGGAAGGCTGATGAAGTTTGCAGTAAGAGGAATAATATATTAGATCATTCTTATAAAAGCTTTAAAGGACTTATTAGTATGGACGTGATTCTAATGAAAAAAATTCAAGACAATGCCCTGAAATCCGGCATATCTCAATTGGTTCCTTCTGTAAGTTTCAACGATAAGATTGTAAGTGCATAGAGTTTGGTTCCACAGTCCCATAGAAAGCCGTTTTTAGACATTTGCAACTAGTTACTCTGTTCTGCCTTGCTAATGATAATATTATTTTCTGTTGGTCTACCATCCAGAGATAACGAAAGTCAACTACTCCAAACTACAGTCCATATACTCCAATAGGTGTTGATGTGTTTTTATGCCCCAAAAAGATACATCACATTGCCCAACATCTTGAGCTTCCCAAAGTGAAGGAGCAAATGGGAAAGTGTTCATTGTAAACATACAGGAATTTTTTCAGAATTGATTTATCTTGTTATGTTTTGTTTATTATATTTTGGCAATATCTAATGATATTGCTCAGCGCCTTGTTGCAGTTGCCTACTTATCATGCTGCAATGTTTCTTGGTGATAGTGATGGAGAGGGGATGAGTCTTGTAATGTATTTCAAAGTTTCTAAGAATTTTGATAAAGACTTATCTCCTCAATTCCAAGACAACATCAAGGTAACTTCATTTTGTATGCAAATTCATCAATTTGGATAGGCATGTACTTTATTTTGACGTACTCTCCCTGATGGAAATGTGATCTTATGTTCCTTTGGAACACTCAATCTGTTGATATATTTGAATGATGCTTTTAGACAATGGTTGACAATGAGATGGAAAAAGTTAAAGGATTCGCAAAGGGCTCCACTGCACCTTCTATAGAAAGACTAAAGATCTTGGCTAGGGTGGTAAATCCTGAGGATCTCAGTCGGAGTTCTGTTGAGAAGAAGCTTGTACATGCATATAATGACAAACTAGTTCTTTCATGCCCCAACACAAGTTTTACAAGGTAAACATTGAACATTTATGTTGCTGAGTGTAAAAAACGGAAGAGCCGCACCGCTATACTTTGAAAACATTCTATTTATAGAGTCTAGCTGCGTGGCTATACTTTTAAAATAACTCTTAAAATATTGTGTTTATAAAGTATAGCTGCGTGGCTATACCTTTCAAATATTCTTTTTATGGTGTATAGCTGAGCGGCGATACTCACTTTTTAAAATATTCTTTTATGGAGTATAGCCGTGCGGCTATACACTCTTTTAAAATATTCTATTTTACAAGTATACTCTTTAAATATAACAATAAAAATATGGATTTCTCTGTAGCAAAGCCGAGCCTTGAGATAATGAATCAATTAGACATGATATGTATTTACGTGTGTTGCATGTGTATGAGAAGTGATATAATGACGTTGCTTATATTTTTAGGTGCACCTTGTCATATTTCCTAAATATATTTGAATATTATGTTTTCATTATTATTTGATATTAAAAAAATTAAAAAAAGGTCCACAAAATAATTAATTACTATTTATGAAATCATTAAAATATTTAAATATTCACTAAGGAAAAAATAATAATAATACAATAACTAATTAAAGTAATTAAAAAAGGATAGATATTACTTAATGACATATATATTAAATTAAAGAAAATTATTGTACCAAAATCACTTTTAACAAAAAGTTTACCAAACGCCGAACTGCTTTCTCTCACAGCAAATCTGATAGCAATTATTTTCATAGCACAACAATCCCAAATCACCCTTAATTACACCTATGTAAGTCACTTTGTCTCATCTTGCCTTTTAAAAGTAGCTTCTCCGTCCCAACAAATAAAAAAAAGTAGCTTCTCCGTATTAGTTATCTCTTCATTATCAAGTCCATCAAGAAATTCGTATCTTCCTTGCATGTATGTTAAAAACAACAAAATAAAAATCTGTTATTTAAGAAATGTTAAAAAATATAGAATCAAAACAAGGGAATGCGTGTTCCATATTTCATGTAAGAAGTGTTCATCTTATTTCAATTGAGTTTAATGTTGAGTTCTAAACCTTGGACCTCTCGAACCCTAACAAGATACCATACACTCTTAACTCCATGTGTGCTCCGGACGGGACATAAGATATTGTTTGTTTTACAGGAAGGAACAATCCCCTTTCTTTTGTTTTTTAATTTTCCTCTTAAAATAAGTATTAAAATGACCATATTAACATTTACTGTTCATATAGTATGTTCAGTTATTTGCATAATAAAGTGCAATTAATCATTATTACATAAGATTTGAAGTACGTTCAAATTTCATTACATACTAAATAATAGAGTGGGGGCCACGCATATAATGCGTCTCATTTATATTAAATGGGAGAGGTGTTACATAATATAATACATAAAATGTGATTTCTTTTTTCGGTTTCCTGAGAGGATGTGTAGCGATGGTCATGTTTCTTTATTTGTTTTATTCTATTACTCTTTAAAAGTTTGTTGTATTTTTTAATTCTCAATAACTCTTTAGGAGTTTGGTGTGTTTTGTATTTTAATTTTCGACTGCGATATAGATTTGCCATTTATGCGTTGCACGGTGAATCTATATTGTTAGTGTATGAGTACAAGCACTTTAGGCTGTTGAATCAGGAGTTTGAGTATTTGTTGGTTTATGCGTAATTCTCTCTAGATCAAATCAACATGTTGTTATGTTTGATAACTGGAGATATTGTACCCATTTCGCACGTTTGCAACTTTTCTGCTTCATCAATAAATACTATCGCTTTTTTATAAACAAAACTAGCCCCTTGGCACATGCTCAGTGCCAATTGTTTGATTGTTTTTTTAAAAAATAATAATTATTTACAATTTTATTTTTAGAATTAAGAAAATATAATATGGGTAGTTACGTTCTATAAAAGTAGGAGTTATTATCTGATTTTGTTTTTAATTTTAATTTTTTAAATATGAAAAAATGTGAATTTACCATATTATTCTCATTTAATTAATAATTTCAATTCTTAATATTTAAATTAACCAAGAGTATTTTATGATATTTTGAATGTTTCATCATTTTCAACTTTTTACTTTATATATATAGATAATAAATAAATTGATCACACCGAAAATTTCATTATAAAATTTCCGAACATTTTTTTAATTCTCAAAATTTCTTTAACAGTTTTATCGATATGAATATTTTCTGGATTTTTAACCAATATTTTCAAAGTTTAATTAATTTATTTCAGCCACAAGAATTCATTATTATACGATGCATTTGGATGATTGCCACCAATTTGACATAAGATGCCATATGATTTAATAAAAGAAGACAAAAGTTGACGGGACCCACTTAATTTATTTGCCAACAGAAAGGCGGACCCACCCAGAGGAAAGTAGCTCCCACCCAGTCCAAGTCCCAACCGCAATGAACTCCCAGACAGCAATGTCCAAAACTTTCCTCCCAAATCAACGGTACAGATGTCGAAATCTAAAATGACGCAACACAACGGGAGACCAAAGGTATTCGCAAGGGGCCCATAACGGTCCCACACCCTTCCCATCGGTGGCCACCGTTGGATCAAATCAGAACGCATCGCCCTCAATGCTGATCACACACAGGCAGATATAAATTCATTAACCAAATTTTTTTTTTCATTAACTAATTTATTCACGCTCCCAAACAAAATAACAAATCCACCACCCTCTCTCTCTCATTTTATTTGTCAGAAAAAATGAAACTCAGAAATCTGAACGAGGCCACTATCTCTGTGCTCTGTGTGTCGCTAAGGTAGTAGGAAGGGCGAGTTACTGAGTGAGCCGAGCCGAGCCGAGCCGCATTGAGCTTAGCTACCTGCCTAAGTAGCCATGGCTGCAGCGCTGGAGTGCTGGTCGAGCCGAGCGAGTACGGATGAGGACATGGTGGAGCAGGTACTGATGCGGACGCAGGACAGATCGGAGGGGGCGACGTCGGCGCCGGAGAGCTCGGCCGGTGCCGGAGTGAAGGAGTCGTCGGCGATGCAGAAGAGGCTGCAGAAGCTGAGCCGGAACGTGTCCGAGGCTATAGCGTCGCTCAAGAACTCGCTGAATCTCGACTCGACAAGTGACTCGGCGACGGCGCCGTTTAACAAAATCGAGAGCTCTAGGAAGTTAGTGTGGGGTAGTGTTGTTCGGAACCTCACGCAGCTCTACCCTGGCAGTCAGCTCCCGGAGAAGCTCGTCTCCAACATTCGCAAGCATTACGATTCTTTGCCCCTCAGGTTTTGAAAGCTTTTAGTTTAGATTGAATCGTTTTTGAATCTGTAGCTAGTTGTGAGTTTTTCTTGTTTGGTTTTGCAACACTTTTTGAGCAGCAAACAAACGATTTGGGCTGTGTTATTGCTGATTTTACTTATTTGGTGGTGATGGTTTTTCTATATGTGTTGAACAGTTATGCTCAGGCGGGATTCGAGATGAAAGAAGTGTTTCTTCATATAAAATTGATAGAGCAGGCATCAGTGGAGGGCCATCCCGCCATGTTGATTCAAGAGGTGTCTGAAAATGAGACTCAGGGCTCTGTATTCAAGCTCACATTTGCTTGTAATTCTTCGATTTCATGGCCGGTGATGTCCAGTGCACTTGATAGTGAGTCGATTTGCTACAAGAAGATACAGATCTTTGAGAAGAAAGGGTGTACGGTTGGAGTTGTTCTTCTTCTGGTCGAAGGCGGGGAAGAGAAGTTGTTCAGAAATCGGATTGAAATTGCTTTGAAGTCAGCCATAAAGAAGCCCAAACCTAGCACAGTAAAGCTCCCATTTGGACTATGTGGTTGTCAAGAAGAGAATACTAAGGGGAGAGAGGTGGGAGATATTGAAGAGGACATTGGTGAGCAAAATTATAGAAACGGAGTTGATATTTCTAGCCAAAAGATTCAGCTTCCCAACCCTCTACCCACTTCATCATTCGTTGTATCCGTAGATGAATGGCAGACAATACAATCTGGTGGGGATGAGATAGGGAAGTGGCTGTTGAACTCTGATAATCTTGACTTTGTTGATCAGATTGGACCCACTTCATATAAGGGAGTTTACAAGGGGAAAAAGGTTGGAATTGAGAAGCTTAAAGGGTGTGACAAGGGAAATTCTTATGACTTTGAGCTCCGAAGGATCTTTTGGAGCTCATGTCATGTGGGAACAAGAACATTCTGCAGTTTTCTGGCGTTTGCATTGATGAAAATCATGGGTTGTGCGTTGTGACAAAGTTGATGGAAGGTGGATCAGTATATGACATGATGCTTAAAAGTAAGAAGCTTCAGGTTAAGGACATATTAAGGATTGCGGTTGATGTAGCAGAGGGGATCAAGTTCATGAATGACCACGGCGTTGCATATAGAGACCTCAATACACAGCGTATCTTATTAGATCGACACGGGAATGCTTGCTTAGGTGACATGGGTATAGTAGCTGCTTGCAAAAGTGTTGGTGAGGCTACGGAGTATGAGACTGATGGATACAGGTGGCTAGCTCCTGAGGTTAGTACGATCCAGTGAACTAATAGATAATAGAGCTAGGACTCATCAAGGCTCCTGGTATTTTTATTTCAGAAGTTGAGCTAGCCCTTTAGACCACATTTTGCACAACTATAGCTATAGTGTCATTCCATGCATTTTATACTTCAAACCAGTTAGAATGAGTTCTTCCATGGTTACAAACCTTTAATCCTGTCAAATTGCATCTTCAAAAGCTTTGGGGACAAATTTACATTGCTCCATTTCCATATACATTGCATACCCAATTGTGCCATAAACTAAATTCACTTCTGTTGCTGTTGTTCCAAGGACTTGCTGATAGGATCGAATTGCAGATAATATAGACATTATTTTGCTACTGCAACTTTACCTGCATAAAATGTGTTAGGTTTCACTAGCACTCATAGTAGATTCAATGTATCTAATTCAACTTTTCAGGATCAGTCCATTTTGCATTTTCACTAGACACTTTATGTCACTTATCCCGACATAATTGTTTGAGCATGCCTAACATGTCTTCATAATTGTTGATACTTTACATTTCAATATACTGTTTACCTTTATCTTAGCACTCCTCTCCCATAAAACTTTGCCTAACCACTTTTATGCATTCCACTAAATAAATCAGCTTAGCTGCAACCTTATAGTAGTGCTAATTTCTGCAATACAGGTATTATGTGCGGAGCCCACAAAATGGAGCTTTTAAGTTTTTTAGCATGATCATAATTCAAGGATTATAGCCTTTCGAGATCAATTTTTTGATGCCACTCTATAAACCCATGTTTTATCTAACTTTTATTAGCTTCTGATAATAATTGGATGCTGCTACAAACTCTGTGTATAAGATACTTGATGATGAAAATAAATTATTTTAAGGTTGTTTGTTTAGATTTGCTTTGATTTAGGTCAGGGGAAATGCGGATAAATAACTTAGAACAGAATGATTCAATTTTTTTTCTTTCGGCAAGTTTGGCCTCTTGGGACCACCTTTAGTCACTTTCACTTTTTTATATTATATACAGATCTGAATAACTCCAAAATGCTTGAGAAATGTGGTATCACTGTACATTAAAATAGAACTTAAACTTGAAGTTGTTCTTCCTTATAATATATTGTAGCTCGTCTGTGATTTGAAGTAATTGTTTTCAAGCTGTTCAGCATACTAGGTGGCATCTTTTATTCACCAAAGTTATGCCAGTTCTTCCTGGGGTTTATCTCATTATTTGTTATCTGAAGACTTAAAATAACAGATATGGTATTTACAATTTTCTTTCATCTTTTTGGTTGCACACAGATCATTGCTGGTGATCCAGAGAGTGTTAGTGAGACATGGATGAGTAACGTGTATAGTTTTGGGATGGTCATTTGGGAGATGGTGACTGGTGAGGCAGCCTATGCCACATGTTCACCGGTCCAAGCAGCCGTTGGCATAGCCGCTTGTGGCCTTAGACCTGAGATCCCAAAGGACTGTCCACAAATGCTGAAGTCCTTGATGACCAAGTGCTGGAACAATAGCCCATCAAAGCGCCCTCAATTCTCTGAAATTTTATCGACACTGCTGCGAACCAACAACAACAGTAATAGGTGAGCATCCTCGGCTACTTCTAGTATATCAATACTACTCATGTAAAAGTTAAAACTACCCCTACTTAGGGAAGTAATCCACGCGCAATGTAGATGCAGAAAAGCTTAATTGTGTAAGCTGAAATGAAGAAAAATCTTCTTTCATCTTACAACGGCAAGAGATCTCTCTCAGATTCTATAAAAGAAAAGAAAAAACGGAAAAAAAAGTTGTATATTTTATTGTGTTCCTTTAGGATGCGTGTGTGTTATGATTTCGGTGGTGGGAATATTGAATTCATCTGCCTTGCCTCTGTCATCATGATTGATTAGGCTACGATTAACTTTATGTTTAATAATAGAACATGAGAAAGTATGCGGGGCACGAGATTGTCTGTCGGGCCTAAGAGCTGTGTGAGAAGGTCATGGAACTTGGACGCTCTCTTTTTTGGTTTTTTTTCTGTGTAACGTTATTCATGTTATGTCCCAAAAGAAAAGAAAAGAAAAGAAAAGGTTGTCTTCTCTTTTATGAACTATCCGAGGTAGCCAAGAGGGGTGTATGGACATCTTGTTTTTTGGTCCCATGAAAAAGAATCATCAGGGGAAATATCAATCAAGTATTCATATATTGATAAATAAAAAAATTGAAAAAAATGAAGGAAATTAATAGAGAAATTTGCAAATTTATAAAGAAATTTCAGGATATGTTTTATGTTGTGAGAATGTCCCGCATTGAAAAACTAGCAAACTTTAGAGGGCTTATAAGAAATTATACTACTACCTTGTTACCAATTGAATCCTTGTATAATAAACATGTCTTACTCAAAGGCATTAATCATGGAAAAAACAGATGTGTTTCAATCCTGTAGAATATCTTTTATCTTTCGTTATTTTCATTTTTCTGCACGTCTATATACAACAGGCTTAAGATTCGCAGACCTTCTCCCAATTGAGGAGCTATAATTTGGATGAAAGGTTGCCTTTTGAAATATTCAGATGCAAATTTCTTTGGTGTATTGAATAATGGAGTTTATGAGAAAAAACAGACCAAGGGAATACCCTTTTTAGCTTTTGGTGGACTGTTGTATGCTCAGGGGACGCGAGTATTAGACAAAAACAATATTTATGCTTCGATTGAATGCCCAAGGGATCTTTTTAGTATAGATTGTAAGAAGTGTCTTGATGTTGGAATAAGTGAACTTTTAGATGAGAGGTGGACGCACGATTTATGGAAGTCGTTACATCAGATTTAAAATTTACCAATATTAATAGGTGTTATTTGTTTTGTAGAATATGTTTTTTTTTTAATGCCAAGTCTCAAATTCATTCCATAAATGGTGATAAACCATTCTCATCACAATGTTTGTAAATGCTAGTTATGATAATCAAACAATATTTTCAATTGGTTTTCTATGCTTAATTTTGGAAAAATTATTTTCACAAATGGTTTATGAGGTTCACAAAATTATTATCTTTGGTCTTTTATGTTTTCTTGTGACATGGTTGGTCCTAGGTAGGGGTGTGCACTCAAATTGGAAAACCAAGCTGAATTGGCCCGGAAAAAATGGGAAAAATTGGGTTGACCAAAAATTAGATCGGACCGATTTGGTCTGGTGCTAGTTTCAGTTCTTGTAGTGAAAAAACCATACTTGCCCGAATATGTATTTTTAAATTTTTTAATAAAATAGTTAAGCAAATGCTTAATTTCTAAGCCCATAACTAGTTATTGGGGAAAAATTAGTTATGGTTGCTTAATCCACGTGGTGTGGTGTCATTAGTCGTATATGCTCCACTTACGTGCTGCAAAATCAATTTAACAAAATTTTGGACGAAACCTAACGACATAGACTAATTTATGTATGCAGAGTAACCTTAAGTACCAACCATGTTGCCAACGGGGTCTAATTCAATGAAAAATGACATTGATTTGCATACTAGATGTCTCAGGTTCAAATCCCTACGACATCATAGTTTTGTGTGTCTCCCCTGTAGTTTAGACTATCACTTGTACTAAAAAAAAAAGTACCAATCATGTAAAAAAAAAACATAAATGACTAAGAGTGATAATTTTGTAAACCTCAACGATCATTTGTGAAAATAACCATTTTCAAAATAATAGAAGATATTCAAATTTTCAATAATAATCATATTTATTACATTTAACAATTATTTATATTTATTTCATTATGCCTAAGCTATAATTAGCCATAATTATTATGCATTACACATGTCGATTATTGTAATGGAAAATATGGAAGTGTGACAATCGTACGTGTAAGATGGCTTATTTAAAAACATGCAGAGTTTCTGTATACATAACAAAGTATGATGATTTACACGGAAGAAGGCAGAAAACAAGTTGATGATTTGCATAAGAAGAGGTATGGCTCATTCCAAAAAAGGAACAGAATTGTGATAATTTGCAACTGCTCTTTGCAGGAAACGAGCCAAAAGGAATAAATGGCATAGTTCTACTATACTATGTCATATTTACTCAAGGCTTAAGGATAAAAGTCCTTTACAACTTTCAAATTTCCCTAATTTGAGCCATAAATAACAACAATGTTCAGTTGAAAAAAGACTTGACTTATAAACTAGTTTCATATTCGATATACCCACTTGGCATTTCCCTCTTCCTCTCTCGGCAGAAAGAGAGAGTTGATAGTAGAGTACAGTACACCGGTCTTGACCAAAAAAGAGCACAGTACACCGGTAGCCTCCGTAAACAGCACCTGTCCGCAGCTCTCCAAAAGCCAAACCAAAACCCCTCGAAATTTTAAAATGAAAAGGAAGTGAAGTTCCATAAATACCCTTCTCTGCCCCACCTGACCACCTCCTCCTATAAAACCCAAACCAAACTTCTGGATCTCTCCCCCTCTCCAAAAATCAAACCCAAAATCTCAAGAAAAGCATAAACCACACAGCAAAAACCAGCTTAATCAACCAATCCACCAATCCCACATCTCTCTCTCTCTCTCTCTCTCTCTCAGAGATTCCAATCTTCTTCTTCTCACAGTCCTAATCGGTACGGTACGTTAATTATACCTCTCTCTCTCTCTCTCTCTCTCCCTTTTTTAATTACTCTCTTTCTTTGGTTTTTGTTGCTTTAGAATCAATCATGCTGAAGTTAGGGTTCAAGTTTGGGTTTTTCATGGTAGCTTCGGCGCCGATCCTTCTCGGATTGGCGTTTCGAACCTACTTCGGCGGCGGTGACGCCAATTCGCGTTTCTCGATTCTTTATCTGGTTTTGAGTTTGATCGTTTCGGTGATCATGGCGTTTTCTGGCGTTTTCAGCAGCTTACTGCACTATATGCTTCCAAGAAAGAGACCTAGTGAAGGAGTGGTTGTAGAAGAAGAAGAAGACGCCATTGTGAGCAAGAACAGCAGCACCAGCTCCTGCTCAGTCGCAGCATCTTCTGTTAAGAAGCATCGGATCGGTCACTTCGTCGCCGAATCGACTGTCAACAGCAACAGCCTCATCAGCAACAACCACGGCATAGTTGAAAGGGACGTGCCAATCATGGCTTTGGGCCATTCCAACCCCTCCGATATCGACGAGGATCTGCACAGCCGGCAGCTCGCGGTCTATGGCCGCGAGACTATGCGGAGGCTCTTTGCATCGAATGTCCTCATCTCGGGGATTCAAGGCCTCGGCGCTGAGATTGGTGTGAATTTCGGCAATTCTCTGCTTGTTTGAGTTATTGTTTTCAATTTTTGTTTTCCCAAGAAGTTGATGAGAGATAAATGAAAAGACAATGTTGAATTCTGGAGGTGCTCATCTGTTATAATGTTGCATATATTTTTTTTGGATTCTGCTGTTTAAATTTTTTCACTTACCATGGTAAACAGTGTTGTGCATGTACGTGTGTGTATTTATTTTCTTTTGCTGGTGTTTTTTTTCTTCTTCTCCAATGTGGACTTTGGCTTCCTGCAGCAAAGAACCTCATTCTTGCTGGTGTGAAGTCTGTGATGTTGCATGATGAAGGGAACGTGGAGCTATGGGATTTATCCAGTAATTTTGTGTTTTCTGAGGATGATGTTGGCAAGAACAGAGCACTTGTTGCTGTTCAAAAGTTGCAGGAACTCAACAATGCTGTGGTTGTTCATACCTTGACAACCAAATTGGCCAAAGAACAGCTTGCTGATTTCCAGGTGCATTTTCTGGAGTTATTTACTGGTTGTTTAGTGTTATGCAAGTTATCAAGTTTATACTTTTGGGGCATGTTTGGGGGTCTATTTGAATCACAATTGCTGGACTAGGTTTTATTTAACTACTTAATGTTTGATTATGATGCCTAAGTGTCTTCATTAATGAATGAGGGAGGGTACATAGATAGTGAATAATAATGTAATTTTAGCACATCTAAAGACTGATACGTGGTAATTTTAGCACATCTAAAGACTGATACATGCAAGGACTAGTATTTTCATAGGTCAAGGACTAGTATTTTCATAGGCTATATATGAAACTTCCATTACCTAGAACTAGAAGGTTATTCATTTTTTATATGGAGAAAGGGAGAGGGGAAGGTATTTTAGCTATAGCTAGCATGAACTAGTCTCCTGAAGGTGACTTTCTAATTTTGTACTGAATCTATTTATCCTCTGCCTGCTGGTTTCAATATCTTGCTTCTGTTGGGTTTTGATAGTGAACTATTTTTGCTTCTGTTGATAGCATTTTAAAGTAATCTGGTTCTGATGATTTTCCTAAATATCTATTACAAATGGTTGTATTAGCTCTGTAGAAATTGCAATTTATGTTCTAGTTATCAAACAAGTGTTAGATATTTAAAATTGTGAATCCCATAAGTAATTATCTATTTTGCAGAAGGATTTAAAATTCACGAGTGTTTTTTTCTAGTGTGGTAGTTTTATTTGGGTTTGTACAGGCATATACTTATTTTCTGTTGTTGTAGGCTGTTGTATTCACTGACATCAGTCTTGAGAAAGCCATTGAATTCAATGATTATTGTCATAATCATCAACCTCCAATTGCCTTCATTAAAACCGAAGCTAGAGGCCTCTTTGGTTCTGTGTTCTGTGACTTTGGACCCGAGTTCACTGTTTTTGATGTTGATGGGGAGGATCCACACACTGGTATTATTGCATCCATAAGCAATGACAACCCTGCTCTAGTGTCATGTGTTGACGATGAAAGACTTGAGTTTCAGGATGGGGATCTTGTTGTGTTCTCAGAAGTTCATGGAATGACAGAACTAAATGATGGAAAGCCACGGAAGATAAAGAATGCTAGGGCTTATTCATTTACTCTCGAGGAGGATACCACGGGTTTTGGTACCTATGAGAAGGGGGGTATTGTCACACAGGTGAAGCAGCCCAAAGTCTTGAACTTTAAGCCGTTGAGAGAAGCACTCAATGATCCTGGCGATTTTCTTTTCAGTGATTTCTCCAAGTTTGATCGGCCCCCCTCTCCTACACTTGGCATTTCAAGCGCTGGACAAATTTGTGTCAGAGTCGGGGGGCTTCCCTATTCCTGGTTCAGAAGAGGATGCTCAGAAGCTTATATCTATTGCTAGTAACATTAATGAGAAACTGGGAGATGGGAGACTGGAAGATATTAATCCAAAACTTTTGCGGCACTTTGCTTTTGGTGCAAAGGCGGTACTAAACCCCTTGGCTGCCATGTTTGGTGGTATTGTGGGTCAAGAGGTTGTAAAAGCTTGCTCTGGGAAGTTTCATCCACTCTTCCAGGTCAGTACACAATCTTGTTTTCACGTAGAAGTTAACCATTCTTTAGGTGCTAAGAATTATTTAGTGCCATGTTATTTTTCAATGCTGGTAGTAACCTAATGTTTAACTTGTTCCAACAGTTCTTCTACTTTGACTCCGTAGAATCACTTCCTACAGAGCAACTGCAGTCCAGTGATTTGAAACCATTAAAAAGCCGTATGATGCACAGATTTCAGTTTTTGGGTCCAAGCTACAGAAGAAACTGGAAGATTCCAAAGTATTTCTTGTTGGATCAGGGGCACTAGGATGTGAGCTATTAAAAAATTTGGCCCTGATGGGAGTTTCATGTAGCAACCATGGGAAGCTAACAGTCACTGATGATGATGTAATTGAGAAGAGTAACCTCAGTAGGCAGTTCCTCTTCCGTGATTGGAACATTGGGCAGGCCAAATCAACAGTTGCTGCTTCTGCGGCTGCATCAATAAATCCGCGTCTTAATGTTGAAGCCTTGCAGAATAGAGTTGGCCCTGAAACTGAGAATGTGTTTGATGATACCTTCTGGGAGAATTTAAGTGTTGTTATTAATGCGCTAGACAATGTCAATGCGAGGCTGTATGTTGATCAGAGGTGCTTATATTTTCAGAAAGCACTTCTTGAGTCGGGTACTCTTGGCGCAAAATGCAACACTCAGATGGTTATTCCTCACCTAACAGAAAACTATGGTGCATCAAGAGACCCGCCGGAGAAACAAGCACCCATGTGCACTGTGCACTCATTTCCACACAACATTGACCACTGCTTGACATGGGCTCGATCTGAGTTTGAGGGTTTGCTTGAGAAAACTCCAGCTGAAGTGAATGCATATTTATCCAAGCCAAGTGAATATGTCACTAACATGAGGAATGCTGGTGATGCACAGGCCAGGGATACCTTGGAGCGTGTTCTTGAGTGCCTTGATAGAGAAAGATGTGAGACATTCCAAGATTGCATTGGCTGGGCACGCCTGAAGTAAGTCCTTAGATAGTAGACTTTATTATACATTTTTTCCTTTTGCCCCTCCTCTCTGTAATCATTAATTATTGTGATGGTTTGTTTCGATAATTCATGATGCCTGCTTTTGATGTACACAGGTTTGAAGATTATTTTTCCAACCGCGTGAAACAACTTATTTATACTTTTCCTGAAGATGCAACAACTAGTACTGGGGCTCCATTCTGGTCCGCCCCTAAGCGATTCCCCCATCCACTGCAGTTCTCAGCTGCTGATCCTGGTCACCTTCATTTTGTTATAGCAGCTGCCATACTAAGGGCAGAGACATCTGGGATTCCAATCCCTGATTGGGTTAGAAACACTAAGAAGGTGGCTGAAGCTGTTGAGAAAGTGGAAGTCTCAGAATTTCATCCTAAGAAAGATGCGAAAATAGTTACTGATGAGGAGGCTACCAATTTAACTTCTCAATCTATAGATGATGCACAGGTCATTAATGAATTGATTATCAAGTTAGAGCATTGTCGAGAGAAACTCCCACCAGGGTTCAGAATGAAACCAATTCAATTTGAGAAGGTCAATCTCTCTCTCTTTCTCTCTCTGTACATATCTTTTCTGACCTATCCTTCATTTAGACACTCATATATTCTATGGATAAGTTGATTGATTTCGATCACTCTGATAATTGGTTGAGGTAACAAGTGTTAATGGTGGTTGATGGTTTGAGTGATGCATGGGGAAGTTTCTTTATGTGACCTAGAGTGGGGATGGGCTAAACTTAGATGTGGGATGTGCCATTCTTCAAATTTTAATTCTAATTCATGCCTTCACTTGGAGTTCATTGTTTCGTTCTGTCCTACAAGTTGCCAATCACCTTAGGTTTTTTACACTTAGCTTGGGGAATTTGCAGGATGATGATACAAATTACCATATGGATCTGATAGCCGGGCTTGCCAATATGCGGGCTAGGAATTACAGCATTCCTGAGGTTGACAAGCTGAAAGCCAAGTTTATTGCCGGTAGGATTATCCCTGCAATTGCAACCACCACGGCAATGGCCACAGGACTTGTGTGCTTGGAGCTTTACAAGGTTTTGGATGGAGGCCACAAGCTAGAAGACTATAGAAACACATTTGCAAATCTAGCTCTACCTTTGTTCTCCATGGCTGAGCCAGTTCCACCCAAGGTCATCAAGCACCGTGACATGAGCTGGACCATCTGGGATAGGTGGATCCTGAGAGGCAATCCTACTCTGAGGGAACTTATTCAGTGGCTAAAGGACAAAGGACTGAAGGCTTATAGCATCTCATTTGAAAGTTGCCTGCTTTATAATACCATGTTTTCTCGACACCAAGACCGAATGGACAGGAAGATGGTTGATCTGGTTAGGGAAGTGGCAGGGGCGGAACTGCCTCCTTATCGTTGCCACTTTGATGTTGTTGTGGCTTGTGAGGATGAAGAGGATAACGATATTGACATCCCTCTGGTATCCATTTACTTCCGCTAGGTTGTGTTCTTGAATCCATTGAGAGTGTCGGTCTCTGATTTTTGGAAGAGAACTCATGCGTGTTTAGGATATTTGACCTCAGACTTTCATTCCTGTGTTAATCGATGATGAGCACACAGTTGAACATTTTTATCCCAACTGTCTCATGTTATACATGTATAATCTCTAAAAGTAAATCCCATTTAATAATAAATTTGCTTGTAATTTACTGGCCGGATTTCCAGATAATCTTTTGCGACAGTTGATTTTTGAGTGTCACCTTCTTGGGTTTTTGCCTGTACCCTTGCCACCAATTTAAACAGTAAAAACTAAAAACTGTCAATAAATGAAACTTTCACGCAATTGAATACCACTGGTGAACCCGGTGCAGGTAATTTTTTCTACTTCTGTAAAACGATGCTGGTATAACTGCTTGTAGATCATTTTGATTGTTGACAGTTTTTAATATATTTTTTACCTACCTCGAATTTATTTTTACGATTTCATCATTCATCCTCTTTCTCACTTTAAAAAAAAAAATCATCAGTTGTTGAAGTCATTTAGACTATCAGCTGTAAACCACATACTTATAAAAATAAAAAGAGGCCCACACCACACAACAGCTAAACAAAGTCTTTCATCTTCACCATTTCTTTCATATATGCTTATTACACTGCTGCCTTTTCATTGTAAGGTCCCAAAGGCAGTCTCACTTGGAAGGAACATGGTTGTTCAGAAACATAGACATCAGCATTATAATCACAGGAGAATTAAAATTGGTCATCTCTTGCTCCATAATTGTTCTCACAGTAACTTCTCATGTATCAATGACACCAATTTCTTTGATTTATATAAAATCCTATTAACAAGTCAAGAACCAGAGACATCAAAGCTTTACATTGGTTCTTCTACATACAAATGTCAGCATGGACCACAAATTTTCCCAACTGCCTCATGTAATCCAGAAATTTGTGGCATCAGCTCTTATCAGCACCTTCATCAAATGCACCGGAGTTCACAACTCGGAAGTCCAGTTGCTTCTGATGCTTCAAGCGACGGCGTTCATCGAAACTTTCCCATCCTTCCGTCTGTGAAGATATTGCTGTTATATCATTAAAATTAACAAATTAGACTACTTGGCACAATGACATTTGATGCTAAAGTACACACCTGACGAAGAACATCCATGGTTATCTCTGTGTTGTGCAAATCAAGTGTTGTGAGCTGTAGGCACTTTTTGAATAGCGTAGAAGGAAGGGATTTCAACCCATTGTTGCTGAGACACAGAGACTGCACAAAAGTAAAAGTTTTGGAATGAATATCAGCCTGGAGATGAAGCACAAAATAGATGAGGTTGCTGCAATTCCTCTAAAAGAGCTCAAGAAAATTAGACTAAAATGATATTTTTACTACCTTCAAGTAAAAGTTTACTAAATTTCAAAACTTTTTTGTGTGTGATTAACTGGCATAACAGGCAGTAGAAAGAGTCAAAGTTTAGGATGGCACGATACAGTAACCATTAGGGTTTAGGCCAGGTACAGGGAAAAGGAATAGGCGGATGCTTGGGGTACAGAGACAATGGCAGACATCAACAGGATGAGCAGTGAAAGCAGGTGCAATATGAATAAACTCTTATTTCCTACGTGAATAAGACAACCCTAACAACACAATGAAAATTAATCTTTGAAAAAAAATGGAAAATATATTTTATTACGGAAAACGTAAACTGTGTAACCTCTCCAGAACAACCTACAAATTACAGTTCCATATCAAAACAAAGGAAGCTCTCTCTCTCTCTCTCTCTCTCTCAGGGTCAAGAAGGGAAGCTCTTAAACGTTTAAAGAGAATTTGAGTTTTTGAAGGAAAACAAGAAAGAAATAGGGATAATAAGTTCAATACACTAGGAATTAGTATAGACCTTTAGATTATGCAAATTGCCAAATGTCTCAGGCAACTCGGATAGAAGATTTGATGAAACATCAATCTGCACCATGCCAAAAGCAAGTCAGATAAATGGACAAATCTACCCAAAATTAATTTAAAAAAAAAAAAAAACAAAACCAGCCCTCCCAAAAGAAATGAAGAAAAGGAAAACATTACTACCTCAATAAGACCAACACAGTCCCCTATGCACGTAGGCATGGTGCTTATCCTGGACACAGAGACAGACGGGTAAGTTTAATCAAGACACAAGCCATTGTTATCAAACATAACTTGCATATTTAAGAAGTAGTTACTTCATCAACATAGCATTAATGCATAAAGGGGAAAAACTTAACAACCTACAAAACATGTTTCAAAAAAAATCAAAATTTCCACTGAAACTAAATATTTTAGTTTCTGTATTTAAGACATAAAAGCATTTAGAGGAAAGAAAAGTAGATGTGAAATATTAAGTGCAGCTGCACGTCCACAATGTGAAATATATAAATTTAAAATGATCATACCACATTAAGCAGAAAAGACATGCAAGGGAAGAAAAAAAAACAGATTTTGATTCCGTAATTCCCAATAAGAAAAAACATGTCCTTGCTTAAAGTACTTTCAAAATCACCTGTTATTGTTGACTTTCAGAACTTCAAGCTTAGTCAAAAGTCCTATTTCATTTGGGAGGCTAGACAATTTGTTGTTTGCAACGTGAAATTGCTTCAGTGATGTCAACAAGCCGAATGCAGGTGGCAAAGTCGTTAAACTGCATAAATTGTGCAATTCATCAAGCATCCAACATAATGTCAAGAAGTAGAAAATGAAAGCCACCCCAATTTAATGTGACATCGTAAAGCACAAAAGATACTCAACTGGTTTTGGTCCAGAGACAGAACAGTTAGAAACTTCAAAGATACTAGAGCTTCCCAGTTAATAGAATTGTCCAATATATCATTTGCAGAGAGGAACAATTTCTACAAAATGTAGAGAATCAAGTGAAACTACGCATAAGTTATGGAAAGAATTTGATGAAGCTGGAGGAAATGCAAGAAAGAAACAGAGCTTTGTATACCTGCAAGGAACTTAGACAGCCAATCTTGGCAGGTACCACTGGAATAGCATTATTGCTGAGCTCAATGACTCTTGCAGAAGCTCCACAAGCCCACACTTCATCGGGTATAGCCTTTTCAAATTAAACCAACACAAATTTTCAACATTGGAAAACGTTAGGTCCTCTATAATATTACTTGGAAACAATTATCAAAATCGACATTCCCCTGCTAAGAGATTCCCATGTGTTATGATTCTAAGTCCCAATTAATTGTCTGAAGGAAAAACAATTCTGAAAGGCATACTACTTCTGTTAACAACCTCAAAACTTGTCTACCAAGCCAAACAGACGTTAATATAGATATCCATAATGTAAAATGTGATTAGAAAAATGCAAACAGTCCAAAAAGGGACAATCACCAAAGACTAGTTTTTATACCCTCAAGTTGTAGTCACGGAGTCCAATAACCCCAGTAGCTTTCCATCGATCCAACCGGTTCTTATCAACAGAAACTTCTGTCTTTTCTTTTCCCAATGTAGTAGCATTGTTGGCTCTGGAAATGGGGCGTGTGGGAGCTTGTTTTAGGATGGGCCCGTCCTATTCAAACAAAAATTCCAGAAGTACTACATTATCAATAACGCATTTTCTATAACTCAACACTTCCAAAAACGCATAAATCTCCACAGTTACTATAATCCAAAGTTTCATGAAATTTATGACCAACATTTTTACTCGAGAAAAAATAAATTAAAGATCTTTGTTTGATAAAATTGCTTTCTTCTCATTTATTTTCTCAACTACCAAACAAGTGGGTCCTTCCATCTCCATCAAAATCAAATTCCCAATTCAAGTTCAGATTTCAAGAAAGCAAAAAGATAGAAAAGAATTGAGTTTTATCTACAATACCCCTTGATGCAAGCCCTGAGAAGCCATGAGCATGATCCTGGACCCATTAGCGACCTCAGACTCCTCCAGTGTCATTCCATCCACCAAAAGCTTCCCTATCACAAAATACCCAGAACCCAAAAATTAAAATAAAACTGAAAATGAAAAACTTGCCATTCATAATTCATTACAGCTCAGAGAAATTCAATCAAATTTTACAGAGGAGAAAAAGGAGACACCTTTGCAAATGAGCTTTTGGCCACGAGGGAGGACATTGGTGAGAGGTTGCAGAAGGGACTTGAGGTCTTTGATGGTTGAGTCCGGAGAAAGATTTGTGATGGGTATGGTTCTGCCACTGAACTTCACGCTGAGGCTTATGTTGGCTCCGGTATCCTCACCGCCGGTGACACTACTCTCCATTTCCTCTCTTCGCAAATTGCAGTGAGCTCTTGGTGTTGGTCGTCTTCTTGGTAATTCTCTGTGGTGAATAATTTGCAGATTATTCATTTTACGTTCGTATTTATATACACACCCAAAAAATGAATAATTTGTGACAAAAGTCAGCTCCAAGCACAGTGCAAATTTTATGGGCCGAGAGGTCTGGGCCAGCCCGAAATGCAACCCATATCCATTTCAACAATGTAGGAGTCTATCTAAACAAAAAGTTAAGGGCATTTCGGTCCTTTGACACAAATGGTGTTCATTAAGAAGACAACGTTTTGGTTTGGTTAGGGCTCTCTTCTTCTTCTTTTAACTCCGTGCATCATACTCTCTATAAGGGTTGAACAGTAAGTACTAAATTCTAACCAAAAGATTTCCATTATCCCTATTCTCTCTGCCTATTTGTTGTTGTTGTTGTTGTTGTTTTATTTGTTTGTATATGTTTTGAACATCCCTATTCTTTCTGCCTATGCCTATATGTACTGTTTTAGTTTTAGTTTTCTTTGGTTGCTTTCATTTTGATATTTTGATCCTTACAAAAGTTATGCAACTGTGTCTGTTAAAGGGAGCTGTAATATATTGAAGACAATGCTGAAGAATGAGTTGCTTTCGTACGTCAAGATGTCTGGTCGTCAGCCATGTCGTCTAAGTATTAATCAACAACTATGTTCTTATTTCTTTTCCGAGCGTGAGATTTTTGTCGTTAAAACTGAAGAAAGTGAAATTTTGAAAACTACAACCAAACCACCGCCCCCGGACAAGGATTGGTATTTGTACCTGAACTTGTGCAAAAGGAGCTCTGGCAAGGCTCCTAGGTTTGAAAGTGTATTTGACGATATTAGGGTTTCGGACGACAATGATTGGATGGGACTTGGGCGGTCGAAGGGCAAGAGGCCAGGTAGGCAAATGATTGTTGGTTCCAAATTCTATAGGGTGCAGGGTGAATTCGACAGCAGATTTTCTGAGACTCATAAAATCATTGACTATGATAGCATGGGTTTTAAGTCAACTGTTGAATGCTTTAACCTTTCAATCGAAAATAGTTATTTCTTTGTTAATTTAATCTATTCAGGTCCACACAAGGGATTGAAATAACAGAAAATAACCCGAGAGTTGTGACAAATATTTGCATGTTGAAATTGATCACAAAACAATGTCAACTTCAATTAAATCAGCGCGTATGCATGTGTGATAAGTTTACACTCAAGAAATGACGAATTATATGTAAATCACTTGGAAGTTCAAAAAGAAAATGGTAAATATCTTTGGATCTAACATGAAGCGTATGGCATCGACCAACTTTTCAAGTGAGAATTCATCAGCTGGAATGGGTGCAGGACCTACTCCTATGGCATGCACCCTCTCCCCCCAAAATGGCTGGTCCCCAAAGAATGGTACAGTTGTGGTTGGACACTAAAAAGAACAGAGAATATGAGCCAAAAATGAGTAACTGGATCATTTACAAATGTAAGACTCCCCAAGAATATAGCATTATCAGTTACCGCAGCTTTCAGACCAGCGCAGTTGTCCCAGCAACCCCATGATGCACCTAAGAAATTTTTTCAAATCCAGTGAGAAACCAGAAGTAGCCTAGTTATCCAATAGGGGAACAAAACAACAAAACAACAAAAAGGTGCATCAAGTTCATGTGACGTTCTGAACACCAGTGCAGTGAAATCCCAACCAAATTAAAAAGAATTAAAAGCATTGAAATTTACCACAGCAGAGCATCGTTGGAATAGCCAATCATGGGGGCAATTGTCCACTAAATACACAGAATCACTTGGTTCTGCCACTAAGAAGAGAAATATATGAAGGCTTTCAGATGTAAAGAAGCATAGGAATACAATGTGCTTGAAAGTAAACTTTTTTTAAGAATCAAGACTTACAATTACCAAGGCCACCCCAGCCTCGGTTGATGACGACTCTCTGTCTAGTTATTTCCAGAGCTTGAAGGATAATATTGGTCATTTTCTCTGGTTCTTCAAGAGGCTAATACAATACACATAAAAAAAAATTAGCAAGCAAGACAATTTAGCATTTCAATCAAATGCACAATCAAGTAACCTTTACTATGCAATTCAGAGGTATACTCTGCATGTATTAGACATGCCTCAGTCAAATTAGATATTGAACAACTGAACAACCAAAGGGTCGATTTGTCATCTGTCATGAATAGACCTCCACAACCTGTTCGTTGGGGACCAACATGAAGGTGGTCACTCTGGAGATTGTGGCTTTGGTTGATTGTTTTAATTGGGAAGGAACAAGTAATTTTTTTAGGTAAGGACAAACAGAGCTACTCTGGGATAGAACTGGAAAAAGAATATTAAACATGAATAGAGAAAGCTGCAACAACTCACAAGGCTATCAAATCCACTATAGACAGGCTGTTCACCAACTTCAAGCCACTCCGCAAGTGAATCTGGGGGTTCATAATTTGAAGCAAGGTCAAGAAAACAAAAACAACAACATCAACCTTGGTCCCCCATCTGCCAAACGAGTAAAACGTAGAGCATATCAGCAAATAATCAGCATACTGTATTCTCATTTGGTCAAGCTGGTCTATTTCTACCACATCAAATCATATTCCTGAGGCTTCTGCAATATTATCAGTATACTATTGCTAGAACAAGAAGAAGCCCATGTAATAAGAGAAGCTTAATAATCCCAAACCACCATGAGGATTCTGAAATGACCATGTATGATACGTTTCCTTTGGATGATACGCCTTCTTTTGTATGATACGTTTCCATATAGCCGCAAAAATAGAAATTATAACCGTACGGCCGCACGGCTATACTTTCCAATTACATTGAATATTTTAAGCGTAGCGCCGACGGCTATACTCTTTAAATATATTGGAAAGAACACGAAGCTTGAACTCGCAGAGGACGGAACTTCTCTCGCAGTCACTGCTTCTTCCTCCGAGTTCGGCACCGAAAAAAGACCCAACCCGCCTAGGCGCCCGCCTAGCTACTACCTAGCCTCCTAGCCACCGCCTAGCCGCCTAACCGCCTAGCTCCCGCCTAGCCGCCTAGCGCCCGCCTAGCCACCGCCTAGAGCCAGCCTAGCAGCGTAGCTCCAGCCTAGCCGCTAGCCGCCCGCCTAGTTCGACTTTTCGAACACTGCGATTGACTGGAAGTCTAAAACCCGAATTTGAAAAAACTTAGCTGCAAATTTGAGATTGGGAAGCCGAAGCAGTGAAGCACAAGTCAGGTCCATAGAAGAAGAGATCATGAGACTCTTAATTCATCTAATTACATTCCTCTCCCTGTTTCGCGCCTCATATTCTTCTCTCTTCGCACTGACGACATGGCGCAGAAGAAAAAAATACAAAATTTGCTGACTTGGGGTGTCTGTCTTCTGTGGAAGGAAATGATGAAGTTGTCCTATCATGGAGTTTCTGTGGTCTTGCCAATAACAAGGTTCTGTGAATGGCATGTGTTAGGCTACTTGAATTCAAATTGATTCTGAAGTTTAAACATTTCTGTGAATGGCATGCGTTTAGCTTCTCTTGCTTTGCTTATTCTTTAATATGCAAATGGCATTTATGCTTGTACCTCACTGCCTGTGTTTTAGGCGGAGAATGTTAGTGCAATTTTTATACCACGACTCTTGCCCTCCAATTTTAAGTTCTTTGTAGGTGTCGAGAAAAGTAAACTACTAAGCTTGATGAAGGATTTCTTTTGACCATTATGTGTAAACTGTATCAAACCTATGCTGGATGCACCGATTAAATGATATGTTCAAAGAATTCTACGGCACAATAACCAGCTGAAAATTTTGATACTGCTGCTGCAATTTCTTTACTTGAGGTAGGAAAGCATACCTGCATGGTGAGCCCCTAATATTTGTAGAATCAGTTTATGCACTGGCACTGATTTCAGTCCTTTTCAGATAACGGAGCTTGATGTGTCCAAGACGAGTGCTGCAGATATGCAAGGTTCTACTACCAGAGCTGATGGTGAGAGTTAAAGTTATCTCTCTCTCTCTCTCTCTCTCTCTCATGTACCATATTCTATTTATTGAAAATACATGCACTTTTTGGATTTGGTGCAGAACTCCTGTGGTGGAGATAATTCTGGACGAGCTAACTTACAATAGAGATATTGTTTCCCCATTTCTTCAGGTTCATATTTCTTTTAATCCCTATCCCTCTTTCGCTTGTGGTTTGCCATATTTCTGTATCCCTATATAATCTGTGGCACAGTTGCCGGCCACTTCACACGGAACAAGTTTCATAACTCTCTCGAAGTTTGACAGTGTAATTGGGTTCATATGCACTTGGTGCATGATTAGCAATTTCTTTGAATTTGTTAAGGTCTCATGTTATATTAATTTCTAACACTTCATTCGTAATGTGTAAGAATTATAAAATTAACTATTTATGATAAGTTTGTCACTATGTCTGTTTACATTTTCTTGAGGGGATTTTGATCTTGTAATGAATGTAGTTGAAGCACGCTTTTGCCTCATTGATAATATTAGAATAGAAGTAGTTCAGTTGCTTTTAGCACATGGCTTTCAGTTGCTGTTCATACATACTAGTAGAATTCTTGTAATGAATGTAGGGTGATGTGTTGCTTGATTCCTCAAAGGATTTGAAGTCACTTTTCTGTAAGATTCTTGATTGTTGTGGTTGTGTGTTGATAAAGTCCAAACCTGCAATGTATTTGTTGTGTTTTGCAGGCATTCACCACAACAGTGAGGGTTACCTTATATTTGTTGTGTTGTATGTGATAATTCTGGGGATAAAACAGAGTTCTTTTCTAGTTGACGGTTATGAGCACTGTTTAAGATGATCTTATTGTGTTATTACATCCTTGTACCTGATCTTGTTTGTCTGCTCTAATTTTCAGATCACGCGATTAGTGGACATCTTCAGAGAAAAAATTGTGGATATCTCTGAACATTCACTGACAGTAGCGTGTTGCAGTTTCGTTTCCTATGGCTATGTTTGTAGAATCTACGTATCGCTTCTGGGGAAAAAAAAAATCCGTATAGCCGGGCGGCTATACTATTAAAATATTCATCCATTATAGCCGCAAGGCTCGACTCTATAAATAAAAATTATAAACGTACAGCCGCACGGATATACACTGATTACATTCGAATATTTTACAGGTAAAGCCGATCGGCTATACTCTTTAAATATAACACGAAGGTTGCACTCACAGAGAACGGAACTTTCTCTGGCAGTCACTGCTTCGTCCTCCGGGTTCGGCACCGAAAAGAGACCCAACCCGCCTAGGCGCCCTCCTAGCCACCGCCTAGCCACCGCCTAGCCGCCTAGCGCCCGCCTAGCCACCGCCTAGCAGCCTAGCGTCCGCCTAGCCACCGCCTAGCAGCCTAGCGCCAGCCTAGCCTCCAAGCCGCCCGCCTGGGCCGACTTTTCGAACACTGCGATTGACTGAAAGTCTGAAACCCGAAATTGAAACAATTTAGCTGCAAATTTGAGATTGGGAAGCCGAAGCAGTGAAGCACAAGTCAGGTCCATAGAAGAAGAGATCATGAGACTCTTAATTTATCTAATTCCATTCGTCTCCCTGTTTCGCGCCTCATATTCTTCTCTCTTCGCACTGACGACATGGCGCAGAAGAAAAAAATACAAAATTTGCTGACTTGGTGTCTGTCTTCTGTGGAAGGAAATGATGAAGTTGTCCTATCATGGAGTTTCTATGGTCTTGCCAATAACAAGGTTCTGTGAATGGCATGCGTTAGGCTACTTGAATTCAAATTGATTCTGAAGTTTAAACATTTCTGTGAATGGCATGCGTTTAGCTTCTCTTGCTTTGCTTATTCTTTAATATGCAAATGGCATTTATGCTTGTACCTCACTGCCTGTGTTTTAGGTGGAGAATGTTAGTACAATTTTTGTTTGCCGCATTCCTCGTAATAGTGATTCACTATTTCAGAGTAGTCGAAATCCGTCTTTCTGCATTTTTGTAGTAGTAGTAGTAGTAGTAGTAGTAGTAGAGAGAGAGAGAGAGAGAGAGAGAAATCTTGACCTTTTATTTTCAAGAATTTGCTTGCCAATTCATACATGTACTGTTAAACTGGCATTATCTGCTTTTAGGTTACGCTTGTTAGCTATTTATGACATTCTAGGCACATTGACCACTGCTACTCTTGAATTATGTTCTCTATGTATAATGTATGTTGGACTTGGAGGCGCTAATTGTACAGTATGAATGGCCAATATAGATACGAGCCTCCATTCGAGCTCTATTTTCAGATAGAGAGTGCTTGTACGGCTGTTGAACAACGAACATGATCTACAGAGAATTAATGAAATTCAGGTCAGTGGCTCGCTGTTGTCTTTGATCTCTCTCTTGTAGGTCATGAATTCAAATCTGTTACTCTCTATATTGATATTTGTTTGTGTTGAACTTGAAGGCTAAGTTTTTCTAATGCAGTTGGTCAAATTAAGGTCTGAATTCAGATCCGGGCTAGACGCATTGACAAGGTTTGTTTTTGAAAGAACAAGGCCGAAGCAAGTTGGGGCAACTATGATGATGGGTCCCGCACCATATCCTCTTCATGGCAGGTTTATGTACTCCTTGAGCTCTCTTATTGGGTGGTATTTTGCAACGGGCTCTAAATTATTAGTTTTTATCCATGATTTTCCTTGTGTATAAAAGTTTAACAGAATCTTAGTTTCTAACTGGAAAAAAGTGGTAGTAGTGAATATGTAATAAACGATTGACCAACCAACTGGAATTAGATGTGTGCTATATAAATTTTTGTCTTGGTTAGCTTCTTTGTGCTGTTTCATTGAGGTTACATAAATAATATATGTTGCCCTTTGTCTTATCTGAAGAGAGCAGATGTTGAAGTGGATGTTCTGTTTTCGTTTTAAACTACAACAATGCAGAATACAATAATAAAATAACCCTTTTGGATCTCAGGCTTCATACGGAATAGAGGGTGAATAAGAAACTGACTCTGGAACAACTCTGATTACAAATTTCTTAGGCATCGTATGATTATGCTCTTGAGGTGTATTAAGTCCGCTTTTCACCATCCCAAAAATCCCGAAGAAAAAGATACGAATCTTGTTCTTGCCTCATATATAATTGATTCTTTGTGATAACAAATAGTTTGTTGCAGTATATATGGATATGTATATCTTATTAGCTCATCTCTTGTATACTGGTCTTATTCGTTTAAATTGGCTACTCATGCAGGATTGTAAAAGGAATGCATATATGGAGGCAGAATTGCAATGTTCAAATGGTATACAAAGCATGGAAAGGAAGCTGAGAGTAGCTTGCCATGCTAGTGATGCTAATACCATCTGGCTGCTATTTTTTTGGGTGCTTACATTAGATTCGAACTTAAGACCCATCCCTTGTACCTACCTATCCCAATGCCAGTTTTGCTAAAGATCTTAGGCATTATGTAAAAAATCAGTTATCGGAAATAATTATGGAAATCATTGAAAATGTTTAGGCATGAAGAAGAATCCTTATTTTGCAAATGTTTGCTCTTCTTTTCAATATATGAATCTATCAATGATGTGGTACTTGACTATTACACATTCTTTGCAGACTGCCAAATCGAAAGTCGATAGTTATGATGCTGAAAGATCATTGATGAAGCTTGAAATCAAGGACTTTAATGTCAAAAATTAGAAAGGTGTAAAACACAAGAAAGGCTTAAAATCGCTGAAAAACAAGTCACAAGAGAGACTGATATTGCCGATATAAAGCACGAGCTCAAGTGGATGTTGCTCAAAAGGAAACGAGTGAGATGCAGAAGTTATTGGAAATGGAAAGATTGGCCCAAATTGAGAGGGCTGAGAGGCATATTGGAAGTTTGCCAAGAGAAAAAAGAAACTTAGATGATGAGTTAGAGAGAATTCGTGTATCAGAGATGGGAGCTCATTCGAAAGTTGCTCTTCTGGAAGCAAGAGTTGAAGAAAGAGAGAAGGAAACAGAATCTCTATTAAAATCAAATAATGAGAAGAGCAGAGAACTAGTCTAGTACTGTCGTCCTTCAAGGCCTTCTGGACAGCGTGCAGCACATGCGGATGCAAACAGCTACACAGGCAAAGCTTGATTCACTCCAGCAAGAGTTGACTTCTGTTGGGCTGAATGAAACAGCACTGCATTGCAAGCTAAAGACTGCTTCCCAAGGGAAACGCTCAAGGGTAGATGGCTATGAAATGGGCATGGACTGTGTTCAAGACATGGAGATGAGTGACCGGATTGTAAGAGTAAATAAGAGGTCTAGAAGTACTACGAGCCCTCCAAAGCACAAACACTGAGCAGATGGTGGTTCTGTATAGCCGGGCGGCTATACTATTTTAGAAATAAATAAAAAAGACCCCATCGGTCGGTGCCCACGTTTCAAGATAGGTATAGCCGCACGGCTATACTATTTAAACAGTATAGCCGGCCGGCTATACTATCTATTAAAAACATCACCCCCCCATAGATGAGCCGCCCACGTGTTTTAAAATACGTATAGCCTTGGGGCTATACTATTTTTATAATAAAAACCAAAAAAGCCACGTATAGCCGCGCGTCTATACTATTTACTTTTAGAAAGAAACAGACCCTGAGTCGTGTCAAAATCGGTATATCCACACTGCTATACTATTTTATTATTAAAAATAAGAAAAATACCGAGTATCGTTGCGCGGTTATACTATTTTATACATCTAAAAAATCTGCATTGCGATTAGGCTTACACGTGTGGAAAAAAACTCAGAAAAATGGAGTAAAGCCGCGCGGCTATAATATTTATATATCTAAAGAAAGGACCCGCCTTGCAATTGGGGGGCCAAATGTCAAAATAAGTATAGCCTCTCTACTATACTACTTTAAAAAAAAAACTGAATATAGACGCGTCTATACTATTTATTAAAAAATAAATAAAAAGGGGTGTCAAAATAAGTATCGATGCGCAATTATACTCTTTTAAAAAAAAGAAAAAAACTGTAGTATAGCCGCCCAACTAGACTCTTTAAATACATTATATTTAAAAGGTATAGCAGTGCAGTTATACTATTTAATATAAAAAAAATAAAGAGAAAAGGACCCTTCTAGTTGCATTATTTTATACTTTATAGATATTAAATTGTTAGTTTCAAAATATCCGAAGTAGATATTGAAGAGCCTTTAAGACGTGTACAGAACACGGATATATTATTGAAAAATACATACGTACGTGTATAATAGATTATTAAATATAAAAATGTTATATTCTTCATACGAGTAATAACTATGTAAGAGTAAAAAATAAAAAAAATGGACAATAGAGACTCGGGTAATAACTCTGCAACCTCTCTCACCAATGTCTTGCACCAAAGGGTAATATTGTGAGAGAGATTGCAGAAGGGACTTGGTGACACTGCTCTCCATATTCTCTCTTTGCAGTGAGTTCTTGGCAGTGGCGGACCCACATAGGAGCAAGGAGGTGCGGTTGCACCTCCCTGAAAAACTCTTGTGGTGGTGGCGCACTCTGCCCCTCGGTTTGCGCACCAACTGTTTGTGTTTTTGCACGAGTGAAACTCCTTTCTATTTGATGAGCTGCTGTGTGTTTGTTTTTGTTGCGCTCTGTGTTGAGCGCACAGTGCGTGCTCTTTTTTTAAAGTCCGCCCAAAAGCGTCGTTTTGGACTAGGCAAAAAAAAAAAAAAAAAAAAGAAACGTGCACAAGGCCTTAGCCAATACGGAATCAGTATAGCATATTATATATATAAACCATATTAATAAAGAGCGGAGAGGAGCAATTCAATTCAATTCAAAACTATAAGCTCTGTTTGTTGAAGTCTCTCTTGCGGCAATCAGATTCAGACCCAATCCTTTTGCAAGGTTTGGGATTTTTTTTTTGCTTATGTTGTTGTTCTCTTCTATTTTTTCTTTCTTATGTTTTTTTTTTCTCTCTTTTTCTTTTTTATAATATGTTTTTTTTCATATATATATATATATATTTCTGATTTGGCTTTCTCTGTATTTGTATAATCATTAGCAAACTCGAGAGAGAAGAATCATTAGCAAACTCGAGAGAGAAGAAGAGGTTGTGTAGTGCACAGCTCGAGGTATTATCAATTACAATTTGATTATTTATTTAATAAAGTAATATGCATTTTGTAATGTTATTTTTTTTTCCATGAATTATTAAAGACGTTAGTACTTTTTAAATTTGAAGGATATTTGATTCTCTAAATTTTGTTGTTGTTGAACTTTTAGCCTTTTAAAATTGCCCCTTCTCTGAAAAATTCCTGGATCCGCCACTGGTTCTTGGTGTTGGTTTGTGAAGAACCAACCCAACAAAGTCAGCTCGAATCTGTCCAAAAAAACAAAGGACACTACTTGTCTCCTTATCGGTAAAGAGATACTATTATTTCCTGTGAATAACAGTATGACACATATACAAAAATAATTCATTAAAAACACAAAAAGTAAAACTTATGCACACATATCACACTGCTATTGGCAGGAATGTAGGAGAGTCTACTTACCTGGTATGGAGGGAAGTATTTTCCAAAAACAAATGTCACCTCGAAGCTAAATACGAATTTTAAATAAATAAATAAATTTTTCTTGCCAAAATTCCATGGGCTGAGTTGGTCTGGGCTACCCTATAAAAGGGTTTCCAATAGCAACCCAAATCCATCTCAACGATGTTCCTCTGTTGGTCTATGCATCAAACAAAACTTTTTTATGTGAGACTTTTTACTTTCACATTTTCACATGTCTCCGCACGTGTGGCAAATTTTCAAGGCTAAAACACGTGGACAACGCATTTTGGATGACGTGGAGAACGTGTGTGGCCATTGGGCTTTCATACGTGGACAACATGCTCTGATACCATCCCAAAATCAATTGGCAATGAGGGCAGTAGCTCAACTTATTATAAGCCTTTGCAAGATTTTCTAACATCCAATATGGGAATTTTTACCCTCTTTGGTAATTACCCTATTTCCTTTCACAAATCTGTCGGGCTCTGCCGCTCTTCTACATGCAACATGCATGTATATTTGAGGTTAGATATATGCATCTCCCGCTATTTTACATATATACTTCTTTTGTTTTTCTGCATTTGTTTAAAGCTGTAACATATCAAAATTTGAAGACTACAGTCCCACAGCTATTTTACATATTTACTGCTTTTGTTTTTCTGCATCTGTTAAAGCTGTAACATGTGCATGTGTTGTGCGTCATCATGTGAATGAGAATTTGAAGTTCAAAAAATTGTACAGGACTGTTGTACCACTTCATTATCATCATAGTTGTCGTCGTAAGGGAAATTTTAGTTTCTCTTTCGCTTGTGGTTTGCCATATTTCTGTATCCCTATATAATCTGTGGCACAGTTGCCGGCCACTTCACACGGAACAAGTTTCATAACTCTCTCAAAGTTTGACAGTGTAATTGGGTTCATATGCACTTGGTGCATGATTAGCAATTTCTTTGAATTTGTTAAGGTCTCATGTTATATTAATTTCTAACGCTTCATTCGTAATGTGTAAGAATTTGTTAAGGTCTCATGTTACCTTATATTTGTTGTATTGTATGTGATAATTCTGGGAATAAAACAGAGTTCTTTTCTAGTCTGACGGTTATGAGCACTGTTTAAGACGATCTTATTGTGTTAGTACATCCTTGTACCAGATCTTGTTTGTCTGCTCTAATTTTCGGATCACGCGGTTAGTGGACATCTTCAGCGAAAAAATTGTGGATATCTCTGAACATTCACTGACAGTAGCGTGTTGCAGTTTCGTTTCCCATGGCTATGTTTGTAGAATCTATGATCACCTCTGGAAAAAAAAAAAAAAAAATCCTTATAGCCGCAGTATAGCCGATCGGCTATACTGTTAAAATATTCGAAAATATTTATATAGAATAGCCTTGCCACTATACTATTAAAATAAGGCAATGATTTCTTCACTCTTATTTTATCCACTTACACTCATTTTTTAGTTATAAAAAAAGAGTGTAAGAGGATAAAATAGGAGAAAAAGGAGTAAGGAAATCACCACTTTTAAAATATTATGACCAGTAAGATGGGGCTAATACTATTGCCTCCCCACCAGTTGAATGTTGCTGTGAGAAATAAAACTGTATGTTTGTATTTCTCTATTGTAGCTTCTTGGATATGTGTGCCATCAACTACAATAATTATTGTAATCCTATTATTTTTAGAGAAATGCTAGCAACCTTCTCTCTAACCTTCTTCCTTTTTAGCTTGACATATATCATTTTCCTTACACTTAAAATAATGTCATTAATATATTATACAAGTTAACTCTTTTTTTTTTTTTTGTTGAAAAAAAGCAGACATTTTCTTTAAAAAAAAATAATTGATGTTTAAAAAAAAAAAGATAGTAAGAAACTTTGATACCATGTAAACCCGCTATGAAATTTATTGTGGTCAAAACTTATTGTTTTAATTTTGGGTTCGATTTTCTCCTTTTCCTGTTGAGAATCAGAATGAGTTCTTATATATGTATTTTACCCCTTGAAGTTTATATTCTAATTTTCTTTGTGTCGAAGTCTCTTGGCAACTGAGATTTTGTTCAGATTTAGATTATGTATGTGTTGTCGTTTATGTAACTTAACTTTCGAGGTAAAAAATTAAGTATAGCCGTGCGGCTGTACTAATAAAATATAAAAAAATATTTGCAGCATATAGCCGCCCGGCTATTTCTTTTAAAAAATTGGGGAAGCAAGGTATAGCCGTTCGGCTATACTATTTCTTTTAAAAAATGTTAAAAACCAAATGTTAAAAATGTTAAAAATGATAAGAGTTTCCCTGTGTATAAAAGTTTAACAGAATCTTAGTTTCTAACTGGAAAAAAGTGGAAGTAGTGAATATGTAATAAACGATTGACCAACCAACTGGAATATGTGTGCTATATAAATTTTTGCCTTGGTTAGCTTCTTTGTGCTGTTTCATTGAGGTTACATAAATAATATATGTTGCCCCGTGTCTTATCTGGAGAGAGTAGATGTTGAAGTGGATGTTCTGTTTTCATTTTAAACTACAACAACGGAGAATACAATAATAAAATAACCCTTTTGGATCTCAGACTTCATACGGAATAGAGGGTGAATAAGAAACTGACTCTGGAACAACTCTGATTACAAATTTCTTAGGCATCATGTGATTGTGTTAATCTTACTCTGCAGAGTGTTGAAGAAGAAGATGGGTGTCTGAACAGCATATGATTATGCTCTTGAAGAATAATATTGGTCATTTTCTCTGGTTCTTCAAGAGGCTAATACAATACAAAGGACACCACAGCCTCGGTAGATGACGCCTCTCTGTCCAGTTATTTCCAGAGCTTGAAGAATAATATTGGTCATGTTCTCTGGTTCTTCAAGAGGCTAATACAATACAGATAAAAAAAATTTAGCAAGCAAGACAATTTACCATTTCAATCAAATGCACAATCAAGTAACCTTAACTATGCAATTCAGAGGTATACTCTGCATGTATTAGACATGCCTCGGTCAAATTAGATATTGAACAACTGAAGAACCAAAGGGTCGATTTGTCATCTGTCATGAATAGACCTCCACAACCTGTTCGTTGGGGACCAACATGAAGGTGGTCACTCTTTGGAGATTGTGGATTTGGTTGATTGTTTTAATTGGGAAGGAACAAGTAATTTTTTTAGGTATGGTCACTCTCTGAAATGACTATGTATGATACGTTTCCTTTGGATGATACGTCTTCTTTTGAAGGCCTTCTGGACAGTGAGCACGCAGCACATGCAGATGCAAACAATAGGGCAGACTCCCTGACTCTTCAGCTACAAGCTGCACAGGCAAAACTTGATTCACTCCAGCAAGAGTTGACTTCCGTTGGGCTGAATGAAACAGCAATGCATAGCAAGCTAAAGACTGCTTCCCACGGGGAAACGCTCAAGGGTAGATGACTATGAAATGGGCATGGTTCAAGACATGGAGCCGAGTGACCGGATTGTAAGAGTAAATAAGAGGTCTAGAAGTACTACGAGCCGCACGGCTATACGTTCTATGTATGATACGTTTCCTTTGGATGATACGTCTTCTTTTGTATGATACGGTTCCATTATAGCCGCAAGGTTCGACTCTATAAATAGAAATTATAAACGTACAGCCGCACGGCTATACGTTCTACTTACATTTGAATATTTTATCGGTACGGCCGAACGGCTATACTCTTTAAATATATTCGAACGAACACGAGGCTTGCACTCGCAGAGAACGGAACTTTCTCTCGCAGTCACTGCTTCGTCCTCCGGGTTCGGCACCCAAAAAGACCCAACCCACCTAGGCGCCCGCCTAGCTACTACCTAGCCGCCTAGACGCCTAGCGCCCGCCTAGCCGCCTAGCCACCGCCTAGCCGCCTAGCCACCGCCTAGCCGCCTAGCCGCCCGCCTAGGCCAACTTTTCGAACACTGCGATTGACCGAAAGTCTGAAACCCGAAATTGAAAAAACTTAGCTGCAAATTTGAGATTGGGAAGCCGAAGCAGTGAAGCACAAGTCAGGTCCATAGAAGAAGAGATCATGAAACTCTTAATTCATCTAATTCCATTCCTCTCCCTGTTTAACGCCTCATATTCTTCTCTCTTCGCACTAACGACATGGCGCAGAAGAAAAAAATACAAAATTTGCTGACTTGGTGTCTGTCTTCTGTGGAAGGAAATGATGAAGTTGTCCTATCATGGAGTTTCTATGGTCTTGCCAATAACAAGGTTCTGTGAATGGCAGGCGTTAGGCTACTTGAATTCAAATTGATTCTGAAGTTTAAACATTTCTGTGAATGGCATGCGTTTAGCTTCTCTTGCTTTGCTTATTCTTTAATATGCAAATGGCATTTATGCTTGTACCTCACTGCCTGTGTTTTAGGTGGAGAATGTTAGTACAATTTTTGTTTGCCGCATTCCTCGTAATAGTGATTCAGTATTTCAGAGCAGTCGAAATCCGTCTTTCTGCATTTTCGTAGTAATAGAGAGAGAGAGAGAGAGAGCAATCTTGACCTTTTATTTTCAAGAATTTGCTTGCCAATTCATACATGTACTGTTAAACTGGCATTATCTGCTTTTAGGTTACGCTTGTTAGCTATTTATGACATTCTAGGCACATTGAGCACTGCTAATCTTGAATTATGTTCTCTATGTATAATGTATGTTGGACTTGGAGGCGCTAATTGTACAGTATGAATGGCCAATATAGATACGAGCCTCCATTCGAGCTCTATTTTCAGATAGAGAGTGCTTGTACGGCTGTTGAACAACGAACATGATCTACAGAGAATTAATGAAATTCAGGTCAGTGACTCACTGTTGTCTTTGATCTCTCTCTTGTAGGTCATGAATTCAAATCTGTTACACTCTATATTGATATTTGTCTGTGTTGAACTTGAAGGCTAAGTTTTTCTAATGCAGTTGGTCAAATTAAGGTATGAATTCAGATCCGGGCTAGACGCATTGACAAGGTTTGTTTTTGAAAGAACAAGGCCGAAGCAAGTTGGGGCAACTATGATGATGGGTCTCGCACCATATCCTCTTCATGGTCCTTGAGCTCTCTTATTGGGTGGTATTTTGCAACGGGCTCTAAATTATTAGTTTTTATCCATGATTTTCCTTATGTATAAAAGTTTAACAGAATATTAGTTTCTAACCGGAAAAAAGTGGAAGTGGTGAATATGTAATAAACGATTGACCAACCAACTCGAATTAGATGTGTGCTATATAAATTTTTGTCTTGGTTAGCTTCTTTGTGCTGTTTCATTGAGGTTACATAAATAATATATGTTGTCCTGTGTCTTATCTGAAGAGAGTAGATGTTGAAGTGGATGTTCTGTTTTCATTTTAAACTACAACAACGGAGAATACAATAATAAAATAACCCTTTTGGATCTCAGACTTCATATGGAATAGAGGGTGAATAAGAAACTGACTCTGGAACAACTCTGATTACAAATTTCTTAGGCATCATGTGATTGTGTTAATCTTACTCTGCAGAGTGTCGAAGAAGATGGGTGCCTGAACAGCATATGATTATGCTCTTGAGGTGTATAAGTCCGCTTTTCACCGTCCAAAAAATCCTGAAGAAAAAGATAAGAACCTTGTTCTTGCCTCATATATAATTGAATTTTTTGTGATAACAAATAGTTTGTTGCAGTATATATGGATGTGTATATCTGATTATCCACAAGCTCATAGGCATTATGTAAAAACTCAGTTATCGGAAATAGAACCCTATGGAAATCATTGAAAATGTTTAGGGATGAAGAAGAATCCTTATTTTGCAAATGTTTGCTTTTCTTTTCAATATATGTATCTATCAATGATGTGGTACTTGACTATTACACATTCTTTGCAGACTGCCAAATTGAAAGTAGATAGTTATGATGCTGAAATATCATCGATGAAGCTTGAAATCATGGACTTAAGTCACAAATTAGAAGCTGCAAATGCACAGGCCCACTCATTTGAGAGAGAAAAAAAAAGACTTGATCAAGTCCAAGAAAGGTGTAAAATCGCTGAAAAACAAGTCACAAGAGCGACTGATATTTGCCGAGATAAAGCACGAGCTCGAGCGGATGTTGCTCAAAAGGAAACTAGTGAGATGCAAAAGTTATTGGAAAATGGAAAGATTGGCCCAAATTGAGAGGGCTGAGAGGCATATTGGAAGTTTGCCAAGGGAAAAAAGAAACTTAGATGATGAGTTAGAGAGAATTCGTGTATCAGAGATGGGGGCTCATTCGAAAGTTGCTCTTCTGGAGGCAAGAGTTGAAGAAAGAGAGAAGGAAACAGAATCACTATTAAAATCAAATAATGAGCAGAGCAGAGAACTAGTCTAGTACCGTCGTCCTTGAAGGCCTTCTGGACAGTGAGCATGCAGCACATGCAGATGCAAACAATAGGGCAGACTCCCTGACTCTTCAGCTACAAGCTGCACAGGCAAAACTTGATTCACTCCAGCAAGAGTTGACTTCCGTTGTGCTGAATGAAACAGCAATGCGTAGCAAGCTAAAGACTGCTTCCCGCGGGGAAACGCTCAAGGGTAGATGACTATGAAATGGGCATGGTTCAAGACATGGAGCCGAGTGACCGGATTGTAAGAGTAAATAAGAGGTCTAGAAGTACTACGAGCCCTCTACAGCACGAGAAAAACTTTCCTGGCACAGGGATGCCAGGTAAGCAATCCAAGTCCAATGATTTTTCAACAGCTGTCATCCATTAAAATTATAAAATAAAATAAAAAATTTGGTTGCCCCTGCTCCTCATACTTTGCGAACCCAGCAACTCTACTTTTAACACTTAACCAAAATAAAAATAAAAATTCTTCAGACCAACATTCAAGCCCTTGTCGTCCCGGTGTAAAATTCGACACTGCCATCCTCCATCCTGTATGCCCCCATCCCCTCCTCCATCGTTGGTGTTATCTATCTCTTATCATTTCTGTCTCATGTCTCCCTCTCGTTCTCTCTCTTCACGCCAACAACAGTGGCAGCGGCGGTGAGCTTGCCAAACTCCAAACTTGAGGTGACTGAGATCAAATTTCGAGGCCAATCTCTCCCTCTCTTTCTATCTCTTCTTGGCGGCCTCCGATGTGGCTGACGCAAAGTGAGAGACAGATAGGAAGAGAGGAGAGTAAGTCAAAACAGAGAGAGATAGGGGGTTTGGGTTGCACTGTGGGAGAGGGAGAGGGGCCGCGCAAATAGAGAGGGAAGGAGAGGGAGATATGAGAGGGGATTTCAGTTGCTCGGTTCGCATAGGATGAGGAGCAACCAAATTTTTTTTTCTTTTCCAATTTTAATGGGTGACAACTGTTGAGAGATAATTGGAAGGGGATACTTAGCTGGATTGCTTACGCTGGCATCCCGTGCCAGGAAAGTTTTTCTCCTAAAGCACACCCAATTAGAAGATGGTGGTTCAGTATAGCCAGGCGGCTATACTATTTTTGAAAAATAAAAAATAAAAAACCGAGTATATCCAATCGGCTATACTATTTTTTAATTAAAAAAAAGACCCCATTGATGAGTTGCTCACATGTCAAAATACGATTAGCCGCGCGACTATACTATTTTAAAAATTATGAAGACCGAATTGCTGCGTGGATATACTATTTATTTTTTTTAAAAAAAGACCCCCATCTGTAAATGTATAGATTTTGTAATTTTCTTTTGGCTTCCCTGACAACTTTGTAATAGGATTTTTATGTTTTTTATCAAGCTCAAGTTTAGATTAAAAATAGCTTCTCTAAGTATCCTTAGCTAACAACTATCCTATGAAGGTTCAAGCATATTGACAAAAGTAAATTGTGCATTGCATAATATTGCATTAAACTGTTTTCACAAAATGATGACTAGTTATCTGTTTCTCGTATGACTAGTCATCCTTGCTCTGTAGGATTTCCAGCTGGATAACCAACTTTTTTGTCCTATTCTCATTTCTCTCTCTGCTGCCATGTGTCATTCTGACCTAAGGGAATTTTTGTGTGTATAGGCCAAAGAATTCCTCTTTTGGCAGCCGTCTCTTTGTGTGAAAATTTTGGAAAGTTTTGCTTGCCTTCTTTCTCTTCTTCTTCCTCAAGAGAGAACCATATTTTCATTTATGAGTTTTTCCAAACTGATTTATTTTTGAAAAACTGCATTTGAAATACGAATCTGCATCTAGTTACTTAAAACACTCTCTCATTTATATCTAGGTCAGATTCAAGACTGATTTCTTCAAGGGTATGATTTCTTGAAGAAATTGGTCATTCTCATTTGAATCCAAATTTTGGTTTCTGTCTGAGTTGGAGCTTGCAAGCTAGTGCCATGGGATGAAAGAGCTGGAAAAGGAATTGTCATTGCCATGAAGAACTGAGCTTCAAGTTTTGCTAAGTTGGAGAAGAAGATTGCACAAAGGAGGTATAGCTCATCTTCCTAAATAGATCTAAGTTTTCTTGAGTTGCTTGAGTTCCTTTGTAAGAATCTTTTTCTACTTAGTGGATTGCCTGATCGGTTGATGACCCTCAGTTTTTCCCAATGGTAGGTTTCTGGGTGACCAATTTCTGTTTTGCATCTCTGTAATTTTTCTGGGTTGGTGTTCTTGGTGGTTGACTAGTCATCTTTATCTGCTGTTTGATGTTTCCTTGATTATGATAATTTCACACACTTTCACCATAGTTGTTGCTAGCACAGGAGATGCCTAGATTGACGGGTCCTTCTGAGTGCTTAGGTTGTCACTAGTAATCTTCTAGGGTTGCAGATACTTTGTGGCATGCTATGTGTGTATTCTTGATTGTGGTTGTTCATGACTAACAGTTGACTACTTATAAGTGTTTTTGGTCAAGGTCTAAAGTGTGTGAAGTTTGTTGCGTCTTGTTTGAGTCATAAATTTTACCCCTTGTCACCTAAGTACCAATTTCACCATCGATGAAATGCCCACGTGTTTTAAAAGATGTATAGCCATGGGGCTATACTACTTTTATAATAAAAACCAGAAAAAATTGAGTATAGCTATACTCTTTATTTAAAAAAAAAACCCACCTATCGATTACTTGTCAAAATCCGTATAGTCGCGCGGCTATACTATTTTATATTGAAAAAATAAGAAAAAAATAATAATATCGCCCCACGGCTATACTATTTATATATCTAAAAAAACCCGCCTTGCAATTAGACTCCCACGTATCAAATTAAGTATAGTCGTGCAGCTATATGATTTTTTTTTAAATCATAAAAAATAGAGTAAAGCCACGCGACTATAATATTTATATATCTAAAGAAAGGACTCGCCTTGAGATTAGGCTCCCACGTGTCAAATTACATATAGCTGCGCGACTATACGATTTTTAAAAAAGAAATTAAAAAATGGAGTAAAGCCGCACGGCTATAATATTTATATACCTAAAGGAAGGATTTTTCTTTCGATTTGGCGGCCATGTGTCAAAATAAATATCGCCTATCGGCTATACTATTTTTTAAAAAAACATTTTAAAAAATTGAATATAGCCGCGAGGCTATACTATTTTTTTTTAAAATTTTAAAAAGGTGTCAAAATAAGTACCAATGCGCGGTTATACTATTTAAAAAAAAAAAACCAGCGGTTAAATACATTATATTTAAAAGGTATAGCCGCACGGCTATAGTTAAAAGGTATAGTCGCACGGCTATACTAGTTAATTAATTAAAAAAATTAAAAGAAAAGGACCGTCCTAGTTGCATTATTTTATATTTTATAGATATTAAAATGTAAGTTTCAACATATTCAAAGTAGATATTGAAGAGCTTTTAAGACGTGTACAGAACACAAATGTATTATTGAAAAATACATACGTACATGTAGAATAGAGTATTAAACATAAAGTGCTAAATTCTTTATACGAGTAATAACTCCGTCAGAATAAAAAATAAAAAAGGGACAATAGAGACTCAGGTAATAACTCTGCAACCTCTCTCACCAATGTCTTGCACCAAGGGGTAATATTGTGAGAGAGATTGCATAAGGGACTTGGTGACACTGCTCTCCATATTCTCTCTTTGCAGTGAGTTCTTGGTGTTGGTTTGTGAAGAACCAACCCAACAAAAGTCAGCTCGAATCTGTCCAAAAAAACAAAGGAAGTGCCTCCTTACCCGTAAGGAGATACTACTCCTTCATGTGAATTGGGTTGACCAAAAATCAGATTGGACCGATTTAGTCTGTTCTAGTTTCGGTTCTTGTAGTGAAAAAACCATACCTGCCCGAATGTGTATTTTTAATTTTTTTAATAAAATAGTTAAGCAAATGCTTAATTTCTAAGTTACCTTTTGTAGGTGTCGAGAAAAGTAAACTCTTGATGACGGATTTCTTTTGACCATTATGTGTAAACTGTATCACACCTATGCTTTGGATGCACCGATTAACTGATATGCTCAAAGAATCCTACGGCACAATAACCAGCTGAAAATTTTGATACTGCTGCTGCAATTTCTTTTCTTGAGGTAGGAAAGCATACCTGCATAGCCATGCAGGAGTTTCTAATAGTGGTGATGTGTCCAAGACGAGTGCAGATATGCAAGGTTCTACTACCAGAGCTGATGGTGAGAGTTAAAGTTATTTCTCTCTCTCTCTCTCTCTCTCTCATGTACCATATTCTATTTGTTGAAAATACATGCACTTTTTGGATTTGGTGCAGAACTCCTGTGGTGGAGATAATTCTGGACGAGCTAATTTACAATAGAGATATTGTTTCCCCAATATAGACAGGCTGTTCACCAGCTTCAAGCCACTCCGCAAGTGAATCTGGGGGTCCATAATTTGAAGCAAGGTCAAGAAAACAAAAAACAACAACATCAACCTTCGGTCCCCAATTTGCCAAACAAGTAAAACGTAGAGCATATCAGCAAATAATCAGCATACTGTACTCTCATTTGGTCAAGCTGGTCTATTTTTACCACATCAAATCATATTCCTGAGGCTTCTGCAATATTATCAGCATACTATTGCTAGAACAAGAAGAAGCCCATGTAATAAGATATGCTTAATAGTCCCAAACCACCATGAGGATTCTGAAATGACCATGTATGATACGTTTCCTTTGGATGATACGTTTCCATTATAGCCGCAAGGCTCGACTCTATAAATGTACAGCCGCACGGCTATACTCTCTAACTACATTCGAATATTTTAAAGGTACAGCCGAACGGCTAGACTCTTTAAATATGTTCAAACGAACACGAAGCTTGCACTCGCAGAGGACGGACCTTTCTCTCGCAGTCACTGCTTCGTCCTCCGGGTTCGGCACCGAAAAAAGACCCAACCAGCCTAGGCGCCCGCCTAGCTACTACCTAGCCACCTAGCCACCTAGCCACCTAGCCACCTAGCGACCGCCTAGCCGCCTAGCCGCCTAGCGCCCGCCTAGCCACCGCCTAGCAGCCTAGCGTCAGCCTAGCCTCCAAGCCGCCCGCCTAGGCCGACTTTAAGAACACTGCGATTGACTGAAAGTCTGAAACTCGAAATTCAAACAATTTAGCTGCAAATTTGAGATTGGGAAGCCGAAGCAGTGAAGCACAAGTCAGGTCCATAGAAGAAGAGATCATGAGACTCTTAATTCATCTAATTCCATTCCTCTCCCTGTTTCGCGCCTTATATTCTTCTCTCTTCGCACTGACGACATGGCGCAGAAGAAAAAAATACAAAATTTGCTGACTTGGTGTCTGTCTTCTGTGGAAGGAAATGATGAAATTGTCCTATCATGGAGTTTCTATGGTCTTGCCAATAACATGGTTCTGTGAATGGCATGCGTTAGGCTACTTGAATTCAAATTGATTCTGAAGTTTAAACATTTCTGTGAATGGCATGCGTTTAGCTTCTCTTGCTTTGCTTATTCTTTAATATGCAAATGGCATTTATGCTTGTACCTCACTGCCTGTGTTTTAGGGGGAGAATGTTAGTACAAATTTTGTTTGCCACATTCCTCGTAATAGTGATTCACTATTTCAGAGTAGTCGAAATTCGTCTTTTGCCCTTCAGCTATCACTGTGTTGCTACTCATAACTGTATTAACTATATGAGTCATGAGTTGCTCTTTAGTTAATTGGATATTCTTCCTTAACATATGCAGGTTTTTCTGTGTTGAAATGAGACTGAACATAGTGGAATAAATACAAATTTCATGTGAAAAGTGCGGTCCAAGTGTTTGGAATTGCAGCAAGATTTCTTTTTGAAAGCTTAAATGCCAGAAAGCAAAGTGTTGCTGACGTATAAGCGAAAGCGGCAATCAAGAACAGATCCTGTACAGGGACATGAGTGCCGTAATTCACTTTTTGTTGCTCCCGATGATACTTCTTTACACAAACCACCAGACTTGCAAGTTCATTTGATTGATATGCGTTCATCAGAACATTACAACAGAAATTCTGCAGTGAGATTTTAGAAAGTTGGAACCTGTTCAAATTTTTTAGTTTGTTTCATAGGGATATACGTTGTATGTCAATCATCTTTATGTAGATAATTTAATAATCCATCCTTCCCTATTTTTCCTCTCATAATTTTGTTCTTGAAAAAAATACTGAAAAGGAAAAGGGTTTCAAGGGATTACCAGATACCACCAGAATGTGCCCTATTCAACCGACCCTTGAAAGCGTATCTAGTTGAGATGAACATTTAGATTTGGTTCTTTAATTTAGGTTTTTATGAAGATCTTCTCTTAGTTGTCTTAGACCTATAATTTATTTTTAAGGTCATTGCTATATTCTGTCTCGCCTGCCTCTTTTTCTTGCAGGTATGCCATGTATGTTTTGTGTGCTGTGTTGGGGGTAACCTGAAGAACTGTGGAAAATGCCTTCAGTCCTATAATCTCCAATGCCTAGATAAGCCCCATAAGGAAAAGAAACACATTGAAGTATCTGGCACAGGACAAATACCAATTAAAACTTCCGACAAGTCTTGATGAGGTTCCTTCCCAAAGGGATGCATATGAGAATAAGCCTAGTGGCAAGAAAGTAGGCTCATCTTCAAATGCTAATGCTGGAGCATTGGTTGATGATAATAATGTTGGAGGGAGGTTAGTTTCTCAATTGGTGATGAATTCCGCTATAATTACTGCTGATTTTGTAAGACAAAAATCATCATCAGCAGCAGCAGTATTTGATAGAAAAAGCAGCACTGAATGTGATGGTAGCTCGCCAAGATTGAATACATCAAACTTAGAAGACACTGATTCATTCTCTAGAAATAAGTTAGATAAATTTGGTGGTGATTCAGCTTGCGTGAAACAAGTTGACCACCCCATTGATTACTTTCTGCCGAAGGAATAAAAGAAAAAAGGATATGGATGAGTCTAATATGCAAAGGAAATCACTGCCCGTGGAAAATAGCTGCTCATTGATAACCAAATTGAATAATTCTGTTTGTACTAATACCAGTTCTTATGAAGAAACTTCCCCTGAAAACTGCTCACTCAGTAGATCATGAAGCAGATTTGAAGCACTCCAGAGAGGTATGTAATATGAAGCCTATCTTTTGTCAATTTGGAAATAATGTATCTGCCTATGAGCACAAACACAATCATGTGAAATGAGAAATAGAAAATAAGATGCGACATGGAAAATCCATTCTCATTTACATGTATTCTATAATAATACATATGTACAAAAACAAGGTCAGAATAAAAGGTGCATCATTGTTAGTGCTTAGTTGCCCTCGAGTGGTTGACTGACTCCACTATTATGTGCATTCTTAACCTGATACTTCATTTCTGTACATGTAATTTGTAATCACCGATCAAATTTCTTTGTTACGGATCATTGATTTTACATATGCTCGTGCTGGATCTGCTGCCGCTGGAACTAAAATGTAGGTTCACATTAACTTCAGAACTTATTGGTTTCTTATATTTTAATTGCTTACTTCATTCATCGGGACAGTTTGATGCATGAAGAAGAACAACTTCATGATGACAAAAAGACAGGCAGTGACGCCTTACAACAGGCTGGAGAAGTACGTGGCCAGAGTGCTCAAAGTGCAATGGATGTTGAAGTTCTTTGCATGGATCATTTAAGAAAAAGTAGTGATACTAGAGACTCCTCTTCTGAAGCTGCAACTCTATGTAAACCAGGAAAAACCCATGCATTGATAAGAGATGAAGCTCAAGTTTTATCAAGTGCTGATCCTAAAGCAACAGAAACCCCTCATTTAGGCAGATCACTTCCTTATTTGGACTTGTCTGTTATCCTTACTGGTAGAACGTCATTAATTTCTAGGAATGCATTTGAACCAGTAACATTATCAATTCACATTGTGTTTAACGTACAATACTTTATCTAAAAGAATTCTTACTAGCAGATTCATGTGGCACTGTGGAATGCAATGTTGACTTAAACTTGAGTTCTCAGAAGCACCTGACCTGGCTGCGCCAAAAACTATATGGGACTCCTTGGATTCTACTAGCAGAAATAATGCCACTGTATTGCATGAACTGTCTCCTCCAGAAATGTCCGCTGTGTGAATTGAAAGAGTAGAAACTCATGCTTCATGGTTACACAAAGATGCATTTGAATGTTTAGAAGTTGGTGACAGCTGCAAAGATGATGATAAAGTTAGTCCTCTATTTTCCAAGGAAATTACACCAAAAAACCAGTGTATGCAGGTGAGATTTGTAAGTCTTGTTGTTTGAAGTTTTGGGGATGATTTGGCTGTCAACTAATCTTATTTTACTTTTCATGTTTGGAATATTGATTCCAGCTATTTTCAGAAGAAAAAACCAGTGATATTTTTCGCCCAGTGACAACACAGCCTGTGGCGGCGGCTTCTATAGCTTCAGGACAAAGAAGAAATTCTTCAGTTGGGAGGCCAAAATAATCAACCAGAACAATAATCTCCTCTGTTACTAGCTTGTGCGTGATGGTATTGCAAGCTGAGCAAGAGCTTTCAATGAAAGGAGTAGTTTTCTTGACAAAATATAAGCCATATAGTACCATGTGGTCTGAAGAGGAGTTGGATTTTCTTTGGATAGTTGTGAGGAGACATGGAAGGGACAATTGGGATGCTATGTTAAGGGATCCAAGATTGCACTTCTCATCATGGAGGGTGGAAGGGACTTAGCTGAGCGGTGGGAAGAGGAACAGTCAACTTTTGAGTGGCATATGTGTTCCTCAATTCAAGTACTCGATAGCACAAGGCAGTTCTTTGGACTACCACTACTTTTTGGGTCCAAAAACAGGAATCTGGAAAGAAATACAGCATATGAAGGAGGTAATGCCTGGCGGAGGCCATTATTCCAGCCGGCTTATGTTTGCAATAATGGCAATGAACACCTCCAGAGGCCTATTAGTTACACAGAGGACATCTCATTTTGGTTTCCGAAGGGAGAATTATGACGAGTATTTTAAGTAGAAGTAGGAGTATGGCAAAGGGCAATTTACTATCAACTAATGGCCCCACAACTTGCGTTGGAGCAAAGGGAAACTTGCCCCACTGGCTCAGAGAATGCTTTTCTCTGTATGATCTTTCATGGTTTCACTGGTAGAGTGCATGAATGTTGTTTCATCTTTGAATGACTGAGGCTCTTGGAACTTTTCTAGGCATTTTCGAGTGTTCCTCAATCCTTCCGACTCTGTTGATACCTCTTTCATACTAGACCTCTTTTTCCCATTCAACCTCAACACCTTGTTGCAAGCTCAGCATTGCTCCAACATGCTCCATCTCTGCATCTCGAACCACTTAAAAGGATCCAAAATCTGAACAAGTTGGTTTTCCCTTGTCAGTGAAATGAAAGAAGCAACCAGATTTTCCCCGTCATCTTTAGCAAAAGAAAACGGGGTTTTCCCAGTTAATATTTCTACGAGTGTGACTCCAAAGCTGTAGGTGTCACTTTTATCTGTAAATTTACTTCATCGGAAGTACTTTAAATCCATGTATCCAAAAGTTCCTTGTACTACTGTGGTTAAGTGAGTTTTGTCAAGGGGAACTGATTTTGAAGTCCCAAAGTTGGATACTTTAGCACTGTAGTTATGGTCTAGAAGAATGTTAGAAGACTTGAAGATGGGGGATTGAAGCTATATGATACTGCTCCGGCAACTTCACAGGCGATCCTGAAGCGATGTTCCCATGAAAGTGATGGTGTTTCAATGAAGCGATGTTCCGCTCGAGTATAGCCGAAGGGCTATACTCTATAAATAGAAAATTTTCCCGTAAAGCCGGCCGGCTATACTCCATAATAGAAATTATAACTGTATAGCCGATCGGCTATACTTTTTTTTTCCAGTAAAGCCGGGCGGCTATACTCTCTAAATACAATAAATTAATAGTACAGCTGCTATGCTGTATAAATAGGAATTTTAAACGTATAGCCCTATAAATAGAAATATTACAATACTCCATAAATATAAATTATAAAGTATAGCCGCCCGACTATACCTGTTAAATATAATATTTTAATAGTGTAGCCGCGCGGCTATACGCTCTAAATATTTTAAAAGTATATCCGTATGGTTATAGTCGTTAAAAGTATAAAATTATTTTCTTTACATTTTTCTTTGGCCAGCTTCTGTTATTTAATATATGTAATTAAGTAATATCTTAGTCTTTTTTAATTACTTTAATTATTGTTTCTTTGGTGAAAAAATAGAATATTTTAAAGGATAGCCGCACGGCTAGACCCCATAAATAGAAATTATAGAAGTATAGCCACTCGGCCGTACTCTCTATATAGCCGATCGGCTATACTGTATACATAGAAATTTTAAAAGTATAGCTGCAAGGCTAGACTCTATAAATAGAAATTTAAATAGTAGAGTCGCACAGCTATAAGCTATAAATAGAAAATTTACATGTCACAACCCGATCCGAGAACAAAGAATATTCCTGAATCAGGGTGCGTGAATTGAAAGAAATAAATAAAAAGACTGAAAAATTGGTTAAAATACGTTACCATTATATTTATAAATAAAATTATAATAATCTTACAAGTGTACAAGATATAAATAAAAGTTTATCACTCTAAACTAATCCAACTTCTCTGGTTTCGGCTTTGTCTTACCCACTAATTGATCTGAAAAATAAAATAGGTGAGGGATAAGCAAACCACCACTCAATGAGTAGATTCTGTACTATGCCAGTCAAACAATGTCATTTTACACTCTCTAGAAAAATATAATAAAAAGATACACAATCCAAATCATACCATATCATTACTTCATATCTTGGTTATCATTCACAAATTGTGCCCAGTACGTGACCCTTATTGGCCTCACTGCCCTATGTCCCTGTCTGGTACATTTATCCTTCGGATACGCCGTCACTGAAGTTCTCATGTTTCATGAATAATACATACTTCACAAAAACTCCAAACAATATATATTGTGTGAAATATTGCACAAATTAGACATGTTTGACTTGAAAATAGAGAGAACTTTGTAAATAGATTTTCACATTTATTACAAAATACGAACTTTTAGAACATATTACATAACCCACTCACTATGATAAGTATGAAATATTGCAAGACAAACACACACGTTCTTCATCTTGTTTCTTTTTCTTCCTTATATATATATATATATATATCTCTCTCTCTCTCTCTCTCTCTCTCTCTCTCACTACTTCATGGTAAAAATCTACCTTAAAGGATTGGAATGAATGATTGAAGTAAGGAAGCATGATACTTATAGGAGAGGCTATGTATGCATCCAAATAATATTTGTATATACAATATTTTAAACCATCAAAAGATAAGATAGAAGTAAGGGAATAATATGAGTCATCCCTTTTTGGATAATGATATCACAACACCACCACCAAAAGATAAGATAGAAAGATAAGGAAATAATGTGAGTCATCCACCTTTGGCTAATGATATCACAACACCACTTGTTACTAGCATGTAAGGTGGCATGACAATGATGATTTGATTAAAACCAATTCTAAGTCTCTACACGTGAAAAACAAGAATGGTGTCATCTTTCAACTAAAGGGATAATCTCATACTAGGCTTAAGATCTAATAATATATAAGTCCTCACAAAAAATATTTAACAAAGAAAAATTCATATTAATAAATAATTAATATGTGGTATGAATATTATTATATATATATATATATATATGTATCTTTACAGTTTCTCACTTTGTAGGAGACTTTTCTTCAGCTGTAAATGGGCTTGCCGTAAAGGGCAGACTTATGAAATTGTCCTCTTTGTATGAGTTCAAAAATTAAGCCCCAAAAATACTTCGAAAGAGCAGCAGAGCCTTAGGAAGTATTTTGGTTACCTTCACCAGCCAAAACAATAGCAACTTACAGGTAATTTTTGCATGCTTACAGATAAACCTTTGAGCTTGGCATGAGAGGCATGTGGCATGGAAGCAAAATCAACATGAGTTTAGCACTGAGGGGAAATTTAGGCTTTCTTAGGGGTAAAAAGGGAAGTGTTAAGGTGAGAAAGGAGAGATTTATAGGAGATTTGGCTAGGAAGAGAGAAATGAAGAACAATGCTCTTTGACAGCGGATACTCATGCGCAGGAAGAGAAGAATGGAGAATAGGGTGAGCAGTGCACGAGATTGCTGGGTTCTTGCAAGTTAGAGAGAAAGCTTGCTCTCTGAATCTGGGTTGGATTTGTTAGGTAGGAGAGGCTTCATTTTATAGCCGCTGGAAACCATCACTTCCCAAGAAACCCTAATGACTTCTACCTATTTTGGCCAATCTTTTCCCTTCCTTTCTCATCACCCTCCTTGGCTTTTCCCATTTTGATGAAATCCCTTCTGTCTATTTGCACCAGATCAGAGTTTTTTGAAGCTCAAGGCCCCTTTTTCCCCATGGTGTCTCAATGCATGGACTTCCATTCCCACCATCTCTTTTATTGCTTTCTTCTATTTTTTCCATGGCCAAGTCTGATGGGAAAAAGAGTTGGGATATATATATGCTGGTTCGAATGGTGCTTCTAGCAGCTCGCATGCTAATATTCTTTGGTTCCTTGAATGTTTCTTGCTTGGAACTTGCTCCCCCCATGTGCTGGAACCTCCAGCAGCTCTGTTCAATGATCCTACAGACCTTCTCTACATGGCTTCTATTTTTCTAGTAAGGGGCTGAGGTTTTTGTGGCTTATTTTGGAGTTTTGTATGGGCCAAGGTGGTTCCTTAAGTAAGTGGGCTATTTTTATTAAAATTGGGCTTTTTGGTTGAGTCAATAGACTATTTTGCTTGGGCTATTTCTTCTCCCTTGTGCTCACCCATATATTTGGGCTAAAGAAATAGGCTTGAGTCCCTAGGCTCCTAAGCAACCAAAGACTTTCCATTACTCGGCCCATCAATGGGCCTCATGTTGATTTATTATCATCCATACCACAACCCACTCAAGTAAGCCCCGGGCATTTGAGTGGCTTAGGCCCACTTAGGCTTGTAGCGTGGTTGGGTGTGAGATAATAATTTTGTGCTTGGCATGGCATGTCGCTTGACTTGTTTAAATTTTAGGGAGTTTCACTAAAACACCCAAAATGGGGGTTGAAATTATAAAAAAACCCAAGCACTATTTAAACATATAAACACACCCAAAACCCATCATTACACACACTCAAAGCCCATTTATAAACACACCCAAAAAGTTGACTTTGGGGTTGATTTTGGGTGTGTTTCTATGTTTAAATAGTGCTTGGGTTTTTTTATAAATACATGTCTAGGATTGGGTTTATTTATACATTTATATCGTCCTTGGGAAGGACTGCGATGTTTAATTTTGGCATGGGCTTGTAGAGCCGGTATATTTTATCTCAACCCCTAGCATGGCGAATTTATTTAGCATGGCACGTGAACTACAACTCGCATGTGGCGGGTTTTCGTGTACTCCGCTTTATGCTTTTTCTTAATGGAGTGTCGTTTTGGGCTGATAATTTATTCGGGCCCAATAATGGATTTTTTGTGCCTCAACACTCACATTACAAGCCTAGCCGATCAGCTATACTCCATAAATAGAACTTAAGGGGTATGATTATTTGTTTTTATATAAAAAGGACCTTGGTATAGCCGCATGGCTGTACTATTTTTTTAAAAAAAAAGGAACCGCCTAATAGCACCTATTCGGAATACTTTTATTTTTTATTTTTTAATTTTTAAAAAGAATATAGCCATGCGGCTATACAAAGGGTCTTCATTTCTCACTTTACACCCTAAAATTGAAATTTCTCACTTAAACTTCTGGAACTGAAAAGTTAGGCCACCATATAATACTTTAATATAATTCTATGTGTATAATACTTGAATTTCGTATACATTATTGAAAATTTTGTAAAGAAACACGTGTATTAAACATGAAAAATATGTACATACGTGTATTGTACTAAGTCTTTAAGACGTAAACACGTACATATATGTATAATACAAGTGTTAAATGGGAAAATGCTAAATTCTTTATAAGGGTAATAACTCTCGAAAAGTTAAAAATCAAAAGGAGACAATAGAGACTTCGATAATGGCCAAATAGTAATGAATAATGCTCTAAACTACTCTTATCAATAAAAGAAATTGGGAAAAGATTTTGTTTTTTAAAAAAGGATCCCAGTGTTGTAAATGCATGAGTTGGTGGATGACCACCATACCTCTTAGCATTCACCCTTTCTAATTCTATGTAACCTACACACTAAATACCATAGTTATGGGCTTGACATTTATGAGTTGTTAATGTCTTCTTATCACTGTAAGCCTAGAAATATGAGGTCTTACAAGGATTAGGTAATAAAATAAAAAGATAAAAAAATATTACCGAAATGAAATCCAAATAATGTTGGAACTTCAGGTTCTTAACATGATGTATAGTTTTCCACCCAAAATCATAATACATATGCACTTGTTGAAATATCGATTTGGAGGTTGACACAATTAGAGTTTCAAGTTCTAGAATTTACCTATTTTAATGCACATGTTGGCAAAACTTATAGTTTGGATTAGACATAATAAGAACTTTGGGTTCTAAGATATTTGAACTTCGGATCATATGAGGAACTTCAGGTCCTTAAATTTAAATTCTTGAAATGAAAACAAATAACTGAACATAACAATACAAATAAAATAATAATTAAAATACTAGAATATCTAATCATATGATCCGAAGTTCAAATATCTTAGAACCCAAATTATTGAAATGAAAACAAATTTAAATTATTGAAATACTAGAATATCTAATCATATGATCCGAAGTTCAATTTAAATTATTTATTTTCATTTAAATTATTTAAATTTAAGGACCTGAAGTTCCTCATATGATCCGAAGTTCAGATATCTTAGAACCCAAAGTTCTTATTATGTCTAATCCAAACTATAAGTTTTGCCCACATGTGCATTAAACAATAACGCTATGGGCACCAACTTTTTTACCAACTTTTGAAACCAACACACGTGGCACATGACATGGCAACCCATGTCATCTGCCATCTCATCTATTTTAATTACATAATTTGTTATATAAATAAAAGAATTTAACATCGAACAAAGAAAAGAAAAAGAAAAGAAAAAAAAGAAAAGAAACCCATTTAATATTTAGGTCCCTTCCGTCTTCCTCCTTGGCTCCCCCACCCTCTCCTCTCTTGAAAAAACCCTAGAAATTCAACAGTCCTCCATGATAGCCAATATGTCTCTTAGTATGGGAATCAAAGCCAGGATGCCAATCCAAGTGGACATCAGTATGGGAATCAAAGTCAGAATTCAAGCTAGAATATAATTCCAATCAAAGCATTTAGCTTCCTCCCTTTCAATTGCCGCTAGTTGAAACTTCTCAAATTCAAAGCATCGATCCTTTGTGGTTTAGCGTTAAACCTCCTTCTTCCTCTTTGAAAAACCCTAGAAATTCAACGTCCTTCATTGAAGAATTAAAGCTCTCATCGCACCATTTTATTCAACCACAATAATGTCGTCGATAGGTACGTACATACTTGAGCAATTTTTTATCACTTGGGTTTTAGTGTTCTAATACTCATATTTTATTATAACTAAAAAACAAAACAAAAGTTCTGCATAAATCGCACCAGCAAGTTAGGAGAGGGTTGGGGAGCCAAGGAGGAAGACGGAAGGGACCTAAATATTAAATGGGTTTCTTTTTTCAGTGTTAAATTCTTTTATTTATGAGTAATGCTACACTTACCACATTTTTATCCCACATTTCTATACCACATGATGTGGCATGTCCATATCATATGCCATATCAATTAAATTAACGAAGTGTATTTTAATAAAGAAAATTAGAAAAACAGAAACTAGTATTTTACATGATGTGGTATGTACACATCAGCCGCCACATCATGTGGTATAAAAAATGTGGTAAGACTAGTATTATTCTTTATTTATATAACAAATTATGTAATTAAAATAGATGAGATGGCAGATGACATGGGTTGCCATGTCATGTGCCACATGTGTTGGTATCCAAAAGTTGGTAAACAAGTTGGTGCCCATAGCGTTATTGGTGCATTAAAATAGGTAAATTCTAGAACCTGAAGATCTAATTGCGTCAACTTCCAAATCGATATTTCAACAAGTGCATATGTATTATGATTTTGGTCAGAAAACTATACATCATGTTAAGAACCTGAAGTTCCAACATTATTTGGATTTCATTTCTTCTATTTTTTTTTTTGTCTTTTTATTTTATTACCTTGAACAATATCATATTACTAAAAATTTGGACCTGCAGTTCAAAATTAGGTATTCTTTTTCATTTGATATAGGCACTCGAACCCGAAGTTTCATATATACGTTAATATATATATATATATATATATATATCCAAAGTTCATAATTGTCTATTGAGATTAATATTAATATGAACCCGTAGTTCATATCCTGTCAAGAACCTGCAGTTCTAGCAATACATATATGAAATGTTAATTGAACTTGAAGTTCAGAATCAAACGTTGTTTTTTTTCCTTTTTCTTTATCATGTTTTTCACAATGGAATCAAAAGATTGGAACTTTCAAGTTCATTCGATCTTAGTTTTTATTATTCTTATATTTGATTAGAATCTGTAGTTCTATATCACATAATCTAATTGGAACCCGAAGTTCTTCAATCATACCTATGCTATTCCTATCAAATTGAGCTTGAAAGACCTTTGATTCATCATTTAGTTTTGAACGTATTTTTCTTAAAATCAATACTTTTATGTGATCTTTTTTAACCTGATGTTCAAGATCAAATTCAGCCTATAGCCATAAGTTTTGTTTATATGACTCGCTAGAACCCGAAGTTCTATACTTTAAAACTTGAAGTTCGAAACTGCTAATTTTTTTAGTTTATAATAGAAATTTACAAATATCTTCATATTAGAACATTTAATTCCATAAATTAAATTTATCTTAGAACCTAACATTCGATATATTCAATTTATCTTATAACCTTCTATTTTATGTTTCATATTTTATTTTTATTTTTAGAAATTAGTGTGATTATTATTGTAAATTTTTATTTTATTTTAATTAGTACTACTGTATTGTCTTTGTGAATTATTTATTTATATCTTATTTGGACCAGAAGTTCCATGTTAAACAATTAGTTGAAACTAGAAGTTTCATTATACATATTTGAAATACAAAATTTAATTTGAGATTATAAAAATCTGAAATATTTGCAATGACATACTTAATTCAAAACCTGGAGTTTTGATTACACATTATAATCGAAACCTGAAGTTTTGGATATTTAATTTGTATTATGAACTAGACGTTATCTCCAAACCAGAAATTATGGATTTTGAAATTTTAAGTCCATAGAGAATGTTTTAAGTATATTATATGAACCAGAAGTTCAGTGAATTTTTATTATTATTATTTTTTGTTCTGGCTTTCATGGATATCCTAAAAGTTGATATTCTCATATATACAAATAAGAAAGAAAATAGAGATCTAAGTAGGATTGTAATGTGGAAGAGCATAAAGGAATAAATTTATCCTTTCGTGTTCTAGGAGCTCCAGTAGTAGCAATATGAAAAATATGATGTGTTTCAATTGTTTGGTAAATAAAAAGTCTTTATTATGCATCCACGAATTTCATATGATTGGATCTATTATTTCCTAAAGAAATATAAGAATTTAATTACTATTTACTTAGTGAATAATTATAATTTAAATATTTGACTAAATAAAAATAATAATTACTGTTTATTAAGTTAATTAAAGTATTTAATTATTCACTAAAGAAATAATAATTAAATAATTCTAAGATATTATTTAATTACTAAAAAGAAAATTTATTGGACCTAAAAGATACTAAATTTATATTTATTCTTAAATAAAATCTCTCCCGAAAAAATTTCGTCGCGAGAACTCTAATCAGGCGAATTTTCCTAGGTAGACTTGTGTTGATGAACTTTCGTCGGGAGAGGTTTTCTTGCTTTTTTTAAATTTTTTATTATTTATATTTATATTTATTTTAAACATGTAAATTTAGTTTCTTTAATTTTTTTTTTTTGGCCACCTTCTTTAGTTTAATATATGTAATTAAGTAATATCATAGCCTTTTTTAATTACTTTAATTTGCAATTATGTTTAATTATTATTTCTTTATTGAATATTTATATATTTTGCTCATTTCGTAAATTACTTAATGAATAGTAATTCATTATGGACTTTCTTTTCACAAAATTAGTTGGGTAAATTCAAGTCTCTAACCAAAAGCCTTAGCTTCAGAAATTGTTCCCAAACCTTTCTTAAGGCTCGAACCCTAACCATAAGACCATCTCCAGTCATAGGGCTAAATATAGTCCATGGCTAAAAATTTAGCCCCCCAAAATATTAATTTTTTAAAGAATGATGCAGAACTAAATTTTTCCATCTCCAGCCATGCATGGCTATATTTTAGGGTCATTCATATTTTATTATTTTGAAAAGGAGAGTGGGGAGTGCTTTAATGATTAGTTGTTGAAAAGCACAGGGATGGGGCCCACTGTAAATTTGGCCTAGGCCAAAGCTAGACTACATTTGGCCCAGTTGGAGGGCTAAAGGGCCAAATGTGGCCTTCCAAATTTGGCCTAAATTTTATTTAGCCCGTGGTTGGAGATGAGTTTTGCATTAATTTAGGTCTATATTTGCGATATAGCTCATGGCTGGAGATGACCTAAGCCTACTAAGGAGTAGATACGTTCTCTTATTTTCCAATGTGGAACTCAAGTTCATGTATTTCAATCAAACTCCAACAAGCAGTTGATATTATCGAATCATGTTGTGACATTGATTTAAGTTTCGAGGCTAAAATCCATTTTTGGAATACTAAAATATTTTGGGTACTAAAACTAAATTTATAGGATTTTTATTAAAATATTTAATGCTAATTACTCACTAAAGAAATAATAATTACAACGTAATCACTAATGAAAGTATTTAAACAAGGCTAAGATATTATTTAATGAATAAAAAAGAAAATTTTGAAAAGGATATTTTAAATAGAATATTTGAACAGTATATCCCCCCGACTATACCCTTTGAATAGCATAATCTTGATTTCTCTTTTTTAATTACTATTTACTTAGTGAATAATTAGTATTCAAATATTTTATTAAATAAAAATAATAATTACCATTTATTAAGTTATAAAGTATTTAATTATTCACTAAAGAAATAAAAATTAAATAAGTCTGATATTATTTAATTACTAAAAAGAAAATTTTCTGGAACTGAAAAGTTCGGCCACCATATAATATTTTAATATAATTTTATGTGTATAATACTTGAATTTTGTATGTATTATTGAAAATTTTATTGAAAAAACAAGTGTATTAAACATGAAAAATATGTACATACGTGTATTGTACTAAGTTTTAAGGCGTGTATGCAACACGAAAGTATTATTAAAAAAATATGTACGTATATGTATAATACAAATGCTAAACGGGAAAATGCTAGTTAAAAATTAAAAGGGGACAATAAAGACTCGGATAATGGCCAAATAGTAATAGATAATGCTTTAAACTCCTCTTATCGATAAAAGAAAATTAGGAAAAGATTTTGGTTTTTTTAAAAAGTATCCTAGTATATATTTAAATACTCTTTAAATTTTATTTTAATATTTAAAAAGTATAGATATTCGAATACAAATTTGTGCTCAAAAAACCGAAAAATCAATCTTAGGATTTCGGTTTTGCTTCAATTCCTACACTCCGAATTTTCCCTCTCTTCGTGGATCAAGCTAAGGCTAGGGTTTTCTCTGAATGGCGCGATCCATCTCCATCTCCTCGGAATGTCACTGTAAGTTCCCTTATTATTATTATTTTTTTCAAACACTTTCACTTTTGATTTTCTGAATTCTTCACGGTTCAATGTATTTATTGATTATTATTTCAAAATCGAGACACACTTATAGATACGTATTCGTAGTTACATATTAGAATGTATGTACATATGTTATGCTTTGCTTTTAGACTTTCCATTTGGTTTCCGAGAAAATAGAATAGAAAGTGAAGTATGAAGCGGGTTTTGTGTGGCGTGAAGGTTGTGTGTTGCTTTGTTTTTCCACATTTAATTTAAAATATCACTAAATTATGATAGAACTGTGGTGGACTTTGTATTTCCTTCACGTTTACATGTATTTTGTATCTGGCTTTTACATCTGAATTTTGATATGAAACTAATCATGGCAGCAAGTGCTTTGTAATATTTGGAATGATATTTGTTTTACTTGTGAAACGTTTTCAGTTTTTTTTTTTTTAAAGGTTGAAGCGGTTATAGTAAGTAGCACCTATAAAAGCATTGTTCGACTCTCTGTTGCACATGATGAATTAAGTAGGATGATGAGTTGGGTTGTCAAATGAGTTTAAGGCTTTTAATAATGTTATTGAATGATGAAACCATATTGGAGGATATATGAGTTGGAGCCTAATTAAACTGGGATTGGGCAGTTTGATGCTCATGCGAATGTAGATAAAACAAGTAGTCATTGAGGATGGATGATGATGGTGACATTGATATTTTTTTCTCCAATTGGAACAACAAAAATCGAACTGATCGCCTTTTTATTGTCTCTTGCCTTATCGCTGCTCTAATTGGAATTTTGACTATAGCCTACATGTGGATTGCCATGGTAGCATGTCCAATGAAACAGGTGATATTTGTGATTTAGGTCTATTCAGAATCAGAAGGTTGACTCTATCCCCTCTTCATGTCTGGTGGATTTTTGAGCTCCATTAATGAGATGGCATATTCAGTATGAGCAACTGTTAGGAGTCAGAGCAACAAGTCCAAGCATACGCTATGAATTGAAATTTTACAAGTATAGCCGAACGGCTATACGCGGCTATACGATTTAAATGTGTGAATATGATATTGGAAGAGAATAATTTTCATTGATAGGTACAATTGGTTTTATACAAGAGAGTTCTAAGTATACTAGGAAACGTGTCCTCTATTCTAGGGAACTTACTAGGAAAGTAAATCCTAATTACAACAGTATTGATATTAATTGATATTATACAAACTGATTTCCTACACTCCCCCTCAAGTTGAAGAGTGGATATCAAGAACTCTCAACTTGCGAACAAGATTGTTGAATTCTTCTCGTCCCAATGCCTTAGTAAGAATATCGGCTAACTGAGAGGACGAACTCACATGTTGTGTGGCAATCAAACCTTCCTGAATCTTATCTCGAATAAAATGGCAATCCATCTCAATATGTCTTGTTCTCTCATGAAATACTGGATTGGCAGCAATATGTAAAGCTGCCTTGTTGTCACAATACAACAAAGCAGATTGGCGATGAAGAATGCGCAAATCCTTGAGGAGGGATCGAAGCCAAGATAACTCACAACATGCTGCTGCCATAGATCTATATTCAGCTTCTGCTGATGATAAAGATACAGTTTTCTGCCGCTTCGATTTCCATGAAATTAAAGAAGATCCCAGAAACACACAATAGCCTGTAGTGGACCTTCTAGTATTAGGACAACCTGCCCAATCAGAATCACAGAAGGCACGCAAAGTCAAGTCATTCTGAGAAGACAATAATATGCCTTGACCTGGCGATTTTTTTAAATAACGAAGAATACGAAGTGCAGCCTCCATGTGAGGTTTACGTGGGGCATGCATAAACCTACTTAAGACATGAACAGAGTAAGTAATATCTGGCCTTGTGATGGTCAAATAAATCAAGCGACCAACGAGTCTTCTATACTGAGCTGGATCTTTAAGTAATTCACCCTTATCTGAGAGCTTAAGACCTTTTTCCATAGGAAAATCAACAGGTGCGGCACCTAGGAGTTTTGCATCCTTCAAAATTTCCAATGCATACTTGCGTTGAGATAAGAAAATGCCTTGTTTTGATCTTGATACCTCAATCCCCAAAAAGTATTTCAAATCTCCAAGATCTTTAATACGAAAATGACGGTGCAAAAAAGCCTTGAGTGCCGAGATAGCTATAGGGTCATTGCCCGTGATAACAATGTCATCAACATAAATCAATAATGCTGTGAAAGAGTGCCCCTTATGGCGTGTAAATAATGAATAGTCAGCTTTAGATTGAATGTAACCAGTAGAACAAATGGCCTGAGAAAACTTAGCAAACCATTGACGAGAAGCTTGCTTTAAACCATAAAGAGATTTATGAAGGCGACATACCAAGTTCTCCCCCTGTCGCCGAAGACCAGGTGGAGGGAGCATGTAGATTTCCTCATGGAGATCACCATGAAGAAAAGCATTGTTGACATCAAGCTGATGAAGGGACCAATTACGGGCGGCAGCAAGAGCTAGAAGGCAGCGGATAGTGGGCATTTTGGCAGTAGGAGAAAAGGTATCATGATAATCAACACCTTCTAGCTGAGTAAAACCTTTAGCAACCAACCGGGCTTTGTAGCGCTCAACCGAGCCATCAGACTTAAGCTTGACTTTATACACCCACCGACAACCAATGGGCTTCTTTCCAGCAGGTAACGGAGTAAGACTCCAAGTGTGGTTATCAGACAAAGCCTGCAATTCAGACTGCATGGCCTCTTGCCAATGAGAGTGGGGAGCAGCGTCCTCATAAGAACTGGGTTCAACAATAGTACGACTTTTGCAATGAAAGCAAAGTGAGCGGGAGAATAACGATGATATGAGAGAAAATTGCAGAGCGGAAAAGCGTGTACCTTTAGTAGGACCCGGCATAAAGAAGCGAGTGATCAGGGATGGGCAACATGACTTGATTGCGGATGTAGTCACGTAGCGAGCGGAAGGCACAGGATGCGTTGGATCGGCGGAGAGGGTGGGTCAGTGCGGGTGCATGTGGACTGGTGACGGGTGAACCGGGACGTGCCCGGTGGTGGGGATGAGAGCAAAGGTGGGTGGGCTCGGCAGCGCGGTGGTGGTGTCGGAGTGGGGACGAAGGCGGGGATGTGGTGGTGGGGTCGACTCGGGTAAAGGAGCTGCTGGAGAAGAAGAAAAAATGGGGTCGGACGTCGGAAGGGAAAGGAGGTGCCGGAAAGGCAGAGGGAACCGAAAGTGATGGGGAAGGAAAAGTGTGGTAGGGAAAAATATTTTCATGGAACTTAACATCACGACTTGTGAAAATTTTGTGAGACTCAAGATCATAAAGTTTGAAAGCTTTTTGGCCGAGGGGATAACCAAGGAAAACAGATGGAATTGCACGAGGAGCGAATTTATGTGTGACATGAACATTAGTGGCATATGCAAGGCAACCAAAAACACGGAGATGAGAGAAAGATGGTGTTTTGGAATAAAGACGTTCAAAAGGAGTGTGAAAAGAAAGAAGAGGAGTAGGAAAACGGTTGATGAGATGAACTGCAGTTAAAACACATTCCCCCCAAAATTTTGAAGGAAGATTAGCCTGAAGTTTTAAAGCACGAGCCGTTTCAAGGATGTGGCGATGCTTACGTTCTACGACCCCATTTTGTTGAGGCGTATAAACGCAAGAGTGTTGAAAAATGACGCCTTGTTCATGAAAGAAAGTCGAAGAGAAAGAAATTCCCCCCCATTGTCGGCACGAAGCTGTTTAATTTGGGAATCAAATTGAGTGCCAACAAAAGAAAAAAAGGTTTTTAAAAGATGTTGAGTCTCATGTTTATGGCGCATTAAAAATACCCAAGTAAAGCGAGAAAAATCATCAACTATTGTAAGAAAATAATGGGCACCAGAAATTGACGAATGCTTATAAGGGCCCCAAATATCACAATGAATTAAATCAAATGGTTTGACAGATGAGATTGAACTTGTTCCGAAAGGGAGACGACTCTGCTTTGCCAAGGGACAAACATGACAAGCGTTATTAGAGACAAAAGGGAAATCTAGTAGATGCTTAGACATAAAATGTAATCTGGAGGAAGAAACATGGCCAAGACGACGATGCCAAAGGTCGGTAGTGGTGACAGTGTGATTGCAGGATGGACGGTGAGCGGGATTTTGGTGGGTTGTGTTGGGGGTTGTCTCCGCCAATAGTGCCACCAAGTAATAAAGCCCGTCAAGTTGCTTACCCAAACCAATCGTCTTCCTCGTAGCAAGGTCCTGCAAAACGCAATAATATGGGAAAAAAGTCACTGAACAATTCAAATTTTTTGTAAGCTTACTCACAGACATCAAATCTACTGTGAAAGTAGGTACACATAGCACATCACGCAAAGTATAAGTAAAATTGAGAGGGAATGATCCTGTTGTAGTAATTGAAGCCTTCTCCCCACTAGGCATACGAACCGGTGGCACAGAATGATCAATATTACGATGAACCAACAATTTTGGAGAAGAAACAATGTGGTCAGTCGCGCCACTGTCGATAATCCAGCGCTGAAATTTTAATTTTGACAAACCTGTGTTGGTGGCAGCTGCATGGACCTGGGATTTCTTGTCGAAACTGATTTGTCACGCATGATAGCCAACATCTGCTGAATTTGAAGGTCCGAAGGCGGACATAACAGATCTGCATCGTATCCTTGGTTGGGCCTTCCGAAACACGATTGGAAGATGAACCATCATGCGTTTTCTTAGGTTTGTGGCGTGGATGACCTTCTGGATACCCATGAAGCTTCCAGCAGGTATCAATACGATGGCCATCGTCATCACAATGGGTGCAATGGGGTCGGTTTCTTGAAGATCCAGCGCGGCGATCATCACGGGTGGAGGTCTGGGAGCGATTTTGGTACATCTGTCAATGCGACGATCCTCACGATTGGTGGATCGATTTTGATTAGGGCGTCGATTCGAACGACCATGGCAGCGTATCGGAAGTTCCAGCAGCAGCTCGTGAGGCTCCAAGCGTGCGTTGCTTTTCTTCTTGGCTGATGGAGGCATATGCTTGCCTAACAGACGGCAAGGGATTCATCAAGAGAATTTGACCACGAACAACACTATAAGACTCGTTCAATCCCATAAGGAATTGCATGAGTTTGTTGCGATCATCATGGGTTGCACAGGTACATGTAGAAGAATCAGTGTAGGAAGCAAGTTCATCCCAAAGACCTTTCAACTTGGTGTAATAGGCAGCAACTGACAATTGATCTTGTGTCAAATATGAAGTCTCCCGTTGAAGTTGGAAGATACGAGGAGCGTTGCTTTGAGAGAATCGTTCACGGAGATCCTCCCAAATCTCGCGGGCGTGGTACAATATATGACACTATTGCTGATTTCGGGATCAAGAGTGTTGACAATCCAGGAGAAAACCATGTCGTTGCAGCGCATCCATACCGCGTGTTCATCAGGAGTGGATTCCGATGACGGCTTTTTGAGAGTTCCATCAACGAAACCCAATTTATTCTTTGCGTTCAATGAAATAGTCATGAATCTGCGCCACGTTGCATAATTATCTCCATTCAAAGGCTTTGGTACAATTACCAAACCTGGATGATCTGAATTATTGACGTAGTAAGGACTTGAAGGTTCAACCTTGAATGTGCCAGAGGAATCACTCATGGTTTCCGGCAGCTGAAGTTATGCGGCACGAGAAGGTAAGGTGCCGTAGGAAAAGAAATATGAAGAGCTAGGGTTTGATGTCCTGCTCTGATACCATGTGAATATGATATTGGAAGAGAATAATTTTCATTGATAGGTACAATTGGTTTTATACAAGAGAGTTCTAAGTATACTAGGAAACGTGTCCTCTATTCTAGGGAACTTACTAGGAAAGTAAATCCTAATTACAACAATATTGATATTAATTGATATTATACAAACTGATTTCCTACAAAATGCAATATTAGGAGTCAGGGCAACAAGTCCAAGCATGGAAATGAACCCTCTGTTGACACGGGAAATAGTAATGGGGGTATGTCCACAGAAAGCACAGCTGATACTCATCAAGCTGTTAATCTCTCCTCAGTTGATTTCAATGGAGTTTGGTGAACCTATACCTCTATTATTATTTCGGACGAATCATAAATTGTTGCTTGATTGTTGCATGTGCTTGTGTTTCATGTTGGTTTTTGAGCTGACTCAACACAAGGACCGGAGGTGGGTCTATATTTATTCAAAAGGTGCCGCACCATAGAAAAGCAAAACTTTGTGTTTCCTCCTCCAGTTGCTATTCTACCTGCCGGAATAGGGAATGATCTGGCTGGATAGTTTTCTACTTGATAGGATTACTCCTTGCTACCGCAACCAAATTCTCACCAATCAAATCTCCACACAAATCCATTTTGAACTACTACTAATCTTCTGCTTGATGATGGCTGGTTTGTAGATAATGCTGTAAATTGAGAGAGGCAAGTGCATAGGGTTGCAAGACTAAGAAAGAAACTGTGTCTGTATAGTGCAGCGGCCAACGGCTTTATTTTTAGGGCTTCTTAAATATGGGTCCATTTTCATTTAGATAATATGAATGCAGGACACTAATTAGGCTCTCTTCAATTGCAGTCCTCCCAATCAATTGTATGGCCAGGTATGCAAACCTTGTAGCCACCATATTCGAGAGATTTACAGGATATGACATTGGTTGAAAATGGCAAGTAAATACAAATACCACTTTTAAATATGGAAAAAACCTATTTAATTCATTCCTCACAGATTAAAAACCTATTTAATTCAAATTTCATCTATATATGTGGAAACTATATTTTTTAGAATTCTATATTCGTAGCTTTATTAAATTGGTAGCATATACCTACCTTTTAGCTATAAATTAATTTATATACTGAGTTTTTCAAAATTCTTTGATGGAATTTTTTTGTCATAATGTTAATTTTTTAATATACCTAGTATGGAGGTATAACTTTTTTTTAATTTTAAACATATGTCTTTTCCTGTCATTGAGGTGCATTCGATATGTGTTTTACCTAGTACTGAGGTGCATCAAATATGTACTATACCTATTAGATAGGTATATCAATTTCAATGGTCAATAGGGTATTGTACCTGGAGCATAGGTTATCAAATTTAAGAATAATATTAATAGTTCATGAAGAAATAAACGAGTACAATGAGATGGGGAAAAAAACAACATGTGAATTATTAATCCCTTTCACAAAGTTATAAAACTAAAAAATAGTACAACTTGACAATTGGTGAGAAACAATTGAAAATTTTAATCATTATTATCTTTAGGTAAATAGAGTGGAAAAAAAAACACATTATACTACAAAAAGCTACACAACAATGAAATTAAAACCTAAAACAAACATAAAAAATGGGAAAGAAAACAATGATAGTATATGAGTGGGCAATTGCATTATGAACGAATAATAAAAGGAGTACACAATAAAATAAGTGGCAATGGATTAACATATTTATGCACAATATGTGCATTAATAAAATCCACTTTAAATAGGAATTTGTACAAATCAAGCATGTTTAGACATTTACATTCAAAATGTAATTATTCCTTTAATTACATGATCAAATATGATCATTAATGGCCTATAAATCCTCATCTTACCCGTTTTATACAATAGGGATATAATAGGAACAAAAAATTTAAATACAAATCAGTTAAATACAAAAGATTGAGTCAGCATGTCAAAAATGGAATGTAATCTACATGGCAAACTAGTCAAAGGACTTGTATCAACAAACAATTATTCAAAAACTAAACCCAACTATTAGTTGGATTTTTGGACCTCTATCAACTTTTCTATTATTTTTCAGCCATCAATATAGTTCTTAAGTCTCGTGAAGAATCGTTCAGCTTTGGAAATTTCCAAGCTCCCTACCGAAGCATCACATCTTTCTCAGTGTATTAAAAACACTTCGAATAACAGTTTTTACTGTCTTGGCAAAAGTGGCCCTAATAGACATTATCTAATAATGAAAACAAAGGCATCTGTAGAAGATTTGTTTGACGAGCAAACAAAAACAATGTAATGTTAAGTAACCTAGTAAGAGCATCCACAATGGATGGGTGTATATGAGGATGTATGTTAAATATACACCTCGAGTCACCGGAATCGTCTCCAATGGGGAGATGTAAATGGATGTAAATATACATCACCACCATGAGGATGTAAAATAAAATGTATATTTACATCTTTTGCACGTGGGACCCACCCGAGAAAAGAAGAGGAAAAGTGGAGAAAAGTCATCATAAAAGAGTGGGACCCGTTGCTATAGTAATCGCTGGAAAAAAATTCACATGTGGAGAAATTTTGGGGATTTTTGGATGAAATCGTATCTTCTCCGAATTTAAATATTTTTAGGTCTATTTGTTTGAAAAAATAAAATGAACCTAATACAAAAAAAAATTAATTTGATAAAGTAAACACAAAATACAAATTTAGCACAAAAACGAATTAAGACAAACAAATCAATTATACATCTTTAGATTTACATCGTTTCTCATTGGAACAAAAAACGTATTTACACCCCCCCGGAGATGTAAAGTGGATGTAAAAGTGGCTTTACACCCCCGAAAATACACCCCCCACTGTTGATGCTCTAAGAGGATATCAGAATTTCACATTTCCGATGTCTTGCACATGATAGGAATAAAACATCATTGTGGACTAGTGAAGAATCATGTGTAGGCAGCGGCAAACCCAGGAATTTTCCAGCAGAGGTGCAATTTTCAAAAGCTAAGAGCTCAAAAAAAAAAAAAAAGACAACTAAACATCCTTATAATTTAAACAATACTAATGTTATTCATAATAAATTCTTTTTCTTAAAGTACCGTTCCATAACTGTACAATTAAAACAAAATAAGGGTTTTATATCTATACGTATGACTAATTGATTATAATTTATCAATTAAATAAACAAATCAATATCAAATTGTCAATTAAATAAATAAATAAAAATTAATTATACCTCGAATAGCATTTCAAGTAGCCTCTTCCTCCTTGAGTTTGCTACTGATCTTACTAATACAAAGAGAGCTAAATAAGAAAAAAAATATTATTATTAAAAAAAAAAAAGAATAAACAAAATTGGTGTTTGCTCAACAAGAAAAAAAATGCATTCAACTTACTTTGGATTGGCGTACTCAAATAGAAGAAAAAAAGAAGTGTAATTCTTGTACAAATTTGCAAACTCAATTGAATAAAGATAACTCCCACTTAAAACCCAATTAAATGAGGAATTATAGAAATTGGAAACCCAATTGAGTAAGGAATAATACAAATTCGAAAGCCCAATAGAATAGCCCAGGTGGTTTGGGCATTTCGTCGAACACATTGCGTGCATCACTTTTCTGAAGCAGAGGTGCAACTCCAACTGCTCTAATAGACTTTTTCGACTACCGAAGGTGCAGGTGCACCTCCTTGCGCCTGCACAGGTCTACCACTGTGTGTAGGAGGAGTAGCCAAAACACCTCATGATGGATAAGCCTCTTCTAGCTGGCAATGACTCGGGTTTATCCTCAAATTTATTGTGAGGAAAGTGCCTATGAAAGGCATTCACTGCTCCTGTCACCCAATCTTCACCATCCATGGCCTTGGCAATTTCAACAGCACACTCTTTAACCTTTCAACCGAAATAGTTATTTCTTTGTTAATTTAATCTATTCAGGTCCACGCAAGGGATTGAAATAACAAAAAATAACTCGAGAGTTGTGACAAGTATTTGCATGTTGAAATTGATTACAAAACAATATCAACTTCAATTAAATCAGCGCGTATGCATGTGGGATAAGTTTACACTCAAGAAATGGCAAATTATATGTAAATCACTTGGAAGTTTAAAAAGAAAATGGTAAATGTATTTGGATCTAACATGAAGCGTATGGCATCGACCAACTTTTCAAGCGAGAATTCATCAGCTGGAATGGGTGCGGGACCTACTCCTCTGGCATGCACCCTCTCCCCCCAAAATGGCTGGTCCCCAAAGAATGGTACAATTGTGGTTGGACACTAAAAAGAACAGAGAATATGAGCCCAAAATGAGTAACTGGATCATTTACAAATGTAAGACTCCCCAAGAATATAGCATTTTCAGTTACCGCACTTTCAAACCAGGCATTGTCCCAGCAACCCCATGATGCACCTAAGAAATTTTTTCAAATCCAGTGAGAAACTAGGAGTAGCCTAGTTATCCAATAGGGAACAAAACAACAAAAAGGTGCATCAAGTTCATGTGACGTTCTGAACACCAGTGTAGTGAAATCGCAACCAAATTAAAAAGAATGAAAAGCATTGAAATTTACCACAGCAAAGCATCGTTGGAATAGCCAATCATGGGGGCAATTGTCCACTAAATACACAGAATCACTTGGTTCTGCCACTAAGAAGAGAAATATATGAAGGCTTTCAGATGTAAAGAAGCATAAGAATACAATGTGCTTGAAAGTAATCTTTTTTTAAGAATCAAGACTTACAATTACCAAGGCCACCCCAGCCTCGGTTGATGACGACTCTCTGTCTAGTTATTTCCAGAGCTTGAAGGATAATATTGGTCATTTTCTCTGGTTCTTCAAGAGGCTAATACAATACACATAAAAAAAAATTAGCAAGCAAGACAATTTAGCATTTCAATCAAATGCACAATCAAGTAACCTTTACTATGCAATTCAGAGGTATACTCTGCATGTATTAGACATGCCTCAGTCAAATTAGATATTGAACAACTGAACAACCAAAGGGTCGATTTGTCATCTGTCATGAATAGACCTCCACAACCTGTTCGTTGGGGACCAACATGAAGGTGGTCACTCTTTGGAGATTGTGGCTTTGGTTGATTGTTTTAATTGGGAAGGAACAAGTAATTTTTTTAGGGTAAGGACTGTTGGAAATTAGGAACGTTATTAAATTGTTATTTAGTTTCCTTTTATTAGTTGATTGTAATTGATTTGGAGTAGTCTCCAAGTAACCTAGTTTTCCTAGTTAAGCTTGTACCATCTCCATAAATACTTAGCCTTTTGGCTCTATCAATAACAACCCGAGAATTATTCTTCTTAAAAAAGTCTCTAATTTCACATGGTATCAGAGCACCGATTCTAGGGCGTCTCTTGAAACTTTTTACAAACCTTATTTTCTTCACAATCCGATGTTTCACAACCCTAGTTGCTAATCTTTGAAATCCTCTGCCAAATTGAGAGTCGTTGGCGCTTTTCATCCCTCACCCATAATGGGTATTCATCTTGTACAGTCGTCTTGTTCACCCTCTCCTCAATAATCAATATTTTATTCCCGCTACCAAAGCCATACCATCCCACAGTTCCTACATCTAACTAAACCAACAGTCGCACCCTTCTTTGGCGCTGCAATTTCCTTATGTTTTTCATACAAGTATTGCTCTCTATACAAATCATATTGAGCCATCTCTAGTCATGCTCTCTGTTGCAACTCAGATATTGAGCCCATGTTTTCATGTCTACTATGCTTGCCACAACCACGCCACCTTCGGCCTTCATCGAGCCTACCCATCATTTTTTAAGTCGTCTACGCTTGCTGCAGACACGCCGTCTTCATTGCGGTTCCTTCATGAGCCTCGTCACTGCTCACTTGAGCCGTTTATTTCCTCCGTGAGCCTCGTCAATGCTCACCTAGCCATCATGTCTTTGGACAACCCACGACATCTCCAACAAGCGCGGAGGCTCTACACTAGCACCACTGCTGTTGACCAGCCACTGTGTTCATTGATTCTTTGCCCTTGCCTAGAAACCATCGATCGCTCGTATCCAAGCCATCTATCGTAATCTTCCTGAGAGCACCTTTGCACAACTGCTGGTCCTTTTTCTCTGTGTTGCCATCGCTTCTTTGCACCACGACAACCCAACATGAGGGTTCACTTTCTTTCCTTTGTTGATATATCAGTTTCTCTTTGAGGTTTCACATCAGACCCAATTTTTTGTGTTCTTTCTCTAGCTAATTTTTTTCTTGGCCAAGTTTGATATTTTCTTTCTGTCTCCACATCACTCAATTCTTCTTCTTCTTTTTTTGGCTAACTTTTTCGATGGGTCATATCCTTTTTTCGGTGGGTCATTTTTCAAACCAAAAGAAAAAGTATTTTTTCACTTTCACGCCATCTTCTTGGCGTTGCTCCTTTTCTTTTTTTAATCTCTCTTTCATCATTATTTTTTCATTCTCTCTTCTCTTTTTCCAAATCTCAACCCTCTACAAGCTTCGGATTTGAGGGGCAGATATGGGAGATAGACACATTGTCACATCATCAGCTGCACACAGGCAGCTGCACACCATCATCAATAGCTTCCGCACAATTGCACCAGCAATATCATCAATCGAGTTGCACCAGCAACACCATCATTCAGCTGCCCGGCAGCAGCATCATTATTCAGCCTCAAGAAAAGGCATCATCAACAACATTTGTTGCACATTAGCAACAAAATCACCATCGTTGCACATCAGCAACATCAACAACAACCTCCATACATGCAAAATGCGTTGAACATCAAGCACAACTTTATTTGGGTTCTGCTTCCTTCAACTCACGACTCTCATACATCGTCGGATTTGGAGAGGAGCAACAACCCTTTACAAGCAGCACACCCGCTGCTCCATTTGCCTCAGTTGCCTTCATTACAGCGGTGATGCAGCTGCGACGCAGCTGCCCCTTCTGACGCAGTGACACCACTGCCTCTTTATTAGCAACCTTTGGGAGTAACACCTTTCACAATCTCTTGTGCAAGTTGGGACGTTCTTGATATCCACCCTCCAACTTGAGGGGGAGTGTTGGAAATTAGGAACGTTATTAAATTGTTATTTAGTTTCCTTTTATTAGTTGATTGTAATTGATTTGGAGTAGTCTCCAAGTAACCTAGTTTTCCTAGTTAAGCTTGTACCATCTCCATAAATACTTAGCCTTTTGGCTCTATCAATAACAACCCGAGAATTAACAAAGTCTCTAATTTCACAAGGACAAACAGAGCTACTCTGGGATAGAACTGGGAAAAGAATATTAAATATGAATAGAGAAAGCTGCAACAACTCACAAGGCTATCAAATCCAATATAGACAGGCTGTTCACCACTTCAAGCCACTCCAAGTGAATCTGGGGGTTCATAATTGAAGCAAGGTCAAAAAACAAAAACAACAACATCAACCTTCGGTCCCCAATCTGCCAAACAATTAAAACGTAGAGCATATCAGCAAATAATCAGCATACTGTATTCTCATTTGGTCAAGCTGGTCTATTTCTACCACATCAAATCATATTCACTGAGGCTTCGCAATATTATCAGTATACTATTGCTAGAACAAGAAGAAGCCCATGTAATAAGAGATGCTTAATAATCCCAAACCACCATGAGGATTTGAAATGACCATGTATGATCGTTTCCTTTGGATGATCGTCTTCTTTTGTATGATACGTTTCCATTATAGCCGCAAGGCTTGACTCTATAAATAGAAATTATAACCGTACAGCCGCACGGCTATACTTTCCAATTACATTCTAAATATTTTAAACGTAGAGCCGAGCGGCTATACTATTTAAATCTGAACACGAACCTTGAACTCGCAGTGGACGGAACTTTCTCTCGCATCACTGCTTCTTCCTCCGAGTTCGGCATAGAAAAAAGACCCAACCCGCCTAGGCGCCCGCCTAGCTACTACCTAGCCTCCTAGCCACCGCCTAGCCGCCTAACCGCCTAGCTCCCGCCTAGCCACCGCCTAGAGCCAGCCTAGCAGCGTAGCTCCAGCCTAGCCGCCTAGCCGCCCGCCTAGTTCGACTTTTCGAACACTGCGATTGACTGGAAGTCTAAAACCCGAATTTGAAAAAACTTAGCTGCAAATTTGAGATTGGGAAGCCGAAGCAGTGAAGCACAAGTCAGGTCCATAGAAGAAGAGATCATGAGACTCTTAATTCATCTAATTACATTCCTCTCCCTGTTTCGCGCCTCATATTCTTCTCTCTTCGCACTGACGACATGGCGCAGAAGAAAAAAATACAAAATTTGCTGACTTGGGGTGTCTGTCTTCTGTGGAAGGAAATGATAAGTTGTCCTATCATGGAGTTTCTGTGGTCTTGCCAATAACAAGGTTCTGTGAATGGCATGTGTTAGGCTACTTGAATTCAAATTGATTCTGAAGTTTAAACATTTCTGTGAATGGCATGCGTTTAGCTTCTCTTGCTTTGCTTATTCTTTAATATGCAAATGGCATTTATGCTTGTACCTCACTGCCCGTGTTTTAGGTGGAGAATGTTAGTACAATTTTTGTTTGCCGCATTCCTCGTAATAGTGATTCACTATTTCAGAGCAGTCGAAATCCGTCTTTCTGCATTTTCGTAGTAATAGAGAGAGAGAGAGTGAGAGAGTTAGAGAGAGAGAGAGAGAGCAATCTTGACCTTTTATTTTCAAGAATTTGCTTTCCAATTCATACATGTACTGTTAAACTGGCATTATCTGCTTTTAGGTTACGCTTGTTAGCTATTTATGACATTCGAGGCACATTGAGCACTGCTACTCTTGAATTATGTTCTCTATGTATAATGTATGTTGGACTTGGAGGAGCTAATTGTACAGTATGAATGGCCAATATAGATACGAGCCTCCATTCGAGCTCTATTTTCAGATAGAGAATGCTTGTACGGCCGTTGAACAACGAACATGATCTACAGAGAATTAACGAAATTCAGGTCAGTGACTCACTGTTGTCTTTGATCTATCTCTTGTAGGTCATGAACTCGAATCTGTTACTCTCTTTATTGATATTTGTTTGTGTTGAACTTGAAGGCTAAGTTTTTCTAATGCAGTTGACCAACCAACTGGAATTGGATGCGTGCTATATAAATTTTTGTCTTGGTTAGCTTCTTTGTGCTGTTTCATTGAGGTTACATAAATAATATATGTTGCCCTGTGTCTTATCTGAAGAGAGTAGATGTTGAAGTGGATGTTATGTTTTCATTTTAAACTACAACAATGGAGAATACAATAATAAAATAACCCTTTTAGATCTCAGACTTCATACGGAATAGAGGGTGAATAAGAAACTGACTCTGGAACAACTCTGATTACAAATTTCTTAGGCATCGTATGATTATGCTCTTGAGGTGTATTAAGTCCGCTTTTCACCATCCCAAAAATCCCGAAGAAAAAGATAAGAATCTTGTTCTTGCCTCATATATAATTGATTCTTTGTGATAACAAATAGTTTGTTGCAGTATATATGGATATGTATATCTTATTAGCTCATCTCTTGTATACTGGTCTTATTCGTTTAAATTGGCTACTCATGCAGGAATTGTAAAAGGAATGCATATATGGAGGCAGAGTTGCAATGTTCAAATGGTATACAAAGCATGGAAAGGAAGCTGAGAATAGCTTGTCATGCTAGTGATGCTAATATTGATAATGTTCTTAAGGTAAACAACAGTGGCTTGCCCCCGATGTCTTTAACATTTTAATTGATATACTGATATATATTTGGCACGGGAAACTGCTCTTGCAGGTTTGATGGAGCAGCTTTGGAGGGATTAAATTTATCTATATCTGGAGCTCATTCGAAAGTTGCTCTTCTGGAGGCAAGCAAGAGTAAATAAGAGGTCTAGAAGTACCACGAGCCCTCTAAAGCACACACAATCAGATGGTGGTTAAGTATTCAAGTGAGATGAGGATAGCCGCAGTCAGCAAACTAACTGGGAAGACTCAATGATGTGATTGTGATTAGTGTTTTTATTTACATCGTAAGGCACAAAAGATACTCACTGGTTTTAGTCCAGAGACAGGACAGTTAGAAATCACGTGTCAAAATAAGTATGGCCGCGCGGCTATATTATTTTTTAAATAAAAATATGGATGATCGCCGCGGCTATACTATTTTTAAAAAGAGGACCGTTGACGTGTCAACATAAGTGTAAGCCGCGGGGCTGTACTATTTAAAAACATTTAAAAACCAAGTACAGCCGCCCGGCCATAGGATTTTATGAAAAATAAAAACCTTAGTATAGCCCATGGCTATACTATTTTAAGAAAAACTATAGTATAGCCGCGCGGAGATACTCTTTAAATACATTAAGATATAGCCGTGGGGCTAGACTATTTAATAAATAAACAATTAAGAGAAAAGGACTTTCCTAGTTGCCTTAGTTTATACTTTATAGATATTAAATTGCTAGTTTCAACATATAATATGGAGATTGATCATTTTGGGTATCTGTCAGCACATGTGTTATTTGATTGTTGCCATGAGAGCTACTGTTGAAGAACATGAAGTTTATATAGCTAGTAGCATGTTCTCTCTTTCAAGATTGCAATATTCATTGATTATGAGAGATTTGAGGGATGTAAAACAGGGTACATGCGTGTAGCGGCATTTATGATTTCTGTCTCAGAAGACCTTGATGGAAATCCTATCATGACTGTTATAGTTGCAAAATTTCCTCTGCCTATGTTGTGTGTCATCATGTGAACAAGATTTTTAAGCCCTAAACTTATATGGGGTTATCATACCACATCATCGTTCGTAAGGCCAACGTTACAGTATAATTTTATCCAAAAATACTTGGAGAAACCAATTCAATCATATGGGTTTTAGACTTCAAAGCAAATCCCACATGTTCATCACCTTCTTTCATGATCTTTGTTTGATGGAATAAATGAAATAAAATGGTAATGTGAATTTCCCCATATTTTTTGGTCTTACTTGATCTTCTTTTGTTGCAGTACTTAGGAAACGTGTTATAATACCCAGTTCATGTTTTTAAAGGAGATTTTCGACCACGCAACAGTGTCTATGAAGTTAAATTGATATCTAAGTATATGCAGATACCATGAAATGGATAGTTCTGAGAGAGTCTTTACTCAACATGCTTCTGGTATTCCCCTTCTCTTTCAAACCATGAATACTGAAGAGCCTGTTGTCCACTGGTTATTAAGTGATTTTTATACCACGACTCTTGCCCTCCAATTTAAGTTACCTTTTGTAGGTGTCGAGAAAAGTAAACTACTAAGCTTGATGAAGGATTTCTTTTGACCATTTTGTCTAAACTGTATCAAACCTATGCTGGATGCACCGATTAAATGATATGTTCAAAGAATTCTACGGCACAATAACCAGCTGAAAATTTTGATACTGCTTCTGCAATTTCTTTACTTGAGGTAGGAAAGCATACCTGCATGGTGAGCCCCTAATATTTGTAGAATCAGTTTATGCACTGGCACTGATTTCGGTCCTTTTCAGATAACGGAGCTTGATGTGTCCAAGACGAGTGCTGCAGATATGCAAGGTTCTACCAAGAGCTGATGGTGAGAGTTAAAGTTATCTCTCTCTCTCTCTCTCTCTCTCTCTCATGTACAGTATTCTATTTGTTGAAAATACATTTGCACTTTTTGGATTTGGTGCAGAACTCCTGTGGTGGAGATAATTCTGGACGAGCTAACTTACAATAGAGATATTGTTTCCCCATTTCTTCAGGTTCATATTTCTTTTAATTCCTATCCCTCTTTCGCTTGTGGTTTGCCATATTTATGTATCCCTATATAATCTGTGGCACAGTTGCCGGCCACTTCACACAGAACAAGTTTCATAACTCTCTCAAAGTTTGACAGTATAATTGGGTTCATAGGCACTTGGTGCATGATTAGCAATTTCTTTGAATTTGTTAAGGTCTCATGTTATATTAATTTCTAACGCTTCATTCGTAATGTGTAAGAATTATAAAATTGACTATTTATGATAAGTTTGTCACTGTCTTCCGCCAGTTTCCAATGAACCTAAACGGGAGCTTGAGGTACTTCTCCTGAAATATGCTTCTTATTTTTGGTGTTACCCGTTGTCTGTTTACATTTTCTTGAGGGGATTTTGATCTTGTAATGAATGTAGTTGAAGCACGCTTTTGCCTCATTGATAATATTAGAACAGAAGTAGTTCAGTTGCTTTTAGCACATGGCTTTCAGTTGCTATTCATACATACTAGTAGAATTCTTGTAATTAAATTAGTTTTATAGGGTGATGTGTTGCTTGATTCTTCAAAGGATTTGAAGTCACTTTTCTGTAAGATTCTTGATTGTTGTGGTTGTGTGTTGATAAAGTCCAAACCTGCAATGTATTTGTTGTGTTTTGCAGGCATTCACCACACCAGTGAGGGTTACCTTATATTTGTTGTGTTGTATGTGATAATTCTGGGGATAAAACAGAGTTCTTTTCTAGTTGACGGTTATGAGCACTGTTTAAGATGATCTTATTGTGTTATTACATCCTTGTACCTGATCTTGTTTGTCTGCTCTAATTTTCAGATCACGCGATTAGTGGACATCTTCAGAGAAAAAATTGTGGATATCTCTGAACATTCACTGACAGTAGCGTGTTGCAGTTTCGTTTCCTATGGCTATGTTTGTAGAATCTACGTATCGCTTCTGGGGAAAAAAAAAATCCGTATAGCCGGGCGGCTATACTATTAAAATATTCACATAGTCTAGCCCAGATGTTAAAATATTCGAAAATATTTATATCGTATAGCCGTGCGGCTGTACTATTAAAATATTTGAAGTAATTTGAAGAGTACAGCCCGCGGCTATGCCATTAAAATATTCGAGAATATATTTAAAACTTGGGGTTGTGAATCATTGATTAACTTCAAGATATTAAGATGGGGCCTAAAATACTTAAAGCATTTACCTTTTCTGACCACCTCTTCTCTCTCTTTCTCTGTCCTGCTTGCACTCTATGAACTTCTGACCAGTAAGATGGGGCTAATACTATTGCCTCCCCACCAGTTGAATGTTGCTGTGAGAAATAAAACTGTATATGTTTGTATTTCTCTATTGTAGCTTCTTGGATATCTGTGCCATCAACTACAATAATTATTGTAATCCTATTATTCTTATGATAATGGTTCCTCTGTTGTGGTTATTTTGTTTTTTGTTTTTTATCGTCGTATGAATACACAGTGTATTGAGTAGACTGTGTACCATTTGTGGTAATTTACACTGCCTTGGTTTCAGGACTTGTATCTGGATTTATCTGAGGATAGTGGAAGGACAATTCCCCGTGACTATCTGGAGCTTGCTTTGAAGCCAGTTGATGACAGAAAAGCGATGTAGTTGCGAAAAATGAGGTATTTATCTGGCTCTTCTTAGTTTGTTTGAGAAGATTTCTGCATTTTTTTTTAGAGAGAGAGAGAGAGCAATCTTATTTTCAAGAATTTGCTTGCCAATTCATACATGTATTGTTAAATTGGCATTATCTGCTTTTAGGTTACGAATTTATGACATTCTAGGCACATTGAGCACTGCTACTCTTGAATTATGTTATCTATGTATGTTGGACTTGGAGGCGCTAATTGTACAGTATGAATGGCCAATATAGATATGAGCCTCCATTCGAGCTCTATTTCCAGATAGAGAATGCTTCACCTTTGTACAGCCGTTGAACAACGAACATGTTCTACAGAGAATTGACGAAATTCAGGTCAGTGACTTGTCTTTGATCTCTCTCTTGTTGGTCATGAACTCAAATCTGTTCCCCTATAGAATCAAAACCTACTTGCAGTGGTGTCAAGAAGAAGCTCATGTAATAAGATATGCTTAATAATCCCAAACCACCATCAGGATTCTGAAATGACCGTGTATGATACGTTTCCTTTGGATGATACGTCATCCATTATAGCACTGCAAGGCTCGACTCTATAAATAAAAATTATAAACGTGCAGCCGCACGGATATACACGGATATACACTCTGATTGGATTCGAATATTTTACAGGTACAGCCGAACGGCTATACTCTTTAAATATATTCGCACGAACACGAAGGTTGCACTCGCAAAGAACGGAACTTTCTCTCGCAGTCACTGCTTCGTCCTCCGGGTTCGGCACCGAAAAGGGACCCAACCCGCCCAGCTACTACCTAGCCGCCTGGCCGCCTAGCGCCCGGCTTAGTCACCGCCTGGCCGCCTAGCGCCCGCTTAGTCACCGCCTAGCCGCCTAGCGCCCGCCTAGTCACCGCCTAGCCGCCTAGCTCCCGCCTAGCCACCGCCTAGCAGCCTAGCGTCCGCCTAGCCACCGCCTAGCAGCCTAGCGCCAGCCTAGCCTCCAAGCCCCCGCCTAGGCCGACTTTAAGAACACTGCGATTGACTGAAAGTCTGAAACTCGAAATTCAAACAATTTAGCTGCAAATTTGAGATTGGGAAGCCGAAGCAGTGAAGCACAAGTCATTTCATAGAAGAAGAGATCATGAGACTCTTAATTCATCTAATTCCATTCCTCTCCCTGTTTCGCGCCTCATATTCTTCTCTCTTCGCACTGACCACATGGCGCAGAAGAAAAAAATACAAAATTTGCTGACTTGGTGTCTGTCTTCTGTGGAAGGAAATGATGAAGTTGTCCTATCATGGAGTTTCTATGGTCTTGCCACTAACAAGGTTCTGTGAATGGCATGCGTTAGGCTACTTGAGTCTTGAATTCAAATTGATTCTGAAGTTTAAACATTTCTGTGAATGGCATGCGTTTAGCTTCTCTTGCTTTGCTTATTCTTTAATATGCAAATGGCATTTATGCTTGTACCTCACTGCCTGTGTTTTAGGTGGAGAATGTTAGTACAATTTTTGTTTGCCGCATTCCTCGTAATAGTGATTCACTATTTCAGAGTAGTCGAAATCCATCTTTCTGCATTTTTGTAGTAGTAGTAGTAGAGAGAGAGAGAGAGAGAGAGAAATCTTGACCTTTTATTTTCAAGAATTTGCTTGCCAATTCATACATGTACTGTTAAACTGGCATTATCTGCTTTTAGGTTACGCTTGTTAGCTATTTATGACATTCTAGGCACATTGACCACTGCTACTCTTGAATTATGTTCTCTATGTATAATGTATGTTGGACTTGGAGGCGCTAATTGTACAGTATGAATGGCCAATATAGATACGAGCCTCCATTCGAGCTCTATTTTCAGATAGAGAATGCTTGTACGGCTGTTGAACAACGAACATGATCTACAGAGAATTAATGAAATTCAGGTCAGTGGCTCGCTGTTGTCTTTGATCTCTCTCTTGTAGGTCATGAATTCAAATCTGTTACTCTCTATATTGATATTTGTTTGTGTTGAACTTGAAGGCTAAGTTTTTCTAATGCAGTTGGTCAAATTAAGGTCTGAATTCAGATCCGGGCTAGACGCATTGACAAGGTTTGTTTTTGAAAGAACAAGGCCGAAGCAAGTTGGGGCAACTATGATGATGGGTCCCGCACCATATCCTCTTCATGGCAGGTTTATGTACTCCTTGAGCTCTCTTATTGGGTGGTATTTTGCAGCGGGCTCTAAATTATTAGTTTTTATCCATGATTTTCCTTGTGTATAAAAGTTTAACAGAATCTTAGTTTCTAACTGGAAAAAAGTGGTAGTAGTGAATATGTAATAAACGATTGACCAACCAACTGGAATTAGATGTGTGCTATATAAATTTTTGTCTTGGTTAGCTTCTTTGTGCTGTTTCATTGAGGTTACATAAATAATATATGTTGCCCTTTGTCTTATCTGAAGAGAGCAGATGTTGAAGTGGATGTTCTGTTTTCGTTTTAAACTACAACAATGCAGAATACAATAATAAAATAACCCTTTTGGATCTCAGGCTTCATACGGAATAGAGGGTGAATAAGAAACTGACTCTGGAACAACTCTGATTACAAATTTCTTAGGCATCGTATGATTATGCTCTTGAGGTGTATTAAGTCCGCTTTTCACCATCCCAAAAATCCCGAAGAAAAAGATAAGAATCTTGTTCTTGCCTCATATATAATTGATTCTTTGTGATAACAAATAGTTTGTTGCAGTATATATGGATATGTATATCTTATTAGCTCATCTCTTGTATACTGGTCTTATTCGTTTAAATTGGCTACTCATGCAGGATTGTAAAAGGAATGCATATATGGAGGCAGATTGCAATGTTCAAATGGTATACAAAGCATGGAAAGGAAGCTGAGAGTAGCTTGCCATGCTAGTGATGCTAATACCATCTGGCTGCTATTTTTTTGGGTGCTTACATTAGATTCGAGCTTAAGACCCATCCCTTGTACCTACCTATCCCAATGCCAGTTTTGCTAAAGATCTTAGGCATTATGTAAAAAATCAGTTATCGGAAATAATTATGGAAATCATTGAAAATGTTTAGGCATGAAGAAGAATCCTTATTTTGCAAATGTTTGCTCTTCTTTTCAATATATGAATCTATCAATGATGTGGTACTTGACTATTACACATTCTTTGCAGACTGCCAAATCGAAAGTCGATAGTTATGATGCTGAAAGATCATCGATGAAGCTTGAAATCAAGGACTTTAATGTCAAAAATTAGAAAGGTGTAAAATACAAGAAAGGTTTAAAATCGCTGAAAAACAAGTCACAAGAGCGACTGATATTGCCGATATAAAGCACGAGCTCAAGTGGATGTTGCTCAAAAGGAAACGAGTGAGATGCAGAAGTTATTGGAAATGGAAAGATTGGCCCAAATTGAGAGGGCTGAGAGGCATATTGGAAGTTTGCCAAGAGAAAAAAGAAACTTAGATGATGAGTTAGAGAGAATTCGTGTATCAGAGATGGGAGCTCATTCGAAAGTTGCTCTTCTGGAAGCAGGAGTTGAAGAAAGAGAGAAGGAAACAGAATCTCTATTAAAATCAAATAATGAGAAGAGCAGAGAACTAGGCTAGTACTGTCGTCCTTCAAGGCCTTCTGGACAGCGTGCAGCACATGCGGATGCAAACAGCTACACAGGCAAAGCTTGATTCACTCCAGCAAGAGTTGACTTCTGTTGGGCTGAATGAAACAGCACTGCTGCAAGCTAAAGACTGCTTCCCACGGGAAACGCTCAACGGTAGATGGCTATGAAATGGGCATGGACTGTGTTCAAGACATGGAGATGAGTGACCGGATTGTAAGAGTAAATAAGAGGTCTAGAAGTACTACGAGCCCTCCAAAGCACACACAATGAGAAGATGGTGGTTCTGTATAGCCGATAAGAGGTCTAGAAGTACTACGAGCCCTCCAAAGCACACACAATGAGAAGATGGTGGTTCTGTATAGCCGGGCGGCTATACTATTTTAGAAATAAATAAAAAAGACCCCATCGGTGGGTGCCCACGTTTCAAGATAGGTATAGCCGGACGGCTATACTATTTAAACAGTATAGCCGGCCGGCTATACTATCTATTAAAAACATCACCCCCCCATAGATGAGCCGCCCACGTGTTTTAAAATACGTATAGCCTTGGGGCTATACTATTTTATAATAAAAACCAAAAAAGCCTCGTATATGCCGCGCGGCTATACTATTTTTAGAAAAGCGGACCTTGAGTCGTACCAAAATCGGTATATCCACACTGCTATACTATTTTATTATTAAAAAAAGAAAAATACGAGTATCATCATGCGGCTATACTATTTTATACATCTAAAAATCTGCATTGCGATTAGGCTTACACGTGTGGAAAAAACTCAGAAAAATGGAGTAAAGCCGCGCGGCTATAATATTTATATATCTAAAGAAAGGACCCGCCTTACAATTGGGTGGCCACATGTCAAAATAAGTATAGCCTCTCTACTATACTACTTTTTAAAAAAAAACTGAATATAGACGTGTCTATACTATTTATTAAAAAATAAATAAAAAGGGTGTCAAAATAAGTATCGATGCGCATAATTATACTCTTTTAAAATAAAAAAACTGTGGTATAGCCGCCCGACTAGACTCTTTAAATACATTATATTTAAAAGGTATAGCAGTGCAGCTATACTATTTAATAAAAAAAAATAAAGAGAAAAGGACCCTTCTAGTTGCATTATTTTATACTTTATAGATATAAAATTGTTAGTTTCAAAATATCCGAAGTAGATATTGAAGAGCCTTTAAGACGTGTACAGTAACACGGATATATTATTGAAAAATACATACGTACGTGTATAATAGATTATTAAATATAAAAATGCTATATTCTTCATACGAGTAATAACTATGTAAGAGTAAAAATAAAAAAAATGGACAATAGAGACTCGAGTAATAACTCTGCAACCTCTCTCAACAATGTCTTGCACCAAAGGGTAAATGTGAGAGAGATTGCAGAAGGGACTTAGTGACACTGCTCTCCATATTCTCTCTTTGCAGTGAGTTCTTGGTGTTGGTTTGTGAAGAACCAACCCAACAAAAGTCACTCGAATCTGTCCAAAAAACAAAGGACACTACTTGTCTCCTTATCGGTAAAGAGATATTATTATTTCCTGTGAATAATAGTATGACACATATACAAAAATAATTCATTAAAAACACAAAAAGTAAAACTTATGCACACATATCACACTTGCTATTGGCAGGAATGTAGGAGAGTCTACTTACACTAGTATGGAGAAGTATTTTCCAAAAACAAATGTCACCTCGAAGCTAAATACGAATTTTAAATAAATAAATAAATTTTTCTTGCCAAAATTCCATGGGCTGAGTTGGTCTGGGCTACCCTATAAAAGGGTTTCCAATAGCAACCCAAATCCATCTCAACGATGTTCCTCTGTTGGTCTATGCATCAAACAAAACTTTTTTATGTGAGACTTTTTACTTTCACATTTTCACATGTCTCCGCACGTGTGGCAAATTTTCAAGGCTAAAACACGTGGACAACGCATTTTGGATGACGTGGAGAACGTGTGTGGCCATTGGGCTTTCATACGTGGACAACATGCTCTGATACCATCCCAAAATCAATTGGCAATGAGGGCAGTAGCTCAACTTATTATAAGCCTTTGCAAGATTTTCTAACATCCAATATGGGAATTTTTACCCTCTTTGGTAATTACCCTATTTCCTTTCACAAATCTGTCGGGCTCTGCCGCTCTTCTACATGCAACATGCATGTATATTTGAGGTTAGATATATGCATCTCCGCTATTTTACATATATACTTCTTTTGTTTTTCTGCATTTGTTTAAAGCTGTAACATATCAAAATTTGAAGACTACAGTCCCACAGCTATTTTACATATTTACTGCTTTTGTTTTTCTGCATCTGTTAAAGCTGTAACATGTGCATGTGTTGTGCGTCATCATGTGAATGAGAATTTGAAGTTCAAAAAATTGTACAGGACTGTTGTACCACTTCATTATCATCATAGTTGTCGTCGTAAGGGAAATTTTAGTTTCTCTTTCGCTTGTGGTTTCCATATTTCTGTATCCCTATATAATCTGTGGCACAGTTGCGGCCACTTCACACGGAACAAGTTTCATAACTCTCTCAAAGTTTGACAGTGTAATTGGGTTCATATGCACTTGGTGCATGATTAGCAATTTCTTTGAATTTGTTAAGGTCTCATGTTATATTAATTTCTAACGCTTCATTCGTAATGTGTAAGAATTTGTTAAGGTCTCATGTTACCTTATATTTGTTGTATTGTATGTGATAATTCTAGGAATAAAACAGAGTTCTTTTCTAGTCGACGGTTATGAGCCTTTGTTTAAGACGATCTTATTGTGTTAGTACATCCTTGTACAGATCTTGTTTGTCTGCTCTAATTTTCGGATCACGCGGTTAGTGGACATCTTCGAAAAAATTGTGGATATCTCAACATTCACTGACAGAGCGTGTTGCAGTTTCGTTTCCATGGCTATGTTTGTAGAATCTATGATCACCTCTGGAAAAAAAAAAAAAATCCTTATAGCCTTGCAGTATAGCCGATCAGCTATACTGTTAAAATATCGAAAATATTTATATAGAATAGCCTTGCCACTATACTAGGCAATGATTTCTCCACTCTTATTTTATCCACTTACACTCATTTTTTAGTTATAAAAAAAAGTGTAAGAGAATAAAATAGGAAGAAAAGGAGTGAGGAAATCACCACTTTTAAAATATTATGACCAGTAAGATGGGGCTAATACTATTGCCTCCCCACCAGTTGAATGTTGCTGTGAGAAATAAAACTGTATGTTTGTATTTCTCTATTGTAGCTTCTTGGATATGTGTGCCATCAACTACAATAATTATTGTAATCCTATTATTTTTAGAGAAATGCTAGCAACCTTCTCTCTAACCTTCTTCCTTTTTAGCTTGACATATATCATTTTCCTTACACTTAAAATAATGTCATTAATATATTATACAAGTTAACTCTTTTTTTTTTTTTTTTGAAAAAAAGCAGACATTTTCTTTATAAAAAAAAATTGATGTTTAAAAAAAAAAAGATAGTAAGAAACTTTGATACCATGTAAACCCGCTATGAAATTTATTGTGGTCAAAACTTATTGTTTTAATTTTGGGTTCGATTTTCTCCTTTTCCTGTTGAGAATCAGAATGAGTTCTTATATATGTATTTTACCCCTTGAAGTTTATATTCTAATTTTCTTTGTGTCGAAGTCTCTTGGCAACTGAGATTTTGTTCAGATTTAGATTATGTATGTGTTGTCGTTTATGTAACTTAACTTTCGAGGTAAAAAATTAAGTATAGCCGTGCGGCTGTACTAATAAAATATAAAAAAATATTTGCAGCATATAGCCGCCCGGCTATTTCTTTTAAAAAATTGGGGAAGCAAGGTATAGCCGTTCGGCTATACTATTTCTTTTAAAAAATGTTAAAAACCAAATGTTAAAAATGTTAAAAATGATAAGAGTTTCCCTGTGTATAAAAGTTTAACAGAATCTTAGTTTCTAACTGGAAAAAAGTGGAAGTAGTGAATATGTAATAAACGATTGACCAACCAACTGGAATATGTGTGCTATATAAATTTTTGCCTTGGTTAGCTTCTTTGTGCTGTTTCATTGAGGTTACATAAATAATATATGTTGCCCCGTGTCTTATCTGGAGAGAGTAGATGTTGAAGTGGATGTTCTGTTTTCATTTTAAACTACAACAACGGAGAATACAATAATAAAATAACCCTTTTGGATCTCAGACTTCATACGGAATAGAGGGTGAATAAGAAACTGACTCTGGAACAACTCTGATTACAAATTTCTTAGGCATCATGTGATTGTGTTAATCTTACTCTGCAGAGTGTTGAAGAAGAAGATGGGTGTCTGAACAGCATATGATTATGCTCTTGAAGAATAATATTGGTCATTTTCTCTGGTTCTTCAAGAGGCTAATACAATACAAAGGACACCACAGCCTCGGTAGATGACGCCTCTCTGTCCAGTTATTTCCAGAGCTTGAAGAATAATATTGGTCATGTTCTCTGGTTCTTCAAGAGGCTAATACAATACAGATAAAAAAAATTTAGCAAGCAAGACAATTTACCATTTCAATCAAATGCACAATCAAGTAACCTTAACTATGCAATTCAGAGGTATACTCTGCATGTATTAGACATGCCTCAGTCAAATTAGATATTGAACAACTGAAGAACCAAAGGGTCGATTTGTCATCTGTCATGAATAGACCTCCACAACCTGTTCGTTGGGGACCAACATGAAGGTGGTCACTCTTTGGAGATTGTGGATTTGGTTGATTGTTTTAATTGGGAAGGAACAAGTAATTTTTTTAGGTATGGTCACTCTCTGAAATGACTATGTATGATACGTTTCCTTTGGATGATACGTCTTCTTTTGAAGGCCTTCTGGACAGTGAGCACGCAGCACATGCAGATGCAAACAATAGGGCAGACTCCCTGACTCTTCAGCTACAAGCTGCACAGGCAAAACTTGATTCACTCCAGCAAGAGTTGACTTCCGTTGGGCTGAATGAAACAGCAATGCATAGCAAGCTAAAGACTGCTTCCCACGGGGAAACGCTCAAGGGTAGATGACTATGAAATGGGCATGGTTCAAGACATGGAGCCGAGTGACCGGATTGTAAGAGTAAATAAGAGGTCTAGAAGTACTACGAGCCGCACGGCTATACGTTCTATGTATGATACGTTTCCTTTGGATGATACGTCTTCTTTTGTATGATACGGTTCCATTATAGCCGCAAGGTTCGACTCTATAAATAGAAATTATAAACGTACAGCCGCACGGCTATACGTTCTACTTACATTTGAATATTTTATCGGTACGGCCGAACGGCTATACTCTTTAAATATATTCGAACGAACACGAGGCTTGCACTCGCAGAGAACGGAACTTTCTCTCGCAGTCACTGCTTCGTCCTCCGGGTTCGGCACCCAAAAAAGACCCAACCCACCTAGGCGCCCGCCTAGCTACTACCTAGCCGCCAGACGCCTAGCGCCCGCCTAGCCGCCTAGCCGCCTAGCCGCCTAGCCACCGCCTAGCAGCCTAGCGCGCCTAGCCGCCTAGCCGCCCGCCTAGGCCGACTTTTCGAACACTGCGATTGACTGAAAGTCTGAAACCCGAAATTGAAAAACTTAGCTGCAAATTTGAGATTGGGAAGCCGAAGCAGTGAAGCAGAAGTCAGGTCCATAGAAGAAAGATCATGAAACTCTTAATTCATCTAATTCCATTCCTCTCCTGTTTCGCGCCTCATATTCTTCTCTCTTCGCACTAACGACATGGCGCAGAAGAAAAAAATACAAAATTTGCTGACTTGGTGTCTGTCTTCTGTGGAAGGAAATGATGAAGTTGTCCTATCATGGAGTTTCTATGGTCTTGCCAATAACAAGGTTCTGTGAATGGCATGCGTTAGGCTACTTGAATTCAAATTGATTCTGAAGTTTAAACATTTCTGTGAATGGCATGCGTTTAGCTTCTCTTGCTTTGCTTATTCTTTAATATGCAAATGGCATTTATGCTTGTACCTCACTGCCTGTGTTTTCGGTGGAGAATGTTAGTACAATTTTTGTTTGCCGCATTCCTCGTAATAGTGATTCACTATTTCAGAGTAGTCGAAATCCGTCTTTCTGCATTTTTTAGTAGTAGTAGTAGTAGTAGAGAGAGAGAGAGAGAGAAATCTTGACCTTTTATTTTCAAGAATTTGCTTGCCAATTCATACATGTACTGTTAAACTGGCATTATCTGCTTTTAGGTTACGCTTGTTAGCTATTTATGACATTCTAGGCACATTGACCACTGCTACTCTTGAATTATGTTCTCTATGTATAATGTATGTTGGACTTGGAGGCGCTAATTGTACAGTATGAATGGCCAATATAGATACGAGCCTCCATTCGAGCTCTATTTTCAGATAGATAGTGAATATGTAATAAACGATTGACCAACCAACTGGAATTAGATGTGTGCTATATAAATTTTTGTCTTGGTTAGCTTCTTTGTGCTGTTTCATTGAGGTTACATAAATAATATATGTTGCCCTGTGTCTTATCTGAAGAGAGTAGATGTTGAAGTGGATGTTCTGTTTTCATTTTAAACTACAACAATGGAGAATACAATAATAAAATAACCCTTTTGGATCACAGACTTCATACTGAATAGAGGGTGAATAAGAAACTGACTCTGGAACAACTCTGATTACAAATTTCTTAGGCATCATGTGATTGTGTTAATCTTACTCTGCAGAGTGTCGAAGAAGATGGGTGCCTGAACAGCATATGATTATGCTCTTGAGGTGTATAAGTCCGCTTTTCACCGTCCAAAAAATCCTGAAGAAAAAGATAAGAACCTTGTTCTTGCCTCATATATAATTGAATTTTTTGTGATAACAAATAGTTTGTTGCAGTATATATGGATGTGTATATCTGATTATCCACAAGCTCATAGGCATTATGTAAAAACTCAGTTATCGGAAATAGAACCCTATGGAAATCATTGAAAATGTTTAGGGATGAAGAAGAATCCTTATTTTGCAAATGTTTGCTTTTCTTTTCAATATATGTATCTATCAATGATGTGGTACTTGACTATTACACATTCTTTGCAGACTGCCAAATTGAACGTAGATAGTTATGATGCTGAAATATCATCGATGAAGCTTGAAATCATGGACTTAAGTCACAAATTAGAAGCTGCAAATGCACAGGCCCACTCATTTGAGAGAGAAAAAAAAAGACTGATCAAGTCCAAGAAAGGTGTAAAATCGCTGAAAAACAAGTCACAAGAGCGACTGATATTTGCCGAGATAAAGCGCGAGCTCGAGCGGATGTTACTCAAAAGGAAACTAGTGAGATGCAGAAGTTATTGGAAAATGGAAAGATTGGTCCAAATTGAGAGGGCTGAGAGGCATATTGGAAGTTTGCCAAGGGAAAAAAGAAACTTAGATGATGAGTTAGAGAGAATTCGTGTATCAGAGATGGGGGCTCATTCGAAAGTTGCTCTTCTGGAGGCAAGAGTTGAAGAAAGAGAGAAGGAAACAGAATCACTATTAAAATCAAATAATGAGCAGAGCAGAGAACTAGTCTAGTACCGTCGTCCTTGAAGGCCTTCTGGACAGTGAGCATGCAGCACATGCAGATGCAAACAATAGGGCAGACTCCCTGACTCTTCAGATACAAGCTGCACAGGCAAAACTTGATTCACTCCAGCAAGAGTTGACTTCCGTTGGGCTGAATGAAACAGCAATGCATAGCAAGCTAAAGACTGCTTCCCACGGGGAAACGCTCAAGGGTAGATGACTATGAAATGGGCATGGTTCAGGACATGGAGCCGAGTGACCGGATTGTAAGAGTAAATAAGAGGTCTAGAAGTACTACGAGCCCTCTACAGCACGAGAAAAACTTTCCTGGCACAGGGATGCCAGGTAAGCAATCCAAGTCCAAAGATTTTTCAACAGCTGTCATCCATTAAAATTTTTAAATAAAAAAAAAAATTTGGTTGCCCCTGCTCCTCATACTTTGCGAACCCAGCAACTCTACTTTTAACACTTAACCAAAATAAAAATAAAAATTCTTCAGACCAACATTCAAGCCCTTGTCGTCCCGGTGTCAAATTCGACACTGCCATCCTCCATCCTGTATGCCCCCATCCCCTCCTCCATCCTTGGTGTTATCTATCTCTTATCATTTCTGTCTCATGTCTCCCTCTCGTTCTCTCTCTTCACGCCAACAACAGTGGCAGCGGCGGTGAGCTTGCCAAACTCCAAACTTGAGGTGACTGACATCAAATTTCGAGGCCAATCTCTCCCTCTCTTTCTATCTCTTCTTGGCGGCCTCCGATGTGGCTGACGCAAAGTGAGAGACAGATAGGAAGAGAGGAGAGTAAGTCAAAACAGAGAGAGATAGGGGTTTGGGTTGCACTGTGGGAGAGGGATGAAGATAAACAAAGAAACCAGAGAAACAAAGGAAAACAAAAGAAAAGTTTTACTGAATAATCCTCTCTTCTCATTTACTGAATTTTCTTACTTAATTACATTTACATTTGAGGTGTATATATATAACCAAGGCTGTACTAAGCTTTCCCTAACAACCTTCAGAATAAACATAACAAGCATAACAGACTAAAAAGAGAAATTTGTCATGAGTCATGACTTGGCATCTTTATCTTTACACCCCCTCAAGCTGAGCTTGGAAAGACTAGGAGTACCAAGAGAAAGCTTGGATTGAAGAAAGAGGAACCGATTCTTAGACAAAGATTTAGTATGAATATCAGCTATCTGGTCTTGGCTGCAAACATACTGAATGAACCAGATTTGCAAGAACCAGCTTCTGATATAATGATAATCAATTTCCACATGTTTGGTTCGGGCGTGAAAAACAGGATTTGATGCAAGGGAGATAGCAGAAATGTTATCACACCAAATGGTAGGTTTAACAGAGGAGGAGAAACCAAAATCTCGAAAGACTTTGCAGATCCATGTAACCTCTCAGCAGTAGCAGGAGCCTGTGGATCGATATTCAGCCTCGATGAGACGAACGAGCAATCAGCTGAGGTCTGCTTTTAGCACTGCACTCACTAAGGTGGAGCCAAGAAACACACAAAATCCACCCGTGATCTCCTATCAAAGTGAAGCCAGCCCAGTCTGAAGGCAGTCAGAGTAAGGCGGATAGAGTGAGAGGACCTTTATGAAACCATATACCATGTGAAGGGGTACCTTGAGAAACGAGAGATTCGCTTGGCTGCTCGTGCATATGTGAATCGGCTTGGAGCATGCATGAACCGCGCTTGATTAATCGCAAAAGAGATATCAGGCCGAGTCCAAGTTAAATATCTGTAGCCTCACAATGGATCTATACTCTGTGGATTTTCCAAAGGTGTACCACCGTGATCCAGTTTGGTAGTTCCAAGAGGTGTAGAACAAGGCTTAGCACCTCCATTTTTGTCTTTTGTAACAAGTCCATCAGATATTTACCTTGATGGAGAAAGAGTCCCTCGTTGGTGCGTTGAACTTCAAGACCCAAGAAATAATGTAAGGGACCCAAGTCCTTGACAGGAAACAAAGAGCTCAGATTTCTTGATGAAAAGATTGCACACTGATGAATCTGGACCACTGACCAAGATGTCATCCACATAGACAAGGACAATAACAAGAACTGGAACCTTGAGAACAAAGAGGGATGCGTCAGAAGATGATTGAGTGAAACCAAGAGACGAGAGCCTCGAAACAATTTATCAAACCAGCCTCGAGCTTTGAGGCCATACAAGGACTTTTGAGTTGACACACATGATTCGGAAAGCTTGATCATCTGAAGCCAGGTGGTGATGCATGAATACTTCTTCCTTTAAATCACCATGAAGGAAGGCATTACTAATATCAAGTTGATGCAGAAACCAATTGAATTGCACAGCAAAGTTAACAAAATTTGATAGTGACAGGCTTTGCCACAGACTAAAGGTTTCCGATAGTCCAAGCCCTCTTTTTGATGAAATCCCTTGGCAACGAGCCGAGCTTTATACCTGTCAATGGTCCCATCAGGCTTTTTCTTGATTCTAAACACCCATTTACAGCCTACAACATTCTGGGATGAAGAAGAAGGAACCAAGATCCAAGTTCCAATTGATTGGAGGGCATTAAATTCAGCTTGCATGGCTGATCTCCATGCAGCAAATTTAGAGGCTTGATGATAGGTTGTGGGGACATAATCAAGAGAAGATGATAAAGGGTGTTTGGTAGCAGTATAAGCTTTAGGCTTAAAAATGCCATTCTTTGATCTAGTAACCATAGGATGAATATTTTGACCTGGTAAAGATGGAGAAGAGGAGTGAGATTGCAAAGGGCTGAAATTGTGTGGTGATACAAATTCACTAGAATTAGGAGGAGAAGAGGAGTGAGATTGCAAAGGGCTGAAATTGTGTGGTGATACAAATTCACTAGAATTAGGAGTATGTGAAGAAGGATGGATGGAGGGAGAACTTGGGAAGATAGAGTGTGAGTTGGGAATGGGAAATTGCAGGTCAAAAATAGGAGATAAAGGAGGATAGAATTAGAGGGGGATGCAGACTTGGCAGTAAAGGGAAATGACTTCTCATCAAATAAGACATGCCGAGAGATATAGACCCTCAGTGATCATGTCTAAGCACCTATAACCCTTATGCCTGTAAACTATATCCAAGGAAAACACACTGCTTGCTCTTGCCATCAAGTTTAGAGGAAACATAAGGTTTCAACCAGGGGTAACAACTACATCAAAAATCTTTAGCTTAGTATAATCTGGTAATGTATGAAATAAAAGCTCCATGGAGATTGGGCAAGACCAGAAATAGGCAACCTGTTGATCAAGTAAGTAGCAGTGGATAGAGCTTCAACCCAATAGAATTTAGGAACATTAGAAGCCACTAACAATGTTCTGGCTGTTTCAACAAGATGCCTATGCTATGCTTCTACAGCCATTCTCGCTTCAGTGTATGTGGACAATCGAATGATGAGAAATACCATGCAAATTAAGATAAGACTGAAAAGAAGCACTAGTGAATTCACCCCCTGAGTAGAACGAATAGCCTTTATTTGATTACCAACAGATTTTTCCACATATGTCTTGAAAGTTACAAAGGTAGAATACACCTCAGATTTCTTCTCAAAGGAAAGAACCAGCTATATCGGGTGTAATCATCCACTAACAGCAGGTAATATTGAAAACCACTCACAGAAGTTACAGGGGCAGGTCCCCATACATCACAATGAAGTAAAGCTAGACTATGGGAAGTAGATGAACCAGCAGGGTGAAAAGGCAGTTTATGGATTTTTAGCTATAGCACAATCTGAACAGTAAGAAATCAACGGAGGATTTATTTTGCAGTGGCAAGCTTATTACCTGTAAATCACTTTTCGAAAAATATTGGAGGAGGGATGACCCAATCTACTATGCCAAATCTGCACTGGAGCTTTAAGACTGACAAATGCTGAAGAAGAAATGGAAGAAGCAGGACCTAGGTGAAGGAGAGCTTTGCAAAGGATAGGATCCATCTCTAACTGGTCCCCGCAAAAGCATCTTCCCCGTAAAACGATCCTTGACAAGGGATCCATCAGAATCAAGAGTCAATGAACATGAATTGTCTTTGACAAATTGAAAAGCAGACAGCAAGTTGTGCTTCATTTGAGGAACATGAAGGACATTTTTCAATTTAAAGGAAGTACTGGGAGTATGTAACAAAGAGGAACCAATATGGTTGATGGACAGACCTTTACCATCACCAATATAGACTTTGTCTTCACCAGTGTAAGGAGATGAAGAAGAGATGTTGGAGATGTCATTGGTAATGTGAGACGTTGCGCCAGAGTCAATGAGCCAGGAAGGAGAGGGCTTTGATGTATAGTGCGCACACATTGCAGCAAGCTTGGTGGGAGGGATTTTACCAGAAATTGCAGGATTCATGCGATCATAGCAGTCGATGGCCTCATGACTTGTATTTCCACAAATCTGGCAAGGAACACGAGCACCAGAGGAAAAGGAACCACGAGAGTTGGAATTATGACCACGATTGAAACCAGAAGGGAAGCCGAGTTGTGGTTGCCTCGATGAGAGCCGAGTAGTTGCCCGATTATGACCATAGTTGCCCCGATTGTTGGAAAATTGATTATTCCTGCCACGATTGGAATTATATCGAAAAGAGTTGTGAAGCGGTGGATGTTGAGCAGCAAATGCCTGAGGTGGTGTAGGAAGAAGAGGCGGTGAGACTTGGGCCGAGAGAGCATGAAACGGTTCAGTGGTAACAGAGGAAGCAATTTTCTTCGTCGAGTCATGGAAAGCTCCTTTGTGAGTAATAAACCATGTAATTCATCAAGAGAAGTTGAAGAGAGACGAAGCATGATAGAATCAATGAATGATTCAAAATCATCAGGAAGCCCAGCCAGTGTAGCAGCAATAAGATCGCGATCCGAAACCAAGTTCTAAATTTACGCAGTGAGGGAATCGAGATTTCTTGAGTCAGAGATAATCACCATTGTTTGGGAGCCTTCTCAATATCTCAAGACGAGAACGGTCGATGAATATGAGCATCAGAAACACCACCAAAGCGCTGCTCAAGTTTGAGCCACAGATCTCTAGACGAAGAAACACCAACAGTAAACGGAATGACTTCCTCGGAGAGGTTGAATTGAACCAGATGAGAAGATTCTGATCCTTCTCATACCAACTTCGTAAGCGGATTGAGTGATCGATCCGTAAAATGGCACCGGACAAGACTCGGCCCATCAACAAGTCCAAGAAGCTTGTAGCGACGAAGAATTAGAGCAAACAGAGCACACCAAGCAGATAATTCGAACGCTTGAGCTTGATCGGCACCATGCTACCGATGTTTTGAATTGTAAGAGAAGTGTAGGTTTGGGACGAATTAGGGTTTGAAAAGGAAGAATTGGGAATCTGAGTGGGGATAGACGGAATCGGAGAAGAGGATTCAAGAGGTGACGCCATCAGAGATGAAGGAGACAAAGAATCAAGAGAAAAACAAAGAATCAATCAATGTGCGTCTGCATAGAGATCAAACCAGATTAGAGTATGGCTGGAAGAGACTAGGATCAAGAGTGCCGTGAGGCAGTGGCGATTGATACCATGAAGATAAACAAAGAAACCAGAGAAACAAAGGAAAACAAAAGAAAAGTTTTACTGAATAATTCTCTTCTCATTTCTGAATTTTCTTTTAATTACATTTACATTTGAGGTGTATATATATAACCAAGGTTGTATTTAAGCTTTCTAACAACCTGTCAGAATAAAACATAAAGATAACAGATTAAAAAGAGTCACATGAGTCATGACTTGGCATCTTTATCTTTAAGGAGAGGGCAAATAGGGAGGCGATTTGAGTTTCGGTTCGTTCATAGGATGAGGAGCAACCAAACTTTTTATCTTTTCCAATTTTAATGGGTGACAACTGTTCGAGAGATAATTGGAAGGGGATACTTAGCTGGATTGCTTACGCTGGCATCCCGTGCAGGAAAGTTTTCTCCTAAAGCACACCCAATTAGAAGATGGTGGTTCAGTATAGCCAGGCGGCTATACTATTTTTTAAAAATAAAAAATAAAAACCGAGTATATCCAATCGGCTATACTATTTTTTAATTAAAAAAAAAGACCCCATCGATCAGTTGCTCACGTGTCAAAATACGATTAGCCGCGCGACTATACTATTTTAAAATTTATAAAGACCGAATTGCTGCGTGGATATACTATTTATTTAAAAAAAAAGACCCCATCTGTAAATGTATAGATTTTTGTAATTTTCTTTTGGCTTCCCTGACAACTTTGTAATAGGATTTTTATGTTTTTTTTATCAAGCTCAAGTTTAGATTAAAAATAGCTTCTCTAGGTATCCTTAGCTAACAACTATCCTATGGAAGTTCAAGCATATTGACAAAGGTAAATTGTGCATTGCATAATATTGCATTAAACTGTTTTCACAAAATGATGACTAGTCATCTGTTTCTCGTATGATTAGTCATCCTTGCTCTGTAGGATTTCCAGCTGGATAACCAACTTTTTGTCCTATTCTCATTTCTCTCTCTCACGCTGCCATGTGTCATTCTCGACCTAAGAGAATTTTTGTGTGTATAGGCCAAAAAATTCCTCTTTTGGCAGCCGTCTCTTTGTGTGAAAATTTTGGAAAGTTTTGCTTGTCATCTTTCTCTTCTTCTTCCTCAAGAGAGAACCATATTTTCATCAATGAGTTTTTCCAAACTGATTTATTTTTGAAAAACTGCATTTGAAATACGAATCTGCATCTAGCTACTTAAAACACTATCTCATTTATATCTAGGTCAGATTCAAGATTGATTTCTTCAAGGGTATGATTTCTTGAAGAAATTGGTCATTCTCCTTTGAATCCAAATTTTGGTTTCTGTCTGAGTTAGAGCTTGCAAGCTAGTGCCATGAGATGAAAGAGCTGGAAAAGGAGTTGCCATTGCCATGAAGAACTGAGCTTCAAGTTTTGCTAAGTTGGAGAAGAAGATTGCACAAATGAGGTATAGCTCATCTTCTTAAATAGATCTAAGTTTTCTTGAGTTGCTTGAGTTCCTTTGTAAGAATCTTTTTCTACTTAGTGGATTGCTTGGTCGGTTGATGACCCCCGTTTTTCCCAATGGTGGGTTTCTGGGTGACCAACCTCGCTTGCATCTCCTGTAATTTTTCTGGGTTGGTGTTCTTGGTGGTTGACTAGTCATCTTTATCTGCTGTTTGGTGTTTCCTTGATTATGATAATTTCACACACTTTCACCATAGTTGTTGCTAGCACAGGAGATGCCTAGATTGACGGGTTCTTCTAAGTGCTTAGGTTGTCACTAGTAATCTTCTAGGGTTGCAGGTACTTTGTGGCATGCTATGTGTGTATTCTTGATTGTGGTTGTTCATGACTAACAGTTGACTAGTCATAAGTGTTTCTGGTCAAGGTCTAAAGTGTGTGAAGTTTGTTGCGTTTTGTTTGAGTCATAAATTTTACCCCTTGTCACCTAAGTACCAATTTCACCATCGATGAACCGCCACGTGTTTTAAAATACGATAGCCATGGGGCTATACTACTTTTATAATAAAACTATAAAAATTGAGTATAGCTATACTTTATTTAAAAACCCACCTATCGACTTGTCAAAATCCAGATAGTCGGCGGCTATACTTTTATATTGAAAGAATAAGAAAAATATAATATCGCTCAGGCTATACTATTTATATATCTAAAAACCCACTTGCAATTAGACTCAACGATCAAATTAAGTATAGTCGTATAACTATATGATTTTTTTTTTAAATCATAAAAAATAGAGTAAAGCCACGCGGCTATAATATTTATATATATCTAAAGAAAGGACTCGCCTTGAGATTAGGCTCCACGTGTCAATTATGTATAGCCAGGCGGTTATTCGATTTTAAAAAAGAAATAAAAAATGGAGAAGCCACCACGGCTATAATATTTATATACCTAAAGGAAGGATTTTTCTTTCGATTTGCGGCCATGTGTCAAAATAAATATCGCCTATCGGCTATACTATTTTTTAAAAAACATTTTAAAAAATTGAATATAGCCGCGAGGCTATACTATTTTTTTAAAAAAAATTTTAAAGGGTGTCAAAATAAGTATCAATGCGCGGTTATACTATTAAAAAAAAACCAGTGGTTAAATACATTATATTTAAAAGGTATAGCCGCACGGCTATATTTAAAATAGCCGCACGGCTATACTAGTTAATTAATAAAAAAAATTAAAAGAAAAGGACCGTCCTAGTTGCATTATTTTATACTTTATAGATATTAAAATGTAAGTTTCAACATATTCAAAGTAGATATTGAAGAGCTTTTAAGACTTGTACAGAACGCAAATGTATTATTGAAAAATACATACGTACATGTAGAATAGAGTATTATTAAACATAAAGTGCTAAATTCTTTATACGAGTAATAACTCCGTCAGAATAAAAAATAAAAAAGGGACAATAGAGACTGGTAATAATCTCTGCAACCTCTCTCACCAATGTCTTGCACCAAGGTAACATTGTGAGAGAGATTGCATAAGGGACTGGTGACACGCTCTCCATATTCTCTCTTTGCAGTGAGTTCTGGTGTTGGTTTGTGAAGAACCAACCCAACAAAAGTCAGCTCGAATCTGTCCAAAAACAAAGAAGTGCCTCCTTACCCGTAAGGAGATACTACCCTTCATGTGAATTGGGTTGACCAAAAATCAGATCGGACCGATTTAGTCTGGTTCTAGTTTCGGTTCTTGTAGTGAAAAACCATACCTGCCCAATGTGTATTTTTAATTTTTTAATAAAATAGTTAAGCAAATGCTTAATTTCTAAGTTACCTTTTGTAGGTGTCGAGAAAAGTAAACTCTTGATGACGGATTTCTTTTGACCATTATAAACTGTATCAAACCTATGCCGATGCACCGATTAATCGATATGCTCAAAGAATCCTACGGACAATAACCAGCCTTGAAAATTTTGATACTGCTGATGCAATTTCTTTTCTTGAGGTAGGAAAGCATACCTGCATAGCCATGCAGGAGTTTCTAATAGTGGTGATGTGTCCAAGACGAGTGCAGATATGCAAGGTTCTACTACCAGAGCTGATGGTGAGAGTTAGAGTTATTTCTCTCTCTCTCTCTCTCTCTCTCTCTCTCTCTCTCTCATGTACCATATTCTATTTGTTGAAAATACATGCACTTTTTGGATTTGGTGCAGAACTCCTGTGGTGGAGATAATTCTGGACGAGCTAACTTACAATAGAGATATTGTTTCCCCAATATAGACAGGCTGTTCACCAGCTTCAAGCCACCTCAAGTGAATCGGGTTCATAATTTGAAGCAAGGTCAAGAAAACAAAAAACAACAACATCAACCTTCGGTCCCCAATTTGCCAAACAAGTAAAACGTAGAGCATATCACAAATAATCAACATACTGTATTCTCATTTGGTCAAGCGGTCTATTTTTACTACATCAAATCATATTCCGAGGCTTCGCAATATTATCAGCATACTATTGCTAGAACAAGAAGAAGCCCATGTAATAAGATATGCTTAATAGTCCCAAACCACCATGAGGATTCTGAAATGACCATGTATGATACGTTTCCTTTGGATGATACGTTTCTATTATAGCCGCAAGGCTCGACTCTATAAATCTATAGCCGCACGGCTATACTCTCTAACTACATTCGAATATTTTAAAAGTATAGCCGAACGGCTACACTCTTTAAATATGTTCAAACGAACACGAAGCTTGCACTCGCAGAGGACGGACCTTTCTCGCATCACGCTTCGTCCTCCGGTTCGCACCTAAAAAGACCCAACCAGCCAATTTAGGCACCCGCTTAGCTACTACCTAGCCACCTAGCCACCGCCTAGCGACCGCTAGCCGCCTTAGCGCTTAGCGCCCGCTTAGACACTTAGCCTAGCGCCCGCTAGACACGCTTAGCCGCTTAGCGCCCGCCTTAGACACCGCCTTAGCCGCCTTAGCGCCAGCTAGCGCCTAGCGCGCCGCTTAGGCCGACTTTTAACACCGCAATTGACTGGAAGTCTAAAACCCGAATTTGAAAAAATTTAGCAGCAAATTTGAGATTGGGAAGCCGAGGCGGTGAAGCACAAGTCAGGTCCATAGAAGAAGAGATCACGAGACTCTTAATTCATCTAATTCCATTCCTCTCCTGTTTCAAGCGCTTTATATTCTTCTCTCTCAGATCACACATGGCGCAGAAGAAAAAATACAAAATTTGCTGACTTGGTGTCGTCTTCTGTGGAAGGAAATGATGAAATTGTCCTATCATGGAGTTTCTATGGTCTTTCCAATAACAACGTTCTGTGAATGGCATGCGTTAGGCTACTTGAATTCAAATTGATTCTGAAGTTTAAACATTTCTGTGAATGGCATGTGTTTAGCTTCTCTTGCTTTGCTTATTCTTTAATATGCAAATGGCATTTATGCTTGTACCTCACTGCCTGTGTTTTAGGGGGAGAATGTTAGTACAAATTTTGTTTGCCACATTCCTCGTAATAGTGATTCACTATTTCAGAGTAGTCAAATTCGTCTTTTGCCCTTCAGCTATCACTGTGTTGCTACTCATAACTGTATTAACTATATGAGTCATGAGTTGCTCTTTAGTTAATTGGATATTCTTCCTTAACATATGCAGGTTTTTCTGTGTTGAAATGAGACTGAACATAGTGGAATAAATACAAATTTCATGTGAAAAATGCAGTCCAAGTGTTTGGAATTGCAGCAAGATTTCTTTTTGAAAGCTTAAATGCCAGAAAGCAAAGTGTTGCTGACATATAAGCGAAAGCGGCAATCAAGAACAGATCCTGTACAGGGACATGAGTGCCGTAATTCACTTTTTGTTGCTCCCGATGATACTTCTTTACACAAACCACCAGACTTGCAAGTTCATTTGATTGATATGCGTTCATCAGAACATTACAACAGAAATTCTGCAGTGAGATTTTAGAAAGTTGGAACCTGTTCAAATTTTTTAGTTTGTTTCATAGGGATATACATTGTATGTCAATCATCTTTATGTAGATAATTTAATAATCCATCCTTCCCTATTTTTCCTCTAATAATTTTGTTCTTGAAAAAAATACTGAAAAGGAAAAGGGTTTCAAGGGATTACCATATACCACCAGAATGTGCCCTATTCAACCGACCCTTGAAAGCGTATCTAGTTGAGATGAACATTTAGATTTGGTTCTTTAATTTAGGTTTTTATGAAGATCTTCTCTTAGTTGTCTTAGACCTATAATTTATTTTTAAGGTCATTGCTATATTCTGTCTCGCCTGCCTCTTTTTCTTGCAGGTATGCCATGTATGTTTTGTGTGCTGTGTTGGGGGTAACCTGAAGAACTGTGGAAAATGCCTTCAGTCCTATAATCTGCAATGCCTAGATAAGCCCCATAAGGAAAAGAAACACATTGAAGTATCTGGCACAGGACAAATACCAATTAAAACCATTCCGACAAGTCTTGATGAGGTTCCTTCCCAAAGGGATGCATATGAGAATAAGCCTAGTGGCAAGAAAGTAGGCTCATCTTCAAATGCTAATGCTGGAGCATTGGTTGATGATAATAATGTTGGAGGGAGGTAAGTTTCTCAATTGGTGATGAATTCCGCTATAATTACTGCTGATTTTGTAAGACAAAAATCATCATCAGCAGCAGCAGTATTTGATAGAAAAAGCAGCACTGAATGTGATGGTAGCTCGCCAAGATTGAATACATCAAACTTAGAAGACACTGATTCATTCTCTAGAAATAAGTTAGATAAATTAGGTGGTGATTCAGCTTGCGTGAAACAAGTTGACCACCCCATTGATTACTTTCTGCCGAAGGAATAAAAGAAAAAAGGATATGGATGAGTCTAATATGCAAAGGAAATCACTGCCCGTGGAAAATAGCTGCTCATTGATAACCAAATTGAATAATTCTGTTTGTACTAATACCAGTTCTTATGAAGAAACTTCCCCTGAAAACTGCTCACTCAGTAGATCATGAAGCAGATTTGAAGCACTCCAGAGAGGTATGTAATAATGTAATATGAAGCCTATCTTTTGTCAATTTGGAAATAATGTATCTGCCTATGAGCACAAACACAATCATGTGAAATGAGAAATAGAAAATAAGATGCGACATGGAAAATACATTCTCATTTACATGTATTCTATAATAATACATATGTACAAAAACAAGGTCAGAATAAAAGGTGCATCATTGTTAGTGCTTAGTTGCCCTCGAGTGGTTGACTGACTCCACTATTATGTGCATTCTTAACCTGATACTTCATTTCTGTACATGTAATTTGTAATCACTGATCTAATTTCTTTGTTACGGATCATTGATTTTACATATGCTCGTGCTGGATCTGCTGCCGCTGGAACTAAAATGTAGGTTCACATTAACTTCAGAACTTATTGGTTTCTTATATTTTAATTGCTTACTTCATTCATCGGGACAGTTTGATGCATGAAGAAGAACAACTTCATGATGACAAAAAGACAGGCAGTGACGCCTTACAACAGGCTGGAGAAGTACGTGGCCAGAGTGCTCAAAGTGCAATGGATGTTGAAGTTCTTTGCATGGATCATTTAAGAAAAAGTAGTGATACTAGAGACTCCTCTTCTGAAGCTGCAACTCTATGTAAACCAGGAAAAACCCATGCATTGATAAGAGATGAAGCTCAAGTTTTATCAAGTGCTGATCCTAAAGCAACAGAAACCCCTCATTTAGGCAGATCACTTCCTTATTTGGACTTGTCTGTTATCCTACTGGTAGAACTTCATTAATTTCTAGGAATGCATTTGAACCAGTAACATTATCAATTCACATTGTGTTTAACGTACAATACTTTATCTAAAAGAATTCTTACTAGCAGATTCATGTGGCACTGTGGAATGCAATGTTGACTTAAACTTGAGTTCTCAGAAGCACCTGACCTGGCTGCGCCAAAAACTATATGGGACTCCTTGGATTCTACTAGCAGAAATAATGCCACTGTATTGCATGAACTGTCTCCTCCAGAAATGTCCGCTGTGTGAATTGAAAGAGTAGAAACTCATGCTTCATGGTTACACAAAGATGCATTTGAATGTTTAGAAGTTGGTGACAGCTGCAAAGATGATGATAAAGTTAGTCCTCTATTTTCCAAGGAAATTACACCAAAAAACCAGTGTATGCAGGTGAGATTTGTAAGTCTTGTTGTTTGAAGTTTTGGGGATGATTTGGCTGTCAACTAATCTTATTTTACTTTTCATGTTTGGAATATTGATTCCAGCTATTTTCAGAAGAAAAAACCAGTGATATTTTTCGCCCAGTGACAACACAGCCTGTGGCAGCGGCTTCTATAGCTTCAGGACAAAGAAGAAATTCTTCAGTTGGGAGGCCAAAATAATCAACCAGAACAATAATCTCCTCTGTTACTAGCTTGTGCACGATGGTATTGCAAGCTGAGTTTTCAATGAAAGGAGTAGTTTTCTTGACAAAATATAAGCCATATAGTACCATGTGGTCTGAAGAGGAGTTGGATTTTCTTTGGATAGTTGTGAGGAGACATGGAAGGGACAATTGGGATGCTATGTTAAGGGATCCAAGATTGCACTTCTCATCATGGAGGGTGGAAGGGACTTAGCTGAGCGGTGGGAAGAGGAACAGTCAAAACTTTTGAGTGGCATATGTGTTCCTCAATTCAAGTACTCGATAGCACAAGGCAGTTCTTTGGACTACCACTACTTTTTGGGTCCAAAAACAGGAATCTGGAAAGAAAATACAGCATATGAAGGAGGTAATGCCTGGAGGAGGCCATTATTCCAGCCGGCTTATGTTTGCAATAATGGCAATGAACACCTCCAGAGGCCTATTAGTTACACAGAGGACATCTCATTTTGGTTTCCGAAGGGAGAATTATGACGAGGATGAATTTAGTATTTTAAGTAGGAGTATGGCAAAGGGCAATTTACTATCAACTAATGGCCCCACAACTTGCGTTGGAGCAAAGGGAAACTTGCCCCACTGGCTCAGAGAATGCTTTTCTCTGTATGATCTTTCATGGTTTCACTGGTAGAGTGCATGAATGTTGTTTCATCTTTGAATTGGAACTTTTCTAGGCATCTTTGAGTGTTCCTCAATCCTTCCAACTCTGTTGATACCTCTTTCATACTAGACCTCTTTTTCCCATTCAACCTCAAACACCTTGTTGCAAGCTCAGCATTGCTCCAACATGCTCCATCTCTGCATCTCGAACCACTTAAAAGGATCCAAAATCTGAACAAGTTGGTTTTCCCTTGTCAGTGAATTGAAAGAAGCAACCAGATTTTCCCGTCATCTTTAGCAAAAGAAAACGGGGTTTTCCCAGTTAATATTTCTACGAGTGTGACTCCAAAGCTGTAGGTGTAACTTTTATCTGTAAATTTACTTCATCGGAAGTACTTTAAATCCATGTATCCAAAAGCTCCTTGTACTTCTGTGGTTAAGTGAGTTTTGTCAAGGGGAACTGATTTTGAAGTCCCAAAGTTGGATACTTTAGCACTGTAGTTATGGTCTAGAAGAATGTTAGAAGACTTGAAGATGGGGGATTGAAGCTATATGATACTGCTCCGGCAACTTCACAGGCGATCCTGAAGCGATGTTCCCATGAAAGTGATGGTGTTTCAATGAAGTGATGTTCCGCTATAAATAGAAAATTTTCCCGTAAAGCCGGCCGGCTATACTCTATAATAGAAATTATAACTGTATAGCCGATCGGCTATACTGTATGAATAGAATTTTTTTTTCCCAGTAAAGCCGGGCGGCTATACTCTCTAAATACAATATATTAATAGTACAGCTGCTATGCTGTATAAATAGGAATTTTAAACGTATAGCCCTATAAATAGAAATATTACAATACTCCATAAATATAAATTATAAAGTATAGCCGCCCGACTATACCTGTTAAATATAATAATTTAATAGTGTAGCCGCGCGGCTATACGCTCTAAATATTTTAAAACTATATCCGTACGGTTATAGTCGTTAAAAGTATAAAATTATTTTCTTTACATTTTTCTTTGGCCAGCTTCTGTTATTTAATATATGTAATTAAGTAATATCTTAGTCTTTTTTAATTACTTTAATTATTGTTTCTTTGGTGAAAAAATAGAATATTTTAAAGGATAGCCGCACGGCTAGACCCCATAAATAGAAATTATAGAAGTATAGCCACTCGGCCGTACTTCTATAATGCCGATCGGCTATACTGTATACATAGAAATTTTAAAAGTATAGCTGCAAGGCAAGACTCTATAAATAGAAATTTAAATAGTAGAGTCGCACATCTATAAGCTATAATAGAAAATTTACATGTCACGACCCGATCCGAGAACAAAAATATTCCTGAATCAGTAAAGTGCGTGAATGGAAAGAAATAAATAAAAAGACTGAAAAATTGGTTAAAATACGTTACCATTATATTAATAAATAAAATTATAATAATCTTACAAGTGCACAAGATATAAATAAAAGTTTATCACTCTAAACTAATCCAACTTCTCTGGTTTCGCTTTGTCTTACCCACTAATTGATCTGAAAAATAAAATAGGTGAGGGATAAGCAAACCACCACTCAATGAGTAGATTCTGTACTATGCCACTCAAATAATGTCATTTTACACTCTCTAGAAAAATATAATAAAAAGATACACAATCCAAATCATATCATATCATTACTTTATATCTTGGTTATCATTCACAAATCGTGCCCAGATACGTGACCCTTATTGGCCTCACTGCCTATGTCCCCGCTCTGGTACATTTATCCTTCGGATACGCCGTCACTGAAGTTCTCATGTTCCATGAATAATACATACTTCACAAAAACTCCAAACAATATATATTGTGTGAAATATTGCACAAATTAGACATGTTTGACTTGAAAATAGAGAGAAGTTTGTAAATAGATTTTCACATTTATCACAAAATACAAACTTTTAGAACATATTACATAACCCACTCACTATGATAAGTATGAAATATTGCAAGACAAAATAAAATATTGCAAGACAAACACACACGCTCTTCATCTTGTTTCTTTTCTTCCTTATATATATATATATATATATATATATATATATATCTCTCTCTCTCTCTCACACACACACACTACTTCATGGTAAAATCTATCTTAAAGGATTGGAATGAATGATTGAAGTAAGGAAGCATGATACTTATAGGAGAGGCTATGTATGCATCCAAATAATATTTATATATACAATATTTTAAACCATCAAAAGATAAGATAGAAGTAAGGGAATAATATGAGTCATCCCTTCTGATAATGATATCACAACACCACCACCAAAAGATAAGATAGAAAGATAAGAAATAATGTGAGTCATCCACCTTTGGCTAATGATATCACAACACCACTTGTTACTAGCATGTAAGGTGGCATGACAATGATGATTTGATTAAAACCAATTCTAAGTCTCTACACGTGAAAAACAAGAATGGTGTCATCTTTCAACTAAAGGGATAATCTCATACTAGGCTTAAGATTTAATAATATATAAGTCCTCACAAAAAATATTTAACTAAGAAAAATTCATATTAATAAATAATTAATATGTAGTATGAATTATTATTATTATTATTATATATATATATATCTTTACAGCTTCTCACTGAGGAGACTTTTCTTCCGGCAGCAATTGTGAATGGGCTGTGCTGCCGTAAAGGGCAGACTTATGAAATTGTCCTCTTTGTATGAGTACAAAATTAAGCCCCAAATATACTTCGAAAGAGCAGTAGAGCCTTAGGAAGTATTTTGGTTACCTTCACCAGCCAAAACAATAGCAACTTACAGGTAATTTTTGCATGCTTACAGATAAACCTTTGAGCTTGGCATGAGAGACATGTGGCATGGAAGCAAAATCAACATGAGTTTAGCACTGAGGGGAAATTTAGGCTTTCTTAGGGGTAAAAAGGGAAGTGTTAAGGTGAGAAAGGAGAGATTTATAGGAGATTTGCTAGAAGAGAGAAATGAAGAACAATGCTCTTCCGGCAGCTTGACAGATACTCTGTCTGCCAGAAGAGAAGAATGGAGAAGAGGGTGAACAGTGCACGAGATTGCTGGGTTCTTGCAAGTTAGAGAGAAAGCTTGCTCTCTGAATCTAGGTTGGATTTGTTAGGTAGGAGAGGCTTCATTTTATAGTCGCTGGAAACAATCACTTCCCAAGAAACCCTAATGACTTCTACCTATTTTGGCCAAGTTTTCCCTTCCTTTCTCATCACCTTCCTTGGCTTTTCCCATTTTGATGAAATCCCTTCTGTCTATTTGCACCAAATCAGAGTTTTTGAAGCTCAAGGCCCCTTTTTCCCGCAGCTGTCTCAATGGCGCAGACTTCCATTCCCAGCCATCTCTTTTATTGCTTTCTTCTATTTTTTCCATGGCCAAGTCCTGATGGGAAAAGGAGTTGGGATATATATGCTGGTTCGAATGGTGCTTCTGGCAGCTCGCATGCTAATATTCTTGGTTCCTTGAATGTTTATAGCTTGGAACTTGCTCCCATGTGTCTGGAACCTCCAGCAGCTCTGTTCAATGATCCTACAGACCTTCTCTACGTGGCTTCTATTTTTCTAGCAAGGGGCTGAGGCTTTTGTGGCTTATTTTGGAGTTTTGTATGGGCCAAGGTGGTTCCTTAAGTAAGTGGGTATTTTTATTAAAATTGAGCTTTTTGGTTGAGTCAATAGGCTATTTTGCTTGGGCTATTTAGGCTATTTCTTCTCCCTTGTGCTCACACACATGTTTGGGCCAAAGAAATGGGCTTGAGTCTTGAGGCTCCCAAGCAACCCGAGACTTTCCATTACTCGGCCCATCAATGGGCCTCATGTTGATTTATTACCATCCATACCACAACCCACTCAAGCAAGCCCTAGGCATTTGAGTGGCTTGGGCCCATTTAGGCTTGTAGCATGGTTGGGTGTGAGATAACGATTTTGTGCTTCGCATGACATGTCGCTTGGCATGTTTAAATTTTATCGTCCTTGGGAAGGACTGCGATGTTTAATTTCGGCATGGGCTTGTAGAGCCGGTATATTTTATCTCAACCCCTAGCATGGTGAATTTATTTAGCGTGGCACGTGAACTACAACTTGCATGTGGCGGGTTTTCGTGTACTCCGCTTTACGCTTTTCTTAATGTAGTGTCGCTTTGAGCGATAATTTATTCAGGCCCAACAATGGATTTTTTGGGCCTCAACATTAGCCCCCTTAATTATAAGGGCCATGGACAGTCTGAATAGGCCGAATAATTAAACCCTAATCCAAAAAATCAGATTTGTATTTGTAGAGAACTCTCCTCTTCCAGGTGCAAAATGACGCGCGTCATGATTGGTTCTCCAGCAGTTATTTGTAATTTCCCAACGCCAACCGCCTTTATTCTTTTCTTTTTTATTATTTTATTATTTTCTTCCATTTCTTTCTCTTTTTTCATACTGCAGACCCAAACTTCCTTCCATCTTTCTTTTCTTTGTTCTCTTCCCTTTCTCCAATGCACTCAGATCGAGTGAGAGTGTGAGATCGGGCAAAATCGTCTGCCCCAACCCTGGGAAGAAGCCCCGAGTTCGACTCACCGTCCCTCCTTTATTTGAAGGGGTCCATTTGTCGCTGCTGGAAGGGACCCCCTTGTACGGATTTTTTTCCAAAGTCTCGATTTCTCTCCTTTTCTTGGTGTATTCAAGGTCATCTCTTGGGGAATTAGCAAGGTATGCCCTTTTCCTTGTTTCCTTGTAAATTAGTTGGAGAATTCATCGGGTTCTTCACACCCACGGATATTCCCCCTTGTTTTGGCATAGCACCAAACCTCTTTTGACCTATTTTGTTATTGCAGCAACTTGGATGCTTATAGCGTGGATGCTAGCAAGGAAGTGCATGCCCCAGACTTATGAGATTCCCTTCTTCTTTGATTTGTTCGGGCTGCTGGAAATGTACCAATTTTTTGTGGGAGGAAACCCTTGGGTTTCTCCCATTTTCTTTTTCTTTACTTTTACCTTGCACCGATCTCCTCTATGTTTATGGAAAGGCTAGTCTTGGCATGACGTCTTTCTCTTTTCTTTATTTCTATGCAAGTGTATACGTCTCAAGCATAGGTGAGGTTACTGGAAGCCTTGATGTTTCTACTGCTGGAACCTTCAAGTGTACCGATTTCACAACTTGGCAATTTGGATTTCTATCTCTATTTCTCAATAAATAGTTGTGCTCCTTCACTAGAATCGTGGGTCTTTCTTTTGGCCTTGTAGGAATAGACATGGACTGGTGTTTGGCCTAGGCTTGTTTTTCTTGTGAACACACGCTTGATTAAATCTGGACTTTTCTCTGATCTTGTGGAAATAGAAATTGACATAATACATGCTCTGCAATGCTTGAATCTTTTTGCATTTTGAGGGAGAATTTGCTTGTCATGGGAATTGCTCGAGAATTTTACTTGCTATGGATAAATTGCATGATGCTTTGATATTTGCTTAAGCGTTTTCTTTGGCGTGAGTTTGACTTGTCATGCTTGACGTATTTTGTGTGTGCTACGTTCTTGACCACCTTCTTTTGATTGAACTATATGCATCACGAGCGTATGCTTGTAACGCATGATTAATACATACGATTAGAGGTTGTTGAAAGCTGGAGGAAAGCACCATTTGTTTTCTTTTATGAGCTTAGAGCTTGGACATGGATAACTATTTATTTTTTTGGCTTTATATGGATAGATATAAACATGTGTATGATGGGTCTGCAAGAATGCCGTGTAACTCATAGGGATTTTTCTTGTTTTTGTGAAAAAGGTTACTAAGAGGTAAGTGATGTTTAGTTTGTAACACTTTCTTTGTGAAAAGGTCAGCTGGAATGATTGATTGAGCATGGAATGGGAACCTTGCTTGTCATAAGCTCGAGTAATAGATTGCATGATGCTTCAAAAAAAATTTTGTTTATGCATTTCGCGTGGCATGAGATAGCTTGGTTTGCTTGGCCTGTAAAGTTCATATGGCTTGCATGCTAGTGTGGAGATTTCTTGGCTTTTAACACAGAGATGCTTTGCCCTTTTGCAGCATATTCTTTGTTGGCAATTCTTGCAGGATTAGTTACAATGACTTCTGTGATTAGTGGTGGCTTACTTCCCCTTGCACGACGGGTTGAAGAATGGACGACTACCTTCATAGCTTAGAAACACTTGCCAAGACTCGATCATAGGCACTGAGTAAGCTTAGGAAGCTACTCTCATTTCCAGGTGTTGTATAGAAGAAAGACGTGTTTTCGGCGGCCACTTTATTTTTATTTTTATTTTTATTTTTTCAATACCCTTGCAGCATCACTAAGGGTTGGCCACAATGGCTCGATCGCAAATTGACAGCCCTAACTACCAAAGATGTTTTGCAAATGATTAAAGGTTGCTAAGGAAAAATCGTTTTTGACCTTACAGCAACGTGCTGAAAGGGCTTAAATGTGTGTCTTATTAGGATTTTGCGTGGACTTCCCGCTGAATACTTATAAGAAGTTACAGCACACACTATTTTTAGAGCACGAGCTGCTTGTAGCATGAAGATGTATGCATGATCCCCTTAAGCAAGAGTTGTCGTTAATGCGTTAAGCCTTCAGAACACGAATGGAGAGCAAGTGTCGTAAGCTACGAGACCTTCTCCTTGACAAATGAGCGACTGAGAATGGTGCTTGGTGCATGTGGAAACATTGAAAAGATCATCTCATAGTGCTTCTTCTATTCTGTTTTAGTCATGCACCGTGATCTAGTTGAGGTACCTGATTCTCCTTCTTCGCACCGTAATATATATATTTTTTCTTTTAATAAAAAGGGCATATCTTCCAGCACCATCTTTCTCTAACACTTGTCCTTATTTCGCTTTGCAGGTTGCATTTCTTTGTTGTAGGGGCTACGGCTCAGCATGAGTAGCTTTTTCTTTGAAACTGCAAGGTGTATCGATCTTTAGCACAGTTGACTGCATTTGGGCTCGAGTTGTAACCTTTTTTTTTTTTTGGAGAGCCTAAAGCTCATGTTGTTGGAAACTTGAAACACAACCTTGTTGCATACTTTCCATCAAAACCTTTGATGTAGAATGCTTGAGATATTAAGCTTCGGCCTATTTTGTATGCTTTGCGTGAATTGTTGGGTTTTGGAAATGCATTGAGATAAAGATTTCCAGCTTGTTCTGTACACTTAGGTTTGTTGAAATGCATGAGTTGCTTGAGATTTGAACAGGTTGGGTTGTGGTAGGTGCAAGGTACATACTGTCAATTTTTTTATAGGATCACAAAAGTGTTTGCCCCATTGCCTCTGCATTTTTTTTTCTACCTCCACATGGCCTTCCTTATGTGATCAGATTTTTCTTTCACAGCACCCCAACACATACACTTTCTTCAAATATTGCAAGGGCTGGGATGATTTTCCTTCATATCATGACCTTCCCTTCTTTTTTTTTTTTTTCAGGTTGAGAGCATCTCACAAGTCACAGAGGATACACTTCCTACTCCTCCTCTTGGGACGTCCAGTGTGTTGCCCATTGCCTTGCGACCTCTAGCAGCGCAGCCTCCTCCCTACTTTTCTTTCCTAAGCACATCCGACGCAATCGCTGCACCTTCCACACAAGCCTTCAGAAGGTCGCCATACTCCTCCTTCCTAGTCACATCCGACACAATTGTCGGCACCTCTCCACAGCTTCCAAAGAGCCTCTTCTTTTTCATTTTTCTTTTGGACACTCTAACGACCATGTCGTTATGACTTTGTAATGTAGTGTTGAATCACTGGAGCTTGTATTAATTTCTGAATGCTTGAGGCGTGTTGTAATCTGCATGTTTTATATATATATATTGCTTGGTTAGCAAAATTTATTTTTATGAACTGCTGGAGATTCTTTGACAGGTTGGATATCCTTAAAAACAAGGTATATGCTGACAAAATTTTGTCTGACCACTAGGCCTGAAAAACACCCTCTTATCATACCTAAAAAGGGTCAGACTAGCATATGCATGGTCTTTGTAAAATTTCCAGATGTTTTGCATATTCTGGTTGCTTATCAAAAGGGGACAATGGTTTCGTTGTTCTAGCAGCTCAAAAATGCATGACCCATATTATTTTGCTTAGGCATGCTGCTTGTTGATGGCCCCGGACCCCATCCAAGTGACTTTGCTCGGCATGTCTTACTGCTAAGTAGCGTGTTTTGGTTTTTTTTTTTGTTTTTTTTTATGTTTTCAATGCAAAGGAGGTTTAAAGTGTATAAAAATAAAATTCCAGAGACATATATATATATATATTTTCAAAATAATCCTTCATTCTCATTGCAAAGTCCCGGCTACCATGAAGGTGCACCATGCAATATAGTCTTTTTTCAAAATATGACGATAAGACAGAAGGAGTTCATGTCTAAAACAAAAGGAAATGCAATAAATGAAAGTGCTTGACATAAGATTAACTTAGCAGTAGTAAGGCTTGAGCCACTTTGCATTGATGAATACTCCAATCAAATCGAGCCCCCAAGTATGAAAGAGTCAAGGAGTGTGCATGATTGCAATAGCATGAAAGCTTGTGGCTTAGGTTGGCATGTATTCGGCATGTGTTGTACAAGGCTGCCATGCTCTGCAAAAATATTTAACATAACCACATCTGCTGCTTTACTTGCATGCGGCTCATAACCCAACTAATCAAATAGTGATTTGTGACTCATAACCTATCACATTTTCTTCAACATATGTGAGGTGATCAGAGGTTACGGCAGCTGTTTCTCGATAATCTTGCTAACCAAATGAAGCCCCCAAGTGGCGTTCTTCCAGCATGTTCCAATGTAAATACTTCGCTGCTGGAACTATCCTCTCATCCATCAGCAAGTGGCCACAAGGTACGGTAACCTATAAGTTTCGAATATTTACACCAATAAGCTTTCTCCATGTTTCCACAAGGCTCCCAAATAGTCTCCAATGGATTTGGGTCACTCTTCCACGAGTGGCACAATACATCGTCGTCGAGCAAGTCATCAGAGCATGTAATGACAGCAGCCATCTCCTTACCCCTTCGTTTTGGCAAGGGTCTCGTCAAGAGCTTGCTTCTCGAGGGCAGCTCAGGAGTTCCGTCATGTATCTCGGCGTGCAAGATTTTCCTCAAAGTTTCACAATCAGTGGTTGGATGACCCACAAACTGATGATAACCGCAGTACCTAGGATCACACTTTTCTTCTATGGTAGGAATTTTGTAGGGCTTGAGGGGTTCGTTTGCACCATGGACAAACATTGTATCAAGAATGGCATGGAATTCTCCATCTTTGCACGGCAGTGACGGGTACGTCTCCCTGCCTTTTCTTTTGCATGACTTGCAGTCACTGGATAATTTAGCATCCTCATCTAATGTCTAGTGTGCTTCTGTCTCTTCACTCATCCAAGCTTCTTGCCCAGTTAATTTGACTGAAATGCTTGTTTTCCTCACTACTTCTAGCAGTTGAGAAAATTGACTGATGCCAATATTTTTCAAATAAACTCTATAATCTGCCACAATATTACTGATGCAAAATTTGACAAGCGCCTCCCAATTTTTTTCATCATAGCAATCCAACGCTAGGTCCCGGAACCTGTGCACAAAGTCCATGGGTTCCTCTCCATGTTTTTGGCGAGTATTGTTGAGTTGAATGATAGTAACTCTTTCTTCATGCTGGAAATACTTCTTACAGAACCTATTTGCCAAATCTTCCTAAGAACGAACAGTGCCTGGTGCCAACATCGTATACCATGTGTAAGCACGATCGGTAAGGCTCTTCGAAACGGTTGACGTGCTCCTTGGAGCTTTCTTTCCTTCTGTCAAAAAGGACAAAGCTTAGTGCTTCGTAGCCTTTAGGATATTGCTGCTGGAGTAAGCTTGATGGATACGACGGCGAGGAAAGTACTTCCCATCTATCTAGCTTCGAGTTAGTTCTTTCTCTAGCATAGCGATGACGTATTTTGGGTGACAAAGATGGTCCTTTTTGTTCGCACTTCGGCAGAGCAAACTCTTGTGAAGTCTCTCGCTCTTCGTCGCTTAGCAACTGAACCTTTCAGCTCTTTGATTGTGTTTGCCATCTCTCTTTGGGTTTCCCCATAGCATGGATGGCTGCAACAAGGTTTGAGAAGGTAAAAGCTCCCTTACTTGCACGTTCTTATTCTCTAGATGAGGCATGTTGCCTTGATTCCGAGTCGCCATGGTTTGGCCCGTCTTAAAAGGTCATGTTGTTGCTTATGGTCTTCTTCTTTGGAAGCATTGGTGAAGATAATGGCCTAATCCCCAGCAGAGTCGCCAATTTATGTAGGGGACTTTTTCTTCCGGCAGCTGTAAATGGGCTGGGCTGTCATAAAGGGTAGACTGATGAAATTGTCCCCTTTGTCTGAGTTCAAAAATTAAGCCCCAAAAATACTTCGAAAGGGTAGCAGAGCCTTAGGAAGTATTTTGATTACCTTCACTAGCCAAAACAATAGCAAATTATAGGTAATTTTTGCATGCTTACAGATAAACCTTTGAGCTTGGCATGAGAGACATGTGGCATGAAAGCAAAATCAACATGAGTTTAGCACTGAGGGGAAATTTAGCTTTCTTAGGGGGGGAAAAGGGAAGTGTTAAGGTGAGAAAGGAGAGATTTATAGGAGATTTGGCTAGGAAGAGAGAAATGAAGAACAATGCTCTTCCGGCAGTTTGACAGATACTCTGTCTGCCAGAAGAGAAGAATGGAGAAGAGGGTGAATAGTGCACGAGATTGCTGGGTTTTTGCAAGTTAGAGAGAAAGCTTGCTCTATGAATCTGGGTTGGATATGTTAGGTAGGAGAGGCTTCATTTTATAGCCGCTGGAAACCATCACTTTCCAAGAAACCCTAATGGCTTCTACCTATTTTGGTCAAGCTTTTCCCTTCCTTTCTCATCTCCCTCCTTGGCTTTTCCGATTTTGATGAAATCCTTCATCTATTTGCACCAGCATCAGAGTTTTTTGAAGCTCAAGGCCCTTTTCCCAGCTGTCTCAATGGCGACTTCCATTCCCACCATCTCTTTATTGCTTTCTATTTTTCCATGGCCAAGTCGATGGGAAAAGGTGTCTGATATATATATGTTGGTTCAATGGTGCTTCCGCAGCTGATGCTAATATTCTTTGGTTTCTTGAATGTTTTCTTGCTTGGAACTTGCTCCCCATGTGCTGGAACCTCCAAAGCTCTGTTCAATGATCCTACAGACCTTCTCTACGTGGCTTCTATTTTTCTAGTAAGGGGCTGAGGCTTTTGTGGCTTATTTTTGAGTTTTGTATGGGCCAAGGTGGTTCCTTAAGTAAGTGGGCTATTTTTATTAAAATTGGGCTTTTTGGTTGAGTCAATAGACTATTTTGCTTGGGCTATTTCTTCTCCCTTGTGCTCACCCATATGTTTGGGCTAAAGAAATAGGCTTGAGTCCCGAGGCTCCCAAGCAACCAGAGACTTTCTATTACTCGGCCCATCAATGGGCCTCATGTTGATTTATTACCATCTATACCACAACCCACTCAAGCATGCCCCGGGCATTTGAGTGGCTTAGGCCCACTTAGGCTTGTAGCGTGGTTGGGTGTGAGATAATAATTTTGTGCTTGGCATGGCATGTCGCTTGGCATGTTTAAATTTTATCATCCTTGGGAAGGACTGCGATGTTTAATTTTGGCATGGGCTTGTAGAGCCGGTATATTTTATCTCAACCCCTAGCATGGCAAATTTATTTAGCATGGCACGTGAACTACAACTCGCATGTGGCTCCGCTTTATGCTTTTTCTTAGTGGAGTGTCGTTTTAGGCTGATAATTTATTCGGGCCCAATAATGGATTTTTTGTGCCTCAACACTCACATTACAAGCCTAGCCGATCATCTATACTCCATAAATAGAACTTAAGGGGTATGATTATTTGTTTTTTTTTATTTTATAAAAAGGACCTTGGTATAGCCGCATGGCTGTACTACTTAAAAAAAAAAATGGAACCGCCTAATAGCACCTATTCGGAATATTCTTATTTTTTTTTTTTAAATTTTTAAAAAGAATATAGCCATGCGGCTATACAAAGGGTCTTCATTTCTCACTTTACACCCTAAAATTGAAATTTCTCACTTAAACTTCTGGAACTGAAAAGTTAGGCCACCATATAATACTTTAATATAATTCTATGTGTATAATACTTGAATTTCGTATATATTATTGAAAATTTTGTAAAGAAACACGTGTATTAAACATGAAAAATATGTACATACGTGTATTGTACTAAGTCTTTAAGACGTAAACACGTACATATATGTATAATACAAGTGTTAAACGGGAAAATGCTAAATTCTTTATAAGGGTAATAACTCTTGAAAAGTTAAAAATCAAAAGGAGACAATAGAGACTTCGATAATGGCCAAATAGTAATGAATAATGCTCTAAACTACTCTTATCAATAAAAGAAATTGGGAAAAGATTTTGTTTTTTAAAAAGGATCCCAGTGTTGTAAATGCATGAGTTGGTGGATGACCACCATACCTCTTAGCATTCACCCTTTCTAATTCTATGTAACCTACACACTAAATACCATAGTTATGGGCTTGACATTTATGAGTTGTTAATGTCTTCTTATCACTGTAAGCCTAGAAATATGAGGTCTTACAAGGATTAGGTAATAAAATAAAAAGATAAAAAATATTACCGAAATGAAATCCAAATAATGTTGGAACTTCAGGTTCTTAACATGATGTATATGTTTTCGCCCAAAATCATAATACATATGCACTTGTTGAAATATCGATTTGGAGGTTGACACAATTAGAGTTTCAAGTTCTAGAATTTACCTATTTTAATGCACATGTTGGCAAAACTTATAGTTTGGATTAGACATAATAAGAACTTTGGGTTCTAAGATATTTGAACTTCGGATCATATGAGGAACTTCAAGTCCTTAAATTTAAATTCTTGAAATGAAAACAAATAACTGAACATAACAATACAAATAAAATAATAATTAAAATACTAGAATATCTAATCATATGATCCGAAGTTCAAATATCTTAGAACCCAAATTATTGAAATGAAAACAAATTTAAATTATTGAAATACTAGAATATCTAATCATATGATCCGAAGTTCAATTTAAATTATTTATTTTCATTTAAATTATTTAAATTTAAGGACCTGAAGTTCCTCATATGATCCGAAGTTCAGATATCTTAGAACCCAAAGTTCTTATTATGTCTAATCCAAACTATAAGTTTTGCCCACATGTGCATTAAACAATAACGCTATGGGCACCAACTTTTTTACCAACTTTGATACCAACACATGTGGCACATGACATGGCAACCCATGTCATCTGCCATCTCATCTATTTTAATTACATAATTTGTTATATAAATAAAAGAATTTAACATCGAAAAAGAAAAGAAAAAGAAAAGAAAAAAAAGAAAAGAAACCCATTTAATATTTAGGTCCCTTCCGTCTTCCTCCTTGGCTCCCCTACCCTCTCTTCTCTTGAAAAAACCCTAGAAATTCAACAGTCCTCCATGATAGCCAATATGTCTCTTAGTATGGGAATCAAAGCCAGATGCCAATCCAAGTGGACATCAGTATGGGAATCAAAGTCAGAATTCAAGCTAGAATATAATTCCAATCAAAGCATTTAGCTTCCTCCCTTTCAATTGCCGCTAGTTGAAACTTCTCAAATTCAAAGCATCGAGCCTTTGTGGTTTAGCGTTAAACCTCCTTCTTCCTTTTTGAAAACCCTAGAAATTCAGCAGTCCTTCATTGAAGAATTAAAGCTCTCATCGCACCATTTTATTCAACCACAATAATGTCGTCGATAGGTACGTACATACTTGAGCAATTTTTTATCACTTGGGTTTTAGTGTTCTAATACTCATATTTTATTATAACTAAAAAACAAAACAAAAGTTCTGCATAAATCGCACCAGCAAGTTAGGAGAGGGTTGGGGAGCCAAGGAGGAAGACGGAAGGGACCTAAATATTAAATGGGTTTCTTTTTTCAGTGTTAAATTCTTTTATTTATGAGTAATGCTACACTTACCACATTTTTATCCCACATTTCTATACCACATGATGTGGCATGTCCATATCATATGCCATATCAATTAAATTAATGAAGTGTATTTTAATAAAGAAAATTAGAAAAACAGAAACTAGTATTTTACATTATGTGGTATGTACACATCAGCGGCAACATCATGTGGTATAAAAAATGTGGTAAGACTAGTATTATTCTTTATTTATATAACAAATTATGTAATTAAAATAGATGAGATGGCAGATGACATGGGTTGCCATGTCATGTGCCACATGTGTTGGTATCCAAAAGTTGGTAAACAAGTTGTTGCCCATAGCGTTATTGGTGCATTAAAATAGGTAAATTCTAGAACCTGAAGATCTAATTGCGTCAACTTCCAAATCGATATTTCAACAAGTGCATATGTATTATGATTTTGGGCAGAAAACTATACATCATGTTAAGAACCTGAAGTTCCAACATTATTTGGATTTCATTTCTTCTATTTTATTTTATTTTTGTCTTTTTATTTTATTACCTTGAAAAATATCATATTACTAAAAATTTGGACCTGCAGTTCAAAATTAGGTATTCTTTTTCATTTGATATAGGCACTCGAACCCGAAGTTTCATATATACGTTAATATATATATATATATATATATCCAAAGTTCATAATTGTCTATTGAGATTAATATTAATATGAACCCGTAGTTCATATCCTGTCAAGAACCTGCAGTTCTAGCAATACATATATAAAATGTTAATTGAACTTGAAGTTCAGAATCAAACGTTGTTTTTTTCCTTTTTTCTTTATCATGTTTTTCACAATGGAATCAAAAGATTGGAACTTTCAAGTTCATTGGATCTTAGTTTTTATTATTCTTATATTTGATTAGAATCTGTAGTTCTATATCACACAATCTAATTGGAACCCGAAGTTCTTCAATTATCATATCTATGCTATTCCTATCAAATTGAGCTTGAAAGACCTTTGATTCATCATTTAGTTTTGAACGTATTTTTCTTAAAATCAATACTTTTATGTGATCTTTTTTAACCTGATGTTCAAGATCAAATTCAGCCTATAGCCATAAGTTTTGTTTATATGACTCGCTAGAACCCAAGTTCTATACTTTAAAACTTGAAGTTCGAAACAGTTAATTTTTTTAGTTTATAATAGAAATTTACAAATATCTTCATATTAGAACATTTAATTCCATAAATTAAATTTATCTTAGAACCTAACATTCGATATTCAATTTATCTTATAACCTTCTATTTTATGTTTCATATTTTATTTTTATTTTTAGAAATTAGTGTGATTATTATTGTAAATTTTTATTTTAATTTAATTAGTACTACTTTATTGTCTTTGTGAATTATTTATTTATATCTTATTTGGACCAGAAGTTCCATGTTAAACAATTAGTTGAAACTAGAAGTTTCATTATACATATTTGAAATACAAAATTTAATTTGAGATTATAAAAATCTGAAATATTTGCAATGACATACTTAATTCAAAACCTGGAGTTTTGATTACACATTATAATCGAAACCTGAAGTTTTGGATATTTAATTTGTATTATGAACTAGACGTTATCTCCAAACCAGAAATTATGAATTTTGAAATTTTAAGTCCATAGAGAATGTTTTAAGTATATTATATGAACCAGAAATTCAGTGAATTTTTATTATTATTATTTTTTGTTCTGGCTTTCATGGATATCCTAAAAGTTGATATTCTCATATATACAAATAAGAAAGAAAATAGAGATCTAAGTAGGATTGTAATGTGGAAGAGCATAAAGGAATAAATTTATCCTTTCGTGTTCTAGGAGCTCCAGTAGTAGCAATATGAAAAATATGATGTGTTTCAATTGTTTGGTAAATAAAAAGTCTTTATTATGCATCCACGAATTTCATATGATTGGATCTATTATTTCCTAAAGAAATATAAGAATTTAATTACTATTTACTTAGTGAATAATTATAATTTAAATATTTGACTAAATAAAAATAATAATGACCGTTTATTAAGTTAATTAAAGTATTTAATTATTCACTAAAGAAATAATAATTAAATAATTCTAAGATATTATTTAATTACTAAAAAGAAAATTTATTGGACCTAAAAGATACTAAATTTATATTTATTCTTAAATAAAATCTCTCCGAAAAAATTTCGTCATGAGAACTCTAATCAGGCGATGATTTTCCTAGGTAGACTTGTGTTGATGAACTTTCAGAGAGGTTTTCTTGCTTTTTAATTTTTTATTATTTTTGTTTATATTTATTTTAAACATGTAAATTTAGTTTCTTTAATTTTATTTTTTTGGCCTTCTTTAGTTTAATATATGTAATTAAGTAATATCATAGCCTTTTTTAATTACTTTAATTTGTAATTATGTTTAATTATTATTTCTTTATTGAATATTCATATATTTTGCTCATTTCGTAAATTACTTAATGAATAGTAATTCATTATGGACTTTCTTTTCACAAAATTAGTTTGGGTAAATTCAAGTCTCTAACCAAAAGCCTTAGCTTGAAATTGTTCCCAAACCTTTCTTAAGGCTCGAACCCTAACCATAAGGCCATCTCCAGTATAGGGCTAAATATAGTCCATGGCTAAAAATTTTAGCCCCCCAAAATATTAATTTTTAAAGAATAGTGTGACTAAATTTTTCCATCTCCAATAGGGCTATATTTAGATCATTCATATTTTATTATTTTGAAAACGAGAGTGGGGAGTGCTTTAATGATTAGTTGTTGAAAAGCACAGGTATGGGGCCATCACTGTAAATTTGGCCTAGGCCTAGTAGCTAGACTGTACATTTGGCCCAGTTAGAGGGCTAAGGACCAAATGTGGCCTTCCAAATTTGGCCTAAATTTTATTTAGCCTATGGCTGGAGATGAGTTTTGCATTAATTTAGGTCTATATTTGGGATATAGCCCATGGGAGATGACCTAAGCCTACTAAGGAGTAGATACGTTCTCTTATTTTCCAATGTGGAACTCAAGTTCATGTATTTCAATCAAACTCCAACAAGCAGTTGATATTATCGAATCATGTTGTGACTTGATTTAAGTTTCGAGGCTAAAATCCATTTTTGGAATACTAAAATATTTTGGGTACTAAAACTAAATTTCTAGGATTTTTATTAAAATATTTAATGCTAATTACTCACTAAAGAAATAATAATTAAAACGTAATCACTAATGAAAGTATTTAAACAAGGCTAAGATATTATTTAATGAATAAAAAAGAAAATTTTGAAAAGGATATTTTAAATAGAATATTTGACAGTATATCCCCCACGACTATACCCTTTGAATAGCATAATCTTGATTTCTCTTTTTTAATTACTATTTACTTAGTGAATAATTAGTATTTAAATATTTTATTAAATAAAAATAATAATTACCATTTATTAAGTTATAAAGTATTTAATTATTCACTAAAGAAATAAAAATTAAATAAGTCTGATATTATTTAATTACTAAAAAGAAAATTTTGTGAAAAGTTGGCCATATAATATTTTAATATAATTTTATGTGTATATACTTGAATTTTGTATGTATTATTGAAAATTTTGTTGAAAAAACAAGTGTATTAAACATGAAAAATATGTACATACGTGTATTGTACTAAGTTTTAAGGCGTGTACACAAAACGAAAGTATTATTAAAAAAATATGTACGTATATGTATAATACAAATGCTAAACGGGAAAATGCTAGTTAAAAATTAAAAGAGGACAATAAAGACTCGGATAATGGCCAAATGGTAATGGATAATGCTTTAAACTCCTCTTATCGATAAAAGAAAATTAGGAAAAGATTTTGGTTTTTTTAAAAAGGATCCTAGTATATATTTAAATACTCTTTAAATTTTATTTTAATATTTAAAAAGTATAGATATTCGAATACAAATTTGTGCTCAAAAAACCGAAAAATCAATCTTAGGATTTCGGTTTTGCTTCAATTCCTACACTCGAATTTTCCCTCTCTTCGTGGATCAAGCTAAGGCTAGGGTTTTCTCTGAATGGCGCGATCCATCTCCATCTCCTCGGAATGTCACTGTAAGTTCCCTTATTATTATTATTTTTTTCAAACACTTTCACTTTTGATTTTCTGAATTCTTCACGGTTCAATGTATTTATTGATTATTATTTCAAAATCGAGACACACTTATAGATACGTATTCGTAGTTACATATTAGAATGTATGTACATATGTTATGCTTTGCTTTTAGACTTTCCATTTGGTTTCCGAGAAAATAGAATAGAAAGTGAAGTATGAAGCGGGTTTTGTGTGGCGTGAAGGTTGTGTGTTGCTTTGTTTTTCCACATTTAATTTAAAATATCACTAAATTATGATAGAACTGTGGTGGACTTTGTATTTCATTCACGTTTACATGTATTTTGTATCTCGGCTTTTACATCTGAATTTTGATATGAAACTAATCATGGCAGCAAGTGCTTTGTAATATTTGGAATGATATTTGTTTTACTTGTGAAACGTTTTCAGTTTTTTTTTTTTTAAAGGTTGAAGCGGTTATAGTAAGTAGCACCTATAAAAGCATTGTTCGACTCTCTGTTGCACATGATGAATTAAGTAGGATGATGAGTTGGGTTGTCAAATGAGTTTAAGGCTTTTAATAATGTTATTGAATGATGAAACCATATTGGAGGATATATGAGTTGGAGCCTAATTAAACTGGGATTGGGCGTTTGATGCTCATGCGAATGTAGATCAAACAAGTAGTCATTGAGGATGGATGATGATGGTGACATTGATATTTTTTTCTCCAATTGGAACAACAAAAATCAGGATCGCCTTTTTTTATTGTCTCTCTGCCTTATCGTTTCTCTAATTGGAATCTTGACTATAGCCTACATGTGGATTGCCATAGTAGCATGTCATGAAACAGGTGATATTTGTGATTTAGGTCTATTGAATCGAGAAAGGTTGACTCTATCCCCTCTTCATGTCATTGGATTTTGAGCTCCATTAGAGATGGCATATTCAGTATGAGTAACTGTTGTTGAGTCAGAGCAACAAGTCCAAGCATACGCTATGAATTGAAATTTACAAGTATATATTATGGCTATACTATTTAAATGCAATATTAGAGTCAGAGCAACAAGTCCAAGCATGGAAATGACCCTCTGTTGACACGGGAAATAGTGGTAGTAATGGGGTATGTCCCACAGCTGATACTAATCAAGCTAAATCTCTCCTCAGTTGATTTTAATGGAGTTTGGTGAACCTATACCTCTATTATTATTTCGGACGTATCATAAATTGTTGCTTGATTGTTGCATGTGCTTGTGTTTCATGTAGGTTTGGTGACTCAACACAAGGACCAGGAGGAGGTGGGTCTATATTTATTCAGGAAGGTGCCGCACCATAGAAAAGCAAAACTTTGTGTCTCCTCCTCCAGTTGCTATTCTACCTGCCGGAATAGGGAATGATCTGGCTGGATAGTTTTCTACTAATCTTCTGCTTGATGATGGCTGGTTTGTAGATAATGCTGTAAATTGAGAGAGGCAAGTGCATAGGGTTGCAAGACTAAGAAAGAAACTGTGTCTGTATAGTGCAGCGGCCAACGGCTTTATTTTTAGGGCTTCTTAAATATGGGTCCATTTTCATTTAGATAATATGAATGCATGACACTAATTAGGCTCTCTTCAATTGCAGTCCTCCCAATCAATTGTATGGCCAGGTATGCAACCCTTGTAGCCACCATATTCGAGAGATTTACAGGATATGACATTGGTTGAAAATGGCAAGTAAATACAAATACCACTTTTAAATATGGAAAAAACCTATTTAATTCATTCTCTCTGATTAAAAACCTATTTAATTCAAATTTCATCTATATATGTGGAAACTATATTTTTTAGAATTCTATATTCGTAGCTTTATTAAATTGGTAGCATATACCTACCTTTTAGCTATAAATTAATTTATATACTGAGTTTTTCAAAATTCTTTGATGGAATTTTTTTGTCATAATGTTAATTTTTTAATATACCTAGTATGGAGGTATAACTTTTTTATTTTAAACATATGTCTTTTACCTATCATTGAGGTGCATTCGATATGTGTTTTACCTAGTACTGAGGTGTCAAATATGTACTATACCTATTAGATAGGTATATCAATTTCAATGGTCAATAGGGTATTGTACCTGGAGCATAGGTTATCAAATTTAAGAATAATATTAATAGTTCATGAAGAAATAAATGAGTACAATGAGATGGGGAAAAAAACAACGTGTGAATTACTAATCCCTTTACTTAAAGTTATAAAACTAAAAAATAGTACAACTTGACAATTGGTGAGAAACAATTGAAAATTTTAATCATTATTATCTTTAGGTACATAGAGTGGAAAAAAAAAACATTATACTACAAAAAGCTACACAACAATGAAATTAAAACCTAAAACAAACATAAAAGATGGGAAAGAAAACAATAATAGTATATGAGTGGGCAATTGCATTATGAACGAATAATAAAAAGAGTACACAATAAAATAAGTGGCAATGGATTAACATATTTATGCACAATATGTGCATTAATAAAATCCACTTTAAATAGGAATTTGTACAAATCAAGCATGTTTAGACATTTACATTCAAAATGTAATTATTCCTTTAATTACATGATCAAATATGATCATTAATGGCCTATAAATCCTCATCTTACCCGTTTTATACAATAGGGATATAATAGGAACAAAAAATTTAAATACAAATCAGTTAAATACAAAAGATTGAGTCAGTATGTCAAAAATGGAAGGCTTAATTATGTACATGTGCTTTCCAACTTATTTGATTACCACCTGTGGTGAAAAGCGTCTCAAAGTACCCCCAAAGTGCAAAAAACTGTCTCACGTTACCCTTTAAAATTTTTTGAAGTTCCGTTCACAGATATTCTTGTTCATCTCCCCCAAAAGTCGAGCAGTAGCCCTCTCCTTTATTCATTCGCTTATTTACCCTCAAAACTCAGAAATTTCTCTAACCAACACAACTAGCAGCAAAGAACAACTCAGCGGTTGAAAAATCATACGGATCGAAAAAATGGTGCTCGGAATCGCGAGCGAGCAATGAAGATTTTAGGTAAAAGCCAATTTCTTGCTTTTTTCGGTGATCAGGGCGGCGGTTGGCGGTGAGATGTGAGGGTGGTAGAGGACAACGTCTTTGGTTCTTTTGATATCCATGTAAGTCGCTTGGGGTGGCGGAGGAGATGGCGGCCAAAACTGGTGCGATGAGCGGTAACAAATGGGAGGGCTGCTATTCTGGAATTTTGGGGGAGATGGCGATAACGTTAAAATGGCTTCGCTACGGAAAGTACGTGGACAATTTTAGCGTTGAAACTACTTTGAGCGTTTCCACCATAGATGTTATCTGAATAAGATAAAAAAACATATAGCATGTACATAATTAACCAAATAGAATGTAATCTACATGGCAAACTAGTCAAAGGACTTGTATCAACAAACAATTATTCAAAAACTAGACCCAACTATTAGTTGGATTTTTGGACCTCTATCAACTTTTCTATTGTTTTTCAGCCATCAATATAGTTCTTAGCAGCCTAGCGCCAGCCTAGCCTCCAAGCCGCCCGCCTAGGCGGACTTTTCGAACACTGCGATTGACTGAAAGTCAAAACGACATTGAAACAATTTAGCTGCAAATTTGAGATTGGGAAGCCGAAGCAGTGAAGCACAAGTCAGGTCCATAGAAGAAGAGATCATGAGACTCTTAATTCATCTAATTATTCCTCTCCTGTTTGCGCCTTATATTCTTCTCTCTTCGCACTAACCACATGGCGCAGAAGAAAAAAATACAAAATTTGCTGACTTGGTGTCTGTCTTCTGTGGAAGGAAATGATGAAGTTGTCCTATCATGGAGTTTCTATGGTCTTGCCAATAACAAGGTTCTGTGAATGGCATGCGTTAGGCTACTTGAATTCAAATTGATTCTGAAGTTTAAACATTTCTGTGAATGGCATGCGTTTAGCTTCTCTTGCTTTGCTTATTCTTTAATATGCAAATGGCATTTATGCTTGTACCTCACTGCCTGTGTTTTAGGTGGAGAATGTTAGTACAATTTTTGTTTGCCGCATTCCTCGTAATAGTGATTCACTATTTCAGAGCAGTCGAAATCCGTCTTTCTGCATTTTCGTAGTAATAGAGAGAGAGAGAGTGAGAGAGTTAGAGAGAGAGAGAGAGAGCAATCTTGACCTTTTATTTTCAAGAATTTGCTTTCCAATTCATACATGTACTGTTAAACTGGCATTATCTGCTTTTAGGTTACGCTTGTTAGCTATTTATGACATTCGAGGCACATTGAGCACTGCTACTCTTGAATTATGTTCTCTATGTATAATGTATGTTGGACTTGGAGGAGCTAATTGTACAGTATGAATGGCCAATATAGATACGAGCCTCCATTCGAGCTCTATTTTCAGATAGAGAATGCTTGTACGGCCGTTGAACAACGAACATGATCTACAGAGAATTAACGAAATTCAGGTCAGTGACTCACTGTTGTCTTTGATCTATCTCTTGTAGGTCATGAACTCGAATCTGTTACTCTCTTTATTGATATTTGTTTGTGTTGAACTTGAAGGCTAAGTTTTTCTAATGCAGTTGACCAACCAACTGGAATTGGATGCGTGCTATATAAATTTTTGTCTTGGTTAGCTTCTTTGTGCTGTTTCATTGAGGTTACATAAATAATATATGTTGCCCTGTGTCTTATCTGAAGAGAGTAGATGTTGAAGTGGATGTTATGTTTTCATTTTAAACTACAACAATGGAGAATACAATAATAAAATAACCCTTTTAGATCTCAGACTTCATACGGAATAGAGGGTGAATAAGAAACTGACTCTGGAACAACTCTGATTACAAATTTCTTAGGCATCGTATGATTATGCTCTTGAGGTGTATTAAGTCCGCTTTTCACCATCCCAAAAATCTCGAAGAAAAAGATAAGAATCTTGTTCTTGCCTCATATATAATTGATTCTTTGTGATAACAAATAGTTTGTTGCAGTATATATGGATATGTATATCTTATTAGCTCATCTCTTGTATACTGGTCTTATTCGTTTAAATTGGCTACTCATGCAGGAATTGTAAAGGAATGCATATATGGAGGCAGAGTTGCAATGTTCAAATGGTATACAAAGCATGGAAAGGAAGCTGAGAATAGCTTGTCATGCTAGTGATGCTAATATTGATAATGTTCTTAAGGTAAACAACAGTGGCTTGCCCCTGATGTCTTTAACATTTTAATTGATATACTGATATATATTTGGCACGGGAAACTGCTCTTGCAGGTTTGATGGAGCAGCTTTGGAGGGATTAAATTTATCTATATCTGGAGCTCATTCGAAAGTTGCTCTTCTGGAGGCAAGCAAGAGTAAATAAGAGGTCTAGAAGTACCACGAGCCCTCTAAAGCACACACAATCAGATGGTGGTTAAGTATTCAAGTGAGATGAGGATAGCCGCAGTCAGCAAACTAACTCGGAAGACTCAATGATGTGATTGCGATTAGTGTTTTTATTTACATCGTAAGGCACAAAAGATACTCACGGTTTTAGTCCAGAGACAGGACAGTTAGAAATCACGTGTCAAAATAAGTATGGCCGCGCGGCTATATTATTTTTTAAATAAAAAATATGGATGATCGCCGCGCGGCTATACTATTTTTAAAAAGAGGACCGTTGACGTGTCAACATAAGTGTAGCCGCGGGGCTGTACTATTTAAAAAACATTTAAAAACCAAGTACAGCCGCCCGGCCATAGGATTTTTATGAAAAAATAAAAACCCGAGTATAGCCCGCGGCTATACTATTTTAAGAAAAAACTATAGTATAGCCGCGCGGAGATACTCTTTAAATACATTAAGATATAGCCGTGGGGCTAGACTATTTAATAAATAAACAATTAAGAGAAAAGGACTTTCCTAGTTGCCTTAGTTTATACTTTATAGATATTAAATTGTAGTTTCAACATATAATATGGAGATTGATCATTTTGGGTATCTGTCAGCACATGTGTTATTTGATTGTCGCCATGAGAGCTACTGTTGTAGAACATGAAGTTTATATAGCTAGTAGCATGTTCTCTCTTTCAAGATTGCAATATTCATTGATTATGAGAGATTTGAGGGATGTAAAACAGGGTACATGCGTGTAGCGGCATTTATGATTTCTGTCTCAGAAGACCTTGATGGAAATCCTATCATGACTGTTATAGTTGCAAAATTTCCTCTGCCTATGTTGTGTGTCATCATGTGAACAAGATTTTTAAGCCCTAAACTTATATGGGGTTATCATACCACATCATCGTTCGTAAGGCCAACTTTACAGTATAATTTTATCCAAAAATACTTGGAGAAACCAATTCAATCATATGGGTTTTAGACTTCAAAGCAAATCCACATGTTCATCACCTTCTTTCATGATCTTTGTTTGATGGAATAAATGAAATAAAATGGTAATGTGAATTCCCCCATATTTTTTGGTCTTACTTGATCTTCTTTTGTTGCAGTCCTTAGGAAACGTGTTATAATACCCAGTTCATGTTTTTAAAGGAGATTTTCGACCACGCAACAGTGTCTATGAAGTTAAATTGATATCTAAGTATATGCAGATACCATGAAATGGGTAGTTCTGAGAGAGTCTTTATTCAACATGCTTCCGGTATTCCCCTTCTCTTTCAAACCATGAATACTGAAGAGCCTGTTGTCCACTGGTTATTAAGTGATTTTATACCACGACTCTTGCCCTCAAATTTAAGTTACCTTTTGTAGGTGTCGAGAAAAGTAAACTGTAAACTGTATCAAACCTATGCTGGATGCACCGATTAAATGATATGTTCAAAGAATTCTACGGCACAATAACCAGCTGAAAATTTTGATACTGCTGCTGCAATTTCTTTACTTGAGGTAGGAAAGCATACCTGCATGGTGAGCCCCTAATATTTGTAGAATCAGTTTATGCACTGGCACTGATTTCGGTCCTTTTCAGATAACGGAGCTTGATGTGTCCAAGACGAGTGCTGCAGATATCTCTCTCTCTCTCTCTCTCTCTCTCTCATGTACCATATTCTATTTATTGAAAATACATGCACTTTTTGGATTTGGTGCAGAACTCCTGTGGTGGAGATAATTCTGGACGAGCTAACTTACAATAGAGATATTGTTTCCCCATTTCTTCAGGTTCATATTTCTTTTAATCCCTATCCCTCTTTCGCTTGTGGTTTGCCATATTTCTGTATCCCTATATAATCTGTGGCACAGTTGCCGGCCACTTCACACGGAACAAGTTTCATAACTCTCTCGAAGTTTGACAGTGTAATTGGGTTCATATGCACTTGGTGCATGATTAGCAATTTCTTTGAATTTGTTAAGGTCTCATGTTATATTAATTTCTAACGCTATCATTCGTAATGTGTAAGAATTATAAAATTGACTATTTATGATAAGTTTGTCACTATGTCTTCCGCCAGTTTCCAATGAACCTAAACGGGAGCTTGAGGTACTTCTCCTGAAATATGTTTCTTATTTTTGGTGTTACCCGTTGTCTGTTTACATTTTCTTGAGGGGATTTTGATCTTGTAATGAATGTAGTTGAAGCACGCTTTTGCCTCATTGATAATATTAGAACAGAAGTAGTTCAGTTGCTTTTAGCACATGGCTTTCAGTTGCTATTCATACATACTAGTAGAATTCTTGTAATTAAATTAGTTTCATAGGGTGATGTGTTGCTTGATTCCTCAAAGGATTTGAAGTCACTTTTCTGTAAGATTCTTGATTGTTGTGGTTGTGTGTTGATAAAGTCCAAACCTGCAATGTATTTGTTGTGTTTTGCAGGCATTCACCACACCAGTGAGGGTTACCTTATATTTGTTGTGTTGTATGTGATAATTCTGGGGATAAAACAGAGTTCTTTTCTAGTTGACGGTTATGAGCACTGTTTAAAATGATCTTATTGTGTTATTACATCCTTGTACCTAATCTTGTTTGTCTGCTCTAATTTTCAGATCACGCGGTTAGTGGACATCTTCAGAGAAAAAATTGTGGATATCTCTGAACATTCACTGACAGTAGCGTGTTGCAGTTTCGTTTCCTATGGCTATGTTTGTAGAATCTATGTATCGCCTCTGGGGAAAAAAAAAATCCGTATAGCCGGGCGGCTATACTATTAAAATATTCACATATTCTAGCCCACCGGCTATAATGTTAAAATATTCGAAAATATTTATATAGTATAGCCACGCCGCTGTACTATTAAAATATTTGAAATAATTTGAAGAGTAAAATATTTGAAATAATTTGAAGGGTATAGCCCGCGGCTATACCATTAAAATATTCGAGAATATATTTAAAACTTGGGGGTGTGAATCATTGATTAACTTCAAGATATTAAGATGGGGCCTAAAATACTTAAAGCATTTACCTTTTCTGACCACCTCTTCTCTCTCTTTCTCTGTCCTGCTTGCACTCTATGAACTTCTGACCAGTAAGATGGGGCTAATACTATTGCCTCCCCACCAGTTGAATGTTGCTGTGAGAAATAAAACTGTATATGTTTGTATTTCTCTATTGTAGCTTCTTGGATATCTGTGCCATCAACTACAATAATTATTGTAATCCTATTATTCTTATGATAATGGTTCCTCTGTTGTGGTTATTTTGTTTTTTGGTTTTTTATCGTCGTATGAATACACAGTGTATTGAGTAGACTATGTACCATTTGTGGTAATTTACACTGCCTTGGTTTCAGGACTTGTATCTGGATTTATCTGAGGATAGTGGAAGGACAATTCCCCGTGACTATCTGGAGCTTGCTTTGAAGCCAGTTGATGACAGAAAAGCGATGTAGTTGCGAAAAATGAGGTATTTATCTGGCTCTTCTTAGTTTGTTTGAGAAGATTTCTGCATTTTTTAAAGGGGAGAGAGAGAGAGAGGAGAGAGAGAGAGAGAGAGCAATCTTATTTTCAAGAATTTGTTGCCAATTCATACATGTATTGTTAAACTGGCATTCTCTGCTTTTAGGTTACGCTTGTTAGCTATTTATGACATTCTAGGCACATTGAGCACTGCTACTCTTGAATTAAGTTATCTATGTATGTTGGACTTGGAGGCGCTAATTGTACAGTATGAATGGCCGATATAGATATGAGCCTCCATTCGAGCTCTATTTCCAGATAGAGAATGCTTCACCTTTGTACAGCCGTTGAACAGCGAACATGTTCTACAGAGAATTGACGAAATTCAGGTCAGTGACTTGTCTTTGATCTCTCTCTTGTTGGTCATGAACTCAAATCTGTTCCCCTATAGCATCAAAACCTACTTGCAGTGGTGTCAAAACCTCAAGCCTGCTTCAAGACTCCAAGACACGCTGTTCACCAGCTTCAAGCCACTCCGCAAGTGAATCTGGGGGTTCATAATTTGAAGCAAGGTCAAGAAAACAAAAAACAACAACATCAACCTTCGGTCCCCAATCTGCCGAACAAGTAAAACGTAGAGCATACTGTATTCTCATTTGGTCAAGCTGGTCTATTTCTACCACATCAAATCATATTCCTGAGGCTTCTGCAATATTATCAGCATACTATTGCTAGAACAAGAAGAAGCTCATGTAATAAGATATGCTTAATAATCCCAAACCACCATGAGGATTCTGAAATGACCGTGCATGATACGTTTCCTTTGGATGATACGTCATCCATTATAGCCGCAAGGCTCGACTCTATAAATAAAAATTATAAACGCACAGCCGCAAGGATATAGATATTTTACAAGTACAGCGAACGGCTATACTCTTTAAATATATTCCAACGAACACGAAGGTTGCACTCGCAGAGAACGGAACTTTCTCTCGAGTCACTCGTCCTCCGGGTTCGGCACCGAAAGAGACCCAACCCGCCTAGCCGCTAGCCTAGCTACTACCTAACCGCCTAGCCGCTTGCGCGCCGGCCTAGCCACCGCCTTAGTCACCGCCTAGCGCCTGGCGCCGCACTAGTCACCGCCTAGCGCCTGGCGCCCGCCTAGCCGCGCTGCACTTAGCGTCCGCCTAGCCACCGCCTAGCGGCCTAGCGCCGACCTAGCCTCAGCCGCCCCTAGGCCGACTTAGAACACGATTGAGTGAAAGTGCGAAACTCAATTCAAACAATTTAGCGCAAATTTGAGATTGGGAAGCAGCGGTGAAGCCAGTAATTTCATAGAAGAAGAGATCATGAGACTCTTAATTCATCTAATTCCATTCCTCTCCACTTTGCGCCTCATATTCTTCTCTCTTCCATTGTGACATGGCGTGAGAAGAAAAAAAAAATACACAAATTTTGACTTGGTGTACATCTTCTGTGGAAGGAAATGATGAAGTTGTCCTATCATGGAGTTTCTATGGTCTTGCCAATAACAAGGTTCTGTGAATGGCATGCGTAGGCTACTTGAATTCAAATTGATTCTGAAGTTTAAACATTTCTGTGAATGGCATGCGTTTAGCTTCTCTTGCTTTGCTTATTCTTTAATATGCAAATGGCATTTATGCTTGTACCTCAGCTAGGGTGGCAATTTCTACCGCCAAGCGTTACGACTAAACCCGCCGGAAAAACGACTCGAACACGCGATTAATAATTGGGTAATTTTCGGTCAACGTTTGACCGTTTATTAAATCAGGGGTGCGGTTTGGTTAACCCCTAACCCGTTAAAATCGCTTAACCCGTTTATTAAAGCGGGTCGTGTCATGGTCGTGGTCAACCCGTGTAGACACGCCAACCCATGAAAAAATATAGGAAATAGAGACTCAAAAACACATATGGAGTTTCGGACCTCCTCCATCCTCATTACTCTCAATACCTTATCCACCATGCTAGATACAACTTGTAATTATATACTATGCCTTTGATATTTATAATGTTTCTTTTCTTCTTTTGTTTTCTTTTTTCGTCTATCTTCTCCTCTCTCTTTTTTAATTTCTTTCCTTCTCTCTTTCTCCTCTCTTTTTTTACTTCTCTTTAGTTTTCTCCTCTTATTTTTTTTTTCTTTTCCTTCTCTTTAGTTTCTCTCCTCTCTTTTTTTTTATTTCTTTCCTTCTCTCTTCTCTCTCTCTCTCTCTCTCTCTCTCAATTTTTTTTTTTTTCTTCTCTTCTCTCCTCTCTCTATTTTTTTTTGTTTTCATTCTCTCTTTCTCCTCTCTCTATCCTTTTTTTTCTTTCTTTTCCTTATATTTTCTCTCCTCTCTCTTTTTTTATTTAAATTTTTTGATTTGTGACTTTGTAACATGCATGTTATTATTTATCAACCCGTTACGACTGAAACCATACGATAAAGCGATCCAACCCGACGTTACGCTTATTAATGGGTTGGAGTTCGGGTTGAGCTTATTCTGACACGTTTAATATCCCGACACGACATAATTAAGTATCACGACCCATTCACTACTCACTGCCTGTGTTTTAGGTGGAGAATGTTAGTACAATTTTTGTTTGCCGTATTCCTCGTAATAGTGATTCACTATTTCAGAGTAGTCGAAATCCGTCTTTCTGCATTTTTAGTAGTAGTAGTAGTAGTAGAGAGAGAGAGAGAGAGAGAAATCTTGACCTTTTATTTTCAAGAATTTGCTTGCCAATTCATACATGTACTGTTAAACTGGCATTATCTGCTTTTAGGTTACGCTTGTTAGCTATTTATGACATTCTAAGCACATTGACCACTGCTACTCTTGAATTATGTTCTCTATGTATAATGTATGTTGGACTTGGAGGCGCTAATTGTACAGTATGAATGGCCAATATAGATACGAGCCTCCATTCGAGCTCTATTTTCAGATAGAGAATGCTTGTACGGCTGTTGAACAACGAACATGATCTACAGAGAATTAATGAAATTCAGGTCAGTGACTCACTGTTGTCTTTGATCTCTCTCTTGTAGGTCATGAATTCAAATCTGTTGCTCTCTATATTGATATTTGTTTGTGTTGAACTTGAAGGCTAAGTTTTTCTAATGCAGTTGGTCAAATTAAGTTCTGAATTCAGATCCGGGCTAGACGCATTGACAAGGTTTGTTTTTGAAAGAACAAGGCCGAAGCAAGTTGGGGCAACTATGATGATGGGTCCCGCACCATATCCTCTTCATGGCAGGTTTATGTACTCCTTGAGCTCTCTTATTGGGTGGTATTTTGCAACGGGCTCTAAATTATTAGTTTTTATCCACGATTTTCCTTGTGTATAAAAGTTTAACAGAATCCTAGTTTCTAACTGGAAAAAAGTGGAAGTAGTGAACATGTAATAAACGATTGACCAACCAACTGGAATTAGATGTGTGCTATATAAATTTTTGTCTTGGTTAGCTTCTTTGTGCTGTTTCATTGAGGTTACATAAATAATATGTGTTGCCCTGTGTCTTATCTGAAGAGAGTAGATGTTGAAGTGGATGTTCTGTTTTCATTTGAAACTACAACAATGGAGAATACAATAATAAAATAACCCTTTTGGATCTCAGACTTCATACGGAATAGAGGGTGAATAGAGGGCTATTTTTTTGGGTTCTTACATTAGATTCGAACTTAAGACCCATCCCTTGTAGGTACCTATCCCAATGCCAGTTGAGCTAAAGATCTTAGGCATTATGTAAAAAATCAGTTATCGGAAATAGAACCCTATGGAAATCATTGAAAATGTTTAGGGACGAAGAAGAATCCTTATTTTGCAAATGTTTGCTTTTCTTTTCAATATATGAATCTATCAATGATGTGGTACTTGACTATTACACATTCTTTGCAGACTGCCAAATCGAAAGTAGATAGTTATGATGCTGAAATATCATCGATGAAGCTTGAAATCAAGGACTTTATGTCAAAAATTAGAAAGGTGTAAAATACAAGAAAGGTTTAAAATCGCTGAAAAACAAGTCACAAGAGCGACTGATATTGCCGATATAAAGCACGAGCTCAAGCGATGTTGCTCAAAAGGAAACGAGTGAGATGCAGAAGTTATTGGAAATGGAAAGATTGGCCCAAATTGAGAGAGCTGAGAAGCATATTGGAAGTTTGCCAAGAGAAAAAAGAAACTTAGATGATAAGTTAGAGAGAATTCGTGTGTCAGAGATGGGAGCTCATTCGAAAGTTGCTCTTCTGGAAGCAAGAGTTGAAGAAAGAGAGAAGGAAACAGAATCACTATTTAAATCAAATAATGAGAAGAGCAGAGAACTAGTCTAGTACTGTCGTCCTTCAAGGCCTTCTGGACAGTGAGCGTGCAGCACATGCGGATGCAAACAAGCTGCACAGGCAAAGCTTGATTCACTCCAGCAAGAGTTGACTTCTGTTGGGCTGAATGAAACAGCACTGCATAGCAAGCTAAAGACTGCTTCCCACGGGAAACGCTCAGGGGTAGATGACTATGAAATGGGCATGGACTCTGTTCAAGACATGGAGATGAGTGACCGGATTGTAAGAGTAAATAAGAGGTCTAGAAGTACCACGAGCCCTCCAAAGCACATCCAATGAGAAGATGGTGGTTCCGTATAGCCAGTCGGCTATACTATTTTTTAAAAATTAAGAAAAACCTCATCGATGGGTGCCCACGTTTCAAAATCGGTATAGCCGGTCGGCTATACTATTTAAAAAATTTATCAAAACCGAGAATCGCCGCGCGGCTATACTATTTATTAAAAACCATGACCCCCAATCGATGAGCTGCCCACGTGTTTTAAAATATGTATAGCCTTGGGGCTAGGGTGGGCATCTTAAACGAAATACCGAAACCGTACCATAACCGCACCGTACCATACCGATTTCATACCGTTTCATTTGGTATGGGGAGATATTCAGTACCGTACCGTACCAATATAATATGGTATGGTATCGGTATCAAAATTTTGGTACCGGTCAATACCGTACCGTACCGAATATGATAACTTTATGTTTTTGTCATTTATGTTTGGATTGTGTTTGTATTTTTGTAAGCCATAAGGCATAATTTTAACTATTTTGGTTTGTAAGCCATAAGACATGAGTTTTAACCATTTGGGTTTGATAAATTTGTTGATGGATAAATATTGATTTGGTTGATTTGGATATTGAATATGTTGAATCTTTGAATTTGTAACTTAGACATCACTTATTTTAGTGTTGAATATTGAATTGGTTCCTTTTTTAATTGTATCATTTTGGTACCGAAATGATACCGATGTCGATTAGTACGGTATAGTACGGTACCAATTTTGGCAAATCATAATCTCATACCGTCACCACACCGATTTAAATTTCTGTATTGGTAGCGGTGCGGGCTCAATACCGTACCATACCATACCGTCTCCACCCTTACTTAGGGCTATACTATTTTTATAATAAGAACCAGAAAATACTGAGTATAGCCGCGCGGCTATATGATTTATTTTAAAAAAGAAAGAGACCTTGAGCCGTGTCAAAATCGGTATAGCCCACGGCTATGCTATTTTATTTTAAAAAAAATTAGAAAAATACCGAGTATCTCGGCTATACTATTTTATATATCTAAAAATCCACATTGTGATTAGGCTTACACGTGTGAAATTAAGTATAGCCGCGCGGCTATACGATAGTAAAGCCACGCGGCTATAATATTTATATATCTAAAGAAAGGACCGCGTTGCGATTGGGTGGTACGTGTCAAAATAAGTACAGCCTCCGGCTATACTTTTTTTTTTTAACTTAATATAGACGCGTCTATACGAATTATTAAAAGAATAATGATACTCTTACCACATTTGTATACCACATTCTTATACCATCTTATGTGACAGCTGAGGTGGACATCCACATCAATTAAAATTATTTAATATTTTCTTTTCTTTTATGATTTATTCCAGTATTTGTTTTTCTAATTGTCTTAAGTAAAATACACTTCATTGATTTAATTGATGTGACATATAATATGGACATACTATATCATGTGGTATAGAAATGTGGGATAAAAATATGGTAAGTGTAGCATTACTCTTATTATTAAAAAAAAATTAAAATTAAAAAGGGTGTCAAAATAAGTATCGACGCGCAGTTATACTATTTTTTTTTTTAACCATGGTATAGCCGCCTTGGCTAGACTCCTTAAATACATTATATTTAAAAGGTATAGCAGCGCGACTATACTATTTAAAAAAATAAATAAAGAGAAAATGACCCTCCTAGTTGCATTATTTTGTACTTTATAAATATTAAATTGTTAGTTTCAACATATTCGAAGTAGATATTGAAGAGCATTTAAGACATGTACAGAACATGAATGTATTATTGAAAAATACATACGTACGTGTATAATAGAGTATTAAATATAAAAGTGCTAAATTCTTCATACGAGTAATAACTATATAAGAGTAAAAAATAAAAAATGGACAATAGAGACTCGGGTAATAACTCTGCAACCTCTCGCACCAAATGGTAATATTGTGAGAGAGATTGCAGAAGGGACTTGGTGACACTACTCTCCATATTCTCTCTTTGCAGTGAGTTATTGGTGTTGGTTTGTGAAGAACCAACCCAACAAAAGTCAACTCAAATCTGTCCAAAAAAACAAAGGACACTACTTGCCTCCTTACCGATAAGGAGATACTACTACTTCCTGTGAATCACAGTATGACACATATACAAAAATAATTCATTAAAAACACAAAAAGTAAAACTTATGCACATATATCACATTCACTATTGGCAGGAATGTAGAAGAGTCTACTTACCTGGTAAGGAGGGAAGTATTTTCCAAAAACAAATGTCACCTCCAAGCTAAATACAAATTTTAAATTTTTCTTGCCAAAATTCCATGGGCTGAGTTGGTCTGGGCCTACCCTATTAAAGGGTTTCCAATAGCAACCCAAATCCATCTCAACGATGTCCCTTTGTTGGTCTATACATCAAACAAAATTTTTTTATGTGGGACTTTTTACCTTCATATTTTCATGTCTCCACACGTATGGCAAATTTTCAGGTTAAAACACGTGAACAACACATTTTGGGTGACGTGGAGAACGTGTGTGGCCATTAGGCTTTCATACGTGAGCAACCTGCTCTGATACCATCCCAAAATCAATTGGCAATGAGAGGAGTAGCTCAACTCATTATAAGCCTTTGCAAGATTTTCTAACTTCCAATATGGGAATTTTTACCCTTTTTGGTGCTTACCCTATTTCCTTTCACAAATCTGTCGGGCTCTGCCGCTCTTCTACATGCAACATGCATGTATATTTGAGGTTAGACATATGCATCTCCCGCTATTTTACATATCTACTTCTTTTGTTTTTCTGCATCTGTTTAAAGCTGTAACATATCAAAATTTGAAGACTACAGTCCCACAGCTATTTTACATATTCACTGCTTTTGTTTTTCTGCATCTGTTAAAGCTGTAACATGTTGTGCGTCATCATGTGAATGAGAATTTTAAGCCCAAAAAATTGTACGGGACTGTTGTACCACTTCATTATCATCATAGTCGTCGTCGTAAGGGAAAATTTTAGTTTCTCAAACACAAATCCTTTTTTACATTGGATGGATCGTAGGACTTTTGGAACATCTCAAAACTACATGATCTATCTGTATCCATGTGTTACTTGATTTGATGGATGCTTGATTCTTATGGTGAGAGCGACATTTATAGAACACCTATTATATCAAATGTTTGTGTCTTCTCCCTACATGCTGCATCTATCCGATACATATTGATTTAGAGAGTTCATTTATTCATGTTTTTAATGGATTCAGATAATTATGTATAAATATAAATAAAAAATAGGTGTTAAGCTCTGCACAAGAACATGCAATCAACAAACTCATTACTAAATTTATTAAAACAGTTGCATTAACAATAATAACAATAATAATGAAAGTTCTATTACAGTGTTTTGCCAGGTGTAGGTCAACTAGATCTTGTCATATGAAGCTGTAGAACTTGGACCAAGCCAGGGATTTTTGCCAGCTCTCTGTGCCTCTGGGTTTGAACAAAAGAAAGAAATGAACAAACGAACAAATACATACATACCTTAACTGGTTCACATGAAATGAGAGAGGATCTCTAGGCTCTCTTCTATAACTTCTATGTTCAATCAATCAGGCATGTGGCTTCCACCTTACTTTCTTACTCTTCTTCTACCCCCCATGTGAACTTTTCAGAACGCACCCACTGGGTGGAGTGGGCTTTCTACTTTTAACTTTTGCTTTTGGAAGAAGCAGATTCAGACTTTCAGAACTACCAAACATGCATTGTCTCCTCCACCACTCTGCAGTTAATTATACATGGTCCCCCATGACACTTGCTGGATATATCATTACATTCACCCTCTCCTCTCTTATTATTCCCTAAATGGTTTTTCTTAATTAAAAAGCGATATTAAGAGAGCGAGAAATCAATTGTGAACAGTTCAATAATAAAGGAGGGAGAAATCGAACCTAACGTTTCAAGCGCGAGTAAGTGCATTGTCAAAATAGTAAGAGAAAGGAGAAATCAAATGCGAGCAGGTGTGAGCAGGTGAAGATTTTCTGACTTTGAGACACAGAAGCTAATGTGCTTGCTTGCTATTGCTGGGCTGGCAAGAAATCAGCACGCTCCCATACTCCTGCATTGTGTGCGTTGTATATTTATTATGAATGTGAACCCCAACCTATTTACACTTAGAATAATCAAAGATAAGCTGTTACATTGCAGGAGCTTGTACTCATTTAGATTCATAAATGTTTAGAATGCATATGCTAGCGAGTGGTAGCCATCCTCCATGTTGCTCCTTGTTTATGCATTGTGAATCCCGTTCAAACATACAGTTATAATTGTTTTTTAATTATACAAGCAATATTGGGAGAGGGGTGAAACGAATCTAATAAGGCGTCAAATGCATAAATAAATACTCTTAATCACTTTTTACAACCCCTTAGACAATTATAATTATTTTAATTCTTCACCAATATGTATAAATCTCGATAAGATAATTGATGCATGTAAGTGTCAAGACAGAATTCACCTACATTTACAATAACTTAGTTCACTTGCATATTGAGTCAAAAAAAGTGGCGTATGGGGGTAAGTTAAACTTAAAGTTTAACCAGATACCAATTACCATCAGTCATCAGTCATCACCAACTCTTGTACTCAAGTAGGTTTCTCCCCCCAAACCTCATTTTTTAAGCCAAGCCAAGATAAATTTAAAGTTCCTCAAATACAGGGCAGAGTTGTAGACAATTACAATTTACATAACAAGGAAAAGACTTGAACCAGGTCCACAGAAAAATCTATGGAAGTAGGCAGAAGTTACCCATCTACTAAACAGGACCTCTCATCTATAATTAGGCTTTAAATCCCAATTACCCTATCTACTAATTAGAACCTCTCATCCCCCCATTCTCTCTTAAACCCCCATTAAGGCAATAACAAATCAAACACACCACCTCTCTCAACTACCTTAACCAACCGCCTAACCCCCCCAACCCTACCCCATCAATTCAATTTTACCTATCTATCCATCCCATTCGTCAAATCCTCTCTCTCTCTCTCTCTCTCTCTCTCTCTATCTCTTTCTGGAAAGCTCCCCAAAGCTTTGTACAGCTTTCAAATTTCAATCACGAAGGCCTTCGCTTTAAGCAAGCAAAACCCTGAAACCAAAATAAATCCCCCAAAAAATAAAATAAAAAAACAGAGAGAACCCAGTTCATATCCCTCCATCTTTCTTCAACCCAAGTCATAAAGTTTCAATTTTCTCTCACCTCTTCATCTGGGTCTTCCTACAATCCAACTTCTTCTGATCCCAACCCTCAAATGTGGCGGCCGTGGGGCAAATCAACGGTTCAGATTCACAACACGTCATCTCCATCCTCACCCTTCTCCTTCTCCTCCTTCAAAGACATCCAGAATCTCTGCGCCGACGACAACGAACACTCTCAACAACCCACAAACGCCGCCGCCAGAAGAACCTCTGCTATTTTTCACCGCGTCCGAGTCGCCAACTCACTCCTTCGCGCCTGGTCAACTCGCCCACCCACCCAACCCCAAGATGAAAATTCCGCAAAACAATCTGAGCCATCCATCAGCTCCATCCCTGGCGCGGAGAAGCGCATTGTCGTTTACTTCACGAGCCTGCGCGTGGTGAGGCCGACGTTCGAGGACTGCAGGACTGTCCGATCAATTCTCCGAGGGTTTCGTGTCTCGTTGGACGAACGAGATCTGGCGATGGACCACGGGTTCTTAACCGAGCTGCAGCAGATTCTGGGTCAACACACTAAGTTGACTTTGCCGCGGGTTTTCATTGGTGGGAGGTACATAGGTGGGGCCGACGAGGTGAGAACGCTGCACGAGGCCGGTGAGCTCAAGAAGTTCGTGGAAGGCTTGCCCGCACAGGAACCGGGCGTCTGTGACACGTGCGGAGGGTACAGATTTATTCTGTGTGTCGAGTGTAGTGGCAGCCACAAGTTGTACACTGAGAAGAATGGCTTCAAGAGTTGTACCTCCTGCAACGAGAACGGCCTCATCAGGTGCCCTTCTTGTTCATGCGCACCACTCTAATTTTCCCTCTAATTTAGAAATAACCCAAAAAAAAAAAAAATCCCATTTTCCTTTTGATTTTTGAAATTTTTGAGTGGCAGGAGTTTTGTAGTTTTTTGTTATTAAAAAAATGTTGGTGGGTGTGTAAGAATGTGTAGGCCCAGCACATATGGGGTGTGCTATGTTAATGTCACCTAATGGATTATATGGCTTATAAAGATTAATGTCAGCTAACTTTGTTTATGATTTTTCAACCTAGTTTAAGTACATTTTACTTTCCATCTTTTGAGTTTTTTTTTTTTTTTTTTTCCAGTCAGGTTTAAGGTGCATGATTACTTAGACCCAAAAAAGAGGTGCATGATTATTATGAACTTTTGGCGCCAACAATTTTTTATTTGTGAAAATGAAGTTTATTTGGTTAGGGTATTTTAACTCGGGTGTGAAGTGGAGAGTATATTTGCTCTGGCCAACTTGATTAAAAGCATGTGAATAGACGAATGACCAATCAAATCATATAGGACATGATGGCTCTTTAAACAGTGAGTTGGAATCAGTTAGTGTGGTATTTTCAAGTGTTCGTATTGAGTGCGAATTTGTAGTTACGAAACTCCAAATGTTGATGGAAAGGCAAAAAAACTTAATTGGTTGGTGCACAAACGGAGGTTAAAACATTACCTTGAGTCAATCAATAGGTAGCTAATCTTATAGTTTTAAATGGATCAGTCGATGCTACAAGAATGTACTTCAATAATTAGGAAATGGACCAACGATGTATATCAAGCAAACATTCTATTTTTCATGTGCAATCTCATATAAGTTGAGAATGAAGAGATTGAAGGTTTCAAATATCTGAGAGGTCTTGTATCAAAACTCTGAAGTGCTTGTCAACAAATAAAAGTTAGATTGAGATTAAGCTTAAAGCGTGGAGAAAAATAGAAATCCAAGTTTGCTCCCTTGGCATACAAGTAACAAATAAACTTGTAACATTTTTTTTATGAAATGGGAAGAGAATATGAACGCGGACTTCTAAGATTCGTCTAATTTATCATTAAGAAGGGGGAATTCGAACTTGGAACATCTTCTAACACCGTGAAGAGAAATATCATTAGACAAAGGGCTAGTTGATTAAGCTTACACTCAAATTGGGAAGAGAGAGATAACACTAGACTTAAAATTCGTAATGGAAAAGCTTAAAACTTACAAAGCCTGTTTTTTGGTAACCAACCATACTAGGCTTAAATCTTTGTGTCTAATATCAAAAGTTTGATCTATAAATAAAGTGAAGTGATTACATGATCCATCCATGTCTCCCTCCTATTTCGAGATCGAGAGATTTTTCCAATCAAATATTTTTATTGTTTTTAATTACAAATATTGGACCATTTTACCATTACCATATGCGTAATAAACCTATTAGAATAATAAGCCAACCAACCAAATATTGTGTCAAGAAGAAAAAGAACAACAAAAAATTGTGAAGAAGAGATGCGGATGGCTCTAAATTTTGGCTCATGAACAGGGTCCCAATATGAGTCTCAATTATAAAGCTTATAGAAAACCCATTTGGAAATCCATTATAAGCCGAAACATAAGGCCCAAAGATGCGAAGCCCATGGCCCATTTAATCCCTCCCCATACTATTTTCTGTTTAAAATTAGTAGACCTTTATTCATCGTTTACGATTGTTTCATTACATCTAAGGAGACTTTAGAAAAATATAAAGGAGAGAGAAATTTAATGACCACAAGGTTGAACGCAACATGAGCTAGGGCAGGCTGACCAAAGCACATGTGACATGGTTGCCATTTCACAAAACAAAGGTGAACTTTGCGAAACTGGCAAGAGAATTTAGGTCCACCTCACATGCATCTAATATGGTGGTACCTACGCCTCTTCAATCATGGGGGCTAAGGGCTTTACTTTTGACAAGGATGGGCTGCCATTATTTTCAAAACGAAGCTGTACACCGGACCGGATTATGTGCAAAATTTCCATGTTAAAAAAACATACATTTTGTTCTTCGTTTTTTTAAAGCTTATAAATTATTCTAGTATTATTATTTTGTAATGCAGTTCTTTAAGTAATTAAAACCTGTTTCTTAGTATTGAACCAGATTTGAGTGAGAAATATGTCATTATAAACTTGTTTTTCTCAAATATAAATCTAAACTTGAGTGTAAGGGGACCAAAGTAACGAGTCTGCTGCATCATTGCACCGAAGTTCAAGTTATCATTCCCGTACTTTGTATCAAAACTTCAAGTGATCTGCTTTGTTAGGTCCATATCAAAACTTCAAGTTGCCTTGGATGATATTATGATCACAAACCCAACTAGCTTCTCAAAAGCACTTCTGAGACACTCAAAAGTCATAAATTGCTGATCCAATGTCACTTGAAATATTGGTTGCGCAACACTTTCTATTAAAAACAGGAGGTTGTGTTGTCTATTTTCTGAAGCAATCAGGAGACCAAAAAAGCCCCACTTCAGGTAATGGGTCTTACTCCACTCAATCAAACACAAACCCTAGAAAAATTCTACACCAAGTTAATGTGGTCCAGTCCCCAAGGCCTCTAATAACAACATATTAGCTTACAAAAGCCATAGTAAAAATCCACACACGTAAAAATAAAAATAAAAAATAAAAAATAAAAAAATGGGGCACATCTATATGTCATACACACACGCTACAAATGGCTTGTCCTCTATTAATCCAGGTTAGAATTTGCAATTTTCACAACAAAAATGCCTTTAAAACATGAAATTAATTTGCATGGGGCTTGTAACGCGAGTAGTTAAGAGAATTTATCGCTTCACCCGATCTCCTAAGTTCGATTCCTCCTTCCCCATCATATCGCTTGTATCCAAAAAATAAAAACATGAAATTAATTTGCAAGTTTATGAGCTTCTTTGGAACTGAGCCCACTAAGGTCATTGTAACTTGCAAAACATGTTGCTGGATGAAGAAGACTCTAACTCACTTCACCACCTGAATACTTGAAAACTACTGCAGAGGGGGCACTCTGAGCCACTCATACTTTTGGGAAGATCATATTTCATCATCTCCTTTTCCCCTAACTGTTAAGAATTATATAAATACTGACCAAACACACATTATCCGCTTGAGCTATATAGTTTTTGTTCATGTTTCATCCTCAATGAAAAAGAAAATTAAATTAAATGTAGGTCCACATGTGAAGCACATCCAAGTGGAGAGGCAAGATTGTAAGTTGATGATTGAGAGCCCACTTCCCGAAAACTTGACAAACTGGTCTGAAATCATTGTAGTGTACAGACAAAATAATACAACCATTATGAGCTACTAATTGTTAAATGGTTTGCCTTGTGCAGGCCGGAACTAAACCAACACTCATTTCAAGTTATATACGTGTCATATGGGATGTGGACCAGTTCACAAGTTACAGAACAGATTCACCCCAACACCCTAAAATAAACAAGAAGAAGAAGAGAAGTTTTCATCCTCTGTGACCAATTGCATGATTGAGTCTGAGTCTTGTGTACATAGTCAATGGAAGGGCCTATAAATTTTATATCAGAAAAGAAAGTGGCTGAAACTGAAACTATGCAGAATGAATAGGATTACAGAAAAGGAAATTACACATAATGGGGAAATAAATTTAGGCAAAAATGGAGATGAGAGTGTTCAAGGCATTCAAGTAAGTATGAAAATGGATGATTTCCATTGATTGATTTGTTGCGTAATTTATACCCACAATTCATGGCAATTTGTGTGATTAAATTTAAATCTATCTCAAATTTTTATACAAAGATAGTTGGTCTAGTTTTGGGGATGTACATATTAAATTGATCTTATATTCTAAGAGAGTAGAATTAGGGTTTATCAGTTTTATCTTTGTGAGAGATGTTGTCACTAAACATGGTACTCTTTTTTTTCTTCACGAAAATCATAATTTTGCTCAAATCAAGTCAAATTACGTACAATGAGAATGTAAGCTCACACCAAGTCAAATCATATACAATGAGAACATGTGACACATATAATTGTTTCATCGCCATCTTAATTCTTTTTTAAAAAATAAGATAGAATTGGTCTTAGTTTTGGGGATACACATGTTAAATTGGTCTGATATTCTAAGAGGGTAGAATATAGGGTTTATCATTTTCCTCTTTGCGATGGTAAATTTTTTTCTTCCCAAAAATCATAATGTAGCTCAAATCAAGTCAAATTACGTACAATGAGAATGTAGCTCAAACCAAGTCAAATCATATACAATGACACATAAAACTGTACGATCACCAACTTAATTCTATTTTTAAAAAATTCAGAAAGTATATATTGTTTATAAGATTCAAACTTAGAATCTCTTCACCAAAATAAAAACAGGTGGTATTAGACTAAATGATCATTGGATGATCATCAAACTCATTAATTTGAGCGTTATCATAATTAAGAAAAAGGGCTCTTTGATTATATCAAACTGGCGGTCATGATGTTGCTGAGAAAATGCAAATTGAGAAGCAGTGTAGCATATACCAGCAAGTAGCGACCCCAGGAAAATAGAAAGAAAGGGCAAAGTCACCAAAAAAGCACGTGACCGGCACGTGGGGTGTGATGGGACGGTGCTAGTATAAATATATTTGGAGCCAGGTCGCTGGCTACCCGCTACAAGACAAGAAGCAAATCCAATCCAACGTTGCTGAATTGCCGCGGAGCGAAACATTCAACTTCCACGATATTTCGGTTCCCGTTTCGGTACGTTTTCGGTCCAACGTTAAATAAAAAAAGGAACTTTCTAAAATTCTAAATCATTTAAAAAAGTCTCTGATACACGCGGTTTCTTCTTCGGCTGTCCAAATTACCTTGCAGTGCAGAGACTCCCACAACCTCTGTTTCTCTGTATATAAATGTGTAAATATATAAATATTCAAGTTTGGAAATTTTGATCTTGGTTCTCGTAGGAAATGAATCGACGGTGGAGATTTGATGGGTTAGAGGAGCACCGGATGGGTGTGGTGGTGGTGATGGTGATGGTGTTTCTTCTACTGTTTCATCATCTTCTAAGCCCATGTTGGTCTCTCAACGTTGAAGGTTCGTACATTTACTTCTTCTGCACGTCCGTACAGTTCTCAATCAGCTGCTTGATGGTTTTTGCTTAATGGGTTTTGTTTTTGGGTGCAGGTTTGGCCTTGCTGAGGTTCAGGGACAGAGTGGTCAGAGACCCTTACGGGGCTTTGTCAAATTGGAACAAGGATGGTGGAGAAGACGACCCTTGTTCTTGGTTTGGGGTCGAGTGCTCGGATGGAAAAGTGGTCATTTTGTGAGTGGCATTTGCTGCTAAGTCTCATGTTTTCTTAGATCATTTATGTTTGCTTTTTGCTTCTGCATCTTGTTTTGGTTGAATTGAACCAGACAACTCTTAAATCATAAGTTCTTCTGTGCCAAACTAGAAAAATGGTTTTTCTAAATTTGTTAGTGTTTATTGCTGATTGGCTGATTAATAAATGTGGGTTCATTCTACACCGTGAAGAAGTACTTCTGCATTGATTTACCAAGTTGATTTGAAGTGGGGGTTTCATGTGAAGATCATCTAATAAGATTTTTTTTCAACATGGTTTTTGCTTGAAGCTTGAAAATTGTTTGGAAAGCATGAATTTTTACAAATTTTTCTATGTCAACTTTGAATTTCTATATATTTGAATATCATATATATGGTATTATTAGCCTTAAAGTTAATGTGTATGTGCTATGGATTTCATCCTATCAATGTAGAAACTCTTCCATCTCTTATATTAAATCACGGTTTCGATAGCCTAAAGTCAGATTTCATCAACTTGCAGGAATTTGAAAGATCTTTGTCTTGGAGGAACATTGGCCCCTGAACTAGGGAAGCTGGCTTACATAAAATCTATGTAAGAACAAAACTGGTTGCTAGTCCAACAAAAGCACTCCAATGGTTTATTTTAATCTCTCTTTTTTTAAAACCTTTTGCTTCAAGGCATTACTCTGAATTATCCAGTGCCTCTTTAATGCAGTATTTTGCGCAATAATTCTTTTTCTGGAAACATTCCAAAAGAGATTGCAGAGTTAATGGAGCTGGAGGTTTTGGACTTGGGATATAATAACTTTAGTGGACCATTTCCATCTGACTTCAGCAACAATCCGTCTCTAACTACCCTGTATGTTGATCATTTCAAACTGGTTGCACTCGGAGGTCTTATTCTTTAATGGCTTTTACAGTTTTACTAAACTCATATTGTGATTCTTTTTGCAGTTTACTTGACAATAACAGATTTCTCGGTTGCATATCTCCTCAACTCCATGAGCTGAAGATGCTTTCTGAATGCCAGGAAGATCGGGATCAGCTAACAGATGCTACTTGCCTGACACTGTCTATGAGCAGATCTACCAGCTGGTAAGAAAGTGAAACTGATCTAATATTATATGCTTAGACCCAACTTAGTAATAATTAGTTCATTTCTAATTCTCACCTTATTTCCAATAATGCCGATGATTCTGTTCAGTAAGCTCAGACAAGTTCTTTATGTTCCGGCATTGTACAACTTTTCTATGGAAAGCAACATTAGGAACAATAAATTTTCTCATACCTTGTAAGCTTGTACCATATTATTTCCTTCATTCAGTTCATGATGACCTTTTTTTGTTTGTTAGGAGCACTGCCCAACCTGAAGATACAGCTTACCGCAGGCTGCAGCAGGTGGCAGATGAGAAAGAGTCATCCAGAGTCAGAAGGGCTAAAGGAAATGAACGCGGTTTGTTATCAACATCAGCTTCACCATCTTCCTCACCACCACTTAATCAGCCTTCTTCACCATCTCCAGTACCATTTTCAGTCTCAATGCCACCCTCACTATTTTCATCACCATCATCAAATTCCCCTTTACCATCACCATCGTCAAATTCCCCTTCAGCATCTCCCTCAAGCAGCTTTCTGACCCCTTCACCCTCGCCTTTGGTAGCACCTACTCCAGCCTCTCCAGTCCCAATAAATCCACCAACTACTATTGCTCCAGCACCACAGTCCAATCAAGAACCAATGCCTTCCCCTGCTTCAAGTCCAAGTCAAGGGGTTAAGACTAGTTCTTCCAAGTCAAGGCATCGTGTAGTTATGATTTGTGCAGGCATTGTTGGCGGTTCTTTGTTCATTTTAATGTCAGTTATTGGCATTATTCTCGTCCAAAGCAGTAAAGTTGTTACCGTGAAACCCTGGGTCACAGGGTTAAGTGGACAGTTGCAGAAAGCATTTGTATCAGGTCAGATTCGTGAGAATTCTCAGGCCCCTGCACAAATAAATATAAACTCTTATGCATGTTTATATTCAGAAAATTTATGGCATGTTTAGGCAATTAATATGAAATGTGGTTAGACCCTTGGTCCACTTTTTCACTACTCACCACTTAGAGCATTCCAAGACTATAGGTTGACCCTGATATTGATGTAGGCTTGGGACAAATTGAGTCTTAGGTTTCCTCTTCTTTTCATATCTAACTAGCTTAATGGTTATTTTCTTTGTCCTCTAGAGTCTAGCTTATTGGTTTCCCTCCTGGATAAAATCATGGGCAAAGTTTTCAATCCCATTCTGCATGGATTGCATATATACAAGAAAATAAGAAAGGAAAAGAAGTAGGAACTTTGATTCTTATTCCATACATGTTTCAAGTACTCAGCTTGATGAACCGTGTTTCAGGTGTACCAAAGCTCAACCGATCAGAACTTGAGGCAGCTTGTGAAGATTTCAGTAACATAATTGGAACCTTTTCAGATGGCAACGTGTATAAGGGAACTCTTTCAAGTGGGGTTGAAATAGCAGTGACATGTATCACTATGACATCTGCTGTAGACTGGTCTAAAAACTTGGAGGCTCAGTTCAGAAAGAAGGTACATAGGAAATAATTCCCATCTGATTTGATGCATCTAAAAGTCCCTACTAGTTACCTCTATTGATGTATATTATATTTATAATAATATGCATTTTTGTTTTTGCAGATAGAAACATTGTCCAAAGTGAACCACAAGAACTTTGTAAACCTTATTGGGTATTGTGAAGAAGAGAAACCATTCACAAGAATGATGGTGTTTGAATATGCTCCAAATGGAACACTCTTTGAGCATCTACATAGTGAGTACTTTCTTCTTTATGTTGCGAAGAAAGTTAATTTATGAATTGATCGATCTAACTTCATATAGCATTTCTATAATCAAGTTGCATTACCAGAGACCAACTTATATGAGTTCAAAAGGAATGGCTAAGTGTGTGCGTGCTCGCACTGAGATCCAGGGTTCTTTCCAAAGCTCAAAATGAGTTGGATACTTCACTTTAAGCATATGCAATGTTGAAGGATCATATCTTACTTCTGTCACATGCAGTCATACATTTCAAATAAATTCAAAGTACAGATAGTTCTCACATTATTTTCCAGGAGAAAAAAAAATGCTAATGGAACATATGATTTAAGATAATGGAGCATCAAATTTGCAGTAACTGATGCATTTTCAACGGTTTTGATAATGTCAAAATTCTGTGTCTCGCAGTAAAAGAAGCAGAGCACTTGGACTGGGGAATGAGACTACGGATAGCCATGGGAATGGCATACTGTCTAGAGTATATGCACCAACTGACTCCACCAATAGCTCAGAAGAACTTGCTATCATCCTCTGTATACCTGACTGAAGACTATGCAGCCAAAATATCAGATTTTACCTTCTTGAATGAAGTGACTGCAGCAAAGATGGGATCTGCTGACAAGAAGCTCCGTGAAAATATGTCTGCAGATCCAGAAAGCAATGTCTACAGCTTCGGGGTTATATTGTTCGAAATGATTACCGGTAGGATCCCATACTCTCTGGAAAATGGTTCTCTTGTAGACTGGGCAGCACACTATATGAAAGGGGATAAATCTTTACGAGAAATAGTTGATCCTACCTTAAAATCTTTCCAAGAAGAAGAGCTAGGAGAATTGTTTCAAGTGATAAATGATTGTGTCCATCCTGACCCGAAACAAAGACCGAAAATGACGGAGATCACAGGCAGGTTAAAAGAAATCACAGCCATGGGCCCTGATGGAGCCATACCAAAATTGTCACCTCTTTGGTGGGCAGAACTTGAAATTATGTCAACAGAAGGAAGTTGATCATAAAAGTCTATTTAATTGTCTTGTCCGTTCATTATAATTTGTGTGCGTTATTCTTTTACCTGATTCTGTTATTGATTCATAGCAGCAGGATGCAAGTAGGATAGATATGATTGTGTTGTCTGTCTCTAATCGAAGTAAGAGGAATGATGTTGTAAATAACTTAAGAAAGTGAAATTTTAAGCGTTTTTACATGGAAATATACTTCTGAGATCAATAAAAATTTTACTTTCTGAGCATTGAGCAGTAAAGGTTCTTGTTTGGTTGTCTCTTTGTTTAGTGTTTTATAGTTTCATCTTCAAGTTGAACCTTACAACCCCTGCAACACCTAACACCCAACTTTTTCATCCATTTTCTAGAATTCAAGAACCTAAAAGTTACCTTAAACCTTTCAAGGGCAACTATCAGTCGGCAGATTTTACGCATGTTTTTGCCCGGGAAATTAAACAGAAACAAATCGAAAGAAAGGATGAAAGGTGCTGAAAGAAAAAACAAAGAAACCTCCTTTATTTGGTAGAAGCGCCCCCTCCATATGTAAAAGAAAATCTGAAATATACAATAATTGAGATATTTGGATGTCCTCAATGACTGTTAATGTACACTGGAACTGTAGAGATCCCTTTCCTCACCAATTGACATCATACAATTCTCAAGGTACTATGATTGGAAAAAAATAAAGTTATAACAGAAAATTCTAATCTTCAACCTATGCTCCTATCTAGTTATAAGAACATTTGCTTTCATTCTTTCTTGCATAACCACCTTTGACTAGTGTGGTCAAAATGACTGCTTGCCGCTTGCAGTTCAACAATCATCATCATGTGTGCCATATGTACATAGCATTTCCTTGGTCATCTTTTTGTCTTGACCATTGCCAGACAGGTTTCAGTCAGAGATTGTGATTTTTGGGAAACTTTTTTGAACAAGGAAACCAGGGTAATTTTCTCTCTTCAACGCTAACCATGAAGTCTCCGACACACTGGAGTCATGAGCAGCATATACACAAGTTAAATATCATCTCAGTCCCGTGCCCGATTATACAAATCAAGAGTGTCTGTGTGGTTGGGGTCCATGCAGAGAGCTGCTTGACAATCTTGGAGAGCAGAGCTTACATCTCCAATTGACTCATGAAATGCAGCTCGAAGATGAAGTATTTGCAAGTCAGGCTTGAAAGCAATGGCCCTTGTAAGCTCTTCTACAGCTTCAGACTCCTTTTGTTCGTCCATCAGAACTGGTTTCATGCGATTCCATACATTAGTACATTGTTTCGGTTTCACAAAAGTAATAGAACTCTTCCTGCTACCTTTACTAAGGGACAATTGCAATTCTCTTCTTCAGCATTATATATCCGTTTGGTTTTCTATAAAAAGCTATCCCTTTTTTCTCCATCACTCTAACAGATTCTAAGTCATGTGAAACCAAGTGCAGTTGAATTCTAACCTAAAGGATAATGAAAAGTGCTTCTTGTTCTCGGTACTTAGAGAGCTAGATGAGTGAATGGATGTGTGTTTATACTAAAAATACTGGAGTTTCAACCATTTCTTTTAGAACAGATGTGCAGAAAATTGGGGAAAAAAGGAAATTAAAGTAAGGGATCAGAAAGATTACCTGCTGCCCGGTATCTGTATGGGTATGTCCTCAACGGATCCAATTGTGTTGCCATATTGAGATCAGTCTTTGCCATATCGGGATCACAGTACTCTGACCGTTTTTCGTAAGCTGATGCATTATTTTGTGCTTTCTCTATTAGCTTGGTCATCTCATCATATGCGGCTTTTCGTTGATTTTTAAGATGATAAACACGTGCCAACCCTTGATGAGCTCTTGTATGTTTGATGTCAAGAGCACTCATGTAGCAGTCCACTGCCTTGTCCAGCTTCCCACAATCCACATATATACTCCCCAAGTTATTTAGTGCCTGCAAAATATCAGAATACCCTATCAAACAAGAACATGAAGGTACAATGATGAAGAATGCAAGAATAACTCATGATTCTCACCTGTCCTTTACGAAGACCATCTGAAGGACATTTAAGAGCTTCCTCCAGCAGTTGAATAACATAAGATGATGATTCAGAGTCCAGGCTAGTATCTGCCAATGCATATGCTTTAAGGAAAAAAGCTTCAAATGACCTCTGAATGTGAATTGACTTTTCCGCCTTTGAGAGAGCTTCTTCACGATTTCCAGTGTCATATAAAATCCATCCTTCATAGACCAGCCTCTCATGCTCAGATCCAGAATTATTTCTTGCCAACCGCAAACTGCGCATTGCAGCCTTCTGACAATTTAACCTAAAAATAGTCGTATTTATTAGGAAGCTTTTGTGTGAGAAAAGATGCCAGAAGCCACAGATCTACATGGCCAGCACATTTCAATTATTATTGACAAAGCAGCAGAAACATTTCATTAAACCAACTGCTGTTTGATATGAAGTAATTCAAATGTGGGGTAGGTGGTCTGATATCATATCTTAAGGAAAACTGTAAACATTTCAATCAAATTAGGCTCCCAAAGAATCCAGATATCATGACTATGTGATGAAATGTTGTAAGTGCAAGATAATGGAAAGTTTACTACACATAGATTGTAGCTGGATAACACAGAAAAGTATAGCTATGATCAGAAAACATACCGTAAAAGAAGCAAAGATTGCCGAAACTGAATGAGACTCTTTCCAGGGTTATGTCCCAACATCTGATGTATGATTGCCAGAGATCCAACGTCATCAACAGACGACCACTGATCATATAGGTGCATCCAGCAATCAGCTTGACTCAATTGCTTAACCCGATGGCTGAGAAGCTCAACCAAGTAATCCCCAGTAACCTTTCCATCAAACATCATGTAATTGGGTTCTAAAGTTAGTAACACACGGATATCTCGGAGAGCACTTTCATAATCTTCAAGTGCGATGAAGAACCAAGCCCGTAATTCAATGCAGTCAGGTGAGAGCTTAAACCTAACAGTTCTATCAATCTCCAAAATAGCTGCTCTAATTTGCTTCTCCTCCGCCTTTGCGACAGCTCTATATTTATATGGAAATAATAGAGTGGGATCTAATTCAGTTGCAGTGCTCAAATCCAAAATCTTCTCCTTCCCAATGTTATAGAGGGCACGTTCCTGGTACATCCACCCAGCGGGTTTATACTCGGAGATAATAGAGCTCATCAATGTATATGCTGAATACTGCTGCCCCTGTTTGTATTTGGTCCTTGCAACACCAGCCACTGAATAAACATGTCCTGCCTTAGCTGCAGCCAGAAAACGAAACTGGGCATCCTTAAACTCTCTTCTCTCAAGCAAAACACAACCCAATTGATGCAACACAAGTGTTTTCTGCCACCTCTCGGTTGTACATTCTTCCAACCTCTCCAATAGCATCACAGTTGTCTTAGATACCATACTTTCCTCCATAGCCACATGGCTTAGAAAATAATACAACAAGAATCCATGCCCTGCCATGGCCAATCTCTCCCTGACCTTGGAGCTACAAAGAAATTTCATCACCTTCGGATTATACAGAGAACTGGGAAGCCCTCTCAGCAATACCTGCAAGCAGGCAGCTACAAGAAGATATGCCATCTCCTCTAAACCATACTCAATAAGAACCAATGCATCATCAATGTTATCAACCAGTGAAGCTAAATAAGCATCACAAGCAGACTTCATCTCCTCACAACAGAACCTATTTGCAAAAGAAAGTAACTCCACAACAATCTCAGGACTAAACAAGTCCAATCTCCTAGTCCTACTATACATTTCCACAGCTCTCATTCCCTTCACAGATATCCCATTTTCCGAAAAATCAATCTTACCCTTTTTCGATTCTTTGAAACATCCATACAACATAGACTCAAAAGGACTAGAAAGCGATGCAATTTTACTCCTTGCACAATTGATTTCTACATTGCCAATACAAAATGAAACATCACTTTCCTCCTCCTCCTCCAAACTCACACACTCATTGTCCTCAAAAACAAGCATATTGACTGCTTTACTGGGGTCATGATCACATTGGCAATGACCAGAAACCAAATTTGGATCAAACCCATTTACCAAAGCAACCTTAGGACACTCAAGAACTTGCCCACTACAAGCCATAGCTGACATACCCACAAGCTCATCCTCCCTCCTCTCAAACCTCAACCAAGCCGAAAGCACAACCTTAGAGTTTACATCAACAGCATTTTGACGAGCAGCACGAAGACACCGGCGAAGCAGCTTGGGGTCACCAAGACTGCGCAAGAGAGAATACTGCTCAATAGATAACAAAGATTTATCAGATTGAGACGAGCAATTCTCTAAGCGGTGATAGAGGTCAGCTAAGATTTCAACAAATTCAGCGGGCTTGAGGTGAGGCTCTATGGAGGGTTCAAGCAGGTCAGTTGTAGGAAGTCCATAAGGCAGCAGAAGAGCTTCAGTCACAGAGAGTGAGTTGAAACTTTTGGGCTTTGAATTTGACCCAAAAGATTTAATCAGGTGACTGTTAAGCTTAGCTCTTGAAACACCAACATGGGTTTTACCATTGGAGGTGTCTGTAGGATTGAGAGCGTGGACTTGGGTACTGGTGAATCGGTCTAAAAGCTTTAGACCACGCATATCTAAATGACAATAAATCTTCTGCATATATGAACAAACAGAGAATAAGATTATAAAGTTTCAAGCTTTACCACCACCAAGAGAGAGAGAATAATGTTGAGCCTTTACCTCTGGCGTGCAAAAACCACCCAGAGAAACACAGAGAGAAAGAGAGAGGGAGGCTGTGAAGCAGGCTACAGGCCAAGGTGGGGTTAGTTTCTCGAGAATAAAAATGGAAGAAAATGGTCTCTGCTTTTGGGTTTTCTCTTTTCTTTCATGGGTGGATATATTCTTTATGCAAAGCAGCAAAGCCTTCTCTTTTGTCTCTGTCTTTGTCGCTCTGCTCCAAAGGGTTTTGGTTAACCGGAAAGTTTAGTTGTTTAGGTGGCTAGCTCCAAAGCAAGAAGTTTATCGGAGTCAGTTCATCACCCACCATTGTTAACCACTCCAATCTTGCCACGTCATCTACCAAATGGGAAAATTAGCCTGCCCAGATGCGTTGGTCAACTGGTTAATTTTCAATTTAAGCTTATCTTGAGCTTGACTGCTAATTAATTAACGACAAAAAGAAGATTAAGGAGAAATTGCATGTTAAGCAAAGGTCCTTGGCATTGAGTAAGCTTGTAAAGAAATGTAGTTACAAAAGTTCATGCGTCACATCCGCACCAAATAGATGCTTATAATAGGCGAACTTCTTTCTTTACCAACATTAGAAGTGAATTAGTTACACTTACTAAATTCTGATTTCTATCATGGGAAATCTTTTCCTTAAACACAATTAATGCATCGAACCTTAATGAACATAAATCTCGCGTAATTGTTATTAAAGTCCGATCGAGTACGAATTTGATCCTATCACGAACTGCAATTTGATGGTTTCTTTTAGTTGAGGACTACTTGCAGAAGCAGACTGCAAAAGCATTTTGTGCATAGTTTCTGTTTGAAAAGCTTCACTTTCAAGTTGTAGGGATGAGAAAACCCTCAAATAAAATGAATAGTTTGGTGCCATGGTGAAATGTCAAAATCAAACATGGTCCTACAAGTTGGTTTTGAAGGACCATAAGGCACCACCCTACAAAAATCCCAACTCTTAGCTTGTTTATATTATGCATGAATTATCACAACAAGGAGCTATTACTTATCAATATTAATAAATAAAGCAGGGGAGAATAGACCAAATTAATAAATTATTAATGGGTTAGGAAGACATTAGATCTAAAATACACTTCTTCTTTTTTCTTCTTTTTTCTGCTTTTCATAAATCATATCATTTAAACTATGTGGTCTTTCTCCTGCCACTAGCTTACTCATACCTTTAAATATTGAATGGCAAAAAATTATTGGAAGTTAGTTGAGCATCTGTGTCTACGACAACACAGCAACTTGCAAGCCTATCTAAAATAAAAATAAAAAAAACAAGAATTATGCTAGCACAACAAATAATAAGAAGGCAGAAGGGAAACCAAATAATATAGGCCAACCAGATCACAGTGTATAGAAAAGAGCCAAGAAATATGATCACGTGCTTACAAGGCTAAGCGTCTAAAAGACCCATGTGAGTGTTCTGAAAGTGCCATTGTTTCTCACCAGTTTTTGACAGCAGGCCAGTTTGCACTAACTTGTGTAAGTGATAGTATTGTCTGCCAAATCAATATGTACTCGTGAAACATTTAAATTTCTCCGTCTAAGAATTTGATAAGGTCAATCTCCCTCCCCCACGTGGGTGCTTTTTGACCGTCAATGGAATATATACATCAACGGTGAGTATGTGAGCGACTAACCGTAGCACAGCTCATGTTAATCAAATGTTTAGGAGTCATCACAAGTTCAACAATATTTTCGGTCATGTTATCACAAGTTCAAAGGAATAAGGTCAAACAAGATGGCGCCGGATACAAATAAATGAATTCAGATTAGATTGGAAAATAGATGTGGCTGAAAGAAGAAGGGCATTAATGCATCGGACATGTTTGAGATAATTAGCAAACAGCATGAATGGATTTCCAGCCATACAGCTCCCATATCAGCAGGCATTACAAACGACATACAATTATCAACTTCATAACTCATCACATAATTCACACGTGAAGAAGATAGATGGTACCCACACGATAATGGTTCCTTACAAATTTTATACTTATATAATTAGGCATTAAAATGACTGGCTATAAAGACAATAATTAGAGGAAATAAAATAAAACAACACCAGCTCCAGTATGCACCCCAGGATATGTGCTGCTATGAAAGAAACAAAAGGCCAGCCGACTGAAGAAGCAAACCAACCATTCCTGATCGGTTCGCGATGCGACCATCGAAAGCATAATAAAGTTCAAGGAGGAGTTGGAATCAAAAGGATGAGATGAAATCAGTAGAACTAGGAATAATATTGGTAGTTATTGGGAATGTTTAAATGGTTAGTCATAAATTTGGCCCCTGGAGAGAGCATAGTTGTATTTAGTCATGCACACAAGCATACAACAGATGTAGGCGCAGACGTAAGAACTGTTAAACACATTATCGATAAATCAATTTCATGATTAAACTGCAAGTCAAGGACACAGATGCATGAGAAGTTTGAACTTATAAATCCAGAACAAATCGAGAAACCGCAGAAACATACCTGTTGCATTTATATGAAGTCTACTTAATTACATAGTGTTGAAACTTCATTATTATGTTTCACAGCAGCCACCATATACACAAGTTAAAGATCCCCAGGAACAAAACATTCAAGAACAATTTTTGCACAACACAGTTAACCTGCCTCTAGGATTTGGTCGTGCCAAATCTTGTAGCCATCCATAACTATACAAAATTAACATGTAAAAATCAAGCAGGAGTTAGGTTCCTGTGCTATAAAATGTTGACCAACAAAACTATACTTTTAAATTCTCAGAACTTCCACCCAAAGTGCTTTAAAGCATTTTTATGATCCAAAGCTTATATTTCCTTATAAACAGATATACAAGACAAGGTCCAATCAAACTGGCATCTGAGAGGCGCTTGCAAAGTTTGAGGTAAGTATCTACACCACCAGATTCTTGGATGCTTTTCCTTAGCCCTTGCAGCACAGCTGCCCTGTCTAAAAACTCTGGGCACAAACCCAAATCAAGCATTTTTATTACTGTTTCTGCAGCATCATCAAAATGTCCCCCTTTAATGTACCCTCTTAGCAACCATGATAGGCTTTTCTTTTTACGCAGAGAGCTGGTAACCTCTGTTCTCGTAAGCAACCGTCCTATAGCACTGGCCTCCTTTTGGGAAGCACAGATGGCTAAAACAATGTCATAAAGTCCCGCATCAGCCTCTTTACCAACAAGTTTCATTTCCCACAACTGCCTCTCGGCCTCAAGTCCACGCCCAGAGCAGATATACATTGCCAGGAGCCTCTCATGAACCACCCCATGGAGTGAAGAACTTCCCTCCTGAATCACCCAATTGGACAACTGTACTCCATCAGATAGAAGATCTGACTGATACTTCTCGATAAGCCCAACATTTTCTGTATCAAATTCAGCTATCAGCCCAGCCCTTGTAAAACCTTTCAACTTGCGCAAAGCTTTAGCAAGTTCATTTAGTTCCTTAACCACAGCTGTCATTGCAATGAGGTAGCTGTAGACCTCTGGCTTCAACCCAGATTCTCTTAGATGAATCACCAACTTCACTGAATCCCTATAGTTGCCCTCAACCTGCAGAAACACATTCAATAGTTTCATTCACATAAACTTAGGAAACTCTAAAGATTTCAGAACCAACTTTACAAACCCAAACTAGTGCTAACAGTTGTCCTTTCTACCTAGATATGTTCGGTTAACTAACCAATAGTAGCAGTAATCATTGACAAGTTGTATCCATTGGGTATAATCCGATGACACATAACAGGTTGGAGAATCGAACTATTATCCTTTTGATCTATATAATCTGTTAACAACATTGATCTATATAATCTGTTAACAACATTGATCTATATAATCTGTTAACAACATTAGCACTGTGAGTGAAAAGAGCCGCCAAATTCTTCAAAACTGGACACACCGTCCTAAAATTTCAGTGTGGACAAGGTAAATTCAACTCAAAGCCAAAGTGATCCCAACCCGAAAATTATATCACTAAAAGTTAAGCGTGGACAACGCAAATTAAGCAGCATTTAAATTAGTAACGGAAGATTAATACATTTGACAATTCAATAGCATAATATTGAGAACAGTACTGAACAAGCACTTACCATCATCTTCCAAGCAAGATAGCCAGTTGGCCCTCCTTTATGCCCATCTGTATCGTCGTCCTCCGAATACACAATTCCACGTCTCAACACCTCTTTTACAAACAGAACCGCCTTCTCCTTCTCACCCATCTCCCAATACAAAGAAATCACCTTCTCCATCATGCTAAAACTTGGCTTCAAACCCACACAATCCATGTCCACAAGAAGGTCAACCACATCCCCAATGTCGTGCTCCCCCTGAATCAATTTCTTGACCCAACTACACATTATGGAAACCATAAGATCCATCGTCTCCTTATCGACCCGGTTCTCCTTTCGGAGCCACTCAAACACCTCAAGCGCACACCATGAGTCCCTACCCTCCTGAGAAAAGTAGACTAACACAAGCTGTAACTCTCTGGCCGATAACCGGTCGTTCATTTCCTCAAGAACATCGGAGGGTTCCCTTGTCATTCGCTCCAATTCTTCAATCGCCTCAAAGAAACCTTCACCCATTTCATCCTCGTCGTCGCTAGTCAGGAACTGGTCCAATTCAACAGATTTGAACAGCCTAAAGTCTCGAACTTTACTCGACTTCGCAACGATGAAGTTGGGTTTTTGGTGCTTGCAGATTCTAGGAAAAACCCTAGCACAGGATTGCGCTGAGAAACCACGGAGACCCATAAAACGCTGCCGTTTAACTGCAAATAACGAATGGGTCAACGAAGCAAGCCCTTGAGCAGATGCCATTTTTCTTCAATTGAGAAAACCCAAACGATATCCCCTGCGTTTGGCTGCCGAGAAAACCAAGGAAAGTTAAAAAGAAAACAAAAATTTTGAATCTTAAGCTTCGTGCTGTAAAGTACACCTCACGTCAACCGAGTCAAAAGAGTGGTATATCAGCTATCAAATATTCATCCGTGATGGAAAGCCTACCCTTGCCTCGTTCTGGAATTTAATTTTCAAGAAAACCCAGAACAAATATTCAAAGTTCTTAACTTTCTTTCTCTCATTCCTAAAATTTCTCGGCCACCAAACTGGGTATTAGGATTTTCAGCTCGAAAAGCCGAAACAGAAGAGAGAATTGACGAGAGAACGCAAAGAGAATGAGAGAGGAGCCCAAAGACATGTGCCGGATGTGTGATCATCAAAAACCCTACAAAAGTTTAAATTGGGCATTTAGGAGGGTTTGGATTGATTGTGATTTGTGAGGTGCTCCTGCAATGGCCGAGAGCCTTTGCCACCACTGTCCTGTGTGACATTGACTCCCAAACCTCTCTGATTTTTTTCACCGTTGCGCCTGGTGACGTGGCCCAATTCAGACTACTAGGCGGAATCTGGCGCGGAATGGCCACGTGTGAATACGAGAAATGCTCCTCTGCTGCGCGTCATACTTGATTGAGTTGTGGACACGTGGACACGTGGACGACTGTGGATGGCTATTTTGCTGAGTTGTTTCCATTGACCACTCTCACATGTGTTTTACTGTGTCATCTCATCACAAGAATTTCTCCGAATGCAAAGTTGACCTCAAACATTGAATTGCGAGGTGTACATTCCGAGGTGTAATTTTGAAGAACTTTTGTACGACATCAATAGTTTTTAAACAAAACATTATTGAAAAAAATCTTGTAGAAACAATTTAAAACATGAGGATATTGGTGAATAGAGTCTTGACTTGAAAATCATTGATCTTAAGTTCAAACTCTCATAGCACTTTGATATTGTATACGTGAGAAATTCTCCACTTGCTTGTATTTAGAAAAAAAAAAAAAAAACTTATGTATAATTACAAAGCTCATAGATTGTGTAAAATGTAAAAAACAAGGGTATGAGGTATCAATGAAAATAATTTTATTTTTGGTAGCGATTTGAAACCCACTTTATTAATCATTGTACAGGCCCAAATATCTGGCAAGCCCAAGCAACTTCCAAAATAATAATGCAATTAAACGCAAAATAAAAGGCCAAGATCCTTTTTTAATAATAATTATTAGAAGAGTCCAAGCTCCATTCAAAATAACCGAAGAAATGAAAGTCCAACATGTATTTGAACAAAGCAAAAAGCCACACCAAACTAAGGAAACAAAGAAACAAACCAAAGACAAAGCAACATAAATCCATGTAACTAATAACATTTCATATGAAGGTATGCTCCTTCTGGTTCGGCTCGGTCTTAAAGGTCACCACACCTTCCATCTCCTTCACACCATCCTCTGACTTCATATCATCATCAACATCCCCCTTCGGCTCTGGCTTGGGTTGACTTGAGCTCGCATTTTCAGTTTGCCCTGGCCCGGGATCCGGACCTGCCATCGAGGCCTGCCCTAGCTGGTTTTGTTGCTTCTCCTTCTCTTTTGCCACATTGAGTTGCTTCTGCACTTTCACTTCTGTTGCTCTTTCTTCAGCATGTTCTGTATACAAAATGAGAGATAAATTAAAAGGAAAAACATCTAATCCTCTCTTAATTACTTATATACAAAAGAGACTGTTTAAAAGGATATGCAGCAAATATAATTATATATCATAGAATGAATTCCAAACTCGAGTGTAGAGTGAGAAGCACATCTATTCTTTTTTCGCTACATAAACTAAGAAAAGTGAACTCGCCAATCTAACAGTTAAAAACGTATTTCACATTAAATGCTGCTTCGTAGAAGCAACTAGAAAGCAGAAGGAAAAATAGTTGCGACTAGTTTAACTCGATAAGCAGAAATGATAAAATAATAAAGACTAGCAATTATGCAACTTGGAAATCGTGTTCATGCAATGCTTATAATCCTAGTTTCTTTCATTCCGTTAAAGATAACCTAACTTTAACTTTATAAAAGTTTCAAGGCATATATATATTGAAAGAATAAACAAAGAAAGATGTAACTTAAAAACAAAAACAAAAACAACAATTGAAGAAAATGGTTGAAAAATCAATCTTTCACTCTCTTATACATACGTATACATTATAATATACGAGTATAGTATACTATGTTTATTAATTAATTTAATATATATATATATATATGTTTTTAGATATCTACCGATGCGGTGATTTGTGTATGCACACTATTTATTTTAACAAATAAGATACTACCATACATATCATATAATATCCCAAAATTGGTAAAATTATGTTAGTGCCTGCCTAAAGTAGACCATGGCAAATGTACGACGAGAGATAAATTGTACAAGGTTCAAATCAAGGACTTAATTTGCTAGTATATCTTGTTTGCTATGTTATATAAGTAGATATAATTTTTATTTTTATTTTTACCTTTCCTTGAGTTTGAAGGTTCCATCTGTCGACCAGACTGAATAAGGCCTGAATTTGCCATCTGCTCCATTAACCTTGCCTGTTCCCAATTCATCAACCTGCTGCTTTCATTTGCGTTGGCCTGCAAGCGGGCCTTCTGTTGGCTCAACTGCAGTTCCCTCAGCCTGGCCACCTCTTTTTTGTTCGCTTCGATTTCAGCTGCCAAATTAAAACACATTTTTATTTATCAACACATAAACTACACATATATAACACATTTTTCATTATCCAACACACAAACTACACACGCACACATATATTTATAGAGAGAGCTTCCGTTGATGGATCCTTCAAATAAGTTTATTTGAGGGACACCCTTGTAAGGCACATTTCACATTGTATTTCATTAATCCACATGTCTATTTTGTAGATATTCATTCAATAATCACCTCTACAAAAAATCATTTGAATCTGATATCATTTGACCATTCAATTAAATTATTGAAATTTATATACTTTCTTGAAACACTTTGTTCATTGATTTTAGTTGGTCTCAATTAGATGTCTTAATGATTTTCAATTTGTATGATTTTTTGCAAGGATGATATGTGAAAAATAGTTAGTTTGGATCATTGAAAAAAAATTCGTAAAGAACCCTAAAAAGTGTCCCTCAAATAAAATTATTTGAAGAATCCCTTAATAAAAGAGGATTACATATATAAACCACCAATAATGGTGAAGATATATATGGGGGTACTGGCTAGGGTTTTACCATCTTTCATTAACTTGTCCTTGGCGTAAGCAGCTATCTGTTGGCTCAAGGCCTTTTGCTCCATTTGTAGATAATGCTTGTGGTGTGTGTAGAACTCAACTTGAGGAGCTAAAAAAGCAATTTGAGCCTATGTACACAAACATTAAATGAGATATCAAATAATTATATTTAAGATATTTTTTCATACTCAAATTAAGTAGTAAATACAATGTATTTTGAACTTGAGTTAATTCATATATATGTTGAGGGAAATATCTGAATCGTATGGTTTCTGTGAGAGCTCCCAATGGTTACCTCTAGAGCCTTCGCCTTCCTTTCCATCTCCGCGATGTATTGTAGTTTCTTCAGTCTAGATTTCTGCGCCGAAGCCCGGTTTGAAATGATTCTAAAAAAAATCCATCAAATATCCGCATGAAAATGTTAGATATATATAATAACAAAAATAATACGTTACCTAAAATTACTGTTATATATTTGGACCACATATTCTGACCACGTATCATATTGATTAAACCCTTTAGTAGGAAAAACACTTACATGAAATGGAGATAACATTATTTTCTATTTCACAATCACGATATGTCATACATGATAACTTTGCATACATTCGTGATTGGCGGATATAGCAAAACAATGTTATCCCCATTTCATATAAATTTTTCTACTCTAATAGAAATAGAATTGGGACCCACATTAACAGAATATACATAAATGACTTGACTCTATTAAAGGGGTGGTCAACAAATATAAAGTGGTACAAACAAAATTATTCTATGCGGTGAACAACAAACTAACGTATATAGTTGATGGTTACCGTTTGAGCTTTTTTGGATCCATGGCCTCAGCGTCCGCGTTTTTGCCCAGTCTAACCTGAACACCATCCACAGTTACAGTTTTAGCTTTGCCATTAGCATGGTCATCATCACTATCAGAGCTTCGATTTTTTCCACCATTATTACCAGCTGCTGCAATAGCAGGAGTGGTATTAATATTGTTGAGCCTGTTGGCAATGCCGGCATTAATCCCGGGATTAAAGGCATTAATCCCGGGATTAGGCTCCGAAAGCTGGCCATGGTTGGCACTACTGCTGCTTGCACCACCCATACCTTCAGCATGGCTCATCCAGTAGGGTTGTTGTCTCCACCCTTGAAATGAAGCACTTGGGGGTAAAGGAAGGTTGGGTGGAGGCATCATTGAGAATTGCCTCGGGTCGATGGGTCTATTAGCCCATGATCCAAATCCCTCGCTAAAGCTAAGCTTCTTGTTAGGATCCATAGTTTTGCTCTTACTCTCTCCTTTTTCTCTTTCTTTGCAAAGAAAACAAGAAATGCTAGAAAACACAGACACACACACTAGGACTATACAAATAATGTCCTTATAAAGGGGAAGGAGGAATTTGTGATGGAGAACAAAGCACTCAGAAATCAATGTGTACACTTAACCTATGTTTATCCAGACAAGATACAGAAAAATTACCATATATTACCATCCCCCCACATTATTGATTGGCGCCTACAAAGCTGTCATTTGGTCTCAATTTGAAAAATCCAATAGATCAAATTACAAAACTAGTCTTTGCAAATCATGTTGGATTGAGGTAGGGTTGGGTAGTTTGGACAATTTGCAGCATCATTAGACAAGTGCTGATGGTGCTTAACATATTTGAACTTGGTTTTCCCTTTTTATCTTTGTGCTCATCTCTTAAAGGGGTTTCCTCAAAATTTCTTCCATGTATATAACCTCATCTCGATCAGGTTTGTTTTGTGCCAACCCTTTACGTGTTGTGAGAAGAACGTTGTATGAACAGTACAACAATATGATCATCAGCGACATTGTGCCATGTGGACTGCCTGACATCACACTGAATAAATTTTCAACAATAAGATCCTAATACTAGTGAAGTACATGCACTTAAGGTTACTAGCTTTCAATCTTGCTGGTCTGAGGATCAAGAAAAATTAAAGGATTTTCAATCGTTTTTATATATAGAAATGGCTTGATTGACAAAAGAAAACAAAAATCCAGGTATATAAAGTAACGCATATATATATATATGTATGCTCTCAGGTAATTCATAGTAGTCCATAGTGGAGCCACTCCTAGGCCAGGAGTGGCCTTGACCCCCCCAATTTTTTACCTCCCTTCTCTGCTATATTATATATAATATATAATACTATATACACTTAATAATCGACAACTTGTAATTTAAGTTAATGGACTCTCTAAAATAAATTAGACATGATTAAGTTTGAAATATTTAACTATAACATGTAAGTTTTAAATCATATGTATTTGATATATACTTTATTTTCTATTTCGGCCCCTTCAATTTTACAATTCTCGCTCGCCATGTAAAGACTTTTCTAACTCTAGATTAATTCCTGCACAAAAACTTGGTTCGAAGTAAATCTTACAAGAAGCTAAGGAAACACAATTAAAAATAGAAAGCAAACAAAAAATTATGTCTTGAAATGCAAATGAGGCATGCATTAATCTACAACAAAGAAAGATCTAAAGAAAATCTCTTGTTACCCTTTTACCAATAGAAAAGCATCGATGAAAAATGCATATTCTCATATGACTCCAAGGCCGCATTCAAATCCAAGGTCGATTTTCATGTGGAATTTCGCATGGTTTGATTGGATACAAGTGGAAAGAAAAGAAGTTCTTGAGATCTTTTAAAGAAATACATTTTATAAAATACTATAAACATTGTACACATAGATACGATGCATGAGCAGTATGATATATGGAAAGTTACAATGGAATCAGAGGAATGAAGTAAAAGTTGTGCGAGATAAAGAATTAATAAGTGGGTAGAAATTAAAAGTGACATATAATTAGGTTAAATTTAGTTATTTTTATTTATCTTTAAGCATGTTCAAGGTTAGACGGTTATATTTGTCTCCGCATTTTGAGTTCTCTCTTAATTATAGTATAAGTTATTAATTAGCTACAAATGTTGACACAACGTAACAAGGCAACCAAACAATTAGTTTAAGAGAATCAAAGCATGGAATTCACCAGATATGAGAAAACCTCTCGTTTATTGAATTCAGAATGATAACATCATCCCCTAGTCACGGGCTAAAGTTGGTTTAAATATTCTTAGAAACCCAAGGAATCAAAAAGGAACTAAAAAGGAAAAATAATAAAAGTTTCCAAAAACTAGTAAAATATTAAAAGGCTCGTTTGGATTGCTAAACTATCTCGAACACCCAAAAAAGCTTATACATCATGACAAAGCAATGAGTTTTACTCAAGGCATTGTTCCCTTCAAAACGGTGGGTCATGGCCCCAAATCGAAACTTGAGGCCCAAACTTGTAACTTGTCATTTTCGCTGAGGCTATCTGTTCTACATCAAATGTTGAGTCCGAACTCACATATACCTAATTTAACGAGACATATATAAGATTATGCTAGCGTTTCATTAAAATTGAACGGTTGATATATAGGGTAAAGATTTAAAAGCATGTTACTAAATGATATAGTTCTTAAACCATCACACACTACGTACAAAAAAAAGTGGCAACAGTCACCATTATTTGATGATATTTGGTGACATTTCCTGGGGTGACTAAAGTCTTTAGTCACCCCAGCAAATATCACCAAATAATGATGATTGTTGCTTTTTGTTTTTGTTTTTTTGTAGTGACATTTTCATCCAACAACTTACTTAGAGGTAAATGACCAGTGTCTTTAATTATAATTTGCTAATATGTAGTGTATGTTGTATGCAAGGTTTAAAGATTTATTTACACTAATACCCCCATAGGTTTTCGACTTTTTCACTAAATCCCCCGAGGTTTCAAATTTAACACGAACACTCCTTGAGGTTTTAAATTGTTTTCACAAAACCCATTTTCGTTGATTGTTCATTCGAAACTTGATGATTTCATCTAATAAAATGTGTGCAAATGACAAAATCAACCCCAATGAATGTATGTGCAATCTAATCTCAAAGGTTAACATTGTCATTTGGAGATATTTTTTTTATATAAAATCATCAATTTTTGGATGAAAAATCAATGGAATGGGGTTTTGTGAAAACAATTTAAAACTTTATGGGGTGTTTGGGTAATTTCTAAAACCTTAAGTAGTTTAGTGAAACAGCCAAAAACATAAAAGGGTGTTAGTACAAAAACATAAAAGGGTGTTAGTACAAATAACTCTATATACGTATGCATATTGGAGCACCAACCCTTATATCAACATGCACCATTTGTTTCATAGAAAAACTAGAGTACTTCTAGGGCTTTAGTTCCTATCATACATGGCAATTAATGTTTCATCATGAACTGTTTATATATTCACGAATCATTATTATTTTCATGGATGATCTTATTTGAAGCAGAACTTAAAAAGTTGAAGAGTTGATATCATTAAACATTGTTAGGGTGGGGGCGGGTGCTGGGCCTTGGAGGAGGGGACTAATTATAGAATCGTACTTGGGAAATGTTTTGCACTTAGCATCCTACAATTAATATAAGTAAACTAATTCAAATTTTAATGAGTTAGAATCAGGATAGGTGAAAGCTTCAAATATAACCGGATAAAATAAGAACTCATTTGATTTTAGCTGATATTCATATTAGGAAACACAAAATGCACCTTAAAAATCTCTTTGGTACAAGCCCCCTCCCAAAATATATATGCCAGCTAGAAATTTCTGGATATCCTTTACATGGCATCATAGACACAATAGGCATATGTCCTGGAAAAAAGCCTATTGCTACCAAATGGTACATGCCCTTGAGATACCCAGCAAAGAAGGAAAAACGAGAAAGGAAGATTTTAGGCTTTGTCTGGATGCAGTGAACATAAAATATTTTTTTGTTAGACAGTTTGTCATTTTAAATAAGAAATTTACCTAATCAATCGAATCTTGAATCTACCTAACCAAAGGTTCATATTGACAGTCTTAATATTACAATTTGTCAATCTGTCAAGCAAGCCAACATGTCTTTATGTATTTGTATATTTCCTATTATACTTGGATGGTAGTGGTACTATGTTTTGGGTCATTGTTTTAATCAGAAATTATTATTTTTTGGCTTTGGTACAATGGATGCTAGAAATCCAAAAAAGAAAGAGACTAAATGATTAAATTTACTTATACTAATTTAATCTAGATGATCATTTTCTCACTCTCCTTTTGTCCGCTTACACTCCTTTTTCTTTTTTAATATTTTTGACTATTACATAAAAGAGAGTGTGAGTGGACAAAAGAAGCGTGAGAACATATAATTTTCAACAAAAGCAGTGTAAGTGGACAAAAGATGAGTGGGAAAATCAGTTCCCTTTAATTTACTCAAAATACCGTAGTGTAAAACAATGTTTATGTGTTCACATAAGAAATAAATCCACAGACAAAGGACTAGCATATACTTCATTAATCAATTTCATTTATAATACAACAAATTATACTTGACAATGAAACAACCTGAAATTTATACAAAAATAAAGTCATTTTGTCATGTCAACCACTTCAAAATTTTCTTCTTTTTTAAAGTCGTAGGTAATTTTAAAAAAAAATCTACTTGAAGAATTAATGGATCTTAACTAAGTAAATAATTCAAATTCAAGTAAAGTTAACGAGTCGAAACATAAACCAAAACAAAAGCCCTCCATAATATTATTAATCATGTGTCTCTTTAACAAACACCAAACTGAGTTCATTAATTTAAGCAAGAAACATAAAGAAAATTAAAATCCCATGCACAAATACATGGATATTTGTCCGGAAAATTCCAACAAAATACTACTAATAAACCAAGCTAGCTGGAGGACTTCTATATGAAATTTCACATGAACCTGAAGGAGGGCCCAGCTGGTTCTTGCAGATCAGCATCATCATCACCATCATTATTGATCATGTTAAGCGGATTCATGGCCATGTGATCATCCATGTCCATACCCAAATGATTCATTTCAAAAGGGTCGATTAATGTGGCCATATTAGGCAGGTCCAAATCATTCATCTCCACAAACGACTGTCCTGGCCAGCCATATTGGTTCAGATCATCAGCAGGTTGGTTCAGCATCAGGGTGTCAACCAGGCCAGCCGGCCCGGTGAATTGATCAGCAAGTCCAAGCCCAAAGCCAGGCTGGTCCAGACCCAAATTGACCATTTGATAATCTGGTGGAGGGTTGAAGGCCTCAGCTGCTCCTTGTTGTAGAAGAGCTTGATGGAGCTGCCTCAGAGAGTCTCTCTCCTTCACCAGTGCCTCATGCTGAGCTGCATATACCCAAATATTTAAGTTTAACCCTTTGTTATGTTCATTCACGTATGTATCAAGAAAATTTGAAATAATATGCCGATGTTTTTATTTCACAAATGATCAATTGAGATGATACAAATAACAAAAACGGTGTTTAGATTTAGATAGAGAGAGAGAGGAGAAACCTTGTTTGAACTTAAGTTCGTCAGTATATGCAGAAAGCTTTTGTCTCATTGCATGGTTTTCCGCCCTCAGCAACTTATTACGATGACCCGCATATTTGACTCTCGGAGTGTTGACAGCTATTTCAGTCTGCACACATGATGTATATATAAAATCCCACATCAATAAAGCAAACTCCTTTTTTTGTGTGTGTGCAAAGGATCAACACTTACATGCATATATAAATTAAGTGGAACGAACAACGGAACAACACATATAATTAAGGAGAATTTATGTGGGGACGAGATGCAAGTTACCTGGAGTACTTTCACTTCGTTTTCGAGTTTCGTAACATATGCAGCCTGCTTGACCCGATACCTGAGTGAATACTCTCTGCTAGCCAAAACCCTAGAGAAAACAGATCAAACATTTTTAAAAATTATTAGATCTAGAAAAGACGGAAGGAAAATGCATGTTTCTTGAGCGGATCTTTACAGTATAATTAGATTCTTCATGTTTTAAATTTTATAGAATGTCAAAGCCTGTTCTGTACCTAAGTACAAGATATTGGGCCTCTCCACCTATTACCAATTAATTTCGGGTTGGATCTTATAATTTTAACAAAAAGTCAAAATTCAAATTTCCAACCACAGTTTTAATTTCTTAAATATTTAGGGAAAGGAGATCTATGGTAATAAGAAGGCTAGATAATAAACTTTTTCTGCTGCTTGGCGTCCATCTCTTCAAGGTCCTCATCCTCTAGATCAACAACCTGGATCTCAGAGTTGGGCTCATGAGTAGTTTCTGGTGCTAGTGCAAGTCCTTTGGCTTTGTCAGCTGCGTTACCACTGATATCATAGGATGGTGGTGCCAATGGGATAATGGGAGAGTTGGCGCTTGAGCTCTGCCACCCTAGATGAGAGGGTGGCAGAGGTGGCAGTGGGGGAAGCTGGGAGTTTGTGTTCTTGTTGAAGCTCTCCATTTGTATGTTTGTAACCTGAAAAAGCCAAGCAGTCAAACAGATGTTAGCCAAAATGACATTAATTATAACCTAGAAAACCAAAGCCTAGAATGTTACTCATACGATACTAACATCACAAAAGAAAAATGATTAGAGCAAGTGAGTATTAGGGTTCTCTATATGTCCCCTTTTATAGATACTAAACAAAGAGAAATAACTAGAGAATCTTGGATAGGAACAAGCTATAGTTTCTCTAGTTTGTCTTGTTTTTACTTTCCTTTTGATCAAAACTACCATTTTTATCTCTCTTGGCTCCATATAATTATATTTCTTAATCCTTATATTGAAGTAACATGGGATCGTATAAGCTGAAATAAAATCAAAATTATAGTGACTTTTGAAACACGTACGATCGTAAGTAAACAACAGAAATTTGGCAACTAGTTTTGTCAAAATGAACTATTTGTTTTAACTGAATAGTTTTGACAACTAATTCTAATCCGGATCAATTGATTCGTTTTTTTACTGTACTAATTATTGATGCGTGTCCGTTCTTTATTAAAGAACAAACATCCTACACAGAAAATCTCTTACTAGGGCTACATCTTTATCTTTATTTTCATTTCTTGGAGTATATATATGTTTTCTAATATAATTTCTACACATGGTATATGACACACTACAAATACTAATGAAGTATTTGGTTCAAATACATTTTTCTCAATGGTTTAGTATTTGTCACAATTGGACTAGTAAGGTGAGCATTAAGGTGATGCCCCATAGACTGCTAGAGTTTCCAATCACAAGGGCATAGAAAATTAAATGTTAAACTACGGGATAAAATGAGAGTGTGTATAATGACGCCCCCAAGAACATGTCTAGAAATACAAATCTAGTTCCTAAAAGCATTTGTAAATTTGTGTTTAGTATCAAATATTTTAATTACAGGGTAGAAATTTTTGTGTTCTCAATAACTATGATTACCTTGTAAAAAATTATATACTTAATTCAATTACCTTGTAAAAATTATATACAACGGGCGCATACAATAATTTCTCTACATACATGCAAAGTATAAGTTCGTGCAGAGTATCGGTTCATGAGCCATGTGGAATAGTTCACACTTACTATGTACATTAGATTCATGAATAATTTCAATATTCTTGTGCCGCCAGACAAATGCTTATATTTTCATTTTGCCAGTTTGTACCACACACATTTTTGCATTAACTAATATGATCAATGATCCAAATTCACAATAGACAATCTGGCGACGTAAAATACTTATATATTGTCATACTGTGAATTTAGACCATTGTTTAGATCAATACTTTTTGACTATTTGATCCATATTCAATATCTAGCAAGATGAACATTACCAGACTGTCTATCAAAAGGGCATTACCTTAGATAGAAAACACTAGCTACATTGTTTTATGTCTTCCCCCTTCTCCTTCTTATTATGCAATTTGTATGATAATCGAAATTGTTCATTTTTAAGGTCATTCCTGAAAAAGATCAGTCGAAATGAAAATCATTTTTGACATTTGATTAATAGTATAATTCATTGTCTCATCCAAACACTAGGGTTCATCTATTTATCCGAAAACAGTTCGATGGCTAAATTATTTTTTATTTGTTTAATGTTTTGTATAGAAGATCTTTAACGGTGACCTAGAAGATAGACAATTTTGATCATCAAACCACATTATAGGATAAAAACGGAATACAAAAATGTATAAAGGACAAAGTAGATAGCATTCTCTTACCCTAGATATATATAAGTATTTTGATTTTTTTTTTTTAAAGACATATATAAGTAAAGTACTTAATATATTCCATGAAAAGAGAAATCACCTCTCGACATGTTGCTAAGAATTAGAGCATCCAATCCACAATCAAATAGTTGTTCCTTATGTGGGTAGCTTGTGTGCAGGGGTGGATCCACGTTTGGGCTATAGTGGGTTCTAGCCCAATATTGACTTTGGAGAGTTATAAATTGCGCTTAGTTGTATAAGCTTAATTCAGGAAAATTAAATAATAGCCAGTCCATCTCGAGAGAAATTATAGAATGATACAGTAATACCACATCAACGTTACATAATACTCCCATCCAAATACAGCTACATATCAAATACAACCACATCAACGTATAGTACTCCCATTCAAATGGATAACTTTACCGAAGGTGGAAATGACTAATTTTACACAGTATGACGGTTTTACACTAATTTTACACAGTACTAGTGGAATTTACACAAAAACAAAAAACAAAAAACAAATATTATTATTATTATTTTTTTAAAGTGCAAATAAGGGAAGGGTAAGTTGGTTCAGAGCATTTTTTTATTTTTGGACAAAGGTTCAGAGCATTTGATTGGAGCAAAAATGCACTCTTGCCTCGCCTTAGATCCAATAGGCACAGGCACACCATGTTCGTTTCCGTGCCATGTAGGACACCTACCACGACCGTCTTCTACCTTTGGACTTGGTTTTCTTCTTCTCACTCCCAAATCAATCTCAGACATTACCTCCTACTCTCTTCTCGATGGCACACTCAGATATCCACTAACAACAACCACCATCAAGCATCGGATTCGTCGCCGCCAAGTCACGTCAGCTCTCGCCACTATGCTTCCTCAAAACCCGCAAAACCCGGTCGTCGCTGATATTTGCGCTACCTTCATTGCCGGTGGTGTTGCTCTGTTCTTCCTTCTGTTGTGGGAAGAGACCGCCAAACGTGGGGTCTTCGACCAGGTCAAAATCCCATCTTTCTCTTCTCTTTTGGGTACCCAGTATAACGCGTATTTGTACGTATTTGTATACGTTTTCTGTTTCGATATACAATTTTTCGTCTAATCTTTGGTGGGTTGTGTTGGGTTCTGATTGATTTGTGGGAAAGCACTGATTTTGTTGATAATTAAGAACCATAGCTAAAAGATTTTACAAAATTGGTTAAAAATTGCAACTGTAAACCTCGCCTCAATTAGTGTACTGACAACTTCCAAAGGAGACTATTTATGCTTAAGTATACTGGAAATATAATTGGTTGTACCACTAAAGCTGCTGCTGTTGTGAAGAATGGGGAGCAAAAGCATGCCACATGTAGCAGGATTGAATGTTGTTTCTTTTTTGTTAGAAGGGGCTGCTAGTATTTTCCTCTGCAAGTAATAGCTGAAGAGTGAGCTTGTATGAACTTAACCAGTGAGTGTTTGGTGGTTCACTGTCTGTGTGCCTGTAGTAGTCATCCCTGCTGAAAGTGCTTTCAGATTATTTATCTTTTCCCATGTTTTGATAGCTGATTTTAGCGGGTTTGCTAGATTGTCTGTCTGCTAGGGAACTTAAGCTACAGCAAGGGGATCCACTGTCATTAGGTCTCATTAAATCTCAAACAAGGGAGTGATCAATTGAGATGGAGTGTGATAGATTGTTTTACAATCGAGGAGTTGTATTAGTATTTACAGTTTTGTCGTATGCAACATCTCATCCCTCTAATTCTTAGCCTAAATAGGGACATGCTTGCTCTTGTAAATTTATTGCTTTTAGACTTTTGCATGCCTTTTGCCTTCTCAACATGTAGGAGAAGGGAAATCTGATCCTATCACGGGTTCTGCTTCAATTTCTATATTGTGACAGATAGATTCTCCTTCTTAGCATAACTTACTGTCCTAAAAGCCTGTGCATCTAAGAGTATGTTATCTTTTCTTTTGTAGAAACTCAATAGAAAGTGTGTGCATGTAAGCATTGGCCTAGTTTTCATGCTTTGCTGGCCTCTATTCAGGTAATCGCATGACTAAATAAGTCGTTTTAATAACTTTACCATGCATCTGACTGATAATAGGTACTATGTATAATTACAGTTCTGGCCTTCGAGGAGCATTTTTAGCATCTCTTACTCCAGGCATCAATATTTTCCGTATGCTTCTATTGGGACTCGGTATATGGAAAGATGAAGCAACAGTGAAATCAATAAGCAGATATGGAGACTACAGGTAATGATTTTGAAAGACTTTTCTGCTATAAACATTCCCGAATAATCTCTCATTAGTTTTTCAAATCTGTTTGTCACTTTTCTCGGGATTGTAAAGAGATAGATGATGAGTCTACAAACTTCTCAAAGTGAAAACCGATCAAACTAATGTAAGACTACCTCCTCTAGATAAGAACTTTCTTTTGCTGCATTTCAATCTCCTTTACAATCTTCACAACTGGATCCCAAAAATTAACGCTGGAGATTACCACATGATGGAAGACCCAATTATCTCATTACCCAACTCCCCAACACATAACCCCATCTAGATCCTTCCAAAAGGAAACTACTTCCTCTCATTGGTCAGCAGAGGAATAGGTTATGGTTATTTACCAATTTGTTGGCCCTTGAAATTTTGATGCCTGCTAGTGGGAACCAAATTTCTAGAAGTAAGCCATGTATGAGCGAAGACTACAAACAATGTTTGCTTTATGCTTATTTCAATTTGTTGATTACCTAATAAGTTTCATACATGATTTCTTATTTTCCCTTTACTTCATGCATCAGGGAACTTCTTAAGGGGCCACTGTACTATGCCACGACAATAACTTTGGCTTGTATAATCTATTGGAGAACTTCCCCCATTGCAATTGCTCTTATATGCAATCTGTGTGCTGGAGATGGTACATCTAACTGATTCAGTTTGTCCATTCTGTTGTCTTGATTTAGGTTGACTTTTAGCTTTTCTAGTAAAACACTTGATTTCATGGTTAAGCTGCTCAGGACTTATATCAAACTTCTATTGAAGGATTATAATTGATTTTACTTACTTCCTTCAGGTTTAGCAGACATTGTTGGTAGGCGGTTTGGTACTCGGAAAATTCCATACAACAGAAACAAATCCATAGTTGGTAGTGTTGCAATGGCATCTGCTGGTTTTTTAACATCTATCGGGTAACTTTGCTTGCTTATTTTGTTGCTGTTTTAGAACTGGATTGAACCTTAGAATCTAGCATGTTTCTTACTGGTTGGCAATGTTGACAGGTATATGCACTATTTCTCCAGATTTGGATTTGTTCAGGAGAGTTGGGGTATGGTTTTGGGTTTCTTGGTTGTGTCTCTTGCCTCAGCACTGGTAGAATCACTCCCGATAAGCACTAACCTTGATGACAACCTAACAGTTCCACTTGCTTCTATATTAGTCGGCAGTTTGGTTTTCTGATTTGGGTAATCCTTGTAAATAGTGGCGAAAGAATCAACTGCATTTGGCCAACTTGATTGGGTGTTGTAATATGTGTACTATAGTATTGTTTCTTAGCTTGACGATCTGTAACGGATAATATGGTACCCATAAATGATGTAACCTTGATGCTCTTTTGTGAAAATTCATCACAATGCAGGTGACTTACCAGCCCCGCATGAATATGACAACTGTGTTTCTTCTTGTAATCGAAGGCATTCCGCGTGCATCAATGCACGTGTTTTATTTTTATTTACAGTCTTTACCCACAATTAACCAAGTGAAAATGTTTGCTACACATCTTCTATGATTTTAGCATGTTTTGAGTCCCAGAAAACACTCAAATCATAGATAGCAGGAGCACAAAAGACTGAAGTAAGGGCTGTGTTTTCAGTCCTAGTGACGAAACGACATGCAGGATAATGGTAACAAATTTGCTTACCAGATTTAAGACCAAGAGGTAGCATTATCACTTCACCTAATCCATGCCAGGTGTTATATAAATTAACTATGATTATCATTTGGTAACAGTTATGGCCACACACATTAATTATGATTATAGGGGCATCAGGACTACTGACGAACTGTTTTGGTTTAGGTCGGTTTACAAAAGCCCAAAACGCAATTAAAGAAATCATTATCGTCCAGTTTTGAACTGTTTGAATTTATATTTGTGTGTGTGTGTTTAAAACCAATCCAAACCAACCACTACAGTTTGAATCGGCCGGATCCATGCCCACTCCTAGTTTGAGCCAAGAGGCATCAAAGATGCTCGTCTCCTACCTTGTCTCCTACGAACTTGGAATATCCGCCGCTTGGTCGTTCAAATGATTAATTAGATCAGCCTACCAGCTCCAAGCTTCCAATCCTACTCATTTCATTGCTTCCTTAATGGGAGAGTGATAGCTTCTGATTTCCCAAACAAATCAATCATCCAAACTAACGGTTCAAAATAAAAGAGACAACTAACTGAAGTAGCAAATATACAAGAAAAAAATGAAGGAACATAGAAGATATTAGCTGTGTGATTGAGAATTCAAACATTATAAAAACACAAGATAAGGGACATTTAACGGTGACAAAGACATCATGGAAGGCTCATCACAGCCACAGCCCAGATTACATGTTAGCCAAACAAGGCCAAAACAGAATTGCTCTGCACTTACCAAGTCCCCCACGCAAATCTCTCTAAAAACAAAATCACTTGTTATGAACTAGAAGACGTCAATGGCAACTCTGCTGCACCATTTTCCTGTGCACCAACATCATCTGTCCTCTTTTTCTTCAACCACAGTGAGAAACAATTGAATGGCTTCTCAACAACAGCAGAATCTTCTTCATCAACTGAATTCAATCGCGGTTGAGGACTCTTAGCTCGCTTGAGACATGGAAGCACAGCAAGGCAGAGAATGAAAGCAGCAAAGAGAACAACCACAACCACCATCATGACCTCCCCATGCAAGGCAAAGTGCCTATCACTCAAGAAGGGAATCCCATCTTGGTCTTGGTCTTGGTTGGGAGCCATGGCAGGTGACATGGTAAGCAATTTGTGAAGTGCCCATGTTGCTGTTGATGTCGGTTTCTTCATCATCTCTAGATTTCTAATCTCTTACTTGCTAAGGTATTGTGATTTTCCAAGTGGGGGTTTTTTTGGGTTTTGCCAGTAAAAAAGTGTGAAATGTTTGACTCTCGTATAGATGTGTCTCATTGCCATTTATGGAACGTGACACTTAGCGCCAGTTTGTCATTGTTGTGCTATGAAAATAATCATTGTTAAATTTCTGTGAGAAAGCAGTTTGACATTTGTAAACTTTTCGTTAAAAATGTTGTTAGTATTGATTCTTGCATATGTAAAATGATTCCTACATAATCATTACATCTTCAAACGATTCTGCAGTAATCAGAAAATAAAAACAGTACTGCTTTCTCTTATAACTTTCTCTCACATTAATTTTTAATAATAAATAATTTTCTCATAATTTACTAAATGGACTGAGTTTAAATCGGCATTTATTATCCTGGGTTTTTCTGAGCCGAAATAAGGTTAGGGAAGGGTAATGGGTTAGTGGGCCCATCACCTTGGCTTTTGTTATTCCAATTTTGGTCTTTTCAGAGAGGGGTAATGGGTTAGTGGGCCCATCACCTTGGCTTTTGTTATTCCAATTTTGGCATTTTCAGGGAAGGGGTAATGGGTTAGTGGGCCAATCACCTTAGCCCAAATTTGAAAGGCTGATAGGGAATTCTGACTCCAGAGTCGGGGGGCCATGCTTGCTGTATTACTTGTCTATCGTATTCGTTCCGTGTTGGCTTCATCAATCGCATGTGTACAACGATAAATTTTTTGGTGTGGTCGTTACGATTCAACGTGCTGTCTGAGTTCACATATAAATAATGTCTTGTTGACGGGTCTGAGTCATTCTATTGGTGTGGACGTTACATTTCGACGTGCTGTCGAAGTTCACATATAAATAATGTCTTGTTAACGGGTCTGAGTCATTCTATAGTAAGGGTTTTAGATAAGACCCTTAGATGAGGTCATATATTTTAATTATTAGATAAAAATTAACTAATTTGATTCAATGATTAATCAATTTGGATCGACAGTTATAGGATAGGGCCTTAAGGCCCTCACTATATAATTCTTGAACCGGGTCTAACTCAGTGAAAAATTGTCTTGACTTGAAAACCATAGGTCTTAGGTGCAAACCTCATGACATCTTGGTTGTGTATACGTGTGAGAAACTCTCCCTCCCATGTGGTTTAGATTATCGTTTGTATTAAAAAAAAATGTATTTTATTAATTAATATTATAGCTTAAAATATAAACTAGTTGTTCATTCATAGTTGAGATTTTTTTTATTTTTTTATTTTTTTTTATTTTGCTGTTAAAGGCTTTACTGACACGATAGTTGTTAGACCTCCCAAAAGAGAAGCTTTCATATCGAGAAAGACTTTCATGAAACGGGGATAACAGTATTTTATTATACCTAACCAATAACACTATGACACACATGATAACACTTCTACATGATATAGCATTATTGGTTGAAAATAGCAAAACCAGTATTATCCCCGTTGCAAATAAGTTTTTCTCCTTCACATCCCCTATTTTTGGTGTTAAAAGTCACTAGGCTCAAAACAACCTAGAGAAGGTAACAATGGAAAAGATGTTCAATAAATGAGTTAAGTTGGAAAATAGTGGCATGAGAGTGATGAACTGTCAACTGTGGTAGTTAGAGACCCACAAGTTTAGCAAATAAGAATACATGTGTTTTTCTTGATGTTGGCTATGCTTGGTTTTATGAACGTTTGTAAGTGATTTTGATGGTGGGTGATGGCCATCCCATGGTGATTGGAGGGTTTCAAAGTGTAGGAAGAGTGGAAAGCTTGAGACTTATAGTTTTGATCTCAGCAACAACAGATGGGAGAGAGAGTTTTTCTCATGGCATGCAGTTGATGGTTCCCCTTAAGAAATTTTCCAGTAAATCGTGTGATGTTGAAATGTATAGTAAAAAATACTTGATAGTAATTTTCACAGAAACAAAAATATACAACATGGGAAGGAATTCGGAAATAGAAGAGGTATTGTCTATCTTTTGCTTTAATTTATGTTTCCAACGAAATAGAAAATAAAAAGTTGACTAACTCTTATCTCTAATCTGTTTATAATATTATTATTCATGAGTTTTAACTCAATTGATATGGAATGGGTGGATCGAAAATAAAGATCTTAAGTCTAATTCTAAATGAAATGACACAAATGTATACTGATTCTTATGTACCAAGATTCATTAGTTTATAGTCACTATACAAAAATGACTATAAACTAATGTTAATTAAAATAAGTTCTCATTAGTTTCTTGATGTAAATTTGTTGCTTTTTGGTTTATAGTCACTACAGAGTTTCCTATTGTGATTGATAGGAAACCAATTTCACCTTCTTTTTTTTCCCAAAACTAATTTCTCCTAATTTACTTGAAATCAATGACTAATAAATGGAGTTCAATGACTAAGAAAATTTTGTGATCTTAAGGGGACTCCCGAGGGATGAAACCTCAATCACAAATCACTACACCAACCTTGCTTTTTTAATATTTAATATGTAACACAATATTTATATTCACAATCGAAGGTTTTTAAAAACAAAACAAAACAAAAATCAATTCAACATCAATTCGTGCACGATTTGTTTACAAATCCATCATACTCTAGAGTTATATATAAATTGCAATAGACTACCACTCTAAAACAAAACAATGCAAATATCAATTAAGCAAAACGAAAACAAAAATCATTTACAACTATTTCTTTTGGGTTTTGTGCCCTTCAACATGGACACTAAACAATCATCTAACATACACACAACATTGTCGTTTATAATCTTGCCAATCTATCTAGCATGCACATTATACACACATTATAGTTATTGTTTCTACATAGACACACTACACTAGTCATTCTTTCCTTCGTGAAATAAAAATGACACCGAAGAAATGTCAGTTGCCACACAAAAAATACACTCAAAAGCCAACACAAATGAAAGTTAAGCTACCAAGGGCAATGTAAAGAGCACATAAAACAAAAAGAAAACAGAAAGTACAATGCAGAACCAACAAATTTACAGAGACTTATCAATTTTTGAGAGAATTGTATGAATTAAAAAACAGAAACTACAATACAATTATTATTCCATAACAAAACATAACATAAACACTAAGACGCTAAAGAACGACGACAAAACAATGACCAATCCACAATCTAACTAAAACATAAGTAAATAAATAAATAAACTATCAAATTAACTTAAAAAATCATACCAATATCCAATTAACATAGCCAAATGTAATTAAATGAAACAAAAACTGCAATGCATTTTGTGGAAACTGCAACGCAATTTGTGCAAATCTGCAATGTAGCTCCAAAGATATAGTCAAGAGTTATGATCAAGAGTTGCAGTTGATATAAGTAAAAGAAGAGGCATGAATATGCAGGTGGAAATCAAAATGTAAAAAGAATCGAGAAGCATCTATCACTGTTGTATTTTTCCAAATTAAGCAAACATCTTATAATGAAATGAAGATAGGAACTCATAACAAGCCCTCATTAGAGTAACAATGTCCAAAAACACAAGATGAACACCACACCACACTCAACACACATAATTGCTCATTAGTGTTGTAAATATAAAAAAGATTAGATATCACTTAGTACCATCAAATAGTTCTTTATTCCTCATCGCCCAAATCATTGAACGCATCGCTCAAATCATTGAGCATTTCATCCCACGTCTCCTCCACATGCAGATGAAATGAGTATCCATCAACAGGAAGAACAAAATTGTCCATACAACAAAGAAATTCAGAACCCTCGCACATAAATTTACTAATACGAGACACAAGCTTTGATAATTCATCATTGTTCTCATTGAAACCAAAACAATCTCTAGCATCCAACATCACCAGATCTTTGCATCCGCATAGCAACATGACAGACCATCCCGATTAACTTTTGTACCCTTCAAATTTAAGTACTTTTTTTTTTTGGTCTGAAATTCATGTTGTATTCCAAAGGATCCCAAAACAGGGAATAGAAATACAGATAGAAGGCAAAAGCCACAAAGAGCCAGCATAACACATGAAACAAACTACCAAAAGCAAGGTTAGACATAGCTAGATTCCACCGGAACCTAGAACAAACAGTCCCTACCCAGCAAACTAACTACTAATAGGAATTAAAACTAAATTGCAGATGCAACAAGAGGTGGACAAGGCAAACCATCAGATGTTAACACCCCAACGAGAGACAATGGTGGTCTGTCGACCCAACTTTGCGTTCCATAGCTCTGTTACCTATCGACGCCGCTGCATGAGCCGCACGATTTGCACTCCTAGGTACCCAAGACCAAATCACCTCTTCGAAGCTCGAAACCACATCATGGATTTCGTCAATAAGAGGGAGGATAGCCCAGGAGTTGTTATCATGATTTCCAGAGATGCCATCTAGTAACACCTTGCAATCTGTCTCCAAGATGACTTTCATATTACCCCTGTTTTTAGCAAGATGTAAAGCACAAAGAGCTGCTGCCGCTTCTGCACTAAGAGATGAAACACATGAAAGTGGGGAGGCAAGACCACCACACCAATCCCCAGAGGAATTACGAGACACAATGCCAATGCTGCCCTTCATTGTGCCAGGAAGCCAAGAGCCATCCAAGTTGAATTTTACACAGCTTGGGCTTGGATTAGACCACCGGGTTCCTTGGACTTGATGAACAGGAGAAAGGTTCCCTCTAGCATCAACCTTGGAGATAACCGCTAAATATTCAGAGCAAGCATCTCTAGCATGGGTGATCACAAGCCTCGGATCAAGGGCTAACCCCATTAAAAACGAATTTGCACCTTGCCTTCCAGATTTCCCAACACAGGAAACTGAGAAAAGATAATAAAAAATTGCCATCCGTTCTTGAGGTGCCAGGTATCGAAATAACGCCTTCAATCCATCTATCAAAAGTCGAGATCCTCCGGGGGTCAACTTTGTAGGAAAGGTCTGAGCCAAACCACACAAGTTGAGTCCACGGGCAAAGAAAAAGAATGTGCTCCACCGATTCTTCAAAACCTTCGCATATTGGGCAGATAGGATCCGTTGCAATTTTTCTTTTAAAAAGAGCAAGTCTGGTTGAGATGGATCCAGATAGAGCTCTCCAAAGAAACAGTTTTATTTTTGGGAGAGTCTCCATCTTCCATATGGTCTTCCAAACCCCTTCCGAGACAAAGTGTGAGGAGTGATTATGGCTTGCAATGTCGGTATTTTGTCTAGCATGAAAACGGTGGTACCCCGACTTGACAGTATACGAGCCACTTGAGTTCCATGGCCAAACAAGGCGATCCGGTCTGGAAGAGTGACCAATGGGGATGCATCTGATGCTCTGAAGAATGTCATTGTTTATGAAGGTGGAGATACTATCCAGCTTCCATGTGTGGTTTTGTTTGTCCATTAGTTCTTGGACCAATTGGGGGGCTTGAGGAGGAATTGGCTGCAAAGTTTTCACAGGTCCCAACTCACAGGAAGGGATCCAGATATCGTTCCATATATTCGTGTTTGCGCCACTAAAAATTTGGAAGCGTGCTTCTTTCATCATTGCCTTTCTTCCTTCAAGAAGGCTCACCCAGGCCCATGAAGGGCGAGAACCCTTAGTTGCATTAAGGAAGTCAGTCGTAGGGAAATAACGCGCTTTCAAGATCTTAACCCAAGCAGCTTTAGGGTTCAAAATAATTCTCCAACTTTGCTTGGCAAGAAGAGCTAAATTGAAGTTGGACAAGTCGCGAAATCCCAAACCTCCCACTTTCTTGGCCAAGCATAATTTTTTCCAGGATTTCCAATGAATTCCAGCGCTCTCCTCATTATTGCCCCACCAAAATGAAGCCAAGTCACTGTTGATTTGATTACATGTTCCTTCCGGGAAACGAAAACAAGTCATAGGAAAAGGCAGCTTACTACGCCTTTAGAAGAACTTCTTTCCCAGCAAGGGAAAGGGAGTTGAGTTTCCAGCCATCAATTTTCTTCCGGATCCTCTCTTTGATGTAGCCTAGAGCTGCATTCTTGGATCTTCCCCATATTGTTGGAAGGCCCAAATAGATTCCAGGGTTGTCAACTCCATTAATATTCAGAAGAGCACAAATATCATGTCTAGTATTTGCTGGAGTGTTGGGAGAGAAAAAAAGGCTGGATTTTTGAGAATTGATGCACTGACCAGAGGCTAAGCAATACTTGTCCAGCTTCTCTTTTAGCTTCATACAGTTTTGAGCTTCAGCTTTCACAAAGAACAAAGCGTCGTCGGCGAAAAATAGATGGGAAATCATTGGGCATCTGCGTGCGATACGGATGCCTTTGATCTCTCCATTATGAACAGCACTAGACAAGTTTCTCGAGAGGGCTTCACTCACAAGCAAGAATAGGTAGGGAGAAAGCGGATCCCCTTGTCTTAGGCCACGAGTCGGTTTGAAGAATTTACCCGGTTGGCCATTGATAATAACTGCAAAGGAAACCGTAGAAATGCAGTTCATGATGAGGTTGATCCAAACTCTAGCAAAGCCCATTTTCAACATTACAGCCTCTAGAAAATCCCACTCAATCCGATCATAAGCCTTGTTCATGTCGATCTTTAAACCCGCCTCATGTACACCCCCTGAATTCTTTAATTTCAAATAATGAAATGTCTCATGTGCCATGAGAATATTGTCTTGGATTTGCCTCTCTGGCACAAAGGCATTCTGGTTTTCAGAAATGATGTCTGGGAGAATTGATTTCAGTCTGTTTGCAATGACTTTAGCCAAAATCTTGTAAGAGTTGTTGCATAGGCCAATTGGCCTAAACTGATTAGTGCTCATTGGCGCTTGGACTTTAGGAATCAGAGCAATGAACGTCTTATTAAGGGCTTCCAAACGGCATCGACCAAATTGAAGATCACTAGTGGTTCCACAGACAATGGGTTTGACAATATCCCAGAAGAATTTGTAGAACATTCCTGGGAAGCCGTCAGGGCCAGTGCCTTGTCAGCTCCAAGTTGGTGCGTAGCTAATTTAATCTCCTCTTCCGTGAAAGGGGCAAGAAGTGTGGCATTCATCTCTGTGGTGATGGTGGAGTCCACTTTACTGAGAATTTCAGACCAATCTCTAGGCCCAGAAGTAGTGAATAAGTCACGAAAGAAATGAAAGAATTCATTCTTGACTGCTTTCTCACCAACAAGCCACTCCCCCCTAGTATTTTGAATCTTAACCACACGATTTCTTTGTCTCCTTTGAATGGTTGATAAGTGAAAAAATTTTGAGTTGGCATCGCCAGATTTGAGCCACGATATTCTTGAGCGTTGCTTCCAATATTGCTCTTCCCAGTTCCAGAGTTTGTCAAGCTCAATTTTGATACTTCTTTGCTGGGGGACACAGACATCCTGAATGTTCTCGTTTTGGAGCTGCTCAAGTTCCAAGGTCAGCTCCCTTATTCGAGTTTTGCAGTTAAGAAAGTGGACTTTGTTCCATTTAATTAAGCGAGTCTTGCAAAGCTGCAAGTTGCGAGTCCATTTCACATCGTTCTTGGCATAGCCTCCATCAGACCAACAATCCTTGATGATATTGCCACATTCCTCCTCATGTAGCCATCTCGCTTCAAAACGGAATATGCTGCCTTTGCTGCGACAGGCAGTGGTTACTGTCAAGAAGGATAGGACAGTGATCAGATCCTATCTTAGCGCAATGGGTGACACAAGTGCCTTGCCACTCTTCAAGCCATTCAGGGTTGGCTAGAGCACGATCAAGTCTCTCTCTCAGGATTACATTGTCTCCCACAAGTCTCTCCCACGTGAAACCTTGACCTTTAAACCCCAAATCTATCAAATTACAAGAGTTCAAAAATTCAATTAAGAATCTTCTGCGGGAAGGATTCCAACCATTTCCTCCTTCTTTTTCATGTTGCCAAGAAATTTCGTTCAAATCACCCATAACCATCCAGGGAATGTGATCTTTACGCCCCCAAGCATTCAAAGTCTCCCAAAACTCCACTTTCTCGCTGTTGTATGGCGTACCGTACACCCACGTGCATCTTCCATAAAAAGAATCAGAAGGCACCTTGACCACTGCATCAATCCAATTCTTTGTTACATCTAAGAATTCAATTTCCACCGTTGATTTCCACCAAATGCAGAGACCACCTGCTCTTCCAATAGGATCAACAGTCAATCCCTTATGATAGCCACACTGTCTCCTCGTGTTCTTTATACTGTGGCTGTTCTGTTTTGTTTCCATAAGAAAAACCACAGAGGGATTTTTTGAATGAAGGAGCTCCTTCAAATAAAGAATTGTCAAGGGATTCCCCAAACCTTGACAATTCCAGGAGAGCTGTATCATGATCCCCTTGTGGCTGTTCTAGGCCAGCCACCACCGCCTTGGGGTTTTGAGAAAACCCCAAATCAGTTGTGGGTTGTCTCCCTTCTGCCAACTCAAGCTCCTTCGAGGGGCTAATAGTAACATCACACAAATTCCCCAAATCAGTCACAGGATTGCTACTTTTTTTCTCTGGTTTCCTTTTTTCTTGGCCGAGTCCCTTCATACCCTTAGGTCTACCTCTAACCCCTCTACCTCCTCTGTTTGAAAGGCGCAGTGAGCGGCTGGGAAGAGGGCTATGAGAAGTTTTGGCTTTTTAGCAGGTTGGGCTTCCTCCAAAGGTATGGGAATTTCCCCCAGTTTCAATTTTCCTTTTCCTTTTTTTTTTCCAGGGTCAATTGCATTGGATGAGGCAATAGAAGGCTCAGAAGTGGCAGTCTCAACAAACGTTGGCCCAACATTAAGAGGTGTGGCATCTGTTGAAGGCCCATCTAAGAATCTGTTCCCTAAAAGGTTTGAAGCATTTTCAAAGGCCCAAGGAGGGACCCTATCCGGTCGCACCAATTTTTTTTGAGAGACAACCCATTCACAGCTATGGTCGGGTCCCATTTTGAAATCGGGTCCCAAAGTCAGGATCAGCGATTAGCATAGTCGCTCGAGTAGGTCACTCAAAGCGAGGATAGCCTGGCCCATCCTGTGTTGCAGCGATGCGAATCGGTTGGGGAGCATCAATCTCGGGAGAATTTTTCTTTGGCTGCAGTCTGCGGGTTGCGAGAAATAGCGGACCTCGTGTTTGTTGTCGGATTTGTCTGTATTCGTGTCTGTTGGGTCCTCACGAAGGTTTGAACGTATTCCGGTTCAACAACGCCGGAAAGGCCGTACAAGCCACCGCTTTCTCTCTCCAAACATCCCCTCCAATTATTCAAGTCCATACCAGATTGAGCATTTCGGTTGGCATGGCGTTGAAGGAAGAGGTGTGTGCTTGCTTTAGATATTGTTGGAGCTTGGAGGTCTTCAAAACCACCCGCATGTATAAGACCCCTGGAGTTAATGGAGTTAATGGTCCAGGGGCATCCTCTTGAGTGACCAAGCCGTCCACAGTTGCGGCAATAATCCTTCAGACCTTCATACTTTAATCTAATCTTCCTCTTTCCAGTGGTAGGGCAGGGCATAGTAAAACTAGGGATCAGTGGTTTAGTGGCATCAAAGTCAATCTTCAATCTGAGAAAGCCTCTGAAACCTGTTGTTTCCAAATTCTCCACCTCAAGAACTGCTCCAACCCTTTCACCAAGGGTTCTAGCGTTTTTCATAGTGCAGAAGTTACGGGGGATGCCGTGAGCTTGCACCCAAAAAACTGCCCGATTTGCTACAATATCGTCTAAAGAGTGGTACAGAGGCCAAGGTTTAATGGTGAAAGGATTCCCTTTTATAAACCACGGACTTCCGTCTATGAGTCTGCTAGCCACCGCTTCATCCCCAACAGTGATTGAGTACACATTTTCCTTTGCCTTCAAAACTTTGACCTGCCCCATGTTTGTCCAGATTGCACGCAGCACATCTTTAACAATACCCTGGGTGGGTTCATGGTCAGCAATGAGAAGACCTACAAGAGTGATTTTGTTTTCAATATTCTCCTCCAGATCGAGGGAATCATCAAAACGTATCGACATTTCCTCCATCATCAGCTCGTCCTCCAGGATGTCAAGGGATGCCATTCTGGTGGTTGAGAAGATAAGGAAGCAGATAGACGAGCTCAGGTAAAACTCGAACTCGCATGCAGACAGCCACAGCTAAGGGCTCACAAAACTAGCAACAACAGACACAGAGGGTGTAGATTCAGGTTTATCTTCCCCTTTGAAATCCCAGAGAACAGACAAAGGTTAAGAACACAGAGGGACGTTCCTTGTTATCCTTATAGTTATACGGTGAAGTATACTAATTCTTATCAGGAGGATACAAACACCCTGATGTAGTAACATCGGAACGGAAGACGGTGGTGTGGGTTTGTTTAAAAAAAAAAAAACTGCAAAAGAGGAGATGAAGGTAACAAATGAGTTCAAATTTAAGTACTTGATATTAGGCACCAACTTCACAATTGACAATGCCTCACGTCCATGAGCAGAGCCTTTGGACAAATCTAAACCATAAAAATTCTTGCAACATGTTTATATAATTGCAAGTATTTTCGCCAAATTTAAGCATGAACCCAATGCTAACACCTCCGAAGTTTTCCAGTTGCCAATCAGCTTTCGGTTCGTGTGTTTGCTGTCCAATAAATCTCCTGGTAAACTCAAAATCACAAGGCCAGGACACCTGCACACATTCCACAACAACAAAAATGCTACATTTACATTTAAAAGGAAAATTAAACTGGGTATACTTGAGGGTTTTGAAAATTAACATGTTTTGTTAATCAAGAGAAAATGAGAAAACTTTTACATTTGCAGCAAATTCAAAGGCTTCTACTGTACAGCATTTGGGAAGCTTGAGCAGAGACATTAGCGTTTCCGCTGCTCCGATTGATCACAAACTTTAAAAAAGAGCAACGATTCCCATCAATTTGATACTCACTCGCAAATCTGTCCATAAGATTTTGAAAATCCGGACATTCAGAGACATCCCAAGGCCAGACTTCAATACATTCGTTGTCTGGGAAAATGAGAGATTGCCAGCATGAAGGATTGAGGGTCGCCTTGTACCATGACTTGCACACAAAATGAACATCCAAAAGCAGACTCCAATCCAACTTTCTCCAACACTTTGACCAAGCAGTCCATTTCTAAGTCCTCCCATCTTCATTCGTCCATCTGCAACAACGATTTAATATAACTACATATGCATACAATAAATTAATTAAACACCAAATTAAAAGAAGAAGAAAAAAACCATAAATTTCAAAAGAATACAAAGAAACCTGGGAAAACAATAATATGGCAATCCTTTTCCTATATAATAAGAACAAACAGGAATTAATTGATGAAGTGTTGGATAATTGTTCATTCAACAAGCACTTTCCACATTCCAACAACAAAAAGTAAGAAACCAGTTACTAGTCCAGCAATACAATAATAGAGGCAAAGCAATTCTAGTATTTCCTTTTGGAAAAGCAAGCAAGGCCCTTTGTTTCTAAAAATCCGCCTAGGCGGGAGCTAGGCGGCTGGGCTGGCCACCTAGGCGGGTTGGGTATTTTTTCGGTGCCGAAACCGAAGAAAACAAATCGGAGCTTGAGTTGATAGAGAAGCGAAATGGTCGTCCTCTGCGAGTGCAAGTTCCATCCACTGCGGGCGCAAGCTTCGTGATCATTTTGAATATATATAAAGAGTCTAGCCGCGCGGCGATACCTTTAAAATATTCGAATATATTAATATTTAAAGAGTATAGCCGGTTAAAATACAGTATAGCCGAGCGGCTATACCAGTTAAATATACAATCATATCATTTTAGGGTTTAGGGCTAAAGTTATTTATTGAATTATTTTATTTATACAAGCGATATTGGAGAATGAGAATTTAAATTCTTTCTAATACCTCTCATTCTAATGATTTTCAATTATTAGCCCATTGGACAAGAATAATACAGATTAAACTCATAAATACAACTACAAAAGATATAGAGTTTACAAGATAATACTAGACGCCAACGACAATTGGAAGTCCATAATCATATATCTACCAAGAATACAATCAAATATACCATGAAATACAATAATTGACATCTGGGATAGCCGATTGTAATATAAACCAATCCTCTTCTTCAATTCTTCCACAAACTTAAAGTTTATTTCATATATAATATGGATTCTGGAGCAATAAAAACCTTACCACAATTATTTGAGTGACAAAATAATAATCTCATAAAATAATGGTTATTCAACAGATAATTCTATTATAATTAGTTTATAAGGTTGCTTCAGTATAAGGGAAAGCAAAGCATAACAATCTGATGGAAATAGAACTCTAGGAGTAAAGATGAACTGGTGCATAAGAATCTTGATGTAAACTAATGAATCTTGGTACATTTACATTTATTCATTAGTTTTCTATTGTAATCTAGTATTGAAACTGATTCTAAAGTTAATTTTGGAGAAAATAAAAAAGACAAAAAGCAAACAGCAAACAGCGCGTAAGTTATTAGGTCCATATACTTAGATTTTGTTAAACCTAAACAACAATCCATTGTCGTCCAGCGGTTAGGATATCTGGCTTTCACCCAGGAGACCCGGGTTCGATTCCCGGCAATGGAACTTTTTATTTTTTTATTTTTTACACAAAATCCTAATAAATAGCATTTCAAAGGAAATCATAATCAACATTCCGTTGTCGTCCAGCGGTTAGGATATCTGGCTTTCACCCAGGAGACCCGGGTTCGATTCCCGGCAACGGAACTTTTTTTTTTTTTTTTTCCTCTACAAGAAGCTAAGAAAGTGGGGCATGGCAAGCTCCCATACGTTGAAGTTAAAAAAAAGAAGAAAGCGCGTCGCAGTGGATAATCTCTGTTCTCCTTCCCAAAATCCCAATTCCGCCGATTTGGGATCACTTCCCTCTCTGCCTCAGTCTCAGAGCAGCTTCTGAGCACTTTCCCCTTTTCCTTTTGAACAATCAGTGAGTCCTCTCTCTCTCTCTCAAGTATCGCAGAGTTTTGCTGCTTAGTTCGATCAGTTCGTATCAATCTCGCCTAAATTTCATTATAAGTAAAGGACTACTTTGGGTTCTTATAAATTCTTGGTTTGTACCGAAGTTGCTGTCATAAAAATGATTTCTTGTTTTCCTTGGATGATTAATTTTAATAAATTTTCTGTGTTTGGGTAGGTTATAATCCCATTTAGCTCCCTCATGTCGCTTCCAAATGAAGATGATATGTCTTCTTCCTCTGATACTCAGGTATTTATTCATTTACATTCAAGGGAACACCCTTTGTTCCTTTTTTATTTTGGCTTTGTGGTTTCTGACCCAGAAGAAGGTGGTGGATTTTGAAGTTCTGTTTTGGGTCTGTATGAGAATGGCTTGGTGATTTTTGTGGGTTTTCATTTGTTATGTCTTGAAGTGCATTGATGTGCATCTTTTCAACATATAGACGGTTTAACAACCTTATTTAAGAACTGATTATGTTTAGTTATAGTTGATGCACCAGTTCAAGTCATTAATCAAATGTATATGTTCTTGACATCACTAGCTATAGTGTTTGATAGCCAAGTAGTTTGTACTAGAAAATTGTTCATTGTAGATTGTGGACGTGATCCTGGGGCATCATATGCTTGGTTTGGTGATCACTGCTTTTGGGTAAAGAGCAAATGCCCGTGATCCAAGGGTTGTGTTCTGTAGTTACCAAAGCAGAACAATGGAAGAAAATATGAATTTGCTTATCTTAATGGGAGCAAATGGTGGATTTAACATTTCTAATATATGTTTTACATAAGGGATGTTCAAAGGTCAATCCCTTTGGCATTATCATAAGTTGCTACTTCAATGCACTATAAGGCTTTTCCGTTCATCGTGGAATGGTTCTTGTGTATGTGAAGGCTAGAATATGGATAATTTAGTGTTGTTCTTGGTCTTGTGTAATGTAATTCAGAACATAAAATTTTGAATATTTCATATGTGCATGTAAAAATCAGCTGACAATATAGTTCTCATAGTTCCTTTCTCTTCTGGCTTGTGGTTGCAGATTACGTCACATATTTTTGGGGATCTCCTTGATTCCATTATTGTTGATGTTGCATCTGAATGTCATCGAATAGCGAAGTTGGGTCTTGATCGTAATTTTGAAGAAGAGGAAGAAGAACTAAGGCTGTCAGCCCAAGCACGGGTAAGGGTAGCTGATCCTAGTAATAGTGGTGAAGCAAATAGCAAGTATGTGGTTGACATATTTGGACAGAACCATCCTTCTGTAGCCAATGAAGTATTTGAGTGCATGAATTGTGGTCGAGCTATCATGGCTGGGAGGTTCGCTCCTCATCTGGAGAAGTGTATGGGAAAGGTGATTCTCTGATATCTTCATATGTTAGACAATTGTTCATATTTTATGGTTATGAAGACAGAAATAGAAAGTTCCTTGAATGAGAACGCTAGGGTGGAAACTAAAAAATGTTTTGGTTCTTTCCTCCACCACAGGGTAGAAAGGCTCGTGCCAAAGTGACAAGAAGTAGTACAGCTGCACAGACCCGGCAGTCACGAGGCAACCCTGCTTCCACATACTCCACTTATTCCAATTCCAACAGCACAAGCCGGTTATCAAATGGAACATCTGGTGTTGCAGGGGAGGAGTATTCGAATGGTGCATTGGAAGAGCCATAAAACATTTTAAGCACTGGTGAGCTACTTGGAAGCAATGGATATCGTTAATTGCTTAGATTGTCATGTTTGTGTAAAGTGAAGGCAAATTTTGAGTAGGCTTTTGTTGGTTTAGGCACTGCGATATAATCTGACTTGGAGAGTATAGTGATCACATTCTTTTTTTCAGTATGAAGAAGAGCGCCTTGTATATAACATTCTTGACCATGTCTCGAATGATAATTTGGAATCTTATACAAGTTGATTTCGGCTTCAAATTCTAACTATTTCCTGAGCTATCAATACAAACGCGATAAAGGTCTTGAATGAAGGGATTAAGGAACCACCTCTTCCAAAAAATTGGAAAAATAAATTGGTGGAGAATGCATGTTGAAATACAACATAAACCACTGAGTCTCCAACCACAGCTTTTGACGAGGACCAACCGTTGGTATAAATGTTTGATGTCAACTAGAACTTCTTTGACTAATTGCTCTTCGGTTTAGTTTAAGTAGTAAGGGAGTGTGAGAAAATGGGTGATGATTGGGATAAATTAAAATGTTCGATCGTTTCCATGACTATTTTTGTGTACGGATTACTATACTTTGAATAATAACATGTTCCTATTGGGAACGTATACAAGTGAGGCAAGCAAACAAAACAATGAAATATTATTAACATTTTATGTGGTATGATATTGCACAATGAATCATAGCTCGGATCGGAACTGATAAATGTAATAATGGGTATTCTATACATAACCTTAGGATCTATTTCATACATGAACACGATCTATTTCATCCGTTAAGAATAGTGATTCATTTTTTAAAAACATGACTGGTTTCACCCGTTTTAACATACATGACTAGTTTCACCCTTTTTAAAAATAAATGATATTTCTGAACGAATTGTTAAATGAAAACAAAACACCTCATATTAGACAATAATAAAAATGAAGTTTCAATCTTTAAATAAAATATCTTTAAGCAATACAAATTAATATCCTTGACTAATCCTTAATGATACTTACTACAATTATCAAAGAAAAAAACAAAAAACAAAAAAGTTGTGAATAGGTTTCTTCCAAAACTATTTTATTAGTAAGGGCACATCAATATTAATTTTGCATGAATATGAAATGATATTAGTGAAGCAGAGATTTGATAGAGACCTCTTTCGATGAAGAAAGATAAAAAATAAAAAATAGAGTTCCGTTGCCGGGACTTGAACCCGGGTCTTTCGGGTGAGAGCCGAATATCCTAACCAACTAGACTACAACGGATTCGATGATAATATACGTGCTTGAAATTATATTAACCATGTAAGAATTCCTCACATTCTTGGGTTTCCCTGCCAAAAGTAATTTGACGCCTCTCTCCCCCCATTCATTTTGTTGGGGTCCATTGACTCAACACAGGATTTCCGAGCAGCACACACTCCTCAGTGTCCAATCATTATAAATTTACCATCCATAAGAACAGGTTGAGAAAATATTTTATTGCGGAAATACAAAATTGGTCACGCATATATGCATATGACATCTGCTTGGCCATCCGCTTGGCCATGGAGGGTCGGGTGAAAAAGGCCGAGAGCGCGCCCATGAGGGACTTGGTGGTCTCGTGGAGGTTGTAAGACATCTGGACGTGCTTGTGCAGCTCTCCGAGAATGATGTGGGGAGCCTTCAAGTCGTCGCGCAGACATTTCTGGTGGAGAACAATGTCGTCTAGTGGGGTGTCGCGGGTGGGGGTTCTGGATTTTGGGTGGGGAGGACGTAAGCGACATTGTTGTCATCGAGGAAGAAGTCGAGCTTGCTTCTCCAGGTTTGGAAGTTTGGGGTGCAGTCGAGTTGGTGGGTGGTTCTGAGTTCTGGGAATACGAGTGCGGAGAATGACAATGAGTCGCTGTTCATTGTTGGAGGACTTGTTGAAGTATCGCCGAACGGCTATACTAAAAAAGAATATTTTAAGGGTTTAGCCGGACGGCTGTACTCCATAAATTTCAAATACTATAAATATAATATTTACGAGTATCGCCGATAGGCTATACTACAAAATAAAATATTTAAATAGTATAGCTGCGCGGCTTTACTCTACAAGTAGAATATTTTAACCATATAGCTGCGCGGCTTTACTCTACAAATAGAATATTTTAACCGTATAGCCTCACGGATATACCCCAAAAATATAATTGTTTTTACGTATAGCCGAACGGCTATACCTTTAAGTAGCGTAATAAGTCATGCTTTTAATTACTTTAATTTAGTAGTTATGTTTTAGTTATTATTTACTTTGTGAATAATTAGTATTTAAATATTTTATTAAAGAAAAAAAATAAGAATTTTTAATTACTATTTATTAAGTAATATAATTCATGAAGTTAATTAAAATATTTAATACTAATTATTCACTAAAGAAATAATAATTAAAATATACTTACTAATTTAACTAATTAAATAACACAAAGATATTATTTAATTACTAAATATAAAATTTAAAAAATTAATTAACCTAAACATATTATATTCATTTTAAAATAAAAAAAATAAAAAAAACCTGTCCCATCAGAAGTTCGTCGGTATATGTCTCTCCCAGCCATAGTATGAAATATCGATAATATCGATGAAATATCGAGGATATTTCAGTTTTTTCGAATCACGGATATTTCGAAACATATCCATGTACATATCGTATAAATATCGACAATATCGATGATAATATCGGAAAATATCGATGTCGATAATTTCGCTCACACTTCAGTAATATTTTGTCAAAATATCAGTGTAATATCGCTAAAATATCGAAAATATCGATGTAAAGGAAAAAAAAAAAAAAAAGGAAAAAGAAAACAAAAAGGGGATTTGAACCCCTCCCATTTTACCCCTCCAACACCTTAACCACCATATATCACTTATGTTTTAGTGATAATATGCTAAAATATTTATATTTATATGGGTGGCATGTTAACAATTACATGCAAAACTATTTTGGGAATTTATCATTTGATGAATACTCTTTACAATGCACTTACTCTACACATAAAGATGATGAAGATAGTGAAAAATTTGAACCTCATAAGAACTCTATGTGGTACTAACTCACTCATATATCTTACCATGCAATGTATAAAGTGTAAAATATTGTAGTAAATCATTATATATAAATGATTATGTTGTGTTTAATCTTTTTTTCATTAATTACTACATATTTTCTACATTCGCAGTGTTTGCTAGCTCGCTGTATAATCAACTTAAATCAGTTAAATCTATCATGTAATGCATTTTCTTCTATTTTTTTATATAAACTAATAGATAATTGACTAAATAAACATTATCCAAAGTTTCAATAAAAATTTCCAAATTTTCTTACAATTTCCGTGGTTTTTATTCAATTTTTATCGATATCGATAATATCCCGATATTTCCATTGAAATTTCCATGTTTTTAGACTACCGATATTTTCGATATCATCGATATTTTAGACAGTCTCAGCGAACTGGGATTTCAAGGTTTACCCGCAATGCAAGTTTCTTGCTTGCTATCGAAGTTGTTAGCCATTTATTTCTTGTAGTTTTCCTTCCTATAATTTAGCTGTGTTATGACTTATATACGTTGCTTGGTCTCGACACCAAGAGCCGTCGTATTGTATCACAACTGTACCAATAAATATATATATATATATATATATATTTGTACTCATAACTTTCAATGAAATTCAACATCCCAACAATTCTATAAAACATAAATATTTGTGAGAAATTCAACATCCTATGAAAAATAATTGTGTCAGATATGGAACACAATTTTACATCTAACATAAGAAATCAGTTAAATTAACTGTGGAAGTAGAGACACACCAAAAAGTGTTTTTTAATCTAATAGATGTGACACACTAAGACACAAAATCCATATTTATACTCAATAATTTAAAATAATTTATATGATGATGAGATGAAAAGGCATGCATGCATCCATCCATCTTGTCTAGGTGTATCGTGCCAGGTTGATGGTGGTTCAACTGACAAAAGATATGTTAGTACAAATATTTATAGGAACTCTGGAGATTGGAAGAAGTATCTCCGATGTAATGAACTCACTAGAAGAAAAGAAAAAGATACAATGGCTAGGACCCATATCCTAGCCAACTGGTTGATTAAGACTCGCTGAAATCGCTACATGATCCAAAATCAACTGGACACACAATTATTACCATACACGACATGTTGAGTGCCCATCTTTTAGTTCCGTCTTCGGCCAGATTTTGTTTGTCTTCTAGAGTTGGCAGGAGAAGATTGCTTTGAAGAAGGTACAGGCAAGAGTGTTCCCCCTTTGATGCCATCTGAATCCGTCATGTCGTCAAGTGTTTTTTGGGCTTCAATGTAAACTGTAAGATCTCTAATCTGTCACCACCATCATTTAGACTTGTTAAGATGAGAAACCAGCAACTTCTAAATAGTGGCTAACGAGCAGAAACTTGTAATGTGAATACCTGTTCTTCCAGATCATACATCTTCTCCTCTCTTAACCTCAGTGATGTAGCTTCCCTAAAAGGAGTTTAAATCATGGAGGATATATAAACCAAAGAATCCAGTGCCGCTATTAATAATCAGACTTGCCTCTATGCCATATCCTATAGATCTAGCACAGGCACATGGGTCCTGAAATGATCACTATCTGTTGTGTGGGAGAGAAGGGGACAGGATGGGAAGAAAGAAAAGAGCAGAAGTTTTGGCAAATACTAAATGGCTCTCCATATTTCACTTCCAGACTTTCAACAACCCCATATTACCCTCATGGTCCTATCTGAAGCGTTAGTATCTAAACAAGGGGAGACTTGACATCTATCAATGAAAGAGAGAAAACCATATGTACCTCACTTCAATTTCCTTCAACTTCCCACGCCGGGTTTCTTGGTCCTTGATGAGATTACGGTTGATCTAAGAAACAAACACAAAAAATAGGCACAATCAAATAAAATGAACTTTCAGAAATAAAAAATAATAATTGATTTCACATAAACACAGTACTCCAATGCCAAACCCCAAAAATAAAGACGAGCACATTACAAACTCACATCTTCAACAGCATTTCTTTCCTCAAGACATTTCTCTAGTTTCGATTGAATATCCTGCATCTTGGAATTTACAGCCTTCTCCACTGCTTCTAAAATTGAACTTTCCTTTTTACTTTTGGCCTCCATAAGTAGAGATTCATAATACTGAATTTCAAGAAAAAGAAAAGGATATTACTTAATCAACAGCCAATTAGGTAGAGGGAAAATAAGAACACAAAGAAGAAGTGGGTTTGGTGACAACCTACTTGTCTTTGAGTCTCAAGCTGACTTGCAAGAAGTCGGTTATACTCGTCTACAATCTGTTGTAGCACAACATCTAAAGATCAGTTAAGAAAATGCCAAATAATGGATAGTGCAAGGTAGAGTAAAAGTTATAAATAAAAAATTCTTAAAATAAATACATACAGTTTCAACTTTGCTGCTATAGAGGGCTCCACTAATTCCAGAATCGTCGCTGCATTCACACCTGTCACAATCCCCTTCCACTGACATACATTGAGAATCCGTATCAGTTATTAGCTTGCCATCAATTTTTGATTGGTTCAGGCGGTGAACATAAGCATCACCAACGTAATCCCAGATCTGCTGCCTGTTCAACTCAAGAGAATAGCAATGTTGTGTATCCTTCCAGTGCCTAACAGCATGACCTTCTGTATATCTTTTTGAAGAGCAAAGAATATCAATAATTTTCTGTGCTGGACAAATTTATTTAAGACAACGCCATAGCTCAGCAAGTAAATGATGCGTAGGCTATATTGTTTTCTTGCTTTGGAGACAGAAATAACCAGAGATATAAGAAGAAAAAAGAGTGCATCATGTTTACCTTCCACAGCCTACAAAGCCACATATTACGCAAACCCAGGGATTCACAGATATTCCACACACAGAGCAAGCTGGCTTTTCATCCTGCTGCTGACAAAATCGGCAAACCTAGTGGCACACAAATATTAAATCAGCAACTTTCTTCTATATACCTGGACTCTCAAACTTTGCTTGAGTCCTAATACAGATCAGAGTTACAAAGGGCTCAATGCCAACTCAAGGAAAACTCAAGCTGAAACTGATAAACCCAATTAAGACCACAATCGTTACATAGAAATATTTCATTATAATCTACATAAGATTTTTTTTCCCCCTAACTACTGAACCCATCAGTGGTCGGTCCAGATTAATGGATTTTGAGTCCCTCAGTACCTGCAAGTAGCAAATGATATCAGCAGTGCAGTCAACAATGCTCTCAACCAAGATCTCTAATAAACTTAAACACATCAGACAAAATTTTGGAACAGAAAACCAACTCACCTGACAAGATAAATAAGTCCATTTTGAAATGCATGGACATTGAAATGAATGGTCACAAAGTGTACTCGCTATTCCACTAGTGTCTGCATCCAATCTCTCTGACATTGAAACAAAAGTTAAACCAAAATAATGAAAATACCGGGCACAAGAATATCATATATCTGAAAATAAATAAACAGAACAACCCCCGTCCAACTAAAGAAAATTGTGACTCACCAAGGCAAACTGGGCAAGTTGGTAATTCAGTACATCCTTCTGGAGGAGTCCCAGCTATTTCATCTGAATCTGTGTAGTCCACAGAAAGCAGAAACAGAATGTGGCACACCTCAGCCTAAAAAAAAACAAACAAACAAACAAAGAAAATCGCACACATAAGCTCAAGATATACAAAATACATCACACATGAATATAAACGATAATAAGAAAAACTCATTACCTCTCCAGGCGAATACTTCTTCCCATTTAAAGTGTGATAAAATCCGTCGGCGGTCATCTGATTCTTCAGCTCAACTAAAATACTGTACCGATCTTCCATTCCATCGTTCCTAATCCAATTAAGCAAATACTAAATTGGACTTTGTTTGATCACTAAGGAAACAAAAACATAGATAAAATGAAACTTGAATTTCAAACAAAGATATTCACTGAACTGATACATAGACCCTTTTTTTTCCCTTTACTTCACAGCATTGCTTTTTTAGATTTTCAGCTCAAGTTTATCTTTTAAATGTGATTTATTATATTTATGAAAATTATCAATGTAAGCCTGGCACAACTCTCTGGCTCAATTGAAGTAAAATCCTACCCACATTTTTTTATTTTAAAGAAGAAAAAAAAACAAATTTTGCTATTTCCTCAATTGTGTCAGAAACCCATTTCAGGGTTTTGATCAAGCAACCAACCCAAGATTTCCTCAATTCAAAATTTCTTAATTTCTTGGTAAACAAAGAAAATCTAGAAGCGGTACCTGATGAAGACGAGTTCGAGGGCATGGTCGATTCGGGACCCACAGAAGCGGATGAAGTCGTCGAAGGAGAGGTAGTTGGGAACAGCAATGACGAAGAGGAGAGTGGATCGAGAGGCAGGACTGTTTGGCAGCGACGAGTGTCCTATGCTTCGGAACAGGTGAGCTATGCCTCTTCGCTCGCTGAATTTGGGGCTGGTGTTAGGGTTTGATTCATTAGCACTGGTGATCTTGGAAGTTGTGATAGTGGTGAACTCAGCGTCTTCGAGGCTGAGGGGGTGGTTGGTGTCCACTGAGTGGACTCGGAGGAAGAACATTGTGGGTTTCTGAGTCGACTTGGTTGGGGGAAAGAAAAAAGAGAAGAGAAAAGAGAGAGAAGATAGAAATGACAATTTTGAGAGGCAAAGGTTCAAAGTTTACTAGGATGGCTGATTCTGAGACGGATCGGAATCAGGGGATTCAATTCCATTTCAAAAAAGTTTGGAATGAAAATTATTTTCCAATTCCCTTTCAAAAAAATTTGGAATTTCAACATCCATTACAATTCAGAAAACTCATAATCAAAATTATTGGAAAATTTCAGAACTTGCATATTTTGGAATCTTTTTGGCAAGTTTCGGAAAACCATTGAAAATTTTAAACATGTCTAATGATTTGAAAGGTTAAATTTAGCTCAAATTTGAAAAATCATACGGAAAAGTTTGAAAGCCTATTATATGCTATCAATTATATGCTGTTATCCTTTATAAAATGGCTCATCTATGTCTATTTGGTCATTAAGTCATATCAAATTCAACATGAAACTAGTTATTATGTGTAGTCTAAGCTTTAACCCTCAATATATTTCGGAATTCAGAATTTTCGGAATCTTGAAATACATTCCAATTCCAATCCAATTTGTTTCGGAATTTTCAGATTTCAGAACTTTTAGATGTTGGAATTGATTATGACTCGCCAAAATTGAAAAAATTTCATGTTGGAATCAGAATTTCCAGTCCAACTTGCACCCCTACTTACTAGTGTCGAGAGTCACTCACTCTGTTAGATGTACTTACACTATCTCTAAACATGTTGGGGCTAAATTCAAAATTTCACCCTCCAAAATACAACTATTCATTTATGGACCGAACTCAATTTGTTTTTTCCTCCAACCATGTAGACTCATTATTTGAGTCCGCAACTTTATTAAATTGTTTAAAAACGGTTAATCCCTTTCTTTTCTTTTTTGTCATTTATTTTTCTTGACATTCTTTTTGTTTCAATATTCGTGATTTCATTTTTTGAATATTTTAACCTAAAACATCATATAATTTCACTTAAAAATAAAAACAGTACAACAATACTTTATTTCAAAGACTTTAAAAGTAAGAACAAGTACCACATGACCTATGTTAAAAACAAATATAATAATTGTTGGATCTCATAGTAGTAGGTTGGAATTCAAAAAAATAAAAGAACCAAGTTATTCAAACTGAACTATACGATTTCAACGCACAAAAGCCAGAAGCCACGCACTCGTCCTTGAATTGTTGGCCCTCAACTATGACATCAATTGGGCAATGATCTGCACAATCATGTGGGCTGGAAAGTGGCTTGTGCTTGTACTCCACCAATTTTCTGTAAGGGCAAATTTCCGTACTACTTTTTGGCCTGGGTTTTTGCATAGATTGATATTTGGCCTGGCTGCATACAAAGGTTGGAGAAGGAAACCAAGTTGAAATGTGAAAATTTGATATTCGGCCTGGAAAGTTTGGGGATGGCTTGATAATGGTCAAATTTGTGTCGACCCGAACAATAACAGCCATTTCTGATGGGACACTTGTTTATTTTGATTTCCTCTAACATCTTCATTGTTTATAACCTTTGCACCTACTTTTGCTGAAACATATTCATATGATGGCAATACAATTAATAATTTATGTATTTCGATTAGAGTAAATTCTTACAAATCAATGTAGTAATACAACGAAGTAGAAAATGGTGGGTGAAGTAATTATGACAGCAATAAATGTGGAACATATGATATGTAAAATTTGTGTGATAGATGTATAGTTATAACTTAAATTTGTGTGACTAACAATAAATAAAACATTCAGATGCTCTTGTTGGGGAAAGAAACTCTCTTGCAACGGGTATAGTGCTTTTTTTTATTAGAAAGATGACATATCATTTAAAATCCATCTAAAATATGAAAATCGACACCACAATCCCAATCCCAATACCTTTCATATTTTGCAACATATCATCGGTTAGAAAACTTCAAAAATAATGAAAATTAGAAGCCACTAAGGTTTCTTGGCTAATGCTTTAGCAAAAATTGACTATTCCTTCTTTCCCTTGCTATGGATACTGTTTTCTAGCCACAAATAAGGTCAATATGGATATGAAGAGTTATTTTGTGAGATAAAAGATTTATCTATATATATAAAGCAAAAAGCAGAGAATGATGAAACATTTAAAGTACCAGAAAATGTCTTTAGTTAATTCAAACATTTAGAATTGAAATTATTAATTAAATGAGGATAATATGGTAAATTCACATTTTTTTCATATTAAAAAAATTAAAATTAAAAACAAAATCATATAATAGGTCATATTTTTATAGAGCATAACTACCCATGTTATTTTTTTCTTAATTCTAAAAATAAAATAAAAAATAAAAAAGAAATCAATTGGCACATGCTTGGCTAGTGTCATCTGAAGCAAAAAGGAAAAGTGAAGAGGAAAAAATTTATGTCACAATGGAGAAGAAGAGATAGACGTTTCAAGTTTGGCGTTAAGAGGGACAGAAACCTAAAATGCAAGAGAAAAAAGTGTTGTGTATATGGCAAATATAAGTTCCGTTGCCGGGACTTGAACCCGGGTCTTTCGGGTGAGAGCCGAATATCCTGACCAACTAGACTACAACGGATTAGTTGATATAATTGTACTCAATAGCCTACTTATACTATATACATCTCACACTCTTTTCTTCCTCCAAAAATAATTATGCAAAAAGTGGGGCGGTCTTTGTTTAATATTAATATAATCTTCAGATACCAGCCCACCAACTTAATTCCTATTACAAAATATGAATAATTTGTCAATAGTAATATTATAGTATTTTAGTTATTTGTATCCTCTGAATTTTGTTCATTTGAGATGGTCTCGAGTTATAATTTTTTAAAATGTTAAAGTATTTATTTATTGTATCAATTGTTTATTGATTATTGAAGTTTGATAGGGCTAAATTAAAATAGTTTTTTTCTTCTTCTTTCAAAGACTCAGTAATGTAGCGGTAATTTGGAGTAATTACTCTCCCAGGCAAGGGCCTAAGGTTCGAGTCCTAGTATTCATGTTGTATGTGTGAATTTAGTATATTATTGTCGCTCTCAATAAGAAAAGTCCTTTAAAAAAAATTACTTTTCAACCTGCACACAAGAAATAGTAGAGAGGCATCAGAAGTATGCAATATATGGTAAAACCATATTTACAGATATATAATTTGTTCAAGGACCCTTCCCTCAGTTGCTACCAAACACACCCTTTCAACAAGCAAAATTGTACCAAATGGGTTTGGGTCCTATGAGAACATTGTGTGTGTGTATATATATATATATATATATGTCCTTCGAAATTTATACAAACCCAGTATAATTGGCTTATCATAATAAGTTTAGTCAAACAATTCCCAATCCTGAGTTATTTTGGTAGAAGATGGCAATGGGGTTGGGGCATTTAGGCTTCCAACCCCCAACTCAAACCTCTCCCATTTTGTAGTGACTGAGACTGCATTGCTGCTCTTGTTGCTGAATGGATTAGAGTTTCTTGCCTTTAGTTTGTCGAGTGTGTCGACAAAGCTCTGCACACGACGAACCTGTGCACGAATATAAAGTTTATAAACATTGTGTTTCTCCGTTGCTATATGCAAATCAGACGAATTTTTTTCAAGTGAAAATCTCAAGCAGGCACTTCTAAGGAACAGATGGACTAAAAAGCATAAAAGTTGCACACAAATGCAGTCTGCAGGGTTGAAATTTCTCTACTTTGCTGCAGTACAGCAAAGCAACAGCATTGTTTGTAGTGGTTTTTTTTTTTTTTTTTGGTGAAAGTTTGTAGTGGTTTTAAGTCCTAGGATTCCTTTCTACGACCACTCAAATTATGCACATGTGAAATAGTTAGGTATGAATCTGACCCTGGGAGCAAAAGAACCAGCCCCCACCCATCCTTATGTTCAAATGGAAGAATCTGACCCTCCCATCCTTTTCTCAAGTATTATCAACAAACTAAAACTAGATTTCGTTTCAAATTGCACACACTTGGGCTTCAAATTATACTCACATCAGGTTTTCAGTCTCTGCAAAAAACACTCCATTTTCTAGTTCTACATCACCGATGAATCTTCGATAAGACAGTATGACACTAGTCTAGTTCTTGTTTAACTTTATAGAGCATAAATCTCAAGCATTATTTATCCTAAAGCAACACTATTGTTCAGGACATATGGATAAGGTTCCCATACACATGGAAATCATATGAATCATGGTAAAGTTTTGAAAGGAAGAAAGTATCACCAACCTCAACCCGCCTCTGTACTTTCGCTTCTCCATCAGCCGCAATTGCATCCAATTTAAGCAACTCCACCATGAGCAACTCTGTTAAGACCCCAATTTCCTTATCTGAAACCTTGGTGCCACTGAGCAGAGTTGCCTCAAAATCAACAATCTAACAACCATTAACAGCGCCAATTAGTTCATAGGAAGCCGCACGAAAAGGACTTAATCAAACAGCAGATACCAACCTTTTGAGAGAGCTTGTCAACCTCTGCCCTAACTTTGGCTACCTCTTCATATGCTTTCAATACACCTTGATTTTTCTTCATCTCTTCAAGCTTCTTCTCTTTGCTAGCTGGGTCTTCTAGTAATATAATCTTAGACATATCTTTTACACCTGCCATGTGCAAACATTCATTATCTTCCTTCTCCTTCCCTCTAAACAACAACCTTTGCTCCTTTGGCTCCAAGCCAGTCTCATGAGCAAGAACTCTTTTCAAATCACCTTGCATTTAACCAAAACTAAGAATAAGTTCCAAAATGCAGAATGATAAACCAAAAGTACTACAGTCTACCACACCACATAAAACTCAAAATGACAAGCAGCCCAACACACCAAAGGATGAAGTAAAGTAATACCCTTGAAAATAAATAATGTGGCAGAATATATGTTTCTGAAGCAAGAAGCAAAGAAAATCATGAAAAATAAAAATAAAAGATGAGAAACCCAAGAAGCAACCTTTAATAATTCATGGCAATATTGAAATATTAAAAAAGAAACAGACAGCAAAGCTAACAAACAGTAGGTGAAAAACTGCAATTTTACAGATTATTTATCTAGGCCAACAACAACTCCAGAACTAGCATTGTCCTTACAGAAATTTTTTTACAGCTTTTAATTATAAAATAATGAAATTGGCTTGAATGACAAATGTCAAATTTTCCATGAAGGAAAAAGAACCCAAATTGAGAATGTGGAATGTACCCAAGAAAATCAGAAAGAAAATATGAGGAACCCAGAAAGTAAATGAAATTAAAAAGATGATTACCAAATGTGGATTGAGCATGGACAATGACATCATGGTAATAAGACCCATGAGAAACCTTGATCTTGATCATAGGCCCAGAAGAGGCATCCCCAATGTCTCTCTTTTGGACAAGCATTCCACCAGGCCTCAGCTCCCAATCTATTTGCCTATCAAACCCATCATTTTCAACACCAACTTTTGATCTTTTTTTCATCCTTCACCAAATATATTTACCTGAGAAACATAAAATAAAGAGGAAATTGAATTATGAGAAAATGGAAAAGGTGGAGTCGGTGGAGAGAGAGAGAGAGGTCTGTGAGTCTGTGAGTCTGTGAGTCTGTGACTGTGTGATGGGTTGGAGGGTAGAGTAAGAAAAGAAAAGGCACTTGAGGACAGGGACCTCGAAACAGACTCTTCAGAGCTAGCGGTTGGTCGGTTTGTACAACTCAAAAGTTGGTATACAGGGAAAGAGAGTAGTGCTTCACACGTGCACTTGTGCGACTAGACTGAGAATGTTTCTTAGAAACTAAGTGGGCTTTGTATTGTAAATATAAAGATTAAGATGTGGGCTTGTTTGAAAGAATTTGGACATGGGTTTGAGGTGGGCTAATTTCATTTTTAGTAAAACAAAAAAATTGTGTGTAAAATATACATTAAAATTAAATAGTAACTTGAACTCTTGTTTTGAAAAATTAAATAGTTTTGTCTAATCTTTCAGATTTGAGATCTTTTGAAAGAATTTTAACATGGAAGTTTTTTGGGCTAACGGCATTTCATGCCTTGTAAATTTAGGGGAATTCTCGAAATAGGTCACATAGTTTTAATTTCACCAACCCTAGCGTAAAAGTTTTAAGATTTGATCAATTTACACTCTCCATTAATTTGATCCTTTATTCTTCTATTAAATTGATGATGTGGCAAATATATAAATAAAAATTAATAAAATTTTCTTAAAATAATAATAAACTAATATTTTATTGAATAATAAATAAATAAAACCCAGCCTAGCCTCCCTCCCACCTCGCACTGAGTCATTGACTCATTTCCCCTACTCTCTCACTACCTTCCTCCCTCTCCCTCTTTCTCTCCACCACCACCACCCAACAATAGCAACAAACCCCATCACCCGCCCAGTCAAGTCTCACCTAACTCACCAACCCACTGCTCATCCACCCCATTGTCGCGACGAACTCCTCTAAATTTCTTTTGGCGAGTTGGGTATGATCCGGTGAGTTAAGCAATCATAAATATGCCCAATTGTCTACAATTATGACTTTCAAAATTATTTAAAAATCATAAAAATTTATTTTAGTATTCCAAAAATAGATTTTACCCTCCAAACCCTAAATTCAAGTCTCAAACCAAACACCCTAGCTCTGAACTTGTTCTAAAACCGTTCGTAATCCTCAAACCCTAGCCCAAAACTTACTGTAGGCCCTTAGGACCCGAATTTTTGTCAGGATATGTTTGTCTCGACAAAATTTTTGTTACCTAATTATGTAATGATTGTAATTAAGTAATATCTTAGCATTATTTAATTACTTTAATTAGTAATTAGCTTTTAGTTATTATTTCTTTAGTAAATACTTAATAATTAAATATTTTGTGGACTTCATAAATTGTTTTTAATTTCCAAAAGTATTTTAAAAATAGTTTAGATACTCTTTGAGGTAGATTTCAACAAGTGGTTTGTTGTCAGGAAGGAAAGATCTATCGTGACAAATACAAAAAGTTCATTGGGGTAGGTATATCCATAAAAAATTTGCCAAGATATTTCTATCCCATCTAAAATTTGTCGACACAGGTCAAGATTAGATCCGATTAGGTCGTACTAACTCTAGATTGAGATCGAAACATTAATCGTAAAGCCCTAGGTCAAGTTATGTGAGTATCCAAATCTAATTGAGTCCTAAGTGACCTAAAGTAGGTTTAATGTTAGGGTTCGAGGCTTGCGAACAATTTTGGAACAAGTTCGGATAAGTTCGGAAGCTAAGGTTTTTGGTTCGAGACTTGGATTTATGGTTTGGAATACTAAAATAAATTTTTAGGGTTTTTAAATAATTGAAACTATTTTAAAAATAATTTCAGAAATTAAAAATAATTTTAAAGTCCAAAAAATTTTGTGATAATTAAATATAATCAATTACTATTTATTAAGAAATTTAAGATATTAATTAAAATATTTAAATGCTAATTATTCACTAAATAAATAATAATTAAAATATAATTACTAATTAAAGTAATTAAATAAGGCTAAGATATTACTTAGTTGCAAATATTAAATTAAAGAAACTAATTTTGTATATAAAAAACTAAAAAAATCTCAACGATATATATATGCTAAGGCCATAAACTAAGGTCCTGTTTGGGATTGTTTTTTTGGGTAAAAAACTTGCTTCACTTTAAAGTTAAGCAATTTAATGTGTTTGATAAAAATAAAATATCCTAATTATTTTAAAAGCATTGGCCTTCTAACAACAAATTTTAAAAGCAGGTTTTGAGTTACTTTTCAAAGCTACTTTCAAAAGAAGCATAGGTTAGTTTTTAATGAATTTTTTTAATTCCCAAAATACCATCATTAATTTTTAAAAATCACACCTATCTCCACCTCCACATTCAACTCCACCACCTCTACTACCACCTCCACCATCACCATCAGCACCACCACATCATCCTCTTCCTCCTCCTCCTCCTCTTCCTCCACCACCTCTTCCTCATCCTCCACCTCCACTACAACTTAGTCATTATTCACAGTTACAACAATTTTATATTAAAATTTACCAAACTGTTTTGTGTACTAATAGTACTTTAAAAATATTATTTGCCAAGATAAAGCTACTTTACTTTATAGCTAATTATTTTTGGAAGTTTCACTAAAACACCCAAAATGGAGGCTGAAATTATAAAACCCAACACCCAAAACACTTTATAAACACACACAAAACCCATCATTACACACACTCAAAACTCATTTATAAACACACCCAAAAAATATACAATTGTTGATTTTGGGGTTGATTTTGGGTGTGTTTCTATGTTTAAATAGTGTTTGGGTTTTTTTTTATAAATACATGTCTATGATTGGGTTTATTTATAAATTTGTATATTTTTAAAGCACAAGAAAAACAACTTTTTAAAAAAATAACAACAATTTCAAACTGACCCTAAATAGTATACAGCTGAGCTACACGGCGGCGCAAAGTTTAGTCCTTGGTCCAATTAAATGTTTTGAATATACTCCTAACAAAATTTCCAAGGCAGGCAAAATTTTCAAAGAATAGTACATGCACATATACTTGTATAGGAAGAATCTGAAATACTTTTTAGATTTATCTTACACACGTTAGACAACACATATAAAAAATAATTCATTAAATCACAACAAAATTAATTTCCACACACATGTCAGGCTTTGATTTGTCAACCAAGAAAAATAATTTCGTATATGTGAGGAGCCGAGTATTTTTTGTTCGCCTGGTTGTATGTTGAAAGTTCATAGTCATAGTGGTCCAAAGACCAAGAGTGTCTCGCTCAACTGCACTGAGAATACAACTTTAATCAATCATTTTGTTATCGGAAGAAAAGGTAGAAAAACTAGATATATATCAGCATCTTGGTGTGGTCTGCACTTTGAAATTGCATTGGTTTAGTCCTCTTGGGATGGGATTTCTTATTAGGACCCGGGAATTTGTGATGTCGGATTATTCTGTGTGTGAGAGAATATGGTTAGCTAAATTATTATATTATCATGCATGATTAAAACTCTTAAACTCTTATAAACCACTTCTTGTGAAGAATATGATTGACGGTAATCTTCTCTTATCATATCTTTTCAAACTATTATGCTTTCACGTCATCTAATAATAATTATCCACTTGTTAGACGCAAAGACGCCTACCAATACCAATAAGATACCACTTAATCATGACTAAAAAACTTCACTGCAGTAAACCACTTAATCACCATGCACCCTATACAAAGTCTTTTTCTCCCAAAGAAACAAAAAGAAAACAAACAAAGAAAGTTTGTGAAGAATTGAAGTCCACTGAAACATGATGTTATCTAGCTGGCTTTGTAATTCACTTCCCCATGCCGGCCGGCTTTTCCTCTGTCATCATCATGTCCATTAGAAATTGATGAGAGACGACAACGAGGCCTCTCGATCACTGTCAACCCTACTGTCACAGTGTGACCATATATACATGTCATATGTATATAATGCATTATCAAGATGCTAACCACCATAATTAGTGGCTAATACAAATTCCCTGTTGATGATTAACACACACATGCATGCATCAGAAGACTAATTCAATTGCAATTTTCTCAGCCCGTAATAAATGACCAGCACCACAAGAAACCAAAGAGCCTTTAATTCCATGTTTGGCAGGAGATAAGAACACGAAGACACTTAACTAACGCTGTTTTATCTAATCTTAGTCAGGACCACGACTAATGACTTGAAACCTTAACAAACTTTGTTTTTTTCCCCACGAAAAACGAGAGGGATGTGAATTGGTAGGCTCCCACATTTGGCTAACGACAATGCCCCAAAGGAAAGGATGGAAAACGAGCCGAAATTTCAAGTAGTACCGTATAACTGTAGAGAAACGCTAAGAACAATCGGTCACGCGCATGCATCAATGATAGGGAGTTGCCAACTAGCAGGTAGGGGACTGACCCAAGTATAGATCGTATTGTATTATTGTTTTGTTTCATATATGCAACCATCATGTCATGTGTACTGGTATTGCAGAGAGTGTGCAAATAGCTCTTTCATTTAAATGGGGTTCTGAATTGAGTTCTCCAAATTTTATACAATGGCACGTTAGTGTGTCCATCTTGAATGTGACGGGACAAAAAGCATTGGAGGGTCCAGCTAAAATCTTTACCTCATAAGAGAGGGGGATGGGTACAAAACTTGGACCACCATGGCCAAACTGATTCATCTGAATCGCGTAACCCAGGATCAAAATCACAAAATAACCACAAGGACACCGATGGTGGCACCTAATTAAGGAAATCTTTCGAGATTTTGTGTCACCGATGTGAAAGGAACAAGAGAAAATAAAATCCCCAACCCTCAGAGAGAGAGAGAGAGAGAGAGAGAGAGAGAGGTGGTCATGTGGAATTGGAACATTGTTGGGTAGAGTTATCAAAGAAAACAATATGAGGTGGGGTTAAGGTTTGGGTTCTTCTCTCAATTAGAGCTAGGCTGCAAAAGGGCCAAAGAAATTCAGGTCATCAAAACTACCCAGGACAGGAGGTTTTGGGTTCATATTTCATTTCATACCTCTCTTGGGTCTACAAAAAGAGATTTTGTTGGGTGGGTTTTTGTCAGTTCATGGAGGCTATCATTTTTCAAGGGTTTTATGCACCACAAATCTTCAGAACAAGAGAGCAATTTCCAATGTGGTATGTAATGTTTCACTGGATCACCGCCCCCAACTTCTGTCACTACAACCTTGCAATTCTTAGAGCTATACTCTGAACTACTATTAGCAGCCATGTTGTGCACAAACCGGCACAAATTCCTCACCAATTTCCCTGACAAGGGTCCTTCATGGTGCAAGCCATACATGAAGTAAAACCCAAAAGGGGTAAAAAAATCAGGCATGGAAGGCAGTAATTTAAAGCAGGGTAAAAACCTATCCATCAATTTCCAACTTTTTGCATACATTAAGCAAGATAAGGGTGCTTTCCCTAGCCTCAGGTTAAAAAGCTCCCCACTGTTCCATACACTAAGCATGGCCCAATTGCTAGGCACCACCTCATCACCATTTGACCCAAAATCTCCAACCCTCAACCCATCTCCTCTTGGATAAGCCACCCAAGTCCCCAAACTCAGCTTATTTCCAAGCACTTTATCTATGTCATGTGAAAAAAACTCAGTGGAAGCCATACACTTTCTGTACAGATACTCAGCTTCCTCAATCCTCAGCTTTGCAATTTCGACACCCGACGACACCCGACACGGCCTGTAGCGAACCGGGTTCACAAGAATGGCCGGGGTCCTGAACTTGATGTAGCCAAATTTGTTCATGAAAAGCCCGGCTGAGGCCTGGTTATCTTTCTCCGTGGCCATGTATGCATAATCTACATCATTGCAAACGAACCATTCTTCTAATCGACGCACGAGGCTCGAACCAATCCCTTTTCTTCTGTACTGCGGCGAGACCCTCAGGCCTAAGAGGTAGCCTACCTTGGCTTGATCTTTAGGTGGTGGCTTGTTGGGATGAAATGTGACCAACTTTATAGAGCCTTGGATGACCCCGACCAACTGGTTGTCCAGCTCGGCCACCTATATGAATAGTATATGATCACAAAACTAAATTGTTTCGACAGGACATATCGATCTTGTCAATGGAAATTAAACAAGAAAACTACTGGAAAAAAAACAAGAGGAATGTTGCGAGGTACCAGCATCTTGTGCATCGGACTGTTTCGGATCCTACATATGGGGTCACCCATCGTATCTGTGAAGAGGAACACACGCTCAGATGGCCCTACTTCGCATCTTCGTTCGAGATCTTCCACTCTGCCTCTGTCAGCCAGCCCATCATAGCTTCGAATTATCGGCTCCTGAATTCCCATTTGAATTTAGCCCTAAACCCAAGATTTGTGAGCTTGATCACAAGCAGAAACAGAAACAAAGAGAGGACTTGTGGAGAGAGAGAGTAAAGCTATAAGCTGTATTAGCTTAAGAGGTAGATAAAAATGGAGTGCAGGTAAAATTGGCTTGAATAATTTTTCTTAATGATCATGGAGCTGCATTTATATATGGAGCTGGGGGGCACTTGGGAATGTTCTCTATCATCAACATCAACTAGGCTTATAGCTTGAAGAATAATATTATTATTATACTTGTACCCAAAAAATAGGTGATAAATATAATATAATAATGGAATGTGTTTTTTGTCTCTACCTTTTAACGAAGTTTAAAGGTCCCACTAGTGTAGTGTAAAGGTACTAGGTTCGAATCTTAGCTAGTATTCGTGTCGTGTGTGTAAATTTAATATGTTATTGCTCCTAAATGTCCTAAGTTTTTTTTTTTTTGTGGAAATTCACTATTTTTTTGTTGTTGTTGTGGAAATTCACTATTTTTTTGTTGTTGTGGAAATTCACTATTTTTTTGTTGTTGTGGAAATTCACTATTATATATAAAAAAAACCTTTATATGAAATGGACTTTAAACACACCCAAAACTCATTTACAGCATAACAAGAAGGTTTTTAACTTCTTTTAAATTACAAAACTGTCATTGATTTTTTTAAAAAACTCAACCCCAAAACCTTATTAAAAAGCCCAAAACACTCGATATGACATCAAAGTAATTTAATAATCAAAATTAAATTCATAGGACAAGCTTTCATTTTTGGGAGTTTCACTAAAACACCCAAAATATGGGCTGAAATTATAAAAAAACCCAACACCCAAAACACTTTATAAACACACCCAAAACCCATCATTACACACACTCAAAACTCATTTATAAACACACCCAAAAAATATACAATTGTTGATTTTGGGTGTGTTTCTATGTTTAAATAGTGTTTGGATTTTTTTATAAATACATGTCTAGGATTGGGTTTATTTATAAATTTGTATTCATTTTTTGGGTGTTTTTTGGATTTGTTTATAGGAATTAAATGGTGTAGGGTTTATTTATAGTTTTAGTGATAAAAATAGGTATATGACTAAATATCTCTTTTTAAAATTTAAAAAAATTAATTTTTTAAATTTTTTTTATTAAAAAAGAAAAAGAAAAAAAAAGCTTAAACAGTTAAACCTATTTACGTTAGGATAACCTCAGGCTCACGACACCTTACACACCTAAGAGCTCTCAGATTTATATTATGTCGTTGGCCGACCCCAAATTCATTAGCCTTATAAATTAAAAAATTGTACCACTGTTGCCTAATATTATACAGGTATACTTGCCCCCACCACGTCACCAACCCCATTCATACGTCCGTACAGTCGGCAGGGCATAAGATACATGGATGTTATAGAATTTGGGGCATATGGATAACTTGATGTTTGTATGTAATTAATAAATTGAAGATGCAATTTCGCCTAATTAATTGAAGAGGGTGCACCGTATAAGATTGCGTTGAGGGAGTACGTGTATGTCGTATGTGCATGGTGTATATCGGCATATGATTAATTAGTGTAGGGATTAAATTAATTAATCTGTTTTTGCACTATTTTAACTAGGATTTGGTTGTGTGAGTGTCCCATTCCTCTTTTCTGCTAAGCAAATTCTTTTCACTAATGATAATACTTACCTAACGCCCCTTTAGTGCGTGGTAAATTTTTTTTTATATAAATAATAATGAAGAAATAAGAGATTAAACAAAATTTATATAGATGAAAGACAGAAATTGGGAAAAAAAAAATAAGAAAAAGGGAACACAAATTTGGGAGGGGTTAGGTGGTCATTAAGATAAATATCTTTTTTTCGCTTGGCGAGCATATTAGTTTATCTTTACACTCGAAATCATATATTCGATTCTCCAATTCACTAATATATATGGTATCGAAAGAGAACTTCATTATCTCAATTTTGTCTCCACGTGTTGGTTAAGGTTTGGTATGTAATATAAATGACTAATCATTCATAAGAAAACAAAAGGTACAACAGAAACCCCAATAGCAAATAGCACATTCACCTTCATTTCACTAAGCACTAAACCCTAACCATCGCTATTGTGCTCTTTTTCCTTCTTCCTTTTTCATAATTTTGTGGCCCTCTAAGCTACTTAGTTCCATTCCAACTTACTTACTTTTCTTCCTTAATCATAAGGCCTTCCATTAAAATTAGAAAAGACACGTACACCAAATATATGCTCCATTCACCAACGGCAATGTGTACACGTGTGTGTGAAAAGGCCAACTCTATCACCAGAAAATCACACTTGGCCCAACCCACTACCACCAAGGGCTTTTACAAGAAAATTGAGGGTCCCTTCTTTAATGATTCAACACTCCACAACAGGTGCATCTTCCAAGAAGTGTACAAACTTTTCTGCTTTGTGTCTTTCTTTGCATGCATTATGTTGTCCCCATACTTATATATGCTTTTCTTAATGGATAATTGGATGTTTTAAAGCTAGCTAATTAGCATTCATAATATGCCCAATGAGTAGGGAGGGATCCACTTTTTCTTTGTGGGTCTCGGGAAAGATAGTAGGTCCTTTCCCAAATTCACTTGAGAGGGGAATGCATGATTGGGGGTGTGGATTCCTTGATTCTCCTTCAATATGGATCAAATGAGTACTAAAGGAATCAAAGAGTGTTTTTTAAGTCAATTTGTCCTTATGAGATTAATTATTATAATCGGTTGTTATTTTACACATCAAATACATATTGCATAAGATTTTCATGACAGTTGACAAATTAGTATTATATGCGAACACAGTTATAGTCGTTAAATTGACGGATTCACTTTTCTCTATAAGAATATAAATTAGAGTACACAGTATACTAAAGTATACCCGCATATGGTAAGAATTAGTACTATAAGCATAAGATAATCAATTGACGCATTAACAGAAGACTTTGGAACCCATTTTTCCCCCCATCATTCTCCTCAATTTTGTTAGCGTTTCAGAGTAAAAATATATTCCATATGGATTGGATTCTATACCATCTTCCTTTACAGATGTTTAATCATAGGGAATGCTGTGGCGTTGCTTCTTAGTATGTTCTTAAAGGGTTTCGGGCCTCTTAGTATGTCTCATCGTTATCCATATCTCCTAGATGCACCCCTAGATGAGATGCCATAACTTTGATCAAGACATTGACACGTGGATACATAAGAATGAGACACAAGTGCCCCCATGGCCCCTAGTGTTATGTTCGTTGGACGTGTCCACATTTGGTGCACACAGAGTACATTGGAGAAGCTGCTAAGACCAAAATTTGAGGATTATTCAGTTTTTTTAAAATAAAAAAAAACTAATTAAAAGATCAATTTTAGTACGCAATCTCTGCCATACATAGCCACAAATATAATAAGCAATCGTACCATTTTTATTTTTATTTTTTTTCTCTTCTTTTTCTTTTTTGGGTGGCCATCAACACCAAACAAGCCTCAGTGCTTATGTCACATTTCAGTGATATGAATGGGTGGGTATTCATAGTACAAGAGCACTGATCATCACGAGCACATGTGATAGAAACACACTTATGGAATTTGCGCATAAACTTTATCTACTTTTTTATCCTTTTAATGAACCACAGTTTGTAATGGACAATATCTAGTTGCATCTCGTTGTGTTGTGACTAACGAATTTTCATCATACATGTCATAATTGAAACCCTTTATTTTTTATACGCGTCGAACAAATTGACAATTTTAATAACAATTAAAATACTCATGATGAGCCGTCCATTTAGTTGATACATACAAAATAAATAATTAATCTCCAATTTAAATAATAAATTAAAAAATGAACGATTCCGATTATAACATGTTTATAATAAATATTAGTTAATCACAACTGCGTGAACAATGAGGTGCACATGTCCACTTGGAGTTTGCTTTAATTCCTTACTTATAAGAAGCTAAGCAATGTTCTATATGACACATCCACTGCCACGTGCTATTTTGGTATGAGGTATAGATCTTTGTGTTTTTGTGGTCCATATCCGAATGAAGAACCTTTTGAAGTTTAGCTATAAAGGGACACAGCACACGGAGGAGTGAGTACAAAATTTGGATTTGTTATTGAGAATAGGCAAGCAACTTATTTGTACATCTGAATCTCCAAAAATATTTTGTGCACCTGATTTGTGTAACAGATGTAGAAATTTGGTCAAAACGTCTCATTTGAAGGCACAAAAGAAAAGTATTAATACTTCTTCTGGTGTATGGTTTAGGGAGTTTGATTGGCCCTAGGGCCCCTAGGGGTATGTGCTACTTTTTTTATAGAGGGAAAATGTGCCTTGACGAGCAATAATTCTGGTTAATTACTAGGGTTTTCATTTGTATGAATGAATTGCTTGTTGGAAATTTTAACGGACTCCAAAAATCCCGAGGTGAGCCATAGACTTTGTGGTGTGGGTCTTTTGTTGGTCCATCTGTTTGCTTCTTTTGAATGTTCAATGGCCTACCACTGTCCACAACAACCATGTCCCGACCCGTGTGGCCATCCAGTGACAAAGGATGCTTTCTTTGTGCCATGTTCCACCACAAATAATAAAAATTGAAGTTGCCAACAAAGGTTGGTTGAGTTGATAAGAATCGTTCTATTCGCTATTAAGGCCTAGATTTGAGTCATGTTGTGACAATCTCTCTTGGTGGGTAATCTGTAAAAATCTAAAAATGGGATAAGACTCTCTCTGTAAGTCTTCAAAAAGATCTTGATATGCCTTGGCTTTATCATAGGAGCCGCCATGCGTTCATGAACTTAAGCCATATAGGTCTTTGTTGAGAGGGTTCGATCAAATATGGTACAAATCGAAAGAAAAGAACCATGGATGGGACAATGAGAGTTGTCACTACATTTGATTATGGATGGCAATGGGTTGAATCAGGGGTGGGTATACCATTCCCATCCCAATTCCCATTAAGCATTTTTCCTCTATTCTCATCTTCATATCCACAATATTCAAATTGGGGATTCCCAATCTCCGCCTTTGTTGGGAAACGAGTTCCCCAACCTACCCAATAACGAAAAAAAAAGGTCAATAAAAAACTACTTTGTTGAACCATAAAAAACACTATATGCACAACATATCTATCAATTCAATTTTTATTAACTAAACTCAAAGACTATTTAAAAAATAATTAATACATGTCAAAACTACATGTCCAAGACATCATCCATCTTAATAATATATTTATATGAAAAATGAATTATATATATTCTAAATGGGGCGGGTTTGGGTCAGGAATTAGAATATTATCCCCACCTCTCCCCGAACACCATACCCGAAAAATAACCCGTATCTGCCTTCATACCTAACCCATTAAATCGAAGCCCTGTAAAGACCCTTACCCGTTGAGAAAACTTCAATATCTGCATTTGATCAAGAGTTGGGTTTTGTGGTCTGTCATATTTCTTCTGACTTATGCTTATCTGTTTTTGGTGAGTCGAAATTCTGAATGAACCCACCAAATAGGCCAGGGCTGGCTAAGCTTGAATTTGTTAGGCCTTGGTTAGTTGTTGCTGGGCCTATGTTTTCCATTTTGATTTGGGCTTGTGTAACTCTAGGCTCAAAATATAAGAGCTTGTCCATATGTGCTCTCTCGTTATCTTTATTCTTGAGGCCCTAAAACATTCAAAGGCTCTTCTGCTTTCTTGGCCAATAGGAGTAGGCCTCGTCAATTGGCTGGGCTTTAAAGAGAATAGAGAAAATAATGGGCCGGGCTGAGTTTAAAAAGAAATTAAAGTCGAACTTGGCCCATGGGTTAGGCTTGAAAAAGCCTATCGGGTAGGGGGCGGGCTGAAATAGGCCTACTTTATTTTGTATTTTTTAAAATTTTGATTTTTTTGGTCAGTTCTTTATTTTTTATATTTTGGTGTGTTTCTACGTTTCCTTTTTTTTTTTCCTTCTTTCTTTCATAGTTCTCTATTTACATTTATCTATATGTTTATGTCTTCATTGTTCATTTCATAAATTCACAATACATAAATTAAAAGTTAGAAAACTAAAACGAAAATTCATATGAACTCTTGTGACATTTTCTTCACCGTAAAGCTCTAAAAGATGACATGGAAGAAGTGCCTTCTTAGTTGACATAGTATGATGTAGCTCCAACATTATTGATATAGCTTAAATTCAGTTGTGACAAGGTGTTTGATGAAGCATATATAAATATCAAATGGTGAAGCATATAATCATTAAGTCGTCTATGACATGGTGGATGAGTTGTTGATTGAGATGAAAGTGGTAGGGATTCGAAACCCATTGTGTGCGGACTGGGTTTTTTCTCGATGGGCCGAGCAAGCCCCCATTAGCCCAAGGGCCTGTGGGCCAAATGATGACACTTAAATTGGGAGTATTCTATTTTGCAAAACATAGAAAAGTTATTGCATTTTCTAATGAATTTCTAGGAAATGTTTGCCTTCTCAATTCTAATAGATGAGGTGTCATGAATCCAATGGCTCTTGAATTGTGAAAGCAATAGAACCCACCAAAAACAAATTGTTGTATTGTTTTTTCTTCTCAAAGTCGCCTTCATTCAACAAAATGAAATCCGTACATGATCAAATTCAAAAGAAAACAAAAATCTCTGTATATTTTAGAGTTTAAAAAAAATAATGGAAGTTCAACTTTGGCTTAATTTAAAATATACAAAATTTTCGAAGGGCTAAGTTAACATTTAACACAAATCAAGGGTGCCAATTCTCCATCTAATCAATCCACACACCAACAAAAGCAGATAACTTTTTTTTTTCTTTTTTTCTTTTTAATCTTTTTGTATAAAAAGAAGAAAACTTTTCTTACGACAAAAGAAGAAATTTTGGAAGTGGAAAACACACACACTTCACACTTCACAACAGTGGAAACTCACGGATATGCAATAGCCCAGCACGGTCTAGTAAACACGTCATCAACGTAACCGCTAGGCCCCACCACTTGGTCCCACACTATTTAACACCGGGACAAGCAACTCTCCTCTCTCTCTCCCTCCTTAATTTCTCAACCTCACCCCCGGAAGACTACTACAGCAAGTCTACCTAGTACCCACACATATCGGAGAGTCGTGCGTTTCGGATATCGGACATGGCCGCTTGCGTCTCGGACACGTCTCGGATCCTATCGTGCCGAGACGGGCACGCCGCCTCGCAGCTGAAGCTAATTTCTATAATCGTCATCTTCATCACGAGCGTCGTCGGAATTTCGTCGCCAGTCCTCCTGTCCCGCTATTTCCAGGGAAAGCCCGCATACGACAAAACCACGCTCCTGATCAAGTGCTTCGCGGCAGGGGTCATCCTCTCAACCTCCCTCGTCCACGTGCTCCCCGACGCCTTCAGCGCGCTCTCCGACTGCCGCGTGTCCTCGCACCACCCCTGGAAAGACTACCCCTTCTCGGGCCTCGTCACCATGGTCGGCGCCCTGACGGCGCTCCTCGTCGACCTCACGGCGACCTCCCACATGGAATCGCAGCCCGGCGGCGGCCACAGCGGCGGCCACCACGGGCAATACGAGGTCGTTCCGATGGGGGGGAAGGAGGAATTGGGGGGGAAGAGTAGTAATAGTAGTAAATTGGCGATGGATGTGGAGTCGGTGGCGGGAGGTGCGGAGAGCAATAGCGGTAGGGTAAGTGAGGAAACGTTGGTGAGGCTGAAGCAGAGGCTTGTGTCTCAGGTGTTGGAGATTGGGATTATTTTCCACTCGGTGATTATTGGGGTCACTTTGGGGATGTCACAAAATCAGTGCACCATTAGGCCTTTGGTTGCTGCGCTTGCGTTTCACCAGATCTTCGAAGGCATGGGTCTTGGGGGCTGCATTGCTCAGGTAATTAAATTCATTAACTTTATCCATTAATTAGAAGATAAAGAAGAAAGAAACGATTATGCCATCACATAGATTAAAATGAGTTGGTCTATTCTAGTGAAAATAGGTCTTGACATGTAGACGAGTTATGTTAAGTTCGAACTTACATAGCATTTTGGTAGTTTGTGCGGGATACTTATTCTTTTGTAGTTTAAATTATCGCTGATACTAAAAATAATGATTTTTTAGGATTAAAATATATCAAATTTTGCTTTAATAAAATATGAATAGGCGATTTGGGTTTTGAATTCATTCCATTATGAAAAGAATGAGTAAAACAATAAAGAAGTGTTTCGTGGTGGATTTAAACTTTAAAAAGTACAGAAAGAAAGAATCCACAAACTAATAGCCAAAAATAACGAAGCAAATTGGTAGGATTCTAAGAATATTCTAAAATAGACGATGTAGTGGCAAAAATCTCAGTCCCCCGTGACAGATATTGACGCGTGGCTTAAAAAAAATTCTCAGACCACCTGGAATGAATGCTGCTCACTTTAACAAACTGAAGTGCTTTACATGTATGCGGAAGTGGGTAAAAATAGAAGAGTTTGAAAACTTCACATTAACATCATCATTTTTCTTTTGGGTACAGAATTGAGATCAATAATTCTGATGGGGTGAGTTTCAATTGTGGAATTCCTTAAAGTTTATTTTGAGACACTGTTGTAGGGTTAATTGCATCTTATATTTTAATCATCCGAACTGTCGATCAAGGTATCCTTGAATAAAAGGGACTGATTAATTTTGATAGAGTATCTGACATATATGGGTTATGATATTGCAGGCAGGTTTTAAGTTGGGAACAACAGCCTACATGTGCTTCATGTTTGCAGTGACAACACCAATGGGGATAGTGTTGGGGATGATCTTATTCTCAGTGACAGGTTATGACGACAGTAACCCTAATGCCCTAATCTTGGAGGGCTTGTTGGGCTCCTTGTCCTCTGGTGTACTTATCTACATGGCTCTCGTGGATCTTATAGCCCTTGATTTCTTCCACAACAAGATGATGAGCTCTGATTCATGGCTGCGAAAAATATCATTCATTGCTCTTGTTCTCGGCTCTATCTCTATGTCCATCCTTGCCCTTTGGGCCTAAAATTTTCTCCGTTTTGCAAATAAAATCAGGCCAAAAAAATCATATCATGGGTTGTATAATGTGAAGTGTGAAATGTGAAATGTTCATCGATAGGTACCCAGTAGCACATATTGTCGAAATCACATCCTCCTTTGTATCTCTGTAACAAGAACTAGAGGAAGGAAATGAAAAAAAAAAATGTCAAAATCGATTAGGCGACCAACTAGGCAAGCTTGTGAGTAGTAGTGGTACGTACGTACATGTACCTTCTGGTGATCACGAATCAATCTTTTGATAGAGATGGAATCCACTTATATGAGATGTGGAGTGTGAATTGTGAAATGATCAACTTACCAAAGAACTTTGTGCAGGCTTATGAATCTTCTTAGTCTGTGCTTTTAATTTCTTTTATTTGTTTGACGAGGAAGGGTTTTGAACTCAAGAGAAACATGGCGGTACACAATTATGACCAACTGACTTAATTCATATATGCGTATATATAGTTATTTCTTGTTCTAAGTGTATTAGAAGGGGCATTTAGTTGCTTCACGAATTTTCTTGTTAGGATTGAAATATTAATTCTGGGAATGAAAACAATAAAAAAGAATTACATATTTTTGTTGGTTATGGATGGTTTAGAAAGTAGTGAAGGACATAATCGGTTTGGTTGGTGGTTTAGGCTCATGCCACATCGTTGGCCCCCCCACACTCTCTTTATCTTTGCTTTAGTACCATGCACTCTTCCAGTTTCTGCCTTCTATGTCATCTTCAACTAATAAACACTAAAAGTAAAAGTGCATGCAGATTATACAGATTGATACGTTTGTTCAGTCAGTGGTTCAATGGACAGCGTCTTTATGAGCCAATGAACTTCTTCATATATTTCACTATGACCTTTCAAGTTTTCGCTTAGAATGATAAAACAGTTTTGAGCCTTACTCTTTCTGTGGATAAGTAATTCATTTCAGCATGTTTCTGGTAAATACTACAACAGAAATATCTTTTGATGACGCAATTTAAAAGATGGGTCTAAAATAGGCGTCATTAAATTCTATTAACCATTACTCAATTCAGATTTGCCGCGACATTGAATGTGGTATAAGCTTGCATATTTAAAATAGGCGACATCTTAAAATACTTTATATAAGCTTACATATTTAGAACCCAGAAATGTATTATAAGGAAGATAGAGCAAATATTTAATTGGTTATTTGGATCTGAGTTTCACATTAATAAATTAAAGCGATACTAATCAACAAGTCGGTCCCGTAGCTCAGTTGGTTAGAGCGTTGGTCTTATGAGCCGAAGGTCGCGGGTTCGAGCCCCGCCGGGACCAATTTGATTCGATTATTTTAATCCTCTATATATTTTTGGGCTATTTGAAAAAGAGAACATTCTGGCCCATGTAGTTTGGTTTTTGTTTTTGACAATTTAACGAACAGTGAAGTTGGCCCAATATGAGTGAGAAACAAACATAAGAAAAGCTCTTCTTTATCATCTTTGGTTAGACAACAATCTCTTTATTCAAAGCTCAAAAAGCATACAATTAGTAAGCATATCGACACTCACCCAAAGTAAAAGAAGAAGAAACAGCCTGAAGTGAGAGCACACAGAAATGACACTAACACAAATGCTCGCAACTACCTGACGCCTAGAGGCACTAGACGTGTGTATATGGGCATCTACTCAAAATGGGAGCCCAACTTGTAATCAATATAGTCTCCCTTTCTTGAATTCCAAGGTCTATTCGACCGAAAAAGCGTTTTCAGATAACCAAAAACGCTTTAATTCCAACGTATTTTTCATAGAAGGACTTGTGATGAAAGTGCTTTGTACATAAGTACTTCCGAACATACCTACACAACAGAGTACTAATAAAGCGCATATAAAGCAACCCCACCGCCACAATTATCACCACAATTTATTCAAAACCAAGAGAACCTATCCAAAAGCTTTACTTCTTTTTTATGGCCTCCCAAGACTCAAAACTCTTTGAGTGGCATTTCACCGACCTCAACCACTCTGACTTCCACATCTACAGCCGAGGCCTCTTGCTACTCCTCCTATTCTTCTCTCTCATCTTCACCATAACCATCTTCTTGTTTCATGCTTATTGGGCTTGTGTAGGTCGTCTCTCAACAACAACCACCTCCATGGTTGCAAATTCTGCGTCATCAATGCACTCACATGGGCTTGATGCTGCCACCATTGAAAGCTTGCCGGTTTATTTGCATCGGTCGGTGGTCATCGCTAACCCTAATGCCGGTGACATTGAAGCCACTGAAATTGAATGCTGTATTTGTCTTGGGGTATTTGAAGGAGAAGAGAAGGTCAAGGTGTTACCAAAGTGCCACCATGCATATCATTCTGAGTGCGTGGACAAGTGGCTCAGCGTTCAGTCAAGCTGCCCGCTTTGTAGATTGTCCCTCCGAGTCATCAACACTCTCTAGATATATTTATATATACATCTATCTCTTCATTGAATTTATAATTAACTCTCCCTAGGTTTTGTATGTATATGATGATTTGAATAACCATACAACCACAATAGCTATAATTTCGTCGATCCTGAATTTTGTATGTACCACATCTACTAATCATCTTACTTTTTTTTTTCCTGTACCGCATATATATATTGAAAAGGATTGAAATGAGCAAGAAATTACAAAGGCATCGTTTATAGTTTTGAAAGTTGAGATATTATAGTTATGATTATTGGGTTCTGGTTCGTGTTTGGTGTTTAGGAATTTAGTGAATTATCCAATCTGATCTAATGTAAAGCAAGCACACCGTACATAACAAAAGAAATAAAAAATTATGGAGACTTAAAATGAAACTAGTAAGATACCGTATATAGTTTTTATTTTTACTACTTTTGAAGGTAGTAATTTATATTGTTGCTTATATAACTTTACATGTATGAATCCTCTTTCAGTTGTCCAAAAAAGTAAATCTAAAGGAAAATAGAGAGGAGCCGAAACAAACTCTGGCAGTTGCATATGCAAATTATTCACCAAATTGGAAATAAAAAATAAAGAAACAAACAAAAGATAAAGTTGGCGTTTCCAAATTGCTACAGGTTAATTGCAGTGTATATGGCAGTTGGATGAGCATCCATTCCCCGTACGATCAATTATGCTGAAGAATAACGTTTTGAACTTCTGTTTTTATCAAGGAAAATATATTTCCTACAACCCGTATGCCTTTTTCAGGCGGCTCTTTCTCATAAGTTAACATTGAATTTCCTATTCCATATGATTATAGGGATGTCTCGGAGTCAACCTGTGTAGCAAGAAAAGTGTGAATTATACAAATGTATTAAGAGTCCGTTACCAATCTTAGTCAAAATTATGGTTTCATCATTCAAATTTCGTCCAAAAGTTATATGTAATGCTCAAATTTTATTCATACATGTATGCTCCTCGTGCAACTTTTGAATGCAATTCATATTGATTTTGATTTAGATTTATAACGGACTATAACACGTGTATGATTCACACTTCTTTTACCACACGGGTTACCTTGAGATTTACCTATAATCACATGAATTATTTGCATAATACACATATTACACTTTTTTTTCTTTATTATTATTATTTTTTCCGTAGAGACCATGATTCGTCCACAAAAGAAGGGCAATATTTTTTTTGGAAATTTAATGCAGAAGGACCGGAAGTCCAGGCAAGGATATGTATTAAATGTAATAGACGGGCATCATGACATTGAGAGAAGAGTTCTTTCTTCTTCTTGACCATTCTCCTTCACATATATACGAAAGCAATGGTCCAAAACATTGACCAGAAAACATGGACGACTTGACTTGACAGCACCCTTTGTCCTCGTCCTCACCCACGTCACCCACAGCACCTCTCTTCCTTCCAGTTCCACCTCAACCCCCTACTACATATTCTATTATTGATCAACTGGTCACAACCCAACTACCATATCAATATCCTCCATAAAAACGCTTGAGCTTAAACTCCAAATTCAAGTATAGATAAATTGGATTACATCTTCGTTGAACCACTCGAGATTGATTCGAATTTATCCGAATTCACTCCTCAAATTCATAATCCAAGTTTAATGTTATGAAAAACCAGTTGATAGTTTGATTAAGAACTTCTATGAACTCACACACACTAAACATGTCGATATTTCTTCTAATTTAAGACGCACTAAACAAGCATGAGCTTTTGCCAAAACGGCTCCATATTAGTGTGTATGGCCTACTTTTTCTTTATATGCCAATTGATAACCCATTACCAAATTGACAAGAGATTACAAACTTGGCTCTAATCTAAGACTACTTTCTCAAACAGATTACAAACTTGATGAGAGAATGCCAACCAATAAGACCAATTAGTTTAGTGCAACAATGTCCAAATGAAGGAAGATGCGGCTCCTCCAATCACCCTTGTGTGTTTTCTGAACTTTGCAGCATTGTGTTGTGCCTGAAAATGGAGTGTTTGGGATGAGAAGATTGGAGACTGTTTGGTCATTTTGGTGTAACCCGTGTGGTAAAACTCCCCACCATACTCTACATTATTTATAAATGTCACATCTGAGACTATCCATCTTCCTACCTTTTCATTTCAAAAACTGAAACTGACCCAAAATTTTGAGCAGAAGTCGCATCAGAAAATCATAAACAACCGGAAAGATAGAAGTATTAACAAGTCACTCAATAACTCACGTCAACAAAAGGCATCCCTGAGACGCGCCAAAAATAAACAACACACACAAAAACAGATTCCATGTATGGCTTGCTTGCTTGCAAGAAATCTATACAAATTTGGTTTACAAACAAACCCCAAATCTCTCTCTGATTTCAATCAATCATCCATTTGGTTGCTGTGATCATTCCCATTTGTGGTTGGGAAAACCTTGCTGATTTCTGGCCTGTTTCTGCTCAGCATTCTCTTCAATGAACAACCCACCGTTAATGGAGATGAGGACGAGGATGAAGAAGAAGATGAAGATGTGGGTTCAGAATCAGTTCTCATCACCCCGACACGAACAAGATCATCATTTTCAACATACCCAGAATCCAGAACATCAATTGCAACCGATTCTTCTTCACCCACCGCCTGATCCGACGTCGTATCAATCCCCATCCCAATCCCATCAGCGCTGGTCACTATCGGAGCTCTGCAAATTGGGCAGTTCATGTGTGAACCCAGCCACATATCGATGCACTCCACATGAAAACAGTGACCACATTTGGGCAAATTCCTCCCCACGTCCTTGTCCTCAAACGGGCTCAAACAAATCACACACTCCATCTCCAAAAACCCATTTTCGTAATTTCGCTCCTCCTTCTTCTCCTCTGTTTTGTACACGAACAGAGGAATTGCAGAGATTGTTTTCAAGTCGAGGCCTTTCGACGACGCAGAGCCGAGAACCCAGGATCCAAGGTGAAGGTGTGGAAATGCTGGAACCGGTTAGGGCCGAGAACCCGGGAGACGGTCATGGAGCTGCGGCGGCGCCTGTGGTGAGCTTGGGCCAAGAACCATTTTGCGTAGACATGGAGGAGGAGGACAAAGAGAATGACGAGAAGAAGAGAGACCAAGGCAGCAAGCAAGACATTGCCGTCGTATGAGAAAATGGTGGCAAAGAGTTGTTTGAGTGGGTTGTTGGGTTGCTGCTGCTGCTGCTGTGTGTCTGTGGGACTGAACATTATGAGGGATTGGTGTTTTGCTAAGTTGGTGTAAGTGTGGAGGGGACTGATGATGGGAGTGAATTGAAAACTGAAAAAGGTTAGATAGATATAATGGGGTCATATGAATGAGTGAGTCAGTAAATGAAGACTGAAGAAACTGCCAATTACCCAACAAAAAAAATTAAAAAACAATGAAGAACACGCAAAAACAAAGGTACAAGCAATGAAGGTTGAAGAGTGCAGTGTAGTGGGCTTTAGTTTTAGAGTGGTGATTTCCCTACTCCAATTTTATCTACTTACACTCTATTTTATAACTAAAAAAAGAGTGTAAGTGAATAAAATTGGAGTGGGGAAATCATTACCCTAGTTTTAACTTAAAACACTCACTAACTCAATTTGTTTATTCATTTTTGTATACTTAATAAGGCGATAGCAATTTATTCATTCAAATCGGTGATATGAATATGTGTATAGACACATTATTTGGTGGATAAATATGGCTACATAAGTTTAACGAATGAGATATAAAGAACCCAAAGTATTTATTTATTTTTGGTTCTTTATTTCAGTGATCTTTTTATTTTTTGGGTCAAGTATTTCTGTGATCATGTGCTGCTGAGAGAGAGAATTGAGTTAACGTGAAAATGAAGAAAAAGTGGTTGTTGTGGTTGTTATAATGGGATTAAATTGTGGGTTTTGGGGGGCGATTTGCTTGGTGTGCTCCTACATTTGCGTGTAATGGTTGCCAAAGGGTCTGTGGGTTTCAGTAGATTAATGCAAATGGGAAATAAAGTAATGGGGGAAGGGGTTGGAAGTCAAAGGAAGGATCCCTATATCCAAGGGGAAGGCCGGGGAATGGGAATGGGAATGGGAATGGGGAGACTCAATGCATAATGCAACGGTAGACTCGTGAAGGCGACGGCAGCAGCGGAAGAGAAAGTATTGGATTCATGTGCTATTTCTTTAATGAAGGTGCTGGAATCCCGAGAACCTTGAGATCTATCCAATCAACCACATTTTCCTTCACCTTCTTTTTTCAGTGTTCTTGTTTTTTCTTGTGTCTTTTTGTAATGTTGCTTTGTCTTTTGCTTGTGAGATGATTATAATTGGGGTTATTGTTAAATCGTCTCATTGTATATTAGTGTTCAAAAGAGGTTTGCTCTTTGACAGTCTTTGTCTCATTGCATAACATATGACAATCTTTGTCTCATTTTATAATATATAAACGAATTATTGCTAGTATTAATCGTGCATACATGATCACCTCATACATTTTGAATAATTGATAAGTGTGAATTTTAAAATAAATCTCTTAATTATGCATTGGTCAAAATGCGTACTTAAAATTCACATACATCAACGATAATAGGAATTCATTGACGAATACACAATCACTAGTATCATTGGAACATTTTTACCTCACATTCCTAATAAGGATATGAGTCTTACCCTTCACCTTGTCTAAACCAAAAAAGAAATATGAATGCTTGCAAGTTGCAACCCCATAAAGAGAAATTGTCATTCATATAATTTGAGTTCAACAACTTCTCTAAGAAAGTATAAGCTAAATGTCATTAGATTAAATGGTCTTAAATCGTCTTGAGAAACGTACTAGAATGGAATAATTTGTTTGATCAAGCAAAAACATTAGAATAATCTTTTCTTAATGCTCTTTTGGGTGTGTTTATGTTATCTTTTTCTTCATGGCAGAAAACTACGGAGAAAGGAGGGGCCCAAATTGTGGTAAGATTCTTCCTCTGAGGTGTCAATTCTTAGATGAGGGTTCCCATGTGAAAGTAGCCAGACTTTTTTCTGTTTGCTCCATTAATACCGGTGGATCTTTAATGGCTTCTTACCCTTTTTTTTTTGCACGTTTTTTGGTGCTGATTTTTACCTTTAAACGGTAGGTATAGGCTCTAGCCTCTGGCTCGTGACTTCTCCCCTGACCCAGTCAGTCTCAGCGGCAAAACGATTCTGTGACACATTTGGCTCTCTTTCATGAGATTCTTCACTTAGACCAGGACCCCCCCTCACGCAAAGTTTTGGGAGTCAAATAAGCTAATAGGTTAAGATCTATTCAACAACCAAGACAAACCGCGATTTCCCAGCAAAACCTTTTCCTGCTAACCCTTAAAAAGACCGGACGAATCAACGAATTTTCTTCAACTTTGATCTCATTTACTAACGTAATTGATTATTTTAAGTGTACAATCACAAATTGCCAACAAAGTCTAGTCTATGAAAAGAGTCTTGACTTGCAAACTAGGTGTCTCAAGTTCGAACCAACATAACACCTTAATAGTGTGTGTGTGTGAGAAACCCCCTCATTGTAATTAGGCTATCGTTTGTATTAATTTTAAAAAAATCAACCTTAGCATAAGCTTTAAAAGGTCATTTTATACACTAAATAATCAACATCATTAAAAATGAGATTGAAACTCAAGAAAATTGGGCAGAACTGAGATTTTCTCAAGCTGCATAGAGAATATTCAAATAAAAAAGAATTACATTTTTATGCCAAGACAATAAGAATTACAGAGGTTAACCTCATTAGAATCAATCGGGGAATTGGTAGCTAGGCACATATTTTGGATTACTGATTATTGTAGATACAGTTGAGACATTGCTACATTATGTTAACCAATGGGCAATTTAAGAAACTTAGAAAATGGAAATTTTCAAGCACTTCCAAATTACAAACAAAAGTTGCATGTAAGAATTTTCAGTCCATGAGTTTGTATCTTTTCTCCTGAACACCTGTAACTCCCATTTGAATCTCTATTATGGTATGAAGAGGCATCTGAAATTTGAAAAACTAGCTGTCAGAAAGGACCTTCATGAGATATGATAAAGTAAACTGCTACAAATCTGGATTAAAAATTACCCTACTTCTAATTCTTATCAAATCGTAACTTGAATACCATAACCATGCGTAACCCAGGATTTAGAACTTGTAAATTTCCATCATAAAGTCTTCTGTGATTCAGATTGTTCAGGGAAGTAGGGAATATAGAATACAAGAAACAGGAGTAATTTTGCAATTTTCCATCAACTACCTCAATGTGTGGAATCTCTTTCAGAGGCCTATCAGCAAAGTATGCGTATAATGCTCTCAAAACAGCCTACAAGAATAAAGAAATCAACAAGCTCATATTATTACAACCACAACATGAAGGAAGAAAAGAAGAACACTCAAGCACAAATTGGTACTATGTGTATTAATCACCTGATGAGATATAACCACAACAGGTGCACGCTGTCGTTCGAGTTCAATGATTACAGGCTCTAACCTGCATTTGTGGCGGAAGTCAAATTATACTGAACAGGTGTTATTGTTGTGAGAAATGATTGTATATTGTAATTGCAAAGTACAAACCTTTGGATAACATCTAAATAAGATTCTCCACGAGGATACCGATACCTCAGTTTGTCTTTCTTACGTGCCCTGCAGTTAAACATATCTTTTCAAACAACAAATGTCTTTAAACAAGGAATACTTTTCAATTTCTCTCTTTTCTTTATCTTTTTTCTTTTGACATACACACACACACACACAAAGAATAATGCAACATACTCATACTCCTCTGGCATGTTTTTCTTTATCTCTTCATCATTCATTCCATCACACACACCAGCATATATCTCATCCAGTGCACGCCATTGTATCTAGAAAAATTGTAAGGAACTATAAATCAACTATACTTAATCATATTCAAATTTCTGGGTCTATCAATTATCTACTGTGTGTGGCTTAAGTATAGAACATGCGAGACTTCGAAAGTTGATGAAATTCTAAAAGTTGTACGGTACACTAACCTTGGGAAATCCTACGATGGGACTTGCTGTCAAAATTGCTCGCTCCAGCGTGCTAGTCCAAATCTAAACACCATGGAAAAAAATAATGTTAACTCATATTACTGTATTCAGTCAAGGGACAAGGGAAATAGACGTTTGAAACCAATCAAATAGATTAAGTCACTATACTTATCAAACAAAAATATCAATAAATGATGTCATGAAAATGGTTCCACCCCAGACACATGTGCTACATACTAGTAGGAAAAGAACCTAGAGGTGACAATACGTTTAGTGGTAAGACAATAGTATGCATAACATCTTTGTTTTTAAGTTCAAAGCCAGACTCTATCTACAGTTTTGTTGCTCTATTCAAACATTAAAACCAATTTCGTGCAAAATGCAACCTTCCAACCTGAACTTCTGAATTTATGTTTGGTTACATTCTAGAATAACTTTTTCTAGCTTACGAAAACAATAATTTGCAACTAGACATTCAAAAGTAAATTACATAGTTATATAATGTTTTTTTTAGATGCGTAGTTATATAATGTTAAACAACTGATATTAGTTACATATCTTTAGCTTATACTTCAACCACACCACTCCGTGGCCAAAGCACATGATTGAGTAAGAGATATATGTAGACTACACAAGAAACAAGGATCAACCTACAACAAGCATTTACTTCGTATGAAATGCTAAAAAATTAAAACTGAAAATTGGATACTGCTGAAGCTTACAGAAGCAGCCCGCTCTGATTTCAGTCGCTTTTCAACGAAGTTAGCAAGTTTCTTTGCATAAATTTCTCCAGTATCACTGTTGAAACACGTAATAGTATCTTTTGGTAAGTTCCACTCAACACATCACTGACTCATGAAATAACAAAATTTTCATGGAATTTAAAATGCATCATAGAGAGTTGAAGAGATCAAAGGAACAGGTCTTAGAGAATGAGTCAAATCCAGACCATATAATGTACAGAAATGAAACAGTGATGGGCAAAACGTCATCAGATGAGAGAAACATAGAATTTTATACATGAATATCATGGAGGTGAACAGAATTTAGGATCAGATAATTTTGAGAATTTACTGTACTAAATGCATATTGAAACGAAAGCAAAGTAGTAAAATTATATCTTGATAATCAATAGCAAAGGGCAAACCTCAAAGGATTGTCTCCCCCAATTCTGCCTCTAACATTATCCTTACTCTCTCCATGCCTAGTAAGTAATATAGGGCGGGGCGTGAGATGTGTATTCACCTACAACAGTGCAGCAGAAACAAATGAACAAATGACAGAAGTATAATTAACAGAGGGGGCGTGGGGGAGAATCAACTAAAAGATCTCAGTTCTACTGTATAAATTTGATATGGTATTTCAAAGGGCAATTTAAATGAGGAAACTTTTACCAAGATGATAGTTGTTATTTCATCAAATGCAGTTCACTAAAAGATTCTGGTCAGATTGTTGTATATTATGCCACATAACAGATGGTTAATGTTATGCCATACAGACATGTTGATGCAGGATGCGTAGGACCTAAATTTATTAGTTTCCTAATATATTTGTTAGTTTCCTAGATTCTCTAGTTTTCCAAATTCTAGTAGGATTTCTACTTTTCCAGATTTCCAGATTTCTAGTTTTAAGTTTCCTATTTTATTTGGGTTAGGATTTCTGTTTAAGCAAGGGATTTTTATCCTATTATGTCTAGGTTTTAGTTTGCTATAAATACCCCCATGTAGTTCTTTAAAATTTAGATTTGAATGTTGAGTAAACCTTTTCCTAGAACTCTCTGATTTCGTCCCTTCGATCTATATTTCTTCTCCTCGATCTCCAATATTCTTCTTTGTTCTACTGTTTCTGTCCTTTATCTCGTCTTTTCGTCCTATATTTCTTCTCCTTGGTCTCTTATATTCTTCTCTGTTCTATTGTTTGAGTGCTTAATCTAATACCTTCTCCTTGGTCTCTTATATTCTTCTCTGTTCTATTGTTTGAGTGCTTAATCTAATACCTACGGGCTGTTCTACATCACATGTGGAGTCCACTGTCTTAAATAAGTCAATATGTTTGAAACCAATAGCAGTGATAAGGATTACAAGTCCAGGATCGAATTACTCTGGAAAAATATCACTAGTATTATGAGAATTATTAGCACAAAAAGACCTAGTGGAGTAGATATACTTGATTTATATGAAAGCACCACTTTTAAAATCCATCTTTTACAGTTGAGCTCAAGACTAATTTGTGAAAGAACAGAATCAAAGTTTTATGTCTACCTAAGTAATCACCAGTATTCTTGCCCAAGATAATCCTCTCACACTCATCAAAATATTAGTTCAGAAGAACAGATGCCATGAAATTAAACAAATTTGCATCCCAATGAAGAAAACATGAGAAAATAGAATTCTTCTTCTACAAAGCCAAAGAACAACTGGGAAAAGAACTATTCTTGGCTATAACTGAAGAATCTAAAATTACAATTTTACAAAAGCCTTGAAACTAAAGGATGATACATTTATGCCAATATTGAACTACATTTTTCATAGGATAACATACCAGGAAAAAAACAATTCGTCCAGGAAGATAGCCACTGATATTATTCACCTGAACCAAAATAGAAAGCTTCCGAGTGAATAGGAATCAAAAGTCACAGCTACATGCTTATGGAGATGCATAAGCATCTATTCCAAGGGTTTTATAGGGGGGAAGAACCTAATGCCATTAAACTGAAGTCACGTACAAAAAACATAGAAAGGCCAAAAACAAACAACACACAACCATGCCCTAGGTGTATGCTTCTGAGATACTTACTGCAGCTCAAGACTCATCCAAAGAGAACGATAAAGAAACTGAGTTGAACTTACTTGTATTTGCCCTCCATGTCCACTGACCATATCAATCATTTTGATGTATGATCCTTCTTCTACTGGCTCATAAACCTGGCAATGGGAGCATAAATGTACATCAATATTTGATAACAAGAACTGTTAAAGGCCAAACCACACCAAACAATCAATAAGAAATGTTTTAGGGAACTACTTTTTCATAATAAGCCAGTCGGCTTTTAAAGTCCTGTAATCCAGCCTCAAAATCTGGCCTGCAGAAGAACAGTAATTAATGCACCTCACAATCCATAAAGATAAGGAACTAATGGTCCAGGGCCAAACCATACTCTTCTGCGTAGTCAGGACTTTGTTGAATTTTCAGACGTATATTTCTTTCTATAATGCGTTCATCATTACATAAAGTTTCCAGAAAAATAATCTGCAAAGAACGATATAATCATGAATAAACAAGATGGGTAGCAGAAGAGCTTAAGACCAAGCTTTAAACTATGTGAAGTGGGAACTGTCACTCCATGCAATACTCACGGTACCTTGCATTTTCCTTCAGCCAATTTCATGAGCATGTTCCTGCGTTTACTTGTACTGTTTGTGGCATCGAATATTCCTACCTACAATCAAATTAGATTTGTTAAAAAGAAAGGATCATCGAGAAGCCATTAAAGATCAAAATGACTGGCATAAAAGGACTTACCTGGCCACCTTCTTGCATCCAAGAAACCATGTCATCAAATGCCAGGGCTGCTACCTAGTAGCACGTGATATATTAAAACTATGTACAAAGAAAAAGGTTAATATTGTGTTAACTTTTCCAATCACATCACGAAATCCAATTTAGTATAAATGTTAGCGTTCTCAAGCACAAGTACTCTTAGTAGGAGCTCTCACTATTATAAACTTTGTATGAAGTTATAAGCACCTACAAACTGTCATAGACTCATGTAACCTGACATAAGCTAAAAGTGTTTCCGCTTCTTTTATATCTTCATTGACTACTTGTGTTCCATATTCTACTTCATGTTTATTATAAAAGCTACATCCATTTCAGTTTAGAAACATCCATTCAAGATATGTCTTTCATAACATCTAGGAAACAGAATCAGAAATATATATTTTCATCATTTCTTTGAATAATCATGGGGTTGTTCTCAAAAGAGAGCAATTTTGAACAGCTCTAAGGAATAAAGTTTAAATTGGCTCAGTTGATTTGCATTCTTCAAAAGGACTTACTAACTTCTCATCACAAACAAGGCATCATTTGTTTTTAACTACTAGCATCATAGTGATAAAGAATGCCAGATGATACATAGCAGTAGAATCAATCTGTCATAACTTATCTTCTATAAAAAATCAGTCATAACTTATCTACTCTAAAGGAAAAGTACTCCATAGACACTCACCTCGTTACGTGCCTCCATCCCTTCACGGTTGTCAGCTCGGAAAAAATCAGCATTCTGCACTAATAAATATCTCGTGAGATTTTTCAGATCACCCAAGAATTATTTTATTAATAACCAAAACAGTGTTTCACTTTATATCTATACTGCTGAGCACATATTCACTATTGTGGAACTATGTTAAGTTTCTTTTGATTTGACATGCGTCTCCAATCCAACACAGGAATATCGCATGGTCTGTTGGAAAAATCTAATAACTAAGAATCTAGTGATAAAAAAGCGAGGCAGATAAACAAACTGGTTTGCTTTTTGTAGGATCACTCATCAGTCAACAGATAATCACTAATGACTACTAAAGCAGAATGTCTGCCCATTAATCAACCAAATCAAACCTTAAACAACATAATTTTTACCTGATTAGCCCCATGTTTAAGACGGCGGTACTGCAACAAAAAAAATACAAAAAAGGAGGTCATGTTCATGTCCACCTTCATATATTTCAGTGACTAGAGGTATGAAGAGAATAAAGAATTGTCGATCATAAGAATGCTAGTAACCTTTCCAACATTGAAGTGCTTGGTATCATGACCCAACCAGCGGAGATACCTTGTAAGTTTAGCTGCCGTAAAAGTTTTTCCACGAGCTGGCAAACCAACCTAAAGTACACAAAACTTGTTAGAACTCTTTGCTCTCAATTATATTCCATGAATTAAAATTTGAAGCAACCAATGCAAAACTGATGATACTGGTAGGTCCTTCCAAGTTAGCCTACTTAAGCAAGGGTCAAATTAAACTGTAATTCCTTTAAGTTTACAACTAAAGAAAACCAATTAAGAAACAACGGGAAAAGGATGATTAAGTTTAACAGAAGTTATGAGCTGTATGGTTAAACACTCATGCAGAACAATACCAGGACAATTGCCAAATGACTATCTTCCTTTGGACCGAGCATTTGATCAGCTACGGCTGCAGCTGCAACAGCTCCAGCAGCTTCTGGCATTGAATTCTAACAATATGCATAGAAGGGCAGAGTTTCAGAAAAACAACCACTGCAGATAGAAGATAATTTAACTCTTGATCATCCTCACAGGCAAGATGCACTTCCACACAGACCTTTTTTTCTTTGTCCGATCTGGGTTCTGTAGAGAAAGTACTAGTACTAGAGGATTTCACTAGCCTAGGAGATCCAACACCCCTATCTACAAAGAGGCCCCTGTGACTGTCTTGCCTTTGGAAAGGTGAAAATGTTCCCATTGACTTTGATTCAACCATCCCAGATGAAGAATACAGCTTCGATGAATCTGGGATAACAACCTCCATGTCCTGCATAAACATTGAATTAGGTGGACTATAGGTATGTTATATGTAATATGGAACAATTTGTTAAAGTCCTCCACAGTCAATATTGTCCCAAAACCAAAATATGCTTGCAGTTTCGTACTATAAATTTAACAATCATAACAGCCTCACACTGCTAAATCTTACTTAACGCAGGAAAAGGATATAAGAAAACTCTAATTTATAATAATAGCAGAAGGGGTAACGGGATAAACCTTTAGAGGTACATGTCGATCCACTGAAGCACCACTATCCTTGAAGGAATGTGAAAAACTGGTAGAACCATCAGCATTAGTAAAGATCCCAGTAAGACTTAATGACCTTGGAGTCTCTGTCATGTTAGCTGCATAAACATGGCCTGAATTGGCAGAAGTCGAAGGAGCTGGAACAACATAATGTTCGAGATCAAGCTCCAAACTAGTTGAAGAGCCATTCTGTGTACATTACCAAAGAAAATGGACAAAAGGCTTCTTAAAAAGGTATGTATAACAAAATAAGAACCTCACTCTGAGCCACGCAGGACCACAACTACAACAGATAAAATGCCAATGACAATAAATGGGCAACAAGACAGATGAAAAGAATTGCGAGTGAAAGTGTACCTCAGCACCTATCTCTGGCACTGTACCTAAACTGACATCAGGAATTCCACGAACAGCAGAAGGCCTAAGGTTCTCCTGATAAGCCCTCCAACTGGCTGCAAGATCGAAGGGAGATACCCTATCCGCCTTAATGAACACCCGGTACTCAAGAACCTCGTCACTGCTAATCCTAAATAGAGCCAGCCTTTGATCCCCTTGCAAGGCCCCTCCTATGAGTTGGCGGTTCGGACCCTCCTCGACAACACTAGGTGCATTGCTATACTTTGGCCTCAAAAGGAACTTGAAATCCAAAGTTTCTGGTTCCAACACACAGAACGAAAAAAACAATCATATCCAATCAGAAAATTGGCTTAAAGCCCTTATTAAATACTAAAAATTCGAAACCAACACCTCTAAAATTCCACTAGACTTAAAAGCAAGCAAATACTGATACCGTAGCCATTTAAGGCTTTAAGAAAATATTTTTTTGGTGATGAAATTCAGAAATCACAACTTACCATGGTTGGGAGGAACAACAAAGCTCAGTTCCCACATCGACGCCGACTCACGCTCCATAGAAAGCTAAGAAAGATTCAAAACAACGAAATGAAATCAATCAGAAATTAGAACATGGCAATGGAATTAATCAAGCGAAAGTGAGTGAACGAATAAATTGTGATTGCAAAAATTTACAGCTTTGGAAGAATCCCAAGAGCCAACGAGAGGGACGGAGCCGAAGACGTGAGGAAAGAGGTCGCCTTTCTTGAGCTTGAAATTGTTCTCCATCTTCAACGACACGTACAGCTGGCCGCCTCCTTGGTCCAAATACTCCTCCTCCTCCGGCTCCTCACCTCCATGCGAGCCATCCTCCGTCCTCTTGGACGCACCAGTCCCCATTCCCTCTCTCTCTGTCTCTCTGAGCCTGTGTGTGTTCAAAAATGGCGTGAGTTCAGTTAGTTTTTGTGGTGTGTGGTTTGGGGATTGGATAGAATGAGGAAGGAGAGTGAGAGATGGAGAATGAATGAATCAGAGTGATGAGGGATTTTGGAAATTTGGATTGGATTCCATATATATATACATACGTGAATGGGTTTGTCTGTTCGCTGTGGCTGTTCCCGGCCTGTGTTTGGATAGTTTTAACTTTCAGACGATGGGGCCAGCCATGTGGCTATCAGCTCACCCTTTTTATATCTGCAGCTCCTGGCGTATTTTACTCGCTGGCTTTTTCTAGTATTATGCAACTCGCTTTTTGTGCTCGACGCGTGTTTTGGGATGTGACCTGTACATGCTCTTGGGGTTATTTCCAAGCTCTAGCTTCGGAATTTACAAAGTATTTCACCTTAACGGTGCGTTTGGATAAATTTGGAATTTTGACAAAACTTAGAATTTTTAAATTGACATAAATCAATTTCCGTGTTTGGGTAAAATAACATAGAAATTTAGAAATTTCGCGTGGAAAAAAACATGGAATTTGGAAATCATAAATCTCAACTTTAAATTCTATTTAAAAGTTGTCATTTCTAAAATCTCAAGAGAGATTGAGTTTAAAAAAAAAATAACTTTACAAATAAAGGTAAAATTCCGTATTTTAAATTCATCACCCAAATAAGAAACTTTACAAATTCTAAAACATTAATTTCCATCATTTTAAATTTTGTCATTTAAGAAATTTTTTGTACTTTTAAATTTCCTCATCCAAACGCCCTATAAGTGATATTTATTTATGGACAATATTTCCCTCCTTATACTTTATTTATTCAACCCATCAATTTGATGGTTAGCTTTCTTCATTTTTACTATATATAATCAGCTCATATATTTGGAACTGCTTATGTAAAAAACACTTTTTACCTATAAGTTCTCCTATAAGAAATGCTTTATAAGTATGTTGAAATATGAGTTTTTAGGTGCAATAGTCCCTAAATTTATACTCAATTTACATTTTGATATTTGAGTTTGCAAAATGATTGTTGTAGTCTTTCAATTCTATTTCATTAGCAGTTGGTCATGTCGTCAAATCAATTACATTTTTGTTGTTGTTAAATTCAGGGGTAAATTTGTCATTTCAAGTTTAACCCCCCATCACTCACACCAGCTTTACCACTCCCACCACTATTTTGTACCAAAACCCACAATTCCCACCACCATCAATGAAGAACAATCTCACGAGAGAGATAGAGAAATTATTTCCCAACCAATAGCATAGAGACAAAGAGAAGGGCGGGTGAGGGAGGTGCATTGGGAAGCAAAAAAAAAAACTTACTTGTAACGGGGATATCATTGTTTTGCTATCCTCGACTAATAACACAATGACACAATGACACATTGAAAAGTTATCCTAGATGTCATTAAGTTATTGGTGGGGAATAGCAAAAAGTGTTATCCCCGTTGCATGAAAGTTTCTCTCGTTGAAGAGAGGGAGTGGAAAAAGGTGGGTGGGGTTGGTGCACATTTGGGGTGGTGGGTGTGGAGGAGTGGGTGTTTTTGTCTGTGTAGTGGGTTAGGGGTGATTGGGTGGGGATATCAATTTAGGGTGGGTTTGGGGTGGCTTCAATGATGGGCATTTGGATCAAATTTGTTGCTTGAGATGGGTGGCTGGGTATTGTCGGAGAACAGGGTGGTCGGCGGTTGTGGCTGGGTGGGAGTTTGGCCTGCTGGTGTTTTGCTCATTAGAAAGAACATCAAAATATTATTTTGCCTCTAAATTTGACAAAAAAAGGAAAGTAATATCATGAACAATGATAATAACATGAGTGGAGTTGAAGGACTACAATAACCATTTTGTGAATTCAAGAAACAAATGCGAATCGAGTACAAGTTCATGAACTATTGCTCCTGAAAAACGTTGAAATAATTGAAATTACCTGTAGGATGACCAAAATGCCTAGAGGGGGTGAATATGACAATTTAAAATTATAATTAATAAATATAAATAAACTTCGGTAGCAGGAAAGCTAAACATAAAATAAAGAAACACGTAGAGAATTATTTTACGTAGTAAAACCTCAATTTTGGGGAAAATCTACTCCTCAGTTCAAAACAAATACACTACATAACGATGATTGTACTCACATACTTATCTTAGATACATTCTAGATAATGTTTACCGACTTCTTCGTAACTCAACTTCTATATTATCTCTCGATACTCCTTATGTTGAATGCAATACTGGTCATGATTACTTCAAGCTCGCTGGAGTTCTTCCAACTCTCCTTATGTTGAATTTGATACCATGATCAATTCAAGCTCATTGGAGAAAAATCGTCAAAGGTGCCCACAACCGTATAAGTCACCGAATATGGAAATGAATGCAATATGAATGATAAAAGTGTTTGATAAATTATCAAGTAGACATGGAACACTTTATGATTTATCTCAAATAAAAACGCAAAAACGTTTAAGCATACAAAATTATTGTTCAAAAGTTGTACCAAGAAGAAAAACATCAAGCCTTATTTTATATAACTTTTTCTTATCTAGAAAGAAAAGTCCACGTCCAAAACACATTCATTAAAGGCTAACCAAAGATATGTTTCCTAGTCAAAATCAAAATCACCAAATATGCATGAGCAAAAGCAAGAAGGTTTTATAACAATATTACTCTTTAAAGAATTATTAGTTTCAAGAATATCACAATTAATTTTTAATAGAGTATATGATAGTTAACTTGATTTGCAAGCACTCAAGACTTGACCCAAAAGAAGAGGCTTGATAGGACGTTATCAATTTGAAACAAACATGCTTAAATAATATGCACTCCTAAAGGGATTTTAATTTATTTAAAAATCAATGAAATAAAATTAGGGAGTTTCACTAAAACACCCAAAATAGAAATTATAAAAAAATCCAACACCCAAAACACTTTATAAACACACCCAAAACCCATCATTACATACACTCAAAACCCATTTATAAACACACCCAAAAAATATACAATTGTTGATTTTGGGTGTGTTTCTATGTTTAATTAGTGTTTGGGTTTTTTTATAAATACATGTCTAGGATTGGGTTTATTTATAAATTTGTAATAAAAGTATACAAAATTAGTACCCATTCCTAGACATAAAACTATAAATATACCCTACACTATTTAAAACATAGAAACACACCCAAAAAATACCCAAAGCTGACAGCTGTTACATTTTTTTAGTTTAATTACTTAAATGAAATACCTTTATTACCCATTTAGTATTAAATTAGTTTTTTTGAAAAATTCGATCTTGGTGCTGCTCAAATATGGTCGATCGAGGTATGAAACTTTATCTAATTTTCGTGCTCAAGCTGTTTATGTATGTGGTTAGGATAGATTTTGGAGTTTTGGAAATTAATCAATACACCCTAGTTTGACCATTGACCACTTTTTGGCCGGGATCCAAAACCAAAAATTACTCCCCTTGTTAGTCTGAATATGTTGGTATAGGTATTGTATGGACTTTTTAGATTTTATTGTAGTTTGATTTGGGTGATTTCATATTCGATTAATTAATAAGTTTTCATAATTTTTCGTATATCCAATTCTTCTTGATTTTATATATTTATTTTTGTTATTGTCGATTTGGAGATAAGCTATTGGATTTTCTAATTTCGTTCTAATTTGTATTAGATATTCGTTTGAGTTTTAAATTGTGATTTTAATTTCTTTTTGTTTATAATTTGGATTGATTTCAGATTCAGTTTGGTTGTGGATACAAATTTGTGATATTTGATTATGTTATCATATTAATTGAGGTATGTTTTTTTCAATTGAATATGAGTATATTCATGTTTTTTCTGTTTATGCACTATTTGTTTTGAGTCGACTATAATTTGCTAGCAGTGCTATTACCTTATATTGGAACTTTATAGACATGCATTAGAAATAGGATTTCATAGGAAACAAGCAGTGTTATTACCTTATACTGGCAGTGGTAGACATGCATTAGAAATATGATTTTATATGAAATTAGCAGTGTTATTATCCTATAGAATTTTACAAGAGGTAAACATGCTCAGAGGAATCTTGTTATTACCCTATACTGAAACTTTACTAGACATGCATTAGAAATATGATTTTAGAGGAATTTAGCAGTGTTATTACCATATATTGGAATTTTACAAGGGTTAGACATTCATTAGAAATAGGATTTGAATCTAGCAGTGTTATTCTATAATGAAACTTTACAAGAGGTAGACATGCATTAGAAATAGGATTTCAGTGTTATTCTATATTGGAACTTTACAATGATAGACATGCATTAGAAATAGGATTTCATATGAAACGAGTAGTGTTATTAACTGTAACTTTATAGTAGTAGACATGCATTCAAAATGATTTCATTATAAACAAACAGTGCTGGAACCGGTGGTAGACATGCATTCCAAATAGGATTTTAGAGGAAACAATCAGTGTTATTACCCTATACTAGAACTTTACAGTCATTAATCAACATGAAAGTAAACTAGCAGTGTTAAGAATGAGTATATGACTAAATATCTCTTTCTTTTTTGAGTTGCTGAAAACCGACTATTTTATAGTCATATGCAGTTAGTCTAATAGTGAAAATCCAATATAGTTTCAAAATTTTGTCTTGGATTCAAATCTAAAATGTTATTACAATAGACTGGAACTTTACAGCAATTAATCAACATTACAATAAAGGTTTGGTTTTTAAATGTCTTACCTTTGAAGCCTTTTCTTGTTGAAATTGTTCTCTAAAATTTTATCTTTGTTTTGTAGGTGGAGGTTAGTATGTGGTGTGGTTTTTGAAAGTAGATCAAGCTTGGTGATAGTTATGGAGTTTCATTTTGCATAAATGATGAAGACGGTGAAATGAAGAGATGTTTTGCAGAGATGATTTAATGAAGATGCATGCTTGAAGTTACTGTTTTCGAGACAGTTTTGTGTTGTAATAAAATGTTTGGACTTTTTGTAACCAAAAAAAAAAAAAAATCGGGCTTTTTTATAAAATTGGGTTGGGCTTGTTTTGAGTGTTTTTGAGTTTTTTTCCGTTGGCATCAGTGGCAGTCCTGTAATTTATAGGAACTTCAACACCAATTTCTTATATAGTAAATGGATTTTAGGTGTGTTTCTAAAGTGCATTCTATGTTTGTTTGTTTTTTTTTGTAATTTCAACTCATATTTTGGGCATATTAGTGAAGCTCCCATAAAATTATATCATACTTTAAAAAAAATGTTCCCAACATGAATGCATGAAAAATGACATGTCTTACCCTTCAGATCAAATGGCTCATACATGTTAAGTCACAATTATGGAATTCGGGGATTGCTGAGCTATTTCAATTCTACAGTTTCTGGAAATCAGAAACAACAATTTTGCTTCAACCTTCTAGCTAAATGACACTTCCAAACCTATATTAAGTTCTAGAAAATGCCAACACAATTTCATACTAACAATAATTATTAATAATCCAAAATCTCGTCGGAATTTGCTTCACACATGATAAGACACACCCCCGGTTAGACATTAAAAAACGGATCGGGTTTGAACTTTTACTTGGACCGAGCCCACGTCCTTCGGATTACATCTAGAGGGCCCAAAACAGAGCTAGGGTTTTTGCTTATAAACGCTGCCAACCCCTCACTGCCTCTCTCACCTAGCGCACCTCCCATTTTTCATCTTCATCGGACGACTTCGAAGAAGGAGAGCAAAGGTTTCAGTCTCGCTTCGTCGCCATGAGAGCCAAGGTACAACTAAAATCAAAACCGTAATAGAAACTTCAAATTGTTTACGTCTATACATCCTCGTTCTTGTGTTTTTGTTGAAAGTTTTTTTTTCTTTTTCTGATAAGCACCTAAGAATGTCATAGCTTCCGATCCTTGAAAAATGAAATTGATATAAATGGTAAAATGTGCTGCAGTGGAAGAAGAAGCGCATGAGGAGGTTGAAGAGGAAGCGCCGAAAGATGAGGCAGAGATCTAAGTGATAGCTTCAGCTGTGCAGCTCTTTCGCATGGCGTTTCTATCTTTAGGATTTTGAGTTTTGTCAGACTTAGTGGTTTGTTAGAATTAATATGAGAAACCCTTGGTGTTCTTATTTCTATCTTTCTGCTACATTTCCTAATCTTTAAATGAAATTTGACCCTTTTTTTTTTAAATTATTTAAATTATTTGGTTTATTTTGAAGAAGTTATGAATTTACATGTTGCTAATTGGAATGTGGTTTCAGAAATTATATTTTTGGGCATGTTCATGTTGGGTTCATACAGATTGAATATCTGTGTTGTGGTTTGGTTGTCATTGGAATGCTCTTTTCCAAATTAACTTTTCTACTCAATTTGTCATCCAATTTGAGTAAGTAAGGAAGGAATTGGGGATTAGCTTCACTGGCCACATTTGATCAATGAAATTTTGGTCTACCTTTGAAATTTTCTAGTAAAATGTGGCCCATGACAATCCAATGGTAGTTGCCCCCAAAATCTCATGATCTATGATGATCTTTTTTATTTTTTATACAAGCGATATTGGGTGAGGAGCGGGGGAATTTATGTTCTGATAATTTGGCAGTCTGACCAAGTTAATAATTTTCGAACACATTTTATGCCATTAGCCATTTTACAAAACACAGTTTGTGCTACTACTAGTCTGCTTGTATCCCACTGATCAATTTAGGATTCAAGTATATTGCTAAAGCGTGCCATTTCTGCTACTATTCGTGCCTATCTTCTTCAGTTCCTCAAATGTAAGTACGGTCTCTGAATCGAAACCACCTGCAAACTGAATGTAATGTTGCACGTGTCAGTACTCGGTATAGCAATTAGGGTTACAAATTAGAATCATGAGTTTGAGGAGCAATTAGGGTTACCTGGTGTACCCGGAAAGCGAACCGAACTCCTTGAAGCAAAAGATTATCTTCTCTTGAGCAATCACTAGAGTGAACTTCCTTGATAATCCTTTTCATGTACTCTTTGGCTAGCCTTAGTGAACTTAATTTCATCTGCGAGTATTGGCCAAAGAAATTCAGTTATTACTGGTGGTGAAATAAAGAGGTTGATTTCAAATGAATGTTATTTGCATCCCTTGCTTGAAAATTTGGAAATCTGTGATCACTAAAAGCTGATCCTCATGGATTTGCTTTTGTAAAATTTTGTAGAATAGTGAGAAGGGCTGTCAATTAGTGTTCTAATTTTCTTGTTTCCACATCATTGTAATTAGTTGAAATTAATCCCTTAAGCTCAAATTTACCCCAATTTAGTAACATTTAAATTGAAGTCAAATGTAAAAAAAGATACCTCACTCAACAATAATTACCACACATAAAGTTGTAGGCAAGCATAATTATCAGAGGGACCTTAAAGCTATAAAGGTAGAGAAAAAAATAATTCAATTTGCTAATTGCTCCACCTACCTGGCCCATCAGCCCTGAGTCTAGCATCCATTCCCATGGGATCTGGAAATCTCTGTATTTCTTGCTGGCACTCTCCCTTGTCCTCTCTGCACTGCTAACACTTCTTTCCAACCTGCAAATTGAAATTGTGACCTTCAAAATTTAATTCACTATATTGCATGAAATTAAATGAAATAGTGAAAGGTTTTTGTACTCCAATGCTTGCCTGTCTTGTAATGCTTCCATTCTTCTTAGAGCAAGGATCATTGGCTCTTTCATGTTGTCTTCAAATGATGCGACTTCAGATTTCAGATTTCTGAGGTCTCTGTAGTTGCAAGCAGCTTCCCGCAGTGTGTCCGCTTTTCGTTCCGGCCACTGCGGGAAATGTTTAAGCACTGCCCTCTCATCAACCAAGGAAGACAGCTGCCGGTCCAGCCAGTTTACAAATGCTTCTACATCAGCAATGTTTGTAAATTTTGCAGACTCAACCTCACTGATCAGGAAATTGATGAATTCTGCTTGTGTTTCGACCTCTGACTTTATCTGTCCATAAATCATGCACATTACAAATTTTGAGAAAATTGGTGTTTGTTATGAGATTTGAAGAATAGCGTCTGCTACATTATACTTACAGCTGAAAGATAAGATGAACGGTTTTCGATTTCTCCGATCATGTTCTTGGTAAGAGCAAAAACATGAACTCCTGCGGGGTTGGCTTTGTTCTCCATGTGTGGATCTTTCCTTGTAAGTGAACGGTACAGCTCAATTACTTCTGGCACACGGCGGACTCCTTTGGATCCGAGGAGTGATTTTGAGGGCGGAGGCGGAGGTGGCGGTGCTGGTGCTGATAGGCCTTTATTCTCTTTCACCTCCTTGGGTGAAATTGGAGGAGGCCTTGGTGGTGGTGGTGCGTTGGTTGGTAATCTTGCTGGCCTTTCCTTTGTGGCTTGAGATTCTGTGTTGTCTGGTCTTGGACACATTTTCTCTTTGGCAGGACTTTGCTCTGATATATCTACAAAAGCTGATTGTTTCTGTTGAGATGCGTCAGTATAATTATTCTCCATAGAGTTCTGAAACTTCTTCCAGAGAACAGATTTTCTCTCACTGTTGTGTGCTTTGAGGGAAGTTATTTGAGATTTGAGACGGGCAACTTCTTGTCTGAGCTCATGATTTTCTTTCTCCAATGAACCCTTCTTTTCGAGAGAGTCTTCGAGTTCTTTCTTGAGGAAGGTGATGATCTCTGCGTTTTCATCTTCTTCTGGCATCCTTGTTAGTTGTTTGCTCTGCTTTCACTATAAGGATGACAGAAGAGGAGATGGCTAGATATGACAATGAGTAGCTGGGTCGTTCCTCTTTTATGTTATGGTCTTACTTTTGATGTAAGGTTTGGTGTGTGCACGTAAGCCTGACGAGTGTTGCTCTAGTTAATGCCCCTATGTATGTTGGTAATGTTTGTTTAGGTAATTAAGAATTCTTTTGATTTTTTTTTTTTTAAAAGGTAATTAAGAATTCAAGAGTAGACCCTTATGACATTTTCAAATTTGAGCCGTGCGAGCATCGGTCTCTCCCGTTGATGCATGTGGGTCCCAAAAAACATCAATAGCCTACAGTTGCCCAGGGACTAGGGCAGCTCGTGCTTGTATAGTTCTTACGAGTTCTCATCCTATACGAAGATTTATTATACTGTCATAGGGCAATGTAGCATTGCAGGTGAGGGATCAGCATAATTGTTGCAAGTACTTGTTTTAGGTGCAACATTATATTCTTCCGTCAAATTTACCACAAACCCCAAGTCTTTTTCTTTAGTTTTTAATATATCTTGCAATCATGTTAAAATAGCAATAGCAAGGTAGTGTTGCTAGACAATCATTAAATAGAAAAGTTTTAAGCTATTAGAAAATAAGCAAACAATGTATATTAAGTTTACACAAAAAATCAATATGAGAAGCGAGACAAACATATAAGTGCATCCCCACACTACAAATCAGCAAAGAAGTGGGAAACATGATTCAAACTCGAGACCCCTTGTAAAGTAGACTCGAATAATGTATTAGACGACTACTGGTTTCAAAAGCTTAAGTTGTGGGAGTGAGCCAACAATTTACATCAACCTTACACATTTGTTGTCAGTATCATATGCGCTAGGTATGTCATTTCTTTCATATTTTACACGTACTCTTGTGGAGCTTGTTCCAAACAGTAAATGGTATATGATTGATTGCTAATTAACAACTCCTAAAGTAATGCCTATGCTTACGTGGCCAATCGTTGTTGTCCAGGTGTCATTCTTTGACTGGGATGTTGAAATCATTAGGTAAATCTTAGTATAAGGTCGGTGACCCTCTTGGTTGATAGTGATATTGGCAATAGATTTAGTCCTTCATGAGATTATGACAAAATGGAATTAGCATTTTCTATTCTTTGCTTGCGAAGCAAAGCCAAAAGCAGGGAAAAGTGGGGGAAATGGGCAGAAGTGAAGGATGCTGACAGAGAAAAAAATTAAAGAAAAAGTAAAAGCCTTGATATTTACAGCCCACCAGATCGAGATCTTCCCATTTTTGCTTTATTTTTTCCTGTGCTTCCAGGAAAAAGTTACAAAAACATGAAGAAGGGTGTTATGGTGAAGAACAGTAAAGCACTAAGGCTGAAACTGAAAGGCAGCTCAAATGCTCACCTAGACCTGAGGTGTATTTACTAGGGCATCATCATCTTTAAATCTTTTTAAAGTGTTTTTATTCTTCTCACTGATTTGGCACAAGTCCACTCCAAATTCAGCTTTAGTTTTCTAGGGAACCCCTGATCAAAATACCCTACAAGCAAGGGAACCTTAGGGGGGTCAAAGATAAACAGCTTGATCAAGACTCAAAACCAGAATAAGTGTAGCAGCATGGGGGAACATGAATGTGCAGGACCCCATATATTGATTTGGGTTTGTGGCAAGCACAGAAAAATGCTTAACCATATGATTTTTTTTTAATAAAACAAGTACATAAAAATTGAGAAACTGGGAAGCAGGTAGGTAGACAATTTATTTGCAAGACAGGCATGACCCTACATAAAGGGAAACAGAAAAATCAGATGTGATCATCTGCTTACAAGGTCCCCTTATTGAAAGGCTCTTACAAGTTCCCTTAATTCTGTCTTTCAGAGGCATCTCAGTCTTTGCTGTAGGGATGTTAAAATCATACAGGCTGTTAACATGATGTGGCTTGGAATTAGCAGATTGGGATGTTAATTGGATTGACCAAACTCTAGTCTTGGTGGGTTAGATAGATGTCACATAATTGCCCATTTGGTTTCTTCAGTCAAGCTAGTCAATGTAGCAAAACCTAAATAGTAGTAGCAGCGTAGTGTAAGTAAGCAGAAACTTTTGGGAGTCACTCACACAAGCATGAACGAGTGTTCTAGGTAAATTATTTAAGTATAAAACAAGTTTTAGATCATCGATAAATATACGTCGTCAAATTAAGCGAGTGTGATTAACATTCCTACAAACTCTTTCATCTTGTGAAATCATGAAATGATTTTCGTATTCAAAATCATTCCCACACCTTCAAATTCAACCACTATATCCATAAGCATTAGCAATAGTCATCCACTTCACTACCAAAGTCACACCCACTAAAGAGTTCAAAGCATAGGAATGATTCGAGTGAAGCAGAAAATAACTCATACATAGTCAAAATTAAAAAATTGGGTTCTTTCACAAGTAGAAACAGAAACAGAGGAAATAGTAAAACTACTAAGACATAATTTCGCTCTTATTCTAATTTTTGTTTTAAATCATCCCCAAGGATGGTTTTTATTGAGGATTTGGTAGACGGCTATTGGCAGAAGAGACCCTGGACCCCCATTCAAGCAGCTCTTTGCTTGTGTCATCCTTGTGAACAATCACTTCTATGAAGCACAGGCAGTCTTTCTTCTCCACTGTTGCTGTTGCAATGGCTTCTGTTAGCTCCTCTTCAGTACGAACCTGAGACAAAAATAAACAGAAATGTAATCATGATTTAACATCTCCAATTCAGTATTAGTCTAATAAAGCTATGACAACGTTATTCACACTTCCAATTTTTCATCATGCACTCTATTCCAGAGTGCGTTGAAAACAATTCAATATTGTTTTTAGAGTGTGAAATGACAATAGGAATAGCAACTGCCTAAAGCATATGCGCCTATTCTATAGAATATTTTTGTATCACCAACCTTGGTTGTCCAGCAGTTTCCTTCACCATTGTGGATTGCATCCACCAAACCCGTGTAGTTCCAGTTTTTGATCACATTGTAAGGCCCATCATGGATTTCAACTTCTATGGTGTATCCACCATTGTTGATAAGGAAAATGATGCTCTTTTGTTCACATCGAATCATGGTTGACACATCTTGTGCGGTCACCTGTCACCCAAAATGTCATATATGCAAGCTTTTAGATCAATTCAACAACATTTCTATGAAATCTAAAGTTTGATTAACAATGGTTGAAACGTTCTAACCTGGAAGCTCCCATCACCAATGCAAGCAATGACACGCTTGCTTGGAACTGATTGTGCATACCCAAGAGTTGCACCAACAGACCAACCAATGGAACCATATTGCATCTGGAATTCATACCTGCAACACCAACTTTTTCTCTCTAATGATATTGTCACAATAAAAAGCCTCAAAATGAAATTGATAGGTTCTTTGTTGCATGCTCACCCACATCCTTCTGGCAATTTTAGTTTCTGGCAGTTAAACCAAGAATCTCCAGTCTCAGCAATAACAGCAGTATCAGCTGAAAGAAGCTTCTGAATGTGCTGGAACATAATGTTGACTCTCAAAGGCTCATTAGGTTGGCATTTGACAGGCTGGCCCTCTGGGACGAAGATTCTGTGGTAGTTTTCATAAGCAGTTGTGTTTTTGTTGACCCTTTTTGCAAGTGCTTGAAAAAAGTCCTTCATTAGAACACAGCCAAAAGAAGGGCCATTGCCGATGACCACACGATCGGGCTGCACAATGATTGCCTTCTCCTTTTTGAGAAGGAGAGAGTACCCTACAGAGCTGTAGTCATTGAAGATTGGACCAGCAAACAAGTATGCATCAGCAGACTCCACAATCTCACCACAGTAGGCAGTGCCCACAGCTCCCCAGTATGTCCCTATGTAGTGAGGGTGGGTTTCTGGGAAATGCCCTTTGGCTGATGGCATCACAGAAACTGCATAGCCACTGGCATCTGCAAACTCAACAAAGGCTTCATGGGCCTTTGCCACTCGGAGTTTCGGTCCGCCCACCATCACTGGCTTCACCGCCTTGTTTAAGAAGGCTGCTGCCGCCTCCACAGCAACTTCTAGCCCCATCTTGTTAGTCATTCTGTATCAAGAAATCATCGAATTAGCATAAACAAACATCTCAAACTCAAGCAGCCCTGCTGAGGAAATATTATGTTGGCAGACTGTCAACCAGCCATCTCATAGAAGAAACCATCAAGGATTAACAAAGAAGTTACCTAGGTGAGATAGCAAATTTGATGGGCTCTCTGCTAAAAGTTGGATGTGGAATGCCAGGCATGTTGCAACTAATGCTAATATAGACTGGCTTGCTTTCTTTGAGAGCAGTAGAAATGGCTGTATCAATTTGTTCATGTGCATCTTCCAAGTTATTCACCACAGACTGACATAGCAAATCACACAAACCAGATCAATCACTTGGCTGTATATATTGGCCAAAAATGAAAATATCCGCGATACAGATTTTATCAGGCCTTCAATTTACGGATATTTCAGGGATAAATTGATGTGGTTTTAGGTATCGGGGAAAATCGACAAAAAAAACAGATAATGGCTTACAAACACGGAATTTTGAAGTGAAACTTTCATAGATATTAAGCACATTATCAATGAATGTATTGAACTAATAAAATTCAAAATGTACAAAGTATAAGATATGCATATGATGAAATGTACGTATATATAAAATGCGCAATGAAAATCCTGAAAATGAAATGTACATATGATAAATACAATTGGACTTAACACAGCAAAGACTACATTATTCAAACATAACCCAACCCAACCCATTAATATATAACCCAACATTATATTACAAGAATCAGACTTATTGATAAAGGAAATGAGAGATAGAAGATTATGTGAAAAATAAAATCAAACACACAAGAAACCGATCAACTAGAGAGAGGAGAGGAAGAGTCAAAGATAGCCGAAATGACTTAGCAGAGAAGAAAGGAGAAGCTACTAAGTATTAGAGCTTGGTTTTTGACATTGATTCGGTGGCTGGGACCTATGATTACTTTCAAAACTGAAGACAAATTTATGAGTTATTTGTCAGGTATTGGGAAATATCGGTAAATATCGAGGATATCGGAGGTTATCGGAATATATCTCCGATAAGGGGGAAGAAGGATATATCGGCCGATATTTCATCCTTGATATTGGCAAAAGAACCCAAATCCCAATTTGCCCAAAAAAAACACTACATATTATATGAACCCAAATCCAAATTTCCCAAAAGAAGAAATCTTAATGTCCTTAAAACAAAACATACCTATCATCAGATTGAATCTTCCATTCCATATATTCACGAAATCAAAGGTGTAAAATAAAGAGTTGGGCTTACTTGAAAGCAGGTGACGGTCTGGAAGCAACGGAGTTCTTGGCTAAAATCGGCCAAACCAATGGTGTGGTGAAGAATTCTGTTGGTGCCATAATCATTTGTGTTAGGCCCTCCAACAATACATATGACAGGAAGGTTCTCACTGTAAGCTCCAGCAATGGCATTGAGAACACTAAGCCCACCCACTGTGAAAGTGACAACACAAGCCCCAACCCCACGAGCCCTGGCATAGCCATCAGCAGCATACCCAGCATTGAGCTCGTTGCAGCAGCCAATGTTCGTGAGCCCTGGTTCAGCAATGAGATGGTCAAGAAGGGTAAGGTTAAAATCACCGGGCACAGAGAACACATCTTGAACACCAATCTCCACGAGGCGGCGGGCCAGGTGGCGGCCTAGCGTGGCGTCAGAGGAGGCAATGGTGGAAGGAGGGTGAGAGCCATGGACTGAAGCTGTGCCGTTTTGGGGAGGACAGCCAACATTGTTGTTGGTGGGTTTGCATGAGTCCTGTGAGCCAATGCTGGTGGCCATGGTTATAAAACAGAGAAGAGAGAGCTTTGTAAGTGAAATGGAGAGAAAACAAGATTGGGGTTTTGTTTTTCTAGTGGATCTAGACAACAAAATCAGAGAAAAGATTGGATCTTTGAGAGAATGTTGGAAGGAGGAGAGAGAGTTGGAGGGATTTATATAGGGATGGTTGTAGACGTGAAATAAGGTGGTGTGGTTTCTTGGGGAAGAGGACAAGACTCTTTCGCGTTATGTATGGTAATTGAGTGAGTGCTAAGTATAGGAGAAGGACATCTACAAAAGTGTCCTGTTACAATAATTTTTTTGAATTTCTGTCCTATAATTTTTTGGTATTAACATTCGTTTTTAGTATTGTGAAAATAAATAATTGTTTTACATATATATATATATATATATATATGGTAATATTCTCTTGTTGGCTATCGGACGTAAATACATAATGAGACTGTCAATCTAAATTGTACATCTAAATAAGAATCATATTATGTCGCTCATTGCCGAATCGAGTTATTTCTCGGGCCTCAACTGTTCTTGTATAATATATTTGAGAATAAATGGTGAAATTTGATTATGATATGTGTGTAGAATCTTCATGAATATCACAATTAATTGTAATTACGAGTACATATTTAGGTAATACCTTGGTACCCAATTCATTTCCTTATATTTTTTCTTGACGAATACCCAAGTCATTTTCTAACAGTGTGTTTGGATGAGGAAATTTAAAAATACAAAGAATTTCTTAAATGACAGAAGTTAAAATGACGGAAATTAATGTTATAGAATTTGTAAAGTTTCTTGTTTGGGTGACGGATTTAAAACACGAAATTTAACATTTATTTTTAAAGTTATCTTTTTTAAAAACTCAATCTCTCTTTGGATTTTAGAAATGACGACTTTTAGATAGAATTTAAAGTTTGGATTTATGATCTCCAAATTCCATATTTTTCCCCACGCGGAATTTCTAAATTTCTATGTTTTTTTTATCCAAACACGGGAATTGGTTCATGTCAATTTAGAAATTCTGAGTTTTGTCAAAATCCCAAGTTTATTTCTCTCATCCAAACACACCGTAAAGAAAGTGGAATTTTCTTCCTTAAATCTTTGCAATATCTGAAAACATATTTCCATTAAAATAAAATAAATTAACATTACATTAGTTAGAATTTGTGACAAAACATTTCAATCAAAGCTAATGTAATGTGCTTAAATTCCTATATGGACTCTCAAAATCACACAAATATTGTTTCCATGGTGGTCTAAGTGCGACCTAAGGCTTCCCTCCTTTTGAGTTTTTAGGGAAAGAGAGAGGGAGTTAGACCAATTGGTTAAGCCAGTGTGTCAGTCCTCTTGCAATAACGCTTTGTCGAGGAAGATAGAGTGAGAGGAGAAAAGGTGGTGCCAGTTGATCAGTTCCATGCAGGGAAAGTACAGAAAAGATTTTGCCATAGATAGAGACCACTGATTTCTAAACCATAAGCTGTGCCACCAGTTTTGTACATTTGACAGTTCTTATTCTTTTCAACAGAAATGAGCTTTTTGCTGCTCTGCTCTTAAAAGGCTCATATTGTGTGTCTTCATTCAAACGAGAAGTAAATAACATAGATTTATGCGGCTACAACTGCATTCTATCATAAACAACGTAGATTTTCTTTTCTCCAGAGTGGAAAACATTTTGGCATGGCTTCTCTGCAACTGAGTGTTAAAAGAATCAAGACTTCAAGATGGAGAATCAGAATATACAAAACTTTGTTAGTGTTAGTTCAACTATTTTGTTTATATTAGCTCTAAGATACAGCCATTAACAATGGCTTACTTTCTCTGATACATAGTGTAACATATAAACCTGAAATATCTGCAAGTTTCGAACAAAGCACGAAACGTACTTGATCTTCTGATGGATAGTACCATAGTATGCCTTCGTCCTAGAAGTCAGACATAGTAAATCATACCGACTTCAAACAAAGAGGTGTGAGGCACGTTCAAAACATCAGGCTCTCTACAGTTCTTTCTCAGAAAAGCATAAACAATATCTATAGCAACTTTCTTGAAAAAGGATGATGATTTCTTTGCCTTTGCATGTGAATGTCCAAGAATATAAGTGACACCAGATTCTTTGGCTTCTAATATCCGCAGGGACTCATCCTTAGAAAGAGAAGTTTCCATGTTTTCTTCATCATTCGAGTCAAAAAAGTGTGATCTGGAGCATAACGGGCTTCCGCATCTGCACTAGAGCATCCAGTTATTGGTTTCAAAGGACATTCTTCCTCTGTTTCTACAAACTGCAGTATGCTAGACACCAATATATTCTCAAAATTACAGGTTTCCTGTTGAAGATCCTTGTAACCATACCTCACAATGCACCGGAACATGCCACACTCCTTCGGGCCTACCCTACTAATGAGCAACCTTTCCTTTCCCCTAACGTGGGGTACTTGAACAGATTTGACACAGACGAATATTAGCACCTTATGGAATGCAGGTAGATTAGTTACAAAGTGTCCGAAAACTGGTGGTATCCCGGTCACCAAATTAGCGTAAACAAGTCCAATTCCAGGGACCCGAACCATGCCAAGGCTAGGCCCTAAGCACACTATTCTATTAATTGAGACCATGTTTTCAAAATCAAATTGGTGTTTCATCATTGTTCCATAGTTCCATATGTATGTCACACCCATAAAGATCAGAGACAGCACAACCGGGATCCATCCACCTTCTGGGATCTTGCTGATGGATGCTGAAATGTAAATCAGCTCAATTGATCCAAAGAGCATTAAAAATGCTACTGCATTTAGTATCCTTTTCTTCCAGACAATTATCATTACCAGAGCCATCAAGCAAGTTGTCACAAACATTACAGTGGTGACAGCCAGCCCTACCAAATCCAACAACATGATCAGAGTGCATTCATGAAAATAGTAAGTATACCATAGAGATAGTGCTCAGATTTATACCATATGCATGACCCATCATGTTTGTGTCCCTCAATCCAATTGTCACAGCTAAACAAAGGCACATTAACATCCAATTGACCTCTGGAATGTATATTTGCCCACATATTTTACTTGAGGTATGAACTATCTTCACGTGGGGAAAGCATTTCAGTGCACAGCACTGGCTTATAATGGAGAAGGTAGCTGAAATTACTGCCTGGCTTCCGACCACAGATGCAAAAGTGGCAATTATGAACACTGGCCAAAACACAGCTTCTGCAGCGGCCATATAACAATGGCATAAATACGAAAGATGACAACGAATAATATAAACTATTTGGGTACTATGATAAATTGATAACTTCTTACCTGGTATGGCTTTATAGAAACTTCTCTGAATGTCTTCATGGTGCTTGGAAAGGAATGCAGCCTCACCCATGTATGAAATAACCAGAGAGGGATATACTAGTAATGTGAAGGCCATCTGGGATTCGATGCCAAGTGTTTCAACATTAATATTCAAATAAGATAGAACTAATTTATAGATGCCATTTCAATCATTCAAGGCATCAGAATCTGTAAGTACAACTGACTGAAAAGTTACCTTTATTGAAAGCGGAGAGAAGTGGCCCAAATTAGCAAACATCGCCTCTACACCTGAGATAATATTCCGGAGGAAACTAGTTTCCAGTAGCTCTGTTTAGCAGCAAGTAAACCACAATTACTGCATCAGGAGTTCAAAGAGATACCTGTGATTGAAAGAACAACTCCTGCTAACGAAACCCATCCTTCAACGCCTGTGCTTCTAAGGAACTTCAACATGTAAACTGGAGAAAGTGCATGAAATATACGTTGATTCCAATGAAATATGTTGTATATTCCAATGCCACTAATACACAGAAGCCATGCTGTAATAATCGGAGCAAACATGAAAGCAACTCTGTGTGTTCCATGATGCTGAAGGGAGAAAAGCCCCACTAAGAGGACACATGAAATTATGACAACATAATCTGAGAGGCAGAAAGAGAGAAACCAAACAGAAGTTTAGTGAATAGTGAAGCATGAATGTTGAAAAGGTTACATATTGGTATACTTACTGTCATGGAGTTCTGTGAACTTAAGCTTAATCCCTGAGACTGCTGAAAGAACTGAAAGGAGAAATACAGGAGAATCTCTATTATGTTATGGTCTCTTATTAACAGACAATTTGAGCACTAAAAACTCTAATTAAATTCGATACACTAAAAGACTCTAATTAAATTCGATATGATAGCGAAAGACCACGAGATACTTGTTGGGGTTTGGAAATAAATCATCATATAAATATATGTTACACATAGTCATTTTCCTCTTTCAAACACGTTCTGCCTAACAAATCTCCAAACTGTATATGCCACACTAGTGCAGCATAGTACTTATTTAGCTCTGTCACAATAGGCTACGTACATGTTTTAAATACAGGTAGCATTTAAAAATCAGATTCACCCAAATTCTTTTCATGGACACATATGTATAAAGTGTATTTCTATGTGTCTAACATGTCACAAAAATATCAGAATTTATACCTGTAATCTGAAGGATATGATGCTTATTCACAACCACATAAATATCTTGAGAAGTTAAGATGAGCTAGCCTAGAATTTGAAAATGTCAGGTAATGGAACTTGTACGGGTCAGAATATAAACATCACCACAGAGGATTTGATTACACTAGCCACCTGATATTGCAGGAGTGAGTACACCATCACCAATTGCCATACAGGTTCCAAATAGGACAAAAACCAGTAGCCCTTTGCGAAATCTTGGGTGCTTGTTGAAGAATAATTTCAGAGCTGAACTCTGCCATGTATCTGTGGTTCCTTCTGTAACATACTCAGACAATTTCTCATCTGTGATTTCTTGATTAGGTAGAATGCTTAATCTTGCATGACGGCAGAGAAGGGAGTACAAGGCAAAGGTACCACCTGCACCATATGCACAACATTGGTATTGAGAAACTGTCTTTCTGTCATATCCAAATCTATAAGTCAATACCTTAAAAGCCTATTGCAAAGGTCTATGGCAAAACTAGATGAGATAACGATCAAACAAAAAATTACAAGAAGCTTGAGCTGAACATTTTCTTCTTTTTTTCAGTGTTGAAACCGGTGTTGTATATATGCAATGCTGAAACCAACCATTAGACAGTGATGGGAAGCTTGAGTGATTAGATGAATCCGGTTATTTAGCAATCGGTTAGTACTCAAATGAAAACAACAAAACTGTACCTTCACCATTGTCATCAGCCAACATCACAATGAAAACATATTTGCAGAGAGCAATGAGAGTAAACGTCCAGAAAATAAAGGAAAGCACGCCAAAAATCTCTTCATCATCCTCATGAAGGCTCAACTTTCCAGAGAAGGTCGTCTTGTAAACATAGAGAGGGGATGTACTGAGGTCACCATAAACCACTCCCAGACTTTGATAAGCCAATGTGAGCACAGTTGTATAGGATACCTTCTGCATATTCTGATTCAAGACAACAAACTTTAAACATATATGGACAAGTTCAATAAATCAATGGTTTAGAAAGATCTAAGCAGGTTTGTCAGTACTCAAAGCTAATAAAAGTTCATGAACCCATAGTTCAGCAGCTACATTGAAGAATAAATTTACTTTATTGAGATTTTATGCTCTGTTCTCAATCTTTATTTATCTGGCTGCTTAAATTCTAAGGTAAATCCTATCATTCAATCTACTTTTCCTAGAGAAAAAAAGGAGACGCCTTTCGAAGCAAAAAAATATAAAGTCTGTTGACAAAACTATAAAATATGCACACTCTCTGCAAATTCTTGACATGAAAAATAGATGCCTCTAAATCCCTGTGTTAGTGAAGCAAAACCAACCAACATGTACTTCTTCGGTAATAATTACTGCTTTAGTTATCTTTTCAGAGCCCATTTTTGTTAAAATGGATCCAATTTACCCAGAAACCAGAAATAACAATTTTAAAAACAGGAACCCCTGCTCTCTCTCTCTCTCTCTCTCTCTCTCTCTCTCTCTCTCTCACACACACACACACACAAATGTCCCTGTTCCATAGGAGCTGCATGCTCCAGATGCACATTTCATTTCATATATGCATAAAATCGTTCAAAACCTCACTAAATTTAAAGAGAAGCATTTCACTAAAACCTCTTTGTCCAAGAAACCTTGCAAAATGCATGACATTCATAAGGCTATTAAGCACACAAGAAAATGCAAAAATATTAATAATAACATAGCAATGACATCATAAAACCAAGCAACTAATAATATTGAGAAAAATGTTAACACTGTCATGAAATAATGCAAAGTGCTTAATTATGAGGTGAGAGAGAAGAATACCCGTGGAGATATTCCCTGCTCCATTAATTCTTCAGGCGGATTCATGGTAGAGAGAGAGAGAGAGAGAGAGAGAGAGAGAGATGGACAGAGTGAAACAAGACTGAAGGTGAAGAAAGGCTGAGAAAGAGTTTATATAAGGGGGGGGGGAGAGAGAGAGAGAGAGAATGTAGGAAGTGAGAAGGCAAGTGCTGTGTTGTGCTTCGAAACTCAGGTTGCAAAAGGCATTCAATGCTCTTTTTACCTCTCTTTCAGATTTTTGTAATTTTCAATCCTCCAACTTTGTATTGTACTTATCCCCTTCCCCTCTATTTTAATTTTAACATCTTTATACTATTACATAAATATAAACCCAGAACCCAAAACCCAAAATAAAGAAAAACACAATAAAATAAGCTAATCAGGATTACATATTTAAATCTCAGTTTTATTAACAATGATGTGAAAGTAGGTTGATTGTAGTCAAAGGCATAAACACTTGATTTGACTGACAAATGGGCAGATGGGCATCACTTTCAGAGTGTCATTGTGTGTAGAGATTAAGATTAGGTGGAAAGTCGATTTTCCTAATTTAAATTTTGTTAGTCCATGAAAAGGATGTGAGTTCAGGCAAATTTAAAAGGATTTTCCTTATTTAAATTTTGTTAGTCACAGTGTCACTATCACCCCCCACCCCTGTATCTAAGTTTGACTGATCAAATTAAGCTGGATAGCTAGCTTACCTCTCCTCAATGATACCTACTGCCTTGTAACATATTAAAATATCATGCAAAAAGTGTTCAGAGTTTTCTTCTTCGTTCAACCTATTAGAATGAGAGCAATAGGCACCCCCTCATTTACGGCGCCTAACATGTGGGCAATTCTTATTAGAAGGCGAGCAACAATCCAAACAAAAGCATTTGACGGTGGGTGGAAAAGCCCAAAGCTTTTTTAATCACTGTTGCAAAACTTTCATCCTCTGAGTCTGAGGTGAGGTGGATAGTCTCAACACAACCAAGCCACAAGTAAACACCCGTGGATGCACCATGAGCTAGTACATGGTTTCATAATTGGTATTTGATGCAACGGGCCAATTGGGAAGTTATATTCATTATTGATGTACATTATCTCCCAATAGCATAAGATGCCAAGACATGATGTTACTTATCAAAATAGACTGAAAGAGATTTGATGCGAACCATCTCTCTCTCTCTCTCTCTCTCTCTCTCCAACATCACAAGTAAAATCCAATATTTGGAAGATGATCAGCTCTTCAAGCACAGCCAAAGGTTACATTAGTGGACAAAATGAAATAACATAATTATCCTAGAGCAGCAAATCATAAAGTTGAACTATAACTAAGATATGTCCACCATAACAACCAAATCCTACGACTTGGATCATATTCTTCCCATAATATAAAGGCCAATACAAAATGGGTTCCAGCCATACAACATCTCATTGCATTATGGGCAGAAATGGCTAAATGAATGAATGAATGAATGACTAAGAAGAAGTAAGATTATCTATCTACTCATAGTCTGCATGCCTATCTTGTTTCTTTCTCATAGCATTATTGGATTCCGACCAAACCGTACGTCCTCTTATTGATTTTCCAGTACATACATTGCATGGGATCGAAGAGGGAAAATATTAGAATTCTAAAAACAAGAGAAAAAACAGAGAGAGAGAGAGAGAGCTACAAGCATATGTTAGGTATGCTCTCTACGTCAAGTATTTATAGCTCTCTTAATTCTGTCTATCCCCTCCCCCCTCCCCAACCCTATTTGATTGATTCAATTATGCACGTACAGCCCTTTGGAGATTGGTTGGTCACTTCACTTGGTTTGAAAGGAGACCCACGTACGAGAGAAAAAGCTGATCTAGCATCTTGCAAGAAACTGAGCCATTTGCTCCCCCACATTTGTGCTTCAATGGATTCTAGGGGCACCCATCTTTCACCATCAGCCCCACTACCTTTCCCTTTCCCACGTGCACCAATCTTGATCATCCGGTTTCGTTTCCGATTTTCCATTTCGGTTTGCAAAGGGTTGGACCACCCTACCACTCTTGTTAAGGAGATAAACTTTTATTTCGATTTCTCAATTTGCAAGGGTTAAGACAACATTTCCTCCTACCAGAGAAATCACATGCACCCGTTCTCACCCCTAAACAAGAGAGTGAGAAGGGATATGCACCCACTGCGGCCAAAGCTGCTTTTAAATAAGCACTTCTAGCATCATTTGGATAAGCGCTCAGCCATTAAAAGACCTGGGTTTTTTTTATTTTTTTTTAAAAAGAATGCCAATATGCATATAATAAATACAAAATTAGTGAAATACCCATTCCTAGACATAAAACTACAAATTTTACCTATTCCATTTAATGTACACTTTCAGCAAAAGCTCACTTCCAAACAGGCCCCTAGTTATGGAAATTTACTTGAGCAAAGCGGCAACCTAATGGGCCCGATGATAGGTTGTGATTGGTTAACAGAGGCTAGATTGAACATGGCACATTTCGATATCAGGTAAACAATATCCTTCACAACCATGTTGGCTTCCAAAACAGAACATATGTGACCCAAAATAGCATGGGAAATTCGAGACCCTAAAACAAATCAAGAAATTATATCCAAACAAAAGGTCCTCTGTTTTTATAACAAGTAATTTTCACTGACCTGTAATTTACTCCCAAGTAATCAAATAGGATGGGAAACTCTGGTGACAACAAACCAAACTCATAACAAAACACAATCCTCAACCTTCAAACATGACCCAAAAGTCTGACCAAATTTTGTTGACCAACACGACACCAATTGGACGCAAGAACAGACCCACAGCAAAAACCCCCAACTTTCACTCTTTATGTGTCTTTCTTCTCCTCCTCAGCTGCAGCTGGTACCTTCCCCTCTGCTTTCTCCTCTGCTTTCTCCTCAGCAGGTGCATCTTCTTTGACAGTACCACTCGTAGCTGCAGCAGGTGCCTCTTCCTCAGCTTTCTCCTTGGTCTTTCTCTCTTCAACACTCAAATTCTCGAGAAGCCCAGCAGCCTTTGTAGCATCTTCATTTTCTTCTTCTGTACTTAAGGATTCAGCAACTTCTTGAAACTTTTCCATGAACAATCTGTTATCTGATACAGCAAACAAACAACCAAACTTTAATAACCTACATAGAACATCAACCAAATGTTGAATGTGGCTCTTTGTGATGATGCGTTGACCTAGTAGCACCATGCCATAAATCAAACCATATCTGTCAACTATATTCTTCATACCCTGACTAAGAATTGTAAAGTAAGCAAGGTACTTCAAAGTTCGTTTACACATTTAGCAGAGGATGAAACTGAATCGATAATGCTGTGTACAAAATCACCAACGAAAATGCAGCATGGTTAAAAGACAAATTTAAATCAGAAAATTCAGAAGGTAGACATCCCTCAAACTCTCCATCCCAGCTACCAGAATTTTTTTTTTTGTTATAACATTATAAAATCTAGTGAACAGAAAATAATGATACAGCAAAATGACACATTCAAATCGATACAAATGCTCAACAAAGGAATTCATTTCCTTATTACTCTAGTTTTATTATATTCTTAAGAAAATAATAAAACCTCATGTGTTATAATTGAAATCAACACTCCATATGAAACAGACCTCCTAATTTATGATTTTCACTATATCTTGACAGTAACAATCTTGAAAGGTAGCAGCGACATGCAAAGAGAAACTAAGACCTTGAAGTATCAACAAGTAATAACTTGTAGAAACTCCCAATTCAATTTGCAGAATGTATTATTTCATCCAACAATTTCCACAAAGCCTAACACACCATGACCCAGTACAATTAGGAGAGACGTATTAACTCAAACTAACCTATTATATAAGACTTAATTTGGTCCAACACTGACTTCAGAAGCTATAAATGTCATCCCTCTTCAAAAAGTAGGGCAACATAAGTACAAGGAAGCCAAAAGGTATAAATTCTTAGACAGGTTCAAGATGCAAGTATGGAATGGCAAGGAATTACACACTAGAGCCTAATAAATCCACAAAACATAAATAGAATCTATAAGTTTTGATCTTAATTGATATGTAATTTTTTTTTAAGAAAAAAAAAAGTAGAACAGAATTGGACAGATTGACACAATATACGAAGAAACATAAGGATAAAAAGGAACTTTAAATATATGATTAACCCATGCAAATTCAGTAAAAGACTCTTGCCTCGCATATGACAAGGAAAAAAAAACCAACATTCATGCAAAAGGGTTAAACCTCACACGTTCGAAAGAAAATGCCTTCAAAATTATAACACACACTAGAACCTAAACATCAATAACAACAACATTCTTTCAAATTAATATAATGATAAAAATATGGGGTTATGATAGGTTGTGTTGAGTAAAAGTTTAAATTTTATGTTCACGTAATGCAGTAAATGATTGAGTACAATGGGCATCAATAATGCAGTTCTCTGCAGTCAACAACTGCATAATGCAAAAATCAGGAAGCTTATTCCAAAATATTCAAACTCAACCATAAATCCAGACGGAACATGGATCACATGATCCTTAAATCTAAGATGACTCTACGGAGCCCAATTTTACAAACAAATGCCATAAAAATCAACAAAGACAAAGTGTATGCTCCAACCAAACAAAACAAAGTGTATGCATATAAATCAACAATCTGAGACATTTCAGAAGTTCTAGTGCTTCAACAAGAAAATTTTGATTCATGTTGCAAAAAATTTCATGGAAACTGGATAATCAGCTCAAGATAGTTGGTATGGGCTCTATTAGTAAGTCCAGGATTGTATGCAATTTACATTCTAGAAAAGAGGTTGAGATGAAAAAGAGGTCCATTAGTTTTCTTGCTGATGAAATGCAATTAGATTTAATTCTTCAAGTACGATTGAAAATTTATTAACTCTTCATGGACAAACGTAATTAGAAGGATTTAAAAATGTATTAAATTAGGAATAGCATGAGGTCGTCTCGTACAGTAATGTCCTAGTTTGTCCATGAAATCATAGCAACAGACTTGCATATTTACATAAAACAGATGTAATAGAAAGTACCAAGTGTACACTGTATATGACAGCATCTAACGGCAAGTTCAATGCAAGAATTGATTACGAAAAGATCAAGTGGATCAAATAAATTAAACTCACTCTCAATTGAAGCGAATCTAATGCAGAAAAGCTCCTCCTTCAATTCCCCATCAGCAAAATCAGTTGCGTGCCAAACAGATGACTTCTCATTACCGGCATGCTCCTGAACTGTCATCTTCGGTAGAACTACAAGGAACAATAGCACAAAGCACACAAAAAAATTCCAAAATTCAAAACACTAAACCCAAACAATCATAACAATGAATAAATAGTGTACGTGTATTTAGTATTTCTGACTATGATAGAGACTAACCGAGGTGATTGGCGCAGATCTTTAGGGTTTTGGACTGTCGCATAACAAGGCGGACCTTGCCAGTCTTTTTGTGCTTAAGAAGCTTGACAGTACCAGCACCTCGCTCTTTCCATTGGTTACCGTCTTTATCGAATCGGTATAGCTTCGCTTTCCTAAGAACAAACCAGAGAACACACAAACAGAGAGAGTGAGTTCGCAAATCAAACAAAACCCTAGGTTTTTGCAGATCACAGAAAAACCCTAGCATTCGATGAAAAAATAATCGGAGCAAGAGAAACGTACAGATCGAGGATGGCGTCTTCGTCTTCCTCACCGGTGGTGACGGCGACCTCCTCGAGCCTAACGATCGGAGCGACCTGAGCTCCGGTGTCCTCGTCGTCGCCGGCGAGTGGGGCCTCCTCGTCTTCTCTGTGCTCGGCATCGGCGCTCGACATCTTTAGAGAGAGAGCAGAAGTGGAGTAGATAGTAGAGAGAGAGAGAGAGAGAGAGAGAGAGAGGAGAAATGAAAGAGAAAATTAGGGGACGAAGGGCTCTGGTCTACAAAAGTATCAAGGATTTCAGGGTTAGATGGTTTTTATAGTGGTTGCAGGAGTGAGTGATCTTAGCGTGGGCGTGAGCGTGAGGTTTACACTCAAAAGACGTACGCGATTCAAAATGAGATAACGCCAAGGCCCAAAGCCCTAAACTCGAGTCTCTTCTTCTTTCTTTTTTAATTGTTTTTTCTTTCTCATAAATTTTTCCTCATTTAGAATTGCTAGTTTGCCCGTTTAGTATTACTTATTTGGAGTGATAAGTGATTTTAAAAAATTTTGAGAAACTCAACCCGTTTGGTAAACTATGAGAAAATCACTTATTGTTAAAAATTGTTGTGAGAGAAAGCTATAAAGCATTAATGCTTTCATTTTTGATTATATGAATCAATTTAAAAGGTTTAATGATTATGCAATCATTTTTCAGTTATATGAATCTTACAACACACTTTTAACAAAAAATTTACAAACACCAAACTGCTTTCTCTCATAGAATCGACAACAATTATTTTCACTAAATACCAAACTAGCCCTTAATTTGGTATTGCTGTGCTTTTAAAAAAAAACTATTTCTGCTGTGTTGTGGGAATAAACAGCCGTGAAGTGAAGCAACTAATCGAGAATAGGAGTTGGGAAAGAATTTGATTAATCAAGTTAAAGGGAAAAAATAAAGAAATTATTGTATACGGGATTTTTTTTTTGACAGTGTGTGACTGATGCTAGAACTACTCATCACTCATTAGATATCAAGTCAAATTCTCTCAAATTCTTAGAAAAAGAAGATTGCAGAAGTCATGTTGGTGTATGTGGAAAATACATTGTTGTTGTTGTGGAAGCTGGTAGCTCCAATGATTAAGAATTCCTACCCTACACCCCAAGGTCCAAAAACAAAAAGGAACATTTTCGTTCCTATAGCTTAATTTATATTTTAGTTTGGTCTCTATATTAATGGTAACTTAATGTTCTGATATTGTTTCAATTTGGTACCTATGCCATGCATCTTAAATGTTGGTTGGTCATGTAGATTTCTGCTTGAAGTTGTTTGAATTAACAATGTGATAATAAGATACGTCAATCTATTAGAGAAGAAAAAATTGATAAATGTGGGTTAAGTATGTTGGTAAGAGTAGTGTGATCACGCCCTTTTAATTACAATAATTTAAACTGTCGCTTGTCATATAACAAAAATGAATCGACAATAAAACCCTTTTTGTTTTTGAAGGTACATAAAAGCTTTCAACATAGCTCAACTGTTTTTTTAGTAAAATATATTAGACAAAGATGAGCCAATGCTCACTTATTTTTCTTAGTTTAACTTCAATTTCTTAGTTTCCTTTTGAATTGGGGTTGAATTCTTGCAGCTAACGAGGTAAAAAAAAAAAGAGAGAGAATCAACAGCCTTTTGAATTGCACTAAGGAAAAGAATCTTCAATATTAAAAGGACAAAAATTTCTTGAGTATCAAGGACAACATGTTAGTACAAAAACTTCACCGCTGAATGTTTCTTGACACTAACAAGACAAAGTTACGTCCAAAAAAGAACAAGAACAAATTCAAAAAATTACCTATACATGTAGCAGCAGCATGGCCACAACTACAGCCATGACCAAGTGCAAGCTCGGTTGCCATCCTAGGTCTCACAAAGATTACTAAACCAACACCTACTCAGCTCAGACTTGGCAACCAAGCAAAAACAATTGATACCATGAATTTAAAAAAATTCTAAAACAGATGACCATAAACCTCCATACGAAGATGTGGTGGTGGCAAGAAAGTGGGAGAATACTTGGCTCAACCCTTCATTTCCAAAAACAGAAGTGAACTTTGAAATCAAATCACATTCAGCGTAACAGGAGAGTCCATGACATTCTAGCTTTTGCCCTGTAGAAGCTGTTAGAACACTCATAAAACCTCAAATGCCTCAAAGATCAGTAGGACGGGCCCATTTGTGGCATTCCAAAGGGTGGCATTGGAGGCATTCCCATACCACCCATTGGTGGCATTGGTGGAGCATAGCCTCCACCCATTCCTGGTGGTGCAGGCAAGGCAGGCAGCAATTGAGCATACATATTCTGCAGATCATGCAAAAATATAAGTCATTTGTCTTAATTTTCTTATGTTTTAGTATACAAATGAATAGGTGTTAATAATAACAAAATCAAAAGTCTAATATTCCTTAAAATTCAAGTTTAATGTGAGCATTAAATTAAGACAACACTCTTGTGCTTATGGTGGGTAGGTCCAATCCACAAGCACAAAGGAGAGAAACTATCTAAACACACTTATTTTATCTTGTTTTATTTGTGTGTGCATGTGTTTGTTTCCCGACCATCAAAGGCAAACTGGAAAGTAACTGATAATATAAGAACTGCTGATTAAGATACAGTTGAAAAAATTAAAACCAACGGTCTTGCAAAAAAAATTAGAACATTGTTGGACAAATGTATAAGAAGGCTCTCCATGGCACAAAATAAAGCAAATAGCAATACCTGCTGAGCGACCAATTCCTTCTCCTCTTTCTCTTTGGCTTTCACCTCGTTTTGAGCTTCAATTTTGTCCTTAACAAGTTCATCCACCTTGCCTGTGTACTCTCGAATAAACTGAGAGAGAAAGAGAGAGAGAAGGCCGAGTAAGTGAGGAGCAATTAAAAGGTAACCAATGGATAAAGGGCAAAAGAAATAAGAACATTACCTGCAGGAGATATGGTAGGGCAAAATCAATTATATTGTTCATCCATGCAAGCTCAAGAGCAACGTCTGGCCGGATTAAATCATAACAAACAAAGAGGCATGACGCAAAGCACTCTTTCTTTCCCTGCATATACATTACAGAAGAAGATTACAAAACTGCATCTAGTATAATGCTTTACAAAGAAAAAGAGAGAGAAGCATGGAGTGAACCCCTCCTTAACCTCATGGGCTGGGATGTGGAAAAGAATAAATGAGTGTGTAGATTACTCCGTGATTTATTTGGTATGCACGAGCTTTGTTTAACTAATGCATATAAAAAACACAGACCTGCTCAATGAAATAGATAAGCAGTTCCTCTGAGAGTTCATGATCACCAGACTGCGAGCATGTCTCCATGCAATCTTTGTAGTGATTGTCTTTCTTTGACAATGCAATGGATTGCTTCCATCTTCCAGCTTTCTTATAAATGTATGCAGCAACACGTCTCATCTCAAGAAGCTCGTGTTTCTCAAGCTGCTCATTTGCATCAACAAAAAGTAATAAATACAAGTTTCAATCAAAGACATTCAATGGATGAGAAGCTTCAATCTCACTCACCTTTTGAGCAAGACCTATCTGATCAAAGCTGTCGTGCAAATCTATTGATTCACGGAGTCTGTCATAGTCTTCCTCCTCTATGTATATTTCGTTCAGAGCTTCATTCACAGCAGTTACATTGTTGCTCTGAACTGCAACCATGTATGGCTTTACAAGACGGACGTGACCAGCCTGAAAACCAAAACAATTGAAAATGTAAAGAATACAAACTCTTTCCAAACCCTGCCAGAAGAAAAATGCGACAGCAGAGACCAATATTAATGACATTTTAATAGAGAACCAAACCTTTCTCATTATATCCACCACTCGGGTGTGGTCAACACGAAGTGCAATCACATTAAGAACATCATTGATAAGATCAGGATGTTCTTGTAAGTAGAAGTGCACAGCCCTGTAGTAGAGTTCAACACTTGCAACTTTGACTATCACATCCTTGAATTGCATGTGGTCCCATGCTTCCGGGGAGTGATTCATTATGGTGGTTGCAGCATTGTCGAACTCATCATATTGGATATATAAATACGTTAATTCTTTCCAGTGCTGCTGTTCATCACAAGCTCGTATTAGCTTGGGAATATTGAGACGGGTAGAAAACAGTTTAATGTGCTCCATAAGCTTCTCAGGACGGTATCTTGCATATAGAACTCCTAATTCTGTAAAAATGCCCATATGTGCACGTTCCAATCCTAGTCCACTCTCCATGAGACTAATGAGCTCATTAAAGCATCCCCTGTTCTGGTAATATTCACTGACCTCTTCCAAATCATCCACCTAAAATAAAACATGCAGGATTAAGGAATCATCAAAAGTATAATTTGGACAACCAATTAATTGCGTCCTATAACACAGACTAGAGCACCAATCTGCAGCACTTACAAGCATCTAACAACAACTTATCAAAAGAATACCCACCCCCTGTTTTGCCAAACATCTTGGTAAACAAAAGCAGATATAATGGGGAAGTAACATAAACAGTACAGTATACAAGAATGCTACCTGGATGATGATGTTGAGTCCACAAATCTGAGCTAGTCGGTACTCCTCAGCATCAACGCATGCGAAGCAAACAAACTTCCACGTCTTTGAGCTGTTAGCTTTTCGAGCAGCATCAACAGCACCTTGAAACTGATTTAGCTTCACAAGAGTGCATGCCAGCTTAGCCCAGTTAGAAATGAATGCAAATATGATTTTGGCCGCTTCATATAGGGCTTCATCAAACAAGCGATCCCCAACATTTTGGAGATTGGCAACATTTGGCATAAGAATGAACTCTTCAATTTCACCAAGCCGATCAATCTTAGCATATGCATAAATAAGTTCACTGTCGACCTTGGGCTCCTTGGTCTTCTGCCTAACCATCAGAAGGTACCTTACCAAGTCATGATATACATTTGCATCCTCAGCAGCACGTATGACATCCAAAAACTGAGTGGCATCATCTGCACGGATGAAGGACTCAATTGCATCACTCACTAGTCCTTCTCGGAGTTGGGCCTTGGCCACCTGGCTCCAAACAGCATCTTCTTCAACTCGGAATGCAAACTCTACAGCTCGGTCAATGCTCTGAATGTTATCCAACAGGACATTCACAGCGTCAACATTCGCATTGAATTTCTTGAAGATTGCGAATGCTTCCTCATACAATTGAGCTTCTACGGCCATTAATCCAACTGCAGGTCCATCAAAGTTGTCTAATCTGTTAATATAATCCATGACTCTGGATGGATCAGCCTTGATGGCAGTCAGAATCAACAGATTCTGCAGATTGAAGTTCCCACTAAAAGCAGAATTTTGGAGCACTATCTTTTCAAGAAGCTCAATCAACTCATGTGGAAGGTCTGCAGTCATAAATGCTTTGACAGTTGCCGAAACTTGCTCAGGGCTCTTGCTTTCAGGCAAGGCAGTTGATACAACTTGATCGATTAGCTGCCTTCTATATTCATTATCAGGATCAAGGACCTTAGCCCAGAGGTCATCATCCATTCTCTCCACAACATATCTGATATACATATATCAAGTAAATAGCATAAGAGAGCCGCATACTGAATCACAATACAGTAACATCTTACTAGCAAACAGAAGCACACAAACCTGGCCTGGAGTTTGAACAAGGAATTTTTATTTGTGACATTAATAAGTTCATCATCACATTGCCCTCTACGATATGCAACAACAGCAAGGGTGGGATCCCGTTTTTCACAATATTTACCCACAACGCGAGAATCATAGTATGGGTTCGTTGTGAGAAAATGCTCCGGGTTGTTGCCGCTATCTATGATGATTTTACCCAGAGCATTGTGAACATGTACATCTTGGCTTCCCTCACTCACGAGATGCTCCAAGAATTGAGTGAGCAAGCGAAGACGGTTCCTGAAAATAGAAATCAGCGAAACGATAAGAAATTAATGTGAAAGATGTAGGGCATACAGGTCATGAAGAGATAATTGCACCTCTTTTCGCATTCATCAACAAGGGGCTCAACTGGTAGAAGAGAACGAACTGAAAGAATAAGACCTTTGATGAAATCTTCAGGGCATTCATCATCCAATAGCTGCCCTACAACTAAAGGAGCATTTCCTGGATTGACCTATCAACCAAAATAAGATCTATAAAGATCAATGGTCAACTTGAACAATAACATTGACAAAGCGTACAAAATTTATCATAAACAAATTGGAGAAAACCTGCGACTCAAAAGTACAAAACTGATATAGAGCCTCAAAGTATATATACCTTTTGGACATAACCTTCAATGTAACGAAGCATATTGTTTGTATATAGGTAATGGGTGAGATCTGGAACAAAGCCAAAACGATCACAGACATTAATCAAAGGACGTGCATCCGGAAGCTTTGCTTCCATAAGAAAGTTCTTAGCCTTCTCAGGGTCATAAAAATTAGATTCCCGTGTCACACGCTCCACCTCCTTAATCTGTCCAGTTTTTGCAGCTGCTTCAATGTACTTGAAATGGATATCAGGATCCTCACTGTCCACAAATGATGAATAAATAAAAGGGCAAAAAAAATAAAAACAAGCACACAGCACTAATGAGCAAATGAATCTCATCTTTGAACTTCTCTTCCACTGAAAAGAAACTGATACCTGGAGCTCAAGTATGAGCCTAAGAAAAAGTACAACCCCTCATAGGACTTGAACTGCTCGAATAATTTTATGCATTTATCTACACCCAGTTGTTCAGAATACTCTTTGGCGGTCTGCACAAGAATAATCAGGTAAGCCTCAACTTTATAAACAATGAAAGGGAAACTAGTAAAATGAACAAATAAAGTAGTTTACCTGCACAATAATCTGAAGATTTCCCCTAAGATTGACCAGTAGAAGATCTTTCATGCACTCAAGAGCCCATTCTTCGGAAAGAGTTCCAAAGAACTCAACGAGAGCCTAAAGTACACCTTGTAGTTAGAGATATACTACTTCACACAGGTTCAAGTTATAAAGGCATAAGTGCCAACCTGAGGGTCAATTGCATGTGTGTTCACGATGACACGTTTGATATCAGGCAACTCAGTGTAATGCTGCAGATTAGACATAATATTAGTCCAGGAAACCAATTATCATCTTTAAAAGGAATTTTGTCATCAGAATTCAAGAAGAACCATACCTGTAAGGCACGTAGATACAAACCAGCTTTTTCACAGAGTTGACCAATGCGTGGACGATCATAATGACTGAACATACCATTGGCCAATATAGCATCCGCAACATTTGGAAAAGTCACAAGATTGATTTCCAAAACCTAGACAAAATATATCATGGAGCAGATATGTGAAGAAAGAGATACACACTATATATGTACTTTTTTTTTAAAAGAAAGAATAATAAAAAATCAGTGTTTGAGGGAAAACATACGAACCTTTGACTGAAGGTATCCATGCTCAGGTAGATTTGGCTTCAGCACATCCAACAAAAAGGCAGTTGCCTCACGGATCAAGTTCCTCTGATAAGAGAAAACACACAAAGATAAGAAGTCCCAAAATTCATATTCATCAGTTTAAAGCTACAATGGGAATACGAAACATCTACATAAGGAGACTCGAAAGTGTAAAACAAGGAGCAAAAATTGCTTAAAGGTAAAATTTCAAATCCCAAAAATCATTTAGCATACTTCAGAACAACAAAACAAGGAACATATTTTGACCACAAAAAAATTGTGGATACAACATAGATATTTAACTCAAACCTGAAGGAATAGATCAGTAATGGTATTGTAATCAACAGGGCAGCCTCCTTCCATTTGAGCCATCATTAGAGCAAAATTAACAGCCCCCTGCCATCAAGATAGTTGTAGTTGTTTCCAAATCAGACAATTTAGCTCAACTTGTAAGACAAGCAAAGTTCACAGTTACAAAACAATTGTAAAGAGAAAAATGCCTCGAAAATGTATTCCAGATTCATGCATGTACCTGGGGATCTGACCGCAAAATTGTTTGCAGAAGGAACAAGTAATCGGGTGTATATCCAACCTGCGACAATTTTAAATGACAAATTCACTATAACAAAAATTATCCAGTATGAGCAATTGGCCATGTTATTGAAAATCATAATAACAAAACTGACACAATATTAGTTTTCAGAAGCTACTGATTGCTGTTCAAAATGATAGATTTGAACAAACGTATTTCATAAAGATTCTAGTACAAAGAAAAACAAATTTATGCAACCTGCTTTGAGTATATCAAAATCTTGTCAAATTCCCTTCTCTCAGCAAATGCTGCAACAACTTTAGGAGTTGCCCGGGCTTTGATGTATATTTTCAAAGCAAGATCATTATCCACTGTCTGCATTGGAAATATGTGTCATAATATCACAATGAATAAGAAAAATAATAAAGCATAAGAATACCCAAAAACACAATTCTTGAATAAAAGGTCAAATGATCTGTCTAACATTATTCTCTTATATATTTTTATTTTTAGTTTGCTAAGGTCATATCATACCTTCACAAGATCTCCAAGCTCTTCACTACATTCTAGCTTGTCCTCCGCTAGCCAATTCTCCAAAAGATTCTTTTTGTTCTGATTTACAACCAAACGTGACAATTCCAATGATTCATAAGCATTGAGTTTTCCTCTAGTTAACAAAGTTCCAAAGTACTGCAACAATGGTGGTGTTTGCCCAGCTTGCACAGGAACACTCTGCAACAAATGAACAATGTCAGTAAATTAGATTGTGCTACGAAGATTACATGGTCCTATAAAGGAAATGCAATGTTCCCAAAGGTAATTTAAAGGGAAGCACAAGAACTATGAGGAATAAATATGTATATGAACCGACATACGAATGCAACTATACCTGAAATTTAGCGACAGTATCAGGAGTACGGAGTATTCCCATTGGAGATTCTGCGGCAAGCTCTGCAGCCTCCTTATATTTTGTCTGAGAAAACAATTCTTGGAACCGCTGGACAACCTGAGTATGACAACCATAAAATGCAGTTTCAAGATATGACCAAAGTGCAAACAGCAAAACATTCTGTTTTTATATTCTCATATGTGGCGAACACCTAGGAAGACTTGATTTACAAAATCCACCATGGAACTTCCCAGGAAAAGATTGTTTCCAGAGGGAATAAAGGATCCAGTTTCTACATATCGCTACATACTGATCTCCACTGCATAACAGGAAAAGACACACACAAGTACACCAAAAAAAAAAACAAAAACAAAAGAAAAACAACCATATTAACCTTTGCACTCACCTCATACATGAGGGGGCTGTCAAAGAGACATTTAACACTCGTTGCACAGAAGAAAATAGATAATCATATATACTGTACGTAATGCGTCACAATACTATCATCGCATTAAATATTTATATGTGATAGTCTATTTATAATACTCTTGGAGGTTGAATTCCATTCTATTTAGGAAGCCTGCAATTGAATGGATAAAGCTCCATTAAAACAGTCACCAATCTCTGCCCCCCATCCCCCTTCTTTTTTCCTTCCCTGATATCATGTAAAGAAGGATTGCCAACAACTAAGATTAACGTGCCAACGCTCAGAAAGTTTCTAATAAATGAAAACAAATCAACTGAAATCATTACCAGGTCTTCAGCACCAGGAAGGTTTCCTCTTTTCGCAAGACTAACTGCAAGCCCCAAATTGTTTAACTGCAAAGTCACCAAACAAGAATTTAAAATACAACATTTTCTTTTCTCCAGTTGCCAAAAGTACAAAATGGCTCAAAAGTATACCTGACCACTAACAAAAGGTACAATTGTTTGTTCATTGATGGTGGCAAGTAAGACCTGGCCTCGCCTATTGATTGCATAAAAACCCCCAATGGATGAAGCTTCAGCTGTCAAAAATATAGGATCTGGACTAATTCGATTTCTATAAACGGCAGTTGCTGTCTCTAGGTCATATACAAATAGAAGCCCAAGCTTTGTGATAACGTATATCAACCCATACTTTTCCGATATCTGAAATTTTTTAAATTAAAAAAAAAAAGTAATGTACTTTGATTGATAGATAAAATATACGGGATAAGTCAAAGCAATGGGAGACTATAGTAAGACCTGCATTGACACAGGAAAGTCATCAGCAAAGTCTGGAGGAAAGAATAGATCTGCTTGCTTCTTTGAATATGATGGTTTTCCTGATGACAATTCACAGTAAATCAGTTCCAGAAATTAATCCTGAAGCAGAAGAAGGCATGTAACAGATGCATAAGACTAAATAAGATTTAAAACAGCAGACCTGGCTGAGCACCAAGCTCAATTACATGCAGCTTTGATGTAACTTGTCCAGCATTAAAGGACTTTGAGGCAAAACAAATGAGAATTGAAGGATTCTCATTCCCTGGAACCTGCATATGACATAAAAATTAATGAGGATTTAAAATAGTACAGCAGTAAATTGTATATCCTTTAGATTCAAGAAAAATTGAGTAAGGAATATAAAACCGCACTTTAAATGTGGCAAACGATGCAGAATGTGCTTCAAGAGCTTGACTACGTTTCTGTTCCACAGAGAAAAGCTGCATGTTTCCTTTGACCAGTTGTGGCCTCTACAGTCATTTTGGAAAAATCACTATGTTAATAGTTAAAGATGTCATCAAATCTGATAAACCATCATGGATTTCAGTCTTTTCAAGATAGAAACAATTTTTCCATGAACTAAAGGTAAATAAATAATAAATGCGATTTTTAATAGACACATTCCTTGAACAAAATAAACACATATACACAACACGGATTTTTTCATGAGTAGAGGGTGGAAATAAGAATATTTAAGCCACCAAAAGAGAAGGAATACTCCAAGTACACTGTGCAGAAGCACAATGCAACCTTTTGGTGAAAGAAGAAGGATAAAATGCTGAAGTATAATAGTCAGAACTAAAATATATTATCCAAGCCCAGCTCCCATTAATTGAAAGCAGCACAACATTTTGGCCACTCTTCTAAATCTTTTAGCAGCTTCATGACAAATTAAGAATGAAAAAAAAAAAAAAGCAATAATGTTCACGTGTCATATCCAATCATATTAACCATCTAACAAACAAAAATTATATTCATAGATATATGTACAATTATAGGGGTGTCACTTCACACACTGCCAAATTTTGGGAAATCCATGAACAGGATTACAGAAACAGTACAAAGGAAAAAACCGCAAACAACAAGTTAACCACTCACCTCAGGTGAACCAGGAGCAATTCCTATTAAGACCAACCACTTTTCAGAAGGATCACAACGGTAGTTGATTATTTGATTATTTGCCAAATTAGCTGTCCGCTCAAAGACCTTCGTAGGCTCGGAATCACCTAGAAGTAAGATACATTTCAAACATGTGCACAATATAAGAATAAAACTGAAAACCTCAGATGGAGAAATGAGATAATGAGAAGAAAATAAAATAAATGAAACCAGATTCACGAATATGTAAAGATGTCTTACCTTCAATTAACCAATGATATACTGAGGTCTGTGTTACCAGGCCCAGCATTTTTGGAGTGATCCACTTCCAAAAGACAATCTAGAAAGAAGAAAAGAGAGTAGGATTACAACCAATTACCAAAATCAAACCTATAATACCATATTGTAAACGTTCATAACATCTGACATGCAACATTGGGAATGCCCTAAACTAGGGCAAGATGTCACCTGCTCGGGCATCTGATGTGATTTCATCTTTGCTTTCATTTCAATGTTAAATATTTGTAAATGGTCCTGAGTAGTTCCTTGAACTTGAGCTGCACATTGAATTCAGCCATCAATCAGTGACGCAATAAACACAACAACAAATAACAAGACAAAAAAACAATACACTATGGCAGTCTATATTCCAGATTACAACATTTCAACAATGTTTCATATATGCCAATGACCAATCATTTCTGATAAAAAATGGAACTGCATCCAATCTATCAACAGCAATGGCACAATTCCCATATATATTCACAATGATAACTCAAGCTGGAATTTCAGTACTGCACATTGGAACTGTATCATTTCCGTAATTTCAATAATTGAAATCTTACCTTTTAGAGCAAGAATTCTGGAATTGGGGTTCATCAAAGCCGAATCAGCCGTAATGGGCCGACGCAATGGCTGCATGGGCATGTTCATGTCGATGATAACGACGCTATTTTGAGGCGATGTTTCCCTAACACAAATATACTTGTCCGATTCCATAGTCACATGCGTAAACGTAATGAATTGGGGATTGATCCCAATACTAGGCAACTGCAAACCACACACTTTCAAATCAACATCACTATTATCACACTCAACCATCAAACACATTGCTAAAAACCCAACAAAATAACAAACACAAATACACAAATGAATGCATGACCATACGTAATTAGCAAATGGGTCACTGGGAAACAGAGTGAAAACGTAGTCTTTACAGGATCTGGGTGGATCCCGTGACGCACTGGATCAAATGACGAAAACCAGAAATATTTAGATGAAATTAGGATCAAGATGAGGGTGGCATTACCGTTAGTGTCTCTTTCATGGTCATGGGGGCACTCGCAGCGGCCATGGTGCCTGGGTCGGGGCTTCAATGGGAGGGACCCGATAGGCGGAGAAGAATGTGGCACAACAAAACCTTCTGATTTTGGATTGCAGAGAGAGAGAGAAGAGAAAGAGTCTGCAGATCTAAGTAGTATGGGAATGTAAATGCAGAAGAGGAGGAGGAGCGTGGTCTATTCGACGAGCTTGTTTGCAGTTTTTCTCGCGCAAAATTTGTGAATGTACTGCAGCGTGGGTTGTACGTTGAGAATGTGATGGGTAAGTGAAATGCACTTGTCAATTTACAATATCAGACTGCTTTGCGAGCAAGTTTTCAAGTTTTATTATTAAAGTGGAAACTATTTTCAATTTTATTCACTTTGATTTTTAAAAATGGTGAAAATGGGGGATAAAAATGGTATTTCAATGAAATTTTTAGGGGGCTTGTTGCAAACGTGTCAAGTTGATTTGTTCCTCAAGTGCAAATATATGGATGAATACGTGACAACAGAATCACATATATGTTTCGTCATTATTATTATTTTTTAATTAAAATGATATATTTTGAAAAACAAAACTTTCAATTAGAAATACAAGCTTTCTAACTAGGCTTTTCTACTTCTTTCTTTATTGAGCTAGAGATTGGGCCTCTTTCAAATGCCAGCTACTTTTGCATGGGCTTATTAGTTTCGAGTGAGCCTTTGACGAGCTCATTGGGCTGATCGTTCAGTTGATCTTTCGTTTGCATTTTTATTTTTTATTTTCCGAAATACGACTCATTTTAGCCTTTTAACATTTTTTCTATTTTCCCTTACTACTTGAACTCACTTCATATATTTATGTTGGCCTCTTGATTTACTCCCCAACTAAGCCCGTAGCCTCAAACAAAACATAGGAGCATGTATTATTGATTCTAGTATAGTATGTATGAATTACAAGTTTATAACTCCGAGCATTTGGTGTTAGAGCATTTATCCTTACATTCACAACAAATATTCATCGTTCGTTCCATATGTCTTCACATATTAGACCATTGTTCAGCTCAAAATATAAAATATAAAAAAAATTCCAAGAACTATTTTTGGGTGATTAGGGTTTGTTGGTGAGATATTAAATTTTGCAAGACAACTTGAATTATAGTCCACTTAGTTTAGTATTGCTTGAGTGAAGTTTGATGGCCAACATAACTATCAGCAGAGCCCACTATCTCATGTCGTACATGTCCACTCAGATATCAAATAAACATGTCAACGATCAATTATAGTTATGATCGAATTAAAAATCAAGTCGTTTGAAAGCAAGGCAGAGAGACACACACACACATGAACTTACAATTTTTCCCCACTTGTTTTTTCTATTTAGGATATTTTAGCAAATTGTACGATCCTCGTCCATATCACATTTGATTATGAAAATTGCTCCAATTTGCAACAACTTGCAAACTCAACTGATCCCAGTTGCGCATGCCTTCCCTCCTCCATCAGCCAAACAAAAGCCCATCATGTGTTACACTACTTGTGCACAACAAACAACTTAAGTGCAATGCATATCATTCAACTGTTGTCCTTCGTACTAACACAAATTAAATGTCATCTACTTCAATGATTCAGTACACTTTGATTTGAAATTGGTTAAAGAAGCGTTAAAGGTGCTATATTACAACTAAATGACTCTTGTAAAATTTAATGGCTGATGTGGCAAAATTATGTGCCGTTTTTGAAAGCTTTTCTCATGTCCGAAGACATTTTGAAGGCTCAATTATGTCCCTTGCCAACTGTTTAGATTTTTGCCTATGTTCTATAACTGGGATTCTTTAGTCGATCCAAATTTTGGTCCAACGGGAGAATAGAACTTATGAACCAAACCCAACATGAAAAATGCAACAATTGTTTAGTCACATGCATTCTCCATGCCAAGATAATGAAACACAAACAATATAACAAATATTAATAATTAATAATTTATTCATGAATATTACCAAAGAATATAAAAATATAAATAACATGCTTCTACACAAATTACACAAGCTGCCACAAGACCTTCTTATCCCTACTCTTTCCACCGCCAAACATTCCCTTTTCCACCCACACCAACCGCTGGAGCCAACCGCCGCGCACCTCCCACCGTCACAGTAATAATTACGTGCCCGCTCCACTGAATCACAGCCACCGAATTTTTCACATTCCAAATCTACCTCTCTTACATCTGAATATTCCCAACTTGTCCCTTCCTCACACGTACTCGCGCCATCTGCTTCTACTTCTACTTTGCAACAGTCCGCGCCCCTCACCGCAGTCCATCCATCCGATTCCCAATTTGCCCCTGAATTCGTCGCCAATTTACCAATCCGCTCCCTCGCAGAAGCCTCGCAGTCCTCCTCGTCCTCCTCGTGATCATCTCCGAACTCGGAGTTAACCCAGTCGAGCACGCAGCGAGGCGACGAGTCGGCGACCGCATTGGGGGACACGGAAGCCAAGAATGGATGCTGCAGCAGCTGATCGCAGCTCCATCGCTCCTTCGGGTCTCTCATAAGACACTTCTCGAGAAAATCGCGACCCGTTTCCGACAACTGGTTCGGGAACCGGGGCAACCCGCCAGCCAACCCGATTCGAACCAGCGTGTCCACCCCGCGATCATCCCACGCAGGCTTTCCGGTTACCATCTCGATCACTGTGCAGCCCAGAGACCAGACGTCGGACTCCGGCCCTGATATTCTCGGTTAATTACCTCCGGTGCCATCCACAGCGGGCTTCCGCGTGGAACGATCGGGCCCGTACACGTGTGGTCGGAAAGCACCATCGCCGAACCGAAATCGGCCAGCTTGGCTTGGTCGAGAGCGGGGCCCACCAGGACATTCTTCCCTTTGACGTCGCAGTGAACAATGCCTCTCGAGTGGACGTACCTCAGCGCCGAAACGACAGACCAGGTGCGAGAACGCAACGTCGTTTCGTCCACGTCGGCAGCGACGGTGCCACCTGGCAAGTACTCCATGTGGAGATTCCGAAAGGACGCCGTGGAACTGGTTGTCTCCACGACACGTCGTCTCCGAGGTACTTGACGACGTGCGGCGAGGAGAGCGACCGGAGTATCCGAATTTCGTTCTCCAGTGACTCCAGCTGACCGGGAAGACACGCGGCGCGATCCACCGACTTGACGGCGAAGACTTGACCGTCCGATTTGCTGACCCCGATGCTCACAGTGCCAAAGGACCCCTTCCCTATACACTTCCCTCTTACCCAAGAAACCGTGTGGGATTGAGATAGAGATTGAGAGCAGCCATGAAAATTCACTTTTCCCATCTCGGAAATTTTGTGTGTTTTGTTTTTGGTCGACCCAAATGGGCCTTTGGCTATATATATACACATGTGTGCCGCGAACCATGAAAGTTCGTAGCTTTTCGAATTTTATTAATTCGTGAGTGTTGACCTGGAATTTCCAAATGGATAATCAGCTAAAAGGTGTGATGACGTCACTGCACCCCTATGCCTCTTGCCTCTTGCCTCTTGCCTCTTCTTGCCTCTTGGCTTGTGTTTAGCGCGGAGATTGGGTAGTGGGGTGGAGGGAAGACCCTTATCTGCTCACCGTTTTTTATCTGGACCGTCGGTTTTGACCTTTTTATAATTTACACTTGTCCACGTATTTAATTTCGACATGTGGTTGTAGTGGCTAAATAGCTGCCAGACGCCTTGCTGCCAACTAATTTTTTGTTTTTTTTATTTTATTTTAATATTTTCAAAAACACAAAATAAAAATAAAAAATAAAAAATTAATTGCGGGGGTGGTGGAAGCATGGTAGTTTGGTGGGCAACAAGATCCGGACCCTTTGATTCGTTGACTTAATTATATTTCATGGTCTTGCTGTTGCTTCTCATTCGTAATATTTAAACGCTAAAATTGGATGAGGTTGCATGGATGTTGATGCGGACGTCCCGCACCGGATAACGATAAAAAGAGAGAAAGAGAGAGGTAGAAAATTGGCTGCCAAATATATTTGAGGCTGGGAGGAGTGCAACAACACATGGGTCATGGAGAAGACAGACAGATTTCGTTTTGTGTTGGTGGTGGTGGGGTCCACGCCCGATGACATGGAGGGAAACTGTAGGTGCACGTCGGCAGGAGAGAAGTTGGACGACTCCAAGATGCCTTGGATGCATGTCAGTCTGCTGGATGTACCCACCACCAGCAGCGCGACGCTTGAGAAGTCTAGTGATGACGCGTCGTCACTAGACTCCATGGGAAAAAAAAAATATTAATGTGGAAGGAATTGAGTGTGCAATGCATGTCAAATTGGGTATCTTGAGGAAAGATCTGGGGGACACCCATAACACGAAACACCTTCTGGCTTTTTCGGCACTTCACATGTTTTCTCTCTCCTAACTCCTAACTTGTTGTCGGGAAGAGAACACCATAATGTGGGGACACACAAAGGAAATTAAAATTTAACAGAAATATCATATGAGGAAGGAAGCTTCAAAAACCCAGCAATGAAACAAAAGTAGAAACCTCCGTACGGAGAAGAAGTTTCGTGATCAATTGTTTTATGTGTCAAGACTCACACGTGGCATACATATCAAAGCTTAGAGCTTAAGTTGATTCTTTTACATTTGAGGGTTGTGGGTTTGCTGCCACGTGTAGTGCACCAAGTTTTTGTTCAAAGTTAAAAAGGTTGGTATCTGCATGACAGAATAAAGGGTGTGAGATGTTTGAATGGGATTGGTTGGGACAAGCTTTTACGCAAGGGAGAAGAAAGAGATGGGAAAAAAGAGAGGGCGTTGTGGTTGTCCACAGAACCTCCATTAGGCAAAGCCAAAAACCAAAAAGGAGAAGGTAAAGATGCAGATAAACTTCAATTCGGTACATACCTTATGGAGAAAGATAAACATGCTTGTGTCAATATCATTGTCCTTTTGATGATATATAACTATGTGTAAAACCAAGAAACAAAATTTGCCAAATATACTTCACAAGAAAATTTTTGGTGGAGATGTTGCCGTATGACAGTATTGAATGACAAAATATCTCAATTAAAAGACTATGTGCATAAGAAATAAAAAGTTTCTTTCATTGACTTTAGACAGGTTTAATCTTTTATTTCGACTCAACGATATCTAAAGGGCGAAGCCATCTTTAGACAAGAGTGTTCTTCATCCCAATCCAAATAACTAGAAAAACAGTTAGTTAGTGTTCTTTTCAAAAGATACAACCAATTTCAAAAGATAACAAATAGTCTACTCCACTCCAGCAATTTCTTAAACAAAAGAAGAACTTATTTGTATGAAAATTTATGATTCCATACTTGATAACCTCACACAAGTTTTCCTCATAATTTACCATTCGTAATATGTACCCTAATCTAGTAGCTTGAAGTTTGGTACCTATTGTTTATAGCCTATGATTAATCATACAATTATGATTAAAAAAAATGCGGGCTTGCAATTTTTAATAATTTTGGGTGGTTGATGCATACGAGGTTTCAGTTTGTTCCGGTGGCTCGGACGGATGTCGTTGAAGATGAAGACAAAAGAGCAGGCGTTGATCGGAGGGCCGACAATCCAACATGCATGGACTCAATGAGTAGCAAGTTTTGCGGCTGACATGCGAACCTCACAACTCACAACTCTTCATCATTTGATAATGTCCTTTGAGGTTCATGCATTACACGCACGCATTGCCAAAATGCAGCACACCATTTGTTAACAGAATCACAATCTTCACAACGACCATCAGTACATGAATTTTTATTAATTATGTGAGTTCTTGGTGTTCAAGGAATGAGCCCATCATGGTTCTTTAGATATGAATTAACCTTGCTTAGTGGCTCAACTTGAATTGGATTAATGTCCAGCAGTCTAACCTACAAGTATCGTCTTAAAGAACGATGCTTGAAAAGACTGCTGGCTCGAACTCAATTTCAATTCAATTTACATCGCTATGAGTCTATGACCTGGCTACATTAGAGCCACATACAATGCATGTAATTGGGAAGATTTGATTAATTGGATATACGGGATGTGTTTGGTAGAACAGACAAAAAAACATGGTAATTGGAAGCACATCAGAACTGAAAAGTCCAACGAAGCAAAGTTGGGTATTCCAGGAGAGGCAGGCAACAGCATTAATGATTAAGAACATGCGATGTGGGTAGACTCGAAGGCAATTTGGTCGGGTTCATGTGCTCTTTTCTGGTCATTTTAAGGGAAAGGGGTTCGTATTGACAACGGATCATGTTGGTTTGTGATTCCTCATTATCTCATTGTTTTCTCCGGTTTTGTTAATTATCTGATTAAGATATAAAATTAAGTGAAAATATATACATACATCAAACGACAACCATATATATATTGTGTGGGGGCAAAGTAGTCGGCAGATATATATGCAGCGATTATTTTCACAGCACAGTAATGTCAAACTAGCCCTAACTAGAAAGATAGAGATGATAAGATTGATGGTAGTTTGGGAGATTTTTTAGTTTTTAATTTATTAACTGAATTCCAATTACTTGTTTCCCTTAATGTGTTTGTTTTTCATTTCTTTTAATAAGGGAAAAATTAGTAAAGCATGAACTTTAGGAGGTATTTTTCACAATGGTTGACAAAGTCATTTCTTTTATTATAATAGGATTAGATAGATAAGCCATGAGTTAGGGGACATAGATTTAAACCCAACCACACCGACCCCCCACCCCCCCTTCAAAAAAAAAACAAGTGATTAAACCATGGACAAAGCCAGCTTTCAAAATAAGGTGGGCTGAAGGCCAATGACTATGAGTGGATTCTGGACTGTGAGTTATGCGTCCTTGAAATATACTTGGGATACTTCTATTTATTGTGGGCTGGGTGGGCCAGGATATAGCTCTTCCGCCTGGTTGGTTCGAACCCCTTCCCCATTCTAAGATCTGTAGCTACTTAATCATCACGCTAGTCATCATTTTGTGATAATAAGCTATGGAATATGTATTTATAATACATGCAAGCTATTTTCAAAATAAAAATTAATATAATTACTTATTGTTTTATATTGTTGATCAGTTACTTAATTACTTAATATAATTTATTTCTTTTCTATTTAATTCATTTAATGTTATTGATTATTTTATTATTCATTATAAGTACTTACATTACTAAATTCTCCTTCAAATTGTTGCTTAATTACTTAAATCTCTATAATTATTTTCTTTGTTTACTACTTAATTCTTCCTTTGATAAATTTATTTATGTTCTTAATTAATTTTCAATCTTCACTATTATTTTTTAAGTATGGGAAAGTGCCTAATTTTCATGAAAAGTCAAGTTGGTTTAATTATTTTTCAATTTTTGATAAATAATAAATATAAGAACGTGTACCATGTCCAATGAATAATGTGAAATAAGGTTACACATGTATCTTACCATGCAATTTATAAAATGTAAAATATTGTACTAAAAATGATAAATAAATTACTATGGGGTGTTTAATTCTCTTCATTAATTACTTCATATTTTCTAAGTCATAGAGTTTGTCAACTCGCAATATAATCAACTTAAATCACTCAAACCCACTATGCAATGCATTTCCTTTCAATTTTTTGTGTCAAAATGATAGATGATTGACTAAATAAACTTCTTCCAAAGTTTCATTAAAAATTTCCATGTATTTATCACAATTTCCGTGGTTTTTATCCAATTTTTATTGATATCCATATTTTCCCGATATTTCCGTGTTTTTGAACCATCGATATTTCCGAAACTATCGATATTTAAGACCTTGGTGAAAACCACAAATGTTATAATACACACGCCAAGAGTTTTTTCAAGGTTTAATACTAGATATGTTAACTGATGTGTCAATGTTTCATTTGTTTTTTGTTTATGCTTATTTTGGATCTTATTTATTCACAGTAAATAAGAAATTGTCATATCAGTTAGTTATTAAAAATAATAAGTTAGTTTCTCTAGTTTTATTGTTTATCAAATCTCTCATATTCTGTCGGCCATACATGGGTCATAAATATGATTTTATAAGTCCATCCAACTCACAACAAGGGACATAGTTGGGAATTCTTGAAGGTGAAATTCGAACCAAATGAGCTTCCATCTAAATACAACCTATGAACCACTCATCGACATACTCGAGACATCTTCTAACATTAAAAAAGAAAATATCTCTAAACTAATAACTAGTTGATAATAACGTGTCTAAAATTCGCTCTCTTTACCATGGTGAGGGAAACATATTACCACTTATACCAAAATAGAATTTAGCTTTAATTATCCGACTGAAGTCCTGAATTACTTAATTTCTAATGCGTCCATGTCATTGTCTTGGTAATATTTTATCTTCTTACGACATCATCACAAACCTGAAATCCCAGCACAAAGATCAAGTCTTTCGTACAATATTCGACCGTTGTAGCTAAAGACCAAGACTTCTTCCAACAGAAGAGGTCAGAGAGTTTGTAACATTCTATGTATTGCTTATGTTATATCAGACAACTAATTCTAGAGAACAAAAATTTATTATAAAGAATAAATTAATGAACAAACTGAGTAAAGTTATACAAAGAATCAAAGAATAGGGGCGCAAGAATTATACAAATCAATGACTAAGCTGAATCTCTCTTCTAGCAAGAATGGTTAATAACTTAATACCCTAATAATCTAAGCATAGATCTGGCTGGCTCCCAAGTGATATCTGATGCACCACACCCTCCCATCATCACAAATCCTAGTCAACAATACTGTCACCAACGGGCAAATTCTACATGTCAGATGTATCCCCTCAGCTTGTGTGTTAGGGTCACGATAATAATATGAAAATCATACGTAGAGCCCCAACGGGACTACCATCACGCTAATATCATCGCAAGAGCCTCGTGATGCAGAAAGTTCTATCAGCTTTTTACAAGCCAACAGAGGTTGCCCATCAATGCCTAAGCATGAAGGACGAACAACATCCACTGCTTCCTGGTTGCTAACCTGAAACCAAAGAAAAGAAATCTAATTTAGTGATTTGGCGGCACTAATTTGATCCAAAGGATAGGAAAAATTTATAGATTCAGAAACAAAATTTTGACATGGGAATCTTTATACCTTATCCCATAATCCGTCTGAAGCCATGATTAAGAACTCGTGTTCAGGTTTGATTCTAACCACTGTGGTCTCTGGTTCTGGTGTTACAAATTGTTTAAGGTGCCTATCTCCAATTCCTCTAGATACAGCTAGAGTTCCATTAATTCTCCAAACACCATGGCTTAAATCAACAAAGCCACCCTACAAAAAGAAATTCACAACAACCATCAGTCTCAATTCAAATGAGGCTTAATCTGAAATAACCATAACTTATAAGAAATTAGAGGGCAAAATCTTAGTACTTACCAAGTTCTCAATTCTGACTTTCTCGTCTTCCCTTGATGGCCGATGATCACATGTGAGAGCCTCAGCAGCACCTCCTGTGCTCAAGACAGCACGGCAATCGCCGGCATTAGACACAACAAGGTTACCATTCCTGATCACAGCAGTCACACAGCATGATCCACCACGAAAATCCTCTTTAAGAAAATCAGAGTCTGTATTTAGGTAACCATGCTTGACCGCTTCCTCGATTTCATCATCATCCCTCCTCACAGCTTCATTTAAAATGTTCTTTGCCAAGTTCTCTGCTGCAAACTCAGCAGCTTTTGCACCTCCATGCCCATCAAATACACCAAAAATTGCCTGCAAACATGAAGCTATAGCATATCAAATTCCAATTCTCCAAGCACCCATTCAACTAACTACAATCAACAAAGGCCTACATAGATTCCATCCATGCACATTCTAGGAAAAGAAGGAATTTTATTATTATTTATTTTTGCATCCATAGTATAATCAATTACTTTCAGTAAAATTCAATATACTATAAAACCTTTCCACACAAGGGTTTTAAAACATAGAATTTAACTATTAAATTATTTTTTTTAAAGCTACAGAAAATTTGTTATAGTTTTCATTATAAAAAACCCAACTTGATTTTGAAAAATTCCAATCAAAGCTTTCAAATTTCCCCAAATTCAGCTCCCAACACACCTCAATGACGAAAACAAGTGAATCCCAATTCTTATAAAATAAAAAAAGATAGCAACTTTATCATTACCTGTTTGGGATCACCTTGAAGATTAAGAGTAGCAGAGTATCGATCCTCCAAAGCCTCTCTTCTTCCTCTCTTGCAAGACACATAATAGTACCCTTCTCTGTCTGCCTCAACAACCTCTCTCCTCGCCGCAGGGGACTCCATCGCCGGAGCATCTCCAAAGAGCGATGACACCACCGGAATATAAAGCTTCGCCGGCCTCTTCCTCTTCAACTGCGTCACCGGAGAACCCGGACCCGAAGCTGAAAGCCCGCTCAGAGGCTTCGGGATCCGAAGCCGAAACGGCGACGACGGAGATGAACATGAAACCATCGCGTCCGACGACGACGACGACGTCGCTAGGGTTAGGGTTTCTGGGGATGGAGAGATCATAGACGACTTGTTGCAGAACAGAGACGACGACGGCGAAAACACCGGCGAGTTCGAAACCGCGACGGAGCACGACATGCCGCGTTTCCTTTTCCGTTTAATTTTTCTGAGTTTTCGAAAAGCAAAGACCTGAAGTGTTCAATTGTGTGCCGTTTGTGCTTCTTTTTCTTCTCGAATTTTTTGGATGAAGAAACGAGAAGAAGGTTTTTCCAATATATAGGTGGCTCCGAGTGGGGTCTACGCCTTTTCCGTGTTTGTGGGGCCCTCGTGGGCTATTTTTAACATGGTTTTGACCAGTGATTTAAGGCAGGCACTCATTCTTTCTAGAATGTCATATATGCCCCTAGTGCTTGGATTATGTATCTCCCCCGACATTGAGGGCAAAAGGGTCCAAAGGGGGTGCTCCATTGTCAATCGGATAGGGGCGTGTGTGGGAAAAACAGAAAAATGGGGGAATATTGGGGGGGATATTATTTTAATATTAAAAAGTGGTCAAACACGTTATTTAATTTTCAATAGAGTGTTGTCCGAAATAAGTGTTGGGTTTGACCTCCCTTAGTAACTAAGCTAAAAGATGTTGTTTCGTCGTTTGATGCCGCCCAAGTGGACCCCACCAGGCCCTGATTGGGGATTTCCCAGAATTTCCAGGAACTTACCGTTGTTAACATAACAACGATAACACGTAGGAGTCGGATGGATGGATGCTGTGTGTCGTTGTCCATTGATTTCCCACGTTAGAGAAGACAAGAGACCGACTCTGACTGAGACGACCGTTGGGAAATTGGAAAATTGGGCGCTGAGTTCGTCAACATGTAAACTTGCATGATTTTTCGTTTCTTCTCTGCTTCTCCTTTCTATTTTTTGGATTTGAAAATGAAGTTATCAAGCTGATACTGCCATACTTGAAAAAGTCTATATTACCCCTCTCGAAGGGCAATTTAATTACTGTATTGTTTACGTGCATAGAGTGCTAATAATGACTCCCTCACTGTTTTAACATAGGTTTATTCTTGTTCGTTTGCATAATTTCACTTTTTTGTTTTTGTTTCTGTGTATTTCTAATTGCATTGAATTTATTCTTTGTAGTAATCGAGGGCATTAGTTGAATTTAATTTTTATACTCATGTAGAATTTTGAGTGGAGCAACGCAAAGAGCAAGGGATCTTAGATTTGCAAGGTAGTCTCATAAGCGGCGGACGTGACAATTTCAAACAAGAACAAGAAGCAAATTCGATGAAGGTGAAAATACACAAATTGAACTGAAATTTTGTGAAAACTGGGTGGCCTTTTCATATCTATGCCGTCTTCCATAGGGTTTTTTTGCTGCCAGCGCATGCGTTGAACCATTCCATCCTTGCATAATCTAGCTAAGTTGTGACACGTATTCTCCTAATACACTCCTTTGAATCACTAAATTAATACATGTTCTAAACATGACATTTGTATCCAAAAGCCAAAAACTACACGTTGACATTTTTCTTGACACCCACTGTTCACATTCTAGTGGGTCATGTCATTGATTAGCGGAAAACCTAACTGTTGCCTAATAACATCTGGTTGGCAAGAGCTCACCCAACATGAAATTTCGTCAATATAATTGTTTGAAAAGTTGAAACGGACTTATAGCTTACGTGATTAAAAGTAGTTATTCATGCATTTAAGGTCTTATTTTCGAATCATATTCTTCTATATCACTTTCACCAATAACGCTAGGGACACTTGGCAATAATTTATTTTTTTTGGGTTTTCATGAAATCATTTTACAAATTCCATAGAGTATAAATTACTTTTCAATTTCTATGTTAAAATAATTCAATTAATGCTAAGTACATGTGTCAATTATAATTAAAACTTGATGATGTGGTAGACGCCATCTCATTTGGAATTAAAATTTGGTGTCCCTAGCAATATTGCTTTTTATATATACAAGCAAAAGTGGGGTAATGCTAGAGACACCAAATTTGTACACCAAATGATGTGGCAAATAATGTTGGCGTGACTTGTAGATATTGACTTACTTTCCTTACACACCAAGGATTCCTATTTTATTTGTAATTGATTTATTTTAATTCCTAATTTCCTACTGTAAATAGATTTAGGAATTTATTATTTACTTGCCCATTCAGGTTTTGTTGTGTTATAAATATGACCTCCTACAAGGAGAAGAATACATAGAAAATTCTCACAAACAAATATTCTCTCATAGTTTTCATATTTTAGCATGGTATCAGAGCGGCGATCTTGGAATTGCTGACTCTAGTTTCACACCCCCGCCGCCGCTATGGGGGTTGATGATTTTAACCCTCATGGAGGTAGCACCACCGACTCATTCTCTCCTTCTCAACCAACCATACCTGAGTTGAGTGCCCAAATGGCTCGGCTCCTACAGATGCAGACTTTGGCCCGAATTTGATCCTGAATCAGGATCCTATTTTGATGACCCGAACCCGATCCGAATCAGGATCCTATTTTGACGATCTCAACCCGACCTCGACTATGACGACGACGACCCGACCACGACTCAAGACAACCTCGACCCCAACTCCAATGATGACCACAACCCGAATTTGTCTATGATTGGACCTCGATCCCGATTTCGACTCCGACTCGGCCAGGCTCGGGCTCGATCCCGATCCGAATTCCTACTCTACCTGTATTCTATGCATCTTCCGCTACACAGATTATGACTTCTCGACTAACAACACCGACACATGGACTAGGTTGCGCATATTGTGGTGATCCGAGACACACTCGTGAGACTTGTTTTAAATTGCATAGCTACCCCGATTGGTGGGCTACTCTTAAAGATCGAGGACAATGCAATACGACCGTAATGGTACTGTTATGGATTCCATACTTCCGATAAGATTGATTTCAGGAGTTGGATAATTAATTCCGGTGCAACTGATCATATGACGTTTGATCCTGATGATTTTCTGAATACTACACAACCTCAACGAACCTGTATTGCAAATGCCAATGGCGTTACTTATCCTGTGTGGTGGCACTGTTGCACTCTCATCCTCTCTCACACTGTCTAATACTTTACTTGTTCCATATTTATCCACTAAATTGTTGTCTGTTAGTTAGCTTACTGAATAATTGAATTGTTGTGTATTCATTTACCCGAGTTTTTGTTTGCTTCAGGATATTCACACTAAGGAGATTCTTGGTCGTGGTACAAAGAGAGGGGGGGCTATATTATGTCGATGACTTTAGTCCTGGCATGGCTAACAGTATGACGCATTCCTTTGATAGCAAACAAAAGCAAATTTGGTTGTGGCACCGTCGATTGGGACATCCGTCTTTTAGTTATATGAAGCATCTTGTACCAGATTTATTCTCAGGTTTCAAGGACTCCGACTTCACATGTGATACTTGTATTTTGGCTAAGAGTCACCGCGTGCCCTACCCGTTGAGTACGAACAAGTGTACTACTCCATTTACGTTAATTCACTCTGATGTCTGGGGACTTTCACCTATCACTGCTCCTTCTGGTGTTCGATGGTTTGTCACATTCATAGATGATTGTACACGGATGACATGGCTTTATTTGCTGAAGAATAAAACGAAGTGTTTTCCTGTTTCAGTCATTCCATAAACAGATGAAAACTCAGTTTAATGCTCAAATCCAGATTCTTCGCTCCGACAATGGTGGAGAATTTGTCAATCATGACTTTCAGACTTACTTCCAACAACATGGAATTATCTATGAGACGACTTGTCCTCAGACACCGTAACAAAATGGTGTTGCTAAACGAAAGAATCGACATCTTCTTGAAACCGCCCGAGCACTTCTGATTGGCGCTCATGTTCCTCGTCATCACTGGGATGATGCTATTATCACTGCAGTTCACCTAATCAACCGCATGCCTTCTGGTGTATTGACTTTTAAAACTCCCTTACAGGTGCTTGCGCAACACGACCTCGCCTTCGTTTTGGTACTCACACCCCGAATCTTTGGATGTGTGGCTTTCGTTCATCTCCACAAAAATCAACGTAGCAAACTTGATCCATGTGCGCTTCGTTGTGTTTTTGTGGGTTATGTCACTCATCAGAAAGGCTACCGTTGTTATCACCCTCCTACCCGACGTACCTATGTCACTTTGGATTTGACCTTTCTGGAATCTGAGCTATTCTTCCATGACCCATCATCCAATTCTACGCTTGGGAGATACGAAATGAAGAGCAGAATTGGAGCAACTTGGAAAAAGAAGAAATTCTCCTATGTACAGAAATGATTGATCATCCCTAGTCTGGAGCACAAGATTATTCTCTGCCGAAAAGCGACCAATTGCCCATTCATAGCGATCAATTACCTGACCCACCTGATCCATACGAAGATATTTCTGATCCGAGTCTCACACCTACAGACAATACAGAACAACAAGATGAAGACCCCCTCTAACTCAACAGTACCAACAGACCAATCTCCTGAGAATATCCTTGAGGTAACTACTCCTACTAGACTTATGCATTTAGATGATAAAACTATTGGATATCAATTACCTTTCAGGCAAAATTGTGGGAAGCCACCAAACCGCTATTCACCTGATATTGACAAGACATCCAAGTATCCAATTGCAAATCATGTATCTACTGAGAAGCTGTCTGAACCACTCAAGGCTTTTGTGCATCAGTTGTCTGCTATCCATATTCCAACCAAGGTCTCTGAAGTATTGAAAGATTCTAAGTGAGTCCAAGCTATAAAAGAAGGGATGAAAGCTCTTGAGAAAAATCAGACTTGGACATTGGAGACTATACTACGAGGAAAAAAGACTATCGGATGTAGATGGGTGTTTACTATAAAACACAATGCAGATGGATCTATCGAGCGATACAAGGCAAGACTTGTGGCAAAAGGATACACACAGACCTATGGTATAGACTATGAAGAAACCTTTGCTCCAGTTGCAAAGTTAAATACCGTCAAAGTCTAATTGTCCCTTGTAGCTAATTTGGATTGGCCACTACACCAGTTTGATATAAAGAATGTTTTTCTACATGGCGAACTCACGAAGGAGATGTACATGGACATTCCTCCTGGTTATAATACTACTCAGACTGGAACAGTTTGCAGGCTACGAAAAGCATTGTATGGGTTGAAACAGTCACCACGTGCATGGTTTGGACGGTTCACCATGGCAATGAAGAACAATGGTTTCAAACAGTGCAACTCAGATCATACTTTGTTCTTGAAACATCGAAAAGGGAAGGTAACATCATTAATAATTTATGTTGATGATATGATTATTACTGGGAATGATAAACAAGAAATATCACAGCTACAAGACTATCTGGCTACAGAGTTTGAGATGAAGGATCTAGGTGGACTCAAGTATTTCTTGGGAATTGAGGTGACTCGATCGCAGCAAGGCATATTTCTCTATCAAAGAAAATATGTCTTGGACTTGTTGACAGACACAGGAATGCTAGATTGCAAACCTGCGGACACTCCTATTGTTCAGAATCATCATCTTGGAGAATATCCGAATCAAGTTCCAACTAACAAAGAAAGATACTAAAGGTTAGTGGGAAGATTGATCTATTTGTCACATACTCGACTAGACATTGCTTATGCAGTGAGCATTGTCAGTCAATTTATGCACTCTCCAAGTGAAGACCACATGAATGCAGTTCTTCGGATACTTAGATATTTGAAGTCTGCGCCTGGAAAAGGACTTATGTTCTCAAAGTATTGTCATCTAAATATTGATGGTTATTCAGATGCAGATTGGGCAGGTAATGTAACAGATAGAAAATTCACATCGGGTTACTTCACATTCGTGGGAGGTAATTTGGTGACATGGAGGAGCAAGAAACAGAATGTAGTAGCTTTATCCAGTGCAGAAGCCGAGTTCAGAGGCATGACTAAAGGGATTTGTGAACTTCTTTGGTTAAGAAAGTTGCTTACTGAACTTGGGTATAAACCTACATCTACAATGAATCTCTTTTGTGACAACAAGGCTGCTATAGCCATTGCACAGAATACGGTTCAGCATTATCGTACTAAACATGTTGAGGTGGATCGACACTTCATCAAACAGAAGCTTGAGGCTAAAGTGTTTCAGTTTCCTTTTGTGAAATCCGAGGATCAATTGGCGGATATTTTGACAAAGGCGATTTCCAGTAAAACATTCCACAATTCACTGGATCAGTTGGGCATTGACGACATCTATACACCAACATGAGGGGGAGTGTTGACGTGACTTGTGGATATTGACTTACTTTCCTTACACACCAAGGATTCCTATTTTATTTGTAATTGATTTACTTTAATTCCTGATTTCCTACTGTAAATAGATTTAGGAATTTATTATTTACTTGCCCATTCAGGTTTTGTTGTGTTATAAATATGACCTCCTACAAGGATAAGAATACATAGAAAATTCTCACAAACAAATATTCTCTCATAGTTTTCATATTTTAGCAAATAACACCTCACTAATTTAAATTAAAACTACCACGTGCCATCATCATGCATGATTTTGTTGAACAAATGGGGCTGCATTCTATATCAGTCTCGAAAATCGAAACAAGAGTACAAAGAATTTGGGATAAAGTAACATTCCAATAAATTCTTACTCCTTAGAGTGTCTACGTTTGTCCACATTCGGGCCACGACCGAGATGTAAACTGCAGTGGTGATGGCTTGATCATCATCTTCTTGCCACTCTCTTTATTCTTCATCACGTTTGCGCATTCTTTCTTCATTTTCTCGCTTTACTCTCTCCAACAACCTCCTTGTGTAAGACATTGAAATTGGAATGTGTTTTGTAAAATCTGATAAATGACACATGGTGCAATTGTAGTAATTGAAAATCTTATCCGAAATATGATATGTGAATTTTATAATAACTATGGACACGTGGATGCAAGACTCCGGTGCCTTTTGCCGGAGCAAAAGAAAACCGGTTGAAGTAGCCTTAGGTTCTCACTGATCAATGACATAAACCACTAGAATTATTGCATACGATCAAAATATCTTGGAGTGAAGAATGTGAATAGTAGGTGTTGGGTATGAAAGGGAAAAATGTCAACTCGTAGTTTTTAGCTTTTGGACACAACTGTTATGTCAACAACATACTTGGATTAATTTAGTGATTCAAAGGAGTGTGTAATTAGAAGAATACGTGTCACAACTTACTTAGATTATATTCAAAGGAGTGGATTGGAAATGTGGTTACTCTTTCTAAATCCAAATTATATCAGCTCCCAGGTGCACATGTCCGGCCCAAAACCAAAGCATGTGCTACAAATCCAAACCCTTTTTCATTTTTGGGTACATGGGCGACCCAACGCCCAAATCAACAAACTAAAACAAACCAACAAGGTCCTTTGTGATTTCTTCCATTCTCACTAGCCTTCTCTTTTCATATCACAAAATTACCAGCATCTTCGCAGCCTTTTTCTGTTCTTTATTTACAACTTTATATATTTATTTGAAAAATATTGAGAAATTGCGAAAAATTAATTTCAAAGCCCAAGCATAAATTGGACCCAAAAACCAGGCAAATATCCATTGGGTTTGCTCATAGGATTCTGGGTTTTTGATGGCCTTTACAGTTCCAGAGCTTATACAAGTTCATCGACTATTTCAAGTCCAGTTTTCGTTACATAAGAAACAATAAAAAAGGAAGTAAATAATTTAGTTCTCCGACGTCCAAATACCACACAGAAATGCAGCATTAGATAGCGAGGAGAACATCTTTCTCGGCTTCTCTTCTAAAAACACACACAAAATCAAATTAAGTGCATGTTGAATACGATTTATAAAGCCTTCAAAAAATTAAATTTAAAATACAAAAAAAAAAAACTGAAATTCATAGATTTAAGAAATATAGTTGCTCTTTCTCCATCTGCCAAAAGTAGCAAAAATTTGAGGGAGAGATTAAAGAAAAAAAGCAACACGATCGATTTTGCTTCAAGGGAACGAGTCATTTGGGAATTGAATTGATCCGCAATGACCAGATAAAGAAGCCTTCCCTAAAACTTGAAGAAAGGTTTTTACGACTTTCAACTTCAATCAAAAACCAGAGACCAAATTTGAGGACGGAGGAGGGGAAGAAAGGGTTGAGAGCAATGGCTCTAAGCGGCGCTTTCATGCCTAAATATATAGGGGACCCCCGGGGGCTGGGGGGACATCGGACGGTTGTTATTATATCATTCGTGGATCTACGGTCCAGAGTCTTTTCTCTCTATTACCAGACCTAAACCTAGTTTCCTTTCTAATCCTTGCGTGGGTTTACGAAATTGGCGTCTTGCTCATACCAAGGCAGCCCAAGCCCAAGGTTTGTATTACATTACACGGATGTATTTTTTCAAAAATACTTTCCTCTTTTAATACACTTCTCAAAAGATCCAGTAAAATAGACATTTTCAAAATTAAATGTAGCTCAGTGATTAAAAACATTTATCCATACACTCGACGTCTTAGCTCAAGTGAGCAAATGTTAGAAACGTGGTGCTTGAGTTACTATACATTTACATATTTTTCATACTATACATACATACACATATATACATATATATCATTCACATTTATTATATGTATTTTTCACATATTATTAAAGAGTGGTGATTTCCCCACTCCTTTATTAAATAATTATACGAAAATTTGTAAATAATCAATAATAAAATATTTTATAATAATTGAAATTTTCACCGTCTTTTAAAATTTTTACCGGAATAATACATGCACATCAAGTTTTTTATTTTTTATAAATGTGAGAGTGGTAGAGAAATCCATTAAAATCCCACGACCAAATGGCATCCCACAAGTTTCTCTAGAACATACCTTTTGTTTTCATTTTTTCTTCTTTATTTTTTTGGCTAAACACAGATTAAGAAAAGCTATTGGCCCGAACAATATGGAGACCAACGAGGGGGAAAAAAAGCCGAAGCTTTCTGCAAAAGTTTACAGAAGTATCACAACATGTAAAGGTAAATACAGTGTTGAATAATGCCATCATGAGTATAGAGCAGGGAGTAAAAACTATCTGCTATATTAAGAGAAACATAAGCCTATAACACGAGAAGATGGTGTACAAAAAGGGCAGTACATACACAATTGCTGTCGCAAAATCAACAATTTTCACAAGTCAAATATAAATACTGAGTGTAATACATGCTGCAGCTGCATTCAAATCATCATTCAACCATTACATTTGAACCTTCCGTGTCGGTGCTAGCTCTACGCGTCACCATAGATTCCTGAAATTATATTTGAAGGAAAAGTTAAAACTACATTTTAATCTTGAAGTCCAACTGTAGACAATCCATAAACACCTGGTAGACTGGCAGAAAGAACATTAAATTGCATAAAAGTAAATTTTGCATTGCTTCAGTGGGAAGAACACACCAATAGATTTGTTATATTTTTTGTTTGTTTTTTTTCATTTTTACATCCAGAATCTTTGACTGATAAAAAAAAGTCCAAATTCCATCCCAAAGGTTTAGCGTATAATCTAGGATATAGTTGACACTCCAGACAAATACTTGGGTATCTCTAATAAATAACTCAAAGGGAGCCTCTGCAAAATTGGCAAGTCTTTTTGGAGTTCCATAAACAATTTCACCTTCCAAAGTTCTGTGTATGTTTCTAAATGCCCTAAAGAAAACAAACGGGAAGAGGTCTGAAAAAGGCTAGAGAAAACCTCACTGTTTGTCTAGTTTAAATTGCCCCAATTCTCTAGTGAAGACCGCAAGGATACATCCAAATTATTTGATGACAGGTCACGTAAACCCTTCAAAATGTTTGTATGTTGTGTTTATAGTGCTTTCATTTTTGTAACATGAAACCTCACATTATGAAACACAGCTATAGCAACTTATTCAAGCATGCAAGAAACCACACATTATGAAAGAAGGTACAGTGGGTGCACTGAAGGCAGTTCAGTTATGCCGAAATAGGTAGTCAACATCTGAACTAGTCTTAAGAACATTAATGCTACAACTCATCTATTTTCCCGAAGGAACGGAGGCTAAACCAAGAGTTGTAAACTGATTTATTTGGCAGCCGAATTCCACATTATCTACTGGCCTGGGACTACCATTACATCCAAACACATCATAGCAAAGAACATATTACGAAATTCCAATATAACATAACGATATGATTCTACAACTTAAGATATCCAACAAGATAAAAAGGTTAGAATGTTACCTCTTGCAAAACTCTGTTACATATCGTGAGCCATTGTAAAAAATGAACCACATCAACACAACGACCAAAGTATCTATCAAGATTTAGGAATTCACAAGTGCAATGTAACAGCATAGAGGAAGGGAGAGAACTTCATATTAAATTTGGTCGAGAATGGTGAGAGAAGTAGGTTAAATCTTATATCCTAAATATTCATTAAGTCATAAGACTGCACCAGAAACATGATAACCAAAAATACAAATTTTAATGAAACTTATATATGGCAATATGGTAGGAACCAATAAACAAGCTCAAGAAAAACTTCAGGTTTTAGCATATGGTGATAGGAGATATTGCAAAATAAGAAGCACCTTTTCAAATCATAACAGCAAGAAAGATTTATAATAAGATCAAGCAAAATGCTTCTTTTTTCTAATTGAACAAATGGTAAGTGTCATGCAACCACTTGAAAATTGAAATTATAAACTCCATCTCTACATGATCATGGATATAAGCTTACGCTCTAAACTTAAAAAGGACACATATCAAGCATATTGAAGAAAAAAAGGCATAACATAGGATACTGAAGAGATAACGCTCCCACCAATCCAACATATAGAGCCCAAAAGTGACATTGTAAAGATAAATCTTTCGTTGAACCCAATTCATGGCTCGAGAATCTACAAACAGTGAGCATAAGTCGGTGCCAGGTTAAGATGTATCCAAACAAATATAACTTAACAAAACCATATAAAAATGAAACACAAAAAACAAAAAACAAAAAACAGAATCCAGCAATAAAAAATACAGTAGCAAGAGCTGATTGTAGCACTGAGCTTCGCTGAGATCTTACAGAGATTTACATATGCATCTATCTTTTGACCCAAAAATCTAACACAATTGAATATTGAACAAACCAGAGAATTAAGGGCTTGTTTGGTTTGTGATTCAAAAGTTACGATCCATTCCAAAAATTTGGGTTGTATTCCGAATTTACGGATCATGACTAATATTTACAAGGAAGACCAAAGGAAATCCAGGCCCAATCGAACTCCAAGCACTCTATCGCGGCATTTCCACACACAGTTATACCCACAACCAGCATTGAAAAAGAAAAAAAAGCCCCGCTTTTCCCACTTGCCATTAAACCAAATACAGAAAGATCATCCTCCCCCAGCTTATATTCAAGAGATTAGAACTGTAATCTGTTTCTAAAGGGACAAGCAGCCAGTCAACAGTGGTGAGCGCGAATCGTTGACCGCCACACCATGGTAATTGGGTTTCAAAGAACACAGAAGATAATGAAAATGGAGACGACGATGAACTCAGAATTGAAATGAAAATCAAACAGTTTTCCCGTGAAAGAATACCAAACGCACCCTAAGATTTATAAGGATCGCAAGATTTATTTGGGTAGATTCAGTGTAAGTTTCAGTTTTCTTTTTCACCATTTTTTGGGACTTTATTCGTATTAACAAGCAAGTGAGCAAACTAAACAGATCGGTTAATTTACAAATTTGTCAACTCTGCTGCCCTTTTTCCCGAACCTTTCCCAGAAACCAAACAGAAAGAGAGGCTAAATAATAACTTACCAGTGGCAAAGAAGTAAAGGCTGAGTTCAGTGCAGCAGCTGGTTGGATGGGATTGGAGCCAATGAACCGTGCCCCTGCCAATCGACGGAGGGAGGGAGAGACAGAGAGAGGTTTTGAGATGGCAATTTCCCAAACCAAGTTGTTCGAGTTTCACTATCCCACTTCCCCTCTTTCCTGCTTGATTCGCAAACCCATCTCACACGTTTTGGGTTTTTGCCCACGCCCACATCCACCAGAAAATAGTCATAATTAGTGTTTGGACTGGGCTATCTATGGATTGGATTGGACTTTCATTAGGCCTGGGCTGTTGTGGTCTATTTAGGTTCTCTGTATTGTTGACCTTTCAAATTCTTAGGCCCATTACTTGTGTGGCTTGGGCTTGAGCCAATAGTAAAAGTACAATATCTTATCTACCCACTTGCTCTTATACATCGTGGAAAAAAATCTATACACGGGTGCATTTCTGCCATGTGATAGTATTGAGTGAGAGAACAATCCAGTGAAAAGATTGCAAGTGTCCAAGTTTGATGATAATTTTTTAGACACATACAATTTTTTCATCGCTCAACACTGAAACATGACAAAAACATTTCTCGAGTTGAACATTAGCCAATTTGTGAAAAACAAAAATAGCCCAAATGTGAATGATAACAATAGCAAATTTTTATTTATATTTTGTTAAGGAAGATAATTTATCCATCAACAACAACAATAATAATTTAAATTATCATGATTGTCGTCACTTATTTTCCGGTTGCAGAAGTTAGTAATAGCATGCTTAAAAAGATGCTAATTTGGTCATGCTTTGCTGATCTTATCTTATATTATTTTTCTTTCCTTTGTTTAATGTCTAACAAGTCACTGTTTCCGCATTAGCCCACTGTCCCCTGTGCTTTTCCATCCAAGCTAAACGCCAAACTCAATCGTGCCCCACGCTAACCCTTATTAGTAAATTAATCAAATCTTAATCAACTTATTTGTTATTTAATTAATTAAGTCGCTTCTTGCATCCTTGTGAAGTAGAAGCCAAACATAAACAAGGGAAAAGCCCTTTTTCACTTGGCATTAATAATTTACACTCAAAACAAAGGATAAGATTTTGATTAACCTGTTGAATCGTTCAATTTGGCTTCATTATCTCTTGGGATTCGATTCCTAATATAATTAAAGAATCTCTTAACGATAGTTTCAAAGCTTAAAAAATATGACAGATATGTTACAAACAAATGATTTTAAATCTTACTTTTTTCATCTTTCTCTCTCTCTCTCTCTCTCAAAAAAAAAAAACCCTAATAATTTAATGTATAAATCATATTATATGAAAAATGTCAGTTTGATATACATTACTGACTTGTGTTTAAAAGTTTTTATACTGCAAGTTTAGAGACCGTAGCGGAGCCACATGTTACACGCAAGACTTGTGATGGCCCTAACTCCCCAATTTACATCTTGCTCTATTTATTTGTAGCATTCTGGACAACTTTGAAACAAAGATTCATCTAATGCCCCCTCCTCTCAAAAGTTAACGTATTTAGACTTCTTAGCTCATTCAAAAGAAAGTTTCATGGCTCAGCCCTAACCGGAGGTTATAGATAATTTTTTATTTGTAATCGCAACACCGTTATATAATTTATAATAAATATACTTGTCATCCGACGTGAGTTGATTAATAATACCACATAACGATAGTATACTTAAGTTAGATTGAAACATTATTGGGCATATATAGTCTCCAACTGCCGTGTCACACTGCTCAATCATTACCTACACACTCACTCAATCGAGTTGCCCCACCCCCACGCCATGGCAAATTGTTATAGATGAAATATAATTGGAGGGGTCAATAGTCAATAGTCAATAGTAGCAAGCTAAATAATGAATTAGAATAAGTAATCTTTTTGTCATTACGATTTGATTCGAGCTCGCCTATCAAACAAAACTAAATAATTCATGGTGGTGATGGTGCAGCGGTGGTTGGTTACATTATCAATCGTTTTCACTTCTAAAGTTTTATAATAATTCATCAATGGGGTTTTCATTGTCATCATCAATGGGTCCCCATAACATCAGTGATATTACTATTGCCAAATTGTCAACCACATAAACGGGTTCCTCACGCCACATATCTTGTACACGGATCATCGCATACCATCAATTAGTCTATTATTGTACATTTATGACTTGACTATAAAAAAAAATTAGATTAAATTAATACATGAACGTCTAAACACTAGCCGGTTATTAAGTTAATAATAATCCGGTAGATATATCTATTAAGAATATTACTTAGCATGAAGAGTTTTGAATGGATGAAAAAGTCAATCATGAAGACTATATAGCTAATTAGACGACCAAAGAACATAAGCAAATTAATACTATCTAATCAAGCTTTTGCAAACGCACATTTAAAATTTTTTAACATTATTTTGAGCAAAGATTTTGGCAATTGGTGATTGATAACTTATTCTAAAAATATAAATATGTTATAGATCTTCTCAAGAAATCAAGCAATTTGAAAATCCCAACAATATGAGAGAAACTCTCATGTAACGGGATAATATTTTTTGCTATCCCCGACCAATAATATAGTGACACGTAGGATAAATTTTTCGCGTGTCATTATTATTGGGAATAAAAACAGTGATATCCCCGTTATAGGTAAGTTTTTTTTTCCAACGATACGCCTTCCTTATTTTCCTAGCGCCATAATTGATGCTCAAGCATGATTTTCATATTTGAAGCCCAATTTTCTGATTTTGAAACCCATGATTTATCCTGCATCAGACCTCTTCACTTGTAAAGAACTCGACCTCAAGTTCTCCTTGAATTGAACTTGGGTAGACATAGAATTTGATGTGTGAATAAACTCTTGAATTCTTTGAGTCCAAACTTGCTCATACTTGGATGGAATTATCATACAATTAATTCCATAAACAAAATTAGAATATGCCAATTGATAATCAAACTCCTTGAATAAATTTGTTTCCTCCTCAAATTCAGATTTATTCCTACCTTCAATTTTTCCCTCCGTCTTGTGGGTTACTATATCATCAATTAATTCAACCTTCATTACAATAATTTCTTCTTCTTTGACCTCGTCCTCCATTTTTCTTCACTCGCCATAATTTTGGGTTGATCAATTTTGTTACTATTCCTTGACAAATATATATCATATTCAAAAGGAAAGAATTTGTTCACAAGAAGTCTTTTCATCCTACGCAAAGAAGCGATAGGATTTTAACCTTGTTTCTTCATAGATTTTAGCTTTTGATCCCATCAAGAAGTGACATCGCCTCTTAAATGGGACAACAATTTTCACCATATGCTCTTCTGAAATTGCTATGTATCAAATAATTCCTCCACATTTGCAACCCATTCGAGAAACCATTCAGTGTAGTCACTTCCCATAAAGCATGGAACATCTGCAACATAGGAATGATGAGGTTGGATTTGGGTAAATCCACCAGCACGTTCCCCTTCAATATTTGATATTTCCCCACGACTATTGTCAATGAGGTTTGCATACCTCACATCTCCGCTCATCATTGAGAAGGTAAATCCTTGCTCTGAATGATGACCCTCTTTGATACCACTTGATGCACCGTGAAAACTGATTAGCTAAATCTTAGTCTAAAATATGTAACTCTGGAATCCACCAGGAAGATATTAGGAAACTTCAAGGTTTATTTGATAAACTGGAATCTACAGTTTATCTAATTTGCCTTTACACTCGTCGCTCCAACTCCTCTTTAATTACTTTCTCCATTTGTTCTACATCAATTGGCAATTTGAAATGGAAAGGCAAGTCAATCAAGTTTACCGACTAGTCATTCATTTGATGATACTTCTGTTCCTAACGATTAGAAGAGGTTTCAAATTCCAACTTCCAACTTCATTGATGAAAGAAAAAGAACAAAGATAACCCGACAAGCCAACCAAGCTGGTCACATCGGATTGGACCATGGTTAAAGCTTAGCTACAATTAAGACAACCCGTCATTGTCCATTGCCACATATAAGTGTATTATTATTCTGTGTAACATTCTGGTCGGGTAGTAATAAAATGAAAATCATACAAATTTCTCTTTGGATTTTCTTTGCACTTCCTGATAATCACATGCCCCATTTTTCCCATCTTGGCATGTCTCCAGCAAACAAAGTTGAAAGTACCAACCCTACAAACCCCAATGGTTGCTGCCCATGAATAAATAAATTATAATTAACAGCTTACTCTATCTTCATGCTCTAGCTAAGACACACACACAATTTATCCATGCATCAAGTGACCCGTTTGATTTAATTGTGTATCGTATATATCTGCTTACATTATAACATGTATAATGAATCTCGAATTCACTATTTTACATACTAACAATCTATTTACTATAATTTAAGCAAATTCAATACACTATATCGACATATCATGTTGCGTACAAGATAGAAACAATTAATAATTTCTTCAAACAGAAGAAGAAAGCAATAGGATAAACATCGACAGTGTTATCAGTTTGGTTCTTCGAATTAACAAGTGCGCCATATGTCCTTTTCCTTTTTGTCTACAGTTGAGAACAGGATAAGGCCTATTACTCTATCCAGCAGATGATTGTGATCATCTATGCCTGCAATTATCTGATTCCTTTTTGGCCCTCTTTTATCTCTGTTTAATTATGCACATACATATATGTCTACCGATGAATGATCTTTACATATTGTCATTATGGGATTCACGTGAGCTAGATATTAAGTCCATATGCTGTGTAATGCCAGTATATAATTGGCATCACTGTCGGCCACCCAATATCAAGACCCGAACATATCAAGACCTCTTTGAAAACTTACATAAGAAACAGGTTTATATAAAAAAGAGTTTAATTGCAAAATATGACAACAGAATTACGCGATGGAGAAATATAGAAAAAGGGTAAAACAGCAAAACCCGCTAGAAAGTGAAAACAAAAAACAAAAGAATAATAATAAAAATGAATATACCTACCGTAGTATTCTATAACCACTCTTGCATTTGGTGTGCTATTTGCGGTGTCATCGTGATCATCAAACTCGATTGGTTTACGCCTAATAAATATATATAAGTGTAAGTTTATGCTAATGACGACTGATGATGACGATGTTAATTAATATTATTAACACCAATAATAATAACAACAAACAACAACAACATCACCAATACGATATCAACGAAGCTCATGCAACTAATTTTTTAGCAACAAGTTGTTCACAAATAGTTTTAAAATGTGGCAACAGATCATGCTGCAGAAATCTACTTTTTAATTCACCAAAAAAAGCATTATGAATTATTTATTTATCCCCATGTGCGACCACCACTTGTCAATCTTATCTCAACCTTCTGTGAATTATTGGTCGATGAATAGATGAAAGGCATGGAACAATTAAAGTAATTTTCAACCCCAAAGACGTGTAATTAAAAATAAAATTTATTAAATTTATTATAAATATTTTGTTTCATAAGTTTAAGCATCAAGGACCTACCCATGTTACCCAAAGCCAGTGAGAGATGATTTGGAGAAATAAAAAACCGAAGCCGTTTGTGCATGCAGAAAAATGCATTACTCTTCAGTACCCTTTAAAGGCCACCATTAATTGAAGGAGATGGTAAAAGAGGCACACCAGAATTTGTCTGGTGTTAAAATGAGCCAGCATAGAAAAGCATGGCTTATCCATTATCCAAAAGCCGGAGAGAAAGCTCAAGTGCCCTTTAGAAGTCGAAATTTTGGCATATTAACTTTTTTTTTTTTCCTTCTCATAAAGTACAATGTTGCTTTTACCCAAGACAACGATTTTTTTATTTATTTATCAAAGAAATTGGACACTTCAAGTTCGTTCAAAAGTTGGAATCAAGATAATATAACCAATGCCGTAACTATGAATTTTTTAATGGCTAGGCTGGCTAAAGTTATTAACTAAAAACCTCATTATCATTCATTTATATACTAGTGCATCAACATTAGTGAGGGTCATTTCAATTTTATATCAATAAATTGAATTTTGGACTTGCATAGGTAAAGTTCAGTTTATTTCAGAAATCGATATTTCATTTCAGGGATCAATAGTTAATTTTAGAAATCAATTGTTCATTTCATAGATCAATAAAATGAACTTTGAAATGAAATTCATTTCAGTAAGCTGGCCACCATAATAACTCTATAACCTCTCTCTTATTGACACATGTACAATAAGAGAGAGGTAATTTCTTTCACTTTATAAAAACACAAATGGCTAGTTCCATTTTCAAACAGCTAGTTACTTACCTATAAATACACAAATGGCTTATTCATATTCAATTTTGTTATGCAATAACCTAACCAAAAAAAAAAAGGAGATATAATGTGTTCTCATTTAATTTGAACTTCCAATTCTTCAGAAAAAAGTGTTAATATAATATATTCACCAACCAAAGAAAATTTTGTTATTATATATATTTAAAATTGGATCGATAAACCCTTTTATAAGAAACCAGGTATGTACAGGTATATATATTATTTTGAAGAATAAAGGAATTTCAACGGATGCATGTACCCTTATATGCGGATCAATGAACCCTCTAAGAAATTGTATACCCACAAATAAAAAATTTATAAATAAATAAAATAAAATAAAATAAAAAACTCCTCCAAGAAATTGGAAAATTGAACTTTCCAAAGAAAGGGACATTACAAATATGCAATAGGTTATCTGTCTTATATATCCATGCAAGCATGACATGTCGATCGCATACCTAGCCTTCCGTTGTTTTTCCTTTTCCACAAAAAAAGCCTAGATTTTTTTCAGATGGTCCAAAGAAACCAAAGAATTTTCTTTTTTATAATATATACTAGCCTGTACGCGTTTTCACGAGAGGTTTTTCTTAATAATTTTTTTATTTAATTTAGAATTAAAAAATATAATGGGTAGTTGTGTTTTATAAAAATAGTATCTATTATCTAAATTTTTTTAAAATTTTAAAATTGTTTAATATAAAAAAATGTGAATTTATCATATTATCCTCATTTAATTAATAATTTTAATTCTTAATATTTGCATTAACCAATGACATTTTTTGGTATTTTAAATGTTTTACAATTCTTTAGCTTTTACTTTATATATATAAACTCTGCCTTTTGCTTTATATACATATACATATATACATATACACTATTTTTTTTTTATGAACAAAAATTTAGGAGGTCTTAGCCCCTTGATTACCCACTAATAAGTATTGTCCGTAGCGAGACTCGAACTTAAGTCTTGCTAGCGAAGAGAACGATCCTTACCAACTTAACTAACCCTCGTTGGCTCATATTATGTCTAAATTCTTGGAGATTTATCATGTTGCATTTCAGTGTTGGTCCAATCACCCCACAATCAATATGGATATTTCTTTCTATTGCATTTATTTATTATATTTGTAGCACTTAAAAAAAATAGTGGGGGAATCAAATCACACTACTACAATATTGAGTTACAGTCACCATTTTTTTCTAAGTATTTAGCCCCTTAACTAGCCAAAATTGGTGAATAAAGGCAGTAGCAATTAAACAGTTACCAAAACCATGTTGGTCGTAGATATTGAGGTGGCATAAGGACTTAAGCAATTAATTTTTTGTTTGGTGGGAATGGTTGCCAAGGCCTGAATTTAATTATAGCTACCATTGTGTTAGGTGACATGGATTAGTTTCTTATTCTTTTAACACCAATCATCGACTAATTATAGCTACTAGGCCTTAAGCAACTAGTACAATCATCTCCAAACAGTAGTAAATACATAAATACATTAAAATGAGAAAGAAAGAAAATTAGGATTATAAACTTAAATCAACAAATTAGAAAGACAATCATTTCAGTTAGTGTCAATCAGTATAGATTGGTGTGTTTTTGTTGATTAGCCCACCTATCTCTAGATATCCCTGAAAATTTGTCATTAGTAGTTAATTAGCTCAGAATTATTGGTTTGTATTACGTATAAAATTGGCTATTTACCAAACTTTTACAAGTGGGCCTCAGTTTCCAATCCCGATCATGGTGCCCATGTTGTTGATTGAGAAAAGAAAGAAGAACAAAAAAAAATACCCATGGTGTCCATGATGAATTGCTAGGAACCACACTTGCTCATGATATCTTTGTTTATCGTGGAATTAAAAAGAGAACTAACACATGCATACAATTTTGCCACCGATATAAGTCTATCCAAAAATAACTCTTCTTTTCTTGTCTCTCTACTCTCCTCATATGGTACACATGTTTATTTATAAAATAAAGAAAGAAAGAAAGAAAGAAAGAAAATTTCCTGCTTAGCTTAATTAGGTTAAGCTCAACTTTTTGGTCCGTCGATTTTCAGTACCAAATTGTTGGTTTATCTTGTGTCAAAAAGTTTTGGTCCCAAACTAATGACACATCGATTAGTCACTCTTATTTGTACTATATAGACAATTGTTTACAGTGGTAGGAGTGGAGCTTTATGGTCGTACGTAGTCTATAGACGGTAAATGAGTTTAGATGATGGAGAGGAATAAAGGCCGCTTTAGGCCTATCAATGGCTTGTGATTGTATGACACAAGCTATGCGCGTATGTAAATTTCGTATTATTCTACTCATACTAATAGAACAAAAGAGAATGGTTGTTAACAAAGTATATTAAGATAGACAACAAGAATGAGTAGAAAAAAACATAACCGAATATCAATTTATTACAAAAATAGTGAGAGGGACAAATGCAGTCTTTGTCTTTTTTTTCCTTTACAACTAGGCCAACCGATTGATAAACCTTATCGAAAAAATATATTGATATACAAAAAAAGTCTTTTAAAAAAATCTATGGATGGAAAATAACAAAAAACAAAGTACATGTGACCAACCCTTTTGGCCTATAATTTTTTTTTATAAAATAAATGGATAAATGGATATGATGAATAATTTTTTTTTTAATGAAGTTAACTTTATAATGGAATTTTTAACAAATAGTTGCAACATATTATCTATTTTCTTTGGTCATGAACCATGATGTACTTGACACGGCGACGTGGGAGGCATGGCCAAAAGGATAAGCGATCGGATTTTCTTGTTCTACACTTTTTTTTCCCTCTCCTTTTGAGTTGGCTCCTCATAAGTCCGAGCAATTATATATTTCCACGAAAACTCACCGATTTATAAAAAAGAAGAAGGAAATAAATGACCTATTAGCGTAGTGATTTGGAGTAATTACTTCCTCAAGTAAGATCATGTGTTTAAGTCTTAACATCACAGTAATGTGTGTAAATTTAATATATTATCGCATTTTTCAATAAAAAAGGACTAAAAAAAAAAGAAATTAAAAAAATATATATGCCAAATATCACCAATCAAAGCCACGTCAGCTAGGGGGCCAGGCATCCTACTAATGGACACGTGGACGGTTGAAAAAGGAACTACATTGATGTGGACTTGTGGAAAAAAGCTGACTGTGTGCTGTGCGCCCACAAAGACTTGGAAGAAAAAGGAAGTGGATAAACCTCAGCGCGAAAATTGGAGATTAAAAAGAGAAAAACAAAAAATAAATAAGAAGGGACAACCAAGAGGGAACCACGGGACACCACGTGGCACTCACGGAGAGGACAGCGGCGGTGGGTCCGGGAGTTCTGGGATGAGCCAATGGAGGACGGTAAACACTAGATAAAATAGAAGGAAAATGAAAAATTAATAGATTATCGAAGCGTGAAATGAATAGAAACGTCGCCGCTTAGGTGCTGGGTGGGCCCCACGGACTGAGAGCTTCCTATAAATACGTGGCCCGGGATGCGGAGGTATTTACTCCTTCAAACAACGTTTGTGTTTACGTGTTTTGTCCTAGCACACCAAAAAAAAAAAAAAACGTACGTGTTGCTGCGTCCTACTTCCACTGCAACGCCACCAGAAACACCAGAGCCTTTCTCTTCTCTCTTCATTCATTCTCCTCCTAATTTCTGGGTTCCCTCGGTTAAAAAAAAAAAAAAAACCGAACTCATTTACTTTTCCTTCTTCTTTGGTTTTGTTTCTTGCTCCCTTTCTGGTTTCTGGGGTTTTTCCGAATTTAACATATATAATGTGTGGAATTCTTGCTGTTCTTGGTTGCTCTGATGACTCTCAGGCCAAGAGGGTCCGAGTCCTTGAGCTTTCTCGCAGGCAAATTTCCTAATTTCCTTATTTAATTCAATATTTTATATAATTATTTTTTGAGTATTATAATTCGTAATTATTAGTTGGTTTTAGTTAAGTAGCACATGCATACCTCTAGAATTTTTATTTTTTGTTGTTGCACATATCTTTTTTCTGATACAAGCGATATTGAAAAATGGGACTCGAACTTAGGGCCTCGGATGTAGGTTTATCTGTTTTTAATGACTTGAGCTATAAGTCCTTACTTGTTCTTGTACATTTTTATAAGAAATATCATAAGAATTTGAGCTTTTGATCATGAATGAATTATGGTAACTGTGGTTTGGTTTGCAAAGAAACAAGTGTTTGTTCAAATCAAACGTTTAATGATTCTGACCCTTGTGACGTTGTGGTCCCATAAATGATGTCACCTTTCATGAAATGCATGGGGTGTTGGGGTCCGTTTTGTGTGGTAGTGGTACCATGATTAGAGGCCATTTTTGGAAAGCAAAACAAAAACAGAGCTGAAAATTGAATAACATAGTTTTTTTTTTTTTTTGGGGGGTGGTTTTTTTTCAGATTGAAGCATCGTGGTCCTGATTGGAGTGGTCTTTACCAGCATGGAGATTGTTTCTTGGCTCATCAGAGGCTGGCCATCATTGACCCTGCTTCTGGGGATCAACCTCTGTACAATGAAGACAAGTCAATTGTTGTCACGGTAAGCCTTGTGACAGGGCCTAACAATTATTATTATTCACAGAATTCTGAATTTTTTGTTTTTGGTTTTTGGTTTTGTAAACTAGAAATTTTAATTTTGTGGGAAAATGAAAAATTCAATTGCTGATGAAAGGGTTTTGCTAAACATCATCAGGTGAATGGAGAGATTTACAACCATGAAGAGTTGAGGAAGCGTCTGCCGAATCACAAGTTCAGAACTGGCAGTGATTGTGATGTCATTGCTCATCTGGTATGTCACTTACCAACTTGGTTGAAAACAAAAAAAGAAGATGAAAATTTTGTATCTATAAGAATTAAGCATGATGATTAAATATTTTGGATGAGTTATAAGTCAATTAGATCAATCAAAGTACGAGATGTTGAACATGTTATTTGATGGATCATGGACTTTGCCTGCACTTAACTGTTTGTCTTTAATCTCTTGTGAGTAGTATGAAGAGTATGGGGAGAATTTTGTGGATATGCTGGATGGAATGTTTTCTTTTGTGCTACTGGATACCCGCGACAACAGCTTCATCGTTGCTCGCGATGCGATCGGGATCACTTCCCTCTACATCGGCTGGAGTCTTGATGGTAACATTTCTCTAGCAACCCCTGTTTTGTCTGCAATTCGTGCTTTAGTTTTTGACTTGAATATGTATGTGATGCTAAGTTAGCATATTTGGTTTAAATTCAGGCTCAGTTTGGATAGCATCAGAACTGAAAGGATTGAACGATGATTGTGAACACTTTGAGAGCTTCCCGCCCGGTCATCTGTACTCAAGCAAAGAAGGTGCACTCAAGAGATGGTACAATCCTACTTGGTTCTCAGAGGCCATTCCATCTGCGCCATATGATCCGCTTGCTCTCAGAAGTGCCTTCGAAACTGTAAAAATTTCATCATTTTCAAACTCAGATGGATTACTCTTATTTCACATACATATCAGAGTTTATTTGTAGTTTTAGCTTATGTGTTGAGTGTGATACCTGCAGGCTGTGATCAAAAGGCTAATGACTGATGTGCCTTTTGGAGTTCTTCTCTCTGGAGGCCTAGATTCATCTTTGGTCGCCTCTATCACGGCTCGCCACTTGGCGGGCACGAAGGCTGCCAAGCAATGGGGAGCACAGCTCCATTCGTTCTGTGTTGGACTAGAGGTGAGTTTTTAAATCTTTCGACAAAGATTTAACATATGGCTCATGGGAGCTTATAGATTCCTAACCTGGTATCTTCATATGCTGAGCAGGGTTCGCCTGATTTGAAGGCTGCAAAAGAAGTTGCAGACTATTTGGGAACCGTTCACCACGAGTTTCATTTCACTGTTCAGGTATCGATACAAAAACCTGTTTAAGCTAAAGAGTTTGCTGCTATCTTTTTTAGTAGCCAAAATAGTAAACCATTTGCATTTGGCATGTAACAGGACGGTATTGATGCAATAGAGGATGTTATTTACCACATTGAAACTTATGATGTTACGACTATTCGAGCTAGCACCCCTATGTTTCTTATGTCCCGTAAGATTAAGTCTTTGGGGGTTAAGATGGTGATTTCTGGGGAGGGATCCGATGAGATTTTTGGTGGATACTTGTACTTCCACAAGGCACCCAACAAGGAAGAGTTTCACCGCGAAACTTGCAGAAAGGTAATGGATTAGTTGCTTATTTACATTGAAGATAGATATAGGGGTTGGAAGGAAAGGCATAATAAGGAGTTGTTCTTTTGTTTGATGTAGATTAAGGCACTGCACCAGTATGATTGCCTCAGGGCAAACAAATCAACATCTGCTTGGGGATTAGAAGCTCGTGTCCCTTTCCTGGACAAAGACTTCATCAACGTTGCAATGGCTATTGATCCTGAGTTTAAACTGGTAAGAAATAAGACTCTTAAGATATTGGGATTGCTTTCGATTTACAGCAGAAGTTAAATTTTAGAGTTCAATACTGATCACTTGGCTTTTCGCTATATTTTTAATTGGTTATAGATCAAAAAGGACCAAGGAAGAATTGAGAAATGGGTCCTCCGGAAGGCCTTCGATGATGAGGAGCATCCTTATCTGCCAAAGGTATATGCTCTTGTGTCTTTCTTTGGTAATAAGTATTGATGATAAGTTACTGCCCCTAACATCCGTCTCACATCGATTGTAAAGCTAACAAATCCTGTTTAATGCTTTGCAGCACATTCTGTACAGGCAGAAAGAACAGTTCAGTGATGGTGTCGGCTATAGTTGGATTGATGGCCTGAAATCCCATGCTGCTCTCCATGTACACATCTATCCAACCTTTTTTACAATTTTTGTTGGTATTTTTTATTTTCATAAAGGCTGATGATTGAAGCTCAACTTAACACTTTCAGGTGACTGATAAGATGATGCTGAATGCTGCACGAATCTTCCCGCACAACACTCCCACTACAAAGGAAGCCTACTACTACCGAATGATTTTCGAGAGGTTCTTCCCACAGGTAGTCTGCTACAAAATTTCATGATTCATAAGCAGTACATCATGATTTATTTTTTTCGTGTATGATTTTTTGCCTTTAACAACACAACAAACTCTCCTTCATGGTCCTAACTTGCTGTACTTATTATCTGGTATTGCAGAACTCAGCCCGGAACACAGTACCTGGAGGACCAAGTGTGGCCTGCAGCACAGCCACAGCTGTGGCTTGGGATGCTGAATGGTCCAAAAATCTTGACCCATCTGGTAGGGCTATATGTGAAGTGCATCAACAAGCTTATGACAAGCAGGCTGCACCTGTGACTAGCAGCATTGTGCCTCCGGAGATCATCGACAATGTACCTCAGATCAAAGTGAGCACTCCTGGGGTCGCGATTCTCAGCTAATAATAACAATGCCCTGCGGGGGGATATCTAATAACTTCTGCAAGACTAAGGGTAGGAATCACAGAATGAAGAGACTTTGCGATGCCTTAATGTATAAAAAGTAATAGGGCACTATGTAAAGTTGAAGGAAGACCACCTGGTGGTTTTGAAGATATTGTGTTTATCATCAAACTGTTGTACTATTCTAATACAACATTTTGAAGTGTGCTATCTATATATTGGAGATGTTTTTAAGTTTAGAATCTCTCTGTAATTTTCTTTCTCTGTCTTCAATGATCCTTTTTCACTTTGAATAAATGAGACAATGAGTCTTAAGATATGGTGTCTTTCTTGTTCCATCCAATAAATTTGTTTTCTATAATAATTTTTCTAGGAGATTGAAGAGGGTTTATTTTTGGCCAAGGAAACTGGTGAATTTCTGGCCATGAATTTGTTTGGATAAACACAAGTATTAAGGATCATAGCCTTTCAAAGATTCTCCAATGGCTCAGGTTGGCAATTGCAGAGACAACTGTAGCCCAATTAGACTAACAGGGCAAAGGAAGATTGACCCAATTCACCATGGGCTGAGGGGCTTTGCCTACTGAACTGTATGCCTTAGTTAGAATTTGAAAGCCCCATCCAAAAATTAAAGGTTCGTCCGAGACTACTTATGTAGGAAACACTTTTGCATATAATCGCTTTTATTAGAAGAATATTGAAATTTTTGGAAGTGCCTAGCATATGCTTTTCCAAAAACCACTTTCATAATCCATAAAAGCTTTTGAATTATTTTGCCGAACACAATTATAAACGCTTTTGGTCATACCAAAAGTACTCCTAATCAGCCCTAACAAAATGTGTCGCAAAAAGAGTACAAAGTGAGGCTGCTTGATTTGGAAGATTGATCCAATTGGCCCAAGGATGAGAGTCTCAGCTTCCTAAACTGTAGGCCTTAGAATTTGACAGCCCCGTACATAAATTAACAAAACATGTCGCAAAAGAGAGTACAAAGTGTGGCTGCTGGGATTCGAGCCCAGGTCTCCACGGCCACAACGTGGAATTCTTACCACTAAACTACAGCCACTTTGTTGTTAGTAGGTGCTTGAAATCTATATAAGTACGCTAATGACCTTTTGTTATTGTAATACATCCAAATTAAGTGTTTCCTTGAAGGATCTTGTAATTGGATGGCTTTTGTTAATTTAGACAAATTTTAAATGGTCGAAAACTCATTTATAGCTTAAATAATTGCAATGATAATTGAGGAGGGTTCACTAGCAAAAATAAAATTATTAATATTGTTTTCTTGACATTGTTGACGTACCTCCCCTCAATGTTCAGTGTGGTTGAATTATGAATTTAATTTTCTTTTGTTTATATATATATATATATATATATTGAAAGTAGCCTTACCATGATGTATTTTTAAGAACGGAATCTTACATGATTAAATGATACGAGGAAATAAGTCGAGCCTAATAACGTGAGCTTGTAACTAAGCAGAGTATTAAAGTGATTGTTTGCTTGATTGAAACCTTCTCAGATGGAGGCATAGTGGTCTTGGGCTATTCACCTAAACCTTGATCTTGGTGGTGAAGTCGCACAAAGCACAACTCTTGCCCTCTGAGCTAGTAGGGTCCCCCAACCACAAAGGATGGGTAGCAAACCTCAAATAATGAGGAAATAAAAATCTTATTTTTTTTCCTCACAAAAACTAACAATGCATTTGCATTTAAAGATTGCATGAATGTATCACAAGATGAAAGCTAGCTATAAGCCCATAAGTTTTTTTTCTTTTTTTTTTCTTTATACAAAGATAAGCCTACAACTTGTTAGAGTGTCCATAAAATTAGAAGAGCAAAGCTGTGTGTGGAACAATTAAAGAGTCTTCATTATCTAAAAAATTAATGAGTCTTCCACAACTGGAAAACTAATGAGGAAACAAGAACCTTACTTGTCCTCACTAACACTAACAATATATATTTAGCATTACTTTACAGGTTACTAAGTAAGGGAAAGAGCTGCAATTTTGCAACCTCTCATAAAACGTATCACAATATAAAAAGAAACCTATATAAACTTGTTAATAGAGCAAAGCTGTGTAAAAGAGCTGGTTCCAAGTGTCTGGCAGTCCAGGAAGGCACCAGTGGCTACAATCTGCTGAGTGGTCAGGATTGGCTCTCTGCTGAGGGCTCAAATCCCCACTGTAGATTGAAGGGTGCCCATCTTTTCTAAGCTCTGAAAGCATTGTGATGTCTAGCAAAGATGCAGGGTTGCTCATGCCCCTGATCACATTGTCCACCACTCTCATTTGGTCTGGATATGTTGTCCCTGGATATGTTACTCCACTCGTTGTCATTGGTGCTGTTTCCCCATAGCAGTTCTTGGTGGTTGTAGGAGTTGCTCCCCCATTCCATTCATTTGGGCTGTCAATTTAGCATGTTGTATAAGTTATCATGTACAAAAATTCAGGATCTAGGTGTAAATTGCTACTCTAATATCATGTGGCCTAATGAGATTTAATTATGCAAAGTGATAGGTTGATACCAGGTATCAATCTACAATATCTAATATACCGTAGGAACCAATTTACAATTTCTGATACAATATGAGAACTAATCTATAGTACCTGATGCACTACGCTTATCGTTATTGTACCGGTTATCGACTAAAAACTAGGTACTGTAAATTGGTACCCGATACACTAAGGTTATCAATATCAAATATCGATTAAAATGTAAGTACTTAAAATTGGTATCCAATGCTAATTGATCTCTACCCTTTGACAACAGTAACTTGGGCTAATGTGAACTGTAGCACTAATGATGTAAAATGGCTATGGGCTATAGATTGTTCAGTCACATAGGGGAGGCCCAGATTTAAAAAGTGGTCCACTTTCTCTGGTGAGAGGTTCAAAGATTGCATGTGTTTACTGTTTCCTGTTTAGTGCCACCGACAAACCAAGTGCAAGCTCTGACCTAATCCTCCGAACACTGCACTGTTTACTGGTTCCAACATTTATACATTGTTTTCTCAGCAAAGGGGCTTACTTGTTTTATGATTTTATCTTTAAAAAGGTAGTTCCTTTGAAAAGGTTTTACCATTGATTGTAATTGGCTTTGGACCAACCTAAATTCAGGGTAGGGATCGAGTCAACTTTGCCAACTCGCAAACCAAAAAAGACATCAAAAAATGGAGCAAATTTTTGGTGCTGGCAGCACCCAGCACACGCATAGCTATTAAGCCTGGAAATCGAAGATTCACAAATCAATTATTGAGAGAGAGAGAGAGAGAGAGAGAGAGATACCCACTTGTAGTGTGTGGGAGATATGGAAAGGAAGAAAACTCGGGTCCTTGCGGTGTCGATGTTTGAGTCGACCCAATTAGCCCATGTTCTCATCCCTTTCTCCAAAGCAGCCAATCGATCCATGTCTCGGTAATATTTTCCTCCTGATTCCATGTAATCCCACCTACGCGTTTCCAAAGTCCAAGAAGTAAAACAAAAATTTCAATCCCATTATCATTATCGTCATGTCATATACATTTGCAAGTACTTTTGTCAATTTCAAAATCATTTTAGATAACAAGGAAACGTCACACAACTTTTGGTTACTTTTTGGTCTCAGAGATGCATCTTCAAGCCGTAGATTAATATGTAAGAAGCACGTAATTCTTTAATTGAAGATCAAAAGCACTTTTACTCCTCCAAAAGTGCTTCTATAATCCGGAAAGCATTTTTCACCATTTCCAACCGACATTACCAAAAATACTTCTAAAGGCACTGTCAATATTCTTGTGACAAAAGTAATAACGGATGATTTTACTAGTATGCAAACAATCAATTTGACCCTAAAGTTAGAATTGCACAAAGCACCGTAAGATAAACAAAATACAAGATTTGCTCACCCCTGGAGACCTCCATTGTGGCTCCACCAGTGACCGGTGTTAAATGACAGCACATCGGCGTTCCGCCACGCCTTGCTGTTCTCGGAGATGTCCTCAAGCCTTAGAACTCTCTTTCCTTGCATCATATCTATGTCGACCAGATACGGAGCTCGATAGAATTGTATTGTCACACCGTAGTCCTGCAGTATAGCAGCAAAACCCAATAAGGCCGTGTTTGGATTGATACGATGCTCTCATTTCCTAGCTCCGTGACTTTTTGTAGACAAAGAACATGATGGTGGTGTCCTGCTGTACGCACCAATTGGTCCAAAGGGTCCCTCAAAACAGTATCCCTATTTGATTCTTTTGTACTACTCGAATTTCAAAGCATTGTTAAAAAGTGAGCAAAAAACAGAAAAGCTTCTTCATATATGAACTGGATTTTCTAATTTTTTTAGTTCCTACGACCAGAACAGTGTTCGCTAAAATTCAAAACCCACACACACAGGAATTGGTATGAACAATTGTAAACCCTCACACCATATATGTTCTCACAGAAATAATAACCATTAATTTTCACAACTACGGTGGTTCTTGTTCTGTTTTGCTTACTGAAAATTTAGAACAGAACCATATTGATGTGTGTATTTGGGCATTGCCATTGAATCCAATGCTTCAAGAAACCAAAATACCAAAACCCAGAATGAAGCAAAGAAATTCCTAGTTAAGTAAGTTTTGGGGGGAACAAATCGGAGACTTACCAAGAAGCTAAATGTTGAGAGTGGATCTCCCTTGACCATTTGTGTCTGGGTTTGAGGAGCTGCAGAGTAAATCAAGCAAACCAAAGACTCCCATTGATTCCTCCCAAGCGAGTCACCTACAAACATCACTGTTTTCCCTCTCATTTTGTCTAAAAACTCAAGCCCATTGAACCTACCAAGAACAACAAGCTACACCAAAAGTCACCACCATATAAAAAACCAAAAACCAACACAAACCCATTTCCAAAGACAACATTTTGAAGTAATTGCTTACCTTGGGAGCTCACAATTGAGGGGTCTCCATCTGTACTTGAGGTAGCCGGTGTCTGGGCGGCCGTACATTTGACAGTTGAACTCAGGGTCTATGATTAATGGACACTCAGAAGATTGGTACATTGGGTAATCGTCATCTTGGACCCAAGTGCCTGCAAACAAAGCACAATTGCTTTGGTTGGTTTGGAACATTGGAGCTGTTCTGTGGTGGTGGTAGCTGTGGTGGTGCTTCTTCATGCTCAGTATCAAAGCTGAGCGGCATTGGACCAAAACCAGGCAAAGAATAGTTAAACATGAACCAATAGATTGGGAACAGAAAAGAGCCATTGTAGAGAGGTGTTATTGGGTGACGGATAAAAGCAAAACCTGAAAAAGAAGAAACAGATAGAGAGAGAGAGAGAGAGAGAGAAATGGAGCTAATGTAAGTTGAAATCTTGGTCCTGATTGGGTTATATATCTATATATATATATGTAATAAAATATAAAATGAAAAAAGAGGGGTGGGGTTTTAGATTTGTTGTGTACATGTGAGGGTTGCTGAGATGGGTTTACTCTTCACGTGAGTTGAAAAATGAAAACGGACTGGTGAGATTGATTTGGACCCCGGAACCGAACTTCTACCTTTCTTCACATTGTCTGCAAGTGTTTTTGTCCACACACCATGAATCCAGTGTGTGTGATCTTTTTGTTAAGAAGAAGAAAAATTATTGGGTGTGTTAGAGCGACGAGGCGATGTGGCGTATTGCACGATTACATTCATCCAAATCGTAACATGTGTATTAGGTCTTAAATTTACATAATTTAGATATTAATAATAGTACCCATTTTTATAATTCAAGTGAATATAAGTTCTCATTGTGTGTTGATATTGCATGAATATTGTCGCAAATGTGTTGATAACATATTTATTTACGTCCAATCCAATTCATAGCCGAACTATTCAAGTGAATTCTATACACTACTCACATCACATACAATAATTTCTCAAATTAAAGAGATTTTCATGAAGTTGGAACCAACCAGCAGGGTTGTGTGCTGAGGTCCAGTGCTCACTAGTCTGCACTTTTTTTTCTTTTAATGTTGAAGGGAGGGAGGGAGGCAGCCAATGTGGGGTGAGGACATCTCAATTCTCTACTTGGTTGCTTGCTATGGCCCTCTCTCTCTCTCTCTCTCTCTCTCTCTGCTGCTAGGTTAGGCGCCTCAAAGTTGGATTCTTTCCCTCTCATTTATTATACAAGGAAGCAGAGTTTAAAATGTAGGTCTGCGCCTTTTCAAGAAAGAGGGCAACTCCAATTGGAAAGTAAATGTTCTTTGCTTTACTTACCAACATGTACATAGAACATCATTCTTGTGTTTACTTTGCTTTATGGAAAATTTAGGGGCAAGCCTTGTGAAACACCACCATCCAAAATTAGTCACCTTCTATTGTCATGAATTCGGGTTTATTAATCACGACAAAAAAACTTTTAAGCATTTAATAATTTTGTTGAGGCATTGCATTGCAGCAAGCATTGACTGTCGTCAATTCACAATGTGAAAGACTCAGTTTTTCAAAGAGAAAAGAGGGGCTTTGGAATCTTTTTCTGTATTGAAGTGAGGTTTATTTGAAAGCACAAGTTTTAGTTTCCAAAGTTTTGGTTTTAGTTCGTAGCAGTTATTGGTACTTTGTGAAGAGTGTTTGGGAAGGGTGAAAGAACACATGAGTTAGGATCTTCAAGAATGTGAGACATGTTTGGTGAGCTATTATTGGCCAATGTCTCCATTAGGTGTATTTAGGAGGAACGTGGAATGCAACTTGCAAAATGTGTCTAGTGCTGCATGAGCAGCCAGCTACCTGAATTCAAATCTTTCACAATCATTTATAAATTTCCGTTTTTATACAAAACGATAGTTAAACAAGAGAGGAGGATTTAAACTTTATTGTCCTAACCAACGGTCAAATTTCATATCTATAAACATTTGCAATTTTGAGGAAACTAAACAATATCCTGCTTCCATTTTTCTGTTAGCCATTGGGGTCGTGTTTAAAATTGGACTAAGTTTTTATTATTCAAATTTAATTGGATTGGATTATTATTTGTCAATATCAAACAATTAAAGTATATTATAACGCATTTGAACTCCATATTAAGTTCTATAGTGACCATATATGGATCATAAATGTGAACCTCCATATTAGCCACATGATTCACTTGAATAGTAATTTTATTTAAGTTTAATGAAATGAACTCTTGATTCGAACAACAATATCCTTACAAAATTTGATTAAACTGAAAATTGTTTAACCATCTATTGATAGCCAAAGAAACAGACAAACACAATATCATAATGATAATCAAACACTTGAATAATATAATTTAAGTTGAGAGCGTCTGGTTATACGTGTGAAGCGTTGTTGTTCTTCATCTTGGTTCTTATTTAAGTATTTTTCTAGTAAGGTAGGTGGCGTCATAGCCAATTATATTTTGTTTGTGCTTGGAATACTATTGGACTGAGTGTTGTGGGCCTTAGCCATATTTCACTTATAGGGCTTGATATTAAGAGTAAGCCCATTTAGGTAAATCCATAATGGGCTAGGGTTTACATTAAGCCACACATGCATTACTCTGTATATATGTAGCTTATGGGGATTGTCTTCGCTCTTGCTTCTGACCTAACAATTATTCTAGCCTCCTTGTCACTCTCCAACTCAGATACAAAATTAGGTACAAACCAAAGGCTATGAAGAGTTCTATAAATTCCCGAATTATAGGACAAAAATATTAATGTGAAATCTCTCTCTCCTTATTGCTTCTCTCACATGTACAATATAACAATTATCAAAATAATAGTCACAGCCATCACTATGACAGTAGACTCTGTAGTACCCAAAGGATCATCCAATACCATGCTATAGTAACACGCTGGAAGTTATTGGACAAGGCAAGTGGGCTGAAAAGCATTTGATGTTTGATCGATCATAATCAGTTTAACTTGGTATTCATTTTGTATGCTGTTGGATCATATAAATAAATGGGTTGGCAACCTTCTTCAACTTTTTATAAACATGATCAGGCTTCGAAGAGACACCAGGCTATACTTCAAAAATATGAACAAGACACCAAGCTCTCCCCCAACCCCCTTCCTTGAATGTTATGTACAAGAAAGAACTACATATATCTCCTCAAGCAAAAATTTGGGAACCGTACTAATACGTCTATCCAACTACGCCAGCAAAAAACAGTCGCTGCACACTGCTGATTACGTTACATTCGATCATCTAGCTGTGGAGGTAAAGCATAAATCAGCTTCCATTGGCGGATATCCTCCTTCGCTTGTACTGCTTGTAGCAGCCATCCCATGCCCTCTTTTTAATGGCATTTTCCATGGAGGAAAACTCTGGACTGCTCTCACCGAAGCATGGTCTACTTTTGTTGCCTGCAGCATTGCTGGTGAAAAATTGCATGGTCAATAATTGTGCACATGTAAAAAGAAAGCTTATGTAACTTGAATTAAACCAAAATTAACTAACAGGGGATTGATATAGGCTGGCTTTCCAATTTCTTTTTCTTAATTGAAAAAGACTAATTTTCATCCAAACTGCTTTAACCACAATTAAATCAATTGCACAAATTCTTTAAAATGAATGCAGAAGATTATCAGCATCATGACTTTTAGTCTTGAAGAACATTATGAGTATCATTTCAGTTTCTAGATATAAGTTAGTGAGAGGTGAGACATACTCCACTCCTTGGTGCACAATTCCGCTATCCTCAAATTGTTCTGCTTGATACACTTCAGAGACAGCACTGGACCTATCAACATCGATATTATCATGACTTTCATAGGTATCTAAACAAAGATCAAGCTGGGTTCCTGCAAGATGGCATATAAGAAAATGTATGGCAATTAGTATGGTAACTTGATGGATATCATTTTATCTCTCCCTGCAAAAAGAAAAAAAGGTTAAGCACATAAAAGATACCTTCTAAAGGGACTGCCTCAGTTGGAGGGTTTTTCATTAACTGTTTCTGACACATAATGGTACCCTGAAAGTCCAAGAAAGTATAATCCAGAAACTGTAGCCTCTCAGAAGCTGTCATCGTAGAGAACCCAAATGAAGTTGTCCATGTGTTTAGTACACTGGGGACAGCTGGCAAAACCAATCTCTCCACGCCTAACTGCATAAGCATCTGAGAGAAGAAAAAATGTGGAGAAAATAATGAGAATTTGACAAAATTACTTACATGTGCAACAGGTCCAGGTAGTACGGTCCATCACACTTAATCATCCATAAAAGGACGTGAAATTGAAAACGAGCAAACTCAGACAGTCACAACGAATTGTAGGAACACTCGATGCATTACCTTTTCAAGTTCATCCATTAGTATACGACACATTCCAAGTCGACGATATTGAAATCTGGTAGCAACAAGAGGTACTTCAGCCACCTTGCCTCCAAAGATCCTTCGAACAAGAAAATAGCAATTTAGGAATCAATCGCTTAGGACACAAAGCTCACCCATTTTTAATAAGAAGCTTAATAAAGCTCACCTTACAGTAGCCACAGTGATTAGTTCGTCATTTCTCTCCAAAAGCACAGTATAGAACCCTCGGAAGTTCAGACGGTTAAGATCTGACCTGCAAAATTCCAACAATGAGTCTTAGGAAGTGAATAAGAAATTGATTGAATTATCACTAAACAAAATTTAAATGATAAACACTTGTTTATAGGGGAGAATCAACATATGTCTCATGTGCCAAGCTCAACTGTTATCAGTATTTCAGCAAGTGACGCCAACAAAACAAGTTCTGACAATGACAGTTTGAATTTCTCACCCTCTAGTGAAGATGATGTCCTCTACAAGATCTCTCCTGGTAAGAGGTTCCTTAACAGGCACAAAACACTCGTGCATCACATCAAGAGCAACATTGAGTCGGCTGTAACTCTCAATGGCATCAATATCCGGTTCATCAGTATCATGAATATCAGACTTAATGGACTTGACTAGTGACCAAGATAGATTGTTATCTCCCACTGGAATCTGTTTCCCTAGAAGCTCGTGGAGGCCTAAAAATATCTGAAAATTCAAAACAATCGTATCCAAAATTATCAACTTGGAGTTAAAAATGGATTGGACAAGTAACTCGTTCATATAATGTTAGCAAAAATAAGATTCATAACTCGCACTAAAACATCTGACAGAAAAAACACAACACTGAAACTCTTTCAAAATAATTTTGATCTTAATGGAATGAAGAAAAGATAAACGCATGCTTCTGGTTTTTCTTTTCTTAAACAGGCTAAGAAACAAGCAACTAAGCTCTGAAGGGAAACTAGGTGATGACATGCTTGAGATACCTTTTTACAATTTCTGGTGCAAAACCAATTTCCTTTTGGATCGCTTTCCAACTTATCTGCACCCCTTTTCCTCAGGCACCCTTTGTGATCTACATCAAATTTAAAATTTAAAATCACAAACTTTTCAAATGTGTGTCCACATACACAAAGTTCACAGGCGCATCGGCTATAGGACCTAAAACAGATAAAATTTCATACATTTATGCTCGCATTGACCACATGTGAGAACACTACTATCATCCATAATAGGCTCTTTATCTTCTTCGAAGTTGGTTTGGCCACAAATTCCACAACAGCAAGATGCACAGAACCAGTCACCATCTGGAACATACTGCAGAAGCAAAACAATTTATGCCTGAGACAAGAAGCCAAGAATCTCAAACATTTTTTAGGAAAGGATAAATTTTTTTTTAAACGAAGAAAAAAAAATTAAAAAACTAACATTTTTCTTTTTATAGCAAGGCATTAGAAAGACTCAAGCAAAACAATCTACCTTCAAGCCAAGGCAACTTTTGTGAAATGATGATGGGCATTGATCACATAAAATTAGGTCACCACCATAGTGACACACAGTACAAATGTAATCATTTTTGCCTCGGCGCCAATTGCCCTTTATCCTATCACGTGGTTCTTTTCGCAAGCTCCTCTTCCTTCTATCATGCATAATTTGCATCTGGCAATCTAAGAGAGACCTACCATCTTCCAGAAAAATATTTGCAGAAGGACTGCAGTAACTGCTGCCAGCATGATTCCCAAAGCAACTAAGAGTATACACCTCTTGACAACAGCTGCACCTGATCCCCTCACGAGTTATCCTCCCTTCTTTCATTGGATGACTATCCTTTGTGCTACGATGATGTACTTTTGCCCTTGGTAAAACCACATTATTGTCTATCAACCAAGATAAGACAGTACGAGGATTGTTGTGCGAGGAAGTTGATGTAACCGCTTCCTGCACCCATTTGCTTGACCTAAGCACACGAGTCGGGGGACTACCATCCAGACCATTTTTTAACCGATTCAAAGCTCCAGATACCTTTCTCCTTCTCAACTTTGGAGGGCTGGTACATTGATCCTTTGTTGATCCATCCGTTCTACCATGTAAGTAAGGCTGTCTTTGAAGTAAGTCAGGTGCAAGATCTGATAAAGTATCATTTCTCTTCCTTCGGCGCTTTCTACGACCTTGAACTTTCACATTACCAAGCTTACTCGACTGTAAAATGATACCAGAATCTCTAGACCACTTTTTGGACAGAGTCTTTAATGGTACCAAGCCTTCCTGAAAATCCAAATTACTTGCTGCAGAACATAATTTATTTCTAGTCAACTGGCCCTCATCTTCCTCAACAACATACATGCATTCAGCAGGTCTTTTTTCAGAAACTCCTTCATCCATACAACTTTTGCATGCACTTTGAAGTGTACGATACAGTACTCCGCTGGGTGACCTGTAGTGCAAGTTCCTTGACTTTGCATTCAAGTACACAAACACCCACCCCACAGCTGAGAGGTGCCTTTTTGCTTTTGAAATCATTTTTCGTAGTTCCTTCTTGATTGTCTTGCCTGCTGCATGCATATAATATTCCACAACTGCTTCAGGGCAATATTCAGGTTTGAAAATAAATACCTTGAAGCAAGGAGACTCTACTTTCTGAGGATAATAATTAGGATGTGGAATCTCTTGTGGCTGTTCAATGAGAAGAGACTCTTCTGCTGAACCATGCAAATCCTGATGTGCATCTTGAGAGATTGAAAAAAGTGTATCTCTCTTGTGTTTCTTCAACTTCTTACACACTTGACGAAGAGAGTACTTGTATTCTCCAGCAGGAGACAAGTATCGTAGTCTGGGCCTGCCCTTATCCATTGCACTATGTATTTTCCAGCCCAAGTATGAAATATGCTGCTTAACAACTGTTGTTGAGAATTTCGAAGACATTCCCTTAAAAAAATCTGCATATTCATCAACAGCATCAGGGCAACACTCAGCTGGAGTGTCCAAAGGTCGCCAATCTAGGGTACTTCTGCCTCTGTAATTAGTACTACAAATTCCATCATTGCTGATAACAGAATTGGTGCAAGAATTTCCATCAAGATTAGGAGGAAACACCAACAAAACCTGAGGTAGAACACACACCCCTTTATTTTGGAAGGATATATCGGAGTACTCCAATCTATTCATATTTGGTCCTTCATCTCCTACCCCAGAAATCAATTGATCCCTATAAGATTTCTCTTGAACCTGCTCCGTGCAGGCAGAGTCTGGATTGATAGACAAACCTCCATTTAGATGCCGTTCATCAATAATCTCAGCACTGCAGTTCAATACCTTATTCACAGCATCTTCACGATCAACTACCAAATCACTATTCAGCAACTCATCAACAGGTACAATAGCCAAAGAGTCTGCCATATTTTCTTTAGGATTCATATTAGCATCAGAAACAAAAACAGCTGACTCCAATTCTACCGAGGTTTCTTGTGAAAAGAATCCTGACTTGTCTAATGTCCCAAATAGTTCATCAACTGTGATGCTTATGTTATCATTAATGACCTCCAAAACCCGCTCTTCCCACACATGTCTCATTAAAGAAGTCCACTCGAAGGGTTCTTTTTCTCGCACGTCATACCAAATTTGCTTCACAGAAACGGCAATATACCTCTCCTGATTATATTGCTCAAGCAACTCAAGAAATATCCAAGTTCCACGCCGCTTCCAATTTTCTGTAACCTCATCCCAGTCATGAGTAATTCGCAAAGTGTCAATCCGAGCCTTTAGTTCATCCCCCAAATCCGGGAAGAAGATCCTTCTCTCCTCTGAACCATCTTCATGATCAAAGATAACACCTTCCCACCAAGCCTCTAGATGATACACATCCACACAGAGTCCATAGGGAAGGTCCCATTCCCCTGGCTGGATGCAAGGGGGTGTTGGCCTTATACACCCACGATAGTTACTCCAGTCCCGAGTGAATGAGCCAATACCATCCAGAATGGGTGAAACAGACACAACATCAACCAGATTATCAGACCCGTCATCAGATAGAATATGGTCGTATTGAACTTGACGACAACCTTGCTTCTTGCATGCAGTAACAATCCCAGGGTGCCACGACCCATGAAACCCATCTTCTAGACTCCTCACCTGCAAAAGTTCAGATGTTTATTTATTTTTAAACAGATCTTGAAATTCCTAATGAACACTTTGCCATATCTATAATGAGTACCTTCGTGAAACAAACGAAATAAAAAATAAGCACAATATCCATTACCTTAATGAGAACCAAAATAAAACCATGCATAAATGGAAAAATGAACCTAAATAAGCCATAAACCATAACAACGAGAGTAACATTAAAGGCAAGGTAGCCATAATCAATTTTGGAGAATTTGGCTTGAACCCAAAAGCTATTACAGAACACAAGGTGGCACTGGACCCAGAAATTAGTTTTTTTTTTTTTTTGGTTAACAGCAAACAACATATAGGCAAAGTAGCGAAACATAATTTAAAATTTAAAAACAAGAACAAAAAGAGAGAGAGAGAGAGTAAAAAGTTAAAAACAACCCAGATAAAGAAAGAAAATTTCCTATAAAATTAAAACACCCAAACAGTGGGTTTGGATCCTCTCCTAGGCTAAAAGTATACCAGATTTTGAATCGCAGCCATATAAGAAAAACAATGGTCCAATGTGGACCACATCAACATCAACTAAGTTACAGTCTTCTTCTCTACAAAAATAAAATAACTCAAATAAGGGAATTTCAAAGGGATTCACAGAGTTAGGGGCAGAGGGTGGCCAGTTTGCAGCTTGACAAGGTGAGACCTTTAGTTAAATACAAATCATCTCTAAAATTGCTATAGAAAGCTTTTATTGCAATTATGCTTGCAGAAATTTGAAGCTCTTTTGTTGAAGGGGGAAGCAAAAACCCATTTTCCTGAAAAGGATTCATGAACATCAGTGAAATCGGCTGGCATGCATTGCTCTTTGAGCCCCCAACATCCACACTCTGCTTGCTTGACTTCATAAAATTGTGGTAACTTTGCTACCTTTTCTTAAAACTTGTCTCCTTCCTTGGACACATCCACAAAGTCGCTATCTTTCTAAAACCCCTCTTAAATCCCATGTTTAAGTTATTTTCTTTTTGCGGAGAAGAAGAGTGTTTTGCTTTAGATGATGCACAAAACCCAAAACAAAGCCAAAAAAGTACAAAATACACAACAATCACAGCCCAAGAACTCATTTTTCTGCAAAACCCAAAAACACTAAAGCTGAAAGAAGGTGACATTACCTCAACTTTGTCACCAACAATAAGCTTTTTTTTATTCTGAGTCCTGCGCTTTCTCTTCCTAAGGGAACCCAGTTCTTCAAGGTCCTTGCCAGCCATTGAAGCCGAGCAAAGAGAGGCAATGAGGGTTGAGAGAGAAGGGTTTTTGGTTTGTGAAATTCGGAAAGTGCGAGAGTTTCGGTCTAAGAATTCAATGGGCATTGGAGTCTATTGGGCTTTTTATCAAAACTTGCAATCTCAGTCGAATTGCTTTGGCACCAAGAAACAGACTGACACTCCGATACTCTGCCCCTTTGAGTACGTTACTTAACTCTGCTCCCGTTTCCATCTTCTGCCACGTCAGCGCCGTACGTACGGAATCGTGAGGTGGCAGGATCGCGTTTCTTTATTTGGTCTTTCTGTTTTGTACCCTTTTAAAATTCCATTGAATAAAATAATGAGGTGGAGGGATTGTCTGCGGCGAGGTGCATACGATGAAGGTTTGACGTTCGAGGCCTCAATAGGGGCCGTTGATATTGCGTTTAGGGACTTGGTGATTCTCGCGGTGGGTTATTCGCCGTTGGATTGTTTTGTACGATTAGGGGTGAAGAAATAGGAAACAGGAGGGGGCATTGAAGGGGAAACTTTCCGGTGCAGAACAATTGGGATTTGGGCAGATCTAATTAGTAATTAGCTATTGCAAATCACATTAGAAAAATCACTCATAAAATTGTTTATAAAATACATCAAAATAATGATTTATGGGTCAATAATACGAGAAAAACTTAGTTGCATGCAATGGGTATAATACTGTTTTGTTATCTTCAACTAATAATGTTATGTCGTGTGAAAATGTTGTCACGTATGTTATACCGTTATTGATTATCTTTATTTTGAGATTAAAAATTATTAATGTATTTAAAATCAATAGCTACCAGTAAGTGACTAGGAAATTTCTTTGTCATTAGAGATCAGGTGAACTAGATTACCAATAGTAATCAATAGAAGTTATACAAATAATTTTAATTGTCAATACATTCTTGACTTCTTCAATTTTGGAAATGTATTTTAGAATTATTTCTTTAAATTCGGTTTTGATTTTCATTTTGGCGTGCAGAGGAGATCTTACAGATGGATGGTTACAAGTAAAGTATAATCCTTTTCTTTCTCATGTGTTTTTGGCCCCTGTCCTCTCTCTCTCCTTTGACTATCATATTTTATATATTTTATATCAAAAAGACAAATCTTCGATATGTTTCTCCCCATACGATGTACGTTCTTTCATTCCTATATAAGCAGAAAAGGCATGGACCAAATTATGCATGAATTGACTTTCAAGAAAGAAAATTATGCATGACATCCTTAGATATTAATTAAGAAAGAGAATTGAACTTTTAATATAACATAATTATAAACTTATTTCTTCACCCACTATCACCACTTGAGCTAACTTTCTTGAGCTAAATCTTAGGGCTCTTTTGGAAATGCTTCTCTAAGAAGCACTTTTACTCATAAACGCTTCTAGTAAAAATATTTTTATTATAAAAATATTGAAATTTTCATAAATAAAAAATTCAAGTGCTTCGTGAAGAAGCACTAACACTATCATAAGCACTTTTAGTTATCAGAATTTTTTTTTGGCTATTTCAGAAGCACTCCCACACAACATGCCCTTAGGGCTTCAACCGTAAAATTTCCGAACTAAAGTTGATAAGGTCAAGCGAATAATTTTCATTGTTCCATTCCATGTGTGACATTTTTCCCCCCGATATATCATTTATGGAATTGGTTATTTATTTAATATTTAAAGACTTGATAAGCATGCATGCATGAAGGCAAAATAGAAATTGTATGAATGCTATATGTTCTCTCATTCTATAGTTATTTTCAAAGAGCTCCCACCATCAGTATCAAAAGTGCATGCAATACTTCTTATATTATTCTTCTTATTCACTTTATCTGATTAAAGAAATTTATTGGTGATTTTTACCATTAACGTATTTTTATATACACGCATAATTTGCTATCTAACCTTTTCTTTCTATGGAAAGTTTCGCAATATTTTTTTATGCATTTTATAACGTAAAGATCAAATTTAATAGTTACATAAAGGAAATTATATAGGATGTAATGTTATCTTTCCTTTCAGATTCAGTGATAGAATTCTCATTTTTTTTATTTTAAAAAATTAGTCTGTGTCCTTTGCACTTTTTATTCATATTGATCTAATAAATTAATGGGAGTTTCACTAAAACACCCAAAATGGGTGTTGAAATTATTAAAAAAAACCCAAGCACTATTTAAACATATAAACACACAAAAAACCCATCATTACACACACTCAAAACTCATTTATAAACACACCCAAAAAGTTGACTTTGGGTGTGTTTCTATGTTTAAATAGTGCTTGGATTTTTTTATAAATACATGTCTAAAATTGAATTTTTTGATAAATTTGTATAAATTATATCGCCTTTTTATAAATAAAAAAATATCTCCACTATCATTTTTATTGTTTGGATTTAATTATATTATGTTTCGCGATATCGAAAATTGTATGCGCATGGTCGAAATGAGTTTTTAGTCTTAACAACTGAGACTGGTTGTGTCATGTAACCTATTATTTTTACAAGTTGTGTATGCATTTATATTTTCTCACTCGTTACCTTAACGGATCGTGCTCAATTCACATGGCATTATTTACCGGTCGTGTTCAAATTAAGCTAATTTTCAGATGACATTAGAGCAACTCCACCCATATTGCCCTTAGCCATGGCAAGGGGGGAGCTAGGGCAGCCACTATTCACGTGAATAGTGGTTGCCCTTGCAAAATCAGAATTTTGTGTTTCCACCCATTGCCCTAGCTAAGGGCAATTACTATTCATTTTTTTGTTTTATTCACAATTTTATTTACCTTAATAATTAATGTGGATAATATTTTCGGATAAGATTTACGGGTTCCTACGTGTCAAGACTATTCATAATCAGATAAAATTTCGGGATAAGATTTTTTGGTTCAAATTTCGGATGAATTTCAAAATTCAAATTTCAGATAAATTTTTGGTTCAAATTTCGAATGAATTTCAAAATTCAAATTTCGGATGAATTTCAAAAATCAAATTTCAGATACATTTGGGTTCAAATTTCGGATGAATTTCAAAATTCAAATTTCAGATAAAATTTGGTTCAAATTTCGGATGAATTTCAAATTTCAGATAAGATTTTCATCCAATGAAATCAAGCCACGTGGCATCTTTATCTTGCCAAATTTTTCTATAAAACCAAAGGCTCACCTCATACCTCTCACACCACATCTTTCAATATTTTCATTTCTTAGAGTTTAGCATTCATACTCCATTCATTCTCAATGGAAGAATATAGGAGATGCTTGGAGAGGCATGAGAGAGAAAGAAAGGAGAGAAACCATAGAGCCGATGAAATGAATGAGTTGCAGAGGCAAGTTGATGAACAAGTTCTCATAGCAGTGGCAATGGAAGAGGAAGAGAACCAAGGTCGCCGCCGTGGTTCACAAGTCGGCCGTCGCCTTGTTTCTAGTTTTTGTTTTGATTTGAATTATGTTGTGTTTGATGTATGGAATATGTTGAATAAAATTGTCTTTTATTAAAAGCTTTGTTTATTAAATAAAGAAATCCAATACAAGTCATTAAGAATTACTACTACTAAAATAAAAAACATGAAGTACACCAACTTTAATAGAAAACAAGAAAATTAAAAATACATAAAATGTATGCCAACTAATTTAATGGTTTTGATCATTTAACCAATCCGTGTTGCTAGGCCCATCATCCTGGAAAAGTCTTCTTCTCATAACATCCCTTCGTTCTAGCTTCCAATATTGTTTTGTATCAGGGGACATATGGCTTGTATCCATCGCCATAGTTTCCCGATCCGTCTTCTCCATATCTTTTTTGCGCAAATACTCCTTTTCTCGTGCACACTCGGCTTGAATTGCCACCTCCATTTCTTGGCGTTTTTGCTCCAATTCAAGTCTTATGCCGCTTTGCCTTGCAATTTCCTCCAAAAACTTTGAATTATGATTGCTTGAATTACCCGTTTTCTTTGCCTTCGCACCCTTTCGCCAATGGGCCTCGGTTCCTTTTGGATGGGTGAGTCTTCACCATAGGGGAATCGAGAGGTGAATCCGATGTCGTTGCATCACGGAGAGGCGTCTCGCTTAACACAACGTCGGGACCCGTTGGAATAATATTGAAGCGTTTACAGTGTTTCACCACCTCCCAACATTCATGATGGGTGAATTTTTTTTTGCCACCCGGTTGCACCGAACCACATCTGTGCTTGAATGAGCTATTTAACAAAAAAATGGAAATGCAATAACTATTTAAGATATATTGGATATGCAAGTAACAAAATAAAAATAATGGAAATGCAATTAACCTTACAAATAAATTGGAAGTGCAAGAAATATGAAGAAACAATTGGAAATGCAATAAATATTAACAACATATTGAAAATGCAAGAAATATTAACAAAATATTTCAAATGCAATAAATATTAACAACATATTGAAAATGCAAGAAATATTAACAAAATATTTGAAATGCAAGAAATATTAACAAAATATTGACAATGCAATAAATATTAACAACATATATATATAAGGACATTAAACTTAATGATTACGAAAATTACAAAATACTTACTTCGTTAGTACGATTTTCCCCACTTCTATACAAATTCATCGCTTTTGCCAAGGCATCTCTCCATTTTGCCATCTCTTTGTTGAGAAGTTTCCACCTACTCGACAATGCCATTTCCGTACGAGTGGAGTCCGGAATTTTTTCGCAAAAATCGGCATGAATTTTTTTCCACATATGGAAAAATTTCATCTCATTGCCTGACAAGGGACAATGACAAACTCGGAGCCAAACCTCACACAAAGAAACATCTTCCATGGTGCTCCACGCCCCTCCGGTTTCAATAGAAGAAGCCATAAAAATAATAACTAAAATTACAAGGTGAAAGGTGAATGTTGAGAGATGAAGAAAATGTTGAGTGAAGAGTGAAAAATATGTTGAGTAATTGTAGAAGTAGAATAAAATGTATGAGAATTGGTGTTGAAAGTGAAGGGTATTTATAGGTATTTATAGGAAAAAAAATCAGAATTTTTTAGGATTTTTTAGTATTTTTTTAAAAAAAATTTTTTTTTTTCATAATTTTATTGTCCAAAAATCGCCAGCCGTTGGATTAAAATTTGGAATCAAATCGGAGCGCAGGGGGACTGCCACGTGGCTTCCACCCGTTGTGGCTGACGTCGCGCGACGTCAAGACGCGTTCAAATTTTATCTGGCGCGCATTGCACGCGCCAACGGTAAAAATTGAATAACGCGCGACGACGCCACCGACGTCGCGACGCCACCTCCACCGAAGTTTTGGACCTGGGGCGAGAGTTGCCTTCGGCCAGCCCGGGTTGGTGGGTCCCACACCCGGGCCTGGGCTGCATGGCTGGAAACGGATTTTTGTTTTTTTCCCCCTTCCCTCGGGCTGGGCTGTGCTGCTGGACTTGCTCTTATACCTGCAAAAACACTACCCGTTTCCTAGTGACACTAAAGTTTTCTCCATTATTAGGAAGCTGTTTCATTGCACCAAAACGCACCTAACTTCAGAGACTGCAATATGTATGGCCCAATCACCCAGGTTAAGCTGATGATGATCCTATCACATCACACATGTCAATTCCCATCCACAATAAATTGAAATTAATTATCAGAACCATAAAGTATTCACACTGGACTTAAAACTATCTAAAGCTCCAAGCTGTTCAAGCAGTCACACAATCTCCAGATGGAATGCTATGCAGGCTAACATATGTGATTCGACCAAGGCTGCAGGCGTACCTTTAATTTGCTTAATGATGTTAGAGAAATGCTAGCAAAGAGAAAAGAGAAAATGTTGTGAAATTTAGACTTTGTTTTAAATGTAAGGAGAATGACACTTTTCTAATATCCATGTGTTTATAAACTGATGCGAAATCAAGAATCGGTATAATTTCAATACCCATCCGAGATAAGTAAAAATGTTATAAAATGATGTTTCTATTGATGCACAAGAATATGAAAATTATTGCTTTTTAAAAAAATAAAAATAAAAAAAAGAAAGAAAAGAAAGTTTGATCCTGTGGACTGTACAAAAGGCAGATCTTGTTATGAATCTTTTGTATGATTTAGGCCTGTTGGCTTCAATTTGAATTTTCGAAATTTTGAAGAGTGTTTTTAAGTTTCTGAGCTCTCTTTGGTTTCTATGCGTTTTTTTTTTGGCTCTCTGACATGTCTTATTCTTGAAAGTGAAGTAATGACAACTATCTTTATATAGGCATCAAATTCAGAAAGATTCTGGACCAAAATTTTCGTCAAGAAGAGACAAACAGAAAGAGCCAGAATTAATATAGACATCGAGAAAATAAAATATGTGAATGACAACGTATATTCGATCGCGTGAAAGTATGTGTGATTGTTTAGTCTAACACGTAAATAGGCTATTGTGGTACCGTGTTTATAATCTGAATGTCTAACTTAAAACTAATTGATAATCGGTGTATAACTATAAATTCAAAACCATAATGCATGACTTATATTTTCGATGTGGATTGAATGCTCACCTTCTGCAAGATAGTAAATGTTATTTGCTTTGTAAGAATAAGAATAAAATTCCCTTCCATGAAATGCTTGTTATCTTTCAAACATTAGTTCATATACTGAACATTGAGTTATTTTTGCCGTAAATTATCATGGTCCGTATTATACTGGCAAAGAAATTAACAAGAAAATAACTGTTTTTTTTTCTTTCTAAAAATTGAATTCAAACTGATAAACTATTTCAACATTGGAAAGATAAGCACCACTAAACAAAGTGCTCGTTGATGAAAAAAAAAACATTTTAGATTATATCAAAAGTAAAAAACAAAAGGGGAAAAAAGTGGTGTTCGTAGGGCACACGAACATTTTGTTTTTGTGCATAGCCCACAGACATATTATTGAGCCCGTTAGCATCATCACTTAAACAGCTTCACTAATCTTGAACTTCTCAAGCCCAACCTTATACCCAACAGTTTTTATGTCTTGCTGCACTTGCTCTTGAAAATCACTGTAAGTAAAAGGCTTGTACTTTGAGCTCCGAATCACACTGCCTTCACCCGGGAACACAAAGTAGCAGATTGAAATTCGCTCTTTGTTTTTGTTCACCTTCACTCTGTGTGTCACACTCTTGTATTTGTCATCGCTTATTGCCTAAAATTTGAACCATTTAAGAAAAATATATCATCAAACAAATAAGGAAAAAAAGCTTAGGACAACCATCCACCCACTCGCAGGTGAGTGACTTCTAATCGTTGATGTATTGTATCTATTACGTTCTCTCCACAAGACATCAACGATTGAAAGTCACTTGCATGTGCGTGGATGACTCTCCCCATAACAAAACATATAAGAACTCTAAATTATTTCTTAGAGGACCTGCATCATATCTCCAAGGTTGATAATTAGAGTGTTGGGAATTGGCTTAACAGTAAACCAGTCTTTGTCTTTGAGAACTTCAAGTCCACCGACGTCATCTTGGTTCAAGATCGAGACCACAGAGCTGTCAGTGTGGACGTCCAAACCCCATGCAGAGTTAGAGTTGGAGCAACGTGGGTAACGGTAGACACGTACAGAGCCAGTAGAATGTGATAAATTGGACTTCGATTCTATTGGATCCAAACCAAGGTTCTTTAACATAGCTTCAAATATAGTTGTGGCAATTCTAGCTAGGTGCTTTCCATATTCTTCTAGCACAAGGCTTGTGAGGCACAAAAAAGTTATAAGCGCTTGTTAAATAAGTTCATGTATAAAAGGAAAAAAAAATAATAGCCTATTTACGCGCAAACACCATTTCGCGTTATAGACAAATCACAGTGTGATTTGTGTGCATAAATTTTATTCACTTTTAATAAGTCAATATTTGCATGTTTCATGCTACAATTTGCAGTTAAAGAAAGAAAGACTTTTTACCTGTAAAGAGCCCGACAATGTTTAGATGAAAGCTAGATGAAAAAACGAGACTTGTTTTGTTTTTTAGGGTAAAAACACCCAGCAATCAATCAATTGAAACAAAATTTGAATTGGGTCCAGTTTTTCCCAAAAAAAATAATATTAAAAACCCAAAAAAAAGGGTACCTGAAAGAAGCAACTATGTGATTATCAGCTTGAAATTGATTGAGTTGAGCTATGGGCACGTTGAACCCTTCAACCAAATTGATATTCTCCAGAGTACTACCCTTTCTGTGTAAGGCTGCCCCAGATGGAGTAAGGGCAGGGGTGCCCCAGAAGTAGGACAGAGGGCTGGTGATTAGGCTCTGTTTGGATTCAAAAGGCAGAGAAAAAAACGTTTCCGCATGGTCTCGAAGTTGGCTCAAAAGGGTTGGAGGAACCCCATGGTTTACCAAACGAAAAATGCCCCATTGCTCACAGGCCTCACCAAGCTGCTTGCCAAGTTTCAGGCTCTGGAGATCCAACAGGGGTATCGGATCCTCCAAATCATGAACCGGGTAGGCTTTTTCATCCGAATCTACGATCTGGGTCGAATTGTTGAGTGAACGAAATGGAGGAGGGTAAGATTCGGAAGCCATTTTTTTGTAGAGATGGAAGTCATCTTCTCGGCCAGGCTGCTTATAGCAATGAGGAGCAGCCAAGGTTCGTGAAGGTGACAGTAACTATTTTTTAGTGAGACCAAGACATTTGTTTATTCTTGGAGTGGGACCAGGATGTTGTTTTTACGTGTTTTGCTGGTGACACCTGTCCTATGGTCCCTCCTGTGACTTGTCTCTAATAACTATCTCTCTGACCCCCGCAATCTAAAAAAAAAGGACCTATGATGTATAGGAAAGGTAGCCCTTAAATCAGTCGTATCATAGGTTTGTCTCAGATATCGCACATGTGCAATTTTTACTGGTTCATATTTACATCACAACTAGCGTAAGCGATTAAGAGTATTTATTCACGTATAAAACATCAAATACATAAGTGAATTGTATATAGCATATCATGGGTAAATATTATACGAGCGCATATGAACATTTGACGGTTATTCATTGTTATGAGTCTTACAATAAGTTTTTAGATGATTTGTTGGTATGAGTCTTCAATTATTTGTGGGGTCATCGATCTTACAATAAATCTTAACTCAATCAACAAGCAACATTTTATACTTACTTGTATGACCTTCCAACGGATCAAGAAGGCAATCAAATGCGTATTCAAATTTACTATATTCATGCAATGACTTTTATTTCGTTACGTGGTTGATTTTGTCTAGCTAATTACTCGGTTAATCAACAAACACTATGACTTTTATTTCATTACCTTCCCACATCTCGAATGGGTTATTGACAATTTAATAATTATAAAAGCATTGAATATTTTGTTAGATCCATTAGTACCCCTTTATAATGTTTTTTAAGAATTTGTTCTATTGAAAGGAACAATAGTATACTAAACTCACATATACTACACGAATGCTAAGATTCAAACCTAAAACCTTATTTAAATGAATAATGACTACAAATCAACACACTAACGGGTCATTTACAAAAGAAAAACTAGCGGAGAAATAGTACCTTTATAGACAATTTTCTTGCATCCATTTAAATGTCCTCCTGAGATCTTTGGCACTTTCGCTGGACCCCGGTCGATCTTAAAAAGTTATTGAAAGCTGCTCTTTTTGAGACAATAAATTTTGTCCTGTGTCATCACACTAATATTTTTTTTATTTATAAAAGAAGTCTTAATATGACTTTCGGATTATTTGTTCCCTTTATGAATAGGACAAAACACAAAGGTCCAAAAAAAGCAAAAGGTCAAAAAAAACAAAAGGGCCCAAAGGGCAAGACAAAACCCAATTTAGCCTTTGGAGCAAGTATCCATGGAGGCCCAAATTTAAAACCGAATTTATGGTGGGCCCGGCTTGCCGCACCGACTCGAAAATCTGGATTGTTCTGAAATACCAAAGCATCTCTCTTCTCTCGTATAAAACATGGATTAGCAGAGCTTGTACTGAGTTTGTTTAACACCGGCGCCAGTTAGCACATCGGAGAAGTTGAGGACAACTAAGCCTACTGTCTGCGGTGCAGGTTAGCCCTCTGCCAGAGACTTTATTTATGTTATCTTCGTTTTGTGAGTTTGGTTTAGAATTTCTTTATATATATGTATATATTTTAAAATTTGTTGTGGTTAGTATTGAAAAGAAATTGTTTTTGGTATTTGGGTTTTTGTTTTTTTCTCCAAAATTTGTGGCTTAGGTGTTGGCAATTGAAAAGAAATTGTTTTTGCTATTTGAATTTGATTGATGTTCTTATCATGCTTTGTGATTGTTGCATTATTTGATGGCTCATGTAAACTTAACGTGCTCTGTCTGCACAAAGTTCTCTGTATTTGTGGTCATGTATTGGGCAATGTTTTCTTGATTGAAGAAATCCTTTGTTGGGTATCTTTCGGAGAAAATATTGACGGTCTAACAACGCAACATGTTAAATGGGTGTTCGAATTTACATTATGTCAACACGTAGTTACCGACATGTTATTTGTATTAGACTGTGTGACAGAGAATATATTAATCGTCATGTATTTGATTTTTAATTAGTGCTTTAATGTTTGAGCTTTGTCTCATATCAATTCCAAATTTGAATAAAAAATTTGGTCCCTTTCCTCCATTTGATGTGTTCAAGTCTATTGAGGCCACCATTTGATTGCATTCATGTTCGCTGCAGATCACTTGCTCTCCTCTGAACTTGGTCATTCTACGAGAATGGCGTCTGCCCATGTGACTTTGGTTTTGTATCTGCTTCTGATGGGGTCTGTTTTGTTCTATTGTTTGTTCCTATGCTTAGGCGTGACTTTGTTCCCTATTTGAGTGGCAGGTTGTGTGCTTGTTCGTTTCTCTATGTTGGCTTTTCGGTTGTTCTAGATGTTGGTCCTGCCTGTGTTTTGTAGTCTAGCTTCTTTAAATTCATTCATTTATAGAAAAACTTCCATATTCAAATGCAAATAAGACCATCCAACATGGGTATGTCTATGCAGGTCAATACAAAATAGTGAGGGATGGCCAAGCATCACCCTGATCTGATTATGTGCCGGAAGCAACCCGGGATCGCCATTGGGCGGCTGTGCGAGAAGTGTGATGGCAAGTGCGTCATCTGTGATTCCTACGTTCGTCCTTGCACACTTGTGAGGGTTTGTGATGAATGCAACTACGGATCTTTTCAAGGCCGGTGCGTTATCTGTGGAGGAGTTGGAATTTCAGATGCCTACTATTGCAAAGAGTGTACACAACAAGAGAAGGATAGGGATGGATGTCCAAAGATAGTAAATTTAGGCAGTGCCAAAACTGACCTCTTTTATGAAAGAAAGAAGTACGGATTTAAGAAAAGATGATCATAAGCATCATCACATGTACTTTGATTTTGTATATGTAGAATGTAGTAATATATGTACTTGGGTAGATTGTGGCACAACTAAATCTTGGATCATGTTTATGCAAACAGGAACACGTGTTTAGAGACCCCCTTGCTGTATTTGACTAGTCCTCATGAAACAAAGGACGTGTGTTTCATGTTAGGATTTGTAACACAATATCTACAAAGTGAGGAATTAGAAGAATTAAGGAGGTTATATTTACTTATTTTCTCTCTTATTCCTGACTTCCGATTTATAACTTTTTCTACTTCGAGTAAACATATCACAAAATAGTATGAAGTAGCGTAAGAATAGGCAGAGAAGTCATAATGGAGAATTGTCACCATCAATTTTGTATGCTTGTTTTTGGTTGCCGACTTCAAAACGATGAGTGATCATGGAATCAATCAAAACCACAAGCTGAACATTATTAAGCTAAGTAAAGATATAACTTTTTGTGAAATACATGGCTACAGATTCATATATATATATATATATGAATCAAGTGTTTTAACTTTGATGGGCGAAGGTCAAAATGGAAAGCGTATGTCACTTGAAGAGGTCCAATTCCTGTCAAGTCACTCAAGAAACAAAAGAGAAAAGGAAATGGTGACAATTAGGATGATCTCACCATTAAAAGCATTGTGTCGACTAACCAACAAGCAAGCGTAATGCATATGCATGTAAAACCAATTGTAGGTTGTAGCTATAGATGCTTCACCTATTTACATCAAGCCCATATGCTTAGCAAAGTTAATTTCTTAAATGGATGAAGCTTCCCTGCTCGCAGGTAGCTTGGTAAGGCTCAGTGGACGAAGCTTTTCAGCTCTTGCATAGACTTCTCTAGGTTCATATTCCCTTTCCATGCAAATCTTCATTGCAAGTTCAAACGCATAATGGAAGCTAACTCTTCGTCTGTTTTATATGGGTGGGCATTTGAATCAATGAACATAAGGATTGAACCGAAATAATCAGAAAATTTGTGTTGACACCAAGAAAAAAAGAAGTTTTGATTCTATTTATGGGTTTAAGCATTACAAGCAAATGACTCACTAGTGTAGTGGTTTTGAGCAATTTGCTCCCCCATGACCTTTTCTGGAGTTTGAATTCTAGCATCCGTATAGTGTTTGTAAGTTTAATATGTTATGCCCCTCTCAGTAGAAAATGTCCTTAAAAAAAGCACACACAAAACAAAACTTTAGTCCAAACCTAATTGAATTGGTGGTATTAATTTTACTTTAAAAAAAAATATCCAAATAATTTTGTAGGCCCAATTTATATCCAAATCATTTGGGCCTAACTTATACCCAACTAACCCTAAGGCCCAATTGATAATTACTTCATCGACTTATTTTTATAGTGAGACCCTTATATATGACCCTTATATAAGGTCCTATTTCTTAACCGTTAGATTAAACTAACTGATTTGATCAAAGAGCTGATCAATTTGATCTAACAGTAAGAGATAGAGGTCTCATTTAAGAGACATATATAAGGCTCTCACTATAGAATTCTCATTACTTCACCAACACCGGTTTTGTTTAGTACCAAACCACAAACCAAACCAAACCGAGCTAATCAATCAGTTTGGACTGAATCAGAAATGCGGCTACAATTTGGTTGATGGTTTAGGGGAATCGAATCATGCCCATTCCTAACCCTAGTGTTATGTCATCAATATTTTAGGCAAGCGAATATTTGTCTTTGTATTTGGGTGACATTGTAGCACTTCATCGCCAGACGTGGACTGAAAAAAAGCCACTTTTGAAAACAAGTTGCTGGCTTTTCCTTTTCTGGTAAAAGAAGCGATCATTCAGGACAGCAACCCCGTTGACCTCTAAAAATCGATGGACATATATATCTTCAGATGCATTCACACACAATCACGAGATGGTCTTGCCTTTGCTCATTCATGTGTGAACGTGACAACCATGATTTATATACTTCGTCAACTCCTATCCTAACAGTCCTATAATAATAATAATATTATACAAATATGCAATCACTTTGCTAAATGGGTCTAGTTTAGTGAAAAAATGCATTGATAGGTTCGAACCTCCATAACATTTTGATTGTGTGTGAGAAACATCTCTCATCTAATTTAGAATATTTCTTTTACTAAAAAACGTGCAATCACTTTGTGCCACGTCTTATGTCTTCAACCAAAGCCATATATATATATATTGTTGACGTATAATACAGCAATGATATTGGTCTCCCTTATATATCCTTCTGCTTCTGGATCAGAGAGAGAGAGAGAGAGAGAGAGAGAGAGAGAGAGAGAGAGAGATGGGATTTGGAGGCAGTCGGCTGTGCTTGTGTCTCTTGCTTGCCTTTGCTTTAATCTCCTCTGCCCGGAACAACATTCCATTTTCAGGTATGCATGCATGTTGATTTCTTCTCTATACCTTTATATATATATATATATATATATATATCCTCAAAACTAAATGTATAAGATGAGCAACTGAGGTTTGTGGACATGGGTTGGGGAAGAAAACCATGATTTCCAAAACCATTTAATTTTATTCAAACCCAAGCATATATAGAGGAGTTCTGTGAAAACTAGAGATGTAGAGGAGGAGAATCATTTTGTTGGAAATTAAATCTCAAGTGCTGCATATATTTGTCTCATTATGATATATAATAATATCTTAATATTAATTAAATCATGATCAAGATTAATCTTTTTAATTTTTTTCACTGAGCACCGTCAGGTACCCGTTGTTTGAGTCTGGAATCAATTGGGAAAATGGGGGGAGGAGGGTTTTGAAGTTCGTGCAACACCAGCTTGGTTTTTGGCTTCACGGTCTCGCATCTCATGCATCCATATTTGTTTGTCTCTTTTATATGCATTCTATATTTGCCAGTGGTGCTTAATTAGGACACTAGTGTCACAGACTAATTGAGACTCAGTATAATATAGTTATATATGTTGTCAGATTGTATGTCAACGTAAGAGTTATGTTGTTAGACTGTGAATTTAAACTATCGATTAAATTCACATTTTCACAATATATATATGTGTGGGATGATTTCATGGACTAAATATTATGCAATGAAGCCGAATAATTAGTTGTTTTTCTTTGTTTTGTGTGTTTGCTGGTGTGTTTGGTTACACTGTTAATAGATGATGAGGTGGTAGCGGCCATGGAGGGTAGATCTTTGATGGTGAGGACAGACGACTACAGTGACCCAACTGCTAATCGTGGGCATGATCCCTCCTCCTCCTCCTCTTCCTCCTTCTCTAGAGCCAAGGCTGGGGGCCGCGGTGGCCGAAAGGGCTAGCTATGGTTGAAGAGGCACATATTGCTCTATAATATATAAACATGTTTTCGTTTTCTTTCAATTGGCTTAACCAAAATTTGTCCTTACATGGCTCTTGTTTTTGCATTGTATTGTATGTATGAAATTAATACGGCATGGCGGGTTCACTTGAAGATGACTCAAAAATTTAATCGTGCGGATTTCAAGTTGTGTAATAAGTCATATTCTGAAATTGAAAAAGCTGATATGCATTCCAAATTCATGTTTCCTTATAAAGCTAGCTAGGGATATGGAATTGTTAATATTGTAAAGTGCAAATTCCACTTTTATTTGTAAGAAGAAAAAGGAAAAAAAGAAACAAGAACCCTATTATAATTCAACCTGGTTAAGTGTTTCTCTAAATTTACGAAGAAAACACTAGAAAACGGGACCAATAGAATTAAGCCATCCGAAACGTTTTGCCCAAACAAATGCTTCGTGTCGACAGGTGTAACACGTGGAAACTACCACGTGTACAAGCTGTAAACACTCTGCCACAAATTTAGCACAGCAGCAGAAAACGACACCCGATATTGTTGGAAGCTTCTTCTCCTTCTTCAAGCTTCACATATATGTGCTGCAGATCACTCTCTTGCTCCCAATACTCATTTCACTAAACGACGCCGTAATCCGCCAGTACACTATGGCTTGGTTCAGAAGCCTCATCCAAGTCTCAGCCACCGCCAGATCAGCGACCAAACCCAGAATTTCAGACCCATTTTCTTACACTCTGCTCTCGCGCTTCAGCTCGGAGCCGGCTCCGATCCATGAGACTCCGGCTCCTCAGCCGCCGACACAGTACTCAGGTCTGGGCCCCACGAAGCCCGGCGAGAAGCCGCGGGTGGTGGTTTTGGGCACGGGTTGGGCCGGGTGCCGGCTCATGAAAGGCTTGGACACCGATATATACGACGTCGTTTGCGTGTCGCCTAGGAACCATATGGTCTTCACGCCTCTGTTGGCGTCCACCTGCGTTGGGACTCTGGAGTTTAGGTCCGTCGCGGAGCCAATCGGGAGGATCCAACCCGCAATATCTCGCGAACCCGGGTCGTATTTCTTTCTTTCTAATTGTGTTGGCCTTGATCCTGATAAGCATTTGGTACGTCTTGTGCTTTTTGGGGTTTTAGGTTTTCATGGAAAATATTTGTGAATAGTGAATTGGGTATCTCTAGATTTAGTGACTTTTTGGGTAAAGTTTGAATCTTTTGAGTAAAGCATGACATGGGTAATTGTTATTTAATTAAAGTTTTGCTTTTCCGGAATGGAAAATATGAATTATTTAGTTTATGTATTGTAAATCTTTGGGGAAGTATGATTTTTCAGCTGAAAGTGTCTTAGTTTTAAGTTTTAACAAATTATTTGATTCGAAGATTATGTCTAGGTGAAGACTCGAAGAATGTATGTTAGTGGGAAAGTGCTACACTGTGATGCATATAGAGTTACAAGACTAGCCTATTATTGGTGGATAAAATATTCAAAATCTTGGAGATTATTTGGATTTTACAATGCAAGAAATTTTGGTTTTGGGAAATGAAGGTGCAATGCGAGACTGTGACTGATGGAGCAGAACCCTTGAAGCCATGGAAATTTGAAATTTCATACGACAAGTTGGTAATTGCATTGGGAGCAAAGCCAACCACTTTTGGAATACAGGGTGTAGAAGAACATGCAATTTTTCTTCGTGAAGTCTACCATGCCCAGGAAATCCGCAGGAAGCTGCTCCTAAACTTGATGCTGTCGGATGTTCCTGGTATGTACTGCAGTTAGATTTTAAATTTAATTACTTGAGACTAACAATAATTTGATGTGAGCTCTCTTTGTATATTTCACTCATGGATTTTTGGCTGGGGACAGGTGTTTCTGAGGAAGAGAAAAGCAGACTCCTACACTGTGTTGTGGTAGGAGGTGGTCCCACGGGAGTTGAGTTTAGTGGTGAACTTAGTGACTTCATTCAGAGAGATGTTCGACAAAGATATTCCCATGTGAAAAATTATATTCATGTTACCTTGATTGAGGTTTGTCCATTAAATCTTCGCTATGGGATTCAACCTTGTTAAATACTTTTACAAAATAATTAGATATAATGCAGTCCATGCAAAAACTTAAAAGCCGTCAATTGTTTTTTTTTATTTTTAAGAGGAGCTGTCAACTGTTTATTGTAACAGGAAAGTAGATTACCATTTCAGCCTTACCAAATCTTTTTGAAAGAAAGTATGGAAATTGAGTAGTGTTCTTGTCTTCACAGGCAAATGAGATATTATCATCATTTGATGATCGCTTTGCGGCACTATGCTACAAAACAGCTGACAAAGGTAAGAGATTTTATTCATAAAAGAACCTATTGGCTGTTATTACGCTTGTACTAGTTTTTCATAGTGCCTGCCTATTCTCGTACTGGAATGTATGGTCTGCCTTTAGATGTGTAAAAATGTCTTTCTAGTAATTAGTGAGAGCAAAATTGAAGCCCAGAAGCCCAGTTTCTACTGTTTGTGTTGGTATCTTCTCCCTACAACAGGTGGACCAAAGATTTCAGTTTTTTGGGGGATGAGCCCTAATTTTTAAGCATTGATCTTATGTAATGGCAACTTTAAATGCTAATCCATGGTATTGGAATGACTGCTAAAGTTAATTTCCCATTGAATCTCTGGAATGTTCATGGTTCATTTGATTGTTTCTCTCAGTCAGGAGTTCGTCTTGTTCGTGGGATCGTCAAGGATGTCAAAGCTCAGAAGATAATTCTTAATGATGGCACCGAGGTTCCTTATGGGCTGCTGGTATGGTCTACTGGTGTTGGTCCATCATCTTTGGTGAACTCCTTGCCACTTGCAAAAGCTCCTGGTGGAAGGTAATACCTTATTTGCTTTTATCAAAATGGATTTCTTCCTCTTCTCAACTACAGAAGTTTCTCACGAATCTAACCTGTGGTGATTCTTCTGATTTTCATCTTAAAACCTTACAAATTTTCATAAACTTTGGTACCTTCTGTTGAACTTTTAACATTTAACTTCTTCTATCCCTTGTTTAAAAAATTTCCATTTGATATATTTGTTTGCCATCAATGGCCTTTTGCTTTGTCGATCATAAGGTTTCAATATGCTTTTGGTACATGTTTCCACTTGCTCCCTCTTTTCACTACCCAAGTTGTTAAGCATGCGTTTGAAATGGCATATCATATTAGAGTTTCTCTGATTGCAGGGTTGGCGTTGACGAGTGGCTGCGGGTTCCTTCCGTCCAGGATGTGTATTCAATTGGTGATTGTAGCGGTTTTGTTGAAAGTACTGGAAAACCAACCCTTCCAGCCTTGGCCCAGGTTAGGAATTGTTTGAAGAATAACTTGTGCTAACTGCTAATGTAGTAAAGAGAGTAGTTGTAGACCTGTAGATCCCCATGCGTGTGAAAGTCCATAGGCTTTGAATCATGGTAGTAAGTTGAATTTAGTTCTTTTCCCTTAAAAAGTGATTTCAGATTTTTCAGTCTATTGTTAAGGGGTGAATACTGGTGATATAGTGTTACTGGTGTGGTACTAGACCTTTATGCATATCTATTTCAAATATTTGAAGGTTGCAGAGAGGCAAGGAAAGTATCTGGCGAATTTGTTGAACAAAATTGGTAAAGCTGGTGGAGGACGTGCCAACGGTGCAAAAGAATATAAATATGAGGATCCATTCGTGTACAAGCATTTAGGAAGCATGGCAACTCTTGGGAGATACAAGGCTCTCGTCGACCTCAGACAGAGCAAGGTGAATTTCAAGCCACTTCTAAGCCAACTCTCGTGAGCTTTAAGTTAAGATAGCTGACCTGTGTAGCATATCTATTTTCAGGAAGGAAAAGGCTTAGCTCTGGCTGGATTCACCAGTTGGTTTATATGGCGCTCGGCATATTTAACACGAGTCTTGAGCTGGAGGAACAGATTCTATGTGGCGATTAACTGGGCTACAACTTTTGTGTTCGGGCGTGATATAACCAGAATCTAGATTCGACACGGAAAGCAAGATACTTAGTAGGATGGACAATGCTACTAGGTGATTCTGGTGGCACTGTGGCAATGACCGAACTGCAGTGGCACTGATCATGTGGCTGCGAGTGCTGTGATGGAGTAGGTTGGATTCAATGGGTGATTGATGGCAGGAGTGGCGGTTGAACCACTTCCATGAGGGGGAAAAAAAGAAAAAAAAAGAAAAAAAGAATAAACTACAATACATGATGTGGAAAATGATATGATTGCCATGTCATTATGTGAACTAGAGTTTCGGGGTATTACTTGGTGACCTACATTTTACTTTGACTATGGTCATGTCTAGGACCAAATTCTTTACGTGCATTTTAGTGATTGAATAAGTGGTTTACATGACATATTGTGGCCATTTTATATTGTGACTTGAGCTCTTACAAATCAATGAATCATATTCACTCATCACTTGAGTGAATTGTTCACCTTGCAATTCTCTTGGCAATGCGACCACCATGTTCCATTAAATCTTGATTTCTAACGTTGGACGTTATTTCTTATCAGAAGTTTTAAAGAAACGTATATCATGTTACATTCCTGACCAAGTTATGTTCAAATTCTTCTTCTTCTTCTTCTTCTTCTTTTTAATCCAAACATACAAGAAGGTTCAAAATTTCGTTAAAATACACAAACCCAAGCAAATTGCAAATACACTCACAAGTTCCAAACCGAGCAGTTCCAATTTCAAGAACAAAACTAGAGCTTGTTCTTGTTCATATTGGAGTTTTGGGTCTGTGGTAAAATAAATACATGCAAAATGGAAAATTAAAACCAGTGTACAATCCCAATTTTGAGTAAATACGGGAATTATATTCCATCAAACGAAATTGCCTAACAAGTTTCAGCCTGTCTCGGTTAATATGCAGAATAGGATTATCATAGGCACAACCTATCTGCAAAACATTCTATTGAGGTTTGTACTTTGTATGACAGGTAACAAGTCATGGCACCACCCAGCTTGAAGCCTTGAACCTACTACGCAACTAGCTTGAAGTCTTGAACTTATGCAAGATTACAACTCCAACTGCAAGGATTCAGACTTTCCGAAGCCAACTGAAAGACTAGGACCATAAAGCTGCAGCTCCAAGGCCATCTGTGACTCTTGAACTACCCAACTTCGCGGCAATGTCATCCCTTAGTTCAATCTCACCTGGGAATCTTCCCTCCTTCAGCTTAGAGAAAACCTGAAATATACAAGAGCACAGAAGCTACAGTCAATCATATGCACCATTCAAAGAAAAGCATTATTGAAAAGGCCAACACAATGTATTCACCAAACAAAATAACTGAATAGCAACGAAATTCTAGTTCAAAGCACACATATGGCAAAACAAACGATTCACCCACCAATTCATCGTTGAGGAAAACTTCAAAAGCACCAGTGCCTTGCAGGAAGGACTGTAATGCATTGCCAAGAAGCCAAGTGGATGCGATGGTCCCAAATCTATTTGCACGCAGAGAGTAATACCAAGGAGGGGGTGTCATAATCCCCAACATTGGAAAAATGTGCTCGCCCGCCATTACTATCCCAAAAACTCCAACTTGAGCAACGGGAACCAACTTGCTGAGCACACGCTTTGGAAGGGGTGGGGGGTGATTCGAAAGAACGACATGAATTCCAGGAAAAGAAGACTCCAACATCTTCGTTATTGTTACTGCATTCCCCCTACCAAAACCAAACTCTACTCATAAGTAAACATAGCTCAATTTTTTTTTCTTCCCATGATTCAATCTAACATGTGAATGGCAAACCAAGTAGCACATAACATATCTCTTTTGGAACACAAATTGGGAAGCTAACAGATAAATCAAGAGCATTTAATGGGTTGGATGACAAACCCCAGGATCAGAATAACATTCCAATTTCTAATAGCTGTTCAAATTGATCTTTTATCATCTCACATCATAAACACAATATATACATGCCAAATTCTATGAAGCAGGTGAATATAATAATTTGACATAAAATGAAAGACCCAATGCGAGAAAGGCAGAAAAGAAGTAAGACAAGTACTTGTAAGAGCAAGAGGTGCAGAAACTAATCTTGACTGTGCTGCCGGCTCCGAGTCCAACAGCGCTTGGTTTCTGAAATTCAATACAAATCAAATCAGAGCATGAACGAAAAGAGGGTATCAATTTTGGAAAACAGAAAATTAGTTTGAAGTACCTGTGAGGGGAAGTCTAGGGTTTCTTTGGCAACTGGTGATGGTTGGTGTTGAAGGTGGTGATGGTGATGGTGATGGTGGGGAGGCTTATGGGGCGGAGGTGGAGATGGAGCGAAGAGGTTTAGGAGGTCGGTGCAGAAGAGGAAGAGCGGTAACCCTAGCAGAAGAATCTGTGCGCGATCCATTGCTAGAGTTTACAGAGCACGGAACGACGGAGAGAGAGAGTGTGTGTGCGCGTGTGTGTTGGAGACGAAAATGGTTATTCTTCTGTTGTAGTCTTTTAGTTTGACTCGACTGGTTGGTTGGGATAATTTGGGCTCAGACCATTCTGGGGAGCCCAATAATGTTGGGCTTCTGGCCCAGAACTAATCCACGCATGGAAATATGGGGTAAATTAACGATAGTCATTCATCGGTACCCACAAATTATCTCTAGGCACCCAATTTTCTCTAGCCACTTGGGTTGACATTTCAAGAAAATGAAATTTGCTTTGATTAGTCAAAACACATTTACAATTATACCAAAAACTAAAGAAATGTAACTAACAATGTGGATATGGTCAATGGAAGATGAGATGCAGTGTAATTATCCCCTATATACCATGCACGGGTTTGCATTAACATTAAGCAAACTAATTTTTTAATATATAAAAGCGATGTTAGAGGAAGGGTAAAGCGAAGGAAGGAATTCAAATTAAATGATAACTGTTCTTAATCATTTGAGCTACAAGAATCAAGTACAATTCAAATATTTTTAACAACAATTTAAGAATTCTTAGCCCTTTTTGTTATTCAATAAAAAAACAATGCTTGGAATTAGAATCTTCTTCAATAAAATGAAGAGAGAATATAATTAGAACATTGACCAATTTCTTATATAGATAATATTGTTGAGTAATTTTTGTGTTATAATATGTATGGATGTTATTATTGATTTGTAATATTATGTGGTTATTTCCTTGTTACACGTTTTTTATGATACAAACAATAGTCTAAATTACAACATTCTGTTTGGATGAGGAAAAATAACTCGGAATTTAGTTAAAAGTCGGGAATTTAAGACGAGAAATTGACAATTCCCTTGTTTGGTAACTTAAGCTCTAAATTTATTAAATGAAGCGCATAAAAAATTATGAAAAGAGTTCTTCTTGAGTTATACGTCCTCTACATCAAATCAAATGTTGAAGGCACTCCCAATTGAGAAAAAAAAAAGTATGTTGGTGATGTTTATTTCATGTGGGGAGTGATTTGGTTTGCTAATATCCTCTTATTTTTTAGACCAATAACATGCTTTGTTTGTTTTTTTTTTTTTTAATAAGTTGACTTATGTAGTTCATCAAATAATATATTATTTTCTACTTCGTGGAATACCTTCTATGTATGTTATCAGTTTTTTTTTGGGACAGAAATGTGAGTTATGAGTTAGAAATTGATTTTTTGAAATATTTAATTTTTGTCATTACAATTTACATGAGCTATAAAAATTTGCAATTTATGTCATTTACAAAATTCGACATATATAAATCCAAACAGTGAAGTCTTAGGGCAAAAAGATGATTTTTCTACATACACTATTAAAGTGCTATAAGAATTTGAACTTAAGACCACTCATTCGCACAATAAACCCATGTTTTCCTCGGCTAGACTCGCCGCCGTACTATGTTATTATCACTGATTTTGATAGATGTGGTAACCAACTTAATATACCAATATTGAAATGGGAATGCTAGCAACCTTCTCTCTAACCTTTTCCTTTGGACATTCTCAATTTTTTGCTTGACATGTGTCATTCTCCTTACACTTAAAACAATGTCATTAATATATTATACAAACTAACTTTTGCTTTCCAAGTTCACACTTATTAAATGTCAATTTACCCCAAAAAATTTCACAACTTTCTTACCATCTTATTAAATTTCTTTTAAAGTCAATTATTTTTTTCAAAGAAAATGTTTGCTTTTTAAAAAAAGAGGAAATTTAAAAATAAAAAAAGTCTAAACTTGACGTAAAAAAAGAGAGAGGACATTTTCTCTTTTTTTAAAAGCAAACATTTTCTTAAATAAAAAAAATTGTCGTTAAAAAAAAACTTAATAAGATGGTAAGAAAGTTGTGAAATTTTTTTTGGATAAATTGAATACATTTAATAAGGGTAAACTTGGAAAACAAAAGTTAGCTTGTATAATACATTAATAACATTGTTTTAATTGTAAGAAGAATGACACATCTCAAGCAAAAAAGGGAGAAGATCTAAAAAAGAAGGTTAGAAAAAAGGTTACTAGCATTCCTCGTATTGAAAAACAAAAATAAATAAACCAAGGTGGTTGGTGTGAGTGGTTCGACACTCTCATTCCTTAAGAGAATGTCAGGGGTTCGATCCGCCTCATATGGAGTCACCACTTTAGCCAAGACTTTACCCTTACGGCCGACTCACCGAGTTGTGGTTAAGACTTAAAGGTGTATCCATAGTTCATCCAAGACCACCTCGTGGTTCAGACCAAAAATAAAAAATAAAAAACAAAAAGTAAATACAACTGTTACTTCCCAATCCTCACCTTTTCGGTTTTTGGCGCCTCGTTCTCTCTTCTTGGTCGTTGAAACGTCAACTAAAATTCTGCGAATGGTGGCTCAAAATGTAAAACAGAAGAAAATTAAACATAAAAAACCGTCGGATTGGAACCTGAAGCTTGAGCTTGAAGACAGCGAAGAGTGTGAGTCTCCATTAAATTCAACACTCAGAGTTTGACTTTGGCTCCTATTTCCCCAACCAAAACTGCGAACGCGGCAATGCAATGACGTCATCGTCGTCGTATTCCTCCTCCGTCTCATCGGCGGTAGACTCAATCCACACCTCGCTCGCCGACCTCTGCGCCCCTCACTACCACCAATCTCCCTTTGACCTTCCTCGTCGCTTCTCCGGCTTCGCTAACCGCCTCCAGCTGTCACTCACTCACCTCACCCGCGCCACGTCATCGCTCGACGCCCTCCCTCCCTCCGTGCACACCGCCCTCAAAGGAATTGCCGCCGACCTCGCCGCCGCGCTCGAAACGTTGTCGTTTTACAGAACCAAGGGGAAGATCTCCGTCCTCATCAACTGCCTCTCCCTCTGCGATTCCCTCGCCGACCGTACGGTCGCCATATCCGGATGGCTTGCCCTCCTCGACCTCGCCATTCAGGACCTGAACCTCCCCGATCTTCGGAAGAAGATCGCCGATCTCTCCAGAGATATGAAGCAAGCTCACTTCAAAGTAAGTGAAGTCAATTCGTCTTTGAGTTTGATTCAATTATTCTGAATTTTATTTTGAAATTGGGGATTTTGATTTTCTAGGTTACGGAGAGGGAAGAAAGAGTTCATCATACACTACAGAAAGAAGGACGAACGACTCAATCGAAGACGAGCAAAGCAGTGGAGAGCGCGATAATCATGGACTTGGCTCGAGCGCTCGGCATCGACCCTGAGAATCACGACGAGCTATCCAAACAGATCAGGCTTCTCAAAAACGACGTCGCCGGGTCCAATTCGGTGTCGGAACGACGGATTCTGGTGTCGTTGGAGAGGATTGTAGATAACTGGGCCATACGGCCCAATATATCGGCTTGGAAAGCTGGGATAGAGTTCGAAGACGACGACGTTCACATTTCGCCGTTTAAGAATTTTATGTGTCCGTTGACGAAGGAGGTGATGAGGTACCCAGTGGTGCTCCAATCGTCGCAAACTTACGAGCGGACCGCCATTAACTACTGGTTCGAGCGGTGTCTGGAGGACGGTCGAGATCCGACTTGCCCGGTCACAGGTGAAGTTCTCGGGTCACTGGAGATGAAGCCGAACATTGGACTTGCTGGGGCTATTGAGGAGTGGGTCAACAGGAATGTTGAGATTCTGGTGAAGATTTCAGTTCAACATCTTAGCAAAGAGCCTCCTGTGGTGGATTGTTTGGAGGGAGTGTTGGATAATGTGTATAATATCTCAGAGGAATACCCCAGTTGTAGGTATAAAGTTAGGAATGCTGGGGTTCTTGTGCTCATTGTTAAGATGCTCAGAAACAGTTCCAAGAGTATTGGGACACATTTGAGAAGCAAAGCTCTCGTGGCTTTGCTTAGCATGGCCAAGGATGAAGAAAGCAAGGTGGGTTTTTTATTTCTTCACTTTCTCGAGTTTTTTGGCGCTTGTATGAATTTCAAGACCCAAACCAGTTCTTATTGATTATAGTCATCGATATGTGCACAAGAAAGTAGCTTAAGATTGTTTCTAAGTGAATAATAATTAGTGGGCTGAGAAGGGGAAGGTAGAAGGAACCAAAAGAACAAATTTTTGTGGTGATTTTAATACTTGAGATGCTTTTCTTTAAATCATGGTATACTCTTTCATGCTGAAGTTTTTGCTCCACTATGCCTAATCACAGTTTCTCGTCATTGTATATAGCTTTTTGCATTTGATTTTTGTATCTAGTAGGATCTTGTGGTGTGTCATACATTTTGACAAGTTTCTGATAGAATGTGTTAAACATTACTAGAACATCATGCTTCAAGAGGGTATCACTAGATTGGCCATACATAGTCTTATCGGGAGCTCAGAGAAAGAGAAAGAGTATGCTGTGAAATTGTTACTTGAGTTCTCTAGTGACAAAGCTTGTTGCATTAAAATTGCAACAGAAAAAGGTGCGCTGGTTCTTCTCTCAAGCATGGCAGGAAACCTAGAGCATCCTGGTTTATCCAATCTAGCCGACAAGGTATTGAAGCAGATGGAAAAGGTGGAGGATAATGTTCAGTATTTAGCTGCGGCGGGGAGGTTTGAACCCTTGCTTACTCGACTTTGTGAAGGTATGCCTTCTTTTAGCTTTTACATGTCCTCCTGAAAATCATTACATTGTCGTGGATTACATATAAAAAATCAATTTTGCAAGTTTATTGTACAAAAATGGAATCAGAACAGGAGAGCTGGAGAGATCCATCCTTTTTTTAGCCTATAGACTGCACAGTGTATGGTGTGATTTACATTCACATGTTATTATGTAATCTAAAGTCTTTTTGTCAACAGGTTCTGACGATGTCAAAATTGAAATGGCATTTATGGTGGGAAATATGACCTTGACAAATAGCAGCAAGGAACAAATAGCTAGGCACGGTGCGAAAATACTAATTCAGATGCTATCTAAGCCAGAAGGAAGAGCAGCAAGCTTGCAAGCACTGTACAACTTGTCAGGTCTCGATGACAATGCAACCATCCTTGTAGATTCTGCTGTACTTCCCGCTCTTACAGATGTCCTTTTCAAAAACCAGGATACTTCGCCCGAACTGAAAGAATTGGCTGCATCAACAATGGCTAATATAGTATCAAATCCAGGGCACTGGGAATTGGCATCTGCTGACAAAGAAGGGCATCCTATGCAGTCAGAATCATTTATATATAGTCTTTTGAGGTTTTTACCTCTAGCATCCCCTCAATGCCAAATATCTATTCTCCATATCATCTATGGAATTGCTTCGTCCCCACAGGCATCAGGTTTGTTTCATTTAGTTTATGCATGAAATAATATTCTTTCATTAGTTATGGAATCATACCTTCCTATATATATCTTGTTATATCAATCTCTGCATTTAATTTGTGTTCACTGCTATGTAAGTTGGTGCTTTTATATTTTCCTAAATTTTATTTGTTTGAAAATGGAATCAGGAAAAAACGACGTTGATGCAGTTAAACGAAATCCTATTATAATGACTGGGTTATATGTTTCCCAAAAAAGGCCAAATCCAACATATTACTGGAAAATTGGCTTTCCATAAATGACATTTAAAAGAAACAAAGAAGATGATCTCCATAATTGGCTTCTCAGAATAATTTGAAAAAACAACCTAAACCTCTATGCTGCAACAGCAGGAACAGGGCTCAAGTGAAGGATCTAATTTTTAACTTCAACATGACAGTGGTTACCTTTGTTTCTCTTCTCCTTTACATTGTTTCCTCTGGATCTTAAGTTCTATATCCAAAATCTAATTGTATAATTGTTGTGCTCTACTCTTGATGATATATACCTGTGTGGGCTTGCTGCTGATAATATCATAAAATCCAAATTCTAGGAAAATGTAAACCACTGTAGGTGAATTTATCTGCTGAGAATCGGTTTCTATTTTGTTGCTACATTTTATGGTTGTGAATTGTATGCATAAGAGTATCTCTCATAAAACTGAAACGCAGACAATTACCATGTTCTAACATTAGACCCGTGTTTTATTATTTCTATTGGCAGAGTCGGTAGCCTGTCATATAAAATCTGGGGAAGGGATTAAAACCATTTTACCATTCCTTGAACACCCAGAAGTTGAACACAGAATTCATGCTTTTAAGCTTACAAGACTCCTCTCAGAAAGATATGGTCAAGATATAGCTAATGAGCTAAGGCTTTCTACCAGGCTTCCCCTGTGCAGAGACAAACTCTTAGACCACCTTTCAACCGATAGTGAGAGATCCGATGCTGCATGCATACTTGCGAACCTTTCACTCTCCGAAGATGAAGTGAAAACACTCCTTGGAGTTGGTTTTCTAAAATGGACGATTACTACTCTAAAAAACCAGCGCCAAACTTCCAATGGGAGGATTTCACGGCCTGCATCAAGCATGTTGGAAGGTCTTCTTGGTCTTTTACTTCACATTACAAGGAACCTTGAGCCCCAAACTCTTGTTACATTCAAAGAGCAAAGCCTTATCACTGTCTTCCGAGAACATCTTGGTTATCCATCAAACCCAAGAGTGAAACAACTAGCTGCCCTTGGATTGAAAATCTTGTCCGAGTATGGAAGGTCACTAGCTGCTGTGGAATCAGAACGACCACCTCCCCATGGAATGTGTTCTTATCTGGTCTTCAAGTGTAGACGCTCTTCTGAAGAACCTTCGACGTGCCCAATACACAATGCTCCATGTGAAGAAGACAGTCAGCTGTGCTTGCTAAAGAGCAACTCCATCAAACCCCTCGTTGATCTGCTTACAGACAGCAACACGAGTGTTCAGATTGCTGCAGTGGAGGCACTGTCCACTCTTGTAATAGATAACTCCAGCAGCTTCAAAAGAGCAGTGAACGAGCTTGAACAATTGGGCGTGAACGAAGCCGTGATTTCTCTTTTCATAGAAGTTCGTCCGGGGGAACTTCAAGAGAGAACAACCTGGATCATAGAGAGAATATTGAGAGTCGACAACCATAGACATTCTCTAAATCAGCCTCTGGTTTGGGCATTGGTGGAAGCCCTTAAGCATGGCAATGCCAACACAAAGAGACATGCTCAAGATGCTCTCACTAGTCTGAAACAGTTATCGGCGGTTAGCGGAAGGTCCTCGTATCAAACTAGGGCGCAGAGGTAGCCAATGACAGACATGGAATTTTTGTTGTAATTTTTAGTGAGTTTCTGTGCGTCTCAATTTGTAAATTTACTGTATAGTTGTGCTCTCAGTCTCTCAGTTTTGCATTCATTGTTGTAACTTGTAACTTGTAAGAAATCAATAGGGTGTTGAGAATTGCGAGCTGCCTGATTTTCATCTTCAGTTAAACTCAAGCTTGATTTTCATCTGCATTAAAATAACATAAAAGTAAAGTCTTGCTGCATTTTGGGAACTTTACAAGAAAAGTCTCGACAGCAAAGCAACCAAAAAGGAAAAAAAGCCAAAAGCTTGTTGCCGCCTCTGCTGAAAAGTCAGTATTTTCCATTCAATATAGCTCCCCACTAAGAAAAGAATAATCGAATAAAGTTTGAAACAAATACATAAATTCCATCGAATATTCTTTCATTTCCCAAAAAGATCACCAGAATTCCATTTTAAGAAAAACATAAACGAATGTTCACGTGTTGACATCAGATTTTCTTTCTCTACTCTTTCTTAAAGGTTAATTTCAATTTAGTATCATGAAGTCTCACCCTAAGGCATGTATGTTTGTTCTCGCACTCTTAATTTTAACACATATGTACCCTAATCTTTTTAATTTGTTACAATATAGTTTCGACGTTAACTTCATTGTCAAAAAATTTGTTAATTGTCTAGGTAGCAGGCCTGGGTCCCACCTATTCTACAAGTTTGGGTGGGAAGACACCAATTGCTAGAAAATACCCTTCAACTGACATTGAAAGAAACAAATAGGTGAGACCAAGCTTGCCATGTAGGTTATAAACTGAAATTTTGACGGTTAAGTTAACGACGGAATCATATTGCAAAAATTAAAAAGATTAGGGTACATAAGTTTTACAATTGAGAATGCAGGAGCAAACATACCTGCCTTAAAGGTGAGAATTCATAGTACTAAATTGAAACTAATCCTTTTCTTAACTATTAAAATATCACAAACTGCATTATGCATGTTCATATAAGAAATTTAATTTAAATACTTTTTTTTATTAATCAGAAAACGAATATTCGTACTTGAAATCTCTTCTCAACACACATATCGACATTCGAGTAAAACAACATTAAAATTATTAACATACTTTTAGTGTTCCCTGCATTGCATTGCACGCATGCAGTTGAACATGAATAAACGAATCAATCAATCAATAAAGTTTTAGGATGTTGCAAAAACAAAACAATTAGGACGTTAGTCGGTGATTAGGTCGGCAAATTCATGGCTAATTCTGGAACATGTTGATTACAAGACACTGTTTGATGTGCAATTTTAAATTGAAGTTTAATCATATTGTCCCTCGTTTTCTTTTTTTCTTATTGTTTGTCTCCCTAAAGCGAAAACCAGACTCATGTTTAAACTATAACAACATTTTACATGTTGGCTTTTCTAGAACCTCTGCATCAAAATTCAAAAGCATGGACCACAAATTCAAAGGTGGTCATTTGCCTGGTAAGTTCGAGGACCAATAGTTAGACCAATTCTCTTAATTAACGTTGTATATTTCTAGTCTATGCCTCTAGTCTAATCCCATTACTTATTTCATTTTTATGGTCAAACTTTGACTTTGCCTCAATAAAGAAAGGTTGCATACTACATTTCACATCATCTCCTTTTTGCTACAATTTTTTAATAATGTGGCAAATCTAGTCTTTATATTTTAATCCACCTTTTGGGTTTTGAGTTAAACCCAAACTCGTATGAGTTCGGGTTTGCGATAAAAAATTAAAATTATATGAATGAAAATGACTTTTTGCCTATTATTAATACCATATTGTGTACTAATTTCTGATCATGCATTATAAATTTGACATATAATTTCGTAGCATAATAAATACGATACAAGAGAAGTACCAATAATTTGTTCACCCTACATTAAGGTCAATTTTTTAGGTCGGCCTGTAAACCACAATGGCGGCCTGAAAATACATTTCATTTTCAACTCGCTGCTGGGAGCTTCATTTCCAACTCACTGGCTTCATTTCACAAATCGACAATTCACTGTTGGAATGAAATTTGGAAGGCACAAATTAAATGGTTCCTCATACATAGCTTCCGATGATGGTTGATGAATCTGCAGACCAACAGGGAAAATTTGAACACAGTGAATATATAAATAAAATAATAATATTCGTACATTTATAGGTCCATCAAATCGTCAAGAAATATGAGAATAATTAATGACAGAGACTGTGAGGAGGAGTAGGTCCCGAATTGGAAAATGACTCTCTGTGGGACAACTTTGGAGAAATAGACCAGACAACTAAAGTTGGTAAACAAAATTTGTGTTCTGGAAATATTAATTCGAGTTTGAAGTTTGTACCACCATGAACCCTAGCCCCTAGGCCTACCTATACATACTATATTAATGCTTCACCTACAAAGGCAGGTGCTAATAATTGAACATACAACAAAGTCATGAAGCCTCTTTTTTTTGGTTTATATTCAAAGTACCAAACTTTTCAAACTCGTGTTGTTGGTGTTGCTCTTCTCAGTTTTATGGTTTCTTTTCTTCAACGTTTTAATGATTGTTTTTTGTTGGGCCAAACATTTACATTTATAAATTATAGTCTCCGAAGCGTATACGCTGCCACCGATGGCTTCACTGTAGATCGGTCTGGCTTAAACATAATAAAATCCCAATTAATTTAACACGTTATTATTGTGCGGACGATATTGTAAAAGAAAAAAAAAAGTATGAATGAATAATAGAAAATACAAAGAATCCGAACATCCGCAGAGGAAAAAATCTGTATATTTATATCGTTTGAGATTACGAATTTAGACATCATATTCAACCTTCACTAACAGGTGAGACAGTAATCTAGCAAAGGGAACATATTTTTGAAATCCCACTTACCAAAAGAAATAAATAATCCCAACGTGAACACTGTACTCGTTATTATTCATCTTTTCTGTTTTTTTTCGTTATCTTTTTCTGGGAATGAGTGCAGCCAGACCTTGGCTTTAATATCTCTCTTGTTTTATTCACTGTCCCAATTCATTTCCGTATGATTCCTTTATAATTCAGAAATTTAAAAAGAAAGGCTCTTGTTGTAAAAAACAAAAAAACAAAAACAAAAGATAAAAAGAAATTATTTTCATTTATGTTTTAGGATTAATTTTAGATATTAAAATATTTTATGTAATATAAATGCCCTTTCTCACTTTTTTCTTGACCATGTCAATTAATCTTGAAGGAAGTTGAGATTCCATCACAAAACCAATTGACAATAGGAGTAGCCCAACTTCTTATAACCTTTGTTATTTTTCTCAACTTTCCAATATGAGATGTTTTTACCTTTACATTCTCACACGTCACGTATAATTATCGCCTAATACATGGATAACACATACCCCAAAACTAATTAGTAATGGGAGTAGCCTAACTCCTTATAAGCTCTTGTTATATTTATCAACTTTTCAATATGGGACATTTTTACCTTCACATTCGCACAAATCTCATTCAACTTGAAAATCTCATTAAACTTTTCATCTCTTTTTAGTTTTCTGTTTAGGGAAGAAAGGAGAAAAGAGACGTAATGCCTTTTCTTTTTGTGTCTGCAAATGAACAATGCCCAAAAAATATGCCTTTTCTTTATGCGATCTACAAAGTTTTTTTTTTTTTGGGGTCAACGATCTACAAAGTATATGGCTGAAACAATCAAGGGAAAGAAACTATGACGTTTTTATAAAAATTATCCTTTTCTAACCTTTATTAATTAGTGTTTTTCTTCCCTATGTGACAAAGCAAGCATCTAAATATATTATTTATCTCTCTAATTTCATATTTGGGATCATACCCTCCGTATCTCTGGGATTTCAAGTTTTAATTTTGGTAGATGGGGCCTGAATGTTTTTGGGATTCTGACATGCAATTTTCTTTTCTCAGCAAAAAAACAACAAACCCGCGTTTTTAATAAATCAAGTGTCAGTGTCAATACGATAGTCATAATTGCAAATCTTTATCTTTATTAGTTTTCATTGCATCTGATCTCATTAACAAGAAGCCTTGTAATCACAAGAGTTGTTGATTTAGCAGCATCTACCATCGAGATTTCAAATGTTGTATCATAGCATACATCAAAATTTATTCCGTAATGCGATGGCACGTACCACATCATTTGATAATTAAAATTTGTTAATATTCGCAAAGCTAAGAATGTGACAGATTTGTGTTAATAAGTTGCTTGCCCTATCAGCTGACTCGAATTACAAAAGTCATATGCCTCATTGAAAAGACTATGCATTCAATACTTGTTTGTGGACGAGACAAGCGTGATTCAATACATTTTTTCATTTTTCACACTTTCGGTTGCGCCGAGTGGCCAATCACTTTCTGCCAAGTGGGTTCTGTAAAATGCCTGAGAGCCATAAAAGTTGAAGGTGAAGCATGGCATGTCCCAGTTTCCATACCCTCTTCTCTTTAGAAAGATGCAAAGGTTCTTCTTGGGGCGGGCAGCCAATTAAAAAAGTTATTCTTTAACTAATATCTTCTGAATATCTGTCTTTTTATTTATTTATACAAATCATGGCCTTTTATTTATGGGTCACAGTCTTTTTACCATATTCATCCAATATATATATTAGTGAAATACAATTGAGTCTGATGTGTTCTTCAAATAAACTTATTTGAGAGATCCTCAATAGAAATTCTCTGTATATTATATATATAACATATGTGTATAAATAATAGCAAAGTATATCCAACCCCCATTCCCCATTACTAACTGCGGAGAATTTTCAAAGCAGACCAGTGGGATTGGTAATTTCTTGACAGGCCTTTTTCATAGAAATGTTGAATGTTTGTTTTTTAGTATTTGTCATTCAAAGAAAGAAGGGAAAAAAAAAGAAGAAGAAAAGAAGAAAAATGCTTTACTTTCATTCCATGCTCCATAAATGCAACAGTCGTGAACATCAATAAATGCTTCTGAATCCTACGGTCTTGGTCCTCTGTTGTCATTGGCCACACTTTCCTGGCCAAATGCAACAGACCAAGTTGGTGTGTGTACAAGTAGTCCTCCACAGGGCTTTGCTTTGCACATGGCTGGCTGGTGTTCAGTCTTTTGGAGGTAACATTTGGCCAAAAAGGCCACAACATGTGACCAAAGGTCAAGTAAATTTGTTAGATTTGATGGGCATTTGATGCTCTGTCTCTGAAATTTTCTTTTCTCTTTTTTCTTTTTCTTTTTGGCGTCACAAAAACTCTCAATGGGTGCACCAATCCATGACCAGGCAGAGAGATTTTCGTGTCTCTGTGTGGTACGGTGTACCCTTGCACGGTGCACGCTCTCTCTCTCTCTCTCTCTCTCTCTGCTTTACGCTTATAAATATTAACATTCTGACCTTAACCTCACTGCCTACAGCAGCCCTCTTGTCCGCTTCTCAGTGGATACAGAGATTTTTTAGGAGCAGCGGTTATTCCTCCATTGAAGGAATCTACTTTTAGCTACAATGGTGGAGGCTCAGAGCAAACCCATGAATGGGGTTAATGGGATCCATAACCACAACAAACAAGATGAAGCTGATTTTGACCCAAGTGCCCCTCCTCCCTTTAAGATAGCTGAGATCCGCGCTGCCATTCCCAAACACTGTTGGATCAAGAATCCATGGAGGTCTATGAGTTATGTCTTCAGGGATTTGTTTGTGATATTTGCAATGGCATCTGCTGCCATTTACTTGGAAAGTTGGTATCTTTGGCCAGTTTACTGGGCTGCTCAAGGAACCATGTTCTGGGCTCTGTTTGTTCTTGGACATGATTGGTAATTTTATCACTTTCTCGCATCTACATTTTTTTACGTTTTTTCTTGCTTGTTATAATTTGGCATGAACTTTGGGTACCAGATTGTGTGTGTATATATGTTCTCTGTTTCTAATGTAATTTGTTTTGGATTGAATAGTGGCCATGGAAGCTTTTCAGATAGTCGAACGCTGAACAGTGTTGTGGGGCATATTTTGCATTCTGCAATTCTTGTACCTTATAATGGCTGGTGGGTTCCTCATAAACTTCTTTGCTTCAATCCATACATCAAATGATTTTTTTTCCTTCTCTGTTTGAGCTCATATTATTAATATCTTTAGATTGTCTTTTGAAAATGTTGTTGATGTGTGTGATTTCTACAGGAGAATCAGCCACAGAACTCACCATCAGAACCATGGACATGTTGAGAATGACGAGTCTTGGGTTCCTGTAAGTGCATCTCTTAATTCACACTGCTCCTTCCATTTTTAATTTTGATTTTATTTTTATTAGTCCCAATGCTTGCTCTTACTTTGCATTAATGTAAGAACTAGTTCTGATGTTTTAATTAGTAGTTAACATGTTTGTGTTTTGCTATGTTTGCTAGCTGACTGAGAAGGTTTATTCAAGTTTGCATGAAAGTACAAGAAAATTCAGATTCAGAGTGCCATACCCCATCTTTGCATACCCTTTCTATCTGGTGAGAAAACCCATCTTTTATTGAACAAACGTCTTCATGCTTAGATTCAAAATTGTGAGTTTCTGATGGTTCATGAAGCCTAAGGTTTGCTTTTTTTTCTGCTGGGTTGCCTTTCAGTGGACTAGAAGTCCCGGAAAGCAAGGTTCTCATTTCAATCCTTACAGTGACTTGTTTGCCCCAAATGAAAGGAAAGATGTGATAACTTCAACTGTTTGCTGGACAATGATGGTTGCCCTGCTCCTCTATCTGTCCTATGTAGTAGGCCCTGTCCAAATCCTCAAGCTCTACTGTGTCCCTTACTGGGTGAGCTCAATTTTAATATCTTCATGATAATTACGGCACCTGCAGACAGTTCATTTTTCCTAATTTTATACTTTCACTTGCAGATTTTCATTATGTGGATTGATTTGGTCACCTATTTGCATCACCATGGTTACGATCAAAAACTTCCCTGGTACCGTGGCAAGGTAAAATGATACATGGAACTCAACTATATTGATACTTGGATGTTAACTCACATGCTGCAAGTGAAGAATTATTGTACTTAAAATTTGGAGATGTTATCAGAAGGGTTAATGAAATAAGAAGCTTTCTGTCCTCTCATGGTTTTCATTATGCAGGAATGGAGTTATCTACGGGGAGGCCTCACAACCGTTGATCGTGATTATGGAATGTTCAATAACATCCACCATGACATTGGCACTCATGTGATACATCATCTCTTCCCTCAAATCCCACACTATCACCTAGTGGAAGCTGTATGTTACTAGCCTGTTCTTCCTTAGACAAATTTATCACTTGTTCAGAATTTACAATTGCAATATATTAGCTAGCAGTAATTGATGGTAATTCTAATGCTGCCATTCACATGCTTGTATTGCAGACCAAGGAAGCCAAGCCAGTTCTGGGGAAGTACTATCGGGAGCCAAAGAAATCTGGACCATTTCCGGTTCACTTGATCGATAATCTAATGACAAGCATGAGCAATGATCACTATGTTAGTGACACTGGAGACATTGTATACTATCAGACTGACCCCAAGCTTTTCAAAAGTCTTAAGAGCAAGTCTAGTTGATTTTGTTTTTTGGTTAGCTCAATTGAGATGGCAGATATGAATTGTGTTCTGTATTGCATTATCTGCTGAAAAACCTTGAGAAGGATAGCTGTATTTGATGATTTGTTAGTTTCTAGCAAATAAACATGTTTTTGTCAATTTTGTTTTGAGTATTTTGTTCTAGCTTCTTAGTTTTTGGCAGTGGAAATCTATAGAGGTAGATGAAGTGGCTACAGGATAACAATTCATATCTTATGCAAACACTTAAATTGCATTCGCCCCCTAAGGCTAAAGCCTAAAATCTTCATATCAAATTTCAGAGTTATGAATAAGCATGGATGATGCCAACGGGGTTGGAGTCTAACTCAGTGGAAAAGGGCATTGAGCTAAACTTGCAAACAAGAGGTCTTAAGTTTGAACCCTCATGGCATCATAGTTGTGTGTGTGAGAAATCTCTCTCCCTTATAGTTTAGACTATCGCTTGTACTAAAAAAAATAAATAAGCATGGATACCTTGAGAATCGCTTGTACTAAAAGAAATAAATAAGCATGGATACCTTGAGATCAATGAGTCCTGAGTCTGGGCTGAGCTGGGCTAGGCTGGATCAAGAATTGGAGATTCATAATGTTATTGGCACACAAGCGCGTAGATAGAGTAATAAAAGAATGAAGACTCTTCGGAATGATCGTATTTCTTATATATTTGAAATGAACGCATTTTTAATAAGATAAAACGGGCAGATTCAATTAATGAATAATAAATTATGATAAATTAAAAATCTGAGGCTCTTGGACTCTTTGGATTTCAAAATGATAATAGAATGAATTAGAATTACGGTTAGAATCATAAATTGTGTTTGGTGGGTCGGACTGGATTAGTTAGGATTGGGCTTAAGGTATTGAACTGGGCTGGATTTTAAGTCCTATGAGTTTTTTCGGTAGAGCACTAGACTGATCCAGTCCGTTGTTTGCTACAAGGCTGATCTGGTCAACATTGGACTTCATTTTTTTTTCAAAACTAATTTGACTGTTTATTAGATTAATATCAGATTATTATTATTATTATTATTTTTAAAAACATGCACACACAATTAAAAATAAACTGAAATAGTTGCAACCCGTCCAAAGAAATTATGCACAATCCTAAACACAAAATATATTTATAAAGCAGAATTTAATGCATTAATAATAACCACAAAAATTCTCTTAAATACATTCAAATGATCCAAAAATACTTATGTTGCTTTATTTTTCATCCACTCATTAAACATCTCATTAGCCAAATTATCCCTCCATGCAGACGATTGATAGGATGAGGCAATGGTATCAATAGTGCCATGAGCTACATTGTTCTCATTGAGGGGATCATAATGGATTTCTTGCTCCATTAAGTCTATAGATATTTCCCTCTTAATTAAGTTGTGTAAAAGACAACAAACCGTTATTATTTGGCATTGTGTTTGTATTTGATAGAACGATGGGCTCCTTAAGATTGCCCAACGAATCTTAAGAAGTCCAAAACAATGTTCCATCATGTTTCTTGTTGATGCATGCTTCATGTTAAAGTATTCTCGATGGTTCAATGGTGCACATCCTTCTCCCCATTCTGATAAGCGATATCGTGTGCCTCTATAAAGAGCAAGAAACCCCTCACAATTTGTGTAACCCCAACATCCACAAGGTAATAATAACCTAAACAATATATAAAAATAAAAGCAAATAAATAAATAAAAAAAGATCCACAAGGTAATAATAACATATTGTACGTTGTATCTACATTAATCTTGTTTGTACCATAGCTGATACCACTCACCTCATGACATGTGGAAAGAATACAGAGTTAGGAAACATTCTGGCTCACCAATAGATCGGTTAAAGGTACGAATCGGCATAGGTGACCGATTCATCACAAGGCGTAGTTGTCACCCGCTGATCGGCTTACGCTCCCGGAAGCTCTTAAGACGTAACGATCGGCACTCCATGCTGATTATACGAAAGGATCTCGAAAAGTCCCCACTGATATTTTACGGACTCGTGTCGACGTTGGAGAGCACTCCTATGAGTCCCACATTGAAACTAAGTACTAAGAACATCCCAAATGCTCTCTATAAATAGGACCTCTTGCCCTAGACAAAGGGTAAGATCTCTCAACTTGATTTACGCTATAAATACTTGCTTAAACAAAGAATTATCCCCCAAACTTACTTTGCCATCGGAGGGTCTTGGGCTGATACCACACCGGTACTCTTGATCTCATCCATTATTTCTCTTCTTAGCCGAAAACAGAGCATCATATCTCACAGTGCTGCATGCTCACATCAAGGGTCCACCAGGCCGAATCATCACATCACCTATAAGTTACCTATATCTCTATCTGTTTAGTTTTAGGCAAACAAATCTTACTTATTGGATAACCCATGTGGCCTAGATATCGCATCTCAAAATACTCTAGAGTCGAATGTTGAACCCTCCCAACCCGGTAAGACAAATATAAACCTCATATCTCGAGAACAAACTCTTAATACATTAGTGGCAGTGCCACATTTTCTTGTTCAATATCTTGGCTTGTCAACATCGAGCACATGTCCCATCTAAAGGACCCAAGCAATTCTATATAAACAAAACATAGATATTTCAAGTAATGGAACAAAATTCCATATAAACATACAAACAAAACTAGTTCGCAATTAACACTTGAATATGAACATATAAACATACCTCAAACTATTTTCATATTTCCCTCAGTGCAATCATTAGGCACATGATCTGACACTCTTAATAAAATCTCATGTAGCCTCAGGACAACATTTAGAACTAGGCACATGATCTGACACTCTTAATAAAATCTCATGTAGCCTCAGGACAACATTTAAAACTGAATTGAAGTACCTACTCACCTTCTCACCAGATCTACCGAACGTATCATGAACCGTACAATTTTTTACATGATGGGCAAGAATATATGAAAACATACAAACTTGCTCCTCAATGACCACCGAACCATACATCTTCCATGAGTACGAAGTAATTCGCACAACATGCCAAATGTTTTTCTATCCATTCGAAGTTCATTCACACACATTATATCACTATGTCCTATAAATCTACCTAGAACACTCAAACGAGTCTCATACTTAATAAAAGTTCGGTTCTTAAGATAGTACTTTTCATAGTACCATGTTGTCAAAGCATATATGACAGTTACTAACATCATGGATGCATACAAATGTTGTTTCTCTAACTCTGTTGCAACTAGAGTTGTCATAATCTTCCTCTTTTTCTTTCGATCCGTGTCTATCATGCCATTAATAATATTGGCAAGAACAAAATCATAATCTGTGACTTTATTTTTTATACTCGAACATAAACCGATTCTCACATTATATGAAACAACACGGAAATGGATTATCACTAGGCAGATTAACAAACAAGTTTCACCCAAATTCATTTCATCAGAAAGACAGTATATTTTAAGCACCCACCTAAGACATTTCATATACACTGATATTTTAGGCTTTTTACTCTTCCAATAGACAAAGCTTCACAGTCGGTAGTTGATAGCAAAACTGTGAATCAGATCTAACATAAATAACTCCAACATAATTTATTTACGAGGCTCAAGAAGCTTGAGGAGCTGCAACAAATTGAAATATACTCATTTGGTCGAAAACAAAAGTTTAATGGTGATTTGAAAATAATGGGAAACTCAGAACAGTAGGCAAAACAAAAGTTTATCCTTCATTTGGATAAAGGAATTGAAAATTATAGAATCCTAAAATGACGGAATTTAGATTTCTATCATTTCAATTTTTGGCAAATTTTTTTTTTCAGTGTTTGGATTTATATATGTTGACTCCTATTTTGGTGGAAATTAAACTCGGAAATTTAATGCTCAAATTTCCACGCTTTTTCTGCACGTCATTTAATAAATTTCATGCTTAAGTTGACAAACAATGGAATTGTTAATTTCTCCTCTTAAATTCCCAACTTTTAGCTAAATTCCGAATTATTTTCTCCCATCCAAACGGAGGGAAGGATTTTTACTGGGCAAAATAGAAAGGCACCGATCAAAAGAGTTTCCGATTGCAATAACAAAATGAATCAACTCAAATCCTTCGTAGAGAAAGTAATCAAATTACAAACACAGCCAAACAGCTCATACATATGAGATGCAGAGAGAAGTGAGACTTTGTCTATCCTGCTTAGTATAGACTTTGTTTATAAATATTGAAATGCAATAGATAATCACAAAAATAACTGAGAATGCAGTGACATCAAATATCCCGCTAACTGCTACCAAATCTAATGCCAACTTTCTAACAAGCAAGATCATTTTGATATCATTGAAGAACACGAGAGAGACATCCACCAATTAGTAAAGTTAATTACCTTATCAATGCACCAAGAATCAGAGGAATGATAGCAATTTGAAAGGTCTACCAACAATCAGTAATTGCTGCAGCAATGAAAATACTTGTTGTAGCACTAGTTCCCTACTGACTATCTAGGACAATAAATGGAAATGCTAGCTAAATGAAAATGCATCCTAATCAAACTCTGCAGTAATCTAGAGACTGAAAGTAGAAGTCTAATACTGAAGTTCTAATTTTGAGAGAGAGAGAGAGAGAGAGAGAGAGAGAGAGAGAGAGAGAGAGAGAGCATTTGGAAAAATAATCACATGTGTGTTTATGTACACTTCTCCAGAGTCCCACAATAACACATTAAGGAAAAATAATCATAAACAGCAAATTGCTTAGCATTTTTGTGATTATCAGTACTCTAGGAAAAATAATCATATGTGTGTTGTCCATGTGCTAACTTGATGAATACTAATTTAAGTGAATATGCTTCTACTTCCAATGCTATATCATGTTGCCCACATAAATTGTAAAAGTTCAAGCCCTACAGTCCACCTCCTCTACAGAAAAAATAAAATAAAACACCCAACCATTTGATAAGAAATTCCATTATACATGAAACCTATTTGTTTTGCTACACACCGTGTTGGGTTCCCCTACTAATCCGAGGGCATAAGCGTGCTTAATGCAAATTCACAACACATACTAAATAGCAATGAATATACTACATCATCTTGCACACCTAGCTTAGTTTCGGTCACAAAGTAATTAGTTTGATCCCCTGCTAAGTTACAAGCACACACTATGAAGCTCTCGGCCATGAAATCCTATTTGTATGCAATTAAACGTTGCAATAATTGCATCAGAAATTGTCTCCAATTTCAACATGTATGTACTTTAGATAAGAAGTGCGTGTGTAGAACAGAAGTTTTTTCATGAAATATGTTTCTGATTGTAGTTTGTTTGTAATTCTCTATGGTAATGACATGTTCATTCATTCGATTTAAAAAAAGGAAAAAAAAGATAGAGTGCAAGGGTAATGGTGGAACTGATGAGGCATCATAATCAAGAACAAGGTTCAATGAATAATTACTCTTGATTCATTTACTTAATAAATAAATTAAACACATATTTAATGTTAGATTCATGTCTTTTTTTAATGGGTTAACTGGTGATTTGCCCCATGAACTTATACCTAACTTTCGATTTACCCCATATGCTTCTACGCCAATTTTCCCCTTGCAGTGTAAATCCACAACATTTCTTCCAATTTGCCGTTAAATATGAGGGCAAATGGTCATTTTGTACGTTTAAAAAAAAGTAAAAAAAATAAAAAATTGAAAATTGAAATTCTCTCTCTCTCTCTCTCTCTCTCTCTCTCTGTGCAGGTGCGGGTTGGGTTTTGTGGGTTGGGGGTGGGAGTAGGGATCTGTTGTCACCGCTGGAAGGGAGGGAAGGGATGGGTCTGGGTCTGGAGGCAAGGGATGGAATGGGTCTGGGTCTTAGGGGGCAAGGGTTGAGGGATGGGTCTAGGTGATAAGTCCATAAATTTACACATTTATGTACTCTTTATACTTAGTTTTTTTTAGGAGAATTTGGTTTAAAAAGGACTTATTACTTTGTTTTCTCAATTTTTAGCTTTCTGGAGCAAGTAAATGGTTTTCAACGGAAATACGACTTTTTGGTGGAGTTTTAGTACAAGAACAGTTGGAGATGAAAGCTAAGATCTTGAAGATGATTGTGGAATTTTAGTACAAGACCAGTTGGAGATGAAAGCTAAGATCTTGTTTCACCCATCACCCTAAGCCCCATTACACCTTAGTGAAAGTCCTACTTGATTCAAGTAGAAGTGTGGTTCCTCATGTGGAGAATAGGTGTGAAAGGACTATGGTCGGATGGTTTAAATGTTTTCAAATATGCGATATCTTTCCATGAGATCTTTTATCTATGTCATGTGCCTTTATTTCAATTATGTGAGTACATCCTATTGCTTTGATTCGTCTCACATATTTATGAGTGACAATAACTAGTCAAATTTCGAGTGCTTTTATTAGAGTGAACATCCTTGATGAGATTTGAAGTTGAAGCTTGTTCTTATTTGGTTATTTAACTTATGTGAAGCTTAAGTCGTGAGTTGTATTAATGTTGGATATTTCACACACTACATCCAAATTGTTCAATTAAAGTTTGGTTAACCCTATAATGTCTTGAGTTATTGTTGCTTATTTCTTGGAAGTTAGCTAACGGTTGGTGATTATCTGTGTTCTTTAGTTTTTATTTTTCATTTTATTTTGCTCGAGGACTAGCAAAATCTAAGTTGTGGGTATTTGATAAGTCCATAAATTTACACATTTATGTACTCTTTATACTTAGTTTTTGTAGGAGAATTTGGTTTAAAAAAGACTTATTACTTTATTTTCTCAATTTTCAGCTTTTTGGAGCAAGTAAATGGTTTTCAATGGAAATATGACTTTTTAGTGGAGTTAACAAGACCCATTGGATATGAAAGCTAAGATCTTGAAGATGATTATGGAATTTTTCTAGAATTTTTGGAGCAGCCAATGAGAGCAGTCTTTGAAGTTAAGTCAACATAAGGTGCAATTCCGTCAAAACTGTGCTGCTATGGAAGAATGATTATTTGAAGACTTTGCTAATTTTTCCTCAAGGCGTGCGATATATGGCTGGAAAGATAAGACAAAGATCTACAATTTACATATTTTTTCTGAATTTTCTTGGAGGAAGAACAACCCCAAACGTGCATGCAAAGTAATTGACGTGTTATCCCAATCCAAGTAGGAAGAGGAGTCAATTACTTACCCATTTTGGATTGATGTTTTAATTAGGTTTTTCTTTATTTTTGGGCTGCTGTAAAAACCCAGCTATAGTAGGAATAGACGTGTGGTGTTTTATTTAAGCATGAGAAACAACTTCTTTGGGGGAATTACACACGCAAAGACTAGGAGAAATTGGAGGCCGGAAGAGTATAGCAATTGACTAAGTTTTATTGTTTCTTCCTTATGTTTTTGTTTATGTCGAATCTATGATTATGTGTAACTAATTTTCTTTTGCTAGGGTATGATGTAGCTCTAGTATGATAATCTAGTTTTTTTTATTTTACCTATCTATTGATTGCCGTTTGATGTTGGATTCTTAATCACTGTGCTTAATAACTTGGTTGATTATCTTGATGCTTGATCACCATCTAGACTTTTAATTGAGTTAATCGGATGCAAATTAGAGTAAATACTTAATTTGAGGCTTGCTTCTTGTGATTATGATTTATAATTCGTCTAGGGTAAATACCATACTCCTAAGGTTTACATGCTTGTTGGAGGTTTTCACTAATCTTAATGAGTTTCTATGTGTTGATATTTGACCTAAATATCATAGGCGAATTGCATGTGGGAATATACGAGTTATCATAAATACCATAGGTAATTCATGAAAAAGGAAAACTAAGCGGCGACATCAAATGGTTAGTTAATAGGTAGGTGAATACGAGGCTAGATCGGATTATTAGTGGTGAATTCATTGTCCTAGTGCTTCTATTAATTTGAATTTCTGACTTTCTACTTGTTTTGTCTTTTAATTTCGTTGGTAATTAAATCGTTCTTTCACAAACCCCTTTTGTGTTTACGTGAGTATGCTACGTGTTTAATTTCTTGTTTATATAATTAGAGTAGTTAAAGTATTTTGTGAAGTAAATTAGGTTGGACTAATTGGAAGTTGAACTCAATCCTCGTGGGAATGACCTCGTATTTGCCATACTATATATTACGATTGAGGGTGGTGACAGAGAGATCAAAGGGGGAGGGTGGGGGAGATAGAAGGGGAAGGAGGGGAAGAGGAGGATGAAGAGGGGAGGAGACGGAAAGGGAAGGAGGACTAGGTTCTTCGGGTTAGGGGTAGGAAGGGGTTGGCACTAGGTTTACTCTTTTTCTTCAATTTTTTTTCAAAAAAATAATTTTTTTAAAATGATTTAATTAAAAATTGGATGAAATGTTGAGGATTTAGACTGTAGGGGGGAAATTGGCCAAAAAAAGAAATTCATATCCTTAATTATCTATAAAATAAAAAAAAGAATAAGGGCTGAATCGAAAGCTATATACAAGTTCAGGGGGCAAATCACTAGTTAAGCCTTTACTAATAACTATTCATAAATACTCTAGTTCATGTATGCACTTGCCTATGATTCATGCATCATCTATAGCTAAATTAAGGGTGGCTAGTTGTACCCTTAATCTGTCATTCCAATTTTCAACTTCACTATAAACTAAATAACTCTCTCTTTAAGAGTGTTTATTTTTTCCTCCTTGTGGATTCAAGGTACCCTTCCTAATTGAATACATAGATTTTCTTCTAGTTTACGCTTCCGTGCTGCATCAGTAACCGCACAGAAACTTTATCTTAGCTGCTCTTCTTCTATCACAAGCACAACTGCCATTTGCCCACCAACAAAAAAAAGCACAACTACCTCACCATGAAACCGAGTTTATATTAAAACAGAAGTGTGCGATCTTACGAGACAACTTACCCAAAAAGAAATTCTGTCCAAAAAAAAATGCCACAGAAAATTCATTGGTTAAATATTTAATTAATCATGCATTCATTTTGAAAGCATAATTAAGATTTAATTAGGAGCCTAAACACATATAAATAGCCAACCCCTTAATCAACCATATCAAAGTGTCACATTATTAGAGACTCCAAGACCAAGAGTATCTGTTGTAAGTAGTCCTCTTTCATTTCCTCTGTATTTCTTGTCGTTTTAATTTTATAATCAATATTTTCTTCTTAATTAATTATTTTTTTTTCTTTTCATTTAGTTGATTACACAGATATGGAGACTAACGTGACCAGAGGCAAAGCTGATTTTGACCCAAGTGCTCCTCCGCCATTTAAGATTGCTGAGATTAGGGATGCAATTCCCAAACACTGCTGGGTTAAAAATCCATGGAGGTCTTTGAGTTATGCTGTTGGAGATATTTTTGTCATTTTTGCACTGGCAGCCATAGCCAAATACTCAAGCACTTGGTATGTTTGGCCATTCTATTGGGCTGCCCAAGGCACCATGTTTTGGGCTGTATTTGTTATTGGACATGATTGTGGCCATGGAAGCTTCTCAGACTCTCGCTGGCTCAATAGTTTTGTGGGGCATATTTTGCATTCTGCAATTCTTGTTCCTTTTCATGGCTGGTGGGTTCCTCCATATTTCTTTAAATTCTTGTACCTAAGCTTCATACAAGCATTGTAAATGTGGTTTAAATAGTTTTATTAGAGATAGGGGAGTATTGGTTGGTATCAAGTACCATTATCAACTAGGCTAATAGAAAAGGGTCTCGACTTACACATCAACCGTCTCATGTTCTAACTCGTATGACACTTTGGTAGTTTGCGTGTGTGATAAATTTCCCTCCCCTCATAGCTTAAACTATCGCTTGTATTCGGGAAAAATATCCACGTTCTATTGACAAAATATGGATCATATACCATAAATTGGTACTTCTGCACAATAATTTATTGATAACTATTAACATCACAATTTATACTTACAGGAGAATCAGCCATAAAACACACCATCAGAACCATGGACATGTTGAGAATGATGAGTCTTGGGTTCCAGTAAGTGTTTCTCTTATTATCTCAGTTATATTCTAATGCTTTGTATTTGATATTCAATTTTGCATTTCCTTAACTTGGGTTTGTTTGTTTTAGATGACAGAGTCTTTGTACAAAAGCTTGCCTAGCAGCACCAAAACGCTGAGATTCACAATGCCTTTTCCATTCTTTTCTTTCCCTCTCTATCTGGTTGGACTTCTTAATTCAATCATACAGATTGATCTTCTGATTGTGTGATTAATTAGCTTCTAATTTTTGCTTTTGCTTTTATCACTGAAGTGGTATAGAGCTCCTGGTAAAGAAGGCACTCACTTCCATCCTAGCAGCGACCTGTTCTCTCCTAATGAAACAAGTTATGTTATAACATCAACTGTTTGTTGGATTATTATGGCTGCTTTGCTTTTCCATTTGTCCATTGTGTTTGGTCCTATCCAAATGCTCAAATTATACTTTGTTCCTTATTGGGTAAGTAATTGGGTTAACTAGTACTATCTAATCCAAATTGTTTTTGTTATATATTTTTGTCTTTTGATCATGCTCTAATTTTTACAGATTTTTGTTATGTGGTTGGACATTGTCACATACTTGCATCACCATGGTCATGAGACGAAACTCCCTTGGTACCGTGGCGAGGTAAATTTTTTTTGTTTGTACTTTAAGAAAAGAAACGTGTTTTGTATTGTGCTTATGTACAAAACGGTGTTGTTTTTTCAGGAATGGAGTTACCTAAGAGGCGGACTTACAACTATTGATCGCGATTACGGATGGTTTAATAAAATTCACCATGATATTGGGACCCATGTTATACATCACCTGTTCCCTCAAATCCCACACTATCACCTAGTAGAAGCAGTATGTTCTCCATTACTTGAGATTGGTTTATTCATTTGTTGCTTCATTTGGTGGTTTTGAACCATTGATTTTAAATATTTGCATGCTTGAATAATTATCTTGCAGACAAAGGCAGCTAAGCATGTTCTTGGGAAATATTATCGCGAGCCAGAAAAATCAGGCCCAATTCCATTTCACTTGGCGAAGATTTTAGCTGCAAGTATGAAAGAGGATCACTATGTCAGTGACACAGGAGATATTGTGTATTATCAGACTGATTCAAAGCGTCTTAGATTTTATGAGAAGATAAAGTCCTCGTAATCTTTTGGAGCTAAAAATGTTTTGATCTCTTCCGTTTATTATAAAATTTACAATTCCTCTAATTTTGTGTATTTGTTCTGAAACTGAAACCGACATATCAAGCCATCTGAATACAATAAAGGCTCAGTTGAATGAGTTTTCGCCATATGTTTCTATAGAAGAAGAAATGAACAACACACGAGGAAAAGATTAATCTAAAATATCATTTGGCAAGCCTCCAAATTGTATGCAGAAAGTCATAGCCTGCCTTGCTTGTTCTGTAAGGTAGCTACAATGCAATTGCCATGGCTTCTGATTGATTGTGATGGGAATGTGACCAGAGTTGAAGAAGAAACACATGACAGAAGGGCCGGTCGGGGGAACACTGCATTAACCATCAGGCCCAAAACTGTAATGTTTTCTTTTCTTTTAGCCACTAAAAGCTGACCCTGTTTGAACAAAACAGTGAAAGATCATCATCTTCTTGGGCTGCAGATCCCAAAAACTGTTTCTCAATTAAGCAACTGGCCACACAATTCTCCTCCTCTTGCCTCATGCCTAAATAGTAATTACAAAATAACTGCAGAATCTACACCACCCAATATTAACCCTTTCACACTGTCACACCACATACATACTACTAATGTATTGGTGAGACCATAGCACCGTCATATTGTGTAATTAATTCACAAATGTTATAATATGTATGTTTGTATTAATATTTTGTAGAGAAATTGCGGTTTCTCTATTAGTGTAATGGTAAGAAGTTTTGTCTCCATCCAGCTGATCATGAATTCACGGCCTGACATTGTGAAGCGTGTATATATATGAGATACCTAACGTATAGGTGAATTAGTAACATTTCACACTATACAATAATTTATCTAAAAATGTGACCAAATATCTACAAGGAGACAGCATATTGTACAAAATTGACTTTACAATCCGCGTGGTAACATGTTCCCAAACAATCCAATATTCAAATGCAGAGCCCGCCATTTCTCTCACTCACATACTCTGTCATTACCACACTTTTGCAGTTTGCTACTACAAAACAAATTTGAATCTCTCCTTTTTTCAGCTTTTTTTTCTTTCTCGACAACTATTCATTCTTTGTTTTTTCACTTTCTCTGTTCCAACTTGAAAGTTGAAACTCCACTAAACCCAACTCAACTCAAATCACTCACTCACTCACTGTGTTTGTTTCTTCTACTTCCCTTTGCTACTTATCAGCTCAATTTCAAACATGAAGTTGCCAAGCTCTTCCCCTTCTTTTTCTTCATGTTCCTCATCATCATCAACCTCCACTGCTTTTGATGCAGCTATGTGCAATTCAAAAGGCGCTGCTGCAGGATGCCTTGCTGGCATTTTCCGTAGAATTCTCTGCTATGGCAGCTTCCCCACATACCCTTCTGATCATATCACAGAAGAAGAAGAACAAGCAGCCAATTCTGTGGAGTCTTACAAGGATCAGGATTTCAAGTCCATGGAGAAAACTGGGGAGAAAACAGAGAGCGCTGCCACTCCAAGCCTAGTGGCAAGGCTGATGGGGTTGGAGTCAATTCCAGATGTCAACTTGGTCAACGGCCAGTCAACCCTTAACTCAATTTCGCGTAGCAAATCCATGAATTCTGTGGACCGGTTTGCTGGAGGTGGTGATGAGCCAATGCAGGCACAACATCGCAAGGTCAAGTCGACGCGGTCATTTCGAGAGATGCCAACATTTCTTGAGCTTGAAAATGAGGAGTTCTTTATTCTCAGCTTTGAGAATGAGAGCAAAGGCAAGGAAATGAGATCAAAAGGGAGGAAAGGCGAAATGGGTTGTAGAGAAGGGAAGCAGAAAAGAGCAGGGAAGAGCAAAAACAATGAAAACATAACAGAAAGAGAGGCAGATAAGAAAAAGAAGCAAGTTCAAGAAGGAAAGAGCAGAAGGGTTTTGAAGGATTTGAATGGGAGGAAGATTCTCAGAAGAAGTAGAAGTAGCTCTGATAATCCCAGTAACAAAATTGGCAATATTAATGGTATACTTAAAGATTCAAAAAGTGCTTCAATTCCTACAATCTGTGATGTTCTTAAGAATGTAGAATCTGAATGCAGCTCAGAAGATTTAAGTCCAGTTTCGGTTCTTGATTGTGGTCAATTTCTTGTTGATCCAGAAGCTCCTACCTCAGGTTTGTCTCCTCAATTTTGTACACACCATCTTTCAAACTTAAGCTTGAAATAGTTGTTTCATACAGTCACCAATTATAGCATGGTTTTAAATTTTAAATTACTTTAAATGTTGCACACCAGATCAAGAAGATTCAGGCTTGCCTTGTCCATGTAAAGACAATGGTTTAATTGGTGATGCAAGAAGAACAAAGGCAAGAGAAGGCAAATGTCTCGGATCAAGGAAGAAAGAGTTTCACAGTGGAAAGCACATTGAGATGTGTGGGGAAATTTGTAGGCTGGTTGAAGATGAATTGGTTAGCTCAAATTGGATCATACACAACAAAGGCAGTTGGAACCAAGCAGGTTCTGCAGGCATTGGTGCAGATTTTGAGTCTCAAATTCTTGATCAATTATTAGATGAGCTGGTAGATCAATTTGCTGACTTACCCTTGAAAATTCAAAACCTGTAAGATTTACAAACCTTTGTAACTTTGGCATTACAATAAAATTAAACCAAACTAACAAAATTATTCTACCCCTTCTTTTACTGTGCCAAGACAATCCACTTTTTTTCTTCTGTAAATTCAATATTATAATGTGATTCTTTTGCCAAAACAAGAATATTATAATGCGATTCAAAACTTTGCACAACAACTTAATTCTGACTTTGCCACTCAACTCTTTGTCATCAAAAGAGTTAGAGCTCAACCTTCAAACCAATGACTTTCTGAGATAATTTTAATCAAGTTTTGGACACAACCATGATTGAAAGTCATGACATTATAAAAAGATAATGTTTCTTTCCTTGTAAGGAGATACTCCTCTTTCCTACGAATCATAATTTTACACATATGCAAAAATAATTCATAGTAAAAACTTTTGCACACACATTACACTGTTATTGACAGGAATGTAAAAGCTCATACTACATGATAAGGAGGTAAGTATTTTCCTTAAAAAAAAGCACTAGCTCCCACTCTTTCTGCTCAACTTTGATTTTTGGTTAGTCTCCCTCCCCTTTGTAGACTGCATATTCAACATTCAAACTTGCCATTATAAAAAGGTGCTTAATTCTTATCCTCTCTACCAGCAGAGGAACATCTGCAATGGAAGCTGGTCCTAGTCAATCAATTCAGGCAACAATTTTTCATTTAAAATGCTTGGTCAAGTTTTTTAGGCAAACCAAAGTGGATTTAGAATGGGTACACTAGGGTAAAAGAACAATTTCAGGAGGGGCCTTTTTAGGGTAGGAAAAAAAAAAGCTTTTTTGTTTGAAAATTTCAACCAGTAGAAATCACATACATGTCACCACCACCAGCTCATGTAGTTTAAAAGTTGGTTGTACCTCTTCCTTTTATTAAAGGAGGTTCTTGACTAGTAACAAAGTAGGCAGTTGAACATCAATTTTAGGTTACTTGTTTGTGATGGTTTAAAATAAAAGGGGAATGCTGCCCATCAACACTCAACCATCTGTACAGTCCGGACTGGACTGGATGGGGCAGTCATGGCCATCACCCGGGATAAAGTTCCAATGTGTTTTCAGTGGGTAGGACTGATGAATCTCAAATTGCTTTGGTTTTAGAGGTAGAGACTCATGGGTGGCAATGGGTCGTGTTTGGTTTGATTCATTTATAGTCGTGTAGTGTTCGTGTGAACACACGGATTAATGGGTGGCAATGGGTCGTATTCGGGTTGATTCATTTGTAGTCGTATAGTGTTCGTGTCAACATCCTGTTTGATCGATAAGCAGGGTAAGCAACATGATACAAAAATAATAATGTAATAATACAATAACTCATATTATTAATAAATAAAAAATAAGAAAGGTTAGCATTTTATTATTATAATATTTGTTGAGCAGTGTTTATTGTGCTAAACATGCATCCATGGGGTCTATATTTGTCCAGATAGGCTAGAATGAGGGGTTATAGTGAGAGGGTCCTTAATAGCCGTTCAATTCATGCAGAGTTATTATTGGACTATTGAATTTATTATAACCCCTCAACATAGCTCCTCATTATAGAAACTCTCATATTTGTGTAGTGTTCAAATTGATTGTCATCATATCGTATCATAAATCGCCACCTATACTTATGGGCCAAGGCATCTCTGGCTGTTGGGACTAAGCCACTACCATCCTTCCTTTTTCCAGTGCTCATACCACTAACAATTGCCCAACTACTAAAGTTAGATTCAAGGACCCAAAAAGTAGAGCAAGTAGGTTTGCCTTTATCTGTTTGTGCTCAACAAATATCACCAATTGACAGAACCACTGAGATCCACCTTTGGAAAGCCGAAAGTAATATGCAGATTTCAGAAAAGACAAGAAACCCCATGGCAGTAACCACAGATGGAAAAAATGAAGGAATTTGAAAGCAGAAAACTTTAGAACAGGGCACTGTTGATTGCACAAGATTTTGGGAGGGGGCTGGGGTAAGGAACTGTATTTTCAATTGGTTCCAAGACATTAAAAGAAAAACGACTGATATTTCACTTGACTAGCAAAAGGTACACATTAGAATCAACATGAGAACATAAAGTTGGCCAAATTGGTATGAACATTATCAATTTATGAATAAATTCATGAGTTTACGAGCTGGCCATACATATGATATAAGGTATACAACCGACCAACAATATCTAAATTAATGCTATCATAGGTGAAAGGCCATCTCAAGTCCAGCATCTTTCTGCTTGAGATTCACATGGAAACTACAATGAAGACTAGATAAATTAAAAGGAAACAGTATGAGCAGAACTTGCATTCTGCACGACTTATCTTTTTTCTCCGTCGGGTATTTCCCCTCTTATCCAGTTCCTTGAACCTACTTATGATGAATACAATAAAAATTTAAAAAATGGCAAAAATTAATATCGTTAAAGGTTAACAAAGGAGCAATCCTGGGACTGAACTTATAATTAAGCCACCATCTGCTCCTGCTCCAAGTAGAGCTGCTCCACCCAAGCAGGGAGCATCTCTGGACCTCCATTGTTAGGGTGGCACTGCGGCTGCTGCTGATCCTCAAAACCAAATTGCCCGAGTTGCGAAGGTGGTGGTGCATCCTTGACAAGAGATTGAACCCAAGATACATCAGGCTCATCAGCAGTTCCTGGCATCATGGTTGGAGCATTTGAAAAACTGCTCCCGCTGCTTCGGAATCCAAAAGAAGCAGATTTCCTCAGCTTGTTCAGCTCTTCCCCCTGCACACCCCAGTCTAATTTGCCACCAGGAGAGCCCCAATCTGAAATGTTTGAGGGCATTAAAGTTCCAGAATCGGCAGGTGAAGAAAACCCTGGATTACGGTTGCCAGCACTACGCTCAATGAAGCTCTGACTCCGCTTTGCAAATGCAGCCGACCTTGAACTTAAAACAGCAGCCGCACTAGATGCATCAGCTCCAAACAATGGAGAAGCCCTCACAGGAGAGGATGAGAGGCTGGCTGAATAGCTGGGACGGGGCTGCAGGTTCATGTTTTGGCGCATCTGGATCCCAGTTGGAGAATGTAACTGGGATGCTGGCCCGTTATATTGAGGCAAAATTGCAGGATCTAGAGATCCAAAGATATCATCAAGGTTAGTAGGGTTCACTCCTCCTATCCTATTCAACTCCCCTGTTCGATTCCCGGAGGCAGCAAAGGCTGAAGGAGAAGATAAGCCAGTGTTCCAGCTGGATGGGGAACCAGACATCTCATCTATCAAGCGCTGCTGCCTGCGGCGATGACTTTCCAGACTAAGTAATTCAATGTCTAAATCCATATCTCTAGCACTTAGGGTAGATTTCAACCTGCTACCGGGAAGCTGCAACGTGGGAGGTGCAATGTTTGGCTGGTTTTGCCACATGTTTCCACTCCTAGGAGAAGAGGCTCCCGAGGGGGTCATCGGTGGAGTTGAAGCAGGAGGAATTAACATAGATGGAGAATTGAGGGAAAGTGGGCTAATTGAACCCATGTCCAGAGAAGAAGCATTGGCTGAGAATGATCTCGGAGACGGCACAGCAGAACCTGTCGAAGCATACAAGGGACGGAGTTCTTCTGGCTTGTGAGCAAAGAAACAGACCCTTCTAGTGCATCCAGTCTCATCCTTGCAAATACGGGTGCGGTACTGGGCAGGGTGAAGCCAACATTCAAAAATACCATGTGCATACTCACAAGCATCTCCCTGCCTGCAGGCCCCCTTTCTGAACTCCGGGCAAGGAACACAGCTATAATGATATTTCCTTGGATCACGTCGCCTTGCATTTTCCCCTGGGTGGACAAACGGGCACTCTGTCCAGTCATGTGAATAAGCCCTTGAGCAAGGCTTGACCTTGAAAGTATACATTCTAAACTCATCTGTGCTATAAATTCCGTTCTTAATGTCTGGAAGAGAAAGATCAATCGGATACTCTTTCTTCTCTGTTCCATCCTTTAAAGCACGAGGAGTTGTAATCTCTTGCTGTTCTTGCCCTTCTGTTTCATAAACCATTTGCTCTGAAAAGTCAAAAGGTTCATCTATACTGGGAACACCCTTGAGCATGACCTCCAAAGCTTTCTTCCTTGAACTGAAGGTCGAACTATAAGCAGGTGCAATCAAGTCACCTGCTTGGTTTCCATTAGCATCAAGAGAACTTGCATCAGCAGAAGTAGCAAGCAAGAGCTTGACAACCTCAGCTGAAGCAGAAGAGCCACCAGCAGCAGCACAGTGAAGAGCCGTGGCTCTATCTGAACCACAGGCTCTATTAACATCAGCAAGACATGTTTGGAGGATATAATTCAGCACGTTCTTGCTACCAAACATAGCGGCAATCATGAGCGGGGTCCTCTCTTCAAACCCCATCTTCTTTGAGCCAATTAGCCTTCCATACCAATAGCTTGCCTCATCAACATCATGGCCCTCTTCTTCTACAGCCCTTTTGAACCCATCTAGATCATCGGAGGCCGATAATTCAAGCAAAATTGAAAAACTATACCGCATCCCTTCTTGTTTCTCACGCTCCATGATCAAGTCAGTGGAAGAAGGTTTCCTCTTGGAACCACTGCACATGGAAATCTCTTCCTTCCTATATAAAAAAAGAGGGCAAAACATCAATTCAAAGACCCTCTGACAAAGATCACAAGCATGGGCACTTTATGGAGGAAAAGAAACTTGAAGAAAGAGTAAAAATTCAAATTATGTAAGGCATAAAACAAAACTCATAAAGAGGGAATCAAAAAGGCGTACTAGGCATAAGATTAAAACACAAATATCCAAACTTTGGTTTCATTCTTAACCTTATGTCAACACATATGTTACCCAATTTCAAGCAAAACTGAAACAGAAATCTGTTACAAACCCAACAAACACAACCCTCATAACAAACACACCCACTTGTTTGGTTGCCAGGAAACTGGGACAAGAACACCATATGCAGCTACCCTTCTGGCTTACCATCCAAATTCAACTCTACACAATTCTTCTCCTTATTCCAACTTTTAAGTGCCAACAAATAACAAACCCATTAAAACACCAATCTTTGAAAAACTCCCATTCTCTTTCTCAATATCCAAACAGAAAATTCAACAAACTTCCGGAAGACAGAAAACCCAAGTGGAATTCAAACTCAAACATTCAATAAAACACAAAGAACACACAAAAATTAAAATTGACAAAAGGAAAAAGGAAAATAAAAGCAGGGGCACATACCTCACAACAGAGAAATGATTGAAGGAGCAGAGCACAGAGTGGCTCAGAAAACCCAACTCCTCCTCTTTAAACCACACGACCAAACTCTAGCAGAGAGAGAGAGAGAGAGAGAGAGACTTTTCGTTTCTTCCTTTTAAGTGTTTATGGGTTTTGAGTCAAAAAGAAGAGCCTATGAAAGCTACCTCCTCTGCCTCCTTCGTCTTCGTTCCTTTTCTTTCTTCCGAAAAAACCCAAAACACAAAAATCTTTTTTTCTAAATTTTAAATTCTCGGTGGGTCCCGATGTTTTTAATATCTAACAGCCTTCGAGTAATGGATGGCCGCGTGTCCTTGATCCTGTGAAACCGACCTCACCACAGTGATGTATTCAGATTCCGGATTTTCACCGCCTTACGCGTCTTTGTCTTTGGTGGCTGACGTGGACGCACCACCACCGTCCATTCGTTGTGGGGAAAATGAACCAATTCGCTACTGGATTACGCTATTTTCACCGGCCGTCACTAATTCATGCATAAATGGCGAAGATGAGTGGACATGGAGATTAGTCAATCTTGTGGAGTTTGATTTTTCAACAGTCTTATCCCCGTGCGATTGTCTGTCGTGGTTGTATTTGGAGGCGCTGTGTGACTTAATCGGTCCTGGGTTTGATGTTGTTGCGTATTGCGCACTTTAGAATTCTTGAAGGCATCGACGAATGAGAGCGGTTCGATGCTTTCTAGAACCCTCGCTTTCGTCTCGCCTGCTAAAAAATTTGAATTCCCAGTCGGATTAATGACGTCATAAAACGGGCCAAAAAGTCTACCATCGTGGGGCGCTCTCATTTATTGTTACCGGTTTTCCAGAATTATCTTTGCCACAATTTAACTATTTATGTTTTACCCCCCGTGTCATTAAAAAAAACAAATTAACTATTTATGTTTACTTTATTTTTCAGAATTTTTTTTATGAGATTCCTTTTCATAAATTAAATTAAATTATTATTTACGCATTTTTTAAGGAAAAAATTACAATTAAAAAGTATAATTATACTAGATACATTAACCTATTATACTAATATTGAGAAGAAAACTGATATGATTCTGCTGTGGCGTGGATAAATTTAAAAAAACAAATGAACTACTGCCACAATAGATGATGTCAAACAAAAACAAAAACAAAAATTGGTATCTCTAGTATCACATTTTAAAATAATGGTTATTATTAATGGAATCTAGCCCGAAGTAAAAAGGTCTTGATTTGCAGACAAGAGGTCTTAAGTTTGAAACTCCATGACATTTTAGTTTTTTGTGTGTGTAAAAAATCTCCTTACCCTATAAGCCCCTTTTGGTTCATGGGAAATGAGGCTTGGGAATGGGAAATAATTGTTTTCCCATATTTGGTAAGTCTAGGCATAGAAAATCATTGCCTTATACATGAGAAATTAAGGGGAAAGTGAAGCCCTCCTTCTCCTTGGGTTTTGTTTTCCCCCGCATAGAAAAATTTGGGAAAATGAGCCAACATTAAATACATATTTTTCATAATCATATTGTCCCCATTAATAATTTAGAATTACAATATAACATTAAATGCATTCTTTTTTCATTTGATTTCATACAGGGATAATTGGAAAATTAAACAAATTTTATTTTACATTCCTACACAAACCAAACAAGTGAAAGGAAATAAAGTGGTATTTCTTAGTTACTATCCAAGGATTACCAAACATGGGAAATGAATCTCCCTTTCCCATCCCTTGGCAAATGACATAGGAAGTAATTTCCCCATAAATCCTTTCCGTGAACCAAACGGTGCCTTAGAGCATGTCCACCCCAAAAGGCTAAGGCTAAGGCAATGGCAAGACAATGGCTGATACTATTCACGTGAAAAATGGCAGCCTTACCTTTTTTGGTTTCATCCCAAAAGGCTAAGGCAATTACTATTCATTATACTATATTTCCTATTTTTTTATACTTTCAACCATTAATTTTGATAAGCTTTTCAGATAATATTTTCGGATGCCACGTGTCACTATTTATTATAAAATTATCACCTAAAATTTCAGATAACATTTTCGGATAAGATTTTTGGTTGCCACATGTCCATCATTTTTTAGAAAAGATTTTCGGATGAGAATCTCAGTTGCCACGTGTCTTATTCCAGATAAAATTTTCGAATATTCATTAAAAAAAATTATAATATTAGATTTCAGATAAAATTTTTACCCTCTAAAATTGCGTCACATGTCCCATGTCAGATAAGATTTTCATATATTTATAAAAAAATTATATTCTCAGATTGCAGATAAGATTTTCACCCTCTAAAATTGCGCCACGTGTCCCATGTCAGATAAGATTTTCATATATTTAAAAAAAAATTATAATCTTAGATTTCAAATAAGATTCTCACCCTCTAAAATTGTGCCACGTGTCATCTCTATCTTCTGAATCCCTCTATAAAACTATACCATCAACTTATACATCTCACACCATATCTTATATATTCTTTCACTTCTCAAATTTTACAAAACGCATTCTACTCTCAATGTCAAACTTGAGGAGGGTGTTGGAGAGGCAAGAGCAAGAAGAGGAAGAAATCCATTGCAGATGTGTTGATGAAGATCAGGAAGCCGATGAAGAAAAAGAAGAAATGCTTGTAGCAGCGGTGTGTATGCTTAATCAATCAAGGCAACACCGCCGTCGTCGTGCCCTGAACGTGGACAGAAGTAGGGAGTCCCAGGGTAAGAATCTCTTGGAAGATTACTTTATCCCAAATTCGTTATATCATGTTTGTAATTTTCAAGAGAGATATAGAATGCAGCCACATTTGTTCCAAAAAATCATGCATGATATTTGTAATTACGACACATACTTCATTCAAAAGTATGATGCTGTTTGAGAGCATGTGGATGAGATTGCAAGGATGGGAAAATCAACTATCCTATAGTGCTTGGTGAGATTCTGTGATGCAGTAAAAAATTTGTACACAAGAGAGTACCTTCACAAACCTACGCCTAAGGACCTGCAAAGGCTTCTACAAAAAGCTGAGGCTCGAGGTCCCACGAATGATTAGAAGTATCGATTGCATGCACTGGCCGTGGAAGAATTGTCCAACTGCTTGGCAAGGAGACTGGGAATCGAAAGGGCCAAAAAAGTATAATTTTAGAGGTCGTAGCTTCATTCGACTGTTGGGTTTGGCATGCCTTCTTCAAAGTTGCAGGATTTCAAAATGACCTCAATGTCCTTGGTCAATCTCGGGTGTTCGACGATGTATTGCGAGGTCATTCCCCCCATATCACGTACCAAATCAATAATACCATATACTTTGGTGTGTACTACCTTGTCGACGGAATTTATCATAGGTGGATGACATTCGTGAAAATTATTCCGAATCCCTAATTCGAGAAGGAAAAAAGCTGGCCGATAGGACCAAATAGACAACCAATGGAGTCCGAACCGTTAATTCGGGATGGTCGATGCAACAACCCCATGATTGATCATTATCAAGAAATGCAATCTTCATACATTCACGAGAGACGTCAAGTTGACTTGATCGAGCACTTGTGGGAGATGAAAGGCAATCACAATGGATGAAGTCAAGATTTGTTTGGAATTATGCTTTGTTTTTAATTATGCTTTATTTTGTGTGTGGTGTTTTTTGGAATTATGGTTTTTTTTTTTAAATTATGCTTTTAAGTATGGTTGTGTTTTGTGTGTTGTTTGCAATAAATTAAGGTTTGTTTTTAATTAATCTTTGTTTTGATGCGCAAATGTTTTTAATAAATAGTTATATTATTTAATGCTTTCTTTATTGAATAAAAAGGAAACAATACAACAAATTAATACATATGACAAATCTTTTAATACAGCCTAATGGTTTTGATCATTTAACCAATCCGTATTGCTAGGTTCGTCGTCATGGAAAAGTTTTCTTCTCGTCACATCCCTTCATTTTAGCTTCCAATAGGCATTTATTTCAGGAGACATATGACTCGTATCCATGGCCATGATTTTCATCTCTATATCCTCCATGTCTTTTTCTTGTGCCTGCTGCCTTTGAATTGTAAATGCTTCATGTCATGCCATGTCCGCTTCGTCTCTTTTCAAGTCTCTCTCAATTCTTAGTGCGGTGTTCTTAGCTATTTGCTCCAAAAATTGTGCACATTCATTGTTCGAAGTGCTCCCTATCTTGGCCTTTGCCGCTTTTCTCCTAATAGGTCTCAGCACACGTGGAAGTGGTGACTCCATTTCCACTTGGGAGTCTAATGGCAAATCGGTTGTTGGCGAATTGTGGAGCGGCGTCTCATTCAACACAACCACTGGACCTGTGGGAATAATTTTGAATCTCGAACAATCCTTCACAACTTCCCAACATTCATGATGCAAGAAACTTTTTTTGCCTTGCCCCATGGCACCGAACCAAACTTGTGCTTGTATGATCTATTAAAAATAAATAATTGGAAGTGCAAGGAAAAAAAAAAGATTATGCAAGAAAACATAAACAATTTTGAAATGCAAGAAAAAAATTGATTATGCAAGAAAATATAGACAAATTGGAAATGCCAAAAAAAAAAATTATGCAAGAAAAAGAAATAGAATATGCAATTAAAAAAAAAGTTACATTAAATTGATTAAAATGGCAATTATAAATATTTTACCTCATCGGATAGATTTTGCCTGCTTCGAATGTTCTCCCTTACTTTTGTCAAGGCATTTCTCCATTTCCCTAACTCTTTATTCATAATTTTCTATATACTAGACAACGCCATTTTGGTCCAAATGGAACCCGATCTTTGACAAAATTCTTCATGAATTTTGCTCCATATATTAGAGGACTTCATCTCATTACCCGTGACAGGGCAATGACTAACGTTCACCCAAGACTGACACAATGCAATATCTTCCTAAGTTGCTCCATGAACTGGAAAGTAGTAGAAAAATGTGAGTGGAAAGTAAAAAATATTGGAAGGAGAAGAGTTTGTATGAAGATTTGGTGTGAAAAATGAATAAAATTGTTATGTATTTATAGGGAAAAAATCTAGAATTTTTTGGTTTTTTTTTAAAAAAAAAAAATCAGAATTTTTCAAATTTTTTAGCAAAAAACGAAGACCGTTGGATTTCTAGAAAAAAACAATTGAAGCGTCGGGTTGGGCCACGTGGCGTTTTCCCATTGGTCTTGTCGTGATGACGTACGTCATCGAAGCGAGTAAATTTTTTACCATTGGTTCGTGAGTGAAACTCACGCGCCAACGATAAAAAAATTCAAATGTGCTCGTTGGCCAATGCCTTCGAGCTTAAGCCCAGCAAGATCGCCCTTGGGCTTGCCGCTTCTCGCTGGAGGTCCAAACCCGGGGGACCTTTGCCCTGACAAAATGGGCTGCGGTGGAGGTGGTCTTAGTGTAGACTATCGCTTGTACTATATTTAAAATTAAAAAAATTAATAGTTGCTAATTGCCTCCATTAAGTTTTGATTACCTTCACCAGCTCCATCAGATCTTCATCATGCCTTGATATTGCCCATTGAGCTTGATCATCTCCATCACTTTTGCAACATATTTTCATTTTTTCTGTCTTTCCTTTCTTTAGTGAAATTCGCTTTTATAAATAGAAGGCTCTATCCCCCTATCAAATTAGTTGAATAATATTTCAATATTCATGTATTAACAATGATCACATTGAATGGTGATCTTCATTGCACAACTATAATCCAATCATGATGACCAAACTCGCAACAATCATGATCATGGGAGCATAATGCGGTTATGATCAAATTTGATTATAGTCCTATTTATTAACACCGCCGAATCATCTATTTGCTTTTTAACACATAAACAAATTTATAAAATAAAAAACAATGGGTAAGTCGAAAGGCATGGTGAGATAGAAAAATATGGGTAAGTTGTATTTGTCGTGATCGAAGCAAATAAGTGCTCCATTGGAAAAATATGTTTGATCTAAGACCAACGGTCACAAGTTCAAAACTCTTAAGCACTAGTGCATGTGACTAAATCTCTCTCCCTCTTCCTACCTTTAACCCAAAAAAAAAGGCAGCAAGTGCTCCAATCAGAGTTCATTAGATTCAATCCAAAATTATGTTATCTTATTATGTATAGTCTAATGGAGTTTTCGGTTGCTAAAATTATGAATTTAGAATGAATCTAAGGACTATCATAATTAAGTGCTTAAGTTTAGCGGTTCACTAGAGAGAATAAAGCTCAATAATTATGAAAGTATTGGAAGCAAATTCTTCAACGATTACTAGAGAGAATAAAGCTCAATCGTCTAAAAATTTTCAAGCATAATGAGCTCAATAGCCATTCTTGAGTCAAGCTTAACAAAGGAGAATCCAATCATTCTAATTTTCAATTACTAAGGGAGTTTTGTTAAAATGAGTGTTGGTCCTACAATCAAGTGCACATCCATCGATAACTATCAACAATTAATGGATGTATATTTCATAATTATGATAATAGATGTGTATTTCATAATCGTACATGTGCCCATGAGTGACTTTCCTCGTTGAAGAGTCGTAAGTCATTGAAGTCATGGGTGGTAAATATTGAATTTTGTATTGAAGAAAGTAGGAATATGATGTTTGAGCTCTAGGACAAGAGCAAAAAGACAATTCATGACTAAGTGGATAAGCAGAAAGTCCATCTTCTGGGGCACTACATTTCAATATGAAAATAAAAATAAAAATCCAACTTCAACACTACGACAATCGGACGGCCTTCCTCGTGCACAGTTCACGATCAACGGCTCCCAGCGTGCTCCAAAGGCAAAGCCAAACTTGACTACGGGAACTCAAAGAAAAGCCCTCGCCATCCAAATTGGAAAGTCAATGAGGTGTGATTAAAAACGACCCCACCAAGGTGTAAACGACATCAAAGATTGCATGTAAGACAACAGGAAGTGGGGCTAGAGATGTGTAAAATAAGCAAAAGCAGGTCAGAATCACTTGGAGTTGGTGTCGTTTTCTTTGGTGGAAAATAGACATTTTTATTTTGTGTGTTATCACACTAGTTCCATTCCATCCTATCAGCATCAAATGTTGTAGATTCTCATTAGATGATGAGACAGAGGACGGTGCATGTTTTTGGTTTTCTCCTATACATATATATATATTTTAATAATAATTTTTTTATTATAAAACTGCGTGATATTATTTGCGTTCCCATACAGTATCGAAAAGTATACTGATACTCTCATAATTTTAGAGCTTAATTAGTTGCATAAAAAGATCAAATACACAAAAAATACAATCAAGATTACTTATTTTTAGATGACAAAGAAAAATAAAAAAAATGTTGAGAAGATCAAATTGGCTTCATATGAGCTTTTTTCTGATTTTTATGAAGAAAATCAGCTATACAAAAAAGGTAAGCTAGATTGTTCTGCTTTTTCAGAAAGTGGAAATACAATCACTTTGTTCCAAAATTTCGATTGTCGGTTTATCTTTTTCATAAAGTAAGGAACATATAATTTTGAAAGTGAAAGTTGGATGACAAACAATGCACAATAGTCATGATGCTAGTGGGATGGTGTAACAGCAATATGTGGACTTTTTTATTTTATTTATTGGTTTGCCTTTTTCTGTTTTGAATAAGCCAAAGAACTTGAACATTTGGAGGTACACTGGGAATTTATTATTTTTCCCATTTAGGTCATGAACCAGCAAAAGAAGGCCCATTGACACAAATTATGGGCTGCAAGCCTCCAATCCAATCCAACCCTCTACAACAGTTGTAGGATCTGTGAGCAGGAATTTGCCTTGTGGTCGCTCAAAGTTGCTGCAATTTGAGCAAAATCTTCTCTAAGGCATATGGCCCATACCCAAGCTCATTTTGGGCGTGTTCGGTGCATGGGATTGAATTAGATTGGATAACTCACTACATTCTACATTTGCATATAAATAAACAACCTGATGCTGATACATTAGATCAAGGAACAGATAATACAACAGTACAAGCTGTACAACTGCCTGCTTGCAGATCAAGAGGGAACATGTACATTCTTACAAAACAAGTCAATACAACACAAAATGATTTACCCCAAAAAAATATATAGGATTGATTAGAAAAGCAGCCAAATGCTATTATGCTAAAACGCTACGGTATACATGTACTTACAAAAAGCACAGTGGGCGAAAAAAATTAGTTCAAACTAATTCTAGCAGGAAGGCAAACACTGGGAGTTTGCTCTTCGACAGACAGGGCCTCGCCGGCAACCAATTTCATTACAGAATGACCGGTGAGGCAGTACTTCTGACGTGCTTCATCAATGCTTCTACAGAGAACCTGTTCGATCCACTCCTTTAGTGCTTTCTTCCTTTCTGATAACCACCCAGCTGCAAGTATTTGCACCATGACACCAAAATCAATCTCCAGCTGCACCTCGGATCCAAAGATTTTCTTGAATTCTTGATTGATTTCCTTTACTATTTTCTCAGCAAGCGCATCAAAATCAAATGGCTTCAAGACCACTTTTACATCCACTTCATCAAGGAAATCTTCCAACCAAGCTTCTGAGTTTTCAGAGGTGGAATCACTGTCAAAACCTTCAGAATCTATGCACTCGTCTGTCTCCTCCACTGGCAGATTCAAATCCAGAAAGGACCTTAACGCCTTGTTGGACCGTTTCTGTAATTCAAAGGATTGATCGATGGAGACATTTGTGTCAATCAGCTTTCTTTTATTTACGGAGAATGGGTTTGAGGTTCCTTCTCTTGGTGCAATCCTCACATTCACACCCTTACTTTGGTTGACATCCCCAAGATTTCGTATCTGCATTTGACATCTCTTGGCGGCAAGTATAATCTCCTCAGAAAACTTACGGGGCTCATTCTCTATATAGTGATTTTTGCTTCTCTTTTTGGTAGCTGAGGTTGTCACAAAGATTATGTTGTTAATGCTGATTTCTCTCCCATGAGAGTCTGGAAACTTGCCAGTCCTAATGGCCTGTAACAAGTTGCTCTGGGCCAGAAAGTCGGCCTTATCTACATTTTCCAGGAAGAACACCGAATGGGGTCTCCTGCTTAACTCCCCTGCAACATAATCAACAACCGTCTTACCCCTAAACTTCAGATCGTAATCATCGGAGCCTTCGCATTGGAAAATCGAATTTGACTGGTAACCCCTATCTTGGGATCCCAGATCAACAGAGATTAGGCTTTCCCTGGTTCCAAACAATATCTCAGCAAGTGCTAGAGCAATTTTTTTCTTTCCGACTCTATCAGGCCCAATCAAAGTCAGCCATATATCACCTCTGAGTTTTGAACCCCGATTCCTTCCACCACCAGATCTCCAATCTGACACAGCTTGACTAATAGTGCATATGGCTTCATCTTGCCAGCCAACCTTTTCTTTGAGAACTCTCCTAAGTGATTTGATATCTCTTGGATCACACTGCCCTCCAACATCAGATCCAGAGCAAGAAGAGGACTGGGCTATTTGCTGTGAAGTATTCTCACTTAATGCATCAAAGTCAGCAGAAATGGAACCAGAGAGGTGTCCTAGACTCTCTTTATGATCTTGTAGTCTAGGACGTCTTGGTCCCAGACAAGTTGATGCATATAATGTCCCCAATCCCAAATCCGTAGTCACAGAAGTGACAGACAAAGAACATGTGTGGTCAGTCGGAAGATTCACACTGTGGATAGGGTAAGGAGAACAGCAGGGGCTCCCCAATTCAAGTCGCTGACCCTTTGAATCTTTTGCCAATAGTTCAGACTGGGGACTAGCATTCTCGGCATTAGAAACTACTTGCATCGGTAAGTTCTGTTTTAATAGAAAACTCGTTTGCATGTTCATCGGCTTACAGCCATATTGAATAGCAGAATGGCTTTCATTTAGACATGAATCTTCACCACTATTTGCTTTCCCATCCACAACGGCTCGAGAGCCCCTAGCAGATGCAACTTGACACCCTGTTTGATAACAATCCACTTTAGGGAATGGTTGAGTGTGATGATTTTGTCGGCATATATCATTCCATTTTTTCTGCAGTGCTGATACTTGAGCATTCAATGTTGTTTGATCATCTTTGGTCTGCACTGAATAATGAAGCACACTTACACATATGTTTGTCACAATTTATTTGAGGAAATACAGCTAACAGATTAAAATCCAAAACAGTTACAAGAAACATGCATGTTAAACTGCATGTGTACGTGCGTGAAGGCATGCTTGTGCACACAAAAGTTATGCCAACTTGAGCCACAGAATTACATTTCAAAGGGATTATTACACACCTTTTCTAGATCCACTCCCTTGCCAGTAACAAGTTCTGGAATTTGCAACCAAGAAGGCAAGCTATCCGAGCACTGATCAGCTGCTGAAATAGTTGATCCTAATTTCCGAATAGCAGCTACTTCTTGCTCATACTTCTCTGTGCACTGATGACAACGTCTAAAAGATTGATACGTGCTGCTCAATGGATTTTTAAAGTCGGACGGTCCAGGAAAGAATCCTCCAAATGGAACAAAGGACCCCATCAAGCTGTAAGTATATCATGAGCATGGAACTGTGAGATCCAACGGGCACAAAACAGTCAGACACTACAGTGCATAACTTGAAAGATACATTCTTTCCATACATACACCACTAATAATAACACTACCGACTTAAACATTATAACATGTACTTCATAACACACATATATGGATTAAAAAATATCTATTCAAAAGTAAATTTTAGAACCTAAAACCAGAGTGATGAAATAAACAATACGTCTTTTCTCCACAAACATCCAACTAATTTGCATATTAAACTCAAACCATAATCCATGCATAACTCCAAGCAATTTCAGACACAAATGAAGCTTCAACCCACGTATATATATTTAGCATTTGCACAAACAAGTGGAAAAGGAGCACAGAAACAAAAACTAGAGTTGGATAACCACCTGGATTTAGAGTAAATTCCTTCCATTGAAGCTTTAGAAGAAGTAATGGGAAGAAGATGGAGATCCCAATCCTTCGCAATAGTTGAAAACAGAGCCAAAAGCTTCGTGTACACTTCATCATTTGCAGCAGCACCAATCAACCATAACTTCCCACTGTAAATCTCCAATAAGTTCTTCAACTGCATCACCACAAAGCTCACAGATTCACCTACCACACCCTCACCCACCAAAGCCTTCAATTCACCATAGTTTACTATAATACCTGTTCCAGCTCCAGAGCAACGCTCAGCCATTTGACCCACCTCCTTGAACTTGAGACTCATCTTCTCCTCACTCCCGCCATCGACAACAAACTCGGAAATCTCCTTCTCAATGCAAACCACACTGAAACTAGTGATTTCAGCTGGCAAAAGCCCTGTTTTACCTTTCTGTACGGCCTCCGTGAAGCTCTTGAGAGCTTCGCTGGCACAAACACCGATTAGCAACGGATTTTTCCCGCTCTTTCTAACTAACACGTCGCTGATTCTTCTAATGTTCTCATCTCTGTCTTCGAGCCCGGAAAACGGGAAGCTGAAGCCAGGTCGGGCCTGGTCCGCATCCGTTAAGTTACACAAGAAAATGGGCGGGCACCGGGTCCGAGGAAACCGGGTCGATTGAGTCACCGGCGGGTGAAGAATCGCGAGCTTTATATCACAGCTCCGAAACCCGGCTTCACCGAACACCCGACTCACAATCGGGTCGTCTAAGATTGATAAAATGAAGTGCTTGAGCTCGACCTTCAAAAGCGACGCCGTCTGCTGCTGGTTGTGAATCTGGTGCAGGTGGAAGCTCTCTGGATGCCGCCTCTGGTTCGCCTGAGACCGCTTGATCGCCGCCATGAGCGAGTTCGAGACCGGAGGCTCATCCTGAGCTTTCGAGGACGGCGATCGATCCAAGGAGACACCGACGGAGAGCTCAAGAGCTCGGAATTGGAGTCGTGGAGGGTACGCGCTGCTCCGTGCGCGTGCGCAGGCGTCGCGGAGAGTCGAGGAGGGCAACGCCAGCAGGGCCGAGACGGCGTGCAGTGACGTCGTCTGCGCGTGGCTCCTCCGTCTCGCAACCGCCACCGCGTCGTCCAAAGCACGTGCCGCATCTTCCGTCAAGCATTGCCTTGCTGCGCTCACCGGCGTCGGCATCGCCGGCTAGCTTATATGTATTAATATAAATTATGTATACACACGCACACACAAAACCACTCTGTCTATATTTATACGTGTCTTCGTTTGGCGATTTTGAGGGCTGAGATAGAAGAAATAAAATATAGATAAAAAAATTATTCAGAAAAGGTTGTGAATAAATTATGCAATCAGAGGGAGGGAGGAGTATAAAAGAGAAAGAAAGAGAGAGATAGATTTTGGTGTCGTTGGCATGTTTGTATGGTTGGTTGAATGCTGCGGTTGTAGCAGCAGTAACGGGAGTTGTTTGTTTTAGAGTGTCTGGAGGAGGTGGGGCCTTGTCTGGAGCATTAATACATACACATGGTGAGCATAGCATAGATTCGCCTTCTTTTCTCCCTTCACTTTTCGTTTGGGTTGTTTTAAATTTTTTGGGTCAGGCCAGTTGGCAAGCCTGGTGTCCGTCCCTTCTTACTTTTTTTTTTCCTTTTTTTTTTTTTCTTTTTTTTTTTTTTTAGAGACAAGAGTAAGTCACACATGCACACGAGTAACACAGGGTTTAAACTAAAGGCCATTTGTGAGCATACTAAAGAACTGAGTGAATTTAACTTACATTTCATTGATTTGCGTTCGTCTCTTACACCTGAGTTCAATCCTTCTTAGTGAGGCTAGCCTAGCATAAATTAGCTTTCAATTCATCATAACAATATGCTCGTTCATTTACACCAAAGTTCAATACCATCTTCGCATATTATTAGAGTAGTTAGAATATCGATTTGTTTTTATAAATAAATTATTTTAAAAAAAACTTGGAATATTATTTGTAAATGCTACTTTTTGGGTGTTTTGGTGGGGGATTTTTGATAATTTGACGTACAGATGCCGTGTCCACTGTCCAACAATACAAATGGGCCAAGAGCATGATATTAGCCGTCAATGTCAAACTTTTCAGCCCTTTCAAAATTAGCTTTTTATCTTTTTCTTTATAATAAAAGTTGATATTAAATTTCTAAAATTGTCATGTCAATGACCAATTGGAGTAATGTGAATCTTCTCACACATGGGATGTTTTCTTTTACTCAGTCAATGTTTTTCTTACTGTAAATAGCATTACCATTGGCTATGTTTACTTCACGACTCTGAGTCATGACTAGGCAAGAGACCTCAAACTTGGATACTTCATGGGATTTTTTTTTTCTACAGCTGTCATTTTTGGGATGCTATTTTTCTTTTTTCGGAAAACAACCGCCTTATAATGATATTTTCAAAGTAAAGAGAAGTCCGATTTCTCTATCTAATAAACCCAAATTTATCCATTCTTTCTTAGCGACTAGTTGAATCGTGATTATCTTATTGATGTGTCATCAATAATAAAGATGTAGATAGTTAGGCTACGACGGATGACTAAATGCGTATTATGTGTAGAGATACTCATTCCCAACTATTTATCAATAAAACGCTATCGTCTTTGTTCAGAAAAACAAAAATAATAATAAAGATGTAGATAAGAAAAGTAATTAGATAAACATTAACAACCTGCATCAACAAAGTATCCGAGGGGGGAACCCAACAACACCAAATGGCAGTGTCATTCTCAAAGCAGCACCAACTTGACACTTGATAAAAAGACATTAGATTGGACCATTTTTAGGGGGACCTTGTGGGAAATGGGACCATATATGCTCTCACGAGCGAGGCAGGCCTTTGCTTTCTTTTTCTGAATTTTTCAGTTTTCTACTCTAAAGTCTTCAAACCATTTCAGAAACTACACGTTGCTCAAGCGTATGGTGGAGTTCCTCTAGCCTCGGTTCTAAAGGCAGCCAAACCAAAACTAAATGTTGCTGGTGAGGAGAGGAACTTATTTTTTGGGATGTCACTGTGACGGTAAGTTAGGTTAAATACACATAATCAGATATTTTAGCCTTTTATCATGATAATATGCGTGATTAGTTTAAAATACCGTCACAGTGATTCTTGTCGATGGCTAGGGTCAAAAGTAAAGCTACATGATGTATAGCCATAGCTTATTTATTACAGTGCCATCCGTCTCTTCTCTCCTGGTCTCAAGAGAGAGAGAGAGAGATGGGCACAAAAGGTGCTTGATTTGATGTGTTCTTTTGGTTATTTGGAAGTTGTCCTTTCGTTCTTTCAACCTTTCATTTTCCTTTCCCTTGTACTTTGCTTTTTGCTTGTGCTGCCTGTATACACTTTCCCATTCAAAATCTCTTTTGAAGATGTGCAACTCTACTTTCAGATTCCCAAGCAAACATGCGTACGAATACTTGCAAACGACCTTTAGGAATTTATTAAGCCCATTTTGTATGTATGTATATGGCTTTGATTGTTAATTATTTTGATAAATAAATATTGAATAAGTTTTATATAATTAGGCAATAAAACTTTTTAGACCCACAATTAAGATATGCTAGACTCACATGTACAAGTAGTTGTCACTTGTATTAGTGATGTGATTTATTACATAGCGTATAAAAAAAACAACTTCATACACATATTTCCTATCTCTCTCATAATGTGTAGGTAGATATCACTTTTGTTAGTGATGTGATTTACCATAATGCGACATGGAATATATAAAAAAAACTTGAATGAAACGGATTCATACTCACCAAATCTAAGTTAAGTGCAAGTCAAATTCAAATAAATACAGTTGGCCCACTTCAAATTGAGTTCAAGCCATTACATGTTAATTTTCAAGGTTTGTGGATCATCATAATAATTAACAAACTAGTGGTTCGATAATGACACTAATGAATTTGACTTGCACTTAACTCAGATTTCACTAATTTCGTGTCGGGTTTGAATAATGTCAGAAGTAAATAACCTTACATACACAAGGGTTGGAAGTTTCTGTTAAACTAAATAACAGTTTTACAGTCCAAGAACAACATATGGTCCTACAACCTGTTTCCATCTTAAAATTTCAAGGTCATTTTTGCAGGGACATAAAGCCTACCCTAGAAGCAAACATTTCTTTTGCTGTTGGATAGTTGGACTGACCCAACCCTAGAAGCAAACTTCATCGCAACCGTTCGTGTGAACATAATCTCTCTATCAATCTCTTTATTCGTATCGTAATCGATGCCTCATTCTCTCTCTCTCTCTCTCTCTCCCCTATAATGTTGGAGTTGATGTTTATGGATCCTAGTGCTATTCTTACACACATATCACTTTCCTTTACTATATTACCCTTTCAGTACCAAAAGAGTCGCGCAACCCAAAACCCAAAACCCACCCCCACAAAAAGCTCTTTGCTCGTGACAGCTTCTTTGGATTTGCATGAACCAACTTGCTGTCCAAAAGCACTTCTATTTCCAAAAGTGCTTCTTAGGGTTCGTGCAGCTCACTCTCCCATCACATGGCCATGGGGAGGGAGGGATGTGCAGCTCAAGCATGTTTTTAGATATTTGTTTGCGCAAGTGGGCATTTGCATGCATTTAGTGGTTTTTTTTTTTGGTGGTGTTATAATAATGGAGGAGGCGTGGCTCTCTGAGACTGAGGGAGCTTTCAACTTCATGGGCACAAATCTCACTTTCAGCATAAAGTGGCTTTTCCCGATTTCGGAAACACCTGCATCTCTCAGTTCCACCTCATTCAATGGTTTCTCTTCCTCTTTTAAGCCCAGACCAGAAGGAAAAAAAAACCCATTTAGTTTTTTTTTTTCTTCTCCTTTTTGCCAATTTCTCACATGTAATTTGCTACTTTCTTCAAAGCCTACTCTAAAAAGTCTAAGTTGTTTCATGAAAAAGAATTGTCTTCTTACATGTAAGAAGACACTCCTCGTTTCTATCAATCATAATTTGACATATATACAAAAATAATTCATTACAAAAAAAAAAAAAAACCTTATGCCATATATGGAGGAGGGGTTGGTGGTTTAGGATTGCAATTAAAGAAGTGATTAATATTAATTAAATGGGTAAGTTGCAAAGTGAGAATGTTGACTTTGTGGCTTCATGCAAAAGTCAGAGCTTTGCACTCACATTATTATTATTATTAACAAGAAGGATCATTGGCATCATCAATAGTCCTAGGTGGGTGTTGATATTTTGTTAAATAATAGAGACAAGAAGGCTGCAGTGCAGAGCACCAGAATCCTGCCAGGTGGTTTTTTAAGTGACAAAATCCAGCCACGTCCCCAAAGCTTTATGCTTATCCAAGAACACAATCCACATGATTTCTTTTAAGCAATTGTCTCAAACTTTAATCTTGCAAGTGATTTCACGAGAAAAACAATAATTATTCATTAAAAAAATTCCCCAATCTGGATTGAGCTCATTAATTAAACTTATTTAATTATTTGTCTCTTCATCATTTAGAATAATTTTTCAATCACTTATCACACTTGCGTGCACCCAATAATAAAAAGTTTATTTGATTACCGGTTTATATTCTCTTATGAAAGGGGGCGTAAAAAGTAAGAGCAAAAGTGGGCGATAAACTTTAATCTATCATTTTCTCAGGAAAAGAAAAATTCTTTAACCTTATCATATATATAAAGTGAAAAAAAGCAAACGTTAAAAAGATGATAAAGTATCACAACAATTAACATATAATCGATTAACGAACCACGAAAGATTCGAACTTGACATCTTTTTTTAATATTTGAAAGAAGAGTAATACTAAATTAAGAACTAGTTAGTAGTGTATTATAATAGCAGTAAACCCCATGCATATTGTAAGAAAGATGATACAAAATCGCAGTTAGTACAATAATAATGCAAGCTTACATGGGCTATAGATTTGGGCGAAGTGTCATTTTGGTGTTCTAATTATCCATATTATGTTATTGTTCGGGTTGTTTTTCATGCAATGCGAGGGAAACTATGATGAGCCAAAGAGGGTGATAATTCCTTGACCATTAAAAAGGAAGCAGAGGTTTTGCCATTAAAAAGATCCCAAAATTGAACGATAAGATTAGGGTTTGATCATGATGTGACACCATTGTAAAATTGTCCATGTAACAAGGACATCAACGGTGATCAAAAGCGGGGAAGAAAATATTGGAAGATCTAATTGGGGCAGTGTGTGGGGGACCAATTCCTATTTTAGACTTCAGAGAGAGGGAAAGATGGTCCCCTAAATAAATGATGGATTTTCCAAATTATGTAAAGATTCTTGATGAACATATTCAACCTCCCACTCACTACGTGGTTGAAAACTACTTAGCACTGTTGCCTTTTAACCTTTGCCTAACCCTACTCCATTTTATCTCCTATTTGTGATGGACGCCCCTAGGGTTGGTAGTATTGTTTTTTGTACAAGTACTAAATGATCGAATGTCGACAGATATGACGGTATATAAACAAAATTTGAATAAATCTAAAATGTTATATTGTTGGACAGACAATCGAAAAATCTTTTTCATTCATGAGAGGTGGTGGGGATTCAATTTAGGACTTTACTCAACCTTGAAAAGAATAATATTGATAGATTAAGGGTTAGTAGATAGAATTATATATTTCATAAATATATATATGTATAAATATTTGCATACAAGTGATATTGTGAGAGAAGAAAATCGAACGCAAGATCTCAATTGCAAGTATTAATGATGCTAAATTAGCTTGAGGTATAAAATCCTTCAATTATGTTGCCATGTTTGATACCCATCATTACCTACCACAACAAAGTGTTTGATAACACAACTGAAATTTAAGTTGTATAAATGTCAGACCAAAAACAAAGCGCTCCATCTATTCTTTCACTTCGTTATCGGTGTGAATCTATCAATAAAGTTGTATGTGACATTTGGTTTGGCGTCTTGCGGGCATATGACTTTGATCTAGGCTCAACTCAATGTTGGGCTCTTCAAACAGGTCCAAAATCAAATAATGGGCTTTTTAAATCGGCCCAAATTCTGAAACATCACTCGACTCAAAATTTGAAGCTCAATTAGGGCCAATTCGCACACAGTGTCAGTGTGCCTCCCTTATCGTTAAAGAAGCCCTAACAAAACAGACCCGAGCTCTCTCTCTCTCTCTCTCTCTCTCCTGCTCTCATCTTCTTCAGTCTTCCTTCCATCTCCTGCTCACCAGTGGCCCCAGGTACTGATTAAAGTTTTCATTTTTGTGAGTTGGGTCTGTCAATTTTGAACTTTTCTTTGTTGCTTTCGCATCTAAACTCGTTTTTGCTTCTGTTTGGCTTAATGGGCATTTGCGAATTGTTCATTTCATTTTCATTTCGGGCATTTTTATTTATTTATAGATTCTGCTTGCTGATTTATTTGTGAAAGCATTGATTTCTGTTTGGAAATGGGATATATTTCATCGTGCTTGCTGCTTTCCGCGCATAATTAGTAGGTTGACTGGTTAATGCTTTTTTCATCTCCCACAGTTCTACTTCTGCTCAAACTTTGAACTTTGGTAGAAATGAAAGGTGTTCGATTTGCTTTGCGATCCTTCAACGATGGCGTTTCACGCCGATTTCATCAGCCACATATGAGAACCCTCTCCACAAATGTGACATCAGGTACTTCTCTGTACAGTTCCGTGTGCAGGACCCTGTTGGTGCCAGTTTTCCATATGGTTTTGATAATTTATAAGTTGAAATTTTGCTTGAACCCCCATGAGTAGTATGGAAATAGATTTTTCTTTTGGAGGTTAAACTTAGGATTTGGTTTGTTTTTTCTTGTAATATAGCTTCTCTATTCCATGAATTACTCAATGTAACTACAAATAAAAGCTTGACACATTAGCTTTTTTATGTGTTAGGCGGTGAAGTGGATGATGAGAACAATTCTAATTCATTTGAATCTCCGGATGAGTTTGAGCGGCGTATTTTCGGTGAAACTTCTGGGGGTAATTTTAGATCAGATGCCTTTTTCACGAAGCTTGATAGGCTCGGGATGGGTCATGATGGACAGGGTTTGAATCCTTCTGGAGGAGGTGGAAGTGGAAGTGGTTCTCATGTACTCGACGGCTTAGATGAAAGTTTTAACACATTATCAGATGGAATGGATGGAAAATTAGAGAAAGCAGCCACCGACTTTGATATTGATTACGAGGAAATAAACCAAGAGGGCTATTCTTACAGACCAGATGTGAATTTTGAGCTAGGAATGACTTATGACCTTAAAGTATGTTATGGAGCAACTTCCCTTTCTTTTCTGCCTTTTCACTTTTATGTTATTGTTATAATTACAACTTGCACTTATTTTGTGGTGTTATAAATGCATAACCTGCATTTGAGATTTGTTTGTCCTGAGTGGAAAAAGAATACAAGTTAGCCTGTCCTGCCTTACCACTGAACCATAATATTTTGCTACAGTGTTGTTCTCTTTATGCCTCGTTTGTCTTTAGATATATCCCCGTCTCATGTACGCACCATGTGGCTCTATGCAGGATCTTGATCTTACTAAGCCAGGAGTGCGTAAGTTTACCCCAAGGGATGAGTTTGAAGTAACTACGAAGGAAGTTCTTAGAAAAGCTGATTTCAGGGTATGTGCACTTGTCAGTCTCTCCAATATATGCATGTAGGATCCTTGTTGCTTTGTATATGTTTGCCTGTTTGGTGAAATGTAAAGGATTGTTTTTATTGTTGATGTCCCTATACCTCTTTTCCCTGATACTCATAAATAGAAGCTGAGGACTAAAATTATGCAAAGTAGATTTATCCAATTTTTTTATAAGGGATAGTCTATCTTGATTGAGACTCAGTTTCAGAATTAAAGATCTAGATATTATGATATTTGGAGCTTGCTGGCTCAGTGGTTGTGAATGAGCTGCATATTGGCAGGTTATTGCACTTGATTGCCTTAAGGCCTGTTTGATAAGCATTTCAATTTTAACTTTTAGTTTTCATTTTTTGTGCTAAGAGTGTTGAGGAAAATGAGAGTGAGAATGGGGGTTGGGATGGGATTGAGAGAGGATGAGGAGGGAGGATGGGAGGGAGGAGTAACAAAAGTGAAAAAAAAAAACTTGAAAGTGAAAACAATTTTAAATAGATTTCAGTTTTTAGTTTTAGTTTTCACTTTTGTTACTCCTCCCTCCCATCCTCCCCTCTCATCTTCCCTCTCATTCTCACTTCCATTTTCCCTCTTTTTCCCCTATACTCTAGCACAAAAAATGAAAACTAAAAACAAAAATTGAAATGGTTATCAAACGGGGCCTTAGGTTTTCTTATTTAATTTTCAGAATATTCTTTATTCTTTATTGAATTCATCAATTGCAACTAATTTTGATTATTAGAAAACTTAAGTTAAAAACTCTGGGCAGGTTGTTGTGATTTCATTATTACTCTCTCTTCTGCTACTAGACATTGAAATGTAGGTTTAGCTGTCCTTTTTTTGTCCCTTGCATCCGTTGAGATCTGAAATCCTTTATCTTATTTCGCTGGTTTTACTGTTGTGCTTGCTTATCTTATTACGTCCTTTGGATGCATTCTTGCACCAACTGTATTGCTCTGTGCAGAATGTGAGATTCCTGGCAAATTTCTTAACAGATGCTGGAATTCTCATCAAAAGAAGCAAGGTAAAATTGAATGCATGCTGAATGACCTGAACTTTGTTGAAGCTGCATTGAAATACTTTTAAGTTCCCTTGTTCCTTGTGTAGACTGGGATCAGCGCCAAGGCCCAGAGGAAGGTCGCTAGGGAAATCAAAACAGCTCGAGCTTTTGGTTTAATGCCTTTCACGACAATGGGGACAAAGTCATTTGTTTTTGGGAAAACTATGGAAGCTCTCGATCAAGATTACGAATACGAAAGTTATGATAACCCTATGGATGCCGATGGAAAAGACCCACTGGGGCCCTTTTAGCTTGTATGGAGGGGATCTTGAATCAGTAGAATTCAGTTGAGAGCACAACTACAAACCTGCCCCTATCCCCACAAGAATATACAGAAGGAGAAGAAAATGATGGAAAAAGATGGGTTCTTATTTAAGGTGAATTCCGGGATGTCAGTAACTCCATGTTTCTGGTTGGTATGTAGATTAATTCGTTTTTATTTTTAGTAGTTGGTATACATTCACTGTAATAACAGCCCAAGTAATTCCCCTTCGTATTTCAAGGCAATTGGGTTTTGGGTTTTCTTACCCAGTAGTTTGCCAATTTGCTGAACTAAGATGAATATTTTGGTACTTTTAGTATATACATAATTGATTCTAGCAAGAACAAAATTGAGTGTGCCGAAGAAGTATATTTTGAGATCGGAATTTGCACAATTTTTCTTCTCATTTTAGGATTTTAAGTTCAAGCAACGATTGTACGGAGGAACATCAGAAACAAGTTTGCCCTATAAAGTCAGGACTTTGATGAGGCGATTGACATGCAATATTTTGCTTCTAGATCATGATGGAGCTTTGGCTCAATTATGAAAAACCATCTTCCTATAGTCCTCGTGAGTTTACGGAAAAGAAGCATTTATATTTTCCGCTTACATTTTTGCATCCTTTTCATAACTATTTGTAGTTGGTTTCAGTTGAATGAAGTTCTTTCCTTTCGATTAAAAAAAGAAAAGAAAAAACCGAATAAAAACGATTAAAAAAAAAACCCCGTTATCATCAAACCTAGTTGTCAACAGCCTTTAAATTTAGTGGCATTTTAGTCTCCCTTAAAAGCATATAGTAATGCTGGAGGGTTAAGGGTTGCTTTCATAGCTCAATTTTGTGATGAATTATTCTCCTCTCATCTATTAAGAAAAAAGAAAAATGAAAAAGGAAAAAAAGGAAGAAACTTAGCCCTTAAACAGTAAGCCAATTATCGTTGTTACTCTCCCAAAATCCTTCACCGAGTTAAGATTTGATTCTCTCGCATGATTGGAAGTGACCAGACTAGCTGACAACAAAGTAAGTTCAGGTTTATCCATTGCATCTCCAGCTCTCAATATTCTAACAACAAAGCTCGGGCTTAATTTTGTCCAACTCGAACCGACCAAAACTAGCTGATTGTTTATTAAGAAATTTTGTGCAGGACACTTTCAACAAGCAGCAATTCCAATTTCATTTTTTTAAAATCTAATTAGTGATCTATGGCACATGCAATACAGTGAAGAAATTTTAATTCTCCCGACTCTCAGGGATTTTCCTCTTCTGCTAGCTAGGCAACAACATAACCAATCTAAAGGGACCACCACATGCTCCACAGCCTGCTTATTATATTCTCTCTCATTTCTAGCATTGTCACCTTCTTCCCTAACCCAAATGCTCCTCTCTCTCCCTCTCTCTCCCAATGAAGAAAAAAAAACCAGAAACCTCCACTTACCATTACCCAAATCTTCATAAATGACACTTGTACATCCACCATCTTCTCTCATTATCACCATCATCTTCACAGCCTTCATATCTTCACTGACACCACATGATAGGGTGGTCCATGGCCTTGGCTTAGCTTCTACCACAGCCATCACATATGGCACTTCCACTGTTTGTGGCATTGTGGCAGACAACCCTACACAGAGCATACAATGCTACCAAAACATTCAGACCATTTCAGTCCAGCCCATTGTTTCTTTTGAAGCCATCTCTGGGGGCAAGACCTTCTTCTGTGGCCTCAGGTCTGGTGGCTTTAGCCTTCTCTGTTGGGACACCAGCTTATCTAGCTCAAGTAGATTCCAACCTAAGCGCATATATCACAGTGACACAATAGCTTTGAGTGATCTGGCTGTAGGTGATGCCCAAGTTTGTGCCCGACAGGTCAACTCCAGAACTGTCAGGTGCTGGAGAGGAGGAGATGGCACAAGAGTGTCTTTGTTTCCCTCACCTGGGGAAGCATTGGAATTTCATACAATCACATCTGGAAGGGGGTTTACATGTGGGATTTTGATGAATGGTAGCAGAGTTCTGTGTTGGGGTCAGAGTAGTGTTGGAGCTGAGATTCAAACAGGGTTTGAGAATGTGCTGATGTCAAGCCTAGTTGTTGGAGAGTCTCATGCTTGTGGGTTGAGTGTGAATGGAGCTTTGGTCTGTAAAGGAAACAACGATTCCGGGCAACTGAACGTACCTTCAAGTACTTCAGCTTTTGAGTTTTCAGGCCTGGCATTGGGATCAAATTTTACTTGTGCTATTCGTCGAAGAAATGGCTTTGTTGTATGCTGGGGAGGAAGAAACAGATTTGAATATGACAGTGATGCTATTGAAAATGTTTCATTTGAGTTGATTGCTGCAGGTTTGGATTTTCTTTGCGGCTTAACAACAAGTAATTTATCAATGATTTGTTGGGGACCAGGCTGGACTAGTTCTCAGAATGATCTTCCACTAAGAATGATTGTTCCTGGTCCATGCGTACAAGGTCCATGTAGTAGCTGTGGTGTGTACCCGAATTCAGAGACTCTTTGCGGTGGTTCTGGGAAAATTTGCAAATCATGCCAGATTGAACTTCCAATTGCAGTGCCGTTGCCCCCAATAAATCCGCCGTCAACACAAGCTTCAGCACCGGCTTCTTCATCATCCATAACCAGAAATAGGCTTTTGTTGGCGTTTGCAATAGTTGGATCAGTTGGGGCTTTTACAGGGCTCTGCACTATTATCTTTTGCCTATGGACTAGAAAATGTGGTTCTTGGTCTAACCATCATGATTCTGTGCAACCCACAAGTGCTGTTGCCCCCAATGCAGGTTCTGCAGTTGGGATTGAAAATGATCCTAATGCTCCACCTTCAAGATCAAGTTCCATCAAGGGCTATATAAGCGGCTCATCATCAAAGCATGGAGACAAGACTGAGTCATTTCACCTAGCAGAGCTGTCCGCTGCTACCAAGCACTTCTCATCAGAAAACAAGATTGGTGCTGGGAGCTTTGGTACTGTCTATAAAGGCAAGCTCTCGGATGGTCGCGAAGTGGCCATCAAGAGGGGAGATACTAGTACCAAGACCAAGAAATTTCAGGAGAAAGAGACCGCATTTGATTCCGAATTAGCATTGCTGTCCCGGCTTCACCACAAGCACTTAGTGAAGCTAGTGGGATCCTGTGAAGAGAAGGATGAGAGACTTTTGGTTTACGAGTACATGTGCAACGGTTCACTTCATGATCACTTGCATAACAAGAAAAATGTTGAGAGAAGTAGCAGCATTGTGAATTCTTGGAGAATGAGGACAAAAATTGCATTGGATGCAGCCAGGGGAATTGAGTATCTGCACAATTATGCTGTGCCAACAATAATTCACAGGGACATTAAGTCCTCAAACATTCTTTTGGATGAAAATTGGACTGCAAGAGTATCTGATTTTGGACTGTCATTACTGGGACCGGAATGTGACCAAGAGATCATGTCATCGAAGGCGGTTGGAACAGTTGGCTACATTGATCCTGAGTACTTTGTATCAAATGTTTTGACAGCAAAGAGTGATGTCTATGGCTTTGGGGTGGTGTTATTGGAGCTTTTGACAGGTAAGAGGGCTGTGTTCAGATTCAGTGAAGAGGGAACAGGTCCAATGGGGGTTGTGGAGTATGCCGGGCCGCGGATGATGGCGGGGGAGCTGCAAAGCATTTTGGATCAAAGGGTGGTGCCGCCAGATCCGAATGAAGCTGAAGCAGTTGAGCTGGTGGCTTATACTGCCAGACATTGTGTGAACTTGGAGGGGAAGGAAAGGCCTAGTATGACTGACATTGTTGCCAATTTGGAAAGGGCACTTGCTCTTTGTGAGGATGAACGTTTTAGCTTCTCTACCACCACAATTTCCCTCCCTTCATTGTGAAATTTCATCCAAAAACAGTATTCATTTATTTATTTTTCCTTATTAATTCTATACCAAATTTTTTTTCTTCACCATTTCGGCTTATATATGATTCTTAGTTTCACGATTTTTGCCATGGTAAAGATTAAGGAATGCCATAAAAGTGATATAGTTCACGAGAAACTATTTAATAAATAAGGCGTATACACTTTTCTTTCACAATCATATCATATGATAAATAATATGAGTAACATATGATAAATAATTAGACGATGAATAATTGTACAAAAAGGGGCGTATACGACAGTCCACTATAAAGTTATTGCTAACTTTAACATACACAATAGGCCGGTGGTCTAGTCACTTGACATGATGGCCCTATCTTCTTGGTTGAGGTGCATAGTATCTCTTATCTTTTGCCTCCTGAATGTTGGCTGGTCTGGGAAGCAGTGGGGCATGAAGATTTTATTAGTGATTCCAATCAAAAGCATTATCCTATTCCTCTATATTGGGATACAACTTAAGGAATATTTATGTATCATAATAAAAAAAGTAAGGAATTAGAGAATTTAGGAATCGGAGAACTACTAAATCGGTATGGGAAAAATCATTCTCATTAAGCTGTTTATTAAACATATGGAATTAGTAAAGGAATGGGGTTAATTCCCATTTTTATTGTTTACTAATTTGTATGAATCAGAATTCAAATTAATTTGATTACTAAAATGTCATGCACATTTTCACCAAAGCACATATATAATTCTCAAATTGGCTAACGACACCAAACTAATCCTGCAGCAAACTAGTAAGGCTGTGTAAACATGAGGAATCAATATGCTGAACAAGATGAATAATAAGAGCTCAGTTCAATGATAATGTTAATAACACCTTTGTTCAGAGCCAATTTCAAACGAAAATATTTCAAATAATAATAACGTGCATAATCTTCATACGATTAAATACATAATCTTCATTCTACCAAAAAAGAGATATATAATCTCCACAAAAGTCTTTATCCATGATTGTACTTTGTTTTGTGATGAATGTGAAGACAAAAGATAGAAGAAGAAGAAGAATATAGATTTCATAGCACAAGGCGCAGGAGAAGTCAAGAATGAAAATCATTCTTTTTTTTGGAATTCTAGTTACTTGAGCTAGTAAATTTTGCACAGGCAATTCAGGTTTAAGGACCAATCTTTGCAAACCATTTTCCATACGATGTTGTTTCAGAAAATTAATTTTATAATTAGCTTCCACAGAAAATCATATAAAGGGTGCCAGTGGCTGCCTCCTTGCCTCAAGAATCATATAAAGAGGTTTTGTAGTTGTTTTTTACTTGGTCGGAGGATGTTTTAAATTTGATTTACGTGAATGTAAGATCGATATATATGTATGATTTGATACCTTGATTGGTTATGAAAGTATAATTTTGATATTAATATTCTTACAAAAATAGTCTTACAAATATTAATATTCTGTTGTTTATAAATAAATAAATAAATAAATAAAGTCTTTTAATGGCAGTCACGATAACAATTTTCTGAAAAAACAAATGTATGGCTTTTGAAATATGCAAATTTTAATTTTGTACTTGGCTGTTTGAAATCATTTAAATAAAAAAAAACAAAAAGAAATTAGGAAATATTGGCTTTTGAGTTTTGAATCCCAAGTTGACCCCAAAAAAAGAAAAAAAAAAAAAAGACTAATGAGTCACACTAGTTGTAAAACGCGGGGCCTGCGGCGGCTGCACCGTTTGATCACAGGCTGTACAACCAGCTGAGTGCTGATGAAATGATGAACGTGGGATTATAAAATAGGCTAAACTTTTGGTTAATTGATTATGTGAAGCAATAGGAAACAATAACCTATTACCAATGTGATCAAGACATGGTCATTCAAATCATTGTTTTATTAAGTTGTATTAGGTGGCTTAATTACATAAAAATTAAGAGACACATGAGAATGTCAAAGGCTAATCATTGTCCACCCTCCCTCTTGAATCAAGAAAAAGACAGGTTCAATGTTACTATTTACCATAGGCCATAGGCACAATTTTTAGCACATATTATCGATATATGCAAATCTCACGATGCATTGACTTATGTGTAGGCGATTATCCTCAACATCACTCGTATGATCTATTAAAAGAACATATATGATTTACTTATTACATAAAGTTAGTTGTGAAGAAAAAATATATGAGAAGCTGATTTCCACTCATCTTTTGTTCACTTACACTCTCATTGTTAGAAATTGTATATTTCTACTCATCTTTTATTCACTTACGCTCTCTTGTGGGAAATTGTATGTTATAGTAACACTTATTACAAAACATAAGGTAGTGTAAGTAAACAAAAGAAGAGTGGAAAAATAAGCACCCTAATATATGTGACATATGACACTTATAGAGCATCAATAAATAATGCACCATTAATGACGACGAAGAAAATTGCACTCCGTGTTTGATCAACTAGCTCTTTTATCTAGTGACACTTTTCTTTCCATGGTTGAAAAATATGCCGAATACAAATAATTAAAAAAACTTCTCATGTCTTGAATTGGAAGGACTCTAACACAATGTGGCTAAGATAAAAGAATTTCTTGTGTATTAGCAGATGCAAGTTTAGCATGTAATATTGAACATGGATTACAGGAGAGGCATAGCATGAGCAATACTTATTAATTTATTCAGAATAGTCAAAGTCAAATCCCATCAGAAGCCTCACGGATTTATACCTTTGGCCTCTTCTATTATGCAGAGGAACAGCTCGGATCCCAGTTCTGAGCTCTGGAATTGGGAGACATGTTTGGCCACCAAAGTCATGTTTCCCAGAAGTGTCATATTCTTTGACTTCAACTCGGAGCACAGCCAGTTCTGGAACACTCAATGGGAAGATGAACTCCTTGTTCCATACTGGTATCCACTGGTCCTCAATTGGCGAGGTTTCCATCATTTTTGTATCATTTGGCACTCCAGCAATTCCAACCTACAAACACACCAAATTAAGCTTTCTCTTACCAGACTGTTAATCTGAACCATACCATACGTGCGTTCAGACAAAAGTATATTAATCAGTTGTCTAGATTGTTGCTTTGACAACATAATATGTCAAACTGTCTGTGACATGAGAACATTTTACTATGTTACGTATATTGGTAAAGTTCTCTTACTAGGTACAAATGTAGACTTACGTCTAGATTGTTACGTGAACAACATAATATGTCAGAATATCTGTTTGGCAAGAGAACATTTATGGGGGATGTATATTTGTGAAAATTTTGGTAACATACCCTCACAAAAAAGTCCGGAGGAGAATAAAGATCAAAGTGTGTGTGGTGGAAATCTGAATGCCATCCTTCACCCATGTATACTTTTACCTACTTGTCAACAAGAAGGTTATGGAGAAAGTTTGTATATATTTGAAAATAATAAGGGAGTGGCATGGTTACAAGTTTGATCAGAGATTCAAAGCACCTTCAAATTTGTCTTGACCGGTAAGGGTTCATTAGGATCAAAAGCCTCATTATTTGGGCCAAGGGCCAGTAAAAAATCAGGTTTCTTCACATAACCACAGCCTCCATTGGCTCTGAACATTCCATTCATGATCCAAAGGTGCTTTCCATATCCCTTTGAGAAGAAATTCACTATTGTAAGATAAGCAGGAATTGAGGTGAAGTAAAAGCAGGATTCCCAGCAAACAACTATAAGCTAGTTATTTAAAAAGTTAGCTAAAAGTTACAAAAGAAGCCTAACTTGCATATTGAATGCCACCATTTGAGCTCCATGGGTCCATCCAAGCATAGGATCATAATTTGATGAGTCTAAACGTGTACCCTTAGGATACACCCTTAACAAATTTCTTTGTGTAAACCTAGAGAAAGATTAATTTAAGCACAATTGATCATTTAGACGGTGAAGAACATTAAGAATTTAAGAGTAGTTAACATGAAAACCAGTGTAATGTCACCTGACAATATCGGATCCACGGGTTCTGGTTGCATTTTCCAGTTCTTGCTCGCTCAAGCTAAGACGCCGGACCTTAATTGGTCGATATGCCATATATCAAGCCCACCTTTCGGCTTCCCTGCATGAATTGCAATTAACTGCTTATATTCTGGAATGGCATTCTCCTCATCTTCATCCTGATCATCTTGATCATCTTGTTCATTGTCCTGCTTTCAAGTGTGTAATGATATACATGATTCTTGGTTCACTAAGCAAATGTGTTAGCACAATGTACACCAGTGTTCACATGCACCTTAATACCTTGTTATCAGTGGCTCCCGATTCCCTAGGTCTCTGAGATTCATGATACTCCGGTGGCTTGGTCGAAATCAGAATCCTTCTCTTCAATGAGTCAGGTGAAGGGAATTCCATTATGAATTCTGAACGAGGGCTGTATAGCGTGTCTCCAAATGTTTCTTTGACCATCTACAATCACATTTGAAAAAAGAAGTTCAAATCACAATTGAAGTGGTGCATAAAAAAGAATCATAAGATGGGGAGCCTAATTAAGGTATGAATTCCTATTCACCTTGGCCACTTTAGCTTGAAGATTTGAAGGTAGGTGGTCTTCAAATGTTATGACAACAGGGTATTCAGAAGCAATAAAAGCATTATCCTTAATAGCACGCAAACATTTGATGAATTCCACTGGACTAGTAAGAGTCCTAAAGGTTCAAAGAGATCAAATTTTGTTATGCAAATATGACTAACTAGCGTGGACTGAGAATTAATAGTTTTCCAACCCAGACCATGTTCATAATAGAGTTTGAGAGCAACCACAAATTAAATTCATACCCTCCGTGACGAACCTCCACGCCATTTTTCTTAGAATTCGGCCACAAATCTAATTCGATAACTCTAACACCTTGTAGCAGTGCGTTTATAATTGGGTGGACACTGCTGTCACTGCTGACTTGATTTCCTGTTAAGTAGGAGTTGTGGCCGGTAAATAGAAAATAATGAGCCAATGGCGCATTCATGTCATGGTGCACCTGAATCCAAACACAGCTGTTCTCAATTTTTGGATCATTAAGATGCATAAACTAATGCAGAAACTGCAAACTAATATTTTTTTTCCAATCATCTTCATAGTTTGCATGTTCCTTAAATGTATAAATAAGTCAGAAAGTTTCATCGCTCTGAACAGTGAATGCTTTACTCTATATATGAAATTGAAACAATACAAGGTTTGATGAAATTACCTTTGAATAGAAAGGAGGATTAAGGTCACCAAGGAGATACCGAAAGAAGGCATCGAGATGGAGACCCTTTCTTTGAAAGATGTTGAGATGCCTGAGACTGTTGAAAATGGCCTGAGCATCCTCCTTGGTGGCATTGGGTTCTCCTTGAAACTCAATCAGAAAATTCTGAAGGTTATCGATCGTTATGGTGCCATTTTCGGCGTACTGATTAAACAGGTTCTTTATTTCTTCAGGAGGCTCAGCCACCTTGAGCCTAAATATTCTCTTGAAGCAGAAGCAGACCTTGAAAGACTGCTTATTGGACATTTTTGAGACTGGCAGCTTGTGATGATGCCAATAGTTTTCTCTAGATTCTGTTTATATGAAGAGAGAAAGGAAAAACTTCATTAAGTACATCACAGCCTTGTGCATGAAGAGACTTACCGTGGAACTCACATACATCAACGGCTGACAAGCATTTGGAATTTCCTGACAAGAACTTATAATTTACTTGAAATTCTTAGGCATGGCTTTGCAGCAAAGTCAGAATCTGTGCTCATGCAAAGCTTTAAAATGACAACACTCCACTTTCCCTACTCTTTATGTAATTAATGTCATATATACACGCTATTGTTAGTATTGTATGGCAATTCGTATATCAACCCAACTTTTTCTTGGTCCACAAATAAAGAGAATGCTTCTCTCATACCTGGCTTTCTCGTCTGTATATTCTCTTTTGTTTTGCAAATTGCATAAAAAAGATCTTTACATCATGAGGCCTCCAACAAAATATACCCTTGCTTTCTTTTTAGATCATTAGCCAGACTCTGTAACCAAAACATATCTATGCCATGGAAAGTAAATTTTCTTTTACTGAATTACATGACACGTTATTACCGACCTGTACTCGAGCTATGTGATTGACAGTTGAGTTGTTAATTTCTTTAATCTGGACAATGTTGCTACTGCAATTGTGGGGTAGGAGAAGGAGAAGTTTGACAATCAGGTTGAAAGTTAAGTTTCACCTAAACCATAGTAGATTTTGTCCTTTAGATCTGCAGGTTGAACGGTTCCTTTATTGAGTTATACCAAAGATGGAATTGTCCCTTAAAACATAATTGAGAAAAAGAAAAAGGGAAAAAGGAAAAGGAACAAAAAAAGGCTGTCATTATATGCTTCTATAGACCATCCACTTCCAAAAAGAAAAAAAAGAAAGAAGGGAGAGAGAGTACCAAACAATCTTTTACAATGAGCAAAATAAACAAAACTTATAGCAGAACTACAGGGGGCAACAGAATAAAAATGAACCGAGGAAAATTCGATGAGCAGAACCAAATGCTCAGATGAACTCAAATTGCATTAGAAGCCTTACTGAGTTGTATTTTGTTCCTTTACGGTCAAAGAGAGGGACTGCACAAATCCCTTGTCTCAATTCAGACACTGGCAAACAGGTTTGGCCACCAAAGTCATCCTTCTCAGACATGTCATACTCATGTACCTCAACTCGAAGCAAAGCCAATTCAGGAACCCTCAATGGAAATGTAAACTCTTCCTCCCAGACTGGTGTCCAATCGTCCTCCTTCTTCTTAGTTTTCTTCATTATTTCATCAGCGGGAACTCCTGCTATGCCAACCTGCCTCACAGATTAAATGGTAAATAGAAGCACTAAGAAGTGTGTATCACTGCATTATTATTAATCAAGCACTAAAAAGCATACATTATTTGGTTTACCAGTAGACTGACCAAGGTAATCATTTGAAAATAAAACACAGACCATCTTACCCTGGTGTAGAAATCCGGTGGGGAATATAAATCGAAGTGTGTTTGTTTGAAATCCAAATGCCATCCATCTCCCATATATACTTTGACCTGTCAAGAAACATAATTAGTTTAAGAGTCTTTTAAATGAGAGGGGATAAAAACAGTCTTTGACAATCAACTTACAACTTTACATCCAGAGAAAAGGAACAGAAAATGTGGTCACCTTTAAAGTCTTCTTTACTGGCAATTTTGCCTTAGGATCAAAGATCTGATTATCTGACTCGTTCATAATAAAATCAGGCTTTTTCACATAACCACAACCCCCATTGGCTCTAAACATCCCATGCATCAGCCAAAGAGATCTACCATATCCCTGCCATTGGACCAGAGAAATGTTCATTTTCTGTCTCAAAAATGCTACCAGTTTTCTTATCTTGAAATATAATTGCAAAGCATTATCTTGGTGACTGGGAAGAAAAAATACAATCAAAACAGGAGAAAGTTATAAGAAAAAGAAAATAACTTTTTTTCGGGACAGAAAGGTAAGAACTTTAAACAACCTGCATATTGAATGCAACCATTTGAGCACCATGCATCCAACCAATAAGTGGCTTGTAGTTGGAGGAGTTGAACCGAGTACCTTTTGGGTACACCCTTAAAATGTTCTTCTGGGTAAATCTATGAATAACATTGTTACAGTTTATAGTTGTTCAGTTGGATAACATAGATCAAATACCAAGTAAACGAAGATTTCACTATTGAATTCATCACATGAGGGAATCATTCGGCACCTCATTGTGCTAGGAAAACAAAATGTACCTAACAACATCTGTTCCATGAGATTCAGCAGCCTTTTCAAGTGCTTGTTCACTCAAGCTAAGGCGTCTAACTTTATTAAGTTCAACTTTTAGTGCCTCCTTTAGACCACCCTTGGGTTTCCCAGCATGGATTGTAATTAGACGTTTGTATTCATGTTCTCCTGTTGAGAACGATCCACGATTACTGTGACTGTTATCCTCACTTGAATCACTGTCACTCTGCAAGACAATAGAGAAAAATTTAATCACCTAAGGGCAGGACATCAAGCGTAAGTGATGCTAGCAGTAAATTTTTTTTTTTCTCAAAACACACCGTGTCATCATCTTCGTGTTCTTCTGTAAGCTCTGAGGGTTCTTTCCCCCATAAGTCTTCCTCACTCTTATGTGAGTCATGTTCCTTTTCATTGGCAGTTTTAGCCTTGCGGTACTCCTCAGGAGGTTTGGTAGAAATAATAATTCGGTACTTAAGTTCTTCCGGTGAAGGTAACTCTTTCAAGCAATCAGATTCAGGGTAAAACAACATCTCCCCAAATGTCTCAATGAGCATCTGGAAATGAAGAAATTTGCAAATTTTAAACAGTAATTATAGTAAGAACATGATTTATTACTCATAAATAAAAAAAGGAAAAGAAAATCACCTGTGCTACTTTAGCTTGGAGATCAGGGGTAAGATGGTCTTCAAGAGTTATGATGACAGGGTATGGAGATTCAGAAAATGCATGCTCTCGAATTGATTTCAAGCATTTAATAAGCTCCACAGGGGTTGTCAAAGTCCTAGATTCACAAATACACACTTTAAATATCAATCCCATGAGTTGGAACACTAGGCTTTCATAGAAATATCGACTAAGAACAGCAACAAAAAGTATTTAGGCTGAAAATAGAATGCTTTAAAACAGAGTTGCCTATCTTCAAGCTTACTTATGATGCACAGGCTTAAATATATTCAATGAAACTCATGATCATTAAGACGATTTCACTTTGAAGTCCGACGAGGTACCATTAGATTGGAGATAATTAGAGTTACCTTCCATGAAGAACATGCACATTGTCCTTTGTGGAATTTGGCCAAATATCAAGCTCCACCACTCTTACACCTCTCTTGAGTGCCTTTATGATTGGAACATCACTGCAGTCACTGCTGAGCTGATTTCCAGTCAGGTATGAATTATGACCTGTATATATGTAATAATGGGACAATGGAGCTGTCATATCCTGATGAACCTGAAACAAATTACCAAAAGCAGAAATTTGCAAATTGTCTCAATCAAAATCAAAGAAATTATAAAATGCACTTGTTCAATAAAGAAAACACTTCTTTAATAAATTCATATCAATAAAACAGGGCCACAAATTTGCTAATGAATTCAAGTAAACTAGCCCAAGAATTTAGATGTCAAGATATTTGATATGCTGATGAGCATTGCTAGATTAAGAGCTATCTATGACAAGTCTCTAGCAGCATGTAGCAGCATGTTGCACACGTGTCAAATTGGAATTTGTCCGCAAGGAAGATTCTTCCACTCAAGCTAGCTATGAGCTGACGGAGTTTCAATATTTACATTCTTGCAGTTTCCTAAACTTTCTCGGGAAACAAACAAAACCCAGAAAAGAAAAACCCAATACCTGATCTCGAATGGGGGGGTTGAGATCGGGAGAGAACAAGTAATGGTGGAAGTCGTCGAGGGTGAGAGTGCGCCTGCTGATCAACTTGGCAATGTGGTGCCTCTTCTGCAGCACCTGCTCCACGATCCGCTCGGCGTCGGACGCCGCCGCACCGCAGCCTACGCCGCCGTCTGCCTGAAATTCCAGCAAGAAACGCTGCAGCTGCTCCGCTGTCATGTGGGTCCCTCCCTCGGCGTACTTGTTGAATGCCTCCTTGACGTCCCGCGGTGGCTCTGCCTCCGTCACCCTGAACTTCCTCGTGAAGCACATGCACATCCTGTAACTCCCCATCGACCTTAACCAATAATTTACACAACAAAAATCAGAGCTTTTGAGAAATGGCAGACAGAACAGGGAGAGAAACAGAGACAGAGAGAGAGGTTTAGGAATGTAAAGGGGTTGAGCTTTGGGGGGTTTATATTCTTTATTTATGGAATTGTGATCGTCAGATGAAGTTAGACAGTCGACAGCCTTTTTATTTTCTTTATTCATGGAAAATTTTGCCGTTTTGTTTGGCGCCTTTTTGGTTTTGTTTATCTTTTTTTTTTTCCTTTTTAAATCATCACGTATTAATTTTGATTGATGTTGACGGTTGGCTTAATGGGAACTTTCTCCATGGAGGAATATGCAGTGACGGTCTCATGCGAACTATTAACAACTCTTGAGCCCCGAAATTAATTGAATCAACGGTTCACAATTGTTTCTGTGTAATTGTATTAATTAAATTTAGTGACAGTTAATGTATAAATATTTTTATCAACGATTCATATTCGTTCACACGTAAGTCATGACCCACGGTTAGGTGTAGACACAATGAGAAGTCAAGAAATAAGCTAATCTGTCCATGAGAAAAGATAGAGATCTGATAATGTAGAGACAGGACAGGAGGTCAAAGAACTCTTTCTATTTTTTTTAATTAAAGAAAATTTATCACGAGATGCACGTTGGTTTTCTTTTACTGAGCCATGCAATAAAGAAACACCAGAGTGAGTAAAGATCTGGCCCATTCCACCTGGTTTTATAGACTTACATTATCTTTGGCGTCATCAGCAAAGAGGAAAATTAAAAACAATAATAAATGATGTAATAATCAAATGATTCGAAGACAAATAGAACAATAGAATGGCTTGGTGATAGGATCATTTTTTTTTGACACTATGTGCGTACAGGAGGGGTGAACTTGAGCATAAGACGGCTCCTTTAGTCAACTGACCTAACTAGCGGCGGAGCCATTTAAGGTGAAAGATGGCCTTGCCCCAAAATTTCTAAATTACTTTATATATTTACATATGTAGTTTTGGATAAATGGTGAGAGGAAGCTCAAATATGTATGTATTTTTCAAACTGATATTCATATTTTGGCTCCCGTAACTTTACAATTCTAGCTCTATTGGATCACATTCATAGTGATAGGACTATTATATATATGGAAACAAAAAATGATTTTGCCATTGGAATGAGGAGAACCAAATGCTCTCAGATGAACTGAAATCGCATTAGAAGCCTTATTGAGTTGTATTTGTTTCCTTTACGGTCAAAGAGAGGGACTGCACGAATCCCTTGTTCCAATTCAGAGATTGGGAAACAAGTTTGGCCACCAAAGTCATCCTTCTCAGAAAGGTCATGCTCATGAACCTCAACTCGAAGCAAAGCCAACTCAGGAACTGTCAGTTGAAATGTAAACTCTTCCTCCCATGAAGGTGTCCAAATGTCCTCTTTTTTCTTGGTTTGTTTCATTATTTCATCTGCAGGCACTCCTGCTATGCCAACCTGCATTACAGATATTATTAGCCATTAAATACAAGCCCTAATTATTTATTGTTAATCAAGCGCTTAAAAGCATACATAACTAATTATTTGGTTTGCCAGTAGGACACAGACCATATGTCTTTTTATATCTTTTTTGGTCATTCATTAGGGAGGGGGAGGGGGGAGTTTTATATTAGGTTGCCTCAAGATTGTCTCCAATGTGAATCGAACCCGGGTGGACTTACCCTAGTGTAGAAATCAGGAGGGGAATATAAATCAAAGTGTGTGTGTTTGAAATCCAAATGCCATCCATCTCCCATATACACTTTCACCTGTCAAGAAACATAATTGACTTTAAGATTCTTGTAAATCAGGTTAATTCCAACTTCACATGCACTAAAAGAAAAAGGAACAGAAAATGTGTTCACCTTTAAAGTCTTCTTTACCGGCAAGTTTGCCTTAGGATCAAAAACCTGATTATCTAAATTCTTCATAACAAAATCCGGCTTTTTTACATAACCACAGCCCCCATTGGCTCTAAACATCCCTTGCATCAGCCAAAGAGATCTACCATATCCCTGCCATTGAACCAGATAAATGTTATGATCTAGTGATTGTTGGAGGAAATAAAACTAAAAGAAAAAATAACATTTTTTTTTAGGAAGACTGAAAGAACTTAGAACTTTTAACAAACCTGCATGTTGAATGCAACCATTTGAGCGCCATGCATCCAACCAATAAGCGGCTTGTAGTTGGAGGAGTTAAACCGAGTACCTTTTGGATAAACCCTTAAAATGTTCTTCTGAGTAAATCTGTGAACAAAAATTGAAGTATAGTCGGTTCAAAAGCATCGATTAAATACCAAGTAAAAGATGTCATTGTGATAGAGAAAAAGGAAAAAGGACCTAACAATATCCGTTCCATAAGATTCAGCAGCCTTTTCAAGTGCTTGTTCACTCAAGCTAAGGCGTCTAACTTTGTTAAGCTCAATTTTTAGTACCTCCTTTAAACCACCCTTTGGTTTTCTGGCATGGATAGCGATTAGATGTTTGTATTCGTGTGCTCCTGGCGAGGACAATCCACCAATATTGCCGCCATTGTTATCCTCACTTGAATCACTATCACTCTGCAAGGTAATAGAGAAAAATTAATCACCTAAGAGGTATGACATTAAGCATGTAATTGGTGTTAGCATGTTCATTTAAAACACACCGTATCATCATCTTCTTCATGTTCATCTGTATTAAGCTCTGATGGTTCCTTCCCCCATAAGTCTTCTTCCTCACTCTTATGTAAGTCATCTCCCTTTCTGTTTGCAGTTTGAGCCTTACGGTACTCCAGAGGAGGTTTTGTAGAAATAATAATTCGGTACTTGAGTTGTTCCGGTGATGGAAACTCTTTCACAAATTCCGATTCAGGGTAGAACAACATATCCTCAAATGTCTCAATGAGCATCTGGAAAAGCAAAAGAAAAATAATTGCAGATTTTAAATAGTGATTTTAGTAAGAAGGTGATTTATTACAAGTTACAACTGATAAGATAAATAGAAAATCACCTGTGCTACTTTAGCTTGGAGATTCGGGGTAAGGTGGTCTTCAAGGGTTATGATGACAGGGTATGGAGATTCAGAAAATGCATGTTCTTTAATCGATTTCAAGCATTTAATAAGTTCCACAGGAGTTGTCAAGGTCCTAGATTCACAACAAGACACTTTGAATTAATATTTATCTACTGAAAATAGAATGCTTCAAAAATCAATGTTGGAGGTAGATTGGAGATAATTAGAGAATTTACCTTCCATGAAGAACATGCACATTGTCCTGTGCGGAATTTGGCCAAATATCAAGCTCCACCACTCTTACACCTCTCTTGAGTGCCTCTATGATTGGAACAACACTGCAGTCGCTGCTGAGCTGATTTCCGGTCAGGTATGAATTATGACCTGTGTATATGTAGTAATGGGACAGTGGAGCTGTCATATCCTGATGAACCTGAAACAAAATATCCAAGGCACAGAAATTTAAAAAATTGTCTCCAAATCAAAATAAACGAAATTAAAAAATGCACAAGATGCAGTAAGACCTCATGATCAAGAAAACAGAGCCACAAATTTGCTAATGAATTCAAGTAAACTAGCTCAAGAAGTTAAATCGCAAGATATTTGATATGCTGATGAGCATTGCTAGATTATGAGCCATCTATGACATTGACAAGTCTCTGGCAGCATGTTGCACATGTGTCAAACTGGAATTTGTACGCAAGGAATATTCTTCCACTCAAGCTAGCTGGCTAACAGAGTTTCAATATGTACATTCTTGAAGTTTCCTATACTTTCTCGGGAAACAAACAAAACCCAGAAAAGGAAACCCAATTAGTAAACAAGAAAAGTGAATTAATTACAGAAGAGCTAGCTACGTACTACCTGAGCTCGAATAGGTGGGTTGAGATCGGGAGAGAACAAGTAATGGTGAAAGTCGTCGAGGGTGAGAAGAGTGCGCCTGCTGATCAACTTGGCAATGTTGTGCCTCTTCTGCAGTACCTGCTCCAAGATCCGCTCGGCTTCGAACGCGGACGTGCCACCGCCCTCCGCCTGAAGCTCCACCAAGAAATGCCGCAGCTGTTCGGCTGTCATGTGGGTCGCGTCCTCGGCGTACTTGTTGAATGCCTCCTTGACGTCCGACGGCGGCTCTGCCTCCGTCACCCTGAACTTCCTTGTGAAGCATAAGCACATCCTATAATTCCCCATCTATCTTGATGAATTAATAATTTACACACACAACGAAAATCAGAGCTTTTTAGAAATGGCAGAGAGAGAGAGAGAGAGAGAGAGGTTTTAGGAATGTAATTAAGGGACTGTGTTTGATCAAGTTATAGACGGAGAGTTTTTTTATATTCCTTCTGTATTGATCTCTGCCGTTGTTGTTTGGCGCCTTTTTTGGTCTCCTTATTTTCCTTCGCATTAAAGTTGTTAAATTGTGATGGCTTTGATGTATGACTGCATTGTTGCACCTTCCACTAGGTTGGAATATAATGCACTAACGCCAGTCGTGTGCGTGAACCAGAATAAGTCTTTTTTCACAATCACTTAATTTGAAGATATAAAGGACGTGGAGTGTGGCCTAGTAGTTTGCCCTCCCCCTTATCACCCAGCTGCTCTGGGTTCCAAACTTCCTTTAGAATAGAATATCGTTGTAACTCAAAAAAGGTAATTTGAAGATATAATTTGGACAAAAAGTTTACTGTGATCGACGTCCCACATGTGCAAGTCTTTTTCATGTCCAGTTTTATTGTTGTAATAGTCTCATGCATTGTCTCACTGTATCAATGGTTGACAATCGTCTGTACACATGCCAGAGTAATCCGCAGTTAAGTCTAAGCACAATTAGAAGCTAAGAAAGAAGTCAATGATGTCCCTCAGAAAAAGAAATGAAAATAGTGATTTTATAATGTAGGGAAGGTAAGGGACAGACGGACAATAGCTTTCTTTCTTCTTCTTCCGATTCTTTTCTTTTTTTTTCTTTTCTTCTTTTATAATTTAAAGAAAAATAAAGTTTATCACGACATGAAGGGACATGTGGGTTTCTTTTAATGGAGTGATTATAGACGACTAAGGACTGAGCCATGCAATAAACAAAGACCAAATTAAAAGATTGACCACCCAAGGCCAAGGGTACATCTGGCTCATCCCATGTGGTCACATCAGCTATGTAGTAAGTATGAACTAACATTATCTTTGACTTTGATTAACAAAAGGAAACGAGTATTAAAACTAAGGTTGGTGTCTCTGAGCTAATTATGACAAAATTAAGGTTGATTGGAAATGGGCAAAACTATAAACATCTGTTAACATTGAGATCATATAACAAACAATTTATCCAATTCATTGAGCCTTCTGAGACACAAACCACTGAGCTCCATGATTTAACATGATCCTAAAAAAGAAGACTAGATCAGTTAAAACTATGAGACAACTACTACTGGTTCAATGGACAGAGCTGCATCAATTGCACAATTTAAGAGCTAATGAAAATGCTAAATCCGTTTTCTACTACAAACACTCAAATATGTTTCACATATAGAACTCCAAGGACATACATGTAAACTGGCCAAACCTCTATTTCCTGGGTTAATCTCTCAAACCAGAAGTTTACATTAGCACACAACTCACAGACTTTTGAACCTGAATTCCACGATCACATGGCTTAAGATCATTTTCTATGAAACCAAGCATGTAAGAACCCACCAAGACATTTAAGTACGGATGATTCATTCAATACAGAAAAACAAAAAAGAAAAAATGAGATTCACGGAAGAATAAGGGAGAACAACTTATGAGGTAATAACTCAAAGTCTTCCATGCACCCCAACTTATGTGCGATGGGGTTTTCGTCGGGTTGGGTGTGTTTAAGAGGAAGATCTATGAGTGAAGAGAGAGCTAATAACTCAAAATCTGTTCATTTAAAAGGCTAAAAAGCCGAGTAATGGATTCGAAAGCTACAGAGCAGAAACAAAGACTTGACCCAAATTTAGGAGATACAGACAGGGCAAAGGATACCAATTAAAGATGTCAAATGTTGAATTTTAACTGTCCTAAAGTAATATCTTAAAGTTGTCTTGCTTCTTCAGGCTCAAAGGATACCAATTAAAGATGTCAATGTTGAATTTTAAATCTAGCATGACCGAATTCAACTGTTAGCAATCAAACTTAACTTTGATACAACACAATGAATTCATAAAAGTATCTTTGCTTCTCGTTAATTTCCAACAAATCCATCCATTAATCATTATAGTAGAATTGGATGAATATATCTTGCAAATTGCAATGAACTAAGACAAATATAACTTGAGAATCCAATTGACAGTGATTCTAAAAATATTGTTGCCTTGCCTACATCTATAAAAGAAAGAAAGAAAACTCAGCAATAAATCCAAGAGTAAAATTACTCTCTTGAGCCATGAAAGTAAAATTACCACAGCTAATGAATCCAATATGAAAAAATGGTATATATATGGTGCAATGTTCATTATCTTCTAAAAGAGGGGCTTTTAGCCTTCAGCCCTTTGGGCTTCACCCAAAAGCTCCAAAATTCAACTCACCAAATTCAGTCAGACCGAAACGCGTACCTCTCAACCTTCTCGTCATTCAGATTAATCCCAACCATGGCCTCACCCAATCCACAGCTGATCTCAGCCAGCACATCTGGGTCACTATAATGGGTCGAAGCCTGCACAATAGCCCGAGCCCTCCGGGCCGGGTCACCACTCTTAAACACACCCGACCCGACGAAAACCCCATCGCACCCCAACTGCATCATCAACGCCGCGTCGGCAGGCGTTGCCACGCCACCGGCGGCGAACTGCACCACCGGCAGCCTCCCGAGCTGCTTCGTCTGCATCATGAGATCGTACGGCGCCGCGATTCTCTTCGCGTATGCGAACACCTCGTCGTCGTCCATGTTCCGCAAAACCCTGATGTCCCCCATCACTTGCCGCACGTGCCTCACGGCCTCGACGATGTTTCCGGTGCCGGCCTCCCCCTTCGTCCGGATCATCGCGGCACCCTCCCGGATCCGGCGAAGCGCCTCGCCGAGGTTCCTGCAGCCGCAGACGAACGGGACGCGGAAGTTGTGCTTGTTGATGTGGTGCTCGTCGTCGGCGAGGGTCAGGACCTCGCTCTCGTCCACGTAGTCGACGCCGATGGCCTCGAGGATTTGGGCCTCGACGAAGTGGCCGATGCGAGCTTTGGCCATGACGGGGATGGTGACGGAGCGCTTGATCTCCTTGATAAGCTGCGGGTCGGACATTCGGGCAACGCCGCCCTGAGATCGGATGTCGGCGGGGACGCGCTCAAGGGCCATGACGGCGCATGCGCCGGCCTCCTCGGCGATGCGGGCCTGTGCGGGGTTGACGACGTCCATGATGACGCCGCCGCGGAGCATTTGGGCGAGGCCAACTTTGACGGAGAATGGGGAGGATTTGGTCGTGGTTTCGTATATGGCGCCTTTGCCGTATACGGTGACAACGCCACTGCTGTCAGCCATTTTTGGGAAATTGGGAAGGTGAGATCGCGAGGAAGAAGGAAGGTGGTGGAGAGTGGAGAGTAAGTGGAGAGAGAGGAAGAAGAAGATGATGATGACGATATGGGAAATGGAAATTGGATAAAATAATGCTAGGGACTAGGGACAGTTTTGATTAGTTAAATCCCCAAACCCGGCTCTTAATATTTGGTCTAAATTTCCGTTCTCTATTTTTGGCAACTCCAATTTTCTTTTTCAAATTTTCCTATTAAGGACATTTTTAATCGGTGAATGGAACTTAGATTTTACATGTTAAAGAGAGTAAAAGAGTTACCTAGGTTTTACATGTTAATGTAAAAAATTGAATAGTGTTTAGTTTTTAAATTCGGGACATCTTTCAGACATAAAAAGAGAAATATAATTAGATTAAGAATTAGTTGATAAATAATATTAAATTTATGATTTCCATATTTTACTGCACTAGTGTTCTTTCTTTCTTTCAAGCATATAGGAATGCCTCTTTAAAAAAAAAGAAGCAAATAAATGTTAAGAGTTATGATTTGCCAAACTACAACGACAAAAAAGAAGTGGATTTGGCCTTTATTATTTGAAGGAAAGAAGAAAAGAAGATAATGTTCTATATTCAGGACCATGCATGCATGAGGCATGATGCATGATGCATGATGCATGATGGTGAGTTGTAAAGTCCACAAAACTCGGTCACCATGTCGTTGTTGCCTTGTCGTTATGCATATACCCAACAAAAAAGTATACACAAACTGCTCTTTGCTGCCCATCTCATCTCACTCACTCCAAACCCACTCCACACGCAACAACACAAGCGACAATGAAAGATTTAGAACCAAGTCCATTTATATTTCAAATATTTCAAGGGAAGAAAATAATCACATAGTATTTTATTGTTGTATGTGTATTTTTCCAGTCCCAAATGTTATGCACCAATGCTATATTCTTTACACGCAAAAAAATAATTAAGGGGGAAGAAAACCCTACTCAGGGGTCATCTAAGACTACCCACCAACTAAAAACTCTATAAAATTATGATTATATAAAACTATGGCCGCATCCTAGTTTAATCGTCTCCGTTCTTTTGGATTCATATCCTCCACAGCCTCCATCATTTCCTTATTTTTCTGTCTCCATCTCTTGATGAGATTACTATCGGCCGACTGGAGAGTGCATGGGGGGCTAGCAGAAGGGTATGCAGTTGTCTTTTCAAAAAACTGCCTCTGTTTCGGGTCGGCAAGACAAATCAGGGATTCCGCACACACTTCCAGAGCAGAATCTGGAGAGACTGGCTTGAAGTCCAGCAGCTTCGAGTACTCTGTGATGAGGTGAAACATGTAATCATAGACCCGGTCCATGCTTAGGCTTTCCATAAAATCTTGCCCTCTTTGTCCTATTTCCTTAGCCTGTTCAGCCATTGGGGAATATTGTAGCCACGATTATGTTCTTTTCGTGAAAAATATAAGGTTAAAGGGGGAGAGGGGAAGGAACGGAATTGTACCATAACGATGGAAAGTGTTACACAATGTAACAACAAAAACAACATAATGCACAGCATAACTAGCAATCGATACGTACCTCAGATTGGTGTCCATGGGCCCAGTCAACAGCAGATTTTATGGACGGGCATATAGCATTGGGAGAGATAGGCCAATAGTTAACCCTAGGAATGAGACCACGGCTGAAGAAATCCTCATATTGTGGGGTTATTATTAATGTAAGAGAACCACATGATACAATATATTTCAAGCTCACGGACCAAGCATAGCCTTCTGCATAGATTTTATACCTTCAACAGGAGGAAAAGATTTGTGAGATGCAGGATCGGTGCCACATGCTAATTAGATAAGAAGATAATAAATCAATGCAATATAACCATATACAACAGTTATTCATCAACCAAGATGAAAGAGGAGTGAAAGTTTTATGGATGGTCGCAATAGTCAAGGTCCAGTTAGATAAGAAGACAGCATACAATGGAGAATGTCTACGTCCTCTTTGAAAGTTAAAGAAGCCCCCAAACGGGGAATTTTGAACTCCAAAACTATAATCTGAAAACGGCTTCCTTTTTGTGTTTTGATACTAAGGAGGATGAAAAATGGCATCATTTTCATAGATAAAGAAAACTGAACTTAAATAGACAAAAGCAAAAGAAAAAATCCTCTAAGGACTACAAAACAGAGACCACAGATGATCTGTGTGACCATATATTATGCTAATAACTGATCAAGCTGCTTCTTCGCAGCTAACCAGTCACGCTATCTAATGAGAATATGATGATAGGCTATCACTTTTAGCAGCTGTGCTCACCGATGATTACACTGATTAGACAGTTTGGACTGCTCATAACCGGCTCTTGCTTCCGCTTCCCAATCCTATAATGTATATTAGAAAGACAATGTCAGGATTGGTCCTAGGCCTATTAAATCCAGAGTTCAAGTTAAAGAGATATCAACATTTGCAATTTTTAATTCAACCTGACGCATAATCTGTGCTTTCCACATCTTAGTGTCGTTACAGTTAAGTAACTCTGTACGAACAGGGGAACTAACATCTGGGTTTCCTTTCCAATACGCGAAAGGCTCCTTCTTTCTCCAACTTCTTTCCTTAGAACCCCGTTTGATTTTTCGGAACTGCTCATTCCAGGGATAAATATGTAGCTCCGGCCTGTGCAGTAATCATAGACTATAAAGACAATCAGCACAAATAAAACCATAACCAGGCATTTGAAGCCCATATAAATGCAACATTTTCATGCTACTTAGTACAAGTTTAGCAAACTATGTCAATCCTGGAAAATTCCATTTACGACAGCGGTGATTGATCCACCTAAAATGGGGACAGCGTGAAATTGATGCAACCATACACTAATTTACAATTTCTTATAGCAATTTAAGCATACACAAACAAATCATAAATGTAGGTTCTTTCCCATTGAGTCACTGGCAATGCGTATAAAACAAGCATATCTTTTTTGCTAAAAAAAAAGCATAATTACCCACATAAAAAACTGTAAATTTAAAAAGACAACAATAATAAATGTAGAAGACGATAATCAAAGACTAATGATTCTTACCAACCCCAGAAAGACCAATCAGGAAATGGGATATCAAAGTGATCTTCATCCGTACAGTACCGGAAAAGTGGCAAAGGCATTGATTCATGCTCGGTCCGGTTAATAATGGGCTTGTCCATACAATCAAACATGATATCCACATCCGGAACCCGATCCGGGTACCTCGCAAGGAGCTGCAGCAAACCCCAAATGGTGAACATGGCTCGGCTCTGCACACAAGCCCAGTACAAATCCACATACAGCTTCCCGCCAACAATCACCACGCGAAACGCAGCGTACTGCTTGGCCGCCTCCAGATGGGCCGCGGAGATCCGGTTTCGGGCCCACGGCTCTAGATCGTGGTGGATCCATCGGAAGAAATTGGGGCATTTTGGGGCTTTCGCGCTCGACGAAGGAGGACGACGCCGTTCAGGGATGTCGTTCTTTCTGTAGCGGCACACGAGGTAGGAGCAGTGAATGAGCTTGTAGGCTCGGTCGTGGAGGGTCTCGTCGGAGAAGGTCTTGGGAGGGAAGAGGTGCCATGGCGTCGGGTCGAGGTTGTGGCCCGCCAATGTCTTCGTCTGAGTGGCGAGGTCGTCCACCTGTTCGACAAAATGCCCAAACGAATTGAGACTGAGAAACAAGAACAAACAATGAAGACGCAGAAAACGACGCGGCGTTTAAAAACCTTGTAGACGACGACAACGAGAGAGAGGAGGGATAAGGCGACAACGGATGGAAGGATGTAAGAGGGCGAGCGAGCGGTGGCTCTTGGAGCCATAGTCCGATGAGGTGGCGGTGGATGAGTGGTGCTGCCGCTGCTGCATTGTCTGTTCTTCTGTCGCCTTGTAAATTTGTAATCTGTCGTCACCCGGGGATGGGATGAGCTCCTTGGTTTTTTGCTTCTGTTGGGACCCACTCAGCACTGGTATTTGCCACGTGGGTGGATTTTAATAACTTCCTGACCCGTTTTCTCCTCGTTCGTGTTTCGCGGGGAAAATGGATGGTGTGAGACCCACTGCGCAATAAACTGGTGATTTCATGAATAAACACTTTCATTTCGTACCAAGAAAATTCTTCGGACACTATACAATAGCTTATGCAGACGTGGGTTAAGTCAATTCGTAACCGGCGAAATTGCCCAATCCTATCTTTCCTTGAAGTAGGTCTGTAGTGTTTCATTCTCTTGTATTTAAGTTCGAGAATTTCTCGTTCCATGAAAATATTTATCATAATTAAGGGGAATTACAATTTCGATCCTTGTGGTTTTGATAATTTTATTTATTTGTTTTGATTTTGTGGGTTTATTTTTTAATTTGCCAAAATTAGGAAGAGAAAATGAAATCTGAGACACTGCCAAAATGTCCTGTAAATTCAATTAGTTTATTGTACTTTTCTGGGTGAAAATAGTTTATTGTATATATTGAACCCAACCTTGGTTTTTAATTTGTTTTGTTATATTTGAAGGTTGATGACCACTAAACAAAATTACCTTGGTTCTTGTTTATAACAAATTGCACTTGATCCTTCTAGATTAAGCTAAATAAAATAACCAATAGTAGTAAGAAAAATCTTCATCTTCAAATCGAGTGAAGGGTGTATGAAACATTTGAATTATACAAAATCAGCTTTAGTTTATGAACAAATTACATGTGTGAGATATACACATCCGGAAAATCAAGCTACAATATTGATACAGAGAAAAATCCCAAACTTCAGAATGAGGGAAAGTAAACTGCATTATGTTGCCAGTCTCCTCAAAAGCTTCATGTGAAAACCGTATGAATTGTACAAACAAAAAGGAAAGAAAGAAAAGTCTCATATTACAATACAAATCACTACTTCATCTGTTAGTGAAAAATATCCACAATGGACCATTAAGAAGTATGGTGCAAGGGAGCTCCTACAAACTTGGCTCACTTATATACACAGCTCAGACTGTAAAGATCTTCCTCACTTTCTTCATTCTTCTACGGCATATGGGACAAGTACCCGCCTCTTCGGCAATCCTGCACGGTGAATCCACTAATCAGAATCTAACGCTGCTTTGATTTAGCACAAGTTACAAAGATTTTATTAATATTAGTGATTATACTTAGCAAGGTATGGTGTCTTATGTTGCATAAGAGGCATGATTGTAGATTTACATACCTTGTTCCACAAGTAAAACAGGCAGCACAGTGCCCACAAGGAAGAAAGAAGCAATCTCTTGGACCATCAAAGCAAATAACACAAAGACGCCGAGTATTGTTGTTATCCCCTTCATTTATTGACTTTCCTACAAGGGAACTCACTTCAAGGCTCTCTTCCAAATCTTCTTCGTTATTTGAAACAGATTCGTAAGATGAACCCCAACTCAAAACATCGTCATCTTTCGGCGAAAGCAATGGGGTTTGTTCGGATTCTGCCTCCCCTGCTTGAAATTCTGTTCTGACTTCACTAGGGTTTTGGAACATGTTACAAAATCTAAAAGCCATTAAGAGGAGCACAGTCATCACACCTATATGCAAACATAGAGGTAGATGTTAGTAGACCTTTTTCTTTTTTTATCAGTGTTATGAGAAGTATATGAAGGCAAACAAAAAGTAACCTGATCCAAGAAAATACATGACCCATCGCGGTCCATAAGAGAGTCTGATGTACCAGTCATCGTCAGGGACACCCTAGAAGAATCATGACTGAAGATTAAAGACACATGATTGGGATTCAAAGAACACATTTATCATGACAAAGTATTGGAAGCTGCATTGATGACCTAAAAGGGGCAGAAGAGAAAGAAAACTAGCAAAGGAGAGTCTTTTGCATTACCTCTTTAGGACCTGGAGAAGTTATGACAACAGCACTTGCCCCCAAGAGGGAAAGCTTTAAGCTACATAATTGGTTATCTAAGAAGCATTTGTAATACGCCTTGGTTGTGTTATAATGAACAGATTTGATGTTGAATTCCAACTCTACCTGTTGGAAGGTCAATAAAGCTGTTTATGGTTATTTATGGATATATAATTATATACAACAGATCATACACATTTGAATAATTACCTCAACAGACTCAGGGTTCAAGTTCCCTACTGCAATATAATAATAAGAAGACTTTGGAATTTCCTGCTGGATCTTGCCACTTTCTGTGAAGAAACCAGGTTGCTTAGAACAATCTAATTGGTGCTAAAAGGGAGGATAGAGCATTGATTGATGAAGCTCACCATAAATTATATTCCAAGACAATGTTGCGTTACCATATGATGGATCCTCTATCCATTCAGCCATGCTTTCACTACCTGCAGGTTCAGATGAAAGTTTTCAATACACGAAAACACATTTGAGTTCTTCTACCACTCCCACCACCACCACCCCCGAAAAAAAGAGAAGAAAACCGAAAAAACAAAAGGCTCCCCCCTACAATAAGGGCTAGATAATAAACCTGCAGTAGAGGCATTTGGCCTCAGGGGAAAGCGGTTTAGTTTCAAGAGCAGCAGAGGAAGCAAGACACAGAAATTGGAGCTAATAGGATGCAATTTCTCTGAAAGTACTTAATTATCAGTCCTAGTCTCGAGAACAATATCCAAGTTTGCATTCTTATAAAAGTATTTGATGATTGTTGGCATGACCTTGAGATGATTGTTGGCATGACCTTTAGATGATTGTAGCAAAGAAGCTGCCACAGAACATTATTCCAATTCTTCAACTAACTGATTTGACATCAAGCCTAGACCTTGATACCGTAAAGTTTAGATAACCATAGAGGAGGAGGTGCTTCAATCATAATAACAAAATTTCCCAAATTTGAAGAGCAGAAGTTGGGAATTACCTTGTGCGACTACAAGGGTTAAAGGCAAGGAACTTGTAGGTTTTACACGGTAAGAAATATCTATTCTAGACCCTTTGTTTAGAAAGTATATCCATTCCTGTTACATGAAAAGAAAAGAAATTTTATCTTATCAATCAAAACATATGAAAAAAAAAATTGAGTGAAGATGAGAGAAGAAGAGAAGAGAATAAACTGTAGATACTATACAGTAAATGGCAAGCATCTTACCTTGTGATAATTGGCTGGCACAAGTGTATCATGTGTTTCAGTCCAAGCTATTTCAACATCCAGGGGAGGAGGTTTGTGAAATCCATATAACATTGGTCCAGGTTTTGGCTCATCAAGTTCTTGTGCCTGTTTATGGACTAAATGAGTTTACTGCACACTAACAGCTGCAGCAGAAAGGAAAAAGCAAAAAAAAAGAGGTAAAATGAGAATTATGAGATTGAATCACCTTAATGGATTGCACAAAGAAGGGATTAGGTTGTATCAGGAGTGAGCAATTCGGCCCCAATTTCAAATTGGCCGATCCATAAAAACCGAGTATCAAAGTCATGGATGCTGCGGGTGAGGAAAATCGAAACCACAAGCAATCCAAGCAAACCAAATGAGTTAGATGCTCAAGTCATTAGTAAATGAGTTCATTATGTAACAACAACAGAAGGAAAAACTTCAAAAGAAGAGAAAAAAGAGAGAGTACAAGTTAGGCTCTTCTTGTCTGCTTGGATCACATGGGAAAAACCAATATAGCAAAATGAAAACTTTCAGATCATTTCATACCATTTATGAAAGAACCAAATTCAACCCTATCCTTAAATGCACATGACACAAGCGAAATGGATTGATTGGTTTCTAGAATTTTTTTTGAAAAAGCAGTGCCCAAAACTAGTAAAGGATGGAAAGGGAAACTGACCAAAGAACCAAAACGTGACAAGCACAACAAGGCAAGACCAAACATCATCCTTCATCTCGGATGCTGCTACATCAGACACCAACAAATTCACATGATAAGTAAAAATCCTAGAAATCCTCTGCTGGTGCTGTTGTTCTTGTGGCTGCTGTTCAATATGATTGTGCTGGCTCTGTTCATCAGAAATATCATCCCCATTTTGAGGCCTGTTATTTTGTTCATCTTGCACCTGTGAGCTAGATGGTGAAGAAGAAGAAGAAGAAGAAGATGGAACAGAAACACGTTGACCCTGATCTGGTTCTGGGATTTCCATTCTGAACACAAAAAACAACCAAAATTAATTATCTTTGGCTGTTATTATTATGCGTAGCAATGAGCAAAGAAGCAAAATTATTAAACAAAATTATATTAATATTTTGAAAAAAAAAAAAAGGTGTTTCAGTCTTTCTAGCACTCACCTTGAGGAATGTAGTGGAAGTAGTCGGCCATTGAAGATGGAAAGGCGGTGGTGAAGAGGCTGTGACACTCCACCAAGAAGTCCTCTTTTTGATTTCCTTCTTTGGTTTTTTCTCCATGGGGAATGGTAGTTGGTGCGTGACGGTTAGTTTATGTCTTTTAAATGCTTGATTTTGCACTTTGAATATTGTTTCTTGTGTCCCACAAAGTGGTCGGTCAACGAGCTTGAAATGATGTAAGTTGATGGGGGCCCATAATTCTTTTTGTTTATTTATTAATGTCTAACTTTTTATGAATTGCATGTTGTTTTGGATTGGTAGTTGGGGTATAATTTCCAGGACTACATGATAGCACAACTTGAACACGATAATGCAAAGGTTGATCACAACTTCTATCGAAATCTAGTTACTTTATGAATGTTTCCATTTGCTCTTTAAGGGAAAAAAACGCTCTCTCTTTTTGGGAAATAATAAAGATTGAAATAAAGGTTTAAGAAAGATGTCGATTTTCTCCCTTTCTTTTTGTCCACTTACACCACATTTTGTTTTTAATACTTTTTACTATACCATATAAGGGAAGAGAATGTAAGTAAACAAATGGGAAGTGAGAAATCAACTCCCTTTAAGAAAAGAAATATGTCAACATGGTCTAATTCAGTGAGAATTGACACTCACTTGCAGATTAGTAGTCTTATATTCGAATCCTTATAGTCACTGGTCTACAAGTCAAGTTTTTTCACTGAGTTAAATCGTGCTTGCATTATTCCATATAAGAAGACAGTTCTCATTCCTGCAAATTACAGTTTAATACATATAGATATAGAAGGAAAATCATCAAAACCACAAATTTTATTTGTTTGCACTTAATGTCTATAATTGGAAGGTATGAGTTCTTTCCAAGAGAATGCGACTACTGTTGATAAATATTGACAAAAAAAGCACTATTGTTGACAGAAACAAAAATTATGACGCATTTAGGCCCAAATGCATCTCACCAATCAGCCACAAGGCCCAAAACAGCTCTCAGAAATCGGCCCGTATCCATTGACATCCAAAAAGTTTGAGACTGTCGACGGCACCGTAGACGGCTCAACCAATCGCATTCAACCAAAGCACCAAAATTTCCGACGTGTCGAAAGCGTATTGGCTGGGACACTGAACCCTAAGACTCCTCTATAGAATGAATGCGGACATCAGTACCAAATCAATGAATCTGAGAGACAGAAACACTGAGACTTTGAAGAACTGAAGAAGCAAGAGATGGCTCGGACGACGTCGTTTTTGCTCTGCACCCTGGTCCTCTTCGGAACCCTAGCTCTCACCCAGGTGGATTTTTTTGATATTAGCTTAATTCCTTATCACAGTCTCACTCTGATCCAATTGCAGCCTATTGGTTTTTTTTTCTGTAATTTTTTAAATACATAAACTTGGTTGAAATCAGTGATTGATGAAGAGGGTTGATGATCATTCAGGCAAAGAAGTCAAAGGAGGATCTGAAGGAAGTGACCCACAAAGTTTTCTTTGATGTTGAGATTGCTGGCAAGCCTGCTGGTATGTTTTTACTTTGTAATATAGTTTGTTGATTAGATTGTAAAACAAAATTTGACCCATCACTCAAAATTCAATGATTTTAAGTGGCTGCTCCCAAATTTGATATTGGTATTGTATTAATATGATAATATACAAGCCCAATTGGGAACTGAAAGGTGATCATTTCTGTAGAGGTGGGAATGTGGTTATGTTCATAGAGTGTTTACAAATGAAAATTGGGGATTCCAATGTGATGATTTAGAGATTTTTTTGTTCTTTTGTTGGTGATACTTTTTGTTTTGGCTAACAGATATTGATACTGTTCTGATCACTGGGTTTCAGGTCGGGTTGTAATTGGTCTCTTTGGGAAGACGGTTCCCAAGACTGCAGGTATTGTAGTGAATAATCACTCATTTTGGGTGGGTTCTGTGTTCAAAGCTACATTTGCAGGACATTACTAACTTATTCCTTTTCTTTTTTCAGAAAATTTTCGAGCTCTTTGCACAGGTAACCAGCCACTCATCTTCATTTCCTTGTATTTAGCGTAATACATTATATGTGGTATCTACTTTTTGGGGTTTATCATCAGAAATGTATATAAAATGAGATTTGGTTAAGGCCTTCAAGCTTGCTAACAACTGGACATTTACAATGGGAGGATGCATATAATTGGTAGATATATAGAAATCTTCCTGTATTCTATATTGCCCCAAAACAGAAAAAATAAATAAATATATTATGTATATATAAATATATCTTTGTAATGTTTTCTGTTTCCTTTTTGTTTTCCATATAATTTCAGGGGAGAAGGGCATTGGAAAGAGTGGAAAACCTCTCCATTTCAAGGGTAGCAAATTTCATAGGATTATACCCAGTTTCATGATTCAGGGAGGTGATTTCACACTTGGTGATGGAAGAGGTGGAGAATCAATTTACGGAGAGAAGTTTGCTGATGAGAATTTCAAGCTGAAGCATACTGGCCCAGGTAGACAAATAATACAACTCCTTCCCGCCCCCGCCCCCAACTTTTTTTTTCTTTCCTTTTTTCCTTTCTCTGAATGGAATAGATGGTTGCCACCTATCATAATGCTGATGTGAACAAAAATCACTTGACTCTTCTGTACAGGGCTTTTGTCAATGGCAAATGCTGGTTCCGACACCAATGGTTCACAGTTCTTCATCACAACTGTGACAACTAACTGGTAATTTAATGTGCATCCATGCATACTTGTAAAAGGGAAAAAAACTTCTAAAACAACTATCGTCTGCTGCTTGATGCATGGTTTCCTCACCTTACATATTTGCATCTTTGCACTCATTCGAATTGGGGTTGAACTACTGACTTCATCAGGAGTTACTCTGAAGTTTCTGAACTAATATTTGAATCCCTATTTACAGGTTGGATGGCAGACATGTTGTATTTGGAAAGGTGCTGTCTGGAATGGATGTGGTTTACAAGATTGAAGCCGAAGGAAATCAGAATGGCACACCCAAGAGCAAAGTCGTGATCGCAGACAGTGGCGAACTGCCTCTCTAGATGTTGCTATCTTTCTCCATATACTGAGTGATAGTAGTTGTAACTGTTCTACTTATCCTTAATTTTCCATGTTTGAGATCGCTGAAGATGTTATAACTCATGTACCAATAGATTTCTTAATTTGAAATGGATATTTCAAGCTCTTCTTTTTGGGTGCGGCTCCTCTTCTCTCCACTCCTTCCAAACTCTCCTAACCTCGCTAACCTTTTAACAACAAAGTGCTACGTTTCAAGTATGAAATCTGAGGCTGTGAAATCCGGCAAGATCATCGAAAACCCCCAACCCGCCTTTTTTTTTATGGTAACCCATTATGTTGAGCCTGGATCTGTTTCTAAATATCAAAATGTTGGTGGGAAGAAGAGTTGAGAGCTCTGTGGTTGTGGGTTTTCAAGCCTGTCGGTGAGAGAGGTGATGGCTACTTTCTTGCAAGTCTATTTTCCAATGACATGATTTTAAAGAGGATTGGTCGTGGACTGTTCAAGAAAGTTTGGGTCTTTGATAAACAAGCCGAAGCCGGGGTTTATTAACAAAGTTCTTTCTAAAGAACCCAACAGAAAAATTATAATTAATATGAGTTCGTAGGATGTCATTTTAATTACTTGGTTTTTTATATGGTTCAAAATTTTGGTAGGTTGGGAGATTAAGGTGATTGGGAGAGGATTCCGAATCTTTTTTTCTTTTTATTTAATCAGCATGATATAGTTTATTATATTTCTTAAATTCAGGTTACAGGTTCCTTTTGTTATGGAGCCTCACAATTTTTAGCCTGTAATATAATAAAGCGAGGAAAAAAAAAAAAAAACCTAAGTGCCAACATAAAATAAATATTCAAAACAGGAATCCGAGACCCAGCATAATTAGGAAAACAACAAGTGATAAAATAAAAGAGAGCTAGGTGCCAACATAAAATAAAGATTCAAAACGGGAATCCGAGACCCAACATAACTAGGAAAACAACACCACCCCATGCTTATAAATCACTCACAAACAAGCACAAAGTCAAGTCGTTCTTTCTTTCTCCTTTTCTGATCAAAGATTTAAGCACACAGAGAGAGAGAGAGCGTGAATTGCTTTCTAATAGGCTAACAATGACTAATTATAGTGGTAATCGGCAGGTGGGTTTTAGGTTTCACCCTACCGATCAAGAACTCATCAGTTACTTCCTCTACAAGAAAGCTGTAGCCAAGGAGCCATTAATGGCGTCATACAGCAACATTGTGCATGACTTCAATCTTTTGGGCGAAACAGAGCCCTGGGTGGTCTGGGATATCTTCGGAGGACCTGACCTCATTGACGAAGACTTGTATTTCTTCTCGGAGCTCAAGAATTTAAGCCCAAAGGGTTCGCGCATCAAACGCAAGATTGAGGCCGGAGGTACTTGGAGCGAAGCCTTCTCCAAAAAGGTTTACGACGAGACTACTGGAAACCCTATCGGGCGAAAAAGGAATTTGCGGTACGAGAACGAAGGGTGTGAGCACCACGGCAAGTGGCTGTTAGAAGAATATAGTCTTGTTGATCAAGAGACACAAAAGATTGTGCTATGCCGACTTAAAAAGAACAACAGGGTTTGGAACAAAATAAATAATTCAAGTCAAGAATTGAAGGAGAAACCCTCAAACAAGAAGGCAAGAAAAGGATTGGGATCACCAAGGACCAAGATTGAGGATGAGGAACCACGCAGAACTTCTGGCCCAAGTAGCGTCTACAATAATTTTGATCAAGACTTGATAATCGATACTAATTATAATGCGATTTCGAATAATATTTGTGGTGATAATCAAGATAACATGTTGATGACCAGTGACTTTGCGTCTGATCCGGTATGCTTCGACTATGGTGGTCTGACAGATGAAGAATATGTTTTTGACGTCAATGAATTGTTGGCAACAGTAGAGCCACAACCATTGTCATTGGAGTTGCCTCAGATGGCTGAAACCCTAGAGCCTTTGCTAAGTTCTGGGCTTGGTGATGATAGGGCAGTGGAAGCTTGGAACTCAAGTGGTTTGGAGAATATATATGCAACCAACAAAAAGACATCACATATTGGTTCAACAGTGAAAAAATATTTTGAAAATTTGTAAATTTTTTTTAAAGATTGTGAATTTTCCGTTCTTAGTACACTAGAGGCACATTGTAATTTCCTTCTTGGTATATATAATAGTTTTTTTTTAAGGCTAAAAGTCATTTTTGGTCATTGTAGTTTGGCGCTTTAACCACTTTTGACTTTTTAGTTTCAATTCCATCAATTTTGACCATATAGTTTTGTATTTGTAGCAATTAAATGACAAGTCAGTATTCCTGTCAATTTCTTTGACGGTGTAAGGGGCAATGTCAACCCAAAATCTTTGAGTATAAAAGCTCGTCTGAAACTCCCATAATTTCATATTAGGGCTTGAAATTGGTTGTTTGAGCTTAAGGTTCTTCAAAAATTAGGATTAGTGGTTGACTTTCGACCCCTATTATGAAATGGGGAGAATTTCAAACAAGCTTTTACGTTCAAGGGTTTTGAGTTGACGAAATTACCCCTTGCATCATGAAAGAAATTGACAAAAATACTAACATATCCTTGAATTGCTACAAATACGAAATTACAATGGCAAAATTGATGAAATTGAAACTACAAGATCAAAAGTAATTGAAGTGCCAAACTACAAAAACAAAAGTGACTTTTGGCCTTTTTTTAATTCCATATTCTTCTTTAATTCATATAGTTTATTCGGAATATATGATAGTTTTACATTATTTTTTAATCAAAGAAAGAAGTTGAGATAAAAAATGTAATTGGATAAGGAGGGAGAATACAAAAGGCAACTTTTGAAATTAAAACTGAAGAATGGCTGACACAAGCCTAGTTAAGTTAGCCACAACAGAAAACCAAAAACGAAACAGTCAGATTATAGATAATTTCAGTTTCTTGCTGCTAAAAGAAAAAAATAACAGATAATTTTTAGTTTTAATTCTCCTTATCTCTCTACTCTCTCCAATGAATTAAAAATAAAAAAAAATACAACAAAAAACAAAATTAAAAACACGAAACCGTATGAAACAAGGGATATGTATGTATTTGATGGAGTGTATCAGGTCAATGACAACTAAGTTAAATTACAGTTTTTTTCTCAAGTTATATACATGCCCACACGGTAAGTACAAGGAGCAACTTGAGCTAAGCTGGACTTTTTCAAATAAATAATTTAGACACCTATGGTGGTATGTAAAATGATGAATATCAACATCTGAGAAACCTGATCGACCTTCAACATTACATTCACTACACTATCCCTAACAGCTGTGACAACAAACAATGACCCGAAACACAACCTGTGGATGGTTTTACATAAACTAGTCTTCGTTACAGTTTAATTCGCTCGTTCCGGCAGAGGGATCATACTCAGTAACTATGTTAAAGAGGGTTACTCAGGATCACTCTCCGAATCTAGAAAGCTGAACTCTTTCTGTGCACCTAGCTTGATTAATACTGTTCCCTGATTCTCTTCACTCCATTTTATACCTTCATTCTCAATAAGTTTGATGACCTGTGCAAGGCAAACATTTAGGTAATGTATCATGTATACGTACGAAGATTGTCCCTATAAAGCTGAAGATTAAAAAAATTCAATGAAAAAAACATACATTCTTTTTTGCTAAAAAAAATTAAAAGATGGAAAGGTGAAATTCACTAGCACATACAAATATGGCACCATCATGAGTTAAAAGAACATTTTATTTGCACATAAATTAACAAAGGCACCAGTTTGATCATTTTTATATGCATTTTAAAACCGTCAAGGCCTGATTTTCCAACAAATTTAATGCAATGGAGCAGCTAAACCCATACCGATTGCTTCAGCTTTGACTTTCCAACACCATGTGACCCACACCCTGTGATGACCCTGAGGAATTGAACCGCTGGACCAGACATAGAAAAGTAATTAAGCTCACAATACCTAACAATTTATCAGAGCAAATTTGTTTTAAAATGAGAAAGTGGGGTAGAAAACACTTACATTGTGCATATGTTCCGAATAGGAGATGGATTTTTAAAAGCTTCATTGCTTGTTTGACGTGTTGTCCATGCAAATCAATTGTTATCACATTTTCTATGCCCTTGTTTCTGCATATTATAACATTAAGTAGTTTGTCTACAAAGAAAAAGGTAAGAGTTGAAAAAGGCAACGAATATATCATGCCAACCTAGCTTTAAAGATATCCTGGCTTGCCCTTTCATCAGCCTCTCGTGCCAACTTTGTCTGTACCTTCCCCTGGCCAAATGCAAGATAAGAGGTCAGGTAAATATCTCAACTTGATACAAAAACAAGAAAACAAAAGAACGACAACAGCTTTCCATGAGGCTTCGCCCTCTAGAAAATACAAACAAACTTAAACTGACAAATAGAGTGGGCATCCAAGGGACTTAGACTAGGTGGTTGACTGTTAAATCATTAAGTTTGTATAATGATTTTATCCTAGACCATTGAGCAGCCTACTAGACCTCATATAAGGAAATTGCTAGGGGAAAAAACCAACGAAAGCGCAAACAGCACACTTCAGCTATTGTCAAATATTTACTAATAATTTCAATAGGAAGTCCAAACATCTATCTAACACATTGTGCCAACCACTCCTCCATCATTGACAAAAAATGACATGCATGCCTCAAAGTACATCATTATAAAACAATCCAGTGAAAGCACACCTCCCAAACAATAACCTTACATCATTATAAAACAATCCAATGAAGCATGCCACCCAAACAACAACCTTACATCATTATAAAACGATCCAATGAAAGCACACCTCCCAAACAACAAACTTGCAATATTATGCTCTTAAAGAAGTACATACCTGGTCAGCGAGGTAACCTGCGTATTCCCGTGATCCTTTTGAATATGCCGTTGCAGCCTGTAGATAAATGCGCTCTTGTCAGTAAGTTACTAAAATAACCAATAAAAGTAAGGTGCTAAAACCATCTTACTTTCTGATAATGCGACCTCACTGAATCCCAGTGCTCCTTTGCAGTTCCTCTGAATGCATGATACTCGTCTCCTTTAACTAAATGAAAAAGGAAACAGAAAAACATAAGAATAAATGCAACTACACTGCTACACTTGGGTAAATAACCATTCATTAAAAAGTAAACAAAAGAAGCATTAAAAAAATGAAACCTTAATTATGAGGAAATTAATCACTAATCTAAGAGGAAACAAGTCCTTCGTACAAGAGAAGATGCAATTTCAAAGGAAACATCAGGAAATCAAAGTTCAATACCAAAGGTGTCCTTCTGTGCTGCAGAGCTAGAAGTGCAAACATCAAACCCGGGTGCCAATGATTGTAACTTATTTACAACATTCTTCCAATTCATGGCTGTTGGTTCATATTCAGGACTCTTGGAGATGTTAAACAAAGATTCCAACACCTTTTGAGGGAGTTCTGCTGGAGTACTTCTTGGGCTGACGGGTGATTGAGCTTCAGAACTAGCAAGAACCTTTGCATAATTCCTAAAACGAACAAAGCAACTTTGCTTGTGAGACCAGGCTCTACACTTCTAACATTCTCACAGCGAGAATGACATTTAGCCTCAAATAAAGGGACCTAAACAAGCTTTATGCCATGACATATTTGCCTAATCTGCATAATAGCATATAAATGGCATATGAAATACTTACTACCATAAGTGGCACAAACTGAATGAATCCAGAGAGAAAAATATGTATATGTATGGTTTGAGACAAATATCAATGGTATCTCCTGGAATTACCCCAAGAGTGAAAAAATGAAAGGACTAAAACTCCAATGACTTAAGCTGCTTTACAAAAGGTTCCCCTCATAAAAAACTAACATCATATGCTATCCAAATGCATAGGCTCTTCAAGCAAGTTTTAACATAAATTTACAATGTACATCCTTGATGCAAGATGGCTAAGTGGCATAAAAAGGAGTGCTCCTAACCATCAAAATCCTACACTGCCACACAACATCTAATAGATGCCATGCCAAAAGAGAAAAAGGGAAGAGAGATAGAGAGAGAGAGAGAGAGAGAGAGAGAGAGAGAGAGAGAGAGAGAGCAAATAAAAAGATTATCACTATAACTATACTGTATACTCAAAATGAAATGATCAAGGATTTCATTGGGTTAAGAAAAGAAAGAAAAGAAAAATGGAAAACAGAAGCGTCGAATTAGAATAATTTACCGGCAACTATATCCGGAATACCATATATTATCCTGGAGCTCGCTTTCAGATGAATGAGAAGTGCAATCAGATGCCCTATCCGTCGGCTGTCACAAAATTCCATAATCAATATAGACAAGGCACAAAACCAACTATTATGAAATTTTAAAACGAAAAGTATATGTAAAAAAATTTGCGGCCAACATATGTATAAAAATAATTCACAAAAAAGTTAAATAAACTAAACTATCAATCGTTATCCTTCATAAGCCTTACAGCAAAGCCACTCACTAGGCTCTTACAGAAGACAGCATAAACATCTCAATTTCAGTAAGACAACACTCTGGAAAATGTATCAACTACATCCTACTAAATTAAGAAAGAACAAGAAAAGGGGTGGGGGATGTTTGCTGCAAATTCACAATCAGATGATGTACAGACATCTAAATAACACTATGTTAGTTATGTATATCTGACATGAGTTCAACCAACCCAAACCCTCCACAAACTCAGTCCCCTACTTGTCAAGATGTGAACAGAGGAGTCTTTATTCTAACATAGGGTAAATACAAAAGTAACTTCTGGTGAGGGACTGATAAGAAAAAATATCTTAGCAAAAAGACAATGACAAGAAAGCCTCTAGATGGTCCTGAATAGTAAGAAACTAAAGGCAGTCATATCAACAAAACACAAACCACCAGAAGCACAAACCTACAGACTCACACCATAACAAATATGAGTGCCACCAGAAACTTGTGAAGTTAAACTTGCATATCAACTATCAAAAAATAATGTTCAAAATAATAAAGTGACACAATACTATTGAACGAAAAATAACCAAAAGCACAACCCCGACAAGTTTATACTATTATGTTTAACAACAATGCCTTGACACAAAATAAAGAGCACAAAATATAGTACTTACAGTATCAGACTGATCGATGCGATATCTACCATCTTCTTTAAAAATCAAACTACTGTTAGAACTACTACTGGACTGTTCAAACGAGGAAGAAGATACATCAAGTAATGCATCCAAGGCCTGGAGAAGCATATAAATGGTCATTAGATTATAACCGAAAACCCAGTAGGTTCAAATAGGAATTTTCTTTTAGCTCAAACAAAATTTCCATAATGCTCATGACCCCTGGCGAATGTTCCATAAATATCTTAAGCACTCAGTGAAACATGATACAAACTCTATACACGCTAGCCACAACTAACTCATCTTCAAACCGACATATGCAAGCCCTTAGAAGAGAGGGAAAAAAAAATGATAAGCTCCGACTCACAATGCTCTTAGTACCTTTTCAACATCATACCCACACTGACCTGCAAAAACAAACTTTCAGGTCATGCAACAGCATACAACATATCCTATTCTACTCGACTCAACTCAACTCAAACTTACAGAACAAAAGACCTTAAAAATATAAATAAACAGTAAAAAAAATTCTACAGTGCTTCACTTCAGTTAGTATGTAAATCATAGTTTATACAATACTACACATACTACAATTTGAATAACTTAGCTCGGAAATAAAATAAAAAATTAGTGGCTACTCACAGAGGACATCTCTAACAACAGCCAAGCTTAGCTCAGACTCATCTCCAAGCATAGAGCAAAGGAACTGCTCGGCATCTTCTTCCCCAGCAGGAACTCCATTACCAAAACCCTTCAGCTTCGTCATCGTCGACCATGAACCTCTCCTAGGATTCGAGCTCACGTAATCTTTACCCAAAAAAGTTGATACCGTTCCCGCGGCCGCCACAACCCTCTTCTGCTTACCCCTAAAACCCTTCTCGCTCACCAAATTCTGAATACAGCCTGACTCGAACCCTTCTGACGAACCCGAACCCGAGCTCGAGCCCCAACTCGAACCCGCATCCGATCCAGAAACGCCACTCGTTGTGGAACTCGTGAACGGCTCTTCGGAGCTTTCAGCCACAGCTCGCTCCAAAATCTCTGCGGCTTTGTTCGAGTCACCGTTGGCTTCGCGATACGCAGAAACGGCGTCGTCGAGTGAAACCGAGGAGAAGTCCTGTGTAAGCGCGCGGATCACTTTCTGGCCTTCGTCTTCTTTGGCGACTGGCTTCGGATCTACCGAGCTCTTCTTCTTCCTTCTCCTCTTCGTGTGCTTCATCGCTGCAGATATAGCTAGGGTTTGACGTAACCAAGAGAATTGGAAATGATAGTTATAATGATGAATAAAACCCTAGCGTGAGAATAGAATACGATCAGGGATGATTTTCTTTCCGAGAGGATTAGGGTTTCTGAGATAGGTCGGTGCACCGGGGGAGGATCGGATCAGAAACCCTAAATTGGAGAGGCAGAGAGGGGGCACAGATGGAGAATTAGAGAAAGGAGCTTGGCTAATTTGAGGATTTCTGAAAATAACAGGAGGAGAAGGTGGTGGTGGTGATGGTTGGCGAATGGTTGACAGGGATTCATTTTTGTTTTGTTTTTTGGGCGACGACCTTTTGGAATTCTGAAGCTAAGTAAGTAAAAAGGGGAAAGGATTGGACTCAGCCATTTTATGGGATATGGGGCCCCATTCCTAACACCAACTGTTGCCATGCGACGGGATATCACTTTTCTTATATTGGCTGATAATGCAATGGCACGTAGAATAAGTTTTTCACATATCATTGTATTATTTATCGTAAATAGCAAAATAATACTATCTCGTGACACAGCAGCCAATACACGTGGCACCGTTGACGGAAATAAACGGTCGAGTTAATTAAATTGGGAGTGTACAGAAAAACAAAGCGACCGTTGAGCTAATGACAATTTTGATCCCCTATTGACCAAAATTTAAATTAGGAAGACAGAGACGTTCACATCCCTAATTTTAAGAATAATGCTACTCTTACCACATTCCTATACCATCTTATGTAGTAGTTGAGGTGGACAGCCACGTCAATTAAAATTATTTAATATTTTCTTTTCTTTTATGATTTATTCCAGTATTTGCTTGTCCAATTGTCTTAATTAAAATACACTTCATTGATTTAATTGATATGACATATAATATGGACATGCCACATCATGTGGTATAGAAATGTGAGATAAAAATGTGGTAAGTGTAGCATTACTCTAATTTTAATCACAAGTTTAATAGGGGTAGTTTACACTTCATTGATTTAATTGATATGACATATAATATGGACATGCCACATCATGTGGTATAGAAATGTGAGATAAAAATGTGGTAAGTGTAGCATTACTCTAATTTTAATCACAAGTTTAATAGGGGTAGTTTTGGTTGCTATGGGTAGTTTGTTTTTTAATTTTAATTTTTTAAATATAAAATATAAAAAACTTTTTAATAGGATGGGCTCATGCCGCAAAATGGCCAAACCCCCAACTCGGCACAGCTTGATGGACCGGAACTCTCATCCCCGCCCAAAATGGTGCAGCAAAATAGCCAGAAACACACCCCCCCCCCACCCCAAAAAAACAAAACTCGGCACAGCTTAATGGGCCAGAACTCTCATCCCAACCCAGCCCAAAATGGTCCGAGCAGGTACCGAACTATGCTAATACAAAACTGGGTCGGACTTGAACAAACCATGCCCTTACTAAGCCTGAATTTGTCCCTCTCATCAATTAACACATTCGAATCTTCGATCTTATAAGGGGAACTTCTACAATGAGGAGTTAAAGTGAGAAGACCGATCCAACCGTCAAAACATTTAAAATATTTAAGTCCCATGATTTCTTTACATTTGTTGATTGTGAGATTTGACCTCCTCAAATAACCTCCTCACTTTAAGCCCTCATTATAGCCTTTCCGTCTTATAAAAGAGACACTTGCCAAGGAAAAACATGCAGAAACCATTGTTATTGCAACCAGAAGGATAAATTGAGCACATTTTTTCTTGTCTTTTATGAACAGTGAAAACTTCTCTCTTTCAGTGAAAGCATTTTTCATTTTTACTGTTCTACATTGATCTAAAGAGTGTAAAGATACAAGCATCTGGGATCAGAAATGTTGCAATCGCAGCCTACCCCATGCAAATAGATTTCTACATTACACATTATTTGATACACCATAAGATATGGATGGGGAGATTTGCCTGCCACACTGTCAAGATTCACGGTTTACTTTCAACGTCGACTGTTTTAATTGCCTCCTCGTAGACACAGCCAGTTAAGGATTTAGGCTGTGTTGTGTATTGACAGAGGACAACCTGCTCTGTGGATTTGGGAGGAGAAATTGGCAGATCCCATTGAGGTTCATGAGCAAGGTATTTTGTTGTCTGCTTAGCCACTCCCAGAGATGCATGAAATTGTTCATGTCCTGCTGCGTTCACAAACCTAAACTTGTCATCTTTTCTTTCACAACAGTTAACACACTGCATTTTTCTTCTCTGCACCTCTTCCCGAGCTCTCTGGAAGATTAAAGGAGAGCGCAAACAATGAGATATTTCTAAAAGAGAACATTCTCAGTTCACTAGAAAACAATCAGTTAATAGTTACATAAAGGAGATGAAAATCCAAAACAGAATAAATTTGAGCACAAATAGAACCACATAATGAGCCTTGTGCCCTTCTTACTTAATCATAGTCACTCTATTTAGTGATGCCCTTATTCTCATGTTTCACAATAACCATTGCACTGCAACAATGTTCGCAAATTTTCAGCTTGTACAAAATTGCCAATAGCAGAACAAAGAAGTTAGTATGGCATGTAAAATACTGTAAATGTTTTGAAGTGCTTATGAAAAAAACTCCCCATACATCTTCCCTGTAGGACTTGTCCAGAAGAACTTTATACCTCATGACTATTATGAGAAGTAGCATCTCGTTTACCAGAGCAAAATATTTCATGACACACTAAAGAACATCCAGTCACATCTCCAACAGAATTACGACATGCAAGGTTAAGTGTTGCATACTGCACAATACAACCTATGGATCTCCATCCATCAACTACAACTGTTAGTAAACTACAATGTTCGGAGCTACTTGAAGAACTTCTACCCATTATCCATACCTGAACATGTGATCAACACCTCTCATCTACATATAACTCAACACTCCCCAGTGCACCAAGTTGGATATCCAAATTGCACACAGGGTGATGCCTTGTTTTCAGAAATTATTATCAACTCCATATTTCAGAGCAAAATTTATCAATTCTATCATGTCAAAATACCATTAGTACCATAATCATAAATCGCATATAAGATTTCACCTATACCAAACTTTCGAGACGATAGTAGCGGCATCAAAGCTAAGCAGTCATACATCAACTAAATAAAACTAAAGCAATCAGCGAGAGATTATTTGTAAGGACAAATGAGACAAACCTGTAGCAATCTGAAATCGAACTTGGGCAGTCCAATTTGCCCAACAGTCAATGACCCAAACAAGTTCCCAAGCAATGCAGCATCAGGCACAGTTAACCCATTAACAAGACCAGCAACAAACCCACCTAAGAAACTGTCTCCGGCACCCGTCGGATCAACCTGGTTCGTCGGAAACGGCCCAACTTCCACTTCCCCATCTCTCCAATACACTCTGCACCCACGCCTCCCGTTCGTCACAACAACACAGCAGAGCTTCCTCACCTCCTCAACCTCCATGAACAAGGCCTCTTCCGCCGACGCCTTTAAGAACCCAATTCGCGGCAATAGGTGGAAGAAACCACTCTCTTTCAAAGCCACATGCTTCACAGTCCCATCGACGCCATCGAAAGCTCGGATCAGAGCCTGGATGTCCACAAACACAGTGTTGCAAATCTCAAGCAGCTTCTCCATCGTCTCGACCGTGACCTCTCCTCCGACCCCGACCGCCATTCCGAAATCAAACCTGGATTCGGGGAGATCCGAGGGCTTAATCGGGTCGCAGGAGCTGACCCGTTTCAGAACCCGGTCCTGGCGGCCGTCGCCGTCGACGCCGGAATCGAAATGCGCGTGGAACAGAGTGGTTTTGCAATTGGGTACAACAATGGGGTCACGAGGAACCGAGTAAGCGAAGTCGGAGCCGACTTTGGAGACCAGATTGTAGGGAACGGAGAGGCCATCGAAGACGTTGGAGATGAAAGAGGCTGCCCCGCCGAGAGTCTCGGCCAAAACGACGCCGTCCTTGATGAGAACGTCGTGGCAATAGTTGCCGGAGACTAGCACTCGGTGAGTGGAATTGGGTTGGTTTCGGTCTCGAACCATGTGGGGTTTGGTGGGTTGGGATTCGATTGTGTGATTTCAGGATCATGGGTGAGAAAGAAGAAGAAGAAGAAAGAAAGTTAGGGTTTGAGAGGCGCCATTGAAGAAATGAGGGGAGAGAGAGAGAGAGAGAGAGAAAGAGATATTTAAGAGATGACGATGGGCGCAGAATGAAGACAAAGTCGGGTTTGGGTTGGCAAATTGTACGTGCAGGTGTCGCTAGGAAGAAGACGCGCAATGCGCACCAGAATATAGAGATGATATGAGAGAGAGGGAAAGATGGGGAGGAATTGAAGCATATTTATAGTGTGCATGGATGGAGAGATCAATCGGTTGGGGGAGGAAGCTGACTGTTGTCGGTGATGGCCTCTCCTCCGTCCTTTGCTTACTTTGATTTGCGGAATTGGGACCATCGGGAATTGCCACTATGATTTGTTTATCCAAAAGTTATACTTAATAATTTCTTCTTCTCTTTTGGGTCAGAATACTTAATAATTTCTTCTTCTCTTTTGGGTCAGAATACTTAATAATTTCTTCTTCTCATTAGATATTAAAAATCATTACTGTCATCTTAGATTAAATTCTCTTTTTGGGTCCAAGCTTGACATTATAAAGCCCAATGGCACAAAGAAGGACTCAATCTACTAGGCCCAACGACGCAAACGTCCCACAACACAAGCACTTCAAGAAGAACCATAAGACATCCCATTTCAAATAGATTGGAGTACTGCCCTGGTCTCCTTTTGGCAAACTTATAAATTCTGGGATTTAGGAAAATACTTGCCTCCTCAGGAAGTAGGAACTCCTACTTTCCTGCTAATCACAATTTGACATGTAAGAATGCCTCCTTTCAGGTAAGGAGTAAAGCATTGTCTTGGGATTTAGTTTACTAAATTGAACGACACATCAATATATTATGCTTTACAAGGATGAGACTCATAAAGACTGATTTAGACATGATTCCAATTCCGTTCACGCCAAGCCACTAAACAATGCCTAAAAGCTCTACTGAGTGTCAAAACAAGAAGAGAAAAGTCTTTGTAACAATCCAAAAGTACAACCTCATTCTCAAGGTCACTTATATCGCGACTCTACAATCACTATTCATTACTTATTCTAACTTTGGCATCAAAGAGTATCACTATACATAACTTATTCTAACTTTGGCACCAAAGAGTCTTTAGCTAACATGACATCGGTGTTCCTCAAATCACGGAAATCAGTCATTTGTGCAAGATATTGAGCATAGAAGACCAGCTCAATAATCGAGCAGAATTTTACTTGGGTTCGAGCAAGAACACCATTGAGACCCTGCTAGGACAGCCGTTATTAACAGGCCAAATTTAAGTATCACAGTCCTAATACACGAGCTCACCACTTTAGGACCACCTCATGGAAGAACTCCTCCCTTCATAGGAGCTCCCGGAAAATATTCAAAAAATACATGTACTAAAGTGCTAACCAAGCAGAGCATAAAGCGGTAATCATAACAGAACATCCATCAGGTATTTGCTGCTGTTCTACAAGCTTACACAATTGGCTAATAGCTATCATGGCTGGGAATGTGATTCCAGATCACTTACAACCCTCTGAAATGGCCTAGTGTGTCACAAATTGCACTACTTTAGAATACGATTCTTATTCGAACTCCAAACGCTACCTCTGACTCTAAAGTAAACCATTTGAGACCCACATTAAACAATAAAAGGAAAAGAAAAAAGTGGAGCACATCCTTCTCGGGCCACTCTTTAACTTCAGAGAGTTTTTCCAAGAAGATGGTGTTTTTCTTCTTCTCCTTTGGTCACTTTTTAAAACTAAAAGGTACGGGCTTTCCAACCCTGGCAATTTCATCTTTATTTTCGAACCTTCCATATCAAATCTAAACATATATTTGATTCAATGCCCAACATTCTCATGTTGCTAATTTAAAATTTTCACAACAGAGCAGGATGGGGCATTTACCATATGATAAAACATGTCTGCTGAAAGAATGCAAACTCTTAACTCCTTCCAAGTATGGGATACTAGATATTCGCAAACTGCTTTACCTCTTTTAATTGCATTTATAACATAAAAAGAGAAGGATTTGGCAGTGTCATTGCAGTAAAGTGGGGAAGCAGACACTGGAAGATGAATTGCATAAAATCTAGGTTGGTTACTTTACAGTTATAAACAAGAAACAACAGACCGTAAGTAGTATTGAAGTTCGTACAGAGATTGCATGAAGCCTACTTGGCCAGCTAATCAAATTGTCTTATTTACTAGATGTTGGTCAGGATGCTATACCAGGCTAATGCAGGCAACTAATGCAGCATACCAAGCTCATCAATCAGAGCGGATGCCACCCAGAAAGGTCCTCGGATCAGGGCAGCCTCCATTGAACTGCGCTTGTGAAAAGTCAAAACCAGGGTTCTGCACAGGACCAAAAAAATAATCACAAACTATGTTACCTGGAAAGTCATATAAGGGCAACTTTGGTTAAGGTTCATTTGATCTGTACAAATTCATTTCCATAAAAGAGCCCTTTTCTGTTTAAGATAACTAGAATAAAACTAATTTGTAGGCCAAAAGCAACAACCAAATGGAAGATGTCAGGAACAAATAATTACATCTAATGTAAACAACATACCCTTTAAGATCCTGCATCAACATTTCATATTGATAGAAAATCAGAAGGCTAATTTTGAACCTCTAGTTAGACAAGACTACAACTGTATATAGGGAAAATCATGCGAAAAACGTTCTCATCTCTTCCTGACAAGTAAAATGAAATATATGCGGAATCTTGGGCACAATTAACGATAAAATCGCCACATGTTAATTAAAGAAATCCTAGTAAAACCACCTAACAATATTAGTTGCACTTAGCAAGCACTATATGTTAATCATTAGTAACAGTAAGATAATCAGCTAGCTTCACATTCAGTTCATCAATTCGAACACTAAAACATAGTTCCATACAACGAGAATAAGATGCATCTAACTCACCTCTTCTTGAAATCTCTGAAGCATGAGGCGCTTCTGCTCAAGGTCAGTGGAGTAAGGATCTAGCTGACCCTCCCCCACTATAGGTGAAGCCCATGTCTGCCCTTTGTCCCTCTTTTGCAGTGTAATGTGCATTATATCATCCTCTACCAAAATATTTATTTAAAAAAATATCAGCATAATTCAAATTTATGAAGAAATTTTTTTTTAAAAAAAACAGAGAATATAAGGGGAAAAAGAAAACTAACACCAATTACCTAGTGTCCAGAAAGAACAGTCTGTCTTAACTGGGCTAGTAAGATCATGCTGTACAATCCGCATACGAAAGGCACCGTTTAAACCACCTATCAAAAACTTCATTTTTCGAGGAAATAAATCAAATGGAACTGAATTACTTACATTGAGGTAGGGAGGATTGCCTTTAATGCCGACTTCGACGTGCTTCGACTGGATTTTGCAAAAAAATTGCTTTGAAGGAACATTTGGGGGCAGATTTATGTACATGTTCACCTCCTCTAGGGTTTGGTCCCATTCAAACACCTTCTGACCTAAGAATTTCAATCCGCACACAAATTTCAGTCACTGCAAACCAAAATGAAAAGCAAAATCCATGAAAGGAAAGAGATTTACCATTGTGAACGAAGCTGTGGCGCTTCTCTGGAGCCAATTTCTCGGCCATTTGGGTCGCTAGGGTTTGCTTACGCTCTGCGATTTGGGACCTCTGTTCGCGCGCTTGTCTTCCTCTTTGTCTTCGTTTCTTGAAGCTTCTAATGCGAAATTTGGATATTCTTAAAACTGACCCTAACATTTATGAATTTTTATGTTTATTGCCCATTAACTTTTGTGAATCATTTTTTTTGTACAACAAATTTCGGCATTTCCATTGTTGCCACAGTTTACATATTCTTTCCCCTTCTGTTTATGATTGTGGAACTTGGGCCTTCCTCAAACATCAACACCTCTCATACGATCATATCCACCACCTACATTGAAATTGTGAATGCCCACCATATCCACCATTTATTTAATGAAATTGTGAATGCACATGTATTAAGCAAATTCAGGTATTTTGTTTACATAAGACATTGGGAGTTTCGAGTTTAGAACTTGCTTCCTGCTCATCTTGCTACTACTGAGCCACCTAAAGTTTGTAGAATAAGCCTTTTTGACTCCAATGTCTGATGTATAAGGAAAAAATAACCATTTGGAAAACCTTGTAAGGATGGTCGAGTTCTACGAACATTAGACATGTAAGGTAAAAAAGACATGAATCAAATGGAAAAAGGAAGAAAAAAAAAAGCATAATCAACTAGCAAATTGGTTTAGTGATACTTTTCTTCCTAATGTTGGAGGATGTTCCAAGCTCGAATTCACCTCTGCATTAATTTTATTAAAAAAAATACACAATAATGACATAAATGAGATAAATAATGCGTATATAGCGACAGGTTTGTAGTTTATGATCAATTGTGCCGTAATATGCATGGCATGGCACCACTAAAATACGTACAAAAGTGACCCATTAGGGTTGCTTTTCATGATATGAGTACTAATTTGATTTTGCATGGGTTAGCCAAGCCAGTTCCATTTTGGAGTGTAAAAACGAGAGAGTCTATGTCTTTGAGGAAACTTCGTCCAGTATTTTCTTTTGGCCAAGAGTATCTGACCAATCAGTTTATGGGTTTTTTCTTCTTCTTTTTTTGGTTTGATCAAACTTAAAAGAAATAATGACAACCGTTTGATTCCTTTAGAGGAAAAGGCTTGAAAATTCCACGAAAGTTCGGACTCTCTGGGTACATCACATATGTACATACTGCTGCTTCCTTTTAGCCTCTCTCTCTCATTGGACTAGTACGTTATTGCTTGCTTGCTTGCTTGCTTCCATTGAAGCACACGGAAAGATGCAGGTAGAAGCTAGCAGCTAGCTTAACCAATGACACAAACTGAGTGGAGATGCAAAACCCAAAAGAGACAATTGGACATAATATTATTAAATAAATATATTTTGTCATCGAGTCACTGGCACTGCCGCTGGCAAGTGTGGCGGGTAAAGGGTAAAGGATAGAGTAGAGAGCTTTGCATGCAGTACTCTCCAAGTGTCGATAAAATTCATGCATGTTTCCACATCAATCTGCTGCTATTTATCACTTTTACTACAAATCAGCTCCAAAGAAATATATACACAAATATAATTTTGGGAGTTTCACTAAAACACCCAAAATGGAGGTTGAAATTATAAAAAAACCCAACACCCAAAACACTTTATAAACACACCCAAAACCCATCATTACACACACTCAAAACCCATTTATAAACACACCCAAAAAGTTGACTTTGTGGTTGATTTTGGGTGTGTTTCTATGTTTAAATAGTGTTTGGGTTTTTTTATAAATACATGTCTAGGATTGGGTTTATTTATAAATTTGTATATAATTTTCTTCAGAATTAAAGTCTAATAACCTTTTGATTACCTCTCCTGGAGGCCCTCGGCACAAGCAGGTAGGTAGGACGGTCGTTTAAGGCCCTCAAATTGGGAGGGCCTCAATTTGAATAATAGTATATATATACATACCTATATTATTTATAAATACTATATTATATAAATATTATGTTAGGCCCAAACCAATTATTGTAAATATAAAAAACTTACCTAATTATTTAATTCAAAATTAAAAAGAGGAAACTCAATAAAGGCCCACTTATTGTAAAAAAAGAAGAAGAAAAACTTGTTCAATTACTAAATTTAAAATTAAAAAGAGGAAACTCAATAAAGATCCAATTATTTTTTAAACTTATAGCAGCTTAAATCAATTAACCAACGAGGTCTAACCCAGTGGAAAAAGGGCCTTGACCTGCATACAAGAGGTCTCAAGTTTGAACTCCCATAGCATCTTTGTTGTGTGTGTGTGAGAAAAAATTTCCCCTCTAGTTTAGACTATCGCTTGTGCTATAAAAAAAAAAAATCAATTAACTTAGTTGAATCAATTAGAAAATTGAAAAAGATATAGTAGAAAAAACTTGATTATGTAAAATTAATTGATACTTTTGAATCGAAAAATGCAACATGAGTGATATTTAAGTGATGTTTTAATGCATTTTATAAAGTTGTTGTGTACACATATTGATTTTCTTTTTTAATGTTATAATTGTGAATTTGAGTTTATATAATATTTTTTTAACTTACTGGAAAAAAATCACACATATACATATAGAGTAAAAGGCCCTATTTAAGATTTTTGTCTAAGGCTTTCAAAACGTAGGACCGCCACCTCCACTTATAGTAGTCATCTATTGAAATTAGGAAGTTCAAACATAAAACCTTCATCTAATAAATAATGGCATCCATCCTATGTTTACTCTTTTCATATGTAATTTGTGTCAGCTTAAATTTTTATAGCATTTCGAGTATACAAGCGATATTAAGAGAGATAATAAAATTTTGAATAATTACTTTTAATTACTTGAGCTATAAGTTTCTTCATATATAATTTTTATTTATTTATTGGACCTTCATATATAGTGATACTTTTGTAACTGATACTTTTGCCCACGTTTTGGGCCTCTCCTAAATTGCTTTTGAGTTGCATTCACATGTATGTAACCCACAGGACTAATGCGAAAATCCCAAATGTAATACAAAATTGAACGGTGTCAAATCTCGTTTTATTTTATTTGTCAGGTTCAACCTTTTTTTCCTTAAAAAAATATTAAAACATTTTCATTTTAATTTTTGTTAGTACAAAGGAAAGTCTGAATTAGAGGGATGAGAATTTCTCTTACACACACACACAAATAATATCTTGGAAATTCGAACTTGAGATATCTTATTTGTAAATTAAGACCCTTTTGAAATGCACATATTCATCCACATTTTCATTTTTGCCAACCAATTGTGGATGAATACGTGCGTGTTTTTTGTCGCCATCCGGCAACGCGGCGTGTAACTCCACCTGCTGATTGAGTACGTGGTATCCATGCAAGAATATAGAAACAAACGTGAGAAAATTCCAGGAAGTTGCCATGCCTACTTATGTTATTTATATCCACGACCCATTTTTTATTCACAGAGAGAAAGAGAGAGAGATAGTCAAGAAACTGAAAGAGAGAGTCTGTAGCTACCATGGAAGAATCACAGAACAACATAGAGAATGGGATCATTAGTGATAATTATAAGGGATTATTAGACAATAATCACAAGGAGCAGTGGGCTAATAATATTAATGGATCAAGAACACCACCTCAAAACATGGCAGCCTCCATGGTCCGCAAGAAGTCCGACCCGATACTTGTTTCCAATGTTCGCTTCCAAATGCTCAGAAGTTTGCTCAACAATTTGCAAGAGGTGGTTCTTGGCACCAAGCTTGCTTTGCTCTTCCCTGCCATTCCCCTTGCAATTGCGGCTGATTTTTATCACTTTGGAAGAGTAAGTCTCAAGCAAACTATTTTGATATTCCCTTATTTTTCTTATGATTTATTTATTTTGTGTGTGTAAATTAATGATCATTTTCCTTAATTTGATTGTTCTTGTGCAAAATGTAGCCTTGGATTTTCGCTTTGAGCTTGCTTGGACTCACCCCACTTGCTGAACGTGTCAGTTTCCTCACTGAGTAAGTTTTTTTCTTCTTCTAATTAATTATTATTTACCATATATATATATATATATATACAAACTTTTTCTAACATTGTTATTTCCTATTTTGTATGTACCCAAAAAATAACTCAGACAAATTGCTTACTTCACTGGTCCAACAGGTAACAATCTCAGTTAATTATAAATTAATTAGAATGTTTAATTATTTATAATGACAATATTTTTGTGAATAATGATGATTTTGATTTAAATTTACAGTTGGAGGCCTTCTTAATGCAACATGTGGCAATGCAACAGAGATGATAATAGCATTATTTGCTCTTCGCCAAAACAAAATCGACGTGGTGAAGTACTCTCTGTTGGGTTCCATTCTCTCCAACCTCCTCCTTGTGCTTGGGAGCTCTCTCCTCTGCGGGGGTTTGGCCAACCTGAAAAAAGAACAAAGATATGATAGAGTAAGCAAAAAATAAATTTATTTATTTATTTTATTAATTTGCTGTAATTAAATTTTGTTCGGCTTGAATTGAAACAGAAACAGGCTGATGTGAATTCACTCCTGCTGCTGCTGGGGTTGCTTTGCCACATGCTGCCACTGTTGTTCAGATATGCGTCGGGGCTGAACAATCCCTTTGCCACCAACACTCTCCAGTTGTCTAGAATAAGCAGCATTTTTATGCTTATAGCATATGTTGCCTACATCTTCTTCCAGTTGAAAACCCACCGCCAGTTTTTTGAATCACAAGAGGTAGTAGTGATCTTAGTAGCATGTTTAATCCATAATGTAAAAAACAAATTAAGTCTATATGAGTTAACAATAAAATCCATCATTATTAATATCCATTCCTTAAACAAAACAAACAAAAAAAAAAGGTCTTCAGTTGGACAAGGTGTACGCTTTCCTCTCACAATCATCTTACCATGTGAACGGTGTTAAGGTAAATGTTAGAGCGAGGGCGTATGAAGAGAATAAATTAACTTGCTCACTGCCACATTATTTGTTATTAGATGAATTTGATTTTTGGAATCCGTGTGGTGAATGCTAGTCATACCAAATTTATATATCACATTGTATACCACATTTCTAATATAGGTGGATCCCATTGTATTGGTGGGCTCTATAGAAGTGGTATGCAAATGTGGGTATGTCTAGCATTGCTCATAGACTAAATCAAACTCATTCAACGACATGACCGATTATGGTGATGAGCAAATTAATCTATGACCATTTCACTCCAAAAATTATCAATCATCCTCACTTGCATAATGTGACTTCCACAATATTATGGTCCTAACCCATACGAGAAAACTAGAATTAAAATTAAGAGAAGATTATGAAAGCATATTCCATATATTTCGTCTGTTTCCGTAGCTTTCACATACTAGCATATATGTACGTAATATATATGAGTTCCTTCTGGTACAAGGCACCAGTCCATAGACCAATCTTTTTGGGACATAAAACTAGTTTTTATAAATAATGTAAAAGTCACAATTTATAATATTGGCTAGTGATTAGCTTGTTTCAATGCCAATGAACAGGGAGATGAAGATGAAGAAGAAGAAAAACCAGTGATAGGATTTTGGAGTGCATTCAGTTGGCTGGTTGGTATGACAATTATCATAGCTCTGTTGTCTGAGTATGTTGTGGGAACAATTGAGGTATATATTAGATAGGCCTGATCATTATATACTAATTTTTGTTTAAAATTCCTTGATGGTGACTTTTGAAGCATAAATTATTGCATCAATTAGTACCTAAATTATATACATTTTGCCTCAATTAGGCTGCATCAAATTCTTGGGGCATTTCTGTGACCTTCATCAGCATTATTTTGCTACCAATTGTGGGGAATGCTGCAGAACATGCTGGATCAATCATCTTTGCTCTCAAGAACAAGTTGGTATGTTACAGCAACAAAAATCACTCTAATTTCCCTTTTAGATATTACATTGGTCTGAAATCTGATTGTCCTATCTCTGATTTTTATGCAGGACATATCTTTGGGTGTTGCTTTAGGTTCTGCATCTCAAATTTCCATGTTTGTGGTAAGATTTAGAGTATACCAAGTCACATAACAGAGAAAATATTTGCTTTAAATTCTCTTGCAAGAAAACCCAATTGCCTATCTTCTTCTTTTTTCAGGTCCCTGTAAGTGTGATTGTTGCCTGGATAATGGGTGTCCAAATGGATCTTGATTTCAATCTCCTTGAAACTGGTTCTCTTGCTTTCACTATAATTATCACAGCCTTCACATTGCAGGTTTTCTCCTAATCCACCCCCTTTGTTTTCACTACTTTTTGTTTTTTGTTTTTTTAGCTGAGAAAAATACCTTCTTCTGTTATTGTCCAGGATGGAACGTCACATTATCTGAAAGGGGTCATTCTTTTCCTGTGCTACATTATTATTGCTGCTTGCTTTTTTGTTGACAAAATTCCCATGAGTAAGTATCTACCCTAAATTTATAAAGGTACCAATTAAGAAGAACCAACATTAAGCTTGTGATTAATTATGTTATAACTAATTAAGGACATTATGGATTTTGATGACAGATGAAACAACTGTGGGCAATTTGGGAACTGTACTTGAACCATCCTCAGGAGTCTTGGTTGCTTGATTAGCTTGGCATCCCAAAATAAAAGTTGAGATCTGTTAAGCATCCATTTTGGTTAAGAGTTGAGATGGGGTGTGTTCTTCTCAAGAAGCAAGGACTCTTGGAAATGAATGGAAGTTCCCCTCTGAAGATGTTTGCTTCATTTTGGTTAAACTGGTGGCAAATTGGCAAGTGTTTTTATATTCAATATTTGACTTTTCTCCCTGTGACTAGAAAACATGTATTTGATATTTAAGCAAATATGTGGGTGAAGCAGAGGGAAATGCAGCTATGTCTTCTTTTGGTGGCAATAATATCATGGAAATAAACAACTCTAGATTGGAGTTCAACTTTGCCTTTTTAAATAAATGCTATGAAATGTCACAGGTTTGACAAACTGTCACTATATAATTTACCATTGCAACATATATATGTGAGGAAATTATTCACATTACTTCTTTTTTGTTGGAATTTAGGAGGTGTGATGTGTGTTGCTTTGATACCACTTGTTGGTTTTAAGTGATGAAGGGATTTAGGACAATAGACAATAGTTGAAATAAAGTAATTGTATTACATTGGAGGAGAATAGTACATAGCTTGGTGTAGGCTAATTGGCCTCCTCCTTAACTTATTGGCTTATTGACTTATTAGCCACCACACTTAATTTAGATTAGTTTGGGCTATTTGGCCCTATAGAGGCTTTTTTCTTCCAGCAGCTACAAACGGACCTGGGCTGCCGTAAAGAGCAAAATAGAAGAAATTGCCCATTGAGCTTGAGTTTCGAAGATCAAGCCCTAAGAATGCTTCGAAAAGACAGTAGGGCCTTAGGAAACACCTTGGTTACCTTCACCAATGAAAATAATAGCAACTTATAGATAAATTTTTAGCTTGGCATGAGAAGCTTGTGGCATGAGAGCAAAATTGTCATGAGTTTAGCACTGAAGAGAAAACTAAGTGTTCCTAGGAGAAAGATGAGGTATTAAGGTTGGAGAGAAAGGATTTTGCAAAGAGGTTTGGTAGAGCATGAGGGAAAAGAGAGAAAAATGTGGATTGAGTGTTTTTCCCAGCTTGTGAAACTCTGTCAAGTGTCAGAACAACTTGCCAAGAGGGAAAACTAAGGGAAAAGGATAAGCTGAACACGAAATTGTTGGGTTTTGGGAGTAAGAGAGGAAGCTTGCTCTCTGATGTGGTTGATGCTTATTGGGTAGAAGATGCCCCCTTTTATAGCCGCTGGAAGCTGACATTTTCCAAGAAACCCTAATGGTTTCTATCCAATTTGGCCAAGTCTTTCCCTTCATTTCTCCCCTCATCTCTTCAATCATCATTTTTTGGTGAAATCCACTCTACCCATTTGCACAAAATCATGGATTTTTGGGAGCTCAATGCCCCCTTTCTCGTGGCTGTTTCAGACACCTATTTTCAGCCATCTTTCTTCTATCTTTTCTCCCCTTCTTCCAAGGCTAGGTCTGATGAGGGAAAGAAATAGGTATGCATATTGGTTCAAAGGGCATATTGGTTCAAAGGGTGATCTGCGCTCCAATATCCCTGGGTCATTTGGAAGTTTTTGCTTGAAACTTGCTCATTCCCTCCCAGCAACCAAATTGGTCTTCCATGCTTCTTCTTGGCTTCTGTTTTCCAGCAAAGTGTTGATGGTTTTGCAGGTCTTTATTTTATTTATGTGGGCCTTCTAGAACAATGGATTGGCTTATCAAATAAATGGGCCAACTTCACCAAAGTTTGGCTTGAGGTGTTGAGCTTTTTGGTTGAGTCAGTAGACTATTTTGGTTGGGATATTTTCTCTTTGTGCTCACCCACATGTTTGGGCCTAAGAAATGGACTTGGGTTCCGAGGCTCCCAAGCAACCTGGAACCTCCATTTCTCGGCTCATCAATAAGCCTCATGACAACTTATTACCATCCATATCACGACCCACTCAAGCAAACCCCAGACATCTTGCGTGACTTGGGCCCACTTAAGTTTATGGCGTGATTAGATGCAAATAATAATTCTTATTGCTTGGCGTGGCGTCGCTTGGTGTGGCATGTGTGCAAAGCGCATATGATGAACTTCCGCGTGCCCAAATCGGGTTTCTTTTCGATAAGGTATCGTATTGGGCGAGAATTTATTTGGGCCAAACCGTAGATTTTTTGGGCCTCAACAGGCCCTAGCTTGAGCTCTTGTCTTCAAGCTTCTTCCATAGGTTGGGTAGCTCACCTGTAGTTCCCTCGTGGATTGGGAGTTGTAGTGGTTAACTCTGACCACCTTTAGTTGATTAGCTAGATAGCTAGTTGTAGTGGTTAGCTCCCACCAACTTTAGTTGATTAGCTAGATAGCTAGCTAGTTTAGGTTGCTAGCTTACTAGCTTAGACTTGGGTAGCTTCTTTGCTCCCACAAAGATTGAGAGTTCCATTAGTTGACTCCACATAGAGCCAAGCCGGCTATGCGACCGCAGAGGGCCTCCTAAATATAGGAGCCTCCAAATTTTTTGCTGCCCAACTATTCCAATTACAAAATAAAATAAAAAGGTCATTCGTGTACCCAAATTTTTTTCCTCACCTATATTTTTTTTTTTTGGTCAATACCTTTTCTCTTTTTTTATGAAAGCCATTTTCTCCTCTTCCTTTTGTTTTTCGGTCGAAAATTTTCTCCTCAGACAAATGCCATCTCTTTTTTTCCTTTTTCGAGCTATCTACCTTTTCTCTCAAGAACCATTGAAGGTGCATCTCCTCTTCTTTCTTTCTATTTCTATTTCCATTTTTTCCCTCTCATCTGGATGGTAGTTCAAAATATTTGAACTGGCAATTGTTCTCTCTCTTTTTTTTTTTCTATAGTTTAGTTAAAGTCAATTGTTGAAACCATAGTTCATAAAACTAAAAAATAAAAAAAAGTTTTTTTTTAGTACATTGATACGGCGGGGAAGGGGGAGTATTTATTCGATGTTGTTGAACGTTTCAAATCAAGTTATAGTGTTCGTTTTTTGTTCTCAAGCATGTTGGGCTGCCAAATTAGGACCTCAACATCTCTCTTTACACAGAACCTCTAAAATCAATAGACCGACTCTTAACTCCAAATGGTTTGGGAGTTCTTTTTGTTGACTCCACATTTCATTGTAGGTTGCATGCCTATTTATAGATGATTGTTTGCCGACTTAGCCTTGGTCCATCGACTTGGGCACTTTCTCCCAACCACATGTTTGTAGTCATGCTCTGGAGATTTCTTCCACCGCCATACTTTAGCCCTTCACTAGTCACTTTTTCTAGAATATTCTACCATGTTCATTTTGTTTTGCCGCCACGCAACTTTTTTATTGTGAGCTCTTGACTTTTCCAGAACTTTGTAAAACAAAGGAGCATTAGTTTTTCAACATTTTCCCCCACTAATTTTGTGCATTTTCTAACTTTGCTACAGTAAATATGTCATGTTAGAATGCGTGTATTTTCAAAAGAAAGTTTGGAGATTGCTTCCCAACAAAGGACTGAAACCCTGAAGGACTGCTATTTTATGTTTCCAAACTACCATTCTAACTGCATTTTATCAAAAATACTTATTCCTAGCACCAATCATTTATTTATTTATTTATTTCTTCTGTTTTCAGATAAGGGGCTTAGCTCAAGGACTCAAGACTCAAGGACTCAAGGGTAGGCCTTAAATCATCAATGTCAGAAAATGTGTTTAGAAGATTATAAACTAAAGTAGAAGTATGATATATGTAGGGTAATCCCATAAAAGTATTGTAAATGTATTATGATCAATAATCAATGATTATTTAAAGAAAGCAAGCGTGAAAGTCAAACTTTTGTCGTGACTGTGAAGCGTGTGAGTTCACTACCAAAATAAAGTCGTTAGCCTCACATTGATGGCCAAACTTAGATATCACAAAACCACTCAATATTATATTTTAGAAACTTAATGTAACCACAAAGCCAGCAATATAACGGCAAGGGTCACATTCTGCCGGCTGACTTGCCCATGTAATAGGCTTTGACGCCGCAATGAATTGGCATCTTGTAATGGATCTAGCATAAGCCAAAAGATAAACAATATAAATAGCCATCAGCCATCAAAAGGAAGCCATTTAAATAAAGATGTTGCTCATCTTCATTACAAACAACTAGCATGCATCTTATTATAATTCAATTATTTTCTGTCGTAAAATGCAAGCTTGAAATTGTGCCAGAAATCCTCAAAAGCAGGGGATTTTATACTTCTAGTTGTTGATTTTAACCAAGCACTAGACCTTTTCAAAAACAGTGAGGTCAAAGTTCTACCCAAGAAAAGTTCTTGCATATAATAAGACTTCCAAACTCAAACTTGAGGCAGAGCTTCCATTTCTGTGTTAATGGCAGCTGAAGAAACTAAAAGACCAGAGGCAGCTGGCATTGAACATGTTGCAGCCATTTTTGGTGTTACAGGGCTAGTTGGGAAGGTGCTGGCCAAAGAGCTAATCTCAAAATCCAAATGGAAGGTTTATGGTATAGCTCGAAATCCGATGATCATATCGAATCAGCAATGTTCAAATTTCCATTTTATCCAATGTGATTTGCTAAACCCTTTGGAAACCCAGCAAAGGCTCTCATTGTTACAAGATGTGACTCATGTGTTTTGGGTCACTTGGGCAAGCCAATACCAGTTAGATAGCATTGAGTGTTGTGAGCAAAACAAGGCCATGATGTCCAATGCCTTGAATGCCATCATCCCCATGGCCAACGCATTGAAACATGTTTCTCTTCAGACAGGGATGAAGCATTATGTGTCATTGCAGGGGCCCTTCGATGAAGCAGAAGCTCGGTACTACAATGAGAATGGCCCGAGAGTGAATGCAGGCTGCAATTTTTACTATGTGCTGGAAGACTTGCTCAAGGAGAGGCTGGATGGTAAGATAGCTTGGTCTGTGCACAGGCCTGGTTTGTTAATTGGTAATTCTTCTAGGACTTTGTACAACTTTATGGGTAGTTTATGTGTTTACGGAGCCATTTGTAAGCATTTGAATCTTCCCTTTGTGTTTGGAGGGACAAAGAAGTGTTGGGAAGAGACCTGCATTGACGGCTCAGATGCAAGACTAGTAGCTGAACAACACATTTGGGCAGCCGACCAATGATGATTTAAATGTGCAATCCACTGATGGCCAGTCATTCAATGCAATCAATGGTCCAAGTTTCACATGGAAGGAGATCTGGACAGCACTTACAGAAAAGTTTGGACTAGAAGTAGTACCCAAAAATGCATTTTCGGAGGACTTCTGGTATTCAAAAGCAATGGCTGACAAGAAAGAAATTTGGAAAGAAATTGTTGCAAAGGAAGGGCTGATGAAAACTGAGATGGAAGATTTGGCCAATTGGGAATTCTTGGATGTCTTGTTTCGTTGTCCGTTTAAGTTACTGGGAACCCGAAACAAAGTCGATCAGCTTGGTTTTACTGTAAGGTATAAAACACTGGATTCAATCTTGTATTGGATAGATTGTATGAGAGATGAAAAATTAATACCTTAAAAGCATATGCTTTAGATGCATTGTGGCTGAATGTGTGGAGCACCACAAACTTTTCCTTCAAGAAAAATGAAACTGGTGGAAGGCTGTACCTATACATGTTCGTTTGTTGACTGCCTATTTCTTGTTGCCTTATTTTATGATCATACAGGTTGTTTTGGGGAAATTGAATAATACAGATGCGTTGTTTTCTTCGTAAGTGTCTCCTCTTTTTACTCATCTTGTCTTTGGGGTATTTGGTCAGCCAAAACTTCGCCTAGTTCCATGCCCCAGCCTCACTTTGACTGCACAAGTAAAGGGGGCCTGCACTGGCCTAAGTTTTATATTTTCTACATGTCCTTAAAAAAAATATATGTCAACGGGCCTAACTCAGTGAAAAAGGACATTGACTTGCAGAAAAGAAGTCTAAGTTTCAACCTCCATGACATCTTATTTGTGTGTGTGAGAAATCTCATTTCGCTTTAGTTTTTAGACTATCTCTTGTACTAAAAAATAAAAATAAAAAATATAGAATTTGAAGTATGTGCTCACCATAATTTTAGTATATTTGACATGTGTCCCATTTGTATAGGCTAAAGGGGTAGGCATGTCTCTGTCTTGACTTTTGCCTTTGTTTATACAGTTGACTAATGCAGGCAGTCTGTATAGAATACCTCCCAAAGATATGAAAATGGAGCAGAGCATATTCTATTGGCTTACAGCTTTTAGTATATTTGTCACATGTCTTATTTGTGTGCTTATTGCACATAAAAGCACTTTTATCCATTTTGGCAAATGGTAAGGGTAAGGACAAGGCAAAAGATTGTTATTAATCGTGAATAGTGTCAGTGCAAAGCAAAGTGTGTTTCCACTTATTGCACATGCAAAGGGCAATTATTATTCATTTTCAATTATTTATATTTTTTATACATAAATGATTAATTTTGATAGGGTTTAGGGTTTTGGTGTGGGAAGTAAAGAATATGACTAGATATTTATAAAAACTTAAAAAAATTCTGAATTTTTTGGTCTTTTTTTCCTTTTCTTTTTTTTCTTTTCAAATTTTCAAATATTTTAATTGATTGATGATGTCAGCATTATGTCACTACCCAGGCAGCAGCACGGGTTGGATTTGCTTGTGGGCTTGCTCGGTTTGTTGGGACCCATTGTTTGCTTGAGTTGCTTTGACTAGCTAGAATTGCAATTTGGGGCTCAGGCCCCTTTTTGCCCAAGCCAACCTCTAGAGCTGTAAGTGCTCTAAATGCCTTCAAACCCCTGCTTATGTTTCAAAACTATGTAAGTTATCTCTCAAACAAAAATCTACCCGGCCAATGAGGGTTGGATGAGTTGGTAAGGAATATTCTCTTTGTTAGCAAGGCCTAGATTCGAGTCCAACTGTCAACAATCCTTCTTGGTGGTAATTTATAAAAACCAAAACAAATGTTAAGGTCATTTCTGTAAGTCCTCAAAGAGGCTTTGATATACCCTAGCCCTAAGATAAGGTAGCCTCCCCTCCTCCTAAATATTTTTTCATATATAAATTTATTTAAAATTTATTATTATTATTATTATTTTAAAAAATATTTATATAAAATTTAAATAAATAATAAATAAATAAATAAACCAACCAATACCCGAAATGCTTAACCGTACGTTAAACAAATGCGAGGCCGCTTAAGCCATAAGCATAGCAGAAAATATAAGCAGATAATCCTTGAGAGATGAAGAACAAGACAGCAAATCAGTTATATCGTCTTTTTCTTCCTTATTTTTATATGAAAAGCCAATGGATAGCAGAATGTACAACTGACTGTAAATCTATACTATACTGCTAAAGTTCAATTGTTAGAGCCAAGGGGAAAACTGTAACTATCCTCAAGAATTTTAGTAATGATAAGGGGAAAACTGTAATGTTTCTGACCAGCGCATGACATTGTGAAAAAACAGGTTTTTATTTCAGCAGATTGAAGAGCCTCCTCCGCCACTTGAGCTTTGATTTCTGCCAAAACTTTGACATGGACTTTAGTCTCCTTCTCGCGACATAGACGGACCGCTCTTTCAGGATTGTATGATGCGGGAAGGTCATGAAGTTGATATAAACCAAACCTCCGCTCATCTTTTCTGAAAGTTGAGCAGTTTGACTGAAAAGGCAAAGACACCAAAGAAAAGGATGCAAAAGCCAACAAGCACAGCTGCTGAAACTCCAATCATCCCAGGACCATAGCCAAGACTGACTTCCAAATACTCCTTCACAGTGCCCTGAAATGTGCCTTCCATCTTGGTCTCCACATCACCAAGTTGCGAGGTGATAATACCTCGAAGTGTCCATGCAACAGGGCAGATGTAATAAAACCAAATCCACCATCCTGGGATATGCTGAAATGAATTTTGTAGAAAAACCAAAGGTTGGTTAACCAGTGGGGAAAAGAAAAAATAGGTTTTCTTTTTTTAAACAAAGGTACGAAAAATCAGACAACTTACTGGCTTTGGGACGAGAAACCCGGAGAGGAGGTTCCACAAAGAATAGAAAGCAGAAGAAATGACAGCGGCCAGGTGTGGAGAAGGTGTGAGACCAACAGCCGCCATACCATAGAAGGTAAAGTAGGTGAATGTGAGGAACATGAACACAATGTAGAGCAAAAATTTTCCTGCAACAGAGAACCAAGCCGAAAATGTAATTTGAATTTTGAGTTGAAGTTTTCACTCACAGACTAAGAAAACAGTATCAGGTTATCATCTATTCCTTATCTTTTCCTTTTCCTCTTCTCTTCATTTTATAGATGAGAAACAGTATTGTAGTTGTAAGTCAGTCCCGCCTACGGAGTCTCTGCAGCTGTACTTGTTGGCTTTTACATCCTTTTCTTTGGTGTCTTTGCCCTTGTTGCTCAACATTCAGAAAAGATGAGTGGATGGTTGGGTTACATCAACTTCAAAACCTTTCCACTCCAGATTGTATGATGCGGAAAGGTCATGAAGTTGATATAAACCAACCGTCCAGTCATCTTTTCAGAAAGTTGAGCAATTTGACTGAGAAGGCAAAGACACCAAAGAGAAGGAAGCAAAAGCCAACCAGCATAGCTGCTGAAACTCCAATCCCTAGGCCATAGCCAAGACTGACTTCCACTCGTTCAGCGAATCCTCAGGTGTACAAGGTGTACAAGAATGTCTACAAACTTTTGCGGCAAAATATATTTTTAAGAGTCTTTTTAGAGAATAATGGAGAAGCAATGTAGGGAGAACTTGTTGGAATTGGATATGAAAATCTGCAGACGTTCCTACTCTATTTATAGAGATTCCTGCTCTCATAGATGAAAATTATCTTGTTGTAAGCAATAAAGTGTGAGCTAAACCAACCACTTATATAGAAAACCTAATCAAACCAAACTAAAAAGGAAAGATGATTACACCTTAGCCCAACCTATCTTCATAGTGTTGCCATGAATAGAAATAGGAGGCATTGGCTTAGGCTATATTGGTATGAACCGGGAAAACATCCCTTTCTTGGTGAACTCTTTAAAACCTAAAGACCATATGATTTATCTTACATTAACCAGTTCATGGATCTGGAACACATGAGAAGAGAGAAAAATATTACTGTAATATCCCAGGATTTGTTCTTCCAAGATTTTCTTTAAGTAAATTCTATGAACAGTCCATAGGCATTGATTGTATTCTGTGCAATAATTTTGGGGCAGTTGAAGCAATATGAAAAGGAAAAATGGATGCTCAGCAAGCAACCTATAAAATCTACATGCTTCTTAAATTCTGGCCAGAGACATTATGTATAAGGTAAACCTATATCTAGCTTTAAAATAGTACTCTTCACACCCTAGTTCAACAAAGAAAGAACAGAACATTAATGATATTATCACGGTTAAGGAAGACATCAATTTGAAATAACACAAAGTGTATCAAAAGGAAACATTAGAAATCTTACGAAGTGTCCTTTCGAAGTTAACCATGAAGTAAGTGATGACGCCATATACTATTGTCTGTACAGCAATGTATGGGATCTCTACAACGCCCTGCATGTCGAGAAGGCAAAGAAGTTATTTATATCACCTGTTCTTTCCTTAAATGCGCTTTGCTAATGTTTCCAGTATAATGGCACTTACCTGGGCTGATGCATACGCTAATGGAGAATACATTCCAGCTGCTTTCTCTCGATAGAACACTGTCCTCTCAATTGAAACAATTGGTTGCACTGAAGAAGCATTATTGACCCCAAGAAACAAGCAAGCAGAATAAAGAGCTCCCATAACCATCATTAGTGCTTGAGCTGAGTCCCTATGGAATATTTATAGATTCAATTGTTCATAACTTTGTTAAGAAAATTGCAATAAAGGGGGAAAAATTATTGACCTCATGTTACCATTGTCATATATGTGACATGTAAAGTTAAAAATCTAGGAATTCTTATTTCTTTGACTTTTGTCAAATCATGAATACTATAATAGGCTCATCATCTGGTCTTCCTCAACTTCAACACTCATATATTTTTATAAAGATTGCTACCAAATACTTCCCAAGGTATCCATATCGAAGAATTTGCCTCCCCAAAATGTTAACAATGCTCTTAAGATCTAGGATCTATCCTTGAAGGACATTCATCATTCCCAGCTAATTATTATCAAGTATGCTTTGATGTAGAAACTTCAAAACTATGAGATATACCAAACATCCAACTCAACAGGCCGGTGAGTAATATGCGATTACAGTAAAATGAGCTCACAGTCAAACAAATTTCAAAACTTACTATAACAGATATGATATGTACCTTTTTTTACCAATGTCCCAAAATGCCGAGCCAAATATCAATGCACTGATTGTCGTAAAGATTAACCTCATCGAATTATATTGTGGACTTCTCCAATATACAAGATTTTGTTTCCATAAGCAGATCCAAAACTGAGACAGCGTGTTTTGAGAATACTTGGAAGCAAACTTTAATGGTTCTGAGTCAGCTGGGGGAGTACTAAATTGCTTGATGGACTCTTCCACTTCCCTGAAACAAGGAGGTCAAGACACTTATTAAACACTACTAATAACAAAATAATTGTAAGAATCAGTTCCCATTAAAGTTATTAACAATAATGAATAAAGAACTAGACAGAACCAGCAGAGGTCTTGGTCAGACTACAAGCACAACATGAAACTAAAGTACCTGTATTGCTCTGAATTTCTGTAAATGTTAGCGAAGTCATCACCAATTCTCTCTTCACAAGCAGGTGTAGTAACCTCAAGCATCCACGTTGCTGGATTGTACCCGCTGGGAATTGGAGTTATTCCACTAAGTCCCTGCACACACAAAAGAATCATGAGGGAAAACTTGTCTTACGCAGACAATACAGTAGATTATTCCACTTTGACACAATATCGAGTGGACCAATTAAATTGAGGATTAAGTAATACACATAGGTTTTTACAATGTTACCTGAAAATAGTTTATCATTGTCTGTGAGTGCAAACCAAGCTTTCCTCCATATATAACTTGCCCCCCTCGTTTCATAAGAAGAAGCTGTACATAAAACATTTTCAGAATTATAAGAAGATAGCGCATCATAGTTGGTTTTCATATGTGCTTTCTTTCTGCTGTAAGACAAGGATCTAACTAACCGCATCAAATGCCTCAAATATATCAATACTTGGCTGATGTATAGTACAGACCACTGTTCTTCCTGTATCAACAGTATTACGAACAGTCCGCATCACAATGGCTGCTGCTCGTGCATCAAGTCCAGATGTAGGTTCATCCATAAAGATAATTGAAGGATTTGCAACAAGCTCCACAGCAATTGTTAAGCGTTTTCTTTGCTCTGTTGATAAGCCAGAACTGCCTGGTAAACCAACCAAAGCGTGCCTTAGAGTATTAAGCTCTACTAATCTCATTACTTCTTCAACAAATTCCTGCAATGAAAAGTAGTAAAATTATGCCCAAAATAAATTGGAGAATTCGGGAAAAACAAAACAGATATAAACATATAAAGTCGTATGCAGAAACTCACATGTCTTTTCTCTTTGCTGAC